>NC_064621.1:279564378-280814378 GCF_023898315.1 Schistocerca nitens | reverse complement strand
AACCTTTACTGTAAAATGATTTGACTCATGAAACAAGCCAAGTTATGTGGAAATGTCAACGAACTCTCAGCGAGTGTTCGGAATATGGAAATCGGAAGGCCAGTTCGCCCTTGTGGGGCGTTCAGTGGGTTACAGCAGGTGATATATTTTGTGTGAATCAGCATTAAGTCATCGATAAAGTATAACAGGCAGTAGCGACAAAAAGAAGCTTACTAAAGCAGCTTTTAGTTCATAAGACCCGTTGGGCTTAGTAATCCCAGTACCAATAATAGTAAAATCTTTGTTTCAAGACAACTGTGTACTTGGACTAGGGTGGGACGAACTTCTGCCTCAGCATCTGGCCACTCGGTGGAATATTTGTATGTAAATTTTTCCACGTCTGTCACACATTTATGTACCAAGATAGATAAAAAACGCCAAAGATGGAAGAACTTGCACCCATATTTAAATGATACTTCGGAGCGAAAATGTGGTGTAGTCTTGTATACCAGGTGCACTGTAAACATTGGTAACACAGCAAACTGATGTGTAGCAGAAGTAGACTGGCACCGAATGGAGACAAGGCTTCAGCCTAATCTCCATCAATACTATATTGTGATCTGAGTCTGTATCGACCTCTGTGTACAGCTTACAATTCACAACAATTTTCGGAATCAGTGCCCACCATGATATAATCTGGAATTTTCCCATATGCCCTGGCCTTTTTATGTATACATTATCCTATTGTGAATTTTGAACGAAGTATTCCCTATTACTAACTGAAATTAATTCCAGAACGCAATTAGTTTTCCTCCTTTCTCACCCTTGACACGAGACCCATTTACTCGTATGACCCTTACGTCTATTCCTTCCCCTACTACGGCATTAATTCCCCATAACAATTAGATTTGCATGCCCTTTTAGTACTGCATTAGCCGTTCAATATGCTTATAAAATATCCCTGTCTCTGCTTTCGACTTTGAGAAGTATGCATGAAGTTCTGTTATCGGCGTTGGTCTGCTGTCGATTCATATGAGAACAACACGGTCACTGACCTGTTCACAGTAACTCACTCTCTGCACCACCTGCCTATTCATAACGAATCCAACTCCTCTTAAATCATTTTCTGCCGCTGTTGATATTACCTTATACTCTTTTGACCAGTATTTATTTATTTATTTATTTTTATTTATTTATTGATTTATTTAACCTGGCAAGTTTAGGGCCATCAGGCCCTCTCTTACATCTAACCGGGCATTCTACTTATTTTACATTCATATGTTTTAGTAGGCATGTTAAACTACATCTAGTACAAAAAGTGAAATAAACAATTAGAAAGGTACACCTGGAAAAATACATACATATAGAGTTTATATTCGCAGATCATAAGTACTGTTATAATTAGACATTATTGAAGAGACAAATTTTAGATAGGAGTGCTGGCAGCAGGGAGTGTGAGGGAGACTCATGGTGAAGGGAGGAGAAGAATAGAGAGACATGATGAAACATAATCAAGGAAATACACTCCTGGAAATGGAAAAAAGAACACATTGACACCGGTGTGTCAGACCCACCATACTTGCTCCGGACACTACGAGAGGGCTGTACAAGCAATGATCACACGCACGGCACAGCGGACACACCAGGAACCGCGGTGTTGGCCGTCGAATGGCGCTAGCTGCGCAGCATTTGTGCACCGCCGCCGTCAGTGTCAGCCAGTTTGCCGTGGCATACGGAGCTCCATCGCAGTCTTTAACACTGGTAGCATGCCGCGACAGCGTGGACGTGAACCGTATGTGCAGCTGACGGACTTTGAGCGAGGGCGTATAGTGGGCATGCGGGAGGCCGGGTGGACGTACCGCCGAATTGCTCAACACGTGGGGCGTGAGGTCTCCACAGTACATCGATGTTGTCGCCAGTGGTCGGCGGAAGGTGCACGTGCCCGTCGACCTGGGACCGGACCGCAGCGACGCACGGATGCACGCCAAGACCGTAGGATCCTACGCAGTGCCGTAGGGGACCGCACCGCCACTTCCCAGCAAATTAGGGACACTGTTGCTCCTGGGGTATCGGCGAGGACCATTCGCAACCGTCTCCATGAAGCTGGGCTACGGTCCCGCACACCGTTAGGCCGTCTTCCGCTCACGCCCCAACATCGTGCAGCCCGCCTCCAGTGGTGTCGTGACAGGCGTGAATGGGGGGACGAATGGAGACGTGTCGTCTTCAGCGATGAGAGTCGCTTCTGCCTTGGTGCCAATGATGGTCGTATGCGTGTTTGGCGCCGTGCAGGTGAGCGCCACAATCAGGACTGCATACGACCGAGGCACACAGGGCCAACACCCGGCATCATGGTGTGGGGAGCGATCTCCTACACTGGCCGTACACCACTGGTGATCGTCGAGGGGACACTGAATAGTGCACGGTACATCCAAACCGTCATCGAACCCATCGTTCTACCATTCCTAGACCGGCAAGGGAACTTGTTGTTCCAACAGGACAATGCACGTCCGCATGTATCCCGTGCCACCCAACGTGCTCTAGAAGGTGTAAGTCAACTACCCTGGCCAGCAAGATCTCCGGATCTGTCCCCCATTGAGCATGTTTGGGACTGGATGAAGCGTCGTCTCACGCGGTCTGCACGTCCGGCACGAACGCTGGTCCAACTGAGGCGCCAGGTGGAAATGGCATGGCAAGCCGTTCCACAGGACTACACCCAGCATCTCTACGATCGTCTCCATGGGAGAATAGCAGCCTGCATTGCTGCGAAAGGTGGATATACACTGTACTAGTGCCGACATTGTGCATGCTCTGTTGCCTTTGTCTATGTGCCTGTGGTTCTGTCAGTGTGATCATGTGATGTATCTGACCCCAGGAATGTGTCAATAAAGTTTCCCCTTCCTGGGACAATGAAATTCACGGTGTTCTTATTTCAATTTCCAGGAGTGTATAAAGGAAAAGAAGATTGCGTGGCTAATAGAGATAGATGAAGGCATCTCAAGAGCAAGATAGGAGACGCTAGCTTTGCTATTTGACAGATGAGAGGATTGGCCTGGTACATTATTCCTTGTCTTCTTTCCATTTCGTTTCACTGACCCTCCGATATACTTATATTGTATCTTAGCATTTCCTTTTCAGAGTTTGTAGTTTCCATACCACATTAAAATCTCTTAAATTCAATGCTCCGATTCGTAGAACGTTACCGTTTCGTTGGTTCTTCAGTCGTTTTCTCATGGTCGCCTCCAGCTTGGCAGTCGCCTCCCAGAGATCCGAATGGAGGACTAGTCTAGTATCTTTAGTCAATGGAGATATCATGAAGATCGTAATACTCAGCTTGTGTATATGTAAGGTATTTTCCAATCATGTACATGTGGTACATAACATATTAAACATTACGGCCTGCGAATGATGACGACAGTGGAGAGTCCTGCTACTGCTTTATCTCGCGTAGAAACCTCAGAAGTCTTTAGAGAACATAAAATATCACGATGAAGCCAGTATAACAGTGGTAACTGTGTGTTATGTAAATGAGCGTTTGGCGTCATTGGCCGGGAGGCCCCTTGCGGTGCAGGCCCGGCCGCCTTGGTGCATGTCTTATTATATTCGACGCCACATTGGGCGAACTGCACACCGGATGGGGATGAAATGATGATGTAGACAACATAACACCCAGTACCTGAGCGGAGAAAATCTCCGACCCAGACAGGAATCGAACCCGGGCCCGTATGACGGCAATCCGTCACACTGGCCACTCAGCTATCGGGGCGAGCATTACAATGGTGACCCACTTATTACATTGGTATTAACTGGAAATATTTCGGGAGTGTGTGCCACTACGACGAAGAAAACAGATTTTAAGGTGGTAATGTGTCCCATACTTAGTATAGCTAGTTCCTACGAAATCCATAAGGACGTGCTTGGCAAACAACATCGGTACACTTTACTAGCTCTGCTGTGTATATGTGAAGAGCTACAACTGAAATGAGATAAAAGAAAATTATTTATCAAGTATCGAGCCAGCAACTAACAAATGATAGAAACCCGATAAATAAACGTTTGGGAATAATCCCGTAACACCTTATCCTGACAGTTTATCTGCTGCTTGAATAAGTAATAAATCAAAAATAATTGTGTTATGAATTTTTTAAGTTGCGTTACAGTGTACAAGCACCTTGTTACCTCATTTCTGCTAGTGTAGGGCATCTTATACGAACTTTGGTTAGTAAATCGTTCCAATATAACAAATACACATGGCAACGTACATATCTAACTATACCGTATCTGTCCCAAAAGGTAACACATAATCTTAACTACCCTCATAATAGCCTTTAACCTACGACCATTCTAGTACTTACCTTGAGCTACACAGTGACAAAAAATCTAAGCAGCATCGCAAAGTTTGGCGTCAGATAGTAAATTATATGTGGAAAGGATTGGAAAGTATTTTAACGTCAAGTAACACAGAACTTTCTTTGTACAGAATGACTACTAGAGTCTTACATGACCGAGTAAGCGAGCACAAAATACAGGATGGGGCGAGCACACCCTAACTGGATAGGCTGCCCGCACAAGATGCCGTGACCGAATACGTAGCACGTAACTGCAAACACATTACGCGTGTCATTATCCGTGTGAGACTGAAGCCAGCACGTGCTTCTCATTTGTGGTGTCTCTCTGTAATCATGCAGCGCGAGGAAGCCAGTGCAGTAAGACGTAAGATTGAAACCAATGTTTACACATTGAAGAAACGGGAAGATGTAAAAAGCCAAGTGTTCAGTACATTCCTGTTGGTTGTAGACGAAAACAGTGCGTCTACTGGGTACGTATATTGCATAAACTGCTCCATATTATTGTGCTTCCAGTCGGAAACCACTCATTTAAAGAAACACAGTTGCAAGAAACCTCACAAAGATACAGCTCCTTCAGGGATACCGGCAGTAATGAAAAATAGTATTACAGAAAAGTGTGTTGCAATGTGTGCTAAAGATATGAGACCTTTTAATGTTGTTTCCGGTGAACGTTTCAGACAACTAGGCCAAGAATTAATATATGCGCGTTATGGAGAAGCTAATGTGGCAGAAGTCATGCCACATCCCTCTACTATAAGCAGACATGTCAAAGAACAAGCTGATGCAATATGAAATAGCATAATGCCTTCTGTTATTGCGGAAGTTATTAATAAAACATATGCTGCGACAGTTGATATGTGGACTGATTCGCATAATCAGGTGCACTATTTGACGCTTATAACTCATTACATTAACACAGATTGGTCTCTTGTGAAAAATGTTTTATTTACAACAAAATTCCCGGACATTAAGAAGACAGGAGTAAATATTATGAAAGAAATTGAAGAGAGGATGGCTGATTGGGACATTTCGCCGGACGTGTTGCACAGTTTTGTTTTTGTCTCCGACCAGAGTGCAAATGTAATGAAGGCTTTGGAAAATCACGAAAGGATTCCTCGTGCTGCTCATTTTATAAACACAGCACTTAGCCATATTTTCGATGAAGATAACGCGTTGTTAAATCATGCCCCGAACATTGCTTCAACAATAATACTGCAAAATGCATTGTAAGGTACATTAAGAAAAGTGGTCTCTGCTCGTCTTTGAAATCATAGTTGGAACAAGAGGTCTGCACACGCTGGAACAGCTTGTACACTACGCTGGAATCCTTACACACTCAGTATAACGAAGTTGCTGCTTTTGCTGACGGAAATGGACTACGCTTACAGATTGCAAGTATATGATAATGAGCCTGGAGGAAAATGTGCGCACTTTCTGAGACCATTTAAAGAGGCCACAGATGAATTAGAAGGCGAAAAAGAATCGACAATCCAGTTAGTTCTTCTTTTGTTTCACAAACCACAACAAATCTGCAGTGTCAGTGACACTGACTGTCAGATGAATAATTACTGCTGTTAAAAGCACGGTTTTATTATGATACGCGATAGATTTATAATTAACTAGCGTAATTGATGTGCACTAACAGATATGTATTTTTTAACAGGAGGTACAAAGGTCTAAAAATCGAGCCTTGGCTTTCGTTTGTGAGAAGGTTGTGATCACTTCCAGACATAAAATTGCTACGTCCCTTTGGCCGTCTTTCCGTGATCTTAATATGCTTGAAATAAATGGAAAGCAGGAAATTCTTAGCAATGCGCGACAAATGTGTGCTACTTACGCAGGTACAACATGCAATCTTTGACATAATCTTTTTTGCATATTTAGTGGATAGTGTATTATACAGAAACGGAAATGTTATAATTCGTATAATATTTCATTAACGTAAAACACCTCATTTTTACGGGAACGTTTCGATGATTTCCACATCAGTTCTGTATTATTTGTCTCTTTTGTTTATTATCATAGATCCTTCATGTACTGTGTAATCACCACCAAGAAAGACAGATCGTTTCAAGGAATGGAGGAACAACAGATCATCCGCAGCAGATGAAGCAGGTCTCTACATTTTAATGCACCCGAAAGATGATGATGACATCTTAAAGTGGTGGAGCAGACGTGAAACAGATCTGCCAGTCCTGGCTGCAGTTGCAAAACATATTTTATGTATCCCAGCAAGAAGCGCACCTAATGAAAGATGCTTTAGTAAAGCTGGCACGTTACTAACAAATCGCCGCAGCCAATTAAATCCGGAACGCGTTGGTGATTTACTGCTGATCAACAATAACTTTAATTTTGTTTCTGTTGCAAACAGGTGAAAAGTATGACAAGTTACGTCTGTAAATGTTTAATGTTCTTTGTATTCTTTCTCTATGAAGATGGTTGTCTTCTAGATTACAGGGAAAGCACTTATTTAATGTCCCCTATTAATGAAAGGAAAAATATATGTTCTGTTTGGAAATGAGACTCGTCTCTTCTATCCGCTTTTGTATTGAAATATAATTTTACTTTCCAAGTGCTTTATGAATTAAGCTGTGTCACTCACCCGTTCTTGGAAACGTTACTTTTATATTAAAAGAGAGAGAGTCAGAGTGAAATACATTGTGTGTGTGTGTGTGTGTGTGAGAGAGAGAGAGAGAGAGAGAGAGAGAGAGAGAGAGAGGGAGGGAGACGGAGAGACAGAGAGGCGTTGGATTTGTGCAGTACAGTGCAGCGAGCCAGGACGAGGCGAGGTGAGACGTCAGCGGTGACCGGTCATGCTCGGTTATCCGTGTGTCGGGAACCAGGACATCAGACATGGGGCGAGTACGTGACCGAGCCGTGTCGTGTGGCGCCGGACACGAGCGGCTCGGTCCCCCTGTCAACAGGCAAGCAGTGTCCGATCAAACATTGAGAGTTGCAGCACTCTAATGTCTACGTCATGGGATTCTGACAACATTTGTCATTAGCAAAGCTATACAATTCAGAAACGTCGGTTAGCGATTCCCCCATTCTCCCCACCCTAGTTTACATCCAGAGGTGGGACCAAATGACTGGTCTGGTGAGGTGTCTTTGACCGACAGTTACAAGGAAACCTGTCCCTGGAACTCCATCTCTGCTTTCTTTCAGCTCTTGCAATCCTGCCTTCATCCATACGAGCAGCTGGGCCACTTCTTCTTGGAGAAGGATGACTTCACCACTCTGGTCCTCAAGATCCCGCATTTGGGCATTTGACTTGTTGGAAGATGCACAAACTGTTTCTCGACGGACCCTGAACTCTCTCGCCAAGTCTCTTACGACCTGTGGCATAGACCCCTTTGGAAATGTCGCTACCAGTGCTATTTTTCTGGGGGAACGATGGAGGGTACGTACCCCTACATTTTCTGAGCGCAAAGTAACTTCTTTGCGTTGTCGGAGAAATTAAAAATTTACGAACGATATATTCCATGGACGTAAATCAGATTTATTTCATTTTTTCGTATTTATAATCGCAATATTAACGATTCCAGTGCGGTCTGTTGTGGGAAAAGCGACACATTTTGATTTTTGGAACGTTTCGCAGCAGTATACAACCATTCTCGACAACTGAATCGCTGTCAATCAGTCCAGTGAGTCCAAATTCCGGTGAGTGAGTCGACACGTGCCACACTTGGATATTCTGTTCCTGTTCTTGTCGGTTGCTTCTTGTTGCAAGTTATCTTAGAGGTTAAGGCAAGATGAGCCGCAATATAACAAACTATTTTATTGCTGCATCTAAAAAGCGCAAGAGTGAAAACTCAGGAATTTCGACGTTGTCGGTGGTCAATAAATGTGAAACGTAAACCTGAACTCCCATCCTACTAGTGAAACGACAACGAACGAACGTGTGTACAGTACGAAGCCAAATCATCGCCCAGAATTGTGGAGTTTGGATGAAGAGTTTTCATTTTGTGAGCAAAATGACTGGGTGGTCGTTTCAAACAAAAGATCTGGTCGCAAAATTTGCAAAGAAGTAGGAAATTTGGGCTTCGAAAAATAAAAATAAAATACATACAAGGCATGAATTTTGCAAAAGCTTGGACTAGCGCATCTGTATCATCTTCAGTTGATTCAAGAAAAGAAAGATGGGTTCTTCTTGGGAAAAATTGTATAAATATAAAGGAAGTTGCGCCTATCAAACTACTGCCCAAATACTTTGGTGTGCTAAGGAGAAGACATTGGGAAATTTTTACCTTAGGACGTGTGAAACTGAACAGGAAGTGGCGGAAAATACGTATTTCGTGCGGCTTTTAAAGAATATAGCGTACTGATTAACCTTCAGTCTCTCACCGATCCTGAGACCAAAACTGACCTCCCTGAACTTAACGGAGTTAATATGGGCCGCGTTTTACATTCTGGACATGTGTTTACTAACGTCATAATACCATTGGATAGATATGACAAACACAGTGATTAAAACAATCATTGAGACCATGCGAAAAATCACGAATTATTTATGAGGGCTCAAAAATTAGGCGATCATTATCTTTAATCTGTTATTTTTGAACCAAAATTCCTGATACGAGAGGGCCCATAGCTATTTTCATTGAAACAGTTCACCTAACTAACAGTATTGTTCACGCTATTTGTAAGACATTGCTAAACTGTTTTGTCTCTATGGAATTTCCTAACAACGTCCTGAAAAGAAATTTGATTTCAGTCGCTACAGATGGAGAAGTAGTGATGATGAGAAGAGAAGAATGAGAAACTATATTCCTGAAACTGCACATCCTACCGATTTGGTTTATCAGTTGATGATGTGATAATAAAAAGTTGAATCACTTCAGGTCTTCCTCAGTTAGGCTGTACACATTGTTCCACTAATTACTGAAAAACACTCGAGAGTTAAAGCAAAGCTACTTGAAACTAAACTGTGAGAATAGGCAGAATATAGGGTACCAAGTACGTAGCAACGTGCTTCAAAAGTGAGTCATGTCTGTGGAAAACTGTAAAGCTGAGGTAGCTTGCTTCATGGTAGATAACGAAAATGAAAACAGGGAGTTAACTGACGAAGGTATTTACGAATGCTTATCAAAGTGCATCACTAAAGCTGGTTTAATTCTTTACTTAGCTCTGACGTGTGGTAGCCTTCAAAAATTATCAATACTGTGTTTTCCTCTACAATCACGAGACACCACAAACTCTTATGCGCAAAGGAAGATAACAAATCACCTCTTGGTGATCGAAGAAAGGAACATATGCACAGAGGTTCATTAGTGTGAAGCTCGTAAGACCATAGAAGAAATGAACTTCACATGAATCACACGGAAAGTGGAACAAAAGACAGATATCTTAAGCGCACAATTTTTTTTTTGGTTCCTTAAACAGACGGTGGAGTATAATCTTGCGGAGACAGAGGATATTGCTATCACTGAATATGCAGAGGTGTTGGCCTGAAAATCCTGGAATAACATGGTGAAAGAAGTAAATAAAACTTTTGCCGTCACAATGGTCTCCAAGAGAAGAGAAACATAGGGGATTTCCGGATTATTTGATGGAGAATAAAATGCCAGAACCCCTCCTTCCTCTTCTCAATACGGTGTAATATATGTATCTGACGTCTGTTCATTCGGACACGTTCAGAAGAAGACACCATTTGGAACGTGCAGCCACTATAAATCGAGATACAATAGAATTAAATACATTAGATGCCAGTGGGCATTGATTTATATCAACAGGAACGTTGAAAATTTTTGCCCGATCTGGATTCCAAGCCTCGCGCTTAATGGCACATGCGTTGACCACTGTGCCACCCAGACATAGTAGTCACAGTAGGTCCGGAACCGCGCGACCGCTACGGTCGCTGGTTCGAATCCTGCCTCGGGCATGGATGTGTGTGATGTCCTTACGTTAATTAGGTTTAAGTAGTTCTAAGTTCTAGGGGACTGATGACCTCAGATATTAAGTCCCATAGTGCTCAGAGCCATTTGAACCAGCCAGTCATAGTAGTCACCACAACCGAGCGGACTGCCCTAGCGCGCCTCACGTCAGACAAAAATTCCCAACTTATATCACACACTACTGATGTACTGGTGTTCTATCCATGTTCGTTAGCCTCATTCCTCATGGCATTTCGCCTGTTTCCGTAAAAGTTCGAGCTTGGTGTGCATGTGTACAGCAGGGATAATTGGCTGTCTTTGCGTTAATTATATATATGTATTGTTCGAAATAAACGGGGAGTGGGCATTGGTTTACATCAGTGGGGCATGTTGAAACTTTGTCACGACTACCAGAATCCGGACACAGGTCTCACGCTTACTGACAGATACCCTGACCCAAATACTCAATTTATACCACACTCTATTGTTGTAAGAGTTCGACCTCGGGGGGGGGGGGGGGGAGGGGCAGTGGCCCCTTGGTCTTCATTATATGCATCTGGTCTCTGTGCTTTCTGATATGTCTCACACCCACACCCACCCACACCCACACCCACCCACCCACATATATATAGGGTGAGTCGCGTAAGAAGTAACACCCCGATTATTCCGGTGGCGATTGCAGGTATCCACAAGCGGTGTTCGGCGAATCATAGCCTACTATGGGGCTCATACTTTGGTACATGCATAATAATCACAACGTTTATATTGACCGCGATAATGAGATAAGTACATGTTTTTTAAATGGGACGCTGTCCTTTTTTTAACATCATTCGAACGCTCTGGAAAAGACGCATATAGTGATTTAACGCATGTTGCTATTGTGATTCAAACTTTGCTTAAAAGACGCTGGGAAATATTGTTCGATTGAAGGTCGAGGCGGTCGGAAGCGGCTGCAGACTGTAAACATGCCTCGCGCGACCCGGAAAGGAGACCTTCAATCATACAATATTTCCCAGCGTCTTGTAAGCAAAGTTTGAATCACAATAGCAACATGCGTTATGTCACTATACGCGTCTTTTCCAGAGCGTTCGAATGATGTTAAAAAAAGGATAGCGTTCCATTTAAAAATCACGTAGTTGTCTTATTATCTCGGTCAATATAAACGTTGTGATTATTGTGCATATACCAACGTATGTGCCACATTGTCCGCTATGATTCGCCGAAAACCGCTTGCCGATTGCCGATACGTGCAATCGGTGCAATCTCCCCCGAAATGAAGGGGGTGTTACGTCTTGAACTCTTATGGGAGTCAGGAAGATGTCACGAGGAATGAGACTAACTAGAAGGGGCGCCACGTCAGTAGTGGTGTAAGTTGAGAATTTATGTCCGACAGGTGTGGTTGATGTGACCACTGTGTATGGATGGTGTAGTGGTCAGCGCATCTGCCTAATAAGCAGGAGACCCAGATTTCAACCTTGCCTGGTTAATAAGTTTCAATGCCCACTGGCAGCTAATGTCCTTAATTCGTTTGCATATAATGAAATGCGTTCCCCTATCCATTTGTGATTGTGAACGTGGGTTTTCGAAAATGTTGCACCTACAAAAGCATCACTTCATGTTACTAATGTCAGCAATCTGATGTTCATTAATTCAGTGTTCACGAGTCCAGTTTGTAGGCCTTCTTCGTCCCTACTGGAGAGTGAGTAATTTCCACAGACTTTTTTTGTTTGAGACAACATTTTTCTCTCCGATCCCTCCAGACCTAACATCACTTGGAGTTATATACTTTCAAGTTACGTCTCGTTCAGGGAAGTAATTGTGAGTCTTACCAGCAGAGATAGCTGCCCGCAGTTCCCTTGCATCGATGTTGGCTGAGTGGAATTTTTGGGCATTGTCATCGTAGACGGTGTGTGGAATGCCGCTTGTGCTAATAAATCTTTTTCTGTACCGACAAGAATTGATCTGATCATGCATTGTTTATTAGCTCTAAGAGAACGACTCTAGTCACAGCACAGGTAAACAGTGCAATGTGCAGCTGAGTTTCGATACTTTCTACTTTGGCGTACAGCACCAGTGGCTTCGAAGGTCCTATGAGTTGTTGCTTGGCCTGCTGATAGTGGAGATTCTATTTCCTGACTGGCGACACTGCGCGCATTTTACTGGAGGGTCAGCGATGAGTGACCATACTTCTTTACCCCGCGACTTTTGGGTAGTACTCAGGGCGAGGAACGAAGTTCTAAATGCACAGTTCTAACTCCAGCGATATGTAAGCGTATGTGAGTATGAAGGATTGATAGATTCTTGAAGAGGTGGTCTCCATACAGGGTAAGTGGACGTTCTTCTATCGTTAATTCGGAGTAATGTAGACGACCACCTGAGGGAAGGGGTCTAGGGGTAGCGTCTTGCATTTGTAATCAGAACGTTCTGGGTTCCGTGATCTAATCTCGCCACTGCTTGAAGTTCGTACAAAAATCATCAGCAAAAGCAGCTAAACACTTCCGCCATAAGAAGTCACCCTCCTTCTGCTAACAGCCATGTCAAAGTAGGCGGAGAAGTGTACACAGGTTCAGGGCACACTCTCGCCCTTGGGATGGGAAAATATGTCTAAAAGGCGGAAGAAACAACAATGACAAGTGGCATGAAGGATCAGAAGGCAATGGAACGACTGCATTAAAGACATAATGTATATCGATATGACATGCGTCCTGTAACTGTAAAGTACTTCCTTTTCTATAAGCTCTACTGCTACTAATGGTGATATATCTTAGGCAACTGAATGAAGTGTGTCTTTTAACTTTGGTAATCGAACATTTAGCCCGCAGTCAATTAAATAATAAGGTTTCAAGCCTTAAAGTGTCCTTTATATGCCTTAATGAAAACGTTCCAGCAAAATAAAATTGTCAAACAGCTTTTTGGTGGTATACAGAAAAATGTTTTACGTCAAAGTTTTGGAGTACATCTTATAGGTTTCAAATATTTTGAGGCTTTTATTTGTTTACAAGGTGTTCTAGATAGTTGCCTGCATCTTCGCCACGTATTGTATTTATAGTTCCTTTCTGTGTAATAAATACCTTGTGTCCAAGTGTGAGATCGCTTCTGGAATTTTCCTTATGACAATGAATGAAAAAAGGCAAAACAGGCCTAATTTTTAAATCTTCCATCATCAAAGTAGACAGCCCGTCGCCCAGTAGTCGCAGTGGAATCGAAGATTATGCGTAGCACGTGATTTCCATCAGTTCAACCTCTGATCAGTATATACATCCAGGGATTTTTAACATTCTTTTACAAATTTTCTTTTTATATGTTTTGTTGTTACTAATGGTGATGTATTTTAGATATCTGAACAAGATGTGTACCTTTTAAATCCGGTGAAAGAACACTTACCAGTAGTCAGTTAATAATTTGTCCTAACATTTCATTTGTTGTATCTCCAATGGAATTGATTGTGATATATTTTCAGCAAAGAACACTATTTCCTCTTTATCGCTATAGCAGGGAAGGCAATAAACGTAAAGCAAGAACGAGATTCGTCCCAGTATTAAACCTATGAAACTGCAGTAGTAATTTGTTCCCACTTGAAACAACACCCATCATGAATCAATGAAATATCCTCAGTATTATTGACCCTATTTCATGGATATATTTCATGCCGGCAAACTTCGTTTGCAAAACGCAGTGTAGAGGTGAACCACTCACTTATTGTGTCTTGAAAGTTTCTCTGAAGCAACGTTGGGAAATAGCTTTGTTTACAAAATGTCAGTAGAGGTGAAATTTTCTCGGTTAGGCATTTGAAAAAACGCTCTTTATAGTGGCAGATGACATTTATAATGGTGGTAAGCTTTGGGAGTAAAAACTGAGACTTATTTAGGAACTATTTGCAAATATATTCTACCATTCTTTAGTAGATTATCCTGTTCGAATCTTTTGAGAAGCACGTTAATAGTGAAGAAAGTCGACTGTTAACAGTTACTCTTCTATCATCTTTCTTAGTGATGAGTCTAACAGTGATGTCAGTTTCTCTACCATGATACGCAGTGCAATTAATACATAACGTGCATGGAAGAACGACAGATACATCAGGGGAATATGCTTTCAAACATTTACTTGCAAATTTATCAGTCCCTTGAAAACTCTGGCTTTTAAGAAAGTAATTTTGCTTACAAGCCAGTGAGAAATAACAGAGGCATGAAATTCACTGAAGTTTGTGACGTTGATTAGTATCCGTTGTATTATAATAGTTTTCTCTTGAGATGATCCTGCTGTTTTCTCTGTTATGTTATGTCATTATTTAAGACTCTTGCTATATGTTCGTTGTCAGTGACTGCTTTATCGTTACCTTTAATTACCAGACCTTCTTGTTCCTTGACAGATATCGAAGTTTGACTTATAACTGTCCACTTTTTTCAGAACTATAAAATTGTCATACAACACGAAAATTAAGCTTTTGGGTAGTTTTGAACACTGTCCATCAAAGAACAAAACCTTCTACAATAGCAAGATAGCTTTACCTTTGTGTTTATTGTGTTCATTCTGTGCAGTATTCTATCCCTCGTACATGCCTTCAATAATAACCAACCCGTTCCATAGGGGGCAATTAATTGCTGTAGACGCTAGCAGCTTGTGTGCGCGTGCATAGATTAAATCAGGTGGTAGTTGAGTGAATCCAGCAAACTGCTGGATGCCCACCTATCCAGACCCGTGAGCCAGGTCAACCTTACTTATACATGTGGGCCGAAAGCAACGTTAGACCCGATCGAAGGCAGTGTTCCGTGTCACGCCAGTCCCGTGTTATTGACCGACCGTGGCAATGGGCTTCTTACAGGTCATGTCGTGACGAGTCTCCCAATCACGGACGCCTGGCAGAGCTGCAACCTGTAGCAATGTACAATGCCTTCAAATCTGATTTACGTAAATATAAAAAATTACCACTTACGGTTTACAATCCTTAGCTTCGTGTCCTACTTACCTGTAGGTAGAAGTTATGGACAGTGTTTATATTTTTATTGAAAAAAATTATTCGAATCTCCGGATTTCATGGCAAAGTCAATTCGTTCATCATCCTAGTGAAAGTGTGTCATATACATCTTACAGTAAACATTTATTCAAATCTGAACAAATCACAAGGCTGCTTTTGCTTGGATTATATTTCAAGTCTATCAATAGTTAGTCACAGAAATGGTTAATGATAGACTACGGAAGGGGTAGCGAGCCATGGCTCGCATGCCATTAGTGTCACGTGTCCAAATAATTTTGGCTCAGTATTGAATAAGGATTTGAGATGGGCCTACGTAATCGAAATAATCCAGTTGTTCGTTCGCATTTGAAATCATAGTACTGAAGTTCGTCACGAATGGGCTTCCTGTACCTGGGCGTCATAGAAGTAGTAGGTGGCAAATCTGCACTCATGCTCATACACTGTGAGTCTCTTTGTACTCAAGTGTATCAGATATAATACACCGTCATAAACTGTCAGATCGCATGGATTGGCTACTGTTCCTACAACGACGACTTCCAATTCCTACCGACAAGTACCGTAGTGCCAAAGTTTTGCGGCGATGCGTTTACTCGTTTGTTTTTGTTTGCTGCGCACTTACATTGCGTGCTGAAATTTTGCGTTGTACCGTCTTTAAGCATTTGAGTATTATTTAACACGGCTAGTTTGGCAAAGAAACAAAAAGTGAAAGCTAAATGTAATTGAGAATTTCAAAGCTAGTGGACAGGGGGAAATATGGCGTCACCAATAAAGGCAATAAAGTGATTTGAGTTACATGTTCCGGGACAGTGATACGTAAAACATCGTCCGTAAAATAGCACTAAGAAACAGACCACAAATCTCTATATCAAAATTCGATCCAGAGAAAACGGAATTAATTGCATTTTGCTATTAAAGAGAGTCGTCATCTATGATTTATCATGTTAGCAAGGATTTTCACACTAATGCTGCAAGTTTCTCCGATGCAAATGTCATTTTACGGCACGGTAAACCTTTTGGCGACGTGAAATGTTTGAAGAAAGCCTGGTTATTATGTGGTCTTTCACTTGTTGAATGTTTATGAAAATAAAACTAAGATAACTGAGCGGACCAAATACACTCCTTTATTTATAAACACGATAAAAGACAGAATTCTAAAACTGGCGCAATTGTAAACAACAAATTGTCATCAAGTCCCGCGCTCAATTTTATCTGTGTGCTTACAAAAGTGCGGATGTAACTGAATCTGCCTCTTCAGCTGTGTTGTAATTGACATCAAAGAAGAATTGATTGCGATAATATCGCTGTCACGAACTGCTAAGGGCACAGATATTTGTACGGCTGTTGAAAATAGAATTAGATTTACTCAAAGCGACTGACGGTTCTCCCAACATGCTGACCAAAATGAAATGGTTTTATTAGTTTATTCCAGCCGCATAGTGGACATTCTGTTCTTGAATTCTACTGCATCATACATCAACAGAGGGTTGTTCCGCTACCCTTGCTAATATAATTGCCGTAATCACAAAAAAAGTAAACCTTTTATCATTGCAAACTTCTAATAAATGAATGTTCAAGTGCTGTTAAGATGAAGGTAACTCTGACTACAAAGGCTTACTGATGTACAACAACGTTCTCTGGTTAAGCCGCGGCAACATACTTCAAATATTTGTGTATTGTTCGGAAGAGGTAAGGCTGTCATGTTTGCCATATTCACAGTTAAGGGATGTCACGAGACTTACAGAATTTCAGTACTTTTACAGACATATGCCAACATTTTAGTGATATGAACATAAGTCTTCGAGGCACAAGCAAAGTATTTATTATTATGACAGACCTTGTTCGCGCCTTTGAGACTAAACTGCAAGTATCAATAACTATATTGTTTCCAAACACTACAAGTATTTTCCAAATTTCAAAATATTAAACAGCGATTTGGATTTAAACGAAATGGGAGACCAATAGAAAGTCAAAGAATATTCGTCGGTATTTCCTCAGCTCAACGCGTTGTCGGGAATACTAAAAGTTATTATGTATTCAGATGTGACTCCACTGGATAAATTAAACTTGTCCATATTGGACTGTTGGAAATTGAAGAAACTGCAGTGCAGCTGAGTGATTTACGGTCTTGTTCAATCCGGATTCAGTAATTTATCGAAATAAGAAAAGTACTGGAAGTTAAAGAATTAGAAAGACTATCTGGCAATATGAGCAAATATTCAGACATTAAAATTAAGGAAACGTGAAATTCAATTGCTGACACGTATAACTGTGTAAAGAAGCAGGTGTTTGGTATCTTGACAATACTGTCATCTACTTATTTCTGGTGATCATTATTTGCTGAAATGAATAACATCAAAGATTCGCAAAGAAACCCTCGACTCCAGTACAACATTCATTCTGCTTCAAAGTTAAAAAGGATGTACCTAACGTAAATTATTTGTCATCGAAATTGCAACAGAAGAAATAACATTAATTTCTCTTTTGTGAAGATATACTAAAAGTATGTATTCAATGATTGGTGTGTAAAACCTCTTTATTAATCAGTAGAGCCCTACGCATTATCCAATTTTAAAATATGCGTGTATTCATGTAGTATCATTCGTTTAAACATGCACACAGTACTAAGAAAAAAGAATAATATGCTGTATCAAAATGATGTTCTACGGTTAGTTTGATGGCACGTTTGGCCGTATTAAACATTTCTTTGGAAAAAATAGCACAGGCATGTACAGAAGTTCGCCATTCCTGGACTAGGAAATTACAGAGAAATTTATTATTTGGAAGTGTACTGAAATAATACTTTCTTCAGGAATTGTTTCATCGGAATAAGTCTACAATCTCGGAAAAAGACTGTTTGCCGTTAACCAATTACTTTTATATAGAACGATATTAAGAAATGGACTCTGCTGCACATCGTACGCTTTCGGATACAATGAGCAGGGGCTTACTGTTCCAAATGGCGACGGCAGTCTGTTTGGCTCTATGCACAGCCAGCGACACAGTTCCTGCTATATCCTGACGTAGTGTAGTTTGTGCCTAGATTGAATTCTATAACGTCGTGAGGTGCGTTGCGGCAGGATGTATATGTTATTGATTAATATTTGTTTTGTGTTCCTCAAGAGATGACAATAACAAAAGTCGGTTAATGACTCAGATGAGACACACGGTTCCGTTGGTTTCTCTCCCAGTGAGGCAGTGGTACATGGTATTCCTGACAGCCCATCAGAGACTTCAGTTGAGTATCATTCAACAACATTATTATTGGTGAAAACATGTGAGCTCATTGGACAAAAAATTCATCATCCCGTTGCGCACGCACAGATGAAGCGTTAAGTCTTTGCAGATGGAACACAGAATTTTATTTAACGGACAGCCAGAGCTGAAAACCTCATGTTGTGCAAAGACACGGCTGCAGCTCTATGGTTGCCTTATTACAAAAGCGCAGAGCACCGACTTTTGGCCGCTTCTACATTAAGTCTCGGTATGTCCATCTTTTTAGAAATGGTTTCGGGACTCGGCTGTCCGACAGAGGATGTCAAATACCTTTAAGTCGTAAATTTTCACCTTCATTTTGTTTGGCAACCAGTTTCAGATTTTTACTACGCCATCTTCAGGCCCCTGTTCTCAACACGACTGAGGTAGATTGTTCCTAAACGTCGGTCAGGGGCATGAAGATGGCGTAGTAGTAGAACGGTGAAACTTTGTTGCCAAATAAAATAAGGTTGAAAATTTACGGCTGAAAGGTATCTAACGTGACAGCTTCTACATCAATTTGTGGTGGGGAGACATGATTTCTAGAGTAGGTTAAAATTCTAGAAATCGCAGGAAAAGATTAACATCAAATGTACTCCAGCATCATGTTGTTACTGAGATCACATGATGATGTAATTAATGCTACGAAACCGGTCATGCTTTTGTAATAGAGTAGCTTACAACTGCAGCGGTCGAGTCATGTGCTCAAACGCTCTCGCACTTCCTCTATGTGAGCATAAGGCCGTAGCGATCAGCGAGACATTTATGTTTCAGGCGGACTTTGTATGAAAAAATGGTTAAATGTAAGGACGTGACAGAGCGGCGAAAAAGAGCAATCGTGTCAGGCAGTGCCCAATGCTATACGGTGTGTGAAGCTGGACGATTTTTTGGTGTTTCGCGGCGAACTGTTTGACTTGTCGACATGCAGTGGTTTAACACACTTGGTCACGAAACATGACGTCAGACTTGTGGTCAGAGAAAGGTTCCTTTAGGAGTCATCAATCTTCTGAATGGTTTGATGCGGCCCACCACGAATTACTCTCCCATGCTAACCACTTAATCTCAGGCTAGCACTTGCAATCTACGTCCTTAATTATTTCCTGGATGTGTTCCAATCTGTCTTCCTCTGTAGTTTTTGCCCTCTATAGGTCCGTCAAGTACCATGGGAGTCATTCCGTAATGTCTTAACAGATGTCCAATCATCCTGTCCCTTCTTCTTGTCAGTGTCTTCCACATGTTCCTACGCTCTGAGTCTGCGCAGAACCACCTGATTCCTTACCATATCAGTCCACCTAATCAACATTCGACTATAGCACCACGTCTCAAATTCTTCAGATCTCTTCTGTTCTGGTTTTTCCACAGTCCATCTTTCACTACTACACACTGGTGTGCTCCAAACGTATATTCTCAGAAATTTCTTTCTCAAATTAAGGCCTACGTTTGGTAGTAACTGACTTCTTTTGGCCGAGTCTGCCCTTTTGATAGTACTAGTCTGCGTTTGAAGTCCTTCGTGCTCCGTTCGTCATTAGTTGTTTTTGTGCCTAGGTAGTAGAATTCCTTAAGATTATCTACTTCGTGGCCATCAATCCCGATGTTAAGCTACTCGCTGCTACGTCTCATTACTTTCGTCTTCCTTCGATTTGCTTTCAATCCGTATTCTGTACTCATTAGATTGTTATTCCATTCGGCAGATCATGTAATAATTATTTACTTTCATTCAGGATAGCAATGTCATCAGCGAATCGCATCACTGATACCCTTTCACCTTGAATTTTAGTTCAAACTTTCCTTTATTTCCATCATTGCTTCTTCGTTGTACAGAATGAAGAGTTGGGGTGACAGACTACATTCCTGTCTTACACCCTTTATAATCCGAGCACTTCGTTCTTGGTCGTCCACTCTTATTATTCCCGTTGGCTCTTGTATATATTGTATATTACCCGTCTTTTCCTATAGCATACCGCTATTTTTCTCAGAATTTCGAACATCTTGCACCATTTTACATTGTCGAACGCTTTTTCCAGGTCGACAAATCCTATTAACGTGTCTTTATTTGTCATTATGCTTGCTTCCATTATATACCCAGTCTAAGAATGCCTCTCTGGTGCCTTTACCTTTCCTAAAGCTAAACTGGTCGTCATCTAACACCACCTCAATTTTCCTTACCATTCTTCTGTATAACATTCTTTAAAGTAACTAGGATACATGAGTTGTTAAGCTGATTTTGCGATAATTCTCCCACTTGGCAGCTCTTGCAGTCTTCGGAATTGTGTGGGTGCTATTTTTCCGGAAGTCAGTATGTCGCCAGACATGCCATACTGTGGTCGTTTTGTTGCCACTTCCCCCTATAATTTTAAAAATTCTGATGGAATGTTACCCATGCGTTGTGCCTTATTTGATCTTAAGTCCTCCAAAGCTCTCTTAAATTCTGATTCTCATTCTGGATCTCCTATCTCTTCTAAATCGAATCAGGTTTCTTCTTCTATATCAGCAGGCAAATCTTCCCCTCATAGAGGCTTCAATGTACTCTTTCCACCCATCCGATCTCTCCTTAGCGTTTAACAGTGGAATTCCCGTTGCGCTCTTAATGTTACCTCCATTTCTTCAAATTTCAGTGAAGACTGTTTTCACTTTCCTATATGCTGTGTCAGCCCTCTCGACAATCATTTCTTTTCCGATTTCTTTACACTTTGCATGCAGCCATTTCGTCTTTGCTTCCCTGGACTTCCTATTTATTTCCGTATTCCTGAACTTCCCTGAACACATTTGTACTTTCTTCTTTCGTCGATCAGCTTCCAGACCACAGAAATCGCTACAGGTAGTGAGTGAAGGTCCCTTTAAACCTGTTAGCGAGAGAGCACTGGGGTGGGAACCGCAGGCGATGAACATTTCGAGTCGGTCACCTCGAAAGAAGTCATTGCTCACACAGACACACAAAGCTGCACATCCTTCAATGGGCTGAAAATCTTCGTACGAGGACAGTAGCTGACTGTCGAAACGTAACGTGGTCTGACGAATCACGTTTTTTTTTTTGCTATTTTCAGCTGATGCAAAACCAAATGAAGCATTTTATCCTGAATTTGGGCAAGATAACGTGCTAAACGGAGGTGTGTCTGTGATGTTTTATGGTTATTTTTCTCAGCATGAAATTGTTCCATTCACTGAGGTGACCACTAATAGAATCCTGCATGTTTACTTAAACATTCTGACTGATCGATTATTAAGTTTGTCTACATCTGCTCGATGAGTATACTGCTAATTCTTCTATTTTTCAAGATAACAACAGAAAAGTTCATCACACTGGAAGCATATGTGAACACTTTTACATCTTGATTTACCTGAAAAATTACCAGCCAGGAATCCTATAGAAAATGCGTGGAACATATTGGACCCGGGGGTTAAGACACCGACATACACTCCTGGAAATGGAAAAAAGAACACATTGACACCGGTGTGTCAGACCCACCATACTTGCTCCGGACACTGCGAGAGGGCTGTACAAGCAATGATCACACGCACGGCACAGCGGACACACCAGGAACCGCGGTGTTGGCCGTCGAATGGCGCTAGCTGCGCAGCATTTGTGCACCGCCGCCGTCAGTGTCAGCCAGTTTGCCGTGGCATACGGAGCTCCATCGCCGTCTTTAACACTGGTAGCATGCCGCGACAGCGTGGACGTGAACCGTATGTGCAGTTGACGGACTTTGAGCGAGGGCGTATAGTGGGCATGCGGGAGGCCGGGTGGACGTACCGCCGAATTGCTCAACACGTGGGGCGTGAGGTCTCCACAGTACATCGATGTTGTCGCCAGGGTCGGCGGAAGGTGCACGTGCCCGTCGACCTGGGACCGGACCGCAGCGACGCACGGATGCACGCCAAGACCGTAGGATCCTACGCAGTGCCGTAGGGGACCGCACCGCCACTTCCCAGCAAATTAGGGACACTGTTGCTCCTGGGGTATCGGCGAGGACCATTCGCAACCGTCTCCATGAAGCTGGGCTACGGTCCCGCACACCGTTAGGCCGTCTTCCGCTCACGCCCCAACATCGTGCAGCCCGCCTCCAGTGGTGTCGCGACAGGCGTGAATGGAGGGACGAATGGAGACGTGTCGTCTTCAGCGATGAGAGTCGCTTCTGCCTTGGTGCCAATGATGGTCGTATGCGTGTTTGGCGCCGTGCAGGTGAGCGCCACAATCAGGACTGCATACGACCGAGGCACACAGGGCCAACACCCGGCATCATGGTGTGGGGAGCGATCTCCTACACTGGCCGTACACCACTGGTGATCGTCGAGGGGACACTGAATAGTGCACGGTACATCCAAACCGTCATCGAACCCAACGTTCTACCATTCCTAGACCGGCAAGGGAACTTGCTGTTCCAACAGGACAATGCACGTCCGCATGTATCCCGTGCCACCCAACGTGCTCTAGAAGGTGTAAGTCAACTACCCTGGCCAGCAAGATCTCCGGATCTGTCCCCCATTGAGCATGTTTGGGACTGGATGAAGCGTCGTCTCACGCGGTCTGCACGTCCAGCACGAACGCTGGTCCAACTGAGGCGCCAGGTGGAAATGGCATGGCAAGCCGTTCCACAGGACTACATCCAGCATCTCTACGATCGTCTCCATGGGAGAATAGCAGCCTGCATTGCTGCGAAAGGTGGATATACACTGTACTAGTGCCGACATTGTGCATGCTCTGTTGCCTTTGTCTATGTGCCTGTGGTTCTGTCAGTGTGATCATGTGATGTATCTGACCCCAGGAATGTGTCAATAAAGTTTCCCCTTCCTGGGACAATGAATTCACGGTGTTCTTATTTCAATTTCCAGGAGTGTAATTATCAGCCCAATTTGGGGGAATAGCGCTATCAGATCCTCAGGGAGTGAATTAACCTGGATGCAACATACTTGCACAGCCTTGTGGACTCACCTCTTAACCGAATCCAGGCGGTTATCAAGTCCAGAGGGGGAGTTACACGGTATTAAATGATGCTTGTAATTTTTTGTCCGTTGTGCTTACCGTACACGTGCTAGTGTGCTAATAAGCACTAAAGGTAATTGAGAATGGGGAGGTCATAACAACGGTATTTTAATCATTTACAGCACATGGAATAGTAGCATCTTGTTCGGGGCCTTTGGTGTTACCATCTTTCCGCCCTTTTTGTGTTTTATTCGCAAACCACTAGTTGCTAGGGAAGAGCTGCTGCCGGTAAGCCGCCGTATTAACTGACTCTAAACTGTCCGTCGTGTTGATTTCCTTTATCATGTTGCCTAACTACCCTCGTGGAACTTACAGTTCCATCTTTTTAACAGTAATCCTCTCCGCGAAGCATAACGCCTCTCTTGCAACATCTGCCACTGCAGTTTGGAGTATACCTCTGCAACGTTCTCCCGCCGACTAAGCGAACGTTCAACAAAACGCTTACACCATCTTTGGATATTCTCTGTCTACTCTGCAGACCAAACCTGTCGATGAAGGACCCCAGACTGGCAAGGTATATATTCTACATTCGGTCGAATGACTTGTAAACTTTTTCTTTCCTTCGCATTCTTCGAATGGATCTCAGCCTCGCATGTACTTTCCCTAAAGATCGCATTTGTATGGATACTTCCAGTTGTTTAAGGTTGAAGTGTTTCTAGTGTGAGCATTTGCCAGATACCTTCATCTGGCGCATCCCCACTGGAATTGGGGAAAGCTCGCCGGCTCTACCACCAGCAGGCTTAGAGGGTAGTGATAAAATAAAACTCTCATCTTGAAAAAAAATTCTGGACTGGTTCTCACCGTTGGGGTTTGGGCACTGGGCTAAAAACCCGTCTCATAAAAAGTAAACTGTTAGGAAACGTCATGAACATGCCATGGATCAAAATCGAGACAAGGGACATCGAAAATAACATATGAAAAAGGACTTGCGATTTCTAATCTAGAACATTAGAATTTTGGCCTAACTATGGCTCCTAATATTCTATCTCAAGAACTCGACAAATACGAAATGTATCTAGTCGCACAACGAGAAAGAAGATAACCAGGAACAGGAAAGTTGGAAATGAACCAACACATACTACACTACAGTGGATCGGAAGATGAAAAATTCCCAAATGGAGCAGGTTTCATGGTTATTAAAAGAATAGCAGCGGAACTAACTGATTTCCAGCCAACTGAGGACACAACAGCTGTTATTAGATTAAGAGGTAGATTCTCAAACGTAACAATAATTATTATGCTACCTGCCCCCTATCGATGCGGTGGAGGATCATAGGAAAGACTGTTTCTGTGGAATATTTGAAAAGGTAATTATTAAGACAACAGGACATGATATGATGCTTGTTCCTTGAGACACTAGCGCTGAAATCGTTAGGGAGATCATCTGGAAGGGAACAGCAACGATAGAGATCTTGTACGCTGAGAGTAAAGATAATGGAACGAGACCTCTCACATTTTCCAACCTAAGAATTATGAGGACGCACTTCCATTCAAAAGGCGACTTGGTTACCACCACTTGGTAGAATAAAAACCGAATCAGACCATGTGCTGGTAGACCAGCGGCACAAATGCAGTGTAATGAACTGAAAACCATAACTGGAGCTGAGGCAGGAACAGATCAGAATCTAGTGATGACAGAGATATGTCAAAGAGTAGCTGTAGAAAAGCCAAGCAGAGGAAATAGTGTAAACGAATGGAGTAATGTCACGAACAAATTGAACGACAATGAATAGGCACGGGACGTTATCACTAAATTTCAAAACAGATTTGAGTTTCTAACAATGAAAGACAACTTCGATATTGAAGGCCAGTGGGTTCAAATGGACCCGAGCACTACGGGACTCAACATCTGAGGTCATCAGTCCCATAGAACCTATAAATACTTAAACCTAACTAACCTAAGGACACCACACACATCCACGCCCGAGGCAGGATTCGAACCTGCAACTGTAGCGATCGCTTGGTTCCAGACTGAAGCGCCTAGAACCACTCGGCCACACTGTCCGACGAAGGCCAATGGGAAATGATAAAAACAAGCATGGAAGCAGCAGCAGAGGTGCATTGAAAACGGAAAAAAACAAGAGAAATGCTTGGTTCTCTGAAGAATATAAACAAATACGAAAAGAGGAAGAATAGGAAAGGAAAAACACGTACATGAAGATTCCGATGTAACCAAAGCAGCGTATGAAAATGCTGATAATGTAACCAAAAATCTTCTCGGAAGGAAAAGGGAGAGAATGCCGAAAGTCTAGTAAAAACAACACAACGCAAAACTCCAGGGAATGATAAGATTTTTACAGGCCACTTAGCTTCTTCAGGAAAGGATACGGACTACGGATGCATGACAAGTTAAAATATGAATGCCGGTTTGGAAAGAATAACAGATATGGAAATTCGAAAGGAAGTTTTGAAGTGCTTTTAAATGTTGAAGATGAGTACAGAAATGGAAGACCAACATAAATATCACATTGCAGAATCCTTTGTTGCACCTTTCTAACAGATAGAAGGCGCAATCAGAATATTAATAAACCAACAAAGCTCCAGGAAGCTGAACTACTTCATAAGGAAGGAAATGCAACTGCGAAACAAGTACACAAACTCGTGACAAACATTTGGAATGAAGAATGAATGCTGTTTGGGTGAAAGACGCGGACATTTTCCCCGGAAAAGACTGGAAAATTATTTAAAAGGTATAACAGATTATAAGTGGGGTATGAGAAGAATCACCACTGATCAGATATGTGTACCAGAAGAAGCCATGCAGAAATATTTGGGAATAGAACAAATAAATGGCAGTATTATTAGTTGATTTTAAGAAAACCTGCCATAGCATAAACGAAAAAAGTTGTGGGAGAAAATGCGTAAGTCCGAAATACCAAAATTGATTACGAATATTGCGAAGTTACACTGAAAGGCTCAAAAGGGGTAATGAAATTGGATGGAGAATATTCGATGGCTTTTGACATAAAACACGTGACACACAAGAAGATGGAATATCTTCATAACACAGGGAGCACTGGCTGCATCAAATGAAGCAGAGGACGGAGATTAGCATGGGAATAAAACTGGATGTACTGGCCGTTGCAGTGGATTTAGCATTAACCGCTGAAAATCTAGATCTCCTGACAATACTCGCAAAATAGCTGTTTCAAAATGCAAAGGTACTTCGAGTAAAGGTAAATGGCAATCAAACAAAATTCATTATGGTGGAAAGAAACAACAAGGCAAAAAGTCTGGACACCATACAGCTATATGACCACGTGCCTGAAGAAGCAGTGGTGTGTAAATATCTGGTGGTTGAAGTAAATAACAGAAATGATGAAAACAAGAAACTGAAGGGAGAATAAAGGCGGAATCCAGAGAATTAAATTTAACTAACAGCTTCAAAGTGCAAGGACGATGACTTTTGGTGAATTTCGGCTACTTTCGTGCGGGCGTGTATGCTTCTACCACGTTTGTGACCAGTATCTTGTACGTGAGTCTTATCCATGTGCACACAAGCATCAAATATGACAATCGACATACGATACCGTAAACAGACACTTGTCAAGCTATAGTGGCAAGAATATTTTCATGAAACTTTCCACACTTCATCGGATGTATAACAACATGTGACAACCAATTAAAATTTTATCACTGATATGTGTTGTGGCGATATTGTTACAAATTAGGAAACAAATTTGTTTGTGGATAGGATCAGTGGAAATAGAAACATTGTGCTCACATTCTGTGTTACAAAATAATTTATTACAGACATTCTTTACAATCAATAAATACATTTTCTCATAAAGATAATTTTACATATATCTCTGTGTCAACTTAGAGGCCTTGACGACCATCAGGTTCTCAATAGATCAACTGTCTTTATTTTTAACTGAAAACGATAAATGTCTATATTCACTTCCTCGCTTTTGACACCGGCTAGTAACCTTCAATTCCATGAAGATACAGCACATTATTTTCGAATGCCAGCGGTCATACATCATTATTGCACAAGAAGGATAATTTAAATTTAGCGAGGAACATTTATAATGACGTTACCAATTTTAAAATGAGTGTTCCAATAACTACATAACTTTTGAGTTTCGTTCGCTTAACGCCTTTAGGTTAGGTTCGATGAACTTTTTACGATATCCACTTACTGCCTGACTTTAAAACCTCACGATAGGGGACACGATGGTACGGAGAACTGGAGCTGCCTTAGATTAAAAAAAAAAAAAATTGGGAGACAGTAAGCAAGGTACGAGTAAATTCTGTTCAACTTAATGATCCTGACTAAATGCATTTGAAAATGCAGCTTCGAACTGAAACCCAGAATCGTATGGTCATCCGCGTTGCTCTTAGGTTTACTGAGTGTATAACTGTCGTTGAAATAATTCTGTTTATGTCTGCGCAGTTAAGTAAATAACATGTCACAACCAAACGTCCCCAAAAGACGACGGTAACTTATTCTGAAAGAGGATCTGAAACTGCTCCGGTTTAAGACACAAGTAACTCAGTTACTAGAGCCTATCATACACTTAAAGTGACGAGAATATCTTAATTGTTTGCTGGACATATAGAGAGAATGAGAAGTGTGCGACGAAACACGTTACTTTTAAACTATTTTACAAAGAGCATTATTGGCAGTTATGAAATTGTAATCAACTTAACGTGTCTCTCAAATTTGATTGCGCCCGATTTGTGTGATTGGAATGAGAGATAATGAAAGTATCTAACTAACAACGTTTACAAAATAACATCGCAGTATATGAATACAGATTTGTGTACCCTCTTTTAATGTTTACGGATAATTTAGCAAATCTTGGGATGATTAAAATCAGAAACAACAGGATCTTGAATTATCTTCGAAAGTTGTGGAAAACGCTTTACTTTAGAATGAGATACATCTAAATAATCATTTCCACATAAGTTTTTGTAAGCAAATTAAGAAGTTGGGCTATTTTTGGGACACCATTGACGACGCAGACAAGGAACTAGTGTCAACAATCTCTTTAATGATCCCTTATGAGTTTCTATAATTACAGCCCAAATTACAACTGCACATTAAGTCTGACAAATGTACGTATGCTATGAAACACTAGCAGATTTCCTTGCATGTTGTCTTCGAAACCAGTGTCACCCACATAATATAAAACATCAGAGACGTGACAGCGGCAGCGATATGGCTGAAACAACACTCCATGTTTGATAATGGCACAACGAGAACGCATTATATTGTGAAAAACATTGTTTGCTGCATCTCTAGTGTCATTATAAGATTTCACCCTCTGATGTAGTAAATGGTCCCATAGAACAAAATGTTGTTCTTTGTAAAAGTCTCGTTACGTTCACGTATTATGTGACGCAATGAAGTTCGCCGCTGCTACTAAACTTTACGTAGAACAAATTGTTTCTATTTTTATGATGCCGGCAGAGTGACGATCCATTCACAAAAAGATGTACTGAACGATTTTTTTTAATATGAAAATCTGAGGTAGCCAAATCAACTTGTAATCTTAATGAAGAACTAGAACAGTGCCGTTATTTGTTACGTAATAGCTTTATCTCAAGTTGAAGCGACAAACAAAACTAAAGAAAGGAAATTTCTGAAAATTTTCCCACATTTTTCGTCAAAGGTTAGGACCACAGCTCATAGCCAATCAGCCCTTAACTTCTCCAGGAAATGTTATCTTCAATTTCTTCGTTTTCTTAAAATTTTCGGATATATACTTTTGTAACAGATTATACCGTACCAGAATTTTGTTAGATGTGAATATCTCCTAGAATGATTCAATCATTTATTTAAAAAAAACAAGAAACGTCATTTGCACGACTGGCATAGTGCTCATGTTGAGATACAGTTTTGTAGCGACTGTTGCTCAATTTAACCGATTCACGACAAAATGAAAAACTACTTGTTCATATCGGTGATTCGTCGTGTATATCGTTGTGATGGCTGAATGAGCCTGCTGATAACGCTTTAGTGACGCAAACTCTTTCGAAGATTACTTGTATGCAATTCCGTATAACAACGAAACCGTTCAACAATGTGATCGATCACACGTTTCAGTTGCACACGCAACGTCTGACTGACGTCCAGTGGCGCCCCTGCGACATGCTGTCCCGCGCAGCACCGCTCCGCTATACGACGGGCTCCGTTACGTAGGCGGACGCCTTGGCCTCGCACCCGCTGTGTCAGGTCGCCGGCATGCGGCAGTAGGTCCGGCCCACTATGTCCTCCTCAGGAATCCGGTCGTCGATTGGCTGCTCGCCCGCTGCTGCCAGCTCGTCCCGCACCTGAAACAGCGGACAGGTGGCAAAATTTCTTAGCAACTACTACGGTTAAATAACGTACTGTATCTGTAATCTGAGAAACAGAAAACAACATTCTTGATCTACTTTCTTTGCATCAGGTTTGCTTTAGAAAATGTATATGCACCATAGAGGCGGTTCTGATGGTTAGGAAACGTTTCGAGAAAGTGTAGCCATTCACGAATGGCCAATGACATCGGCAAACAAGGCAAGCCATTAAGTGACGGTGATCACGTAAAGAGGCGCATTTTAACTACAGCTGAAGAAGTTTCCTGAAAAATCCAAACAATGGTAAGCAGTTGCTCTTTCAGAAAATGCAGTGGCTCAGTGAATTGAAGATACTGCTGCTTCAAAATTTGCTAGGTACTTAATAGTTTTTGGCGAACGTACAGACGTCTCTGATGCTACTCAGTACCGGTTGTTTTTAGAGGTATGGACAAAGTTTTCGAAGTTATTAAGGAACGAAACAATCAGATTTCCTTACATATTACAACAACAGGTAGGGATACCTCTCAATGGCTAACATTTGTTGCGGCTGGGCGTGGGGAGGGGTGGGGGTGGGGAGGGGAGGGAGGAGAAATAAGTGTGGCATGCTTTAAGATTTCTTTGAAAGACTCAACTGAGAATGTAAAGCCAGTAATATTATCAAAACCCTGACAATGGGTTGCGTTCTTCATGAGTATGCACTTTGTAGAGAGTCACTAATTATGTATCACCTTTCTGTTGACGTCTCTAGTTTCTGTTGTCAGTTTCATTCGATGTATGGTCTTAAACATCTGAGTTTTCGAAACGGCTGAAAAGCGGATAGGTCCAAGTCGGGACCGTCTAAGTGTAATTTAGCGCTTTAGTTGCACATTTGTTTTGTTTTGAAAGAAACCGTCAGTTTGTTTAGTAGGTTTGTTGGGAGATATGTGTTCGTCGTCAGTGTTGTTTAGTAATTCAGTCAGGCTCCAGGTCTCGGCTGTGGTATGAGAGCGTCTACAGAGCGGAAAGTTAGGTGCTTATCTTTTTCTGTGTTTTCAACGAAGTGTATTTATTAAATTTCGTTTCTCTATTTAAGACGATTAATCTCACGTTTTTGTAACCGTAAATTCATTCAGTTTTTAGCGCAATAGTTGCTCACAGAATAGCCAGCTACGTAGCTCTAACGCATCAGCGTCCATTGGTGACAATCAGGAGGGCAGCAAGTTGCATATATAGGACTGTCTGCCTCTGTAGTTCACTTAGTATTGTTCGGATGGACATGATGTGTGCATGCTGCGTGCGGACGCAGGAGCAGCTGACCGCAGTTTGCCAACAGCTGAACGTGCTGTTGCCTATAGTCAATCGCCTTCAGGATGCTGCCTCGGTGTGTACGGGTGGCGGAGAATCTGGCACGTCGCATGAGACACTTCTGGTGTCACTTGTTTTTCCCACAGGCTCTGCTTCCGAGGCACCTCTTAGTGCACGAGACGTGGTTGACCCGCGCTCACAGCAGGGTGAGTGGCGGCTGGTAACGCGTCCGCGTCTAGAGGTGGAGAGCCAAAGTTGATACCGGCCGCTTTGCCTCGCCCATTCCTCCCGCTATTGGTCAGGTGGCCGCTCCTCCAGCAGGGTCCGAGTAGGCACACAGGGTGGGGAGTTTACTGGTTATTGGGTTATTGGGAGATCCAGTTTTAGGCGCGTTGTGGAACTCCTTAGACAGGTAGCGCTCAGGACTGGAAAGAATGCCAATGCGCACTCGGTATGCCTGTCGGGGGGCCTCACCCGAGGAGGCGGCCTTGCCCGTGGCTATGGAACGTGGAGGGTGCAGACGTGTGCAAGTTGCGGCTCACGTCGCAACCAATGACGCCTGACGCATGGGTCCTGACGCCATCCTCAGTTCGTACAGGCGGCTGGAAGAGGTGGTGGAGACTGCTGGTCTCGCGCGCGGGTTGAAAGCAGAACTCGCAATTTGCATCATCGTTCCCAGATTTGATCGGGGTCCTTTGGTTTGGAGCCGAGTGGACGGTCTCACCCAAAGGCTTCATCTCTGAAAATTTCTAGACATGAGTTATCGTGTGGGAATTTGTAGGACTCCCCCTGAAAGGTCAGGGGTGCACTAACAAAGGAAGCAGCTACTCTAGTAGTAGAGAACTTGTGGAGGGCACATGAGGATTTGTAGGCTAAGCGGTAGTTTAAAGTGTTCTAATGAACACTCGGCAGATGATTCACAGCAAGGGAATTCAAACGTCGACTGTCTCGAATCTATCATAAACTCTCGAAGTATTCGTAATAAAGATCCCGAATTTACTGCCCTCCAAGAAAATTCTCGCACTCAAATTATTCTTGAGACCAAGAGTTGGCTGAAACCATAAGTGGAAAGCTCTGAGATATTGAGCGAGTCGTGAAACGTATATCGGAAAGACAGATTAGGGGCCATAGGAGGTGGAGTTTGTATTGCAGTTGATAAAAATATTGCCTCTATTGAGGTCGAAGTTGAGTGCGACAATGAAGTCGTCTAGTTGCGTATATCAGGTGTACGTGAAACTAAAGTAATTGTTGGATATTTTCACCGGCCACCTGATTCCGCTGTTGCAGTTATAAATTCGTTCGAAGGGAACTCTACTGTCAACAGCGGGTAATTACCCAGATCTTGTAACACTAGTTACAGGCGACTTTAACCAGCCGAGTACAGACTGGGACGTCTATGGATTCACTGAGGGGCTAAAGACAGACAGTCAAAGCGAAATACTTTTGAACACGTTTTATGAAAATTGTTTTGAGCAGCTAGCTCGGCTGCCCACACGCAATGGAAATATCTTAAACCTTGAGTTACAAATAGGCCAAACCTTATTGATTATGTGTAGTATAGAAACAGGGATTAGTGATCATGACGTCATTATAGCAATTATGATTAGGAGAGTGTTTCAGCTAGATAGAGCAGATGTGCAGTTATTAACATCTCACCTACACAGTAAATTGGCATCACTTAGTGTCAGTAAGACAGATGTAGAGGAATTATGGTCTGAATAGTTACGTGTCTAATATGTGGATAAAGGACGAAAAAGATCCACCATGGTTTTAAGAGGCGTTGGAACTCCCTATCCCGACAATGTAAATTTAGTGAGTTGGTTTTCCTGTATTTCAGGAACCACTGTAGCCATTAAAGTGAAACTTTTACAGGACATTAAACTTATGCCTGAGTCTACTGAACTACAATAATTGCATTTCAGCCACAGCTTTCGGAAATACAAATTTTAAATTACAAAGTTAAAATTTTTTGTACTTTTTTGTACGTTAGCCTAAATAATTTTAATATGCATAACATCATGTTCCTCTTTTAGTTCAGTAGACTCGGGATATCTATGTTAATACTCCCTCAAAACTGAAATACTCTACTCGAAGTGGTTTCTGAGATTTAGGGAAAAATTCAGCAGAAAATGTAAATTTGCAGGAACAGCTTCTAAAGTTTCAAGATACTGTAAGTCAATATATGCTTGACTTTTTTTTTTATTTTCTGTCACTCAGAGCACCCTACACCGTACTGTATATCATCCTCTTGATTTTTTTCCAAGTATTTTATTCTTCTCTTCTTTCTGGACTCATTAGTGGCCAAGTGTGCTGCATACTCTGCTTAATTAATGCGAACATTGTCCATCTGCTCAAGTTCTCTGATGAAGTTTGCTCCAGGATTAATTCCCATATGCTGTAGTACTTTCACCCTGCCAATGTTGCCATCATTAAAAGCAATAACAGCATCACTGCCCCCCCCCCCCCTTTTCAGTGTCTTCGTTCAAACAAAAACATTTTTGGTAAGCGAGTCTATATAAGATTATTGAACGACTCACTGGAATTTTGAGTCTGAGCATGCAAACACTTCTTCAGTAATTCAGGATTTGCCAGGCTTCTGTATATAGGTTTTATGATATCCATGACAGCTGCTGGGATGGAATGTTTATGGCTGTATGAACTATTTAAGTACTGGGCATTGCAGTAATTGCACTATGAATCAGGTCCAGGCGGGCAAAGGTAGTGTACTGGGTCGTCATCAGTTGACAGTCTATGGAAGAAGGTAGCCCATACTGCCTGCTTCATTTTCAGCAAATCCTCAGCATTATTTCTAATGGCCATTCCATAATACTGCTGTAGTTGATCTATCATTTTGTCTGTCAGACTGCCTCTTTCTTGTCTCTCAAACTTTGTTTCAACTTCCTAAACCTGGTGACCATCCTCTTCTGGACATGACCAACATATTCCAGTTTTGTGATAATCTTCTCGCCGTAAGGCAGAGCGGCTAATACACTGTTATATGCTTTTCAGTCTTCATCACCTAAGAACTTAGTGTAACACACTCCCCTGCCTTTCACATATCGACTAAAAATTTCAATAGCTGCAGAGACCTCCATACCACCACTTGTTCCTTCATAATTTCTTTCACAGATATGCCCTTCTTCATTCCCTGATTTACACTTGTAACAATGTTTGGTTAAAATCTGTAAATCAATTACCTTTCCACTATCTACACTTGTCAGCGTAGCAACAAAATTCTTAGAACTGTAGGCGCGCTTCTGCCAAGTGCCATCAAAAGCTACTGGTATGTCAGTCATATCATCATTTACTTCAACAGCTTCGTTTGCAACACTCTTCATTGACTCACATGCAACAGATTTCATAGCAGCTCCAATAAATCCTGCATACTTGTCGATTTTACAAGGTGGATATGGCATATTCATTACGGCACACATCCTTTCTGCTGCAGTGTGTCCTTTGCCACTAGCTCTCAAGCTTAAAGCCACCTAACATTTACTTCTAAATAACTATCTGTACAATTATCAGAATTCCAAAATGAATGAGTATATTTACAACCGGAAAATTAATAATAAGTTTCCTGGCTAGTCCATTTGATACCTTACTGTCTTCATGTAAACTAACTGGCCCTCCACATATTTCACAACACACACATTCACATTGTTTGGATGTGTAAATCTATCAGTATATAACCTAAATTACCATTTACATCACTTTCGTCTTGAGAAAACTGTGTATCACAACGTTTTATTTTAATCTTCGAAGAACTAATGCGTGTTTCTCTAGATACTGACGAGTTTGCCTGTATTTCTTTGTCAGTAACTTCACACGCAATATGTTGAACACAATATTTCCCTTTATTCGAAAATCTATTACCACGATACCCACGTTCTTAAAAAATTTCGTTTTCATGTCATACTTTACCTTTTGAGAGCTTTCCCAATCTATTCGTCACGTTTCCTCAGGAAAACGTTAGCACTTCGACATGCAACACGTGTTTACACTGTGAAACGATACGGTTTTTGCCAGTGCTACCAATACAAACATGTAATTTAACCCGTATAACACTGCAAATCCCAGCCTTCTACATAAAATATTACCAATTTTATTAGATCTTAGAGTCATGTACGTAAAAATTTTATCATTTTCAACCGGTGTAGATTATATTTAAAAAAATAAAATACTTCGCATGTGAGTTTATAAATTATATATATATATATATATATATATATATATATATATATATATATATATATATCATTTTTTTCGTAAAACTGCGAAGTATATAATGAGGTAAAAATCCGAAAATGTGACAAAAAAATTTCCCTTGTAACTCCCTTTAACAACGAAATTCGCCGCATACTAAGAAAGCAGAGGCTGTTGCACTCTAGGTTTAAACAGTTCAAATGGCTGTGAGCACTATGGGACTTAACATCTTAGGTCATCAGTCCCCTAGAACTTAGAACTACTCAAACGTAACTAACCTCAGGACATTAAACACATCCATGCCCGAGGCAGGATTCGAGCCTGCGACGGTAGCAGTCCCGCGGTTCCGGACTGCAGCTCCTAGAACCGCACGGCCACCGCGGCCGGCCTCTGGGTTCAAAAAGGGGACGCACAGATAACGAAAGCGAACGTTTGTGGAGATTAGTGCGTCTGCGGAAAGATCTATGCGCGAAGCGTACAACAACTACCACCGTCGCACCTTAGCAAAGCATATGGCAGAGATCCCGATTAAATTCTGGTCGTATGTAAAATCTCTAAGTGGGTCTCAGGCTTCCATTCACTACCTTGTTGCCGTGTCTGATGCTGCAATTGAAGACAGCAAAGTGAAAGACGAAGTTTTAAATTTTACGTCCAAGAAATTGCTCACACAGGAGTACTGTACAAACATACCATCATTTGACTATTTGATAGCGTCCTGTGGGTACGAGATAGAAACAAGCATATCTGGCGTATAGAATCAACTGAAAGATTTGAAAACAAATAAATGACCAGGTCCGAATAGAGTCCCAGTTCGGTTTCAGAAAGATTACTCGACGGCGAGTGTTCATTAGAGACAAGGGTATTGTGAGGCATGCCACAGGGAGGTATAATAGGACCACTGTTGTTCTCTATATCCATAAATGACTTGGCGAACACGATGGGCAGAAGTCTGCTGTTTTTTGCTGATGACGCCGTGGTGTACGGTAAGGCGACGAAGATGAGTGACTGCAGAAAGATAAAAGACGACTTAGATAAAATTTTCAGTTCTTGTGATGAATGGTAGCTAGCTGTAAATGTGGAAAACTGCAAGTTAATGCGGGTAGGAAAGAAGACAAAACCTGTAATGTTCAGAAACAGTATTGTTAGTGTTCTGCTTGACACTGTCAAGCCGTTTACATATATGGGTGTAACATTGGCTGTAGAACGAGCATGCTAAAACTGCGGTAGGGAAGGCAAATGGTCGACTCTGATTTACTGCGAAAATTTTAAGAAAGAGTGGTTAACCTGTAAAGGAGACCGATTATTGGACGCTTGTGCGACCTGTTCTTGAGTATTGCTCGAGTGTTTGGGATCAGTACCAGATGGGATTGAAGGAAGACATCAAAGGAGTTCAGAGGCGGGCTGCTAGATTTGTTACCGGTGGTTTCGAACAACACTTAACTATTACTGAGAAGTTTCGGAAACTCAAATGGGGATCCCTGGAGGGAAGGCGACGTTCCTTTCGAGAAACACTACTGAGGAAATTTAGAGAAACGGCATTTGAAGCTGACTGCCGATCGATTTTACTGCCGCCAATATACATGGCGTGTCAGGATCACAAAGATAAGACACAAAAAATTAGGGCTCTTTCGAAGGCGTTCATACAGTTGTTTTTCACTCGCTCTACGAGGTGCATTCAAGTTCTAAGGCCTCCGATTTTTTTTTCTAACTAACTACTCACCCGAAATCGACGAAACTGGCGTGTCTTCTCGACGTAATCGCCCTGCAGACGTACACATTTTTCACATCGCTAACGCCATGATTCCATGGCAGCGGCGAAGGCTTCTTTAGGAGTCTGTTTTGACCACTGGAAAATCGCTGAGGCAATAAGAGCACGGCTGGTGAATATGCGGCCACGGAGAGTGTCTTTCATTGTTGGAAAAAGCCAAAAGTCACTAGGAGCCAGGTCAGGTGAGTAGGGAGCATGAGGAATCACTTCAAAGTTGTTATCACGAAGAAACTGTTGCGTAACGATAGCTCGATGTGCGGGTGCGTTGTCTTGGTGAAACGGCACACGCGCAGCCCTTCCCGGACGTTTTTGTTGCAGTGCAGGAAGGAATTTGTTCTTCAAAACATTTTCGTAGGATGCACCTGTTACCGTAGTGCCCTTTGGAACGCAACGGGTAAGGATTACGCCCTCACTGTCCCAGAACATGGACACCATCATTTTTTCAGCACTGGCGGTTACCCGAAATTTTTTTGGTGGCGGTGAATCTGTGTGCTTCCATTGAGCTGACTGGCGCTTTGTTTCTGGATTGAAAAATGGCATCCACATCTCATCCATTGTCACAACCGACGAAAAGAAAGTTCCATTCATGCTGTCGTAGCGCGTCAACATTGCTTGGCAACATGCCACACGGGCAGCCATGTGGTCGTCCGTCAGCATTCGTGGCACCCACCTGGATGAGACTTTTCGCATTTTCAGGCCGTCGTGCAGGATTGTGTGCACAGAACCCACAGAAATGCCAACTCTGGAGGCGATCTGTTCAACAGTCATTCGGCGATCCCCCAAAACAGTTCTCTCCACTTTCTCGATCATGTCGTCAGACCGGCTTGTGCGAACCCGAGGTTGTTTCGGTTTGTTGTCACACGATGTTCTGCCTTCATTAAACTGTCGCACCCACGAACGCACTTTCGACACATCCATAACTCCATCACCACATGTCTCCTTCAACTGTCGATGAATTTCAATTGGTTTCACACCACGCAAATTCAGAAAACGAATGACTGCACGATGTTCAAGTAAGGAAAACGTCGTCATTTTAAGTATTTAAAACAGTTCTCATTCTCGCCGCTCGCGGTAAACTTCCATCTGCCGTACGGTGCTGCCATCTCTGGGACGTATTGACAATGAACGTGGCCTCATTCTAAAACAATGTGCATGTTTCTATCGCTTTCCAGTCCGGAGAAAAAAAATCGGAGGCCTTAGAACTTGAATGCACCTCGTATTTGCGAGTGTAACAGAAGGGGAAATGACAAGGAGCGGTACAGGGACCCTGCGCGATGCAGCATACTGTGGCTTGCAGACTATCTTTGTAAATGTAGATGTAGATGATCGATGACAGTGAACCGAATGGCGTCGGATTATTGAAGATGTTGCAGCATTTTTATTTGTCGTCTAGCATGTCACGCTGAAGGGGAGCGTGTTGTATGTGTGAACGAACTCTTCGAATTCGAAACTGTTTTACAGCACTCTGTTCCTCACGCACCACCATAGTTACGTTACACATCGCCTTGTGACACACTACAGTTCGGAGACCTCTAGTGACAGAGGACTGCAAATATGTAGACATAGAGAAATGTAGAATGTTAATAACCCTCATTTTATTTCGAAAGCCTTAAAGCTTTACATAAGAAATTCGGAGGCACTACCTTGCAGCATGCCCTCTCATATTTTTTTCAACCTGTTCTTATCGTGTATTATCTTCCCTATAGTGTATGGCATTATTTGTGAGGGACTTTACATTGTCAGTCGTTTTTTATACACTGCCAAATTGTTTGGAACTGTCTCGATCCTTTTTTTGAAGTCATGCTGTGGACCATGATTTCTTTCGTAGTGGTGACGAATGTTGTATTCCTTAAGAAAAACAATCACTTCATTACAGATAACACTCATTGGTTTGCTGTCTTTCCCTGTAACGAAGTAGTTCACGACTCATATTGTACTGAAGACACGACATTCACTATCCTATTTTCACTTTTTAGTTCCAGAGTACGTATTACACACATATTCGAAAGAAATGAAACTTGAGTTAACAACACAGCAAACGCAGTCAGGAACCCTCAATCAACTGCTTGTATTGCTCTCCTGGTAGAATCTCTGTTACTTATGAACTAATTAAGGCAATTCTTCTACTTGCCTCTCAAGAGTTAAAAGAGGAGGAATAATTGCGAGCTACGTTCCAAATATTTCGCTCAAGCGCAGGTCGGACGAAATCCCTCCGCGGACCAGACGCGACCCGCAAGCCGTATTTTTGACACATTCGCACTAGAGATATGCTATTATAGTATCTATCAAAACAAGAGTAAAATAGAGGAAATAGTAAGGCAGCTCTTGAAACACTTAGAAATTGGTTCATAGGCAAATAAATTAAATATCGAAGCACATAGAACAGTTTATTTGTTAGTAAAATAAACGTAATAAACGACGAAAAAGCCGAAAATTGGGAATAAGAGAACACGCTGTTAAGAGAAAATAAGAACTCACGTGATCCTGTATAAACTTTGACATAAATCTAAACTTTAATGGACACGTGGAAATCGTTTACTATGGAGGCATTAAAATCGTGAACGAAAAATAGAATCAACGGACTAAAGAAGCTCTAAGCCACCTTAAGTGCGTTGAGAACCACAAAAATGCAATCTGAATCCCTGTTATGGTGTATGGGTGAGCATATGAGCTCATAGGATCACAAAATTAAAGGTTCGCAGGTTCTTCTGTGAGCACAGGGGCGTATAGAACAACAGCAAATGAGGCGCTAATGGTATCGTAGTCCTTTTCCTAGCCGAAAGAAAGGGAGGTACACAGTATCGGGTCAAAATGTGGGGATGTGATCAGGTAAGTGAGATATTGAGCACAACTGAGACATCAAAAGAGGAAATGAAAGCGTGTATTAACAGAGAATGGCAATGAATCTGGGACCGGGAAGAAAGAGAAAGGGGAACCTACCAGTTCCTTCCCAGCATAAGGCAAAGATCACGAATGTCGTTTTTCTTCCCGACCATGGGCGCAATACATTACCTGTCACGGCATTGTCGATATTCTAGCTAATTACTGAATATAAATAAGTCAATGCACGACAGAGATTTGAGAATATGGACCACTCGACACCGAGGTCCACATCTTCTTGGAGAGTGCTAACTGATAAGACGTTACAGACAATGACTGTAAGGTCTTTGGTAATACACCAGTGTACAGCATAAGTCTTGCTGTCAATCAAAATATCAGCTCACGGAAAGCAGGCCTACATGGCTGAGGGACAACCAAGGAAAGACCATACATTATCACAACGATACACGCTATCACAGAGCACCAACTGGAAAATCCTTAAAAGAGCAGCGAGAAGATGAGCCTCGGGGAGGACCAGAAAGGATTCCCTGTGACTCTGACAGCCATCTCCCAATTTTTACAGCTTGGGTGGTACGGCAGAACAACCCTTGTGAATCCTGAGACGCGCTTCAGTGTGTCAGGACTAAAAGTCCAGACCAAACGAGGACTTCAAGTTTCGCTGCTCATACCAAGTACCACAGTACCTTGTAGTGTTGTACAGTTTAGTGAGTCTAGAATTGTAAATTACAAAAATATAGGAAGGTGTTATAACATAGCAGAGCCGTAGCAGGTGCCTAAAGGTTTCTGTATGAGTGAATACCCATGCGTCAGATGGCAGACACGTCAAACACCATAATGCTGATTGTTCAATTTATTTGAAATTTTATGTTAAAATAATATGAGATAGTCATATACACTAATTCATGTACAACATTTCGTCTGTTTTTGAGTCTAGACGACTGAATAAAGGAAAATACTACACAAATAATAATTGTTTTTTTCTGTACTGAAAACATAAAATTTAGCTCGCTTAATGCTATACTTTCTATTACCAAAACACTGCTGGCATCGAAATACGTGCATATGCATTTGGTATGTTTCGGTCAGGATGTTAATGGTGAATTGTTTTCCGTTTCTGGTACCGTAGTAGGAGAAAAAAGAAATTGATCGTTTGTCATCGCTCTTCAGACAGGTTTGATGTGGCCCACCACGAATTCCTCTATGTACCAAACTCTTCCTCTCAGAATACCACTTGCATCATGCATCCTCAAATTTTTTCCGCATGTACATCAATCTCTGTATTCTCCTACAGTTAGTTAAAGATATAGCCTATCATCGTGTCACTTCTTCTTGTCAGTATTTTCCATATACTATTTTTTCACCAGTTCTGTGGAGAACCTCCTCATTCCTTTTGTTTTTAACATTCTTCTGTAGCACCTCCTCATTCCTTCTGTTTTTAATACTCTTCTGTAGCAAATGCTTCGATTCTCTTCCGTTCCTCTTTTCTCACTGCCCTTGCAATGCTATGATCAAAACGTACATTCTAAGAAATTTCTTCATCAATTTACCGCCTTTGTGTAACACGTGTAAAGTTCTCTTGCCCAGGAAAACCCTCTTTGCCTAAGCTAGTTTGCTTTTCATGTTCTCATAGCTTCCTCCGTCATGGGTTATTTTGCTGCGTAAGTAGCAGAATCCCTTAACTACGTTTTCCTCCTGACCACCATTCCTGATGTTAGGCTTCTCCTTATCCTCATTTCTGTGCGTCTCATTACTTCGGCATTTTTTTCCATTTACTTACAATTCATACTAAGTTTTCATTTGGCTCTTCATTCTATCTAACACATACTGTAATTCTTCTTCACTTTCACTGAGGATAGATATCATTGATATCTTTTCACTCTGACTTTTAGTCTCCCTCTAGAACCTTTCTCTTATTGTCGTCATTGCTTCTTAGATGTTTGAGATGTAAGAGCTATCTTAATACTTTTGAAACTAAGCACATCGTTCTTGGCCATCGCTCTTACTGTTTCTCCTTGGTTGTTTCACATAATGTATTAGTAATTACTTGTCTTTCCCCGTAGCTTCCTGTCATTTTTCTCAGAGTTTCGAACACCTCGGCCCAATTTACATTGTCGAACGCTTTTTCTAGGTCCAGAAATCCTCTGAGCATATCTTTATTTTTCTTTAGTCTTCCTTCCATTATCAAGAGGAAATCCAGGAATGCCTGGCTGGTGACTTTACCTTTCCTAAAGCCAAAGTGTTCCTCATCTAACATTTCCTCAGTTTTCCTTTGCGTTATTCTGAATTTTATATATAGAAATGCAGGGTGCTTAGGGTAAGTGTCACATATTCATTCACGATTTCCAATCCATCTCCACGAAATGACGATTGAGGTACTGTCACATGATGTGTCTAGCTTAAAGCACAGTCTTTGTTTTTCTGCAAGGGTAACACCCTCCCCTCTGTAATTTAACGTGTACAAATCGCTGATACACAGCAATGTTCATCTGGTAAAGTGAGTCTGTCACCGATGATTCCTGCCAGTGAATTGATATTGAAGCGATCCTGATGCCCTACCTGTATGACAGCTCAAGGGTTATTATCTAGCTACACTTGCGCTTTGTGGTAATTAACTACGACCTCTGTTGTGGTTGCCTATACCATCGAATACGAGGCTACACATTACTCATCATAAGGTATTGTCTTCGCACATACAATTAAGGGACGTTTCCTTCTAGTTTCCACCAATACTACCTCCTGTAGGAATATGTGACACTTTTTGTGAACACCGGGTACACGACACAAATACTTTAGCAGTCTGATTGTAGGTGTCACTCTGTGACACAGGGTTTGACGGTAGGGAGGGAACGTCGGCAGGCTTCATCAATCCGCCCAGAGAACTGATGACAAAAAATAAGGTCCTTGTGTCAGCAGCGTGCGGCCGGCTACTCACGCGCTCCACCTCCCGGAAGACCCTGATGAGGTTCCTGCCGGCCAGCTTCTGCAGGTCGCCCTCTGTCCAGCCGCCCCGCGCCATCAGCTCCGCCAGCAGGTGCGGGTACCGCGAAACGTCCTCCAGGCCCTGTGGCGTGCTGCAAAATTGGTGAAGGACTATGAGCTCACACACTCACGTTGTTAAACGTCGTCGGCTACAACCTCCAAACAATAAAGATTCATTAGAAATAAATCTCTCGGGATCAATTGTGTTAGGTATAGATATACTACCTATTTATTAGTGGCATATGAAGATTTGTGCAGGATCGGGACTCGAACGTCGAGTTCTCGCTTATAGCGAGCGGTAGCCTTAACCACTTTGGCTACCAGCTCACGTCTCCCGACCTGAACGAGACTTCAATGTCAAATCTTTTTGTATACCTGTGCCGCAGTTCCCTATACACATCTCTTAATGCTAGCAGCTTTAGTCTCTTTACGCCCACCGGTGAGAACGAGGCAATGAAGAATCGAGACCCATGACGCAAAACGATAGTATCGTGGCTCTAGTTTCCTCATAATATCGCACTCACTCGTGCTTGAATACAAAGCAAAGGTGCGAGCATTAAGTGATGAATATAGGGGACTATGACAGTGTGACGTATGGAAATTGAGATCAATCCTGGAGGTGCGAACAGGTAGCTAAAATGATTTAGGCGACTGCTCGCGATAAGTGAGAAATACGGGTTAAAGTTTCGGTCCAGCAAACATTTTCATGTGTCACTAACAGGTGGTATATCAATACCTAACACAGCTTGTACCAACATATTCACAAATAGCGAACTTATTTTGATTTAATTTCGAACGGGTGACAATCGTCATTAAAGTCTGTTCTTCCAGTTATCCAAGTAAATAAAGATTATTCACACGGTATAACAGTTGAATATGAGCAATATTCCTTTTTTATTGAGTGTATCGTAATTAATAGCGAAGTGTGTCAAGTGTGAAAATATCTACCACAGCAGGAGAAACTTTCCAGTAAACATGGGCGCGAAAACAAGGCCTTGGCGAGGTACTTACAAGAGTGTGCTTACAATCCACCACGGATTTTTGTATAAGATAGTGCCCTGACTCGTACACATGTATTCTGGCTGGTACACAAACATTAGCAATGTAAACTTTTCGATTAAGTTGCCATCTAAATGCTCTCAATTTAAACATCAAGTTACAGTTTCGTAACTAAGATTTCGGGGGTCCCCTGTAAACAAATTTTGGGGGCCTTACTTATTAAAAAACTTTCAAAGAACAAATATGAAAACATTGTTCATTCAAATAGCACAATTCAGATTAAAAGTGAAATAAACTCACCTACTGATGTACTAATTAACTTATCCATCAAGCAATACATTTTTCCCGTCTGCGATTATCCAGCACGTTAAACAACACCGTGCATTTGCAGTATGGGAATAGCATTTCAAACTCGTTCAGTTTACTAACCTGTAATGGTATGATTGTAATAACAATCGCAGCTAAACGATCATTTGGCCTCAGTGTACGTAGGAAATTTCACTATCTGCCATTTACAATTTTTGGTTTAGTCTCTTCAATCAGACTACCTGAATAATCCTCCATTAGCGCTAAAAGCTGCATTATGCAGATTACCTCGAAGTTGAGAACCATCTGTTGGTGGTGGTCTGCTTTCAAATCGTGCTTCACCAGAATTTAAACCCGATTCATTTCCACAGTTCTGTGTCCTTTGTGATTCTCAAACCATTATAAACTCCCCCCGTTTACTTCCAGTTTTTGTGAGATTGGGAGTGATTTCGAGCTTCTGCTAAGTGGATAGCTGTTTCATATTATAACATGAAGAGATAAGCTAGTTTGATGACCTGCTCGATAACAACGAGGCAGACATTGTGAGGTCTTAAAGAAGGCAATAAATTCGATTTGTTCCAGTAATTGTATGGGTTGTCCCTCTTCTAACATTACATTGTTATCCAGTTCTTCATGAAGTAGATGCTATAAACCTGTTGGAGTCGATGTAGCAACTGCCTACCGGCGCTAAATTTCCAGTCCAGGGGTCAGATATGAGAACCTTTTGACACTAATTGTTTTGCGACAGGTCATCAATCATTGCTGTATAAGATGTGACTATCTTAACCCTCCCTCTTGGGTCAAAGTGAGGCTGGTGACCCTCATGCAGCTTAAATGTATATGTACAGAGATGGATGTAAATAATTCCGGTCCACCAAGAAACGTCAGAGAGCAGTGCGTCGCTTGATATGTCTCACCCAGAACACGGCGGTAGGAGTGCGTGACCGCGTGAGAGACTTCGGCAGACGCCGCGGAAACTCGGAGAAGACGGGTAGAAGGATCGTTTCAAATAATGTACACGTATAAGCAGTGAAATACGTATTATTTCAAATATCCTCTGCTCAACTCGTAAATCTTTACAAGTCTTTACAATTCACTGCTCACGTTCTTCAACCGTAGTTCTGAGATGCGCCAGGAAGAAGAATCTGGAAGACTGAGATCAGGATCTTGGTGGGCAAGTTGTGGACCATCCACTTAGTCTTTTTGGATGATATTAGAGTGTTAGGTGGCATCTTGACACTAGCTATAACAAGTGCCTGTGTCCCATCAAGCATCTATTACGTTCCATGGCTACCGGACATGGGTGAAATTTCAGCCAAACTCGGTTGAGACTTTATCTTATACATTTGTAGCATCTAGGATAATACGAGTATTCCATACTGAAGTCAATAGAGGCTTGACATTATTTCGCAAATGGCTAAACTGCGGACCTTCCTTCACCGTAACAACTTCGCTTCTACAATAGCATACTTTCAGCCGTGTCAGTTTCCACTAATACTAACGACGCCTTCTGTATAAAAAAATTATTTTCAATTTCTGTTTCTCTACAGAATATATAACCGAAAACTCTCTCTTCTTGTTAAAAGACGCTTTCGTGCGAATGAGCTTCTAGATACGTAGATATATGTAAAAATGTGAAAAGAGTTGACGGTTTCAAGTATCGGGGTACAAGTATTACAGAAATCACGGAACTAACTAGTTACTCGTCCTCCACACCCTACTATGAGATGTTTGCGCAACGTTATTAACATTTCTGTAGAAGTGGACCTACACATGCTAGTATCCTTAGACTTCTCCAAATTGTTCGTGCTCTTGACCGTTAATTCTGATAACTATCTGCTTGAAAAATAAGGGGCGGTAAAAAAGCCGCACATCCAGAATCGGTATGCTAATGAGCATTGAGCCGATCATCCCGCCGACGCACCAAGTTGAAGATACGCGTTTAGTAAAACACCGTGTCCTGCTGCCTGAGGAAGTCAGTGAGTACCTGCTGGTCATCCTCGTACGACAGGAATCGCCGACCCTTCAGGGCGTTTTTTAAGAGACCGAACACGCCATAATCACACGAGGAGAAATCAGGGCTATAGGAGTTGTGGGGGGGGGGGGGGGGAGGGGGGGAAGGCGGATGTTAGAAAGTCTCTCAGTTGAATTGGCGTAACTTCTGCGGAACGACATTTGCATGTGCTGACGTGCGTCTCACGTCGGCTCGCGACCAGCGCGGAACTCGGCGCACCACTGCACAGTGGTGGTTTTCGACATACATGCTACCCCATGCATACTATTCATTCTCCGGTGGATGTCTATCCGTGTTTGTCCTTCGGCATCCGAGAACAGAATAACAGCACGTTTGCCCTGTTTGGACGTATTCGGCAACAGGGTCGTCGTAGTTCACGTTCGTACATTCACCGCATGCACGTCGAAAAGACACGAATGTCATCAAACCCTTGCCTACATGTCGGTGCATCTACATTGCGTCAGAGTCGCGCTAAATTCTACACACACACTGCAGCAGTGACTTTAAAGGGGAAATTTTGAATGCCCCACACACTTATTTTATTTATTGTCAAGACGTAATATTTTGTACCTTGTAGTTGTTGTGGTCTTCAGCCCTAAGGCTGATTTGATAACTGGTTTGATACTACTCTCCAAGCTACTCTATCGTGTGAGAGCCTCTTCACCTCCGAATGACTACTGCAACCAATATTCTTCTGAATCTGCTCACTGTTTTCATATCTCGGTCCCCTCTACGATCTTCACGCACCATACTTCCCTCCAATACATCGGCCGTCATCAGTTATTTGAAAATTCACCTACCACTTCTAGTGTCTCGTTTCCAAATTGACAACGTTCCATTACTCTTGTTTGGCTTCTATGGATGATCATGTTTTATCCTCCTTTCAAGACACTGTCCATTCCGTTCAACTGCTCTTCCAAGTCCTTTGCTGTTTCTGACAGAATTACTTTGTCATCGGAGAAGCTTAAAGTTTTTGTTTCTTTTCTCTGAATTTTAATAATTCCTGTCCCATATTTTTCTTTGGTTTCTTTTACCGTCTGTTAAATGTTCGGATTGAATAACATCGGTATAGGCTACAATCTTGTTTCACTCCCTTCTCAACCACTGCTTCCCTTTCATGCCCTTTCACTCTTATATCTGGCGTCTGGTTTCTGTACAAATTGTAAATAGTGTTTCATTCCTTGTGTTTTACCCCTGCTACCTTCAGAATCTCAAAAGAGAGTATTCCAGTCAACATTGTCAAAAGTGTTCTCTTGATCCACAAATGCTATAAACGTATTTTTGTCTTTCATTAACCTATCCTCTAAGGTAAGTCATAGCGTCATTATCGCCTAGCGTGTTCCTACATTTCTCCGGAATCCAAACTGATCTTTCCATTGTTGTGCAAAGAGTTCCTACTAGTATTTTGCAACCATGACTCACTAAACTGGTAGTGCGGTAATAGTAACACCTGTCAGCACCTCATCTCTTTGGAATTGAAATTATTACATTGTTCTTGAAGACTGAGGCTATTTCACATACATCTTTCACACAAGATGGGAAAGTATTATCATGGGTGGCTCTCCCAAGGCTATTAGTAGTTCTGACAGAATATCGTCTACTCCCGGGATCTTGTGTCTACCTATATCTTATAGAGCTCTGTGAAATTCTTCTCCCAATATCTCCCATCTCATCTTTATCTATGCCCACTTCCCTTTTTATAATATTGCCTTCATCACCCTTGTTCTGATCCTCTGTGTACTCCTTCCGCCTTTCAGCTTTCCCTTCTTTGCCTAGGACTGGTTTTCCATCCGAGCACTTGATATTCTTACAGCTCCTTCTTTCTCCAAAGACGTCTTTAATCTTCCTATAGGCAGTATCTGTTTTTCACCTACTGAAATATGTTCCGAAATTCTTACATTTGTCCTCTGGCCGTTCCTGCTTAGTCATTTTGCACTTCCTGTCAGTCTCATTTTTTAAACGTTTGTATTCCCTTTCGCCTACTTCGTTTGCTGCATTTTTATATTTTTTTCCATTCATCAGTTAAATTCAATGTCACTATTTCATCTCGTAATGCTGCCCATTCGTCTTCTGCTGTGTTCATATCCCTTATTCCAGTCAACTGTTGCCTAATGCTGTTTCTGAAACACTCAACAACCTTTGGTTCCTTTAACTTATACAAGCCCCGTCTTCTTAATTTCCTACTTTTTCCCACTTTCATGAGTTTTACTCTACAGCTCATAATCAATAAATTGTGGTCAGATTCCACATCTGCGCTTGGAAATGTCTTACAGTTCAATCTCGTTCCTAAATCTCTGTCTGACCATTACATAAGCAATCTGAAACCTTTCGGGGTCTCCAGGCCCCTTCTAGGTATACAGTCTTGTTTTATGATTCTTAAACCAAGTGTTAAGAATGGTTAAAATATGCTCTATGCAAAATTCGACCAGATGTCTTTCTCTTTCATTATTTTCTGTAAGTCCACATTCACCTACTATTTTTCCTTCTCTTCCTATTCGAATTCCGGTCCCTCAACACAATAAAATTTTTGTCTCCTTTAACTATCTGAATAATTTTTTATCTCATCACAAATTTCTTGAATCTCTTCATCATCTGCGGAGCTATTTGGCATATAAACCTGTACGACTGTGGTAGACCTGGACTTCGTGTCTATCTTTATTATGATGTCCGCCCCGATAGCTGAGTGGTCAGTGTGACGGATTGCCGTCCTACGTGCCCAGGCTCGATTCTCGGCTGGGTCGTGGATTTTCTCCACTCAGGGACTGGGTGTTGTCTTCATCATCATTTGATCCCCATCCGCAGCGCAGGTCGCCCAATGTAGCGTCGAACGTAATAAGACCCGCACCAAGGCGGCTGGACCTGCCCTGTAAGGGGCCTCCCGGCAGACGCCAAAAGCTCATTTCCATTTTTTACACTACGATAATGCGTTCACTACACTGTTCAAAGTAGCTTACCCGGATTACTATTTTCTTATTCATTATTAAACCCACCGCTACACTACCCCTAATTGTCTTTGTATTTGTAACCCTGTATTCTCCTGAGTAGAAGTCCTGCTCCTTCTGCCACCGAAATTTACTAATTCCCACTATATCTAACTTCAACCTATCCATTTCTTTTTTTTTTAATTTTCTAACCCTCCCGTCAGATTAAGGGCTCTAATATTTCACTCTCCGATCCGTAGAATGGCAGTTTTGTTTCTCCTGATGACGACATCATCCTGTGTATTCCCCGTCCTGAGATCTGAATGGGGTACTACTTTACCTCCGGAATATTTAATCCCAAGACGACGTCTATATTATTTAACCGCAAGAGAGCTGCATGCCGTCGGGAAAAATTGCAGCCGTAGTTTCCCCTTGCCTTCAGCCGTTCGCAGTACCAGCACAGCAAGGCCTTGTTGGTTCATGTTACAAAACCAGATCAATCACCCGGACTGCTGTCCCTGCAACTATTGAAAAGGCTGCTGTCCGTCTACAGGAACCACACGTTTGTCTGGCCCCTCAACAGGTATCCCCAGTTGTGGCTGCACGTAAGGTACCGCTGTCCAGTAACGCTGAGGCAAGCAAGCCACCCAACCGTCGGCAAGGGGGGGAGGGGAGAGGGGTGGTGGGGGGTGGGGGGGGGTGGGGGGGAAGGGTGGAGGGGAGCAATGTACCTTACAGGTAATTAATTCTAAGCCTTTATTTTCCACGCAAGGCACTTTACTACCCTCCGCAGGTTATTTGCACTTGGTTGCCATCTATACTAGTCATAGCGTAATCACGCACAGGAGTGACGAGTGGCAGGAAATACGTCTTCTAAGAATCATTGCGTACACTCTTTTGTTTTGTGAGATATCTCATTTGTTATTGTTCAGCAGCGCTTAGACATTGTACAAATTATGTAACTAGATACGTGTAAGTGTGTAATGCGAAGGATTCTGCTACATCAGGGTACTCACATGTTAATTCCGTCAAAACCAGCTCCGAGGCCGACGTGGTCCACTCCAGCTACCTCTCGTATATGCACGATGTGAGCTGTACACACAGAGACGGGAAGTGGCATTGAACTGGAGCTACTACGAGTGTTATTACAGTTAAGAGGATGATTCTTATTGGTTTTATTTGCAAGGAGTAAAAGAAACAGCAATAAGCAAAACAAAAGCTATTGTAATTTTTGTGACAGGTACTTCATTCCGCCAAGATACAATGAAAGGGCTGTTACCACAACTTTAGGTAAATTTAGAAGAATTTTTTCCATGCTACATAGTGAATCCTTCCATTATAGGGAAATGTGTGAATCAGGCCATATTGTGCATAAAAAGAAAATAAAAAATTCACATGTTAGTTTCTGTTTGCTGTTTTGACCAATAGACTAATATGTAAATTCCAACTTGCAAATGATGTGCTACATTTGTTTTACTTTATTTCATTATATATTTACATTCGGTTTTCTACGTAACAGGAGGACATCGATGTAATAACTAAAACTATTTTCCTATTTATCACCTTAAAATGTGTTGAACAAAATTACAAAGCACATAAAAGTGAAAATTTACCTTTTGTGACTTATTTGCAATGTCCCACTAGAAACTAATACCAATTACATTTCCTATACACAATCTGAAATTGAGTTTTTAGACCTGTCCTGGTAGTCGCGAGTGTTACCGCGACCGCGTCTGGGACATGGAAGTATGCCGTCCTCGGATCAAACCCATCCGGAGGATTAAAGACGTGGTTCGGTATGCCAGCCACACTGGACCTGGTGTTAAGGTGGTTTCCCGCATCCCAGTACGTGTATACCAGGCTGGTTCCCATGTTCCGCCTCAGAGACACGCTATGCAAACACTTTGAACGCTCCCTCATCCTTTCATACTGAATTTACTCTGTACGCAGTCGAACTGGGTACTCTGTTTTTTCTCCTGGAGGGATGGGGGATTCGGTAAGTAGCAGACAGATGACCTTATCTGTTTGGTCTCCTTAATCACTCACTCAGCATCAACATGAATTTACAGGGAACACGAATACTTCTAGAATGACCTTCATCGTACAGGCTCCATTAACGAAGAAAACTATAAAAATACGTAAAAAAATTACAGAATAAAAGTTCAGGCATAGTTCTTGAATTTCTTTCTCTTGTTTTTTTCGTTTCTCTACATGGTCTGCTTTGTTTTTCGTTTTGGCACCGTTGGTAGCATTTGGAGGCCAGATGTTCACTACCTCACCACTCCTCTCTGGAAGGAATTTGTGTGCCTCATCTGCCAGCGACTAGTGTCAACTCGTGTTCACGAAAGATAACATTTTATAAATCTTTGAATATTGTGCATCTGACACGGGACGTGGGCAATAGCCCGGTATTTAGCTATTCAGATACGGAAAACCGCTTCAAAACTACATCCAGGTTGGCCGGCTCACCAGAGCCCACGTCGATGATCCACGAGGTGGATTCGACCGCTGGCTGACTCGCCTCCCCATGTCCCGGAAGCGGAGGTTCAGCGCTCAGGTATTGAAGCAGGTTTAAAGTTAAGACACAATAGCGTAATATTAAATAGGAGATATCTGTTTCTTTCTCACTTAAGCGCGCCATTCAACACCAAAAGGGAACAGTAAATGGCGTATCATACAAACGCTATGAGGTGATACACTCGCTGTATTCTCTGGAAATGAGACGAAATTAATCAATTTACGACGGAACTGCTTCGAAACTATAACATTCGACTACAACTTTTATAATAGTGTGACTTATTTATCTGAACTGAAGACCAAGGTCAAAAAAATGCGTTATGTTGCGTCGACTGTCATGATCTTCCCGCTATTTCAGGTGTGATACAGACTTTTATTACGTACAGGACCTGCATGGAACCTAACCAGTTAAGCTGTATAACAGTTATTTCACGTAAATATTCGACTTTAATCATAATTTGTACAGTTACTGTAAGCCCATGGCACTCGAGAAGTGGACAATAAAGTACAGTGGAGTACAATCGACATATTGTCGTTGCACCGAGCAATGGGCAATAAAGTGCAATGAAGTAAATGAACGTATTGTTGTTTCCATATTTTAGAACCAGAACTTATAACATGTTTTAGAATCAGTCTCGTTTTCATTTTTTCTTCCACATGCAAATGTGCCAACGGCCTTGTCGCAGTGGTAACAACAGTTTCCATAAAATTACCGAAGTTAAGTGCTGCAGGGGTTGGCTACCACTTTGAATGTCTGACTGTCCGGGTCTGCCGAGCGCAGTTGTCAAATGGGGTGCACTCGGCCTTTCTGAGGCGTTTTGAGGAACTACTTGATTGATAAATACTCCCCACGGTGACGAAAACTGACAATAGCCTAGGCAACGATGTGCTGACCACTTGTCCATATTCGCAATCAGATACCTTTCCTCTGGGGATAACACAGTGGTCAGTCGGTATCGTTGGGCATTCCGAGGCCTGTTCGTATAAATTTCTTTCAGCACATAAACAATAACTGAACCGGCAACCATTATGTCTTCCTTCCTGCTCAACCTACTGTGTCTCTGACGCCGGTCGATGGCTCTCACTACTGCGGAAAGTGTCTTAAACAGGCTACAGAACTTAGTGGCTCTTCACATCACCGTTCCATTGCCGCTGATACCACCGCTTACTAAGTGAAGTTCGTTAGGATCGTCCACAGCTTGTATTGCTCGTCACACTATAAAGTATTTCATGATTGATATGAATATAAGATTCTGATGTTTGTCGAAAAACGAAGTGTCTCTGGGAGAAGCTTACCTGCTACGTCGTGCAGCGATGCCGTCTCGCTGCAGCTCACGAAGTGAGGGTAGAAGGCCACCATCACGATACCACCGTTCGCTTTCTGTACGGACATAAGATAATTATTAGAACTTTTGTTGTTAAATAATATTCATGGCAAAATAACAGGAGTGTGAATAATTAAATTTCCTTAGGTTAGATTCTAAAGGGAAGTAAACTGGTCAAAAAACGTTAAAGAAAACCATCAATTTCTTGCATGGATACGAAACACCCGGATCTAATGTGTTGCTGCACTGGAGAATGGTTATCAGGAACATCCACATATCTGGGTGTTTGCTTTTTAGAGTCTTTTTGCGTATGAATTTAAGACGACATCACAGTTGACCATTTCAACATAGATCAGCTATGATACCAAAACTTACAAACTTTTTTGTTTCCCACAATAGTTGCATTATTAATTAAATACCGTAGATCATAAGCAGGATTCATCGTAAATTTGTCTGTTAGCGGTTGTCAGCATAATACTTCCGTATTTCTACATGAGTGTATAGATGTAATACAAATGATGGTTACAATACAGAGACAAAACTATCTCGACAATTATAAAATTAATTCCGCTGTCATTTCCAGTAAGGAGTCAGTCCCTTCTGCAGTTTTCGTTTTAATAATAGTCGCCCTAGCTCCAGCTGTAGCTGAATCTTCGCTTAGTAGTGGAGAGAACAGTGCACATGTTGGTTAAATCCAGTAGCAGAAAAGCGAGGGAACAGCAAAGACTCTCTACAGCAACTGTATGCGACTCTAATCGACGGGGTGCCATTTAACTATATTTGGGAGGGGGACTGCAATGACAGAACAACAAACGCGGAGAATACATAGTGCAATGTTCACTTCGGTGTTAAACTTGCGATGAAAATAGTTCAAACAGATGTCCCTAGATCGCGGGACGATCGAAAGCTGCAGCCGCTATCGAGATTTCCCTGGCTATGACGTAGACAGCCCGAACCGCTCGACAATTGTTCACACACGTCAGTACATGGGAGTACGGTTAATTAAATATTATCAGTTGCGTCGTGTACTCACCAGCAGTCGCAGCGCGTGGTCTGGCACGTTTCTGGAGCTGTTGCACAGCGCATGCGCGGCGGAGTGTGAAAAGATGACTGGCGCCCGGCTCGTCCTGAGGGCGTCGAGCATGGTGGGCACCGACACGTGGGACAGATCCACCATCATGCCCAGCCGGTTCATCTCCCGCACCACCAGCTGACAGCAAGAACAGATTCATGCCATAAATCAAGAGCGACTTGTTTTAAATGTACCGCGTGCAAAACGAGCATCACTTTACTCTGTTAGTTTTTCGTACTGCAAGGAGAAGTGGAAACAGGTGTATATGCTCAGCGTGTAAGTTGTGAGCAGCAACACGAATTTCAGATTAAAATTCGAGCAACATGTGCAATAAATGTCGAGAGGATGAGTCTAAGCTAAGGTTGCCAAATGCATCGTTTGCATTTAACTTATTTCCTCCAAATATTGTAACTGTGGTTAAATACAAAGTTCAACCATTCTACAATATCTGTTATTATTGTTTCATCAGATCACAAGAGGTGATTTCGGGGATGGTACTCGAAACATCTACACCTACAAATGGGCAATATAAATATACACCTACAAATATATTCCGTAAGTCACTGTACAGTGCCTGTCAGATAGTACATCGTATCAATATTTACTAGCCTGCCTGAGAGAACAGGCATTACTGACGATCGACAACCATATGAAATTAGTTCAAAATAAATTCACTTGATGCCAATACCTCCGCATCGGCTGCATTAGGTAAGCATGTACGACGTATTACGACATATGAACGTTTGTGTAGGAAAATTTGTGGGGGATATGCTGGCTCGGGTTCCGGCCCAACACCGGTTTTAGTATCTCATTAACATGTAGTACCATGTGGTCATAACTGAAGTGCAGATACTGAAGGAGATCTAGCGTGGCCAGTAATCATCGTATGGCAGCGAAACATGGTACATTTCCTAATGCGTCAATGCGGCACCGATTTACGCTAGAAAAAACTTAGTTCTACTTACGATCACCAGGTGCAAATCTAGCGCACTGAATTCAAGAAAACCGTATAGAAATGTTTTCATATACAATGGATTGGGAATGGGACGTGGACGGACAGGATTATACAAGTGAGAAGGGCTTATTGTTGATTTTATTATGAACCATCTTCCACGGAAATAATGGCTTGCACACACTTGCGCTCTTCCAAATCAACAATCAGATACTGTTCAAGAAGAGTTTCGATAATGTGCAAACGTCACAGTATACCTGACAGGACATCTGGGTGCATTCTCTTCAAACAAGGTGCTTGAGAAACCACACTTTACAGTCACATACGACGAGTTCAATGGCACATCGTGTACAACAAACTGTTTGACAATACCCTAAATTCGGCTGTTCTGTATTCACTGCGCCATGTAGTGTAAAATGTACATCATTCCACAGAATATTGCTCGGCCACATGTCATCAACTTCAACTTGTGCCAGAAACTGGAGAGCAAATTCGGAATGCTGGTGTGGATCATGATGTTTCCGTTGCTCTACCGTCTGGGTCTTGTGTGGGTATCAGAGTAATACAGACGGCAAAATTTCCCGTGCAGTTGATCATGGGATGCATCATCCTCGTGAAATTGCACAAGGACTATCCAGGACCAGTGAAGCGTCGTCAGTTACAGCAACAGCAATCTCGCTGAAAAGTTCCATTTGGATAAGACGGCTTCTTCTTGCATTGTCAATATGTGGGTGTTATGTTGACGAGTTGCGCAACGGACAGATCTGACAAGTACCCTTTGGCTCCAGCAAGAAGCAACTTCCACCCCACACTACTATAGAAGTCAGAGAGACGCTCCTAACGTACAAAAATGCCTGAAAAACTTCCAGCAATAAATATCTTCTGCAGTCGTTCGCTGTAAGGAAAAGACACAAAAATTTTCCATTTTTCTTACGTAACTAGTGGGATACTTGAGTATTGGAGTATTGTTAGTTAGTGTGAGAAAAACATTAAGCGAACGGAAAATATTATTTATTGCAAAATCTGAGAAAATCAAGTGAAACTTCTATTTACAAACTGATCCGCAAATTTCTGGGTTCTTTTTGTAATAGGAGGATACCTCTTATGGATAGGAATCCTGTTAATTACATTTATATGCAAAGTGTGGGAAAGCTCTTTTATCCCTTTTCTTTAAGAATGTTATTTACGCGGCAGAATGGCTGAGAGCTGCACCTACTCAACTTGAATAATTATCCGATTGCATTTTTCTAAGTACAGTCGAGGCTGTCGCGTGAGAAGTGTAATGGAGTGACATGAATGAGGTATGTTATTTCTATTGGAGGAAAGATGGGGCTCGCCTACACACACAATACCGTGAGCTGTGACGACTGCTGCCTGCGTCGTTCTCCACTGAAATTTAACAAAACTATTCTTTCTATCTGGATTGACCTTCGCCAATCGAACTCTCACTACACCTTGTTGAAGTCAAGGACTCCTATCTGCCCCTAGTCTAACTATTGTCATGGTACACAGGTCAGATAACCAGTCCACCATGATGCCACTCAATGTTCGCTCACAGACGCTAATACTCTGTATTCACACCGCATATTAAGTGTCGTGGCCAACACAGTGAATAAACGCTTAATCGCGAGCGACTCAATATAATCACTCCGATTCGCTAGCGACAGAGGCGCTCTCTCAGTGTAGTACTGGGTAGAGACTTTGTTCCTCGCTCACTGCGTACACACACGAGCGCACTAGCTCCCGCTACGTGTTCCTGCTTCAGGAGCGTCACTGGAACGATCCCTCTCCACGCAAAAAGCGAAAGGGTGTATCATCCGCTGTCTTTCCCTCACTCCTCTAGCTCACTGCATCAGAAATAGTTCGCCAATCAGTGTTAATCTTACAAATGGGAGAATGGCGATCTGTTTAAGCCGGCCAACCCTGAAATATATAGCATCTGCGTTAGGCATTTACTGTCCACCTGTTCTGCACACTAGGTCCATCAAAAAAATACGTATGCTGGGGCTCTCCCAAACAACGCAGCGGTTTTTGCTTTTATAGTGAACACGCAGGGCATTATCCATTTTCTCTGGCAAAAACTGTTTTGGTCCCTGGGCTGTTGGCCAGCCGGCGCAGCTGCATGCTAACTCACCCTCCTACAGACTTTCCAGCAGGCTGGTTGCCTCTGGCGAACAAAACTCCTGTGGCCATCGTGTCTTTAATGTTTGTGTACGTCAGTCTCCACTTTTTAATCTCGGTGTGCAGTTCCGATTTATTCATAAGATTTGCATATCGATTAAATCGAAATATGTAAAATTTACTCTACCCTATCTAGTTTGGGCTCGAATGAAACGTCTTGATACGCAGAATACGATGGTGAGGTCGGAATATGTAAGAAATTGTCAGGAGACCACGCCACCTTACACCATGTGCCACACCTAACCAACTCGTGTTTTGGAATTTCATTACTTTCTTCTTTAAACCATGTAGTGACATTGGACCTCTCCTCAGACCTTTCAGTTGGTGATACTCTCTCAGTGCAGTTCTCTAATTGCTGCCGTTCACATAAAAACTTATAGTGCACAGTTTCTCTTCTCGACAGTCATACTGTTCACTCAGATAATGGATTGTCAAATGGCAGCTTGGACATCATATCGTCATACGAACAATGTACAGCGCCAGATTTACACTTGGTGGATAAAACTAAAGCTAGGTTTTTCCGAGCCTAAATCAGTTCCGCATTAAGTTATCATATCTACCATGTTTTGCTGCCATACAATAATTACAGCTGACAGTGAACCAATGTTAGCAGCTTTTCTTTAATTGTAGCCACGCGGTATTTATATAGCTAATACTTACCAAGATATTCAAATTCAGCGAGTTTATTTCGAACTAATTTCGTACGATCGTCGATTGTCAGTAATATCTATTCTTTCATTAATACAAATAAGTATTAGACGCAAAGGAGGGTAAAAGACGATTTCTTCACAGGTCAAGACCCCTCAAGGTTTCATTCTCACTGGTGCGGGAGTCCAGAGTAATGCTGCTAGTGTCAAGTCGTGAATGTAGGGTACTATGGTACAAGGTTGTAGACAGTGTGCCATATGGAAGTGCGCTTCGGACTGGGAAAGGTGGATGGATAATTTAAGTGGTTAAGGCAACTACTCGCGATAAGTGGGAAATCCGGACTTTATCATTTGCCACTAACAGGCAGTATATCTACAGTAAATACAGCGAAAATATTCGCAATCAACGAATTTATTTCGGTCGCTCCGATATTGATTATATACTGGGTTATTTCGTTCTCAAATTGCTTCGAGAATAAATAATTTACTGTCTCTGAACGCGCCATAACCGCCAAAATATTATAGTTGTGACTTCTACGTCAGGTACGAGGGGACTTAAAAAGTAAATTGCACATTAGCAGGCAAGTGAAGTAAGATTCGTTGAATGCTGGACTACTCTTCCGAGTCGCACAGACATAAGGCACAATTTTTCAAAAAAATCACCAAGTTTCTACATAACGGTCACAACTTTCCAGTAATCGTTAAATTCCTCCACGACAGACATCCGTTATTTGGCCACAGAGCTGTTCAACAGCCGCTGTGTGGACTTTCTCATAGGAGGAAAATAGCTTCGCCCCCTCCGACTCTCCCCCACACACCCCCACACACAGGTGTCCTTACTCGAAAGCCTGCTGTGTATTGACTTCCTCGACGATCAGAACACTTACTTCTGTATGGTTGTAATGTCCCCACAGAAAATACCCTCTACCACGCACCAATTAATCATTGTCAATCAAACCATCCACATTCATTCACTTTGGAAAAGTATCTGATCTGATTTTCTCGTAACATATGCGGCGACAGCTAGACGACACCAAAGTATTTTCTAGCGCGTTTATTCTTTGAAATAACAGAGATGCATATATGCATTCTCCATGGTTGTTAGAGTGGTAACTAGGACAGCTTCTAGAGTATGGATTGAGGGATTGACGTGTTTCTGAGAGATACATATTCTGATTTTCTTCTCGCTAAATCGAGCGAATTATCTATTGTGCCACTAGCGGTTTTTTTGAATAGAAAGAGAGTGTAAACAGAAAATAATTAAGACGTGGAATCACCGGAGATCTGGACATGTAATGGAGATGGATTTAATACACAATTTCCTTCACAAATAAGGTTTGTGACTTTTTGTTCTGGAGTGAATGAACGAATGAGTTTTTTCTGAATCATTTGATGATCACGTTGGCCCTGTAATTAGTGGGGAAGTTTCAGCTGTGTCGAAGAGAGCCTGCAATCACTGAGTCTGTGTTAAATCGTCCAAAAAGGCTTCATACACATCTGGAATTCGCAATCTTTCGTAAAAGGAACAAACTGTCCACACGATTGATTCTCCCGACTGAATACAGTGTTTAACAGTAATAATAAATGTAAAGATCTCTTACAGCAGGCCAGCCGCTGATTACCAAGACGAAGGACTCCACCAAAGATCCTATTTGGCTGATTTCACGTAATGAAATATTATATCAAAAACTGTACATAGATAAAGGAGAGAAAGAGAGAGAGCGAATGAAAATAGAGATAATACTAATAATCCTCCATTAGTCTAACTTTTCGCCTGTCTTATCACGGATCGGCCAAGACATGGGAGGCCCTTACATTACTGTATAGATTTATGTGTGAAGGTGAAAGGGTCTTAAAGGCAACAGATACACGTCTATACAGGCAAGACATTACACAAAGTTAGCGGCTAGCTGCATTCATCATCTAGTCTTAGAGGAAGAGACGACAACTTATTATATCTTGTTAAATGGTCTTCGTCAAATCGGCACCATATCAGTACAGCTACACGCAACATTGCATGTAGTCCATGAACCACAACAATTTCACTGACAATCTGCGTGCAGCTTGCAAATTTTTTCCCACGATAATCGTATTGTACGTTTTTGTTGGCGCTTTATTGCACTCCCACACTCTAATGTATACACTGAGGTGACAAACATCATTGGATAGCGTTATGCACATGTACAGATGGCGGTAGTGTCGTGCAGTCAAGGTATAAACGGACGGAGCTGTCATTTGTACTCAGCTGATTAATGAGGAAATGCTTCCGAGGTGATTATGGCTGCAGGATGGGAAGTAACAGTCTATAAATGCGGAATGGTAGTTGCGGCTAGAGCCACGTGATATACCATATTGGAGATCGTTAGGGAACTCAATACTCCGCGATCCACAGTGTCAAGAGTGCACCGAGACAACCAGATTTCAGGCATTACGTCTCACCCAGACAACGCAGTGGCCGACAGCCTCCACTTGAAGACCGAGAGCAGTGGCGTTTAGAATCTATCCGTTAGGACTGCGCGGTGAAATTCGGCATTAATGGGCTATGGCCGCAGACGATCGACGCGAGTGCCTTTGCTTACGGAAGTGACCATAGCGGTAGAATCTAGGCGACTGGAAACAGTGGCCCAATCACATGGGTCCCGATTTCAGTTGGTGAGAGCTGATGGTAGGGTTCGAGTGTAGTGCAGACCCCACGAAGCCGTGGGCCCAAGTCAACAAGGCACTGTCCAAGCTGGTGGTGGCTCCATAATGGTGTGGACTGTGTTTACATGGAGTGTACCGGGTCCCCTCGTCCTGATGGACCGATTACCGACGGGAAATTGTTATGACCGGCTATTTGAAGATTATCTGCAGCCATTCATGAAACGGATGCAATGAGCCATGTCGCCAGGCCAAAAATGGGGGCTATTAGTTGGATGAACGTTCTGGACAATTCGAGCAAATGATTTGGCCACCCAGATCGCCCGAAATCATCTCATAAACCTTCCTGCGACTTAATCGAGTGGTGAGTTCGTGCACAGAATCCTCCACTGGCAACACTTTCGGAATTATGAACCACTGTACAAGCAGCACGGCTCAATATTTTTGCAGAGGAATTTCAACGACTTGTTGAGCCCATGCCACGTCCAATTGCTGCACTACGCTAGAAAAAATGATGTCCGGCAAGTCATTAGGAGGTACCCCACGACTTTTGTCACGTACGTGTATGTTATCCTCTGTTATCAGCAGTGTCACTTACCCTCGATTCATGAGAAACTTTCTGCAGGTTTAAAATTTAATCCTGGACATTACCGCAAAGACTTGTTTTCACGAACTTTAGAACACCGCCAATTATCTCCTTTCAGCCAAATACAGGCAGAGAAAATTTAACGCACTTCCAGGATTCGAACCAGCTTATCTGTGTGTCGAGCGCTGCCGCACAAGCGTGCGATAGCGACCTCGTTTACGGAGGCGACATTTCAAACTGTAATATAACCAGTTTCTTCGGCTGTTAAGTGTTACTGATAACGGTATTGTTGGTACATTATTTACTAATTATTGTGATTCGCAACATAAAGCTCTTATCTCTATTTTGCATACCTTTTACAACGTCTTCAAAAGCTTCGAATTAAAATAAAACGGGTATTCAAAAACTGATAAACTTGCTATTTATGACATTTCTCGTATCCTGTATCAGATGCTTTGCGGAGATAAAATATGTCGTTAAACCCATTGCTGTGAATGCCGTCATTTGCTTCCCATCAATTTGTGACAGACGTAAATCTGGATGAATCCCTTAATATTTGAAAACTAATTTCTGTCGGTTCCATATCTCGCCATTGGTGACATTTTTACAGTTTCTGCAACGTAATCCACGGGTGCCTACATAGTATTCTGTCTAGAAACGCACAGTACTCATCTCTCACGATACTTCATTTTATGACCAACTCTCACAATCGTAATCACCACCACCGCCTACTTAGCAGTCACTGCTGGCTAAGAACCTCTTACAAGTCTTGAGCTATGTTTCTCCAGCAAGCATCGGGATATCTGCAAACTGTTTGTTACATATCCATATATGTCTTTCCTTTCCTCTTGACATCCAGCAAGAAACTTCCTTAGTACACTTACCACCCATTCACCTGCCTATACCTCCTGCCCACATTCATTTCGATTGAAGGCGTAACTATTCCTTTTACTTCAATTTGTTCCTATATCAGTTTGTGGGTTTCTATCGTAGTGATTCCCAACAGCTACCTTTCCACTGAAGAGCAATATTATTGACTTGATTTCAGACTGACTGTCGGAGTCTCACAACCACAGGTGATAGCACAAATTTACCGTACTATTATCCGTTTCTGGCTCAGATTACTCTTCCTTTATTTTTTCCTTCTCAAGCCACTGCAAGCAGCTTTTACGCATAAGTTTCTTCGTTTTACTTTCAATTTTGTTCTGTATTCAGGTACTACAGATATCGAAATCTCGCCAAATTAAGTGTCAGAGTTTACTGATTGCTTTACGATGTGGTGTCTGTTGAAACTTACTTTGAAGGACTGTTTTCGTACCCTGCTTAGTCAAAATATTATGACCCCTGTCCATAGAGCGATTAGATGCCTACTCGTGACGTTCCGGTATATGATACGGTAACGAAAGTATGTAAAGGAAGCATTCTAGCGATGATACGGACCAAATACGGGGAAGTTCACTGACATGGTGGATGTTGACAAAAGATAGTTACGGTTCTCCGTCTTGGGACAGTCATCCAGGTAATGGCGAATTGTCGGCTGTTTGTATGCTTTATTCGTCAGCATTTGCGAAAATTGATCGAAGAATGCTTAAACCACGAGTAAGGACAAACTATTATCGATTATATGCATATATTGATGTTCTCCCGACAACGATGGTATCTTCTACAGGATAAGTGTCCCTGTCACAAAGCCGGAGAGTTGCCACAGCGGTATGGAGAGCACGGCAGTGGACTGACGTTGATGTATTAAGCATTAAGTTCGCTATCTTGAATCCGATGCAATACACCCGTGACGCAGTCGGGCAGCAGCCCCGCACATAAAAGCCACGGGAATTTACGGGCATTGCATGACCTATTGAGTGGACATTTAGTGCCTCACACCTCCGTGAGATCCTTCAAGGACTTAGCGAATAACAAACTCGCTGAATCGGAGGCGCGTTGCGTGCCTACAGGCTATTAATAATCACGTGGCCACAACGTCCTGGCGCATCAGTGTTGTTGGTCTGTAGTTTTTCCATTGGTTACAGCTGTTTCTCCGTAGCCTTAGTGTTTGTTGTTGTAGAGACTCCAACACATTACACTGCACTGCATTCTGTATTTCGCTTCATTGTAGCTGATACTTGGTGAGAACTCCATTTAACGACGCATGTACAACGATAATTATGATTATCTTAATTTTCTGAAACATCAGCAAATACATTGGGAGATTAGTGTACGGTAGACGGACCACAAACACATATCGAACGAAGATGGAAGGCATACTGGGCATTTCTTGTACCAATCGAAGGACAATCCGTGAATCTCACAATAACTTCTATCGTCAGATCCTGGCGAAAGATGTACTACAAAATCCAAGGAAGTTCTGGTCATATGTAATATCTACGGTGGGTCCATATCTTACGTTCATTCTCTCTTGGTTCTTTCTCGTGTTGAAAGGAAACAAAGCAGATAGAAATCGAAACTATTAAACAACAGCTCTTATAGGGTCACAGTTTATATTGTGGACAATCACGGCTGTAGAAATGTATTCTTGTTAAGCAAATCCGGAGCATTTGTTGAATAATTCTTTACTAGTACAACCGATTTCGCAAATTAAAGTTGCATCATCAGGTGCATTTGAACATAAAAATAGAGGTATTCAGCCAGCATCGGACCTTGCTTGTGCTCGTCGTGATACGTCGGAAGAATACGGTAAGACCCATGAGTTTTATTCTTCTACTGATTTTGTATATTTGCTACTCTTCATCGTCCACCGCCTAATTTTCATTTGAGTTTCAATATTTCACTACAGTTTCTATAATTTTAACACTTTATATTACCGACTTTTTTATGGTCCTACACGATAATATGGTTATTTTTACAAGAAATGAGTTTTATCAATTCCTTAGTCCCGTGGATATATTGTTGTTACATTATTCTCCAATCTTCTCTTTAGAACTTGAGGCATTTACCTCGGTCTCCTTTTTCATTGCGCCCCTTTCCTTTTTACTATGGTTCCTTTTAAGGACGTTTTAATACAACATAATAGAGAGTGATGATGGCGTGAAATAATCTGTACATTTTACTGTAAATGATTTGAATGTGACTATTCTGCTTATTCTGTAGCCCAGTCTTTGAGGGTTCTTTTCATATATTTAGGCTGCACATTGATTTCAATAGACCGCTTGTCAAGGTTTTTAAATTTCTTGGCAAATTTCTATTTTTCTATTCGGTTGTAAAAGCGTATTTACTAGCGTAACAAAATCTTAGCACCCGGAAGAGGAAATCAATGCTTGGACTGAAAAAGGCGCGGGCTCCTGGTGGGACTCAAGATAGATTTTGCAGGCTATTACAGCGGAATTATCTCCTTACCTATCTGATATTTATCGAGAACTCTCTTGCACAGTGAACAGGCCCAAGAGCCTTGTAAAGGACTTAGGTCACTTCATTTCACAAAGAGGAAATGGACTGAGTTGACAAAAGTCATGGGATAGCGACATGCACACACAGAGACGACGGTAGTGTCGCGTACACAAAGTATAAAAGGGCGGTGCATCGGCGGATCTGTCATTTGTACTCTGGTGATTCATATAAAAATATTTTCGACATGATTATGGCCGCACGAGCGAATTAACAGACTCTGAATATGGAATAGTAGTTGGAGGTAGACGCCTGAGGCATTCCATTTCGGAAATCGTTAGGGAATTCAGTATTCAGAGATCCACAGTGTGAAAGTGTGCCGAAAATAGCGATTATCAGGCATTAAGTCACACCACCGACAACGCAGTGGCCGACGATCTTCATTTGACGACCTACAGCAGCGGCATTGTCAGTGCTAGTAGACAAGCAACACTGCGTGAAATAATCACAGAAAGCAATATTGGACCTACGACTAACATAGCCGTTAGGACAGTGTGGAGAAATTTGTAGTTAATGGGTTATTACAATAGACTACAAACGCGAGTGTTTTTGCTAACAGCAGGACATCACCTGTAGCGCTTCTCCTGGGTTTGTGATCACATCGGTTGGGCCCTAGACGACTGGAAAACCGTGACCAGGTCAGATAGTCTCGATTTCAGTTCGTAACAGCTGATGATAGGGTTCGAGTGTGACGCAAACACAAAACAGCCATGGACCCCATGCTGTCAAGAAGGCACTGCGCAAGCCAGTGGTGGTTCCCTAATGGAGTGAGGTGGGTTTGCATGGAATGGACTGGGACCTCTGGTCCAACTGCACCGATCACTGTTTGGAAATGTTTATGTTCCGGTACCTGGAGACCATTTGCAGGAGAACAACGATGAAATTTTTACAGATGACAACGCGCGAAGTCACTGGGCACAACTGTTACCGATTGGTTTGAAGAACATTGTGGACAATTCAAGTGAATGTTTTGCCAATCCAGATAGCCCGATACGAAGGCTATTGAACATTTATGGGACGTAATCGAGGCGTCAGTTCTTGCACAAAATCCTGCACCGGCAACCCCTTCACAGTTATGGGCTTCTATAGAGGCAGCCCGACTCAATGTTCCTGGGGGGAGACTTAGAACTGCTTGTTGAGTCCTAGTCGAGGTACTACACTTCGCGGAGAAAAAGAAGGTCCAACACGATATTATGAGCTGTCCCATGACTTTTGTCACCTCAGTATAGATCGGATGCACAGGATGATAGACCACTATCACTGACTTTAGTCTGTCGCTGGATTCTACAGCATATTCTAATCTAAGACATCAGGAATTTCATGGCGGTAAAGAACCTTCTTTCAGAGAATCCGTATGGATTTATGAAAAAGAATATTATGTATCTTGACAGGTAGGGATATTCATTCAACAAATAATTGTTAAAATTCATTGTGAACCTTTAGCTGTCCTTTATTTTGCAAAATTCTGTTTGCTAACTAGTAGCAAAGCGAACTGTGCAAAATAAAGGACAGCTGAAATTTCAACATGAATTCTATCAAGTATGAAAAAAAAACTCACGCAAAACACAGTTTCCTTTATTCACATACGAAATACAGCAAATCGCGAATGTAGGTGAAAATGTAATTAGACTTTCCAGATTCCCTAAAATCATTCGACACTGAACGGTACCGTGGACTACTTACACACATACGATCATATCTTCGTAGATACGTGACGGGGTCGAGTATCATGTCGCTAATAGATCCCAGTATGTTCCACTGTACCGCGAATGTTTCACAGAAAGGAAAATACCTTGTTGGGTTGTCCACCGAATCGGAATGCGACCCGTGACGTTCTCAAAATAGGAAAAGTATGATGGCCATGACAAAATTTCCGTTTTAAGTGCGGCTATACAGGGTCCTCTGTTAAATGCAGAGGAGAGAGCAGAGAGGTGGAAAGAATACATTGAAAGCCTCTATGAGGGTGAAGAATTGTCTGATGTGATAGAAGAAGAAACAGGAGTCGATTTAGAAAAGATAGGGGACCCAGTATTAGAATCGGAATTTAAAAGAGCTTTGGAGGACTTACGGTCAAATAAGGCAGAAGGGATAGATAACATTCCATCAGAATTTCTAAAATCATTGGGGGAAGTGGCAACAAAACGACTATTCACGTTGGTGTGTAGAATATATGAGTCTGGCGACATACCATCTGACTTTCGGAAAAGCATCATCCACACAATTCCGACGACGGCAAGAGCTGACAAGTGCGAGAATTATCGCACAAGGCTAAAGAAAAATCAAGACACTTTCATAGGATTTGTCGACCTGGAAAAAGAGTTCGACAATATAAAATGGTGCAAGCTGTTCGAGATTCTGAAAAAAGTTGGGGTAAGCTATAGGGAGAGACTGGTCATATACAACATGTACAACAACCAAGAGGGAATAATATGAGTGGACGATCAGGAACGAAGTGCTCGTATTAAGAAGGTTGTAAGACAAGGCTGTAGCCTTTCGCCCCTACTCTTAAATCTGTACATCGAGGAAGCAATGATGGAAATAAAAGAAAGGTTCAGGAGTGGAATTAAAATACAAGGTGAAAGGATATCAATGATACGATTCGCTGATGACATTACTATCCTGAGTGAAAGTGAAGAAGAATTAAATGATCTGCTGAACGGAATGAACAGTCTAATGAGTACACAGTATGGTTTGAGAGAAAATCGGAGAAAGTCGAAGGTAATGAGAAGTAGTAGAAATGAGAACAGCGAGAAACTTAACAACAACATTATGGTCACGAAGTCAATGAAGTTAAGGTATTCTGCTAGCTAGGCAGTAAAATAACCAATGACGGACGGAGCAAGGAGGACATCAAAAGCAGACGCGCTATGGCAAAAAAGGCATTTCTGGCCAAGAGGAGTCTACTAATATCAAATACCGGCCTTAATTTGAGGAAGAAATTTCTGAGGATGTACGTCTGGAGTACAGCATTGAATGGTAGTGAAACATGGACTGTGGGAAAACCGGAACAGAAGAGAATCAAAGCATTAGAGATGTGGTGCTATAGACGAATGTTGAAAATTAGGTGAATTGATAAGGTAAGGAATGAGGAGGTTCTACGCAGAATCGGAGAGGAAAGGAATATGTGGAAAACACTGATAAGGAGAAGGGACAGGATGATGGGATAGGACATCTGCTAAGACATGAGGCAATGACTTCCATGGTACTAGAGGGAGCTGTAGAGGGCAAAAACTGCAGAGGAAGACAGAGATTGGAATACGTCAAGCAAACAATTGAGGACGTAGGTTGCAAGTGCTACTTTGAGATGAAGAGGTTAGCACAAGAAAGGAATTCGTGGCGAGCCGTATCAAACCAGTCAGTAGACTGATGAAAAAAAAAAAAATATACAGGGTAAATTGAAAAAGGTGTCACATATCCTCGCAAGAGGGAGTATTGGTCAAAAGTATAAGAAAAATTTCCGAAAATCATATTTCCAGTAACCAGTACCGCTTCAAACAAGGACCGTTTTCCTTAGGTCCGTAACGTGTAACTACCGTTGGCGTAGGCCGCACAAGTGGCCGCTTAGTAAATTACCAAAATATGCGCGTGTGGGCAGACGCCAATACTCCAGCATTCATTGAGGTAGGCATCGATGCCGGGATATGAAATATCGGTGGAAGACTGTTAGGTTCATACACTTCAAAAAAATTAACATGTGATGTGTAGAACGTTGCTCTTCCAGAAAGACAACGGCTATGGTTTCTGCACAGTGAGGCACCTTCCAGGTTTCTACAGATCGACCGAAAGCAACTCACCAAAACTTCACATGGGCGATGGATTGGTCTATGAGGTACAACCACAAGGTTTTCCGTTTACTGGACTTGTATCCCTGGGATTTATGGTTAGGAGGGCTTCTGAAGGCTTTATTTTACGCTCACCCTAACAATAATGTGTAGACGTTAGAGTAGTGTGTAATCAGTGCAATTGAAGCAGTGGGACTGGCGGCAGGTGTTCACTGCAAGGAAGGGATGAAGTATAGCATAGGATGCTTGGTAACCCCACGCGGCACTGTATGTAGTGTCTACTACGCTACAGATGGGATCGAGAGGACGAGTTGGTCCATAACTCAATAGGTGTTGGTTTGCTAACTTATAATTATACGAACTGGTCTTCTATTTTCCTGTAGTAGTTTAAACACTTATTAAATACCCTGTATGGAAGTTAATGGTCATAACTAAGAGAAATATCTCTTTGGTGTCCAATTACATGATTAACGGCGAACGTCTTGAGTAAGTCGCATAGTATTATCTGCTGCAGGAAATACAGAGTCCATCAGTATTAGTCGACTTGACTGTGAGTGGCCTGTCAGTGATGGATCTAGACATCGTGTTTAGGGGAGACAGGGACCAGGCAGACCGCGGGATGTTGCACCCACCAAGCACACTAAGAAGTTCCACGTATTCACTGTGACCGAAACCAAGCCAGTGAGACTCACTTTGCTTGTTGGCAAACCAACTGTGTGTTATGTCCAGACATTGTCAGCGGAAACGTGTAGGCTTTGTCAATCATCGGCAGTTCAAACGTACGGTAAATAGCGGTACCCGTTATGGAAATAACTGCAAGGGATGGGAAGGAACACCATATGCACTCTGTGTATATCAAATGGTTCAAATGGTTCTGAGCATCATGGGACTCAACTTCTGAGGTCATTAGTACCCTAGAACTTAGAACTACTTAAACCTAACTAACCTAAGGACATCACACACATCCATGCCCGAGGCAGGATTCGAACCTGCGACCGTAGCAGTCGCGCGGTTCCGGACTGAGCGCCAAGAACCGCTAGACCGCCGCGGCCGGCTCTGTGTATATCCCTCATTCTCATGTTGAAGAGGGTATTCCGTTAGTCACGAAACTCACAGTCTGCTACATTGTCCCCAGAACAGATCTTGACCACTTTTCTCTGGGTCGAGTGGAAGTTTTGAAACAGAGACTGCGAATTTCTGTAACAAGCTATGATGTAACTTCTTGGACTTGCGCCATACTGTTGACAACCGCAGCGTTCCCCTAATTAAATATGAGGTGCACTACATATCAGAGGCAGTTGACGTGCTAACTGGCTGTGTGTGATGCAAACAAAGGCCTTTTTTAGATTATACGACTGTCAATGTAATCCAGATAGCGATAAGTCTAGGAAACCAGGAAATATCTGTGAAAGATTTAAAGAATAACATGTTACAGATGAGAGTGTTAAAATCCTAGATTAACTGCCAAAGAATTCGCAAATAAGTGCCAAAGCTTGAACCGCCCCTAAAAATCAGTGAAGCTCACGTAATACGAATTACGGAAAGCCGGTTAGAAACTTAAGTGGACAGTAGTGAGATTTTTGTGGAAAATATAAGCATATACTTAAAATAATTGGCTAGTGGGAAACCGATACTTTTCTTTTTTGTGGTATTGGTGGTGGGCGTGAGAAGACATTCTGCCAAAAATTACAAAATGCCTTCCCTGAAAAATACCTTGAACATGTAGTCCAGGACCCCATTCATTACTGAAATATGTTAGAACTAATGGCAGCAAAAAGACCAGGTCTCTTTGAGGATACCCAAGTCGAAACTGGTATCAGACACCATGAAGCAGTTATAGCAACAATGAATGCCAAAATACAAAGGGCAACTAAAATAAGTAGAAAGATTTACGTTGAGCATACTAGAGGAAGAAGCAGTAGTGTCATTAGTCACTCACAGACAATCCTGGAGCTGAAACTGAGAGTAGGAAAGCAAAAACAGAATTGCTGAAGTATATTTAGAAATATTCCTGTTCAAAGAAAATAGTAGGGGTATTGCCCCAAGTTAATTTTCATACCAGTGAAAAGATGAATGGAACAGATATTAGTGACTATGGCGTTGAGAAACAGCGGAAATTGTCAAAATTAAAGAAAGCCCCAGCTACCGACTGAATCCCTATAAGATTCTATACCCACATTGCTGCTGATTTAGTCCCTCTGTAAACTATAATCCGTAGTAGATCACTCGACAAAAAACCGTGCCCAGTAGTTGGAAGAAAGCACAGGTCACATCCACCTACAACAAGGGTAGCAGAAGTTATCAAAAAATCACCGTCTAGTATCAAATGGTTCAAATGGCTCTGAGCACTATGGGACTTAACATCTGTGGTCATCAGTCCCCTAGAACTTAGAACTACTTGATCATAACTAACGTAAGGACATCACACACATCCATGCCCGCGTCTAGTATCCTCGGCTTGTATTTGTTGTGGAATGTTATAAAACATTCTGAGCTCAAACTTAATGAGGTATCTCGAAAAGAATAAACTACATCATGCCAATCAACATGGACTTCGAAAACGTTCATATGAAGCCGAATTCGGATTTTTCTCACATGACTTACTAAAATCCATAGATCAGACCAGTCATGTAGGTACAACATTTCCGGATATGCGGAAAAGATTGTGTCTCAGTACCACATCTCCGCTTATCAAAAGTACCGTCCCCGGTAATAAGCGAAATTTGTGACTTGGGTGAGGATTTTTTGCAGGAAGGGCGCAGTTAGCTATATTGGCTGGGAGGTCAGCGAGAGAAACAGACTTCGGATGTACCAGAGGAAAGTGCACTGGGTGCGTTGCTGCTTCATGGAGTATATTAATCATATTGTGGGCAATGTCAGTAGTAACCCCATACTTTTCACAGACGATGGACTTATCTGTAATAAAGTACCGTCTGAAAGCAGCCACACGAATCTTCTGTGAGTTCTTGATAAAATTTCAAAACTGTCCAGAGATTGGTGACTTGCGTAAATTGTTGATGTGCACTTCACAAAACGAAAAAACGTTGTTTCCTATGCCCTATGACAGTGGTTACGATTGGGTTTGGTAAATTCAAATACCTGGGCGTAACACTTTGTGGGAACATATATTGCTGTTGTTGTGGTCTTCAGTCCTGAGACTGGTTAGGTGCAGCTCTCCATGCTACTCTATCCTGTACAAGCTTCTTCATCTCCCAGTACGTACTGCAGCGTACATCCCTCTGAATCTGCTTAGCGTATTCATCTCTTAGTCTCCCTCTACGATTTTTACCCTCCACGCTGCCCTCCAATTCTAAATTTGTCATCCCTTGATGCCTCAAAACATGTCCTACCAACCGATCCCTTCTTCTAATCAAGTTGTGCCACAAACTCTTCTTCTCCCCAATCCTATTCATTACCTCCTCATTAGTTAATGTGATCTACCCATCTAATCTTCAGCATTCTTCTGTAGCACCACGTTTGAAAAGTTTCTATTCTCTTCTTGTCCAAACTAGTTATCGTCCATGTTTCACTTCCATACATGGCTACACTCCATGCATATACTTTCAGAAACGACTTCCTGACACTTAAATCTATACTCGATGTTTATAAATTTCTCTTCTTCAGAAACACTTTCCTTGCCATTGCCAGTATACATTCTATATCCTCTCTACTTCGACCATCATCAGTTATTTTGCTCCCCAAATAGCAAAACCCCTTTACTACTTTAAGTGTCTCATTTCCTAATCTAACTCCCTCAGCATCACCCGACTTAATTCGACTACATTCCATTATCCTCGTTTGGCTTTTGTTGATGTTCAACTTATATCCTCCTTTCAAGACACTGTCCATTCCGTTCAACTGCTCTTCCAAGTCCTTTGCAGTCTCTGACAGAATTACAATGTCATCGGCAAACCTCAAAGTTTTTATTTCTTCTCCATGGATTTTAATACCTACTCCGAATTATCCTGTTGTTTCCTTTACTGCTTGCTCAATATACAGATTGAACAACATCGGGGAGAGGCTACAACCCTGTCTCACTCCCTTCCCAACCACTGCTTCCCTTTCATGTCCCTCGACTCTTCTAATTGCCATCTGGTTTCTGTACAAATTGTAAATAGCCTTTCGCTCCCTGTATTTTACCCCTGCCACCTTCAGAATTTGAAAGAGAGTATTCCAGTCAACATTTTCAAACGCTTTCTCTACGTCTTCAAATGCTAGAAACGTGGGTTTGCCTTTTCTTAATCTAGCTTCTAAAATAAGTCGTAGGGTCAGTATTGCCTCACGTGTTCCCATATTTCTATGGAATCCAAACTGCTCTTCCCCGAGGTCGGCTTCTACCAGTTTTTCCATTCGTCTGTAAAGAATTCGAGTTAGTATTTTGCAGCCGTGACTTATTAAACTGATAGTTCGGTAATTTTCACATCTGTCAACGCCTGCTTTCTTTGGGACTGGAATTATTATATTCTTCTTGAAGTCGGAGGGTATTTCGCCTGTCTCATACATTTTGCTCAGCAGATGGTAGAGTTTTGTCAGGACTGGCTCTCCCGAGACTGTCAGTAGTTCTGATGGAATGTTGTTTACTCCCCGGGCCTTGTTTCGACTTAGGTCTTTCAGTGCTCTATCAAACTCTTCATGCAGTATCATATCTCCCATTTCATCTTCATCTACGTCCTCTTCCATTTCAATGACATTGCCCTCAAGTGCATAGCCCTTGTATAGACCCTCTATAAACTCCTTCCATCTTTCTGCTTTCCCTTCTTTGCTTAGAACTTGGTTCCCATCTGAGCTCTTGATATTCATACAAGTGGTTCTCATTCCTCCAAAGGTCTCTTTAATTTTCCTGTAGGCAGTATTTATCTTACCCCTAGTGAGATAAGCCTCTTCATCCTTACATTTGTCCTCTAGCCATACCTGCTTAGCCATTTTGCACTTCCTGTCGATATCATTCTTGAGACGTTTGTATTACTTTTTGCCTGCTTCATTTACTGCATTTTTATATTTTCTCCTTTAGTGAATTAAATTCAACATTTCTCTGTCACCCAAGGATTTCTACTAGCCCTCGTGTTTTTACCGACTTGAACCTCTGTTGCCTTCAATGCTTCACCTCTCAAAGCTACCCATTCTTCTTCTACTGTATTTCTTTCCCCCATTTCTGTCAATTGTTCCCTTATGCTCGCCCTGAAACTCTGTACAACCTCTGGTTTAGTCAGTTTATCCAGGTCCCATCTACATAAATTCCCACCTTTTTGCAGTTTCTTCAGCTTTAATCTACAGTTCATAACAAATAGATTGTGGTCAGAGTCCACATCTGCCCCTGGAAATGTCTTACAATTTAAAACCTGGTTCCTAAATCTCTGTCTTACCACTAAATAATCTACGAGGGCCATCCACAAAGTACATTACGTTTTGGAATTAAAAATAAATAAAGTATTGGAAATTTTTTTTATTACATACAGATGAAAGCCACACTTAAATACTACTTTTCTACATAGCTGCCATTTAAATTAAGGCACTTATCATAGCGATGGACGATCTTGGAAATTCCTTCGTCGTAAAATTCTGCCGCCTGCGCCTCCTACCACGTGGTTACGTCTTTTGGGACAGTAAAGGTGTGATTTTTGTGGATTTCTCTGCACAATCTCAGAAGAGCAATACAAAACAAGCGCAGGGGAAAGTTGGGCTCGAAGATCTTGCTGATTCACCACAACGCCCGGGCCCAAACGGCAAATGCCACTCGTGAAGTTCTCGAATCTTTTAAGTGGGAGTTGTTCCCTCATCCGCCGTACAGTCCCGACCTGGCACCGAGCGACTTCCACTTATTCCCAGCAATGAAGAAGTGGTTGGCTATGCAGCGTTTTGATGACGACGCACAGTTTCAAGAAGAAATAACCACGTGGTTGAAGGTGCAGGCGGCCGAATTTTACGACGAAGGAATTTCCAAGCTCGTCCATCGCTACGATAAGTGCCTTAATTTAAATGGCAACTATGCAGAAAAGTAGTATTTAATTGTGGCTTCCATCTGTACATAATAATAAAATTCCAATACTTTATTTATTTTTAATTCCAAAACGTAATGTACTTTGTGGATAGCCCTCGTATCAGAAACCTGTCAGTATCTCCAGGCTTCTTCCATAGATACAACCTTCTTTTATGATTCTTGAACAAAGTGTTAGCTATGATTAAGTTGTGCTCTGTGAAAAATTCCACCAGGCGGCTTCCTCCTTCATTTCTTACCCCAAATTCATATTCATCTACTACGTTTCCTTGTCTCCCTTTTCCTACTACCGAATTCCAGTCACCCTTGACTATTAAATTTTCGTCTCCCTTCACTATCTGAATAATTTATTTTATTTCATCATACATTTCTTCAATTTCTTCAACTGCAGAGCTAGTTGGCATATAGACTTGTGCTACTGTCGTAGGCGTAGGCTTCGTGTCTATCTTGGCCACAACAATACGTTCGCTGTGCTGTTTGTAGTAGCTTACCCTCATTCCTATTGTTTTATACATTATTAAACCTACTTTTGCATTATCCCTCTTTTATTTTATATTTATAGCCCAGTTTTCGCCTGGCCGAAAGTCTTGTTCCTCCTGCCAGCGAACTTCACTAATTCCCACTACATCTAACTTTAACCTATCCATTTACCTTTTTAAATTTTCTCACCTATCTGCCCGATTAAGGGATCTGACATTCCACGCTCCGATCCGTAGAACGCCAGTTTTCTTGCTCCTGATAACGACGTGCTCCTGAGTAGTCCCCGACCGGAGATCCGAATGGGGGACTATTTTACCTCCGGAATATTTTAACCAAGAGGACGCCATCATCATTTATCCATACAGTAAAGCTGCATGCCCTCGGGCAAAATTACGGCCGTAGTTTCCCCTTGCTTTCAGCCGTTAGCAGTACCACCACAGCAAGGCCGCTTTGGTTAGTTTCACTAGGCCAGATCAGTCAATCATCCAGACTGTTGCCCCTGCAACTACTGAAAAGGCTGCTGCCCCTCTTCAGGAACCATACGTTTGTCTGGCCTCTCAACAGATACCCCTCCGTTGTGGTTGCACCTACGGCACGGCTATCTGTATCGCTGAGGCACGCAAGCCTCTCCACCAACGGCAAGGTGTATGGTTCATGGTGGGTGGGGAACATATAATGCAACGATATACAGCCAAGATATGGAACAAATTTAATAAAACGAAAGAAGAGGCATTCTCTAAAAGCCAAGCAAATTTTGAATAAGAGGCAACCGCACATTTACCTTGGTATGAAATTGCCTAAACGGTATTATTTTTAAAGTGTTGATATATTTCTTTAATGATATGGATGCTGAAGGATTTTGCAGAGACACGACAAATATGACATATAATAATGCAGCTGTTTGGAAACCGATGTAATTAGTCCACCAAAATCCCTTACAATCATTCAGATTATCCTTTTGTGGTAACAAAAATGCCATTAGTCGATTCTCAATTTGCTTACAGATTTTCTTCTAGTACTTACTTACAGCAGCAATATTCAGAATTTTAATCAACATCTGAAAAGTTACAGACACTTAGTTCTATGGCAGCTTTCAGTTTTCATATAACTGATAACTATTACCGTCTTATTACAGTTCAATAAAATGAGAACATCATTACAAATAAAAAAATCTTGTCTGCTGTAAAATGTTGGGTCCAGCACAGCATTCTACACAGTGACCTGAAATATAAACCTGCGTTTATCGATCCGTCTTTGAAATTAGTTGAATATTGTTGTCAGTTTCATTTTTATGCAAAAGTTACAGCCACTGAAATTTCATACTTAACGAATGGGTGAGAATTTACTATAGTTAAATTTTTGTACCGTATTCCATTGTCTATACCTGTATTAAATGATATTATGAAACCTGTGTGAGTAATTACAGTTTCCTTCTAGTTTATGTTGATTAACATCCGCTTTTGTTGCTATGTAGAGACAGTTAGTTACACAATCACTTCATTGGCTAAATTATTCGTTATTCTAATCTGTATGTTCCACATCTTAAAGTTATATAAAGAATGCGATGTAAACAAAGCAGGGAAAACGTAGAGAAATTTAGCTAGGATACAGATTTGAAGATAACATGAATCATATTTACGTTTTGTGGTCCTCCTGTTTCAAGTACGAGGCTGTGCTCCTCGTGAAACTCTAAATTAAACAAGATATTTGCGGAATGCGGAAGATAGCATTGCAAACCAAATTAGATGTGAAATTGAAGAGACCAGAAACGGGCCAATTTAATATCGTCTTCATTCATTTGCGTTTCGCGGCTGAATCGCTCTGTCAGCCACAGGCCCTTTTCCCGCTTCGGTCTTAATCTGGATATCCCAGATGCCTTGTCTCACAAAAGAGAAATAAAATCTGCCAATTGCCTGAGCAGATAGTACTAATTAACAGTGACCCAGTAATTATCTTCGAATTAAACATACGTCAATAACAGTGAAATGCGAGTGACGAGTGGATCAAGACTTAATTTCCGGGCATTTACTTGGATGTTGTCTAAATTCTGTACTCATACGCTCTAAAAGATTATTTTTACATATTAAACCATATTATAAAGAGATCATTTAATCATCAGTAAGTGGTACAGGATATGCGCTGTAGTCATCTGTTAACGGTAAATTACGTTGGAGTACTACTTACCCTTCCAAAGTTGGAGAGTCCTCCTAGAATTGGTATCCTTCCCGGCTCGTCCACTGTGGAGCAGTCTGCCCTAACAAACAGGCGGAGTCAGTTCATTGATTCCAGACAGAAATAAGGGAATGCATTATGAATTACACCAAAAAACCAATGCACTGAAAGTATTCCGGGGCCAGCCGCAGCAGTTCTGTTGGAGCAGCTAAAAGCAATGTTTATTGCAGCAATTTTTACACTTATTCTAGAAACCAAAGGCAGTTACTAGAAATAAGCAAATAATTGCTCCTCAAATTGATTGTTAGTAAATCGTATACAACTTTTTTTTTCGCAGGATGCATTGTTTTGGTCATTGTATTCCATTACACTAAAATGCGAGCTATTATACACTCCTGGAAATTGAAATAAGAACACCGTGAATTCATTGTCTCACGAACGGGAAACTTTATTGACACATTCCTGGGGTCAGATACATCACATGATCACACTGACAGAACCACAGGCACATAGACACAGGCAACAGAGCATGCACAATGTCGGCACTAGTACAGTGTATATCCACCTTTCGCAGCAATGCAGGCTGCTATTCTCCCATGGAGACGATCGTAGAGATGCTGGATGTAGTCCTGTGGAACGGCTTGCCATGCCATTTCCACCTGGCGCCTCAGTTGGACCAGCGTTCGTGCTGGACGTGCAGACCGCGTGAGACGACGCTTCATCCAGTCCCAAACATGCTCAATGGGGGACAGATCCGGAGATCTTGCTGGCCAGGGTAGTTGACTTACACCTTCTAGAGCACGTTGGGTGGCACGGGATACATGCGGACGTGCATTGTCCTGTTGGAACAGCAAGTTCCCTTGCCGGTCTAGGAATGGTAGAACGATGGGTTCGATGACGGTTTGGATGTACCGTGCACTATTCAGTGTCCCCTCGACGATCACCAGTGGTGTACGGCCAGTGTAGGAGATCGCTCCCCACACCATGATGCCGGGTGTTGGCCCTGTGTGCCTCGGTCGTATGCAGTCCTGATTGTGGCGCTCACCTGCACGGCGCCAAACACGCATACGACCATCGTTGGCACCAAGGCAGAAGCGACTCTCATCGCTGAAGACGACACGTCTCCATTCGTCCCTCCATTCACGCCTGTCGCGACACCACTGGAGGCGGGCTGCACGATGTTGGGGCGTGAGCGGAAGACGGCCTAACGGTGTGCGGGACCGTAGCCCAGCTTCATGGAGACGGTTGCGAATGGTCCTCGCCGATACCCCAGGAGCAACAGTGTCCCTAATTTGCTGGAAGTGGCGGTGCGGTCCCCTACGGCACTGCGTAGGATCCTACGGTCTTGGCGTGCATCCGTGCGTCGCTGCGGTCCGGTCCCAGGTCGACGGGCACGTGCACCTTCCGCCGACCACTGGCGACAACATCGATGTACTGTGGAGACCTCACGCCCCACGTGTTGAGCAATTCGGCGGTACGTCCACCCGGCCTCCCGCATGCCCACTATACGCCCTCGCTCAAAGTCCGTCAACTGCACATACGGTTCACGTCCACGCTGTCGCGGCATGCTACCAGTGTTAAAGACTGAGATGGAGCTCCGTATGTCACTGCAAACTGGCTGACACTGACGGCGGCGGTGCACAAATGCTGCGCAGCTAGCGCCATTCGACGGCCAACACCGCGGTTCCTGGTGTGTCCGCTGTGCCGTGCGTGTGATCATTGCTTGTACAGCCCTCTCGCAATGTCCGGAGCAAGTATGGTGGGTCTGACACACCGGTGTCAATGTGTTCTTTTTTCCATTTCCAGGAGTGTATATATATACAGATTTATCACTTCCACTACATCACTATAACAAACTAGATAGATAATATAGACGTGCGTGGTAAAGGGTAATAATGGTTAAAACGTTTTGTTGTATTCTACTTCCACCATTTTAACTTAGCTTCAGGTAGTGATGTCAGCAGTTACGTAAACCGCTCCGCAGTACCTGTTGCAGGCTCCCAGGCTATTACGCTGAGCTAGGGACGACACCATGGTATTGCTGACTGCGAGACACCAACTTTCGGCCACAAACACGGTAATGGGAGAACCGGGTGCCGTCTCGTGAGATAGGGAAGAGGTTCGGTGAGGTGGCCGCCACAGCGGTTCGTTCTCTTACCTGACAGCTTCCTTACCCTCCGGACATGTCAAGCAGTCCTTCGTGTTCAGGGCAAAATACTCGTTCAGTACCATGTGCGGTTGACTCCGTGGGCGTAGCCAGTTTTCAATAAGGCTGTACCCCATAGTGATATTTCTTGGGAGTAAAACTCAATTTTCCCCGGATTTTACATGTAGGGAAAACACCCCTAATACCATCCTGACATGAACACGGCAGAACCAACTTCCATTTCGACGAGCCTATGAAGAAACAAAACCAGCAGAGAGCGCAAACCAGTAAAGAACGCCTGATAATGGTTGTCCATTTGTGCATTGTGCATTGCCGTAAATATCATAAACGTAGATTAAGTTTCGTAGCAGATTTTAAAATATTTTCCGTGCGTAAAACACAAAGCAGTTGCCCAGATTGTCAGTAATTTGCCATTTTCCCCGATAATCTCAAGGGAAGTGATGTACAGGAACCTCTGGACTGTTTGTTATTCATACTCAGGTGTCTAGAAACTCAACCAGGTATGAACCACCTGCGTGATATTCTGCCATTTGTTTGGCAGGAGCTTTAGCTGATATTTTCATAACGTTATTAGAAACACGTTTTTTCGCCGTTTTCGAAAAGACAGTAAAGAAAATTCGGTAATATAAAAGATATGTTGATCACACTTTAGTACTTTTTCAGGTGTGTCTTACTGATACAGATATAATGCGCAACCAGCTAAACACCTTCCATCCTAGAACAAAATTTGTGAAAGAAATAGAAAAGAAAGTATAAATTACCTAGAGCTTCAGATCTGAAATATGAACAGCCAAGACAAATTTGGAATTTTTGGCAAGCCAGACACCATAGATTGCACAATAAATAATTTTTCTCGGCATCCAGTGTGCCATAAGCGAGCCATTATTAACTTATGATTCATAGACTAAACAACTAGCCACAAGATTATGACGAAATAAGAACAGTAACGCGGTATCTTGGAAGAAATAGCTATTAACAATGGTTTGAGACCGGAAATAACCACCGAACTATTTGAGCGAAAACTTAAAATAGACACTGCAAGTATGAATAAGATTTTCACTCTACTGCGGAATGTGCGCTGATATGAAACTTCCTGGCAGATTAAAACTGTGTACCGGACCGAGACTCGAACTCGGGACCTTTGCGTTTCGCGGGAAAGTGCTCTACCATCTGAGCTGCCCAAGCACTACTGGCGACCCGTCCTCACAGCTTTACTTCTGCCAGTACCTCATCTCCTACCTTCCAAACTTTACAGAAGCACTCCTGCAAACCTTGCAGAACCAACACTCCTGAAAGTAAGGATATTGTGGAGACATGGCTTAGCCACTACCTGGGGCATTTTTGCAGAATGAGATTTCACTCTGCAGCGGAGTGTACGCTGATATGAAACTTCCTGGCAGATTAAAACTGTGTGCCGGACAGAGACTTGAACTCGGGACCTTTGCCTTTCGTGGGCATGTGCTCTACCATATGAGCTACCCAAGCACGACTCACGACCCGTCCTCACAGCTTTTTCAGGAGTGCTAGTTCTGCAAGGTTCGAAGGACAGCTTCTGTAAAGTGTGGAAGATAGGAGAGGAGGTACTGGCAGAAGTAAACCTGTGAGGACGGATCGTCGTGCTTGCGTAGCTCAGATGGCAGAGCACTTGCCCGCGAAAGGCAAAGGTCCCGAGTTCGAGTCTCGGTCTGGCACACAGTTTTAATCTGCCAGGAAGTTTCACTGCATATATGGCTGATAAAATTACACTTAGAAAGAAAGTGCCATGTACAAAAGGACTAAGTTTACTAAATTACCATACTTAGAAGGAGTCTTCGATAAAATCGCAATAATATTCAAGAAAACCAACGTAGGGATAAGTTTTCACAAATACAATACATCAGATAAGGAAATCAGACAGAGCTATTGTAGAACCAACCAATTTTAAGATGTAGGGAATATAGAATAGAATCTGGCTCATACTCAAAATGCTATACTACAAAAACTGGACGGGCGTTCACTGACTGGTTTAGAGAACACTTACATCTTAACATTGTACCTTTTTAAATCATTGTTCACTTTGTTAAGCATAGTATTATTCAGACCAAAGTGAAGACCATGAAGAGTTTTCTCTGAATTTTTGAACACGTATTTCATCCTAAAATAATTGTCTCGGAATATCATTTCTTAGGAATTGTTGCTCTCCCCATTCCACTGTTTAAAGAAGGTTCATCATTACGTATTATCACATTGCACCATATGGTAAGCAACAGTTTCAATATCGTTTGGTAATTTTATTTAAAAATTCAAACCAACTTTGGCCGTTGTCTGCCTGCTGTTTGCTGTCGTGCTTTCGAGAAATAAATAAGCAACAATGTTGTCAGCGCACGAGGTAACTGGAAATTTTGATTAGGGTCACATAATTATTTCACTTCAGTTGCACATTTAATATAAAGACAAATTGTATTCAGACCAGTTACAGTTTACAACAAATTAGGTTATGTTTAGTCAAAGGTTAGCATACGAGTTTCAGATGAATAACAGTTTGTGGGTACGTAGTTCTAGTAATACGCCGACTTTTTATAGGTGGGATGTAAATTAGACCTGAATTTCATACAGAAACACGTAGTGGAAAACTTACATCTACCTAAGTTCCCCACGGTATGCTTAACAAAGTGAACAATAGTTTAGAAAGGGCATAACGGTAACAGAGAATTTTTATCAAACAGCTGACACAGTTGATACGTTATTGCATGAGTCAGGGTTGTGGAGGGGTCTTTCCTTCAACTCTGAGCACGTGGACAAAGTTAACTAGCTGACAATAGTGATTCCGAGAAAGTAGCTACGCAATGCTCCAGTCTTACTTCAAACTTTTAAAATAATAACGTTATTAGGAATTTATATTCTTTTCATCTTTCAATATTCATATTCATCCTTGCTGTCCTTTACAGTAACTCATTTTTCATCTAACTGATGCAATCACAAGCCAACACAGCACTACTGGACACCACATTTCAACTAAGAATGTATCAGATTGCACGGAGGCAAAGACTGCCACAAGAAGACCGAAGGTTGTTTAACAGTAACATAACATGCTTTCTCTCTCTGACGTGCACATCAATAACTTACAAGAATCAAAATGACATGCCCTCCTTCCAGTTGATTTCATAATATGAATGGTGCTTTTATTTGGTAAGCTGGAAGAATGATATGTGCTACCACCTTTTATTTTATAGTTATTTTGATTAATTTTTTGAATCTCTTGTATAATATGATGTGTTTCACCAGTTCTTCGTAAACTCTATGTAACGAGTTCTATAAGTGGTTACTGTTTTTCTGTTGTATTGCAGTTCTTATATGTGATGAGGAAGAAGCAAGTGCACGTCCATACATTTTATCCTCTCCATTTCATTTAATCTTTAGAATTTATATTGTCTTATTTTATCTATTTTAGCAGCGCATTATTATATTGCGTAATTACGTCTTGCACTTCGTCGATAACATTTTAAGCACTTTAGAATTTATTAGAATATTTACGTACTTTTTACGTAACTACATTCCCCATTCGGGGGTCGATAAAAAGACATATATGTATTTACGATGTAGCATCTTTTGCTGTAATGCCCAAATTTGGTGTGCTGCATTGTTGGCAAGATCGTTGGCGAGCATTTTGTGGCTTCTATGCTTTTTTCCTCAGATGTAATATAAACAAAGTAAGATATAACGAAAGTCAAAACAGCCTTCGTTAAAATTAAACTCGAAGGCATAATAATTAGGAAGGTGAAATCTTGCTCTCCGAATCGCAGGCGATTGAGGGGATGGCTCAAATGGCTCTGATCACTATGGGACTTAACTGCTGTGGTCATCAGTCCCCTAGAACTTAGAACTACTTAAACCTAACTAACCTAAGGACATCACACACATCCATGCCCGAGGCAGGATTCAAACCTGCGTCCGTAGCAGTCGCACGGTTCCGGACTCGTCGACAACGAGGTCATTAGAGACGGAGCACAAGCTCAGATTAGGGAAGGTTTGGGGAATGAAATCAGCCGTGTCCTTTCAAAGGAACCATCCCGGGATTTTCCTGGAATGATTTAGGGAAATCACAGAAAACCTAAATCAGGATGGCCGTAGACGGGTTTGAACCGTTGTCCTCCCGAATGCGAGTCCAGTGTGCTAAGCACTGCGCCAAATCAACATCAGGGATACGGTCGGAGAGTGAGTGGTGGGGAGTGGAAGGTGCTGGTAGTTTCTACTGGATGTGGTTCTACCTATCATTTATTGGTAAACATAATAACCATATTACATTTGGTGGTTAGAGAGATTTTACAAGCATGAATAATGGCCTTCTGCAATCCATATTTGAAATTGGTCACCTTAGCCGCTTAGCGGATAAATTTAATAACTTTCTAACCTTGGCGATTACAAATAATATCTACAACTCAGTGGTTTATGCTTTTCACGTAGACGTAGTGCAAGAAACAGTGTAAGGCCTTAACATAATCGGATGGTTAAGAAACAGTCGCATGGCAACCATCATATTAAACTTCGAATCATATTAGGATTCTCGTACACACGGTTCCGTCTGGATCCGCTGCTCCACTTCAATCTCGGCTGCAGATAACACCTGCGACATAGCAGTAGCAGACAGCTATTCTGTTACGACTGCCGAGACCTTCCCGGAACGGCTCATCCACGTAAGGAGTAATTCAGTATATCTTAATAAGTCAATATTCAGTTGCGCTCCATATTTCCCAAATGGAGTAATAGCCTTCACTTACACCCAAACCTCCAGATGTCAGACACTTAGATCGGTAAGAAAAGTTGTATGTCGATAGAGTATTAAGCAATACACCGATTCAGTTCTACTGAGTGCTGTCGTCCAGTATAACATGCATAAACATTAATTAAAAGTATCATCAGCACAGTTACAGAGCAAAGCAAAAGCATATCTGTGAGTAAATTTATTGTAGTTCGCGGGTGGGTGAGAAGACAGCGCTGTCAGTCGTCTTACGAAAGGTCCCGCGTTCAAGTCCCACTAGCGACAATTTTTGTTTAATTGTTCCACTTGAAACTGTTGTATGGGAGGACATTTGCCTGACAAGTAAAATGACTATTCGGAGTTTGTAGCAATATTATTTTGGCAGTCTGCTTTCGCTGCGTTAGTTGAACGTTACGTACTTATTACTTATCGTATCCTTTTGTTTATTATTAATTATTATCATTACTATTTCTTCCGCATGCGTGATACAATTGTTTCTTTGGTTTTCTGTTCTGACTGTATATTCTGTGAAACTACGACTGTACCCTACAGTTTTATTACATTCAAAGAAACTAACCGAAGGCAGACTGCCAAGAGAACATTGCTGTAAACTCCAAGCAGCCTTTTACAAGTCATAAACACGAAGTCCCATAAAACACTTTCGCGCATAATACATTAAAAGAATTTGTCCATATTGAAGTTCGAAACCGTGACCTTTGGAACGTGGATCTAACGCTCTACAACTACACATGTATCGTATATAGTTGCTCATAGCTATGTTTTTGATGTGCTCCGTAGTTCTAGTGTTACTTTTAACTAACGTTTACGCCGATTATGCAACACGACAGCGTATAGTACGAATTACATCGGAGTTTTGGTTGACAAAACACATTTGGTGCCAATCTGAGTGTCTGACATCTGGAGGTTTGGGTGTTAGAGACGTCAAACTATTTTCGTTTATCTAGAACGAGGAAGTGCAACCCAAATGGAGGTATGGCCACCATGCCAACTGACACGATATATCTGTACAGTAGAGCGCACTTCGGTTTGGACAGGCGGCAGCCATATAATCGTGTAGCCAAAATTTTTATTACGAATCGTTTAACAGCGGCACGGGAAAATAGGAGCATTCGGTGAACTATACGAGCCAAAAGCATTGCGATTTAGCAGATATTGGCGTCACTTTGATTCATATTCCAGTACATAGTGTTCCAGAGGACAATATGCCACAACCTGGATGACGGAGAGAAAGACGTTCCAGTTTCCGATTCCAGTGTCTGTTTTTGACTGTAAGACTGAATGTGACTTGCACTGCGTCACAAGGCTTTGAAGTATTCAGTGTGTGACGGTAAAAGTGTGCTCTATTCAGATGACGTTTCACTCCGTGTGCTGTCAACGCCGTCATTCAATAGTGATGCTGATGACACGTTCCTACTAGGTACTGTGACAGACCATCAGTATATTATTGAGTTCAGGCGGCGACAATGTCTCCCTCCGGTCCAAGAAGCCATCTGCAGTAGAGTAATGCAAATTAAAATTCTGTGGTAAGCCCCCACGATGGATTGGGAACTGGGAACATTTTAGAGGAGTTGGAACGTCGTTTCCAATGTATCCGGTTTCCAGCCTGCTGATCATGACTCCTGGTTCAATCGATGATGTAATTGTGGAGTCAACGCAAAACACATCAGATTCCATGCCCATGTCACGTAGAGAGGGCACTAAAGCATATAGAGAGACAAAAATACAAGTTGTGACATTACTGTCAGAAACGGCTGATCGTTATTGTTTCATTTTCTGCCGCCATTTGGTAGTTGTTTTGTTGAGCGCTCTGGACATGTGGGTTTTGCCGGGAGGAGGGGGTGGGGAGGGGGGGGGGGCATGGGTTTCTTGCACTAGGTAGGTGCGCTGCCGGTACGGTCTCAGTCAGTAAGCAGAAGGCAGTCAGTGAATTTCATTAAGAGAGGCGAACCTCCCCAGAGAGACAGGCAGATTTCGTGGCAGTTAGGCTGCAACCTGCTTTTTGATGCCCTAGAGTATAGCTGAATATGACATTTTTGCTCTTTGGATGAAAATCAAAGGTATAGACACAGCGCACCTCCTGACCAACCTGAGAAAGATTATTTTCACTTCAGAATGTTGGTCATCCAATCAAATAGTGTCACGCCACAACAGTGTTTGGCGCGAATAAGCCGACCAATCAAGGAGACATTGCTCTAGACCAGTACTAATGTTGTGTTTATTAAAGGGCATATTGTACGCCAAGACTGGCATGTTTGTGCTGCCTTTCCCTTTTTTTCATGAATTACGCCTTATTTAGTCCATCACGTTGACAACGGCAAGGCACAACATTTTAAGGCATGTCATTGCACAACGCAGAAACACGCAGAAAACAAACTTTTACTGTATTTACGTATTAATATGAGGATGAATGTGAGCAATATGAGGATATCATCTCAGTACCTGCTTGGTGCAGAAGACGAGTGACTTGGAGCTACAGCTATGGATGACAATTCTGAGTAATTCAGAATGATCAAAGTTGAATCGTCCAGCAATGATCAGCGTGTCAACATAACCTCCACAAAATATATATAGTGCCGCTTTTTAAGGCAGTTTTTACATCAGAATCTCAGTACTTTGATCTTCTGTATACCTTGTGATTATATATCTCAAAATAGTAATCAATACATTAGATACTCGGCACATTGTTGTCATTTAATATACACTCTTGGCTATTATAATTGAAACACGAAGGAGGATGGAAAGAGCCGGCCGCGGTGGTCTAGCGGTTCTAGGTGCGCAGTCCGGAACCGCGCGACTGCTACGGTCGCAGATTCGAATCCTGCCTCGGGCATGGATGTGTGTGATGTCCTTAGGTTAGTTAGGTTTCAGTAGTTCTAAGTTCTAGGGGACTAATGACCACAGTAGATAAGTCCCATAGTGCTCAGAGCCATTTGAACCATTTTGAGGATGCAAAATAATGAAATTTTAGGTATTGTGCGTTTTCACTATATTGGGAAGACTACACCATTAAATTTTCAAATGTTTTAGGAGTAAATTTAGTACACAGGGTGGCACCTCTGCGGGCAACAATGATTAACCCAGCTGGATATCGACTCGAACAGGGCTAGGACATAACAAGCAGGTATGTCCATCCATGCTGCATCATCTAACTGTTATTCAAACGTAACGTGGCGTGCCACCTTCTTGGCAACTCACGATCTGATGTTTTAAATACGTGAGTGACAGGGCGAACTGCTGCACAGGGGAACAGTCGAATACCATCTGTATTTAAGCAGATCATGAAAACGCAGGCAGCATATAGTCGTGCTATGTCTTGTTGAAAGATAGTATGATGAAGACTTTGTAAGGTACATGTCATGTCAGAAACGTAACGGAATCCATACCAATTGAAGGTTTTCCGAACCAGAGCTAATAGTAATGTGTACGCAATGGCACTCTACTCGTGCACACTGGGCCCACACAGCGTTGGAGAATACAATGTGGCAATGTTTGTCCTGCACGGAAACTTCACACTCGCATACTTGCTGTATGCCGAACCGGATCTTGTTGGAGAAAACAATGTGCTGCCACTGCTGTGCCCAGTTTTGCTGTTGTTGGATACATCACCGTACGAGCAGCTCGGTTTGCTGCTGCATGAAGGGTAGCCGCAACAATGTGAGACGTGGCAGTGCTCTCTCTATCTGTTTTGCACGCTCACAATACTCCTCGTAAAAAAAATTAAAACAACGAAATTAAAAACTAAGCAAATATAAGCATATCTAATTGCCGACCGGAGTGGCCGAGCGGTTCTAGGCGCTACAGTCTGGAACCGCGCGACTGCTACGGTCGCAGGTTCGAATCCTGCCGCGGGCATGGATGTGTGTGATGTCCTTAGGTTAGTTAGGTTTAAGTAATTTTAAGTTCTAGGGGACTGATGACCTCAGCAGTTAAGTCACATAGTGCTCAGAGCCATGTGAACCATTTTTAGCCATATCTAATGGGGTAGAAAATTTTATGACAATAATTTCATTAAATTAAAATCGTGATCCGAATAGCCGATCAGAAGATACTGAAGCTTTAATTCAGGTGATTGACTGATTTTACGTGTGCAACAAGCGGGCAGGGTCCGCCACTGTCGCACAGCAGGGTGGTAGTGGTCACAGAAACGCAAGTCTCCGTCACGTGGACGCGGCCAAGGCGTAGGGAAAGGTCCGAATGCTGGCGGATGGATACGAGCAGTGTCTTACTCAGAAATGCAACTTACTTTGCATTAGCAGATACCCCTTCATTACGACAGAGTTGATGAGTCCATATTGTCATAAAACGATAGAGAAAAAGTAGGGCGAAATTAAGTGATGAACTGTAATGGGAGATGGGCCGAATTCCGCCAGATATCGTTGTGAAAATGTATCCCACGTAGCAATTGATGGAAGTTATTACACTATGTAAGTCAATGTCGCACACTACGGGCCGCACTGGGGAGAAGAAGGCTGCTGGAGATGACATGGACAGAAAGGCCACTCCACAGTTATGACACAGTCATTTTTGTTCTTTCACCTATTGAGTAAGTCAGGTCTCTGCAATACAGGTCGTGGTGGAAACGATGTGTGTCAAATTGGTAGTTTTATACGATGTCAGACAATGTGCAAAACTTGTGCCAGGTGTGAAGCCATTACTGCAGTCATTGTAGGTACGTTGGGTGCCTTGACCATTCTGGTAGTCACTGTCTCAGTTTTACTCTTACCAAATGCTTCTCTTAAGCGCCTGCTGTGCACAGATGTCAAAATACGATGTTATCTAAATGGTTCAAATGGCTCTGAGCACTATGGGACTCAACTGCTGAGGTCATTAGTCCCCTAGAACTTAGAACTAGTTAAACCTAACTAACCTAAGGACATCACAAACATCCATGCCCGAGGCAGGATTCGAACCTGCGACCGTAGCGGTCTTGCGGTTCCAGACTGCAGCGCCTTTAACCGCACGGCCACTTCGGCCGGCATGATGTTATCTATCAGCTGGTTCAAGATGAAATGCACATTGTTATATCTAACTCTTAATAATTACAGTGACGCACAACGAACTCGTTTTGGCGGAATTGTCGGTTTCAAGTGGTCCTATTGAGATGTTATGTTACGGTATACTTACTTACTACTATGTACAGGGTGCGTCAGGAGGGTTGGGTTCTTTGGGAGGGGTTGGGGTGGGGGGAAGAGACCAAACATCGAGGTCATAGGTCTCATCTGATTAGGCAAGGACGGGGAAGGAAGTCGTCCGCGACCTGTCAAAGGAACCATCCCGGCATTCGCCTGGAGCGATTTAGAGAAGTCGCGGAAAACCTAAATCAGGATGGTCGGACGTGGGATTAAACCATCGTCCTCCCGGATGCGAGTCCAGTGTGTTAACCACTGCGCCACTTTCCTCGGTCAGGAGGAAAGGTACGTACTTTGAGGGGCGATACTCCTAATAAAAATATGCCCTTTTCTTAACAGTTTCCAGTAAACCAATGAAAACAACTAGGAACGGGAAACGTGTAGCGTCGTCCTTACTAAGCGTGTCAGTACGCAGTTCACTTGCGCTTGGTGCAGTTGTTTACCTCACGTCCCAAACCGACAGCGCTTGTCGTAGTGCACGGTCCTACAGTGTTGTTAGGTGAACAACAATGAATACAGTTTTGTGTAGTGAAAATGCCACGGATCTTCACATATGCAGAGTATGCTGGCATGGTGTTTGGGTGTTTGTCCTTGGTTTGTGCCATGGGAATTCCTGAGCTGCTGTGTGAGAATACAAAAAAAACGATTTCCGAATCGCAGAGTCCTAGATATCAGGGTGTTTAAGAGGGTGTTTCCGGACTGCGTGAGCGTGGTACACTTCCCAGCGTAAATGTTGTCTCTCAACGTCCCGTACAACAATTTCTTTATGAAGTTGAGAACATTCTTCAAGTAGTGGAACGAAACCGTACTACTAGCTCTAGAAAAATTGCTGCCCAACCTGGTATTCCACAAACACGAGTGACACGCACAGTACACGAGCACGGTCTCTATCCCTTTCATCGTTAGAATGTACATCTGCGTGAGGGAGATGTTGCTACCCGGCAAGAATTCTTTCAATGGATCATTGCCAATGAGCGATTAATTCCATGTATTCTGTTCACAGATGAGTCAACACTTACCCGCAACGGAATCAACATGAGCAACTCTCATGTATGGGCAAATAAAAATGTGCACGTTTCTGTGGAAACGAATTTTCAACGACGTTTCTCAGTGAATGTGTGGTGCGGTATTATTGATGACCAACTCATCGGTCTAGTTGTTTTAGAGAGCCATCTTCCTGGGACACCGTATCTTGAGTTCCTTCCAAACGTGTTACCAGAATACGTGGAAGATATTTCTTTGGCAACACGAGCTCGTATGTACCTTCAGCATGGGGGGGGGGGGGGGGGGCTCCTACACATTCCGTACGGCCAGTGACACAGTATCTCAACAGAACGTACTCTGGTCGTTGGGTCGGTCACCGTGGAGTCATTGCTTGTCCACCGAGGTCGCCCGTTCGATCTTACCCTACTGGATTACTGTTTGTGGGGGTGACTACAGAGCGACGTCTACAAGCGCAGAGTGGACACAAGAGAGGAACTGAAACTTCCTGAAAGATTAAAACTGTGTGGCGCACCGAGACTCGAACTCGGGACCTTTGTCTTTCGCAGGCAAGTGCCCAACCAACTGAGCTACCCAAGCACGACTCACGCCCCGTCCTCACAGCTTTACTTCTGACAGTACCTCGTCTCCTACCTTCCAAACTTAACAGAAGCTCTCCTGCGCAGGAGGATTGTTATTTCAGCGAAATCCAGTTTAATTTAAAATGCTAGTTTTATTTAAATTCGTAAGTGTTTAAGAGCCAAAGACCTTTGCTCCTTGTTAAGATTCATTTGAAAACATTTGTATTTGTTTAAATTGTTAATTGTTTGAGATCCAAAGCCACTTGCCTGGACGCAGGACTTGTTTCAAATTGGTCAGCGAAAGAAGCCTGTGCTTGTCGGGGTGCGATGCTAGTTTTTCCGCCCAAGACGGACAGGCAGTCTTGAAACCGCCGATGGCCGGAACATACACACACACACACACACACACACAAGAGTGCTGCGTGCTGCTGCTGGCCCAGAGCGTCGTGGTGCGGGGCGTGTAAACCGCACCGTGTTGAACGCTATCGTCTTGCTCTCGTCTCCGCCTTCTGATTAACGATGCCTCTCATTCTGTTTTAGAAGCCTGCTGTAATTGTATGCGTTAAGATAATGTGGCACAGGACATAAAAATACTGCCGGCCAAGGTGGTCTCGCGGTTCTAGGCGCGCAGTCCGGAACCGTGCGACTGCTACGGTCGCAGGTTCGAATCCTGCCTCGGGCATGGATGTGTGTGATGTCCTTAGGTTAGTTAGGTTTAAGTAGTTCTAAGTTCTAGGGGACTGATAACCACAGCATTTGAGTCCCATAGTGCTCAGAGCCATTTGAACATAAAAATACTGGTGTGCTCTACAAGAGGCTGTCTGAGTATGTTTACTTCAGCCAGGTGTGACGCATCGGACATTATTTCCCTCAATGGGAGCCACTCAACCACTGTCAGTACATCTAGGTAAAAAGCAGTGTCAGATTGAAATTCAAAAGACCATCGTGTTTATTGAAATTGTAATTTCTCTCTGTATTGGTATTTTATATGTTTTTGTTGTTAATTACTAAGATACTGGGTCAGTATTTATTTTTTAAACTTGTGAAATAAATTATGACTATAACACGTGCACCGTAGTTCTGAGTTCCTGATGGAGTTGTAGGCTGATTAGGGTCTTTGCTTTCAAATGCCAGTCGATGTTCAACTTAGAAACTGAAATTTTGATTTCTCGCTAGGAACACCAACTCATTTCCCATAACGCGCTTTAGCAAAGGCGCGAATTATTAATTCCCATAAAAAAGAAACGAAATAATTGTGTTCGTTGTTGACTTATGTAAACAAAGACACTATGATGTGTAAGTAGAGTTCAGGACACACAAGTATGTTTTAGCACACTCTTAGAAATGCCAACGAACCTTCTGGAACGTGAACTAGCAACAACGTAGAGGGGGCGGGGGAGGGGGGGGGGGGCGGTGTGTGGGATACTTCATGCCCTCCCTCAAAAATTACTTATAAAATGCAAATTTAGTTAATTGTTGTCGACTATTACTCACAACACATAATTAAAAGACGAACAGGTATGCAAGTAAACTTCCGAATCTGAATATCACATTCACTGGAGAAAGCGATATCTACTACTATGACTTAAATTTTGGGCTTAGGTTCAACTGAAATATTTAAAACATATATAGAATCAGGTAATATAATTCGTGAAAAAGACTAACTATTTTTCTAGAACTTGAAACTATAAAAACTATAAGGTAATTGACTAGAAGACAACAATATCGGAAGGTGGGCATCAAGTAAAGCTCCCCCTGCCCCCCCCCCCCCCTCCTTCGTATTGCAAGAGCTAATGCATTAAACAGTTGTCTTATCCCAAGCCTTGAACAAATGTGTAGAGATTTTATAGAAACAAAATTTTTAGTGACTGTTTAATGTCGTAAGTGTTTTAAGAGCCAAAGACCATTGCTCCTTCTTAAAATTCATTGTACAATATTTGTAACTGTTTAAACTGTTAATTTTTTGAGACCCAAAGCCACTTGCCTGGTCGCAGGATTTGTTTCAAACTATTAACAATTCAATGGAATTGGTAGTTCACGTACTAATTTGTTGAAGTATTAACGTATGCAAAATTTTAACCTTACTTATTTGGAAAATAAAATGTTCAATAAAAGACTGAATGGCTTACTGCTCAAGGATACCTGCATCCAAGCTAACCTGATCCATGGCTTTATTTTTTTGTACGGTGTCTCTGACTGGTTTTATGCAGCCTGCCACAAATTACTCTCGTCTCCTAACCTCTTTATCTCATAGTAGCATTTGTAGCATATGTCCTCAATTATATCCTGGATGTATTCAAGTCTCTGTCTTCCTCCTGCCCTTCCTATTTATTTCATCCCGCTACAACTTGTGTTTCTGTATTCCTGAATTTCCCCGAACATTTTTGTAATTGCTTCTTTCATCGATCAACTGAAATATTCCTTTTGTTATTCATGGTTCTTTGCAGTTACGTTTTGTGTACCTAAGTTTCCCTTTCCAACTCTGTGATTGCCATTTCTAGAGATATCCATTCTTCTTCAACTATACTGTCTACTGAGCTATTCCTTATTGCAGTATGAGTGACCTTAGAGGACTTCAGGCGTTTCTCTCCGTTCCTTAATACTACCGTACCCCACTTCTTTGCGTATTGATTCTTCCTGAATAATCTCTTACTCTTCAGCCTATTCTTCATCCCTACTACTTTGTGATCTAAGTCCATATCTGCTCATGGGTATGGCTTACAATGCAGTATCTGATTTCGAAATGTCTATCTGACCATGATGTAATCAAACTGAAATTAATCTACCACCCTTTCCGAAGTATATCGCCTCCTCTTGTGATGCTTACAGTATATGGCTTCACTAGCGGAAATCCTATTTCCCTTATACCATTTCCCACTGTTGTCGATATTACCCTATACTCATCTGAACAGAAATCCTTTTCTTCTTTCTATTTGACTTCACTGACCCCCACTATACTTAGACTGAGCCTTTTCATTTTCATTTTCAGATATTCTAACTTCCCTTCCAATTTCAGACTTCTGACATACACGCCCAGACTCGTACAATGTTACCCTTTAGTTGTTTGATCATTCTTCTGGCTACCTTGGCAGTCCTCCCTCTGCTCCCTTCCCCCCCCCCCCCCCCCCCAATTTCCACCCGGAGATCAGAATCGGTGACTATTTCGGAATATTTTGCCAACGTGGACTCGTCATGATACTTTTCAATTAAATGCCACTTGTCCGGTTGATACACAATTTTTCTGTTTAAAACAGTGCTTTTCATTGTTTTCTGCATCCTTCTAACGTTGATCATTGTTGATTCTTCCAACTTTATGGGCAGTTTCCCAACATATAGGCAAGAGAGTGCCATCAACCTCTGTTCACTCCTCCGTCTTCTTTGACAAGGTCGTTGGCAGAATGAGGATGGCTTGTTATGCCGTAAGTCTTCCGATGGAAAAGCTGATTTTTACTCAAATTCTAAGGACAGGAGTGGTTCTAATTTGGGAGCGAGGACGTTTAGATTACTATTCAAGTACGCTACCCCTGACCATGGTTATAGTTAACTATTGCCATTCAAAATACGCTAGGCAGAACAAAGTCCAAGCATTATAGATATGAGTGGTGTCTGTCCTGTCTGATGTGTCCTACAGAACAGACACTACTCGTGATCAACCGCCTGGGACATGTGCCTAAATATTTGGGGTGAAACGAAACGCGATGGGAAATAGATAGGAAGAAAGTAATGACTTGTAACCGCACAGTGCATTGAATTAATGCCACAGTGAGAGTTCGAAACTTGTGCTGGATCGAGACTCTAATCGGGATGCTCAGCATCTCTAGAACAGTTGCCTTAACCTCCTTTTCTTCCAATCTTGTTAGTCACTGTCTTACAGAGGTCAGCTACCCCTTTGAACGAACACGCTGAGCTACCGTGCTGGAGTCTCGACCAGCCGGACATTCTTTCTGTCATAACCAAACTCCCAACTTCCAGCGCACCGCAGCGCAATGATCCCCACCCATTATCACCCTACTCGCTGTATTCTGATTCTCGTAGGAGCTCGGTCGCCGGTTGTGCAGCGGCACTGAAAGTTTTTCATCAAACGGCCGTCACGCCTACGGAATTACAGATATGCGCGGTGCCTCTCCTGTTGGACTCGTCCGAACGTTTTCAGAGAAGTGGAGCATCTGGTTTCGAGACGAGGTCAGTATAAATTTTCAACTCTCGCCGTAGCATTGCTGCAATGCCCTGCGCAGCTGGAAGTCATTATTTCCTAATTACTTCCTTCCTGTCTTTTTCTCCTGCCATTTCCTTTCGAATACTTTCGCCTCAAATACTCACGTGAAGTCTAAGCGTTGCTGGTGACAGCTGACCTAGGCTTTACCCCGTATATTTACAATTTATATGGCTCTACTCCTCTTCATTTGCACTGCAACATGGAATGTTAATCATTTACACTTACAGTTATGAAGCAAATTTGACGTTTGTCAATTCGCCTTGATGGTGTTGTCACCGTAATCGCAGAGGTCGTAGGAGCAACTGCAGTGTATGACTTGCGGTGCGTTAATGGTAGTGGAACAGCAGGGGCCTTCCCGCGGCTACTCACCAAGGCGTGTTGCAGGCGTGCGTCAGCGTGAGGTAGCGCGCCCCGAGCAGGTAGAGGGCCCGCAGCACGCCCAGGCTCGCCCCCAGCGCGTGGCCCCCCTCCACGCCCACGAGGCTCGCCAGCACGCCGGCAGCGTGCGCGTCTTCGATACCTACAAGTAAGTTTGCGAAGTTACGAACGTATTTGGTTAGCACTGTGTTACATGAATTCAATATCAACAATTGTACCGTTGTGAAGTCGAATTCATTAAGGGGAGGATCAGGTCGAGGACGATATAAAATTTGATTTAATTTACATAACTGGCGCCCCTGGAGTATATACAATACTGACCATTAAAATTGCTACACCAAGAAGAAATGCTGATGATAAACGGATATTCATTGGACAAATATATTATACTAGAACTGACACGTGATTACATTTTCACGCAATTTGGGTGCATAGATCCTGAGAAATCAGTACCCAGAACAACCACCTCTGGCCATAATAACGGCCTTGATATGCCTGGGCATTTAGTCAAATAGAGCTTGGATGGCGTGTGGAGGTACAGCTGCCCATGCAGCTTCAACACGTTACCACAGTTCATCAAGAGTAGTGACTGGCGTATTGGGAGGAGCCAGTCGCTTGGCCACCACTGACCAGACGTTTTCACTTGGTGAGAGATCTGGAGAATGAGCTGTCCAGGGCAGTAGTCGAACTTTTTCTGTATCCAGGAAGGCCCGTACAGGACCTGCAACATGCGGTCGTTCATTATCCTGTAGAAATGTAGGGTTTGACAGGGATCGAATGAAGGGTAGAGCCACGGGTCGTAACACATCTGAAATGTAACGTCCACTGTTCAAAGTGCCGTCAGTGCGAACAAGAGGTGACCGATACGTGTAACCAATGTCACCCCATACCATCACGCCGGGTGATACGCCAGTATGGCGATGGAAAATGCACGCTTCCAATTTGCGTTCACCGCGATCTCGGCAAACACGGATGCGACCATCACGTTGCTGTAAACAGAACCTGGATTCATCCGGGAAAATGAAGTTTTGCCATTCGTGCACCCAGGTTCGTTGTCGAGTACACCACCGCAGGCGCTCCCGTCTGTGATGCAGCGTCATGGCTAACCGCAGCCATGGTCTCCGAGCTGTTAGTCCATGGTGCTGCAAACGTCGTCGAACTATTCGTGCACATGGTTGTTGTCTTGCAAACGTTCTCATCTGATGACTCAGGGATCGAGACGTGGCTGCACGATCCGTTACAGCCATGCAGATAAGATGCCTGTCATCTCGACTGCTAGTGATACGAGGCCGTTGTGATCCAGCACGGCGTTCCGTATTACCCTCCTGAACCCACCGATTTCATAATCTGTTGACAGTCATTGTATCTCGACCAACGCGAGCACCAATGTCGCGATACGATAAACCGCAATCGCGATAGGCTACAATCCGACCTTTATCAAAGTCGGAAACGTGATGGTACGCATTTCTGCTCGTTTCACGAGGCATAACAACGTTTCACCAGGCAGGGCCGGTGAACTGCTGTTTGTGTATGAGAAATCGCTTGGAAACTCGCCTCATGTCAGCACGTTGTAGGTGTCGCCACGGCGCCAACCTTGCGTGAATGCTCTAAAAAGCTAATCATTTGCATATCACAGCATCTCCTTCCTGTCGGTTTAATTTCGCGTCTGTAGCACGTCATCTTGGTGGTGTAGCAATTTTAATGGCCAGTAGTGTAGATTATGTCTGCCAAATGCTTTCTTAATTGTGGAAGTATTTTAAAAGTTGCAGCTCGTTGGAAGGAACCGTTTAGGGACTCTGTGGGTGCTCGATGCATTCCCATCAACTTGGATTACTTCACACATTGTTTGGGTTTTCCTGATTTTATAAAGTGTCAATAGTTACATAATTGATAAAAACGGGTTTGTGTATACCATTAAAATTCTTAAGGATAATTATAACCATAAAAAGAATGAAAATCGTGTTATATCACGTTTCTTAAGAGACAGAGAGGGGGAGAGAGAGAGAGAGAGAGAGAGAGAGGCAGAGAGAGAGAGAAACCTTTTGTCCAAAGTCACTCCATTCCTGGCATAACACAGGCATCATACACTTAGCGAGATATTCGGCAGTAATACCTCATAATGAGTAATTTTGCTCACGTCTGGATATTCTAAATGGAAAGAAAACAGAAATCTGAAGTACTGAGACACTTTTTCCATCTTTATTAACTTGTTGGAAAACATTACACTAATAAATGGTATATGGTAAGTCATTCCACTTCAATTTTTTTATGCAGTAAACTGAAATAAATGTTTCTGATACGTCCAAAGCACTACTTTCTCAGCTTCTATGGACCCTCTAGAGCACTGCGAGGCACCACCACACCGTTATTTCACTTTAATAAATATTCGTTATTTACGAAGTGACTGCAGCTGTTCTCTGAACTTCGGAAATCCCCTTCTTAATACCTTAGCCTACATCAAGTAATCCCACAATATTATGGTAATTGATTTCGGAGATTTGTAAGATCAGCCAATACAAATGTGTTTATTGCACCACCTGTCATCTTCATCTTCACGAGATTAACTTGCCTCTCATCACTACATATCACTTTGTCCATTAATGTTCATGATGTTTTTATTCACGTCCAAAGTGCAGGTGTGCCAGCTAGCTTTAGTTTGCATCTAACAGTTTGGGTAAAGTTACCCACAACCAAGCGGGAGTCGTACCCCGTAGGTTGTTTTCGGATTGCTAGTAACATGCTTAAAAAAAGAAAAAAAAGACTTTCACCTGCACTCACCAACTCCTGCTGCTAAAGTTACAGCCTCTTGAGGCCTTATTGAAGTGCACGTCATACAAGAAAATAACTACAATATAATTATGACATGGCAATGAAAGTTTCTAGACAACGTGAAATACATACAGGTATTCACGTCCACTAAATTGCACTTGTCACCTAGCAGGACGATGTACGAACAACAGACATTATTTCCTACCAGTAAAGTGTAGTATGTGTAATCTAAGCACCCACTTTACTCAGAATTTCGCAAACCGGTCGCATGCGGCTCACGACAGTATTTAGCAGGAAGCGTTTATAGTAATCCGGGTTCTGTATAGCGACCGTGGTTGACGGTAGTTCAAGGAAAGATTCGATGAGTATACGAAGCTCTGTCTGATGAAGGTTGGCTTACAAGATGCGCCGGTGCCAACAGGTAACATGACAACAAGATCCTTAGCGTGAGCGTTTGGAAACTGGTGTCGGAGCATCTTCACTGTCAGGCAAAAACAGTTAAAATAGCAGCTTATACAGCTGTAGATATATTCGGAGATTATTCACCTATTCTGAAGAAATGCCGGGATGGTTCCTTTGAAAGGGCACGGCCGGTTTCCTTCCCCTTCCTACCCTCATCCGATGAGACCGATGACCTCGCTGTCTGGTCTCCTTCCCCAAAGAACCCAACCCTATTCTGAAGACCATGAGCATGCTAGGAATCGTCGTAGGGGAGAACAGCAAAAACATCGTGGAGTTACTTGACTGGAAATGCGTGGCCTTCGCGGAGCAAAGAATGTTCGTTTGTTAAAAGAGCCCGCAAATTCAAATGAGAGCATGTTTCAGGAAAAAGGATGCCTCTATGGTCCTGGGATCTCAGATTTGCCTTAAGTTTTGAAACAACATTTTCTTTTGTTACTCCAAACTTTATACGGCATCCGGTTTCTCGGAATAACATTTTTCAGCGCTCTGGAGCCTCGACAGGTTAATGGATTCATTAGAATTTTGTTAAAATCCAAGCTAATTTAATTTAGGATGCTTGGCGAGATATTTTTATTATTCGGAAGAAACTGACATGTTCTCCATTTTTGAGGTATTTTGCGAAACCTCATCATGGTGGCTACTCATATTCATTCTAATTTAAAAATTTAATTTTTTTATATATTTTCAGAAACTGCCACAAGACTGTAAAATGCCTACCGCAAACCAGGACGCATACGAGGCGCTTACTTTGACAAGGGCTGGAATCACCATTGTTAATTTGTTATGAGAGAAAAATGCTTGTTTCATACACAAGTGTATGTATAATAAAGTGGTGGAACCACCATTTCAATAAATACAATTCCAGTACGCAAAAAATCCGAACATCATCCATTTTTGTTTCTCTCGATCGGACCTCGCCTTAAACCTTTAATACGAAAACTACAAGATTCAGAAAGGGCAAATCTAACAAAACTTGAAATTTTCGTTTCTTTCTATCAGCCGATATCTGGAGCGTAACTCTATGTACTGTAACAAAGGGTAATACATATATCCACCGGAATATGATTTCGCTGACCTATGATCATCTTCAAAGGTGCAGCATGGACCCATTTAGCAAAGCTGTTACCTATCTGCAAAGTATGGAACTTCAGGGTTGTAGTTATGTAGGCTTGAGTGCATATGAGGTATCTCTCATGTTTTCCCGCTATTCCTATTGTGCATTTTCCATGAAGTAACTGCCAAGGGAACTGAAGAAAGTTGTAGCTTTTTGTTCGACTACATTCAACAATATAATAGAGGGAAAGACATGCAGCGTCTAATATAGTTCACCGGCATATATTCTGGATAAAAATCATACAATTGTCTGGTTTATGTTTAATATGGTTAATGAAGTTATATTCAAATCTAAAACCCTGTATTTCCCTCTACGATCAGACTCTATTCTACACTTCGGGGTATTAAACGGCTCATCAGGAAGACTGTCTCAATATACACAATGGAAGAAAGATAATTGAAAAAAAAAACAGAAGTGTGTCTCGACGTTTTTCTATTTATTGCTAGTTATAAGAAAATGTTTATTTTCTATATAATTTATATGATCATCAACATTATTAGTGTAACATAATTCCATATGCACATAGGTGTTAATAGAATCTACATATTGATCAAATCTAGAGAGCTTAGAAAGTGAGAGTTAGCTTTTTACTGTAATTACTTTCTACTTTCGTAAACAACTGTGCATATGTCATTTCTCTGCTTAATAATGGTGCACTACCCGATTCTTAGAAATTTTTTCGCATTTCATAAAACTATTGGTACAAAAAGGTGCTATGAATGCAAGACCTTAACTATTTAATACAACGCACACCTCTAAAAACAGTAAAGCATTCAGAACAGGAGGAGGAAATGAAACGATGTGTAACTTAACGAGATGAGGGGCTATGTTATGTTGTATCATTGTTTACAGAATCTAATAAAATTTACGAAGAGCCTGGTCGTTTAAGCCCACTTATTGGTGTGATGCTGCATCATCTCTGGTCTATATGCAAACACTGATCAGCTGGAAGGGTATCACAATTCTGTTGTGTCCTCTTCTGAGGCAATCTGACCCACAACTGTTTTAATTGGTCCTTCATATACTGGCACTGAGACAGAATTAACGTCCGAGGTGGTCCCACACTTGTTCTATCATGGACAGATATGACCATGTTAGTAGACAAGCGAGTCCTCTGCATCATGCACGCAGTTCGTAGATACACATGCCATTTATGGAAGGGCATTGTCCTCCTGACAAATCGGACTACAATACTATCGCATGAGAGGTAACACAATTATATCTAGAATGTCCATGACGTGTCGTTGTGTCGTCGTGTCGTCAGAGTTCCTCAGTCACTACCAGCCGTCACCTGATGTCATGGACTGCTGCCAACACCCTGACGGAAGACGTAACACCACCGTGCCTTTCCGAAACATTCGACGAATGGGACCGCTCCCGAGGTTGCAGCCATACTAGCCGATGACAGTTATACGGAGTAGCGCATAGCCACGATTTATCGCTGAACGCAGTGAGACACCATTCACCAATGGTTCACGTTTTCCGGCCACAGCATCAATCCAGTCACAGCCGTATGTGTTGTGGCGTCCACGTCAACCGACGTTCCCTAGTCTACCTGCTCTTACTCGCACTCTGTAACCATTGGTGCGGAATGTCACAGAAAGTAGCAGGGAGTCAGTTACTTTCTCTCGGATAACTGAAGCAGACGTGAAAGGGTTACTATGTGCTTGTACCCAATACATCGCTTCTCTTCGTATAATTATACTACACAACCCCATACCTGCACTTTATAAGGATATTGGTATATATAGCTATCTTAGTTGTTAGTTACTATGTGCTTGTACCCAATACATCGCTTCTATTCGTATAATTATACTACACAACCCCATACCTGCACTTTATAAGGATATTGGTATATATAGCTATCTTATATTGGTATATATAGCTATCTTTATGGCTCCAATATGTGAAAATTCACTAATATCAAATCCAGTTCCGAAAGTATCGTGATGATCTGGCCCATGTTTTGAGCTATTGTTTGATGCCGTGCCGAAAAGCATTTGACATATTATTTATGGTTAAACGAAAGAGCCTTGTGTGGTATCAGAAGGCACCTACCTTGAGCGGTAGTGACGAGCGCCAACTCACGGGGGTACCTCTCGACGAGGCGGCGGATGACGTCGACCTGTTCCAGCGCGAGCGTCACCGCGTCTAGGTGCTGCGCCGAGCACGGCACGTACGCCGACCAGAACTGCAACACGCCCAGCCGGCGCCAACAGAAAGTCACTGCAAACTATAATTCGTCTTCGACTGAATTAGCTTCTCTTATGCAATCAAATGAACGCATTACTACTGCGGCATAGGAAACTTGACACACCATCTAGCTCTCTAACTCCTTTTATTTATTAGTAAGATTATTTTATGAATTTTATCGTATGGGATCTGTCGGGTCCGTCGAAGTGATGGGTGATAAAAAATTACTATTACGAAGTGTATGACACCTGGCATAAAATTTGTTGTAGAATTAGCTAGTGAGCCAGGCAATCGCTGGTTCACAAATGGTATTGAACTTTATGTTGAAAGTAAAATGTATCAGGGATAAGATTTGCTGGTGACCTTACTACATCTTTTGAAAGGAAGCAACACGTGTTGTATCAACGAGCACAGGATATGTACTGGGAGTAAACGGAATAAAGACGAAAAGATGGAAGAGTAGATGAACCGAATAAGCTACAAACGTAGCATCAAACCTGTGGGCCACGTGGGTTACAAAGTAAAGCAATTCTGCTACCTTGGAAGCAAAATAACCCATGATGGACGAAGTAAAAAGGACAAAATCAGACTAGCACAGGCAAAGCGGACATTCCTTAGCAAAAGAAGTCTACCTGCATCAGACATAGTCCTCCTATATAGGTAAAGTTTTCTGAGAACGTTCGTGTAGGTGTTATCGTAAGTTAAGTGTTATCGTAACATCTGCTGTAAATAACCCAGAGTGACTACAATCAAATGAACACGTTTTCCTCACATATCACGCAGTACATAAGAGATCGTGTTGGAAACCAATTCCTTAGAATTTTTCGTGTGTAAGTTCTTAAAGCTTTTTAAATGAAACAAACTTCATTAGCATTCAACAACTTTATTCTTGACGTCTGCAAACTTCTTTGTCAATATAGACATCCAGACGACGAATACATTTTTCCCAACGAAATACCAGTTTGTTGGTACCGTCACTGTAGAATGTTTGACAGTGTTGACGGAGCCATAACTTTACCTGCGCCTGCACCGCTTCATCACTATTAAGGTGGTGTCCTCGAAGGAGTCCTTTCAGTTTTTTAATCAGATGCAAATCGGCTGGGATCAAGTCGTGACTGTACGGAAGATTCGAAACTCGATTGCAGCGCGGTGTCTCTCACTCAGTGACGTAGTTGCGTTACACACCGCCACGTTACAAACTGCAATTCGGAGACATCTCTTGGCACAGTGCTACAAATATGTAAACATAAAGAATAAAGACATAGAAGTTTAAAAACATTCCTTTTATTTAGCAAGCTGTAAGTGTTTTTACATAAAGGATTATTTTTCAGCACTCCTTCGTAAAATATCTTTGTCATGTGGATCACATCATGATGGAAAATTAGGATGTGAGAAACATTTAAGTGTAATGACGTAAATAGAACTATCCAAGCCAAACATATCTTGAACACAAAATATGTGGCTCATGAAACTGGTCAGCCAGTAAATAAACAGCAACTCAGGTATAAAATGTTTAAAAATGTCTTATCCTGATTATTCGACAGCTGCAAGACGCGACCTAATGAAAGCGTTTATATTTAGATAGTCAAATAATTAGGTTTTAATGAGTCACATAACACTTTGAGTTAAATTTAGTGCTTCTCCTTGTGTTTCGTGCAATAGGACATACAACAGTACTTCACACGAGGATCAATGAGTTTGAAGCCTATAAGCCGACTACCCTTTACAGTTTTTACATGGCTACGAATTCACACGATAATGAGAACTTGAGGATATAGAAACTGACGTCTAACCAGAGTGTGTGAGCACACTGAGTTCCGTTAAAGACGTATATTCAACCTCTAGTCTGCAGTAGTGCTGTTAGTTAATTCACGAAACTAACTGCCCATAAAGTATAACAAAGAGTATGTACATAAATGGGGAACTTTTCTGTTAATTAAGTAAAGCTTAGCACAGCTGCTCACATGTAGGCAAGTATAAATCCCACCCACTTCGTGAATGTCCACAAAATTAATATACATTGTGCACTTACCATTATTATCTTATATCAGTACTTAACACACTACCAGTAAAACGCATTGCATCACAAATATCAGGAGACATCTTCGTCTTCTTGTTAAAGATGCCTGTTCAGACTCCATATTTTTAAGACCATCTTTCCCTCGGTCTTCCTACATCAGTTCTTTCTGAGGGCATGTTTACAATGACTGGAAGACGGTCTACTCTGGATGTTACAGATGTTGCATCAATTCCTCCCAACAATATTCCACTTCGACATTTAAGTTAAGGATTCCTAATTCATCTCCTATATTCTCATTTCATATAAGATCGCTGCTGGAGTAACCTCTGATGAAAAAAATCTCATTTTAGTCGGTAATATGATGCTTTTTTCTTTACTTTTTTTCAGTTTAAGTTTCAGTGCCATATACTAAAGCAGCCAGAGTGACTGATTATTTAACACTTTAAATTCGTGTCCTCCCTTGTTTTGTTCTTTAAAATGTTATTTATAATTGCAAGTAAGTGCTGAAATTCATTGATTTTAGCTTGTACATCAGTATCGTTATTACATTTCCCGCGAGATCACCGAAGTTAAGCTCTGTCAGGCGTTGTCAGCACTTGGATGGGTGACCATCCAGGCCGCTATACGCTGTTTCCATTTTTCGGGGTGCACTCAGCCTCGTGATGCCAATTGAGGAGCTACTCGACCGAATAGTAGCGGCTTCGGTCAAGAATACCATCATAACGACCGGGAGAGCGGTGTGCTGACTCCACGCCCCTCCCCGCATCCTCCCCTGAGGATGACACGGCGGTCGGGTGGCCCCGGTAGGTCACTCGTGATCTGAAGACGGAGTGTACATTAAATAAATCTGGAGACTTGTTCCAGTGCCTTGTCTTCAATAGCAATTTTTGATCGGACTAGGTGTTTCCATTGTGAACCAGAACTTAAATTATGGTGGTGGATATTTTCAGATTATAGCACTGAATTCCTATCTGGTACTGAGTGCCGCGGGTTCGGAATCCGCACCAGACGGCATTGACCTTGATTGCTACTAGAGGTCTGTGGAGCCGTCGCGCCGTACGCCGTGGCTGCGCGCGCTACTGGCCCGCGTATAATGTGAGGCGCCATGGTGGAGCACGTGGTCCCAGCTGCCAATAGCGACGTACCCTATCATGTATTTAAGCGCCTGCCCCTCGCTCAGTGAGGCAGGCGATCATTGTAGGCAAAACCACCCCTTCCTTCCGCCTCCTTGACTTCTATCTCACCGTTTATGGCCGTCCCATCGCTCTCACCCCCACCCTTAAGTACCTTGGCGTCACCCTCGACCGTCGCCTCTCCTGGACTCCCCATCTCCAGACAATCCAAGCCAAGGCACGTTCCCGACTCCGTCTCCTCAAGCTCCTTTCCGGCCGTACATGGGGTCTGGACCCCTCCACCATCCTCCACACCTATAAGTCCCTCATCCGCCCTATCCTCTGTTACGCCCATCCAGCCTGGATCTCCGCCCCCCCTTCCTTTTATAAATCCCTCCAAATCCTTGAACGCCATGCTCTCCGCCTTGCCTATCGCATCCGTCTCCCCTCCCCCACGCAGATCCTGTATGATCTTATCCCCTTCCCCCACCTCCTCCTTTTCCTCGAACGAATACGCATCCTCTACACCTCCCGTAAACTCGATCCTCCTCACCCGCTCGTCTCCCCGATCCTCTCCCACCCCCGCCCGCTGCCGCGCCTTTACTCCCATGTCCCACCCGGTCTCCATCTCTCCACCCTCCTCACCCTCTCCCAAGGTGGCTTCCGCCAGCTCCCCCTCCCTGATGATGTCCTCCTCCCCTCCATCTACCCCTCCTACCAACTTTGATCCTCCCACCCTCCTCCTGTGCATGCTCCTCAGGGCACCCTCCCTCCCTTCTCTCCCTTTTTCCCTCCCCCCTCCTTTTCTCTCCCCTCCTCCCCCGGGCCTCCCCTCCCCTGTCCCTCTCCCTCCTGCCCCTGTCTCCTCCGCCATTGGCGTCCTTTTCTCCCCTCTCCCCCACCTCACCCCCGTCCCCCTCTTGGCAGGTCCCCGGACTCGCACACGCTACGTGGACTTTCGCGCGCCGGAGATCGCCGCCATCAGTGTCTTGTGTGTGCCGTCGTGTTTAGTGTTCAGTGTTCACCGTCACACTCCGTTGTTCACCAGTGCCATCGTCTTCTACAGTGTTTGTGCGTCGTCTCAACAGTCTGCAGTGTGGTTTATCGTCGAGTGTGAACGGCTCCGTGTTTGTCTCTCTGTGTCTCCTGTTTTATCGCCCATCATTTTGTGACTTTTATGTTTTTCTCCTGTTTTTTTTTTATGCTTATGTCTTCTTTGGCTGAAGAGCAGCGTAGTGTGCTGCTGCCAGCCTGCCTATTGTATAGGCTTTAAAATGACAATAAAGTAAAAAAAAAAAAAAAAGCTCAGTGAGGCCGTCTGATATTTGCGTGAGTCTATCGACATCTCGCATACAGATAGCGTCTTTACTTTGCTTGTTTCCGTGTACGAGTGGACGTTGTTGATTCGGGAGGTTTTCGCTTGAAACCCTCTGCTTCTTGCATGTTGTTGTTCGTAGGGTCTTGATCGGTCGTCAGTCGTTGTTCGTGTCCACCCTTTCCCGTTTGTCTGTTTTGTTTACGGGCCGCTCTCGTTCGGTCCCGCCGCGCTTTCGTTCTCGGCAACCCCGGGACCGTTCCGGTAGCGGTTACAACATCCTAGTTCAGGGACGGGCAAACGTTGCACGCGGCTCATGAGCGCACAGCGATGCACGTGTGCTGCTCGCGTGCAGGCGTCGACCGGGGCTGTGGCGACAGCCGGCAGGTTGCGCCAGTGTAGTACCAGGCTAAGCTGCGGACGTTGATGCGAAGCGAGCACTATGTAGTGAACGTTGTATTTCAAGAAACGGAGAAGTGGAGATTCGCTATCTTTTAAAAAGTAATGGGATAATCATTTTTCCTTTGTGCAAAAACGTGAAAATTCGAAATGTTAAATATGTGGCAGAATTCTCGCTGGTCAACGGAAGTTTAGTATTGAAGGCCATTATAATAAATTTCACAAGGACGAGTACAATTTATTGTCGGATTCTGAGCGGATGGGGAATTGACTGAGCTTAAGAAGAGCGATCTGACGATACCAGATGAATCTGTCGTAGTTGGCCGGCCGGAGTGGCCAAGCGGTTCTAGGCACTACAGTCTGGAACCGCGCGACCGCTATGGTCGCAGGTTCGAATCCTGCCTCGGGCATGGATGTGTGTGATGTCCTTAGGTTAGTTAGGTCTAAGTAGTTCTAAGTTCTAGGGGACTGATGACCACAGCAGTTAAGTCCAATAGTGCTCAGAGCCATTTGAATTTGTCGTAGTTGCTGTTGTCACGAGAGATCTGCGACTTTCTCTCGTCATGTCTCTCATCTAACTGACTTAAAATATTATGGAGCACAGTTTTCAAGTTTTCAGGACGACAACAATAATAGCCCAGCGGTATGTGCAAGTTATAAGACTGCGCTTAATATAGCGAGAGCTGGAAAACCATTTGCTGAATTAATAAGTCTCGGTTAAGAGCAAACATCAGTGATGAAAATTTACGTAACTGTTTGTGTTTGTCTGTATGTAGAAATTTTGTTCCAGATATTAAACGTATTGTAAACTCCACCTGTGATAATTAAATAAAACGTATCGTAGGTAATAGGTACTCTTTCAAACTATGATTTCCTTCAAGCACTCCTACTAACCTTATTCATTCACTCAATAAAGCAAGCTAGGAAACAAAACGCATTATAGAGGAAGGAGCGGACAGAGGGTATGGTGGGGATGGGAGATAAGCGGGTGGCCAGCTTGCCCCTGTGTGCACGCGGAACAGCTGTTAACTGCACGCGTGCAAGTGCATCGCACATGTGCAGGATTCCTGCCCGCCCCCGTCCTAGTTCATATTATCTACGCACAGAATTTTCTAAGTTTGAATTCTCATTTTCCGTACGAAGTCTGCATCATCTGCATATAACGTATCATTCAAATGACGGCCTTTTTCAGTTGCATGTCTTCATATGCTTCATTCTTCCATTTTCTTATGAAATCGTCAAAATGGAAGTTAAAGAGTGTTGGTGACAAGCTATATCCTTATGTGACGCCTTAATTTATTCTTATACCTTCTATTTTGGAACTGCGTTTGTTTATGATTATGTTGGAAATTTCATATAAGTGTTTGTCAGCAATGGGTGTCCTCTGCCTCCCACAAGCAGTAAGCCCACAATTCTTTCAAGAATCGAACTCCTGTATATGAAACTCCTATAAATCCCTGATTACTTTATAAAAGAATGCGTTACTCCGTAAAATATTGCAGATATGGTATGTAAAAGGTTTGAAATTGTACGTAACGTTTGTTGAAAATAGTTAAGTGCTCTCATTATCAACCATCGGATGAGTATAGTCTGGGTTGTTCCATCTCCTGAACTATAAGTTGTGCAAATATGTGGTTTTGCAGGTAGATTTAGTGGTGTACGAGTGTGAGTCAACTGAAAATCTAAAATTTGTAATAACAAATCGAAATGTCGCGCCGTTGTCCTGTAAGTTGGTAAGCGTGCTACAAACAGCATGAAGTATGGCCTGTGGGTGGCAGCACAGTGCAGATGCACACATACCGTCGCAGCATCAGTATAAAGATGGCCACCCCACTTGCGACTTGCGCCACGGAAGAACAGCGTTCTGTTATTCGGTTTTTACGTAGTGAAGCTCTGAAACCTATTGTAATTTATCTTCGAATGAAGGTTCAGGACGGTGATGCATGTTTGTCCAGCAAGTCTACGAATGGAGCAGGGAGTTCGCAAATGGTGTGATTTCAGTGGCAGATGCTCCTCGTCCAGGTCAGGCACACCGAGTTGTGACTCCAAAGAACACTGCAGCAGTTGTAGCCATAGTGAAGGAATACCGCTGAGTGACACTGAATGACATTGCAGCATGTTTACAGATTAGTCATGGGTCAGCACACCACATTGTGCATGATGTGCTCCAGTTTCACAAAGTGTCTGCAAGATGGGTGCCACGGCAGCTGACTCCTGAAATGAGAGAACAACGTGTTGATGCTTGTGAAGAACTTCGGAGCTTTGAACTAGAAGGTGATGGCTTCCTTGCAAGAATCGTTACTGGGGACGAAATGTGGGATTACTTCCACCAACCGGAAACGAAGAGTCTTCCTCATCCACAATACTCACTAGACCTTCCCCCAAGGGATATCCATATGTTTGGAAAACTCTAAGACGCAATGGGAGGAAAGAAGTTCCGTTCTGATGAAGTGGTACGCCACGCAGTGCATGAGTGGTTGCGCGGACTACCAAAAGAATTTTTACTAAAGGAATTTATGCACTTTGTAAGCGCTGTAGGACTTGCATTGAGCGTGGGGGAGATTATGTCGAAAACTGATATAGTTTTATACCACTTCTGCACAACAAATAATATTTAAAAAATATTTAAGGTTTTCATTTGACTCATCTTCGTATGTGGACACCGCCTGCAAAATGTGTTGCGAATATAGTAGCAAAAAACTACTACATTAATTCGGTATGACTGATGCAGCAATTTTACTGTACGAACAGCGAAAGTTTAGTATGCGATATCATTTTTGCTGTTATGATTTTGTGCGGGGGGGGGGGGGGGGAGGGGGGAAACTGGTGGGTCCGCATAAAAAATTTCGTAAAGGCTTACAATTATATATAAAGTTTGTGGCAAGTCGTTGGGTGTTCTTATTCTCAAGTACTGGCAACGTAGAATCTGGGAGTTTTCGAGCGATGAATTACACTGCTTCAAGGCACAGAGCTATCCAGTTTCTGACGGTTTTATTCTATTAAACTTTTAAGATTCGAAGAATGGATTGGTCTTCCCGTTACCCTCAACTTAAATCTCATCGTGCACATATGGCAAATGGAGAAACGTACTGCAGCACGTCAAAGTGCACGAACGACAATCCAGCAGTTTTCATCAATCCAGCAGTTTTCATCCGAACTGTTGGAGGAATGGAGCCGCCTGCCACAATAACTCCTTACCAGTCTTGTATCCAGCATGAGAGGATGTTGCAGGGCATGCATTGCTGTCCGTGGTGATCATATACTCTACTAAGAACCATGTCCTGCCGTTTATAATGTCACAAACTATTCTATATTCCGAGTAGCCACAGCTTTTGAAAGAAATGATGTTAGGAAGAACTCCATCTGTTAAAACTAGTGTTTATTAAAACACAACCGGTGTAGCGGCTTGAAGTGGCGTCATTAGGTGCATCAACATTAAAAGATCATAGGCATAGCCTTCGCTCCTAATCGAAATTTACTATTCAGAAAATAGTGCCTTTCCTTGCAGCGAACTGCTGCCCTGCTGTCACACTGAAGCAGGAAAATTTTAAAGAATGTATCACGTCTTCTTTATCTTTCGCTCGACATAGTATTGACGATGTTCTCTAAATGGTAAATGTCGACTAGGAGCGAAAGGAATGTACATCTACATCTACGTCATTACTCTGCTATTCGCAATTAAGTGCCTGGCAGAGGGTTCAATGAACCACCCTCAAGCTGTCTCTCTACCATTCTAGTCTGTAACTGCACGCGGGAGAAACAAGCACTTAAAATTTTCTGTGCGGGCCCGGACTTGAATTAAGTGTCTGGCAGAGGTTCATCGCATCATCTTTGCAAATTACAGTGAAGTGTATGGCAGAAGGTTCATCGCGCCGTCTATCTCTCTGTCGTTCCACACTGCAACATCACACTCGAAAAACTCTCGGTGCAAGCTCTGTTATATTTTATTATGATGGTCAAAAAAATGGCTCTGAGCACTATGGGACTTAACAGCTGTGGTCATCAGTCCCCTAGAACTTAGAACTACTTAAACCTAATTAACCTAAGGACATCACACACATCCATGCCCTAGGCAGGATTCGAACCTGCGACCGTAGCAGTCGCGCTATGATGGTCATATTTCCCTATGAACGTGAGCGCCAACAAAATATTTTCGCTTTTGGAGGAGAATAATGATGATTAAAATTCCATGAGGCGATCCTACCGCAACGAATATGATACGATTCTCACCCCAATTCGCGTCTCATACTCGTGGCACTCTCCCTCCAGTACTTCGCGATAGTACAAAACGACCTGCCCTTCGTCGAACTTTTTCGATGTCTACCGTCCATCCATTTTGATGTCGCTCCCGTATCGCCTATCAGTCCTCTAGAAGAGGACGGACGAACACAGGGAGACAAAGTCTGTAGAACATCTGTTGCACTTTGCAGTGGGCTTTGGGCTTATAATACTGCCTTGGAGAAAACTATATATTAGTTATGTTTTAGCCGATGATTCTCCGCCAGTTAACATGAACTGTGATCTTTCTGCAAGGAAATCACGAATCCAGTCACATAATTGAGATGATACTCCGCAGGAATGCAATTGAGAAGAAGTCGCTTGTGAGGAACGGCATCAAGTCGTTCTCCAAATCTAAAAATGTGGAATCACTGTGAAATCTCGTGTCGATAGCAGCCATTACTTCTTGTGAATAAAGAGCTAGTTGTGTTTCACAAGAACGATATTTTTCGATTAAGTGTTGGCTGTTTGTCAATCTATTGTTTTATTCATGGTAATTCATAATGTTCGAACAGAATATAGATTCCAAAATTCTACAACAAAGTTTTGCTAATAGAGGAGTGTATGCTATATTTCTTCATTTCATCGCCTCCCCATTGTAGACATTCTCTTCATCATTATGGCCATCATTAGCAATAACAGCACATAGAAGATTCCTTAGACCTTATCACTTTCACCAACAATAGCTCACAAAGAAGACGCCACTATATTCACCTCGCACCAGACCATATGTCAAACGAGTACACAATCCTTGCAGAGACAGGTAGACACTGTGCTTGTCAAAATAAGTGAGTACGTGAAGTGAGTGTGCGCCTTACCTGGGCGGCCACCATGCCCTGCCTGAGTCTCGGCAGGTCGGTGTGGGACCAGGAGCTGCGCGACCAGGGCGAAACGTTGCGGAGGTCCTCCGAGAAGGGGAAGTCCCGCAGCTGGTTCTTCAGGAACTTGCGGATGTTCCAGGGCAGGTCGTTGTGGCTGCACAGAAAATTATCGTAACGAAGATACATAGGGTATTCTGTTACAAGCGGTAGGCACAAAGTTGAAGAGTTGATTGAATTGTCAGTATGTACACATTTAGCACAATTACATGGTGCTACTAACACAACGTCTGCCCTTCAGCGAGAAACGTAGGTAAGACTCTCGGGTTGCGCTGCAAGTTGTAGGTAACTGAAATCTTGGTTATTCTCCTACTTGTTTAGAAAAGGTCTTCAGCTTAACTCTCTTAAAAATGGGTGGGCATCGAGTTTATTGACAATATGAACTTATCGCTACAGAAAAGTAACTTTACGTGTATGACAAGCACGTGGGTCTATGTTGTGGGGTTCAGTATCTTTTCTGATCATCTCAATTACTTGTTCTACTCTCTGGGCGTAATATAGTGGCGGTATTCCATTTAATTGGATTTCGCGGTTTGCCCACTTAATTTGTATAAATCTCGGTTTGTTTAACAACCAGATGGGAATTCGACATGTTATATCAATTGCTTGTTTCCTGTGTTGTTTCACTGTGGCCTCTTATGCTCTTTCTCAACGAGCTGTTGAATGCTATTTATAATTGTAATGAATGTATAAATTCGCGAGGCGTGCACTTTCAGTAACACATATGTACCTTTTTTTGTACGTGTATGCTTACATTATCGGCGATTGGATGCATGATTGTTTTTGCTGTTTATATCTCAATATGCATTTATTCGAAATCGTCGTTGCTAATTTCCCACACAGTACGTATAATCCTCCGCAATTCTCAGACTACCTTTTCTTTTTTCACACTCTCGTCTTTTTTGTAACAGATCGAGCTACGTTAAGTCCACACTCAGATAAATAAATGCGTTATATTTCACTATGTGAGGTCTTGAAGATGAAAATGGAAGTGAGCGTTTGGCGTCATTGGCCGGGAGGCCCCTTGCGAGGCAGGTCCGGCCGCCTTGGTACAGGTCTTATTACATTCGACGCCACATTGGGCAACCTGCGCGCCGGATGGGGATGAAATGACGATGAAGACAACACAACACCCTGCCCCTGAGCGGAGAAAATCCCCGATCCAGCCGGGAAACGAACACGGGCCCTTAGGAAGGCAATCCGTCACGCTGACCACTCAGCTATCGGGACGGAAGATCCTGAAGATGATCCCTAATATGCAAGTATTCTGAATATTAGAAAATAAAGTACTAACTGAATGGCAGACTTGGAGAGTATGTTAAAGGGAGCCAGGAACAGGCCGAATACAAGTAAAGATGGAATGAAGCTGTAACTTATAACATAGGGCAGTATTAAAAAGAGAGAGAGAGAGTTGTATAGTTACTTAATGATGTTCCGTACTTGGGGAAAATTCAAGAGTAGTGGAAGGTTGCAAGAATTATAACACAGGCAGACAAATGAAAGTGTGACAGATGAAGGAAAAGAATGTAACCTGTTTATTATTTCAAAAGTAATTGCCATAATTTTTGATACTGTGAGACAAGACGGTCAGTGACTTCATGGATAATGTTTTGTGGCTTTCTGCAGAACTATGATTGTATCCAGGGATACAACTCTTCGTTCGTAGAAAACTGGTGGCCACGAATGTCAGTCTTCAAGGCTCCGAAAATATGGAATTCGCTGTGGGAGAGATTGCGACTGTATGGAGGATGTATAAGGGCTTCCCACTTAAACTTCTTCACCGTACTCGTAGTAACATTAGGAGCATGTGAACGGGCCCTTTCGCATCATCCATACAGTCCTCATCTGTCCTCGTGTGATTGTCACATTATTGTAATCCTGAAAAAAAGACTGCTGATTTTCTTCGGGCGACAACAAGCACGCCTGGGTGCAGTCATAGTGCTGTAGGCGATCGCAAAAATTTTTCATGAAGGTAATGACAATCTCGCCCAACAAAGGGACTATGTATTAACAGTTATACCGATTACTTTCGAAATACGCTAATATATCGTTTACTTTCGGTTTTCCATCTGCCTCGTTTCAATCCTCTGCCCATTATACATGCACCGGGTGATCAAAAAGTCCGTATAAATTTGAAAACTGAATAAATCACGGAATAATGTAGATAGAGAGGTACAAATTGACACACAGGCTTGGAATGACAGGGGGTTTTATTAGAACCAAAAAAAAAAAAATACAAAAGTTCAAACATGTCCGACGGATGGCGCTTCATCTGATCAGAATAGCAATAATTAGCATAACAAAGTAAGACAAAGCAGAGATGATGTTCTTTACAGGAAATGCTCAATATGTCCACCATCATTCCTCAACAATAGCTGTAGTCGAGGAATAATGTTGTGAACAGCACTGTAAAGCGTGACTGGAGTTATGGTGAGGCATTTGCATCGGATGTTGTCTTTCAGCATCCCTAGAGGTGTCGGTCGATCACGATACACTTGCGACTTCAGGTAACCCCAAAGCCAATAATCGGACGGACTGAGGTCTGGGGACCTCGGAGGCCAAGCATGACGAAAGTGGCGGCTGAGCACACGATCATCACCAAACGACGCGCGCAAGAGATCTTTCAGGCGTCCAGCAATATGGGGTGGTGCGCGATCCTGCATAAACATCGTACGTTCCAGCAGGTGTTTATCAGCCACGATGGGGATGATGCGATGCTGTAACATATCGGCGTACCTCTGACCCGTCACGGTAGCAGTTACTAACGTTTTGCTGTCCAGCGCCATCTGTCGGACATTTTGTGCACTTTCCTTTTTTTTTTGTTCCAATAAAACCCCATGTCAATCCAAGCATGTGAGTCTATTTTTACCTCTCTATCTACATTATTCCGTGGTTTATTAAGTTTTCAAATTTATACTGACTTTTTGAGCACCCGGTATATACATGAAAGTTAGTGAAGGAATGTGGTCACATTATAGGTGAATATTTATTTTAATTGCTGCTTATAAGTTATATTCATCATAAAAACAAAACTCCACCCAGCATCAGAAACATTTTTACGAGAGGGTTCCGTAAAGGGAGTCCCGTGCAGGTGCAACACTTCTTTTAACGGACTGATCGAAAATAGTTCAGCAAATCACTCTTTCAAGACAACGAGAAGGCCTATGATAGCCAGCAAAAATGAACTTGTGGGAAATACTTAATGACTCTTATGTACTTCTAAATTTGTTGGATTCCATTCAATTACTCTACCATAACACTGAAATTGAAGGTTAGGTGGGTAGATCACATAACTAATGAGGAGGTATCGAATAGAATTGGAGAGAAGAGAAATTTGTAGCACAACTTGACTAGAAGAAGAGACCAGTTGGTAGGACATATTCTGAGGCATCAAGGGATCACCAATTTAGTACCGGAGGGCAGCGTGGAGGGTAAAAATCGTAGAGGTAGACCAAGAGATGAATACACTAAACAGATTCAGAAGGATGTAGGTTGCAGTAGGCACTGGGAGATGAAGAAGCTTGCACAGGATAGAGTAGCATGGAGAGCTGCATGAAACCAGTCTCTGGACTGAGGACCACAACAACCACAACAACAACAACACTAAAATTGGTTAACACACAGGGTGTTACTAAACTATGTCTACAAACTTCGAAGGGTTGTAGAGAAAGTGGCAAGAAACACACTATGGATAGGACCCTGCGTTCAGGAAAGCCATCCAATGACGCTATAGAGCGTTTAAATCAAGGCGCCAATGCGTGCCTCCAGCTCACACCTTTGGCAGCAAACGTGACCTTGTAGGCTGACGGACCGTGGGCACAACGCCTCACAATGTCGTTTATGATACAGTGATCGTGACTGACTGCCACGATTGCCAGTGGAGAAGTGGAGAGGATGGTGCGTAGGTAAGCGTTGTCTCCTACGAATGCGAAACTGTGTTACCTTGGTCGATGATGGTTTAGGACATGATGTTCCCTTCTACCATTTATTTTTCTCCTGTACACCAAAACCAATGCAGATTTTAGATTGTTGATTGACTGATGGACTTGTTGTGCTGGTACTATGAACAGTTGAAAGCAAATGACAACTACAAATGTTACTTTGTTACAGCAGGGGTGAACTGATGATGGCAACATCTTGGGAAAAATATTTGAGAGGCAAAATCGTCCCACATTCCGATATCCGGAAGAGCCTAATCAGAAGGATATTTTCACCAGGAGAAACAAAAATGAAGTTCTACGGATCGGAAAGTGGAAGTGTAAACCACTCAGACGGTTAGGTAGGATAGTGAATTTAAAAAGGGCAATGGATAGTTTGAAGTTATAATGGGACATTGTGAAGTGTGATTGCAGTAAGAAGAGGACTTCTTGTCAGGTGAGTAAATGGATATAAATTAACGGTAACGCATGATTTGGCCTTATAATATAGAAGAAAATAGGAATGCAGATAAATATCTACGAACAGAATAGTGAACGCATTACCGTAGCCGAGATAGACACGAAGCGAGTACCCACCACAGTCCTACAAGTTTTTGTGTCAACTAACTACCTACACAGATGAAGAGATTGAAGGAATGTTTTACGAGACGTCGTTAGTCATCTGATACGAACATTTGTGATGCAAGAGAGGAATTCAACAGCTGCGAAAGGAAGAGAAAGAAAAACAGCAGGAGAACATTTACTTGAGGAAACGAACGAGAGTCTGGAACCGCGCAACCGCTACGGTAGAAGGTTGGAATCCTGCCTCGGGCATGGATGTGTGTGATGTCCTTAGGTTACTTAGGTTTAAGTAGTTCTAAGTTCTAGGGGACTGATGATCTCTGACGTTAAGTCCCATATTGCTTAGAGCCATTTGAAAGGAATGAGACAGGAAGCCACATGGTATAATTCTGCTTAGAGCGTTATTTAATCATCGCTAATACTTGGTTTAATAATTATGAAATTAGTTTGTGGAAAAGGCTTGGACACATAAGAAGGTTTGAAATAGTTTACACAGAGATTCCGGAAACATACTAAAACGACAAAACATCTCCAAGTGGAGATGTAGACTCTGACAATAATTTATGTATTGTTAATAAACTGTAGATTCAAACTGTAGAAATAGCAGAAAGGTGTGAAAATAACGAGATGAGATCTGGACAAGTTGAAAGAACCAGAGATTGTTGGAGTTTAGAAGGGATCATTAGGCAACGACTGACCGAAGTAGGGGTAAGGATTACAATAGAACACAAATAGGTAACCTTCAGGAGGACCAAACAGCAAGAAAACAAAGCTAAGTAGAAATTCTTTAACAACACACGAGATATTGAACCTAATTAACGAAAGGTGACATAATAAAAATGTAGCAAGTGAAGCACGCAAAAGGGAATACGGACGTTTAAATACAGCACTGAGAATACATCTAAAATGGAGAAGCAGAATTTGCTATAAGAAAAATTCAATGACGTATAAGCATGCATAGGTAGGAGAAATGTAGATGCAGCCTACATGAACATTAAAGAGAGTTGTAGGGAAAGAAGAAGCAGTCACATGAGTATCAAGAGCTCAGATGGATACCAGTACTATGAAAGGTAGGGAAAGATGAAACGTGGAAGGAATAGACAGAAGCGCTATATGAGGGAAATGAACTAGAAGACAATATTATACAAAGAGAAGAGGAAGTGGACGTACACGTGTCTAGAGATATGATATTAAGAGAGGAATGTGACAGAGCTCATAAACACCTATGTCGAGAGAAAGCCCCAGGTTACATGACGTTCCCTGAGAAGTACTGAAATCCTTGGGAGAGGGAGGTGCAACGAAATATTTCCAGCTGGTGTGCAAGATACATAAGACAGCTGAAGTGTTCTCGTATATCAAGAAGAAAGTAGTAATTCCGTTTACAATGAAGGAAGATGCTTACAGGTGTGAATAGTGGAGTAGGAGTTTAATAAGCCATGCTTGGAAAATACTAACACTAATTATTTACGGAAGAATGGAAAACCTGATAGAAACCAACCTCAGGGAAGATAAGTTTGGATTCTTGAGAAACGTAGGGAACACGAGAGGCAATACTTACCCTACGACTTGGAAGATGGATTAAGGAAACGATAACCTTCGTTCATGGAATTTGTAGATTTATAGAAGGCTTTTGACAGTGTTGGCTGAAATACACTCTTTCAAGTTCTGAGTGCTGTTGACATAAAATACGGGTAGCGAAAAAATTGTTTGGTTCTTGTACAATATCCAGACGGCAGTTGAGTCGATGGACATGTAGGGAAACAGCAGTTGAGAACGGAATGAGCAGCTGCGGTGTTATTCATTCTGTACATGGAGAAAGTAGTGACAGAAATGAAAGAAAAGTGTGGAGAAGGAATTAAAATTCATATAAAAGAAATAAAAACTTTTATGTTTACTGATGAAGCTGTAATTCTATCAGAGGCAGCAAACGACCTGGAAGCGAAGGTGAATCGAATTGATTTCGTCTCGAAAAGTGACTATGAGATGAACTTAAATAAAAGTATTACAAGGTAAAAAGATTGAATGAGTATACAATCGTTAAAATGGTGATTTATTTAAATTAAGTTTCTTCTTAGTTGTGAATAAAATAATAAGGACTTACATTTCATTTCATGTAATTGAAGAAGAAAACTAATAATACAGTCTGTCGCAGACACCGAATTTCCGCATTGCTTTTAGCAGAAAGTGAGAGAGATACGGTCCAAAGTTTTCGAAAATTCAATTGATATTACAGAGCTTCTTGTTTGACAAACATTTGCGATGGCTAATACGTCATCGTAGTCACACAGGGTATCGGTTATACAGCGTCCATCTTGTTTTTCGTTACGTCACTTAAACTTGCGCTTAGTGCTTGAGATGGTTTTTGTAGTAGCCTAAGGGACTGCAAGTTTGTTGTTGGGTATTCTTTCTTACCAATACGACGAGCCCTTCGAGGAAGCTTGTAGTGAACTCTTCGGCATACCATCTGGTGGTGAATATATTAATTAGCTAGTCTTACAACGTATCCCAATACCGAGATAATATTTAACTGGTGTGTCATCTATTCTTAGTGACTTCCATCTTGGGCTTCTCAGTAGCACTTCGTATATTTCCTCTTCCGTAAATTCTTCGCTGAGGGAATCGTTGTTCGGTTTTGTCAGCACAGCATCGATATGCTGCAACACTCCGCTTTTGATATGAGCCTGGTGTTGCATTGTTTCGTTTCCTATCTTGAGTTTCTCGATTTTTCTGTGCTTCATCCTTTTCGATGTTCGGATTAGGTGGTAGAGTGACGTATTCTTGGATATACTGTGAACTCTTGACCTCACTTTCAGACATATTGTTCCCCTGCGTTGACAGTATCTGTAGTTTAATATGCTTTATCAATGCACTATTAGTGATTCGTTTATAGGTCTCGGAGACACATGAAATAAATTTCCTCTACATTTTTCTCCCACTCACAACTGTTGCAACCATATGGCTTAAGCAATCTCCATAGATTGGGTTTTACATGCCCTACCAACTAATTTAATCTGCTGCGCTATTTCTTTGTGTTAGTAGCGCAGGCTTACCATGTTTCCATATCCATAATCCATAATTCGTCGTCTCTGAGAAAAGTAGTATTTAATTTGCAGTATCATTCTCCACTGAAATACGTTTGCTTCTGTAAATAGATTCTGGTAATATGAGCACAAAAATTTACAGGCTAGGTTTTACGTACTGATGTTATGTACTTAACTCTTGGAATGTACGTGCGGTCTGTTCTGCTCGCTGAAAAACTAGTGACGTAGAAGTATTTTAATAAGTCTGCATTTGTTGCCTCGCACGTGTTAATCATATAAAATTATCTAACCATGTATTCGAGTTCCGCGTAGCCGTTGCAATTTAGCTTTTGGTCTTGTTTGCTAATATCTCCCTTAAATATGATTCGGCTCCATATCGGTTTAACAGACATAACTTTGTATACAATATTGCAGAAGTACGATGCAAAAATACTTCGGACATGCATTTATCTTCGAAGGAACAGGCACTGCGCTGACTGCAACCTTTGGTAAATACGTGAAATATATTCGCAGTTGGGAATATGGACAACCACCATCTGCATAATGGAATGACGACAATGCAAAATTATGCCGCACAGGGATTCGAACCCGGATTTCCCTATTATCGCGAGTGGTAGACTTACTATTTCTTTACATTTAATTTTTCATCATTTATATAGCAACAAAACGAAAATAAAAACTGCAACATAAAGGCAGTTCCTATTTTGCAACTCACATAATGAGATAAACAATTAATTTCTTTGAAAACATAGCAGAATAACAAATAACCAAATTGACTTAAAGTAGTTTTATTTGAACAGTTATGCATCAGAAATTGGAAAACAAATAATTTTTTTTTAAAACAAAGTATCACTCATTCAACTATACTTCAAATTTTAATGAGTGTCTTTCACAAGTTACACTAAAAAATTAAATCAAGTCCTGTTACTCGTATAATACACTCCTGGAAATTGAAATAAGAACACCGTGAATTCATTGTCCCAGGAAGGGGAAACTTTATTGACACATTCCTGGGGTCAGATACATCACATGATCACACTGACAGAACCACAGGCACATAGACACAGGCAACAGAGCATGCACAATGTCGGCACTAGTACAGTGTATATCCACCTTTCGCAGCAATGCAGGCTGCTATTCTCCCATGGAGACGATCGTAGAGATGCTGGATGTAGTCCTGTGGGACGGCTTGCCATGCCATTTCCACCTGGCGCCTCAGTTGGACCAGCGTTCGTGCTGGACGTGCAGACCGCGTGAGACGACGCTTCATCCAGTCCCAAACATGCTCAATGGGGGACAGATCCGGAGATCTTGCTGGCCAGGGTAGTTGACTTACACCTTCTAGAGCACGTTGGGTGGCACGGGATACATGCGGACGTGCATTGTCCTGTTGGAACAGCAAGTTCCCTTGCCGGTCTAGGAATGGTAGAACGATGGGTTCGATGACGGTTTGGATGTACCGTGCACTATTCAGTGTCCCCTCGACGATCACCAGTGGTGTACGGCCAGTGTAGGAGATCGCTCCCCACACCATGATGCCGGGTGTTGGCCCTGTGTGCCTCGGTCGTATGCAGTCCTGATTGTGGCGCTCACCTGCACGGCGCCAAACACGCATACGACCATCATTGGCACCAAGGCAGAAGCGACTCTCATCGCTGAAGACGACACGTCTCCATTCGTCCCTCCATTCACGCCTGTCGCGACACCACTGGAGGCGGGCTGCACGATGTTGGGGCGTGAGCGGAAGACGGCCTAACGGTGTGCGGGACCGTAGCCCAGCTTCATGGAGACGGTTGCGAATGGTCCTCGCCGATACCCCAGGAGCAACAGTGTCCCTAATTTGCTGGGAAGTGGGGGTGCGGTCCCCTACGGCACTGCGTAGGATCCTACGGTCTTGGCGTGCATCCGTGCGTCGCTGCGGTCCGGTCCCAGGTCGACGGGCACGTGCACCTTCCGCCGACCACTGGCGACAACATCGATGTACTGTGGAGACCTCACGCCCCACGTGTTGAGCAATTTGGCGGTTCGTCCACCCGGTCTCCCGCATGCCCACTATACGCCCTCGCTCAAAGTCCGTCAACTGCACATACGGTTCACGTCCACGCTGTCGCGGCATGCTACCAGTGTTAAAGACTGCGATGGAGCTCCGTATGCCACGGCAAACTGGCTGACACTGACGGCGGCGGTGCACAAATGCTGCGCATCTAGCGCCATTCGACGGCCAACACCGCGGTTCCTGGTGTGTCCGCTGTGCCGTGCGTGTGATCATTGCTTGTACAGCCCTCTCGCAGTGTCCGGAGCAAGTATGGTGGGTCTGACACACCGGTGTCAATGTGTTCTTTTTTCCATTTCCAGGAGTGTAGTTAATTTCAATGGCAACCACTTCATTGTCATTTCACAAATGATATTTCTGTGTTACTTGGGGAATACATAAGCGTAACACTTTTCTCACATAATATAAAGAAATAAAAAACCAGCATGATGAAGAATTGGTTGCCACAGCCCCCGTCACTCTTTCATCCGGGTGCGGCTTCTCGTACGTATATGCTTTTCACCGATTTTTATCTTCCATTGATTCTTTCATTGCAGTGGTAATGTAACTTCCCCCAGCCTGAACGTTCCAGCTAGGCGAGGGTTCTTGAAACCCACTTCATAGGGAGTTTGAAAATACTGTCGGTATTTCGGATTTCACATGATCTTCAGACGTCGTTCTTGTAAAAGCTTTCAAAGGTCCAGCACGTTGTTCGGGCCATCTCTGAACAAGTAGAGCACTGTCTGGCCTAGAAGCCATGTTACTTCATTCGTTTTAGTTCGTAAATAGCACGCTCTGTCCGGGAAGAATACAATCCCTAATCTAATGTGTTGTCCCATTCTTCAAACGAAAGCAATATTTTTTGTCACCAAACGCCAGGCTTCTGTCGAGGGGCTACACTTGAGGCAGTGTTCATCGTTGTCCAGAGTTTGGCAGTGAGGGCATAATGGTGAAACCGTTATACAAACCCGATGTAGTCTGCATCGAGTCACATATTTAGCATTAAGGTACCACACTTGACATCTCTCTGTGTCTAAGGAAACACGGTGTAGCGATCCCCATACCACATGCCAGTTTATATGTGGATGCCTGCTCTCAACAGGATTGCCAGGTTGTCCGGTCGTTAATATCCGATTGATGTCAGCGGCTTAATTGGTCTGCTTTGCAGTAGAGTCATGCCAACGTAGCTATATTTGGCAAAATAGAGAATGAGTATGGCGAAGTGACAGGGAAAAGCGCCAGGCTGCCACTGGCACCATTCTGGGAATTGGAACTAGTTCTTCTACTAAGATTAGTGTCTGACATATCTGACGTCGTCTGCACAGTTTTAACGTCGTGGTGACATGTAAGGCCGCTGCTAGATCGTGAACATGTGCAAGAACCAGTCGACCCCTACCGAGAGGGAGGTTAAGGGTTTCGTATCTTACTGTAAATAGTGCACCTGCACCCACGAACAAACCGAACGTCACCAATATGTGTCGTGCTATCATCACCGACATTAGGAGTGCGTGGGCGTGGTGAAATTCGTAACGCCAGGTAGCTGTTAACACATGTGACCCCATGGATGGTATCTAAGTCGCGCGTTGTGTTTCCTTTCACGCCCCTCCGGACCGACTGTGTTACTCTTTCATACACTACTGGCCTTTAAAATTGCTACACCAAGAAGAAATGCAGATGATAAACTGGTATTCATTGGACAAATATACTATACTAGAACTGACATGTGGTTACATTTACACGCAATTTGGGTGCATAGATCCTGAGAAATCAGTACCCAGAACAACCACTTCTGGTCTTTATAACGGCCTTCATACGCCTGGGCATGGAGTCAAACTGAGCTTGGATGCCGTCTACAGGTACAGCTGCCCATGCAACTTCAACACGATACCACAGTCCATCAAGAGTAGTGACTGGAGTATGGTGACGTGCCAGTTGCTCGGCCACCATTGATCAGACGTTTTCAGTTGGTGAGAGATCTGGAGAATGTGCTGGCCAGGGCAGCAGTCGAACATTTTCTGTATCCAGACAGGCCCATACAGGACATGCAACAAGGGGTTGTGCATTATCCTGCAGAAATGTAGGGTTTCGCAGGGATCGAATGAAGGGTACAGCCACGGGTCGTAACATATCTGAAATGTAACGTACACTATTCAAAGTGCCGTCAATGCGAACAAGAGGTGACCGATACGTGTAACCAATGTCACCCCATACCATCACGCCGGGTGATACGCCAGTATGGTGAAAACGAATTAACGCTTCCAATGTGCGTTCACCGCGATGTCGCCAAACACGGATGCGACCATCATGATGCTATAAACAGAACCTGGATTCATCCGAAAAAATGTCGTTTTGCTATTCGTGCACCCAGGTTCGTCGTTGAGTGCACCATCGCAGGCGGCCCTGATGCAGCGTCCAGGCTAAACGCAGCCATGGTCTCTGAGCTGATAGTCCATGCTGCTGCAAACGTCGTCGAACTGTCCGTGCAGATGGTTGTTGTCTTGCAAACGTCCCCGTCTGTTGACTGAGGGATCGAGACGTGGCTGCACGATCCGTTACAGCCATGCGGACAAAATGCCTGTCATCTCGACTGTTAGTGATACGAGGCCGTTGGGATCCAGCACGGGTTGCGTATTACCCTCCTCAACCCACCGATTCCATATTATGTTAACATTCATTGGATCTCGACCAACGCGATCACCAATGTCGCGATACGATAAACCTCAATCGCGATAGGCTACAATCCGACTTTTATCAAAGTCGGAAACGTAATGGAGCGCATTTCTCCTCGTTTCACGAGGCATAACAGTGTTTCACCAGGCAACGCCGGTGAACTGCTGTTTGTGTATGAGAAATCGGTTGGAAACTTTCCTCATGTCAGCACGATGTAGGCGTCGCCCAGGCACCCACCTTGTGTGAATGCTTTGAAAAGCTAATCATTTGCATATCGCAGCATCTTCTTCCTGTACGTTAAATTTCGCGTGGGTAGCACGTCATCTTCGTGGTGTAGGAATTTTAATGGCCAGTAGTGTAGTTGTACGTTGCTGTGCGACTAACGTCGTTGGTAAATACAACCACGAAGTATTTCAAGGTCTCCACGAGCCGTACAGATGCTAAACAATATTCCGTTTGTCCAATACCGATGTTCTTCGGCACCGAATTGTCCATATGTAATGCGGTTGCCAGTGGCCGCTCTATATTTGAGGGTCCAGTCTAAAGCCGCATGCGTATTATTTCCAATTCACACCAGCAGCACTACCACATACGCCTTCCACTTAACCGTACATCCCCTCAAAGTCAGTCCTGTCAAGCGATGACGAAGGCCGAAGAGTAACTGGCCGAGAGATAGTGCATATATTACGTAAACCGATCTTGCTGCGACGAGAGATTTCATCGTGCGTACACTGACGAACACTTTGGAGGAGGCGTCGCAGAACAGTCGCCTCAAGACAGTGATAACTGGCTTTGGAGACCGAATGTACGTCAGGACTTCTGCAGCATAGGTATGGCTCAATCTATCGAAAACCTAATTAAAGTCTATCAAAAACCTAAATAAAATCTATAGACGCTACTACTCCATGGCGGCTCTACGTCTTTGCTAGAGCGATAAAATCGCGATATTCACCAAACACGGTCTGGACGTGGGTATATGCGCCGAGCGACGTTTGACTGAGTGAGATCAGTTGGCGTAGTACTCTTCGGAGTGCTGATAATAATCTGGTGAATAATTTGAAGTCGCAGCTAAGGAGCTTCCATTGTCGGTAGTCCCGTATCCCTGTGCCACCCTAGGGCTTATATATTTGGACAATCAGCCCTTCCACAAAGTGGGACAATAAGGGCACGTCAGAATAGATTAATTCGCGGCAGGTAACAGTCTGTTGGGGTGCTAGATCCTCTAGAATTCAAAAGGGACGCCATCTGGTCCCCTACCATTGGCTTCCACCACTTCCTTCTCTGTAATCGCCTCCATCAGTTTTGATTCCTCACCTCATTCAATGGGGCCGAAAACCGTGACTATTTGTAACTTCGGTAATGGCCGCTATATCGGTATCCACTGCCGTTTCAATCTGAGTGTAACGATTGTTCTACAAAGGCAATTGACTATTTCTTTTTACAATGTTAGGTGTCTGTCGTCAGCTACGTCCACATTACGTACGAGGGTTCTTCGTCGTCTTTTGCTTTCGTTATTGATGTGACACATCGATGGGGTTCTCGTGTAATCCGATCCAGTATCCGCCCCCTGATCACTACACCTCCGAGATTGCGTCACATGAAGGATGAAATTTTGGCGTCAGCTCTGGAGCAGGCACTTGGTCGGCTCATTCCCATAGTACCGTAATGTAGAAGTCCTTAGTCTCACGTTGCGACACTGCCGGATTCGCACAATCCATGCACTAACGTAGGGTCATGGAAAACGCCCGAATGCGTCGTTCAGGAGATCTACCAACATCTTCAATGGCATCTCGACAGCCTGCGTCTCTCAGGTGGGCAATGTTCATTACCTATGAACCGCGATTACGCCACACCTGCTGCTGCCGCCGGAGGGACAGCGTACATGTTAATGACGCATGCTCAGCGTAAGCCGCAGGCCATAGTTTTGCTTCGGAAACTTCAGCGTTAAGATTGTCTATAATATTTATTTGGTAGAGACTGTTTAATCCTGCCCAGACGTCGAATATGGGATGCCTATGAAACCTGCTTCCTCGGATCGTTAGGCAACAATTCAAGCAAATCGTATTAATGAATTTTATTACAAAAGGAAACGATTACAATACTTAACTTTATATTTACACAGATCTGTCGTAAGCAAAGGCCGACGGACAAAAGAAGCAAGTTTCTTCAGTATAGACTATGCTACGTAAAGAAGCGAAATGACTAGTCTTGACACTGCTGTAGAACTGGGCCGCCGCGGCGCTTATATCCTCTTCGCATAGAAGCCACTGCTGTCGTGTTGTTGCCCTGGAGGGGGGGGGGTCTTCATCACAGCACTCTCTGTTCCCGACTGTCGTGCAGCCGCTTAACTTTACGCCGGAATGACTCTAGTATCTAGGACGGAGGCCACAGAAATGCTACGAAGTGTCAACTAAATCTATATAATGCACCAACGTTCGTTGTGTTAGGTATGGGATATTTCTTTCGGTGCAAGTGCACAATTAAAACCGCTGCCTAGGATAAAACGATCGTGTCGATCTTTGACGAGTGAGGTAATTTCCTCTGCGATGAAGCGGGAACGTTCTCGTCTCCTGTCTGTACCGAATGGTCTTTAGGTACTTGTGTGTTGCACAACAAACACAGGCACTGCAAACCCCCGCGCTGACGGTAGGTACAGTTTATCCTCTACGTAATGACTACTCTGAAGAGTACTGCTATTTTTCGGTGGCATGTGATACACAGGATTCACATCTGTACATGACAGGAAATTCGTCGACGGGTACTTGCAGAACGATGTCGATGTCCGCCGCCTGTAGCGTATCTTCGAGTAAAGACAACGTACTTTTTGTTCTGCGATGAATATTATGAGATGACAGACGGCACAGCCGTGGGATCACCACTGTCTCCAGCAGTCGCAAATTTCTTCATGGAGAATTTTGAGTAGCAGGCTCTGTAAACTGTGACATTACAGCCGTCTTGCTTTCTACGATACGTTGATGACACCTTCCTGATATGGCCTCATGGTGAAGATACACTACAGCAGCTCGTCGATCATATGAATGGTGTCCATCTCAACATTAAATTTACTGTCGAGATGGAGAACCCCGGCAAACTACCATTCTTGGATGTTTAGGTTAAGTGGAAGGCAGGAGGCCACCTTGGTCATTCAGTGTATCGGGAACTAACACACACCGATCAGTACTTGAGCACCAGTAGTTTCCACCACCCTGTACACAAGAAAGCGGTCCTGAACACGTTCGTTCATAGATCCAAGATTATCTCGGACGATGACCACCTACAGTCTGAATTGCAGAAGTTAAAACGTGTTTTTGTGGAAAATAGGTACAGCAAAAGATACATCATAAACGCTTTCAAGGGCCGCCGACGGAAGACACCTGGTGAATCAGAAGAAGAGGCTAACCGGACTGCATTCCTGCCATACTGTGGAGCAACCACCAGAAAGTTAGGGCGTCTGCTGCAGAAACATGGGCTGAGACCAGTGTTCCGGCCCACCCCCAAGATACGAGGTTTTGTTGATCTCCGTTAAAGACGACATTGCTCTTCGAGTGTGAATGTGGCAGCATGTATACTGGACCAACAATTCGCACGGTTGCTTAGTGTTGTACTGAGCACAAGCGCCATATAGAACAAAGGAAGCTTGACAAGTCGGCCACAGCGGAGCATTGCCTAGAAAACGGACATAAAATACAGTTCGAAAGTACAAAAGTGTTGGCTTATGCGTCTACATATTGAGTCTCCGTTATAAAAGGAAGCAGCCGAGATTCGTTTGAACAACAACAATTTCTACAGAGACCAGGGGTACACTCTCCGCAGGGCATTGGGGCGATCGTTGGACATCGAAAGAAATCAAAGACATGCGCGACGAGGGAGCGGCAGTTTCAAACGTGATGCGTACCCCTAGCTCTTCGACAAAACTCTCCAGCTGTTGGGTATGTTCATTGTTGATTGAGCGTCCATCCAGGACGCTTTTCCATATGGGAGAGGGAGCGAAGTTGCCATAGATTTTGTTACATCTTCACCTGTCCGTACTTGTACAATTGTCCGTTGGAGACAGGCTGAGCGGACGGCGGACGTACCCTTCCTGACCACAACCTGCAGACGTTCTCGGGTGACCATCATAAATGACTATCGCTCTGCAGCCGCCAACTGTGAGATAAGGCGGCACAAGTTTTCTTAGCTCGGTCACATACCGTTAAGTACTGGATACGCCGGAAATATTGTCCGTTTTTCTGCAATGTGACTGACTACCCTACTATAGGGCTGTAGCGCGACAGTTGCGTCAGCCAGATCCTCGAATACTCTGACACTTCTTGATCCATGCCCCGCACTATCAACAGCTACCGCTCCTACACGGCCGTCAGAATGTTGAAATTTAAGTCCGTCTTTGTTGCCGAGTACGACCTTTTCACTGATCAGTTTGGTTTAGACCACACTGCTGGTGATAGAAGATTCCAATCATATCCTGTGGTTCAGTTTAATCTCTTCTCGTATAAATCGCTCTATTTCAAATGTCCTGGGTCTTGCAAATTCGTCATTAAAGCTGATCTTCACGGTAGGCTATCGGTACAAGAGAGCCAATCTAGATCGAAAGTGCGAGTACTAGGGGAAGACTACCAGGAAGTAAGAAACCGCACACGCCGAAGCTCCGCGGCAGAGACGCAAACAGACGACCGTGCTCCACCACTGCCGAAAGTAGACTGCAACATTAGGCAGTCCGAGCACGACTTAACGGGAAGACCCAAACTTCCAGGGGGACATTTTCATTGAAAGTTCCTTTCCCGGTGTCGGCAGCCATGCTAGCATCGTACTTCTGAACAACACAGGCAGATGCCATCTTTAACCGCTGAAACCGGGCAAGTGACTTCCCTTTACGTATATACACTCGTACATATGAAAGCTTGGGTGTGGCCTTGGATCGTTCTTGAATAGTGTAATGATAAGGCGACGTCTCACAATAAGTGGTATTACTCAAGTCCGGGTCCAGCGCAAATTTTCACTGTCGTCATTCCATTATACAGCTCATGGTCGTCCAAATTATCAGCTGCGAGTATGTTTCATTACATAATTTTCTGTTTGGAAAATTCGCCGCTCACCTTTCTGCGTCTGCTGCCGGACGGAGCATACACATTTACAAATTGTGGTGATATTCTTCTACAGCTATTTACCAGTTGAATGTCGTGTACCATTAGTATCACCGTACATGAACTTTCGAACGTGTTGAAATTTACACGGTCGTTATAATTAAATTTTCCGTACTTGAGTGTGTTTACTCTGTAGAAATTATGTTCAGACTGTGTGCTGCACGATTCGGTTGTTAGTACTGTTAGTGTGATGACTTGCCCTTAGGAGCTGGTGGTGGACGAAGTGTCCAAATACAAATACCAGTTCGTATTACAATTGCAGGTAGTCAATACGGCTCTTTACTCCTGAAGGTTTTTTGTCGGAACCACAGCAACAGTGTTGCTGCTCTTCCCGAATGTCGAGGAATTACAGCAACGCGGAGAGCTCCTCTTTCCGCAACGTAGTTGAAGAACATGTTTCGGAAGTCTGAATTATCTAGTCATTGATTGGGAATTTCTCCTGTGAGATGCCGACTTCCAAGTGATCTGCAAGTTGTTGAAGAAGGTACTGTTCGCACGCCTGAGAATGCTGGACGCAATGTGTGATCTGCAAGCACTGCACGAAATGTGTCACGACAGCTCACCATTCCATGATCCACCGTTCGAAAAATGCTGTCAACGACAGTGAAATGGCGCATCTAGTGCGCTTGCGGACTGTCGTGGATGCAGACGGTCATCACAGTGAGCAATGTTTACAACTGGAACTTAAGAAGGGTACTGAATTAAAATATTTTACCCTTTCACGTGGAACTTAAAAAGTGTTTCTTTCAATGGGTTATTCGTTATTTCTCTTTCGGATGGCTGTACAAATATTTCCGCGAAGTTTCATTGTCCTACGGTCGCTCATTTTTCATGAGGGCCCTCTTAAATAGAGAAAGTTTAATTATAACCATCATGTACGTCATATCCTTAATTTTCATCTAGATTGTTAGTTTAGACTTCTTGAAGCAATGATTTTGGGCAAGACTGCGAATAAATAATAATTGTTTCAATGGTTGGAAAGTATTATTAAGAATGTTAGAAACAGACTGTATACAAAAAATGGCTTTGTGGCTCAAAATGGTGACATATAGCTACATCAATGATAAATCAGTAGCAATAAATATAACAAACATGGAAATAAAATTTAATACTTCAATATGAACGAGAATGAGATTTTTGAAATGGTGTCGTACGAGTAAGACTGCAGTAATCAACTGCAGGAAATCGACGTGATATGGACAGAGATGCCATCATCCTCATGACAAAGTGCTATGTAGTAAGAAAACACAATTACTATGAAAGAACACCAATATAGTACACTGATACCATGAACACTTCTGAGCACCACTTCTTCTGTATGTTTTAGTTTGCGATTTTCATTTTAGCTGAAGTATTGTGCGAGGCTTTCGGCCGTGTATTAATTCGGTTCTTTTAAAATTTTACGTAAAGGCCTTCAGCTGTGTTGAATTAAAATTTTGAAAATTGGAATTTTAAGGAGAAAGAAAAAAAATTTCCTTTAAATTGGTTCTGTCTGAAATTGTTTGTAATACACGCCCTAAGCCGTCAGTTGTTCCATGTGTTATGTGTGGCCTTCAGCAGAGGATTTATGTGAACCCCTTTTAATAAGGCCTTCAGCTCTGTATATTCTATAAAGGAAAATTTTTTATACGAAGGAAAGGGATTTATTTTATATTGCTTGTATGACTTGTTGTTCAGGCCTTCTGTCGTTGTTTCAAATTGGTTTGTAGCCTCCAGCCGTGCAATTAGTTAATATTTATTTAAATAGGCTTTCGGCCGTTCTATTGTAAACTTAAAAAGAAATTCTTTGGTTGGAAATATTGTTTATTAGTGTGTTTTAATTATAGTTGCCCTTCAGACATGTAGCGTAGGCATTCAGCCGCTAATTATTTTCAATTGCATGTTTTTTTAAAGAAAAAATGTTTTTAACTTTTATTTTTAATTGCTTCTGATTTCGAAGCGAGACCTTCAGCCGTTCTAGTTTCGGGTGTGAGCCTTAAGCTCAGAAAGCATCTCAAGTTCTTTAACTTGGCCTTCAGTCGTATTGTTTAGTTGTACTCTTTTAAAGCAACGTGTGAATGAGTGGTTCTTAGAAAAATAAAGTTGTATGTTTGATTGTGCAACTCACAGTAAATGTTTAGGGCCCCATCCACAATCATAACATTATCCTCAGCGCCCTGTGAGTACCTACCAACCTGGTTTCACTGACAACGAAAATCACAGTTTGTGACTAAAACGAGGATAAATCACATAATACGATTCCGTAACGAAAATAGAGCATCGGTACCCATGCAAAACAAAGTTCAGTATGGAATTTGTATCACTTAAATATTTTGTTCGCCCGTAGGGGCGTACAGAACTCACCCGTCGACGAGGGGGGCGTCGGTGAGCAGGCGTCGCACCGCGTCGAGCCGGGCGTCGAGGCGCAGCGCCAGCAGGCAGAGCGGCGCCGCCGCCAGCGACAGCCACAGCGGCACGCACGCAGGAGCCGCGCGCATCCCGGGCTTTCGCCCTGCGGGAAGCGAACAATATTTCGGGCTCACATTCCTCCATACTGCATACGAGAGCGCTTCAGTGAGTGAGGTAACGGGTGCTGCCACGTGTGGATAAACACCCCACGTGCATTTAATTCCACGTCTAGACACAAAAGGCACTGAAATGCTACCGGTACATGTAGGTCTATTTCTAAACACAGTTTGAAATTTGAGACGTTGACATTTACACAATCGACGATTCAGGAGAAAAGTGTCATTAGGTTTTTTGGATTTAGAGAAAACACCTTCATCTGCAGTTTACAGAAACCTTCTGATAGTACGAGATGAAACCAGCGTGGTGATTGTAGAAAATGCCAAGACGATGGTCTTGATTTACTTTACGTTGCGGATTTGGAGCATCAGCACTAGGGCCTGCTCATGCCGTTGCTCGCGAACAAAGAGGCTGCGGCGTGATGAGGAGTGAGGGAAATACGCACACACCATGCTGTCCGGAAAACACGAGAAGTGCCAACTGCGGCATATGGAAGGGTCAGTTTTGACAGTCGGTGCCATCGTCAAGGGGGCAGTCAGATGAAAACTGAACACCTGCCACAACGGGATCATTGAATGGTTCCATTCAAAAGTAATCACAACACGCGTTAAGAAAGGCACTGCATGTCCGAACTGTACGGGAGATGTTGCACTGTGTCCCAACCAAATCGGTGAAGTGTAGGCTTCGTACGACTGACAGTGTAGGGGCCGGCATGATCGTGCAACAGGATGATACTGTCTGACAGCATTCCTTGGCTTTCTGATTTCAGGGTGACATCACAAATCCTATAAAGTTAGTTCCAAGGACTATGCAGTGAACTTCTGTGAACAGCTTTAAGGGGCCGTCACACTTTCAATAATATTGGCAAACTGTCAATATATTGACAGTCTGAGGGTGCACTTTGACGTATTGTCAATACTAGAAATATTGATGAGCGGGACTGATCGACTACAAAATATTCTCGGTATTGCCAATACATACTGAATATGTGAGGTCAAATATTGACGGATTGACAATATTCTTCATTCAGCTGTTGACAGGGCTTTACGCTCCAGCTACGTGGCGTTGATATGCAGTGTTTATTTTTTCAATTCGCCACTGTGTATATCATAACTTAAATTGTTTTTTAAGCAGACTATTAACACAAGAGAATTTTATTAGGCTTATGCAAGGGTAGCTATAGTGTATGCCACTTTAGAATGGTTAACGGAGGATCCTCTACGATATGGATTACTATATTAATTTGAAAATCCAGTATAGATTGTTGTTATACAGCTGTTTTGAAAAACACACCCATATACGTCGTATATCAACAATGGCTACTACGAGGTCTGCGAAATGCGTGTCAAGTTCACCAAATTATCACAAAATGCAAAAAAAAGTTTTACGTTGATTACCTGAATTGTTCTAGCCAGGCACATACAATTGCTTCAGAGGTTTTCATAGAAGTTTACTAATTGTGCTCGCTGATATTACAACACTAGGCTTCGAGCATGAGAACGACCTGAGTGGCGCCAGACATCTCGAAGTTACTCCTAATCTCTTGTCGAGCGCGATTTCTTCTCTCATATAATAAATACTTAAAAAAAGTTTTGCATCACTCCGGTTCACAGAACTCCTGAAGATAAACATTGATTGGGGATATTATAACACAGACATAGTCCCTTTGAGTGTACAGAGATGTCACTAAACCCACCCGAAGAGGTAAACTACCAAGCATGAGCAGCGCCTATTAGACGGAGGGGGTCCGACAGCGGATAACTTCCAGTCATTCCACCAGGAAGGAGGTACACGGCTCGTGTTCTCTGTAGTTCAACCATGCCTAGGCGGTCAATACCACGGTTCGATCGCGTCCTCGTTGTTAATTTGTGCCAGGAATGGCTCTCAAGAAGGGAAGTGTCATGGCGTGTGGGAGTGAACAAAAGCGATGTTGTTCGGACATACAGAGAAGACACAGAGAGACAGGAACTGTCGGTGAAATGCCTCGCTCAGGCAGCCCAACGGCTACCACTGCAGTGGATGACTGCTACCCACGGATTATGGTTCGGAGGAACGCTGACAGTAACGACACCATATTGAATAACGCTCTTCGTGCAGACACAGGACGTAGTGTTAAGACTCAAACTGTGTGCAATAGGCTGAATGATGCACTACTTCTATGGCGACGTCCATGGCGAGGTCCATCTTTGCAGCCACGACACCATGCAGCGCCATACAGTTGCGCCCAATAACTTTCCGAAAGGACCACTGAGGATCGGCATCACGTTCCCTTCACGGATGAGTGTCGCATATGCGTTCAACCAGACAGTCGTCGGAGACGTGTTTGGAGGCAACCGGGTCAGGTTGAACGCCTTAGACACACTGTGCAGCCAGTGCAGCAAGGTGATTCCCCGCTGTTTTGGGGTGGCATCATGTGGGGCTGGCGTACGCCGCTGGTGGGCATGGAAGGCGCCGTAACATCTGTACGATACGTGAATGCCATCCTCCGACCGATAGTGCAACCATATCGGCAGCATATTGGCGAGGCATTCGTCTTCATGGACGAAACTTTGCACCCCAATCGTGGCCATCTTGTGAATGAATTCCTTCAGGATACCGACATCGCTCGACTAGAGTTCTCCATACATGAACCCTATAGAACATGCGTGGGATGGATTGAAAAGGATTATTTATGGACGACGTGACCCACCAACCACTCTGAGGGATGTATGGCTAATCACCATTGAGAAGTGGGAAGTCTGGACCAACAGTGCCTTGATGAACTTGTGGATAGTATGTCACGACGAATACAGGCATGCATCCATGCAAGAGGACATGCAGCTTTGTACTAGAGGTACCGGTGTGTACAGCAGTCTGGACCATCACCTCTGAAGGTGCCGCTGTATGGTGGTACAACATGCAATGCGTTTGTTTTTCATGAGCAATAAAAAAAGGCGGAAATGATATTTTTTGTTGATCTCTATTCCAATTTTCTATACAGGTTCCGGCACTCTCGCAACAGAGGTGATGCAGAACTTTTGATGTGTGTATACTGCTTCTCTATTTTATCTTGTATCAACACAAATTACCTATCATACGATGCCGAACTCATCGGGAAATAATTTATGAAACCTTCCGGGGACGTGATTATGATTTCAGTCAGTAAATTATCATGTGAGCTGCACCTCCTTTTTTCAACCAATCTCGGACCCATTTCTTCTTGTTCGGTTTTTTCTGTTGCTTGCAAGCTACACCTAAAATAACTGCAGTACACACCTTCTTTTGGCTGTTCGACATCTTAACCTTGTGAAATTACGTTGTCAGCTGACAATATCCGTCGCCGGCCGGAGTGGCCGTGCGGTTCTGGGCGCTACAGTCTGGAACCGAGCGACCGCTACGGTCGCAGGTTCGAATCCTGCCTCGGGCACGGATGTGTGTGATGTCCTTAGGTTAGTTAGATTTAATTAGTTCTAGGCGACTGATGACCTCAGAAGTTAAGTCGCATAGTGCTCAGAGCCATTTGACAATATCCGTCAGTGTAATTGATAGTCTGATGTCGCTTCAATATATTGAAGGTTTCACAATCTAATATTGTCAGTAAATGCTGAACGTGTACAGGCCCCTTTAGATTTATTTGGCGGACGAGATGTGGGATGTTTCGACTGTTGGCGTTGTCGTTTTCCTCTGGCTGTCGAAATGCTGTCGGATGGAATCATCCTGTCGCACGATACTGTCCGTCCCTTTACTGCTAGTCGGACGAAGGCTGCACTTCACTGACTTTGTTCGAAATCGCTGCAACATCCTTCGTACACACTGGGTCTTTCACTTCGCGGTTCTTACATCTTTGATGACCTAGAGAAACACACTCGTGGACGTCGCTTTCAGTCGGACGAGGAAGTGCAAGAGCGGGTGCGGTTGTGCATCCGTAAGCGGCCGACCACGTTTTATGCAACAGGCAGTGAACGTCTCGTCTCCCATTGTGTTAAACGTCAATGTGCGGGGCAATTAATTTCGCATGCAAGCATCCCACGGTTCAGTTGTGGCTGCTGCTCGGCTTTCATTTGGCTGCCCCTCTAATAGCAGCGATGATGAATAGGCATTTTCTTGCACAGTCAATGTCTTTACACTTCAAGCCGCACTGCGAGGACTCTTGTCATTTCACACAAAAACGTGTGTTAGAAAAGTGTTTAGTGTATCGTAATATGCTGAACATTTTCTGGAAGTTCTATTAACAAAGGTATTACACACCTTATTACTTTAAATAATACAAAAACGGAAAATGTTAAGGAGAATACCACGTTTTAAAACTTGAAGGGAATCTCTCCAAAGAGGAAGAAGCAGAAGAAAAATCGAAGGTGTGTGGTATTCGAACGAGTTATAAAACTGTGTCACTTTCATTAAAGTCCTTGCGGCTTTTCAAGGATGGTGATTTACCAAAAGAATAGTTGGTAGTTTTCGCTGAACATTTATGTGCAGTTCTGGGTTGAACAGGTTCGTGTGTTGCCTTTATAAAACAAGACAGTCATGACACAGGTTATTACACACAGTTCAGAGCCAGCTTTCAACATCTTTGTAAAATGTTTGATGCACATTCTTCAGTGCTCTATAAAAGTTTAGATGTCCGAGGCATACAGCTGGATGCGAGATTCTTGGCAGCATTGAAGAAAGTGTAGACAATGTACACTTGTAGTGGAATTTATTATTTTATGAGTCTATAGATGGGGCTGCTTTCACGCTGGGAAAAAAATCTGGGTTCTTAGCGCAACTGAATGGATAATGGGAAATCTTCCAATACCCAATTCGTGATAACCTGTAGCTTCCAGTAAATGATCAGCGATGCAACAGACAATCCAAAGATAGTCTAGATTTCTCCAATAATTTCCTACAGGGCAGATTTCCTCGTGTACAGAAGTCTCCAAATAGTTCCACAGCCTATTCCCTGCGACAGCTGAGCGTGGTACAGTATTCGCTGCTCGCAAGCTTGCGCTCAGGTCTATTAGAGGCGCAGCCTGCTTTAAGGCTCAAACTTTACGATTTAAAATAAACCACCCCATAGTATACAAAAACTTTTCTCGATTTAATTTTCGTAAATGTCGGGGTAACACTAGTCAAATCAATGTCTGCAAACAACTCACATTCTGTTTTCATTCAGGTGAGGTGATTTAGTCGTGTTTTCTCACAGTGTTCCTTAACTGATTTTTAATGCTGTTTAATGCCGAGAAAGAACGTTGTCCACAGTAGTTCGTGATTATCAGAGACGATCAAACGTGTAAGACTCTTTTTACATTTGGGAAGTAAGATTCTACTGAATTTTCCATTAAAAATTTGTAAAACTTCAGTTCCAGGACCACGTGTTTTTTGCTGTTAAAACTCCTTTTCTCATTATGATGTCTTTTTTTCAGTTTATTTTACATTAATTATGCGGATATCGGACTTAAGTAAGGGAGTTTTACATACAGAACACTCTTCGGTAAGATAGAAGCATGACCATGCGCCTAATACGAATACGTGTGTCTTCTATGTTTCAAGTATTAAAGTTATTCAATTAAAGAATGAAAACGTGTCACTTTCAATTCATTTATTTTAGTGTTCCTTTTGCACGTAAAACACTTCCCTTACAATTTCTACATTCTTCTACAGTCGTGTAACAGTTACTTTTGTTTCTCATTCACAATGAAGTAACCATGGCTACGTTGCGTTTCTACGTTACGTAGATAGGTGATCACTGTCGCGGCAGCCTTTACATTCACGTTCTACTATCAACATGCTCCTCCACGAATACTACTGATTCACTAACACCACAGTTTCAAACATAAGTTTCACAATTAGTCCCCACACCTTTGCCCTTAGTAATTGAATTACTCAAATACTTTTCTTCTGTTAACCGACGTAACGCTTTCAACTGTTAATTCTACCTTCTATTTACTTCTTGGCACTAATTTTCATCGACGCGCCTGCGCGCGGTCGCTCAACACTGAAGACCGACTCCACACCAAGATGGCGCGTGGTTCCTGCGCTGGGCCATTGTCGCCGTGGATCAGCAAGACCGCGATCTCTCAGAAAAAAAATGGACCACTTTGTTCCCAAAGTTGCAGAAGCTACCGATACGTAGTGAGTACAATATCGATACGTTACAAAATCAGTCAGAAACAAATAATACAACTGTGTACAGGCACCTGTACGCTTCCATAATTGAAACTGAAATAAGGATATGGACAAAGCTTTAGTTGAAAACGACGGTCAAGAACAGTCTTCTCCTACTGTGGCATTTTGTATTCAGACTGAATTGCACATGACGCTACGTTCGCTGCGACAATATGTGCTATAAGAATTATGAGACCTACAAGTAAAAAAATGTGGACAGGATTCAACATACCAGTCTGACTTGACATATTAAATCTGAGTGTAAATAATTTCAGTTCTGAAATACACTGTCAGATTTTAGGATTATTTTGATGTATAAGATAGACGACGTTAAATTTCAATCTCTATTATGTTAAAATTAACCTTCCTGTATGTTTACCATAATTTTTGTCGAAAGAATTATTGACAGAGAATTTCACACATCCACATGTATTTAGAAAAATGAAAAAATACAGCCATCAGAAAGCAATTATGGGTATTTATCTCGAACAATGAAGGAAGTCCTTTCACCCTAATGATGGAAGCGGATCTACATGACACAAGTTCTACGACTGAGTGCAATTCATCCTATTCTACAAGCGTTAAAAGAACCGTTAATATCTATGGACGATGGGTGAGGGTGCGGTATTAGAAATCACATCGTTCACTACAGTATCGGTGTTGTGATCAATTACCTCAGGTCCATCTTAAACTGTTTAATTTCCTTAACAACGATAAAGAGATCTGAGCAGTCCAACGTTTCAAGCCGGTTGCTATATGTTACGATGAATCACGCGTGCAAAGGTTCTGGAGTATTTTATACCACTAAAGATACCGTTCGGAAGACTTCACCATGGAAGTGGATACACCGCTGTGAAGGGATACGAGCTCACAGTGTGAATGCTACATTTCTAACGGAGCTTCTGAATGAGATAGCCCAGTGGTTTAGAAGGACGACGGTCCAGATCCCCGTTGGGCCATGCTGATTTCGGTTTACCGTGATTTTCCTAAAACGCTATGGCAAGTGGCGGAGTGGTTCATTTGAAAGGTCACAGCCGATTTCCTTCCCGATCCATCCTTAGTCTGTCCTCTAATGGCCACGATGTCGACGGGACGTTAAAAACTCGTCTTCCTCCCTCACCCAGCGTGGAGGTTTAGCAGGTGTTGGAGCTTTCTGCTAGAGACGTGATTTTTAGGTTTATTTTCGGAGAGTGGTGTGACGACGAGTTGAATGTGGATGAACGGTAACAGCGGGTAAATACGGCGGGTCCTAGAAGTGTTGCAATCAACTTATTGGGGTTGTATAGGCTGTCTTGAGGAACAAATCTTCGTCAGACCGTCGAAGTTAAAAGCTCCAGCGTCTACCACTAGGCCACCCCTTCGGCAGCAAACGTTGTTTGTTATTCAGTTATAGCGACTGATTGTCACGATGGCCAATGGAGAAGATGGAGTCAGTGGCTGCGTAGAAAGGTCTGGTCCTCTATAAATGCGATGTTCTGTTGACTCGGTGGATAACGGTTTCCGACACAGGTTTCAATCACAATGTCTTATCCTTTTGAAATCCTCTAAAACCTTAAATGATTTTCTGTACACAGCAGAAAAATAAAGTGCAGATGGAAACCATTGTTCGAAATGATCACCCACGAAGGCAACACAGTGCATTGCCTTAACAGAAGACAGGGCCTTTGTACGCCGCAGCTAGCTCCAGCTTCTTCACTGGTGACCGTGGAAATCAGTTGCGACCACCGAATAACAAACAACATTACGAGTCTTTACGCCTACGGTCCGTCAAGTTCGCAGCGTGCGAAGTCAAGTCTGCCGCCTAGTAGCAGACGCTCTCTAGCGTCGTTGCATGATGTTTCCGGACAAGGGTTTGTATCCTCGATTTGTTTCTAAGAACACACTGTACAACCTCGCAAAATTTTTCGTTTCTGGGGAACCCAGAATAAAAATTCTACTACGCAACTGATATTTCATTAATTTGGAGAAAAAAAAATGCAACGGCTAACCCATAACTGTGCTGCGTTGAGCTAGTACTTGAACAGTGTACGTATGAAAATAACGGTAATTTTATTTCTGTTGCAAGCAAAAGTCTTTACGATCTGACCGTACAAATGGAAGATGAACTTTGGATTAGCGTGTCGTTCATACACGTATCCATAGTACGCTAAGTACAAGCAAGTGCTGCAACTGATTCTATGTAGTAGAGGCTGTATGGGTTCCAGACCAACAGACTAAAGCAATATAGAAGGGCAAAATGGAAAAAAAAAACCTTAGGAACAATTGTGCAGCACGAGTTATGTCGATAATTTTTATCTAACGCAGCCAGCGGACGACAGACTGCATACACTACGTTCATAATGAGGCGAACCAATTTATACTGCGGCATCGAAACCGACTAGACTAGAACGCTAACCTGTGCGTTCCGTGACATCTGGTCGGTGCCGTTTGGTGGCGCTGTAGGAATCGCTACACCATTTGTAAGTTTAAGCCCATTGCCGATGTCTATGGTTGTTTCTCAAAGAAACGCACAGTAAGCTCAGTCTGAGGCATTAGCATACAAATCGTTATTTAATCCTATCGTGTTCTCTTGCCTGAGAAGCTATTATCGATCTACATCGTACGGGATAATAGCTGCAGAATGTACTTCGCCTTACGTTAGCTATTCATGAAGTCTAGTACGTAGACCGTTAGGTGAAGAGATAGAAAGATTAGACATCCCGTCGCACCGGAATAAGAAACTTATTCTGGTATATCTTCCAGGTATGGCGTTTTTTTTAACAGTTTTTCTTAACAGCGTAAGAAACTGATGAAATGGCTTCCTTTACATCAGTCACAATGACACATAAAATATCAATAAAGAAAAACACTCAGAAAAAATTTACGTGGTTCGTATCTGATGACAGTAGTAATGTTTTCTTCCAAGTTAGTTATCTTAGGATCAGGTATGAAAAGAGTGCAGCGTTTTTGTTACACTAAAATATAAAGAATCTCCCGTAATGTTTGTTTTATTCTTTGCTATTCATCCTTTCACTGTTTTTCTCGTGTATATGCAGTGATGAGGTGCCTTCGCAAGTAATTTTCAAACTGATTTGACCTGGCATTATTCTAAAATTGAAGACCAAAAGGCGACATTTTGTACCAAGCTTCAGCAAGCATCCTGACTTCTCCTAAAAGTAATTTTGCTGGTTTTTTTTTAATTAATGGATATTAGTTGAAACTATTCCTATTCGTAGAGACGGAATAACTCAAACCACATAGAGACTAGAGTCATCACAGCAACAACATCTTGTACTTACACGCTAAAAGATGCAAAATGCGAAAGAGGCAACTAACACGCTTACAATAACGACTCAAAGAAATTGCCTGTAAATTCGGGCTGAACAGATTAAGTGCAAATACCTGACGACGAAACTACTTAGCCGGCCGGTGTGGCCGTGCGGTTAAAGGCGCTTCAGTCTGGAACCGCGTGACCGCTACGGTCGCAGGTTCGAATCCTGCCTCGGGAATGGATGTGTGTGATGTCCTTAGGTTAGTTAGGTTTAATTAGTTCTAAGTTCTAGGCGACTGATGACCTCAGAAGTTAAGTCGCATAGTGCTCAGAGCCATTTTTGAAACTACTTAAACATGACTGGTATACCTTATTTTTACTTCCTGTTAAAGGATGTATTTTAATCTATTTACCCGCTACATACAGTAGCTCAATGAATATCGAAAACAGACTAAGACGGAATATAACGATAAAGAAGTCTAGCCAACAGTCATCAGTTATATGGAAGCTAAGAACGAAAATCTCGGAAAATAACAAAACTAACGACCACGGCATGGCATACTTTACAGGTGTCACCTTCATATGTATGGTGAATGTAAGACTATACTAAACTCATTGAATGAAAAATCGAAATTGGAATGAAAAATCAAAATCTGAAAGAAAATAAATACGAAGTTCTCCTCTGCCTTCATTTACAAAGAGGCGGAGACAAAATAGAGCAACTAAATCTATGGCGGAAAAGAGAGTAAGATCTCCCATCAGCCCTATCTCAGTCTTGTGGAAAGAGAATGAAAAATCTATGTACGCTCTTTGTACTCGGTTGGCTTAGTGTGTGTTTATTAAGAACTGTTGCCGGCCGCGGTGGCCGAGCGGTTGTAGGCGCTACACTCTGCAACCGCGCGACCGCTACGGTCGCAGGTTCGAATCCTGCTTCGAGCATGGATGTGTGTGATGTCCTTAGGTTAGTTAGGTTTAAGTAGTTCTAAGTTCTAGGGCACTGATGACCACAGAAGTTAAGTCCCATAGTGCTCAGAGCCATTTGAACCTTTAAGAACTGAAAGCAAGGGGAAACTACAGCCGTAATTTTTCCCGAGGACATGCAGCTTAACTGTATGATTATGAATGCTGAAGATAAGGTGGGTAGATCACGTAACTAATGAGGAGGTATTGAATAGGATTGGGGAGAAGTTTGTGGCACAACTTGACTAGAAGAAGGGATCGGTTGGTAGGACATGTTTTGAGGCATCAAGGGATCACAAATTTAGCATTGGAGGGCAGCGTGGAGGGTAAAAATCGTAGAGGAAGACCAAGAGATCAATACACTAAGCAGATTCAGAAGGATGTAGGTTGCAGTAGGTACTGGGAGATGAAGAAGCTTGCACAGGAGAGAGTAGCATGGAGAGCTGCATCAAACCAGTCTCAGGACTGAAGACCACAACAACAATAACAACAAATGCCGTTATGACGTTTGATAACAGAGGCAACAGTAGACTCTCCATTAACTGGTATACCTCATTTTTACTTCATGTTCAAAGATTTTCAATTGCCTGGCTGCTGAGGATACTACCGATCACACGGAACTTCTTTGATCGTCACCTGATTCAGTTTTGATTTTGACGATAACCTGATGAAGTCTCGTAGAAGTTGTATACTTCAACTATACCATTTTGGATATAGTAACACCAGTGCCTTGCTTCTCACTCATTATTCGAGATTTCCTTGAGTCAAAAGTTTTCTTCGTATCTATCAGTCATCTGTCTCTTTGCTTGATTAATATAATTATCTTTCCTATGTGGCCGATGAAAATCTTAATCTTGTGAATTACTGGCAGAAGGTTGCTATATCTGTCTGTCTCTCGTCCCACATTCAAAATAATTACAGCCTTGATCCAATTTTGTGAAATGTTCTTCGTATATCGACAGTCTGTAAACGCTTATTGTATGATTTATTCCTCTTAGCGACCGTGAAATTTTTACATGAGAGCATCTTCAATGCATTCGCTTCAGTTCATTCTTCAGTTGCATATACCGGAGATGTTTCAAACTTTACTCTTACATTCACCATGAAGGGTCGTCGTTACGGAAGTATTAATCCCGTTATTTCTTAAATATTCCTGGATGTAAATCCTGCAATCATAATTAGGTCGGTACACATCATGGATAAATACAGAAACTGAGCCTCACAAAAACAAAACATAACCGTAAGATGAGACCATTAGGTCACATTACACATTACACATTACAGAGAATTTTGAAACAAGAACGTGAAATATGCAGCTGTAGCGAAGGCGTTGAAGATAGTATCCTATTCTGTGTGTAATATTGGAAGTATTCTTCCTATTACTTTACTTCCAGATTTAGCAGTTCCTCTTGTAGTGCCATCACATCCAGGCGTATCAGCTTTTTTCATACTACACATGAATTTATACATATGTCATTGCACTTCGAATGTAACTAATTACATTATTAACTACTTTTATTGTAGAATCTCCTTTATAACCTTTCCGTACCTGTATAGTTTTAACACCATTTTAAATCTGTCATCTTAATTGTTGAAATGTGACGTCCATCCAACTTATGTCCATGTTTTGTATATTTCATACTCTTCTTAATTTCAGTTCTTCCTCTTTCGGAACTATCACTGTATCCTCTTATAACTTTTTGAAGCCTTTTTTAAAAGTTTATTTATACACAGTTGCTCACGTTTTCTATTTTGTTTACTAATAAGTATCTCATTCTATTTAATGAAAGTAATCTTGCATTTATCGTTTTCTAGTGCTGCACTCGTAGCTGCAATATTTTCTTCCGGTTTGCGTAAATGTTTTTGTTATTTAATTGCACTTTCCTTCTACGTCTGCGTGATCATCATTTTCCAAAAAACAGATCTTGTTGCTTAATTTAATCTGGCATATCCACAAATAATTGTCATAATTTAAATTTGTATTCTACTGCCTAATGAGCTTTCGTCATTTTATGAATACATTTCTACTGCATCTCACTAATTGTAGCCAACTTGAAGATCAAAGTGGATACGAACCGGCATATTTACGGAGATATTAATACAGAAGTGCTTACATTACCAGGCTTGTTTTTAGAGTAAACTTATTTAGATCGAGGCAGATTAAACGGCCAGCTCGTTAGTCCCAGTTAACGCAAAAGCCTGTGTTGCTGGTATTACCGAGTGCTTGAATTGCACTGGCATTGGAGTGGAGTTAAATGGTTAAAGTATAATTGGGTGCAGGCCTTAATTGCGCGTAAGCAGAGGAAGCGTTAATAGCTTCACGAATTACAGAAGATAGTAATGAAAAAAATGCGTACCAGCGTCTAAGTTTAACACACTGGGAGAAGCTGAGAGAGCGAACATACGCTTCAATTAGGAGAACGATGGACATGCTACAGTCTACTAGGAAAAAAAGAATTGTAGAGGGAATGAAATTTGTTTGCAGACATACCTTCATCTGTTCGTTTAATAAAATGTATGGTAAGATTTTCGATAATAATTGGCTTTCGTACAATTATAAAACTAAAACCTTTGGTAAAACGCCTGAACATCAACGTTGCAGAGGATACAGGAGACATTTACTTGTTAGGAACAGACGAATACTATAGCTCAGTCGGAGGATACACGTTCTCATACCCGATGCAGGACTCCACAAGCAGTAGCAGCTGGTATTGGGTGAGTACAGCCTCCATACCTATAACAAAGCCACTTCCTGAAGGTTGGAGTATTTACATTTCTCTAACAAACAATTTTAATTTTTTTTCTCACTTCCCAGTATGCTTTTATTAATGCCTCCGCGCTTCGCAATCACACAAGAAGTATCTTGAGTACGGCGTATTAGCATACTAGATAGCGGGTACAGTTGCTTACTGTGAAGTCGATGAGGCACTCACTTCCAATCAAATGTTGATTAGGAACCTTGCAGATCATGGATTTAAATATAAGTGTGAGCTTCTTTTGTGGATGAGGCCGCTCATATCTGGATAAAGTTCACACTGTCGGCGGGTTGCTGGTTAAGATTTTTTATCTAGTTCCTTAAGAGTTTCTGTGCCTGTTATATACTACTTCTGTGTCTTGGAGCTACAATTCACTTTCGTTCTGTGCTGATGCATTTATAACAGAGAATATTCCAACTTAGCAAGCAAATCCTGTCAGTTATTCTTGGTTTTTCCGTATAAAGCTTATCATAATTAGAGAGTGTTTTTCACCACGAGCAGGGATTTTCTCTGCCTCGTGATGACTGGGTGTTGTGTAATGTCCTTAGGTTAGTTAGGTTTAAGTAGTTCTAAGTTCTAGGGGACTGATGACCATAGATGTTAAGTCCCATAGTGCTCAGAGCCATTTGAACCATTTTTTTTCACCACGAGCAAATCGCATTTATTTTCAAAACATCTTCTTACGTTTTAATAAAATTATGATTAATAGGCGACTGCAAGGAGTGCTGTGTGCACAACGACCATATATGTTAACTTAAAAGGAAGGTCAGCATTGAAGATGATCACTATGTGATTGAAAATCGATTTTGCTATCAGTAAAAGTCAATATTATCGTCAACGCTGACGTTCCTTTTAATAAATATATGGATAAAATTTACTTATGGTATATTTGCTCTTGTTTACCTATTCAGGAAAACACAGTTTCTTGCTTCGTTGCTTATGGAGATTGAGGGCGAAAGGAAATTGGTTCATAGACACTTTCGGAAGTTTTCCTCCTTTTTTGAACCTGCTTCTTCTTACACTACAAAATTGATCCATTAGGTAAAAGACACACGTACTCGAGTCACTGCCACACATTCATTTCACCTAAAGATGAGCTGTAGTAATATAATAACAACGGTAATAATAAACTGCATAGAAGAAAATCATAAAAGATACATGATACATCCGCTTACATCAAGGAACAGTCACGCTGTTGGAGTTAGTAACAGAAGTGAACTATTTACAATTCAAGAATGAATTATATTTACAAAATGAAGGATTACGAAGCAGATCGCCACATCTGAAACAATAGTAAACATATGTATAAACATATAGGTCATATTTAACAAAACAGAGTTAAATAGGTACAACATCTTCTACTGGATTCAATATGTTGATGATATCTTGTGCCTAATAGATGAACAAACCAGTAAAATTCATCTACATCTACACGGATACTCCGTAAATCACATTTAAGAGCCTGGCAGAGGGTTCATCGAACTACCTTCACAATTCTCTATTATTCCGATCTCGTACAGCGCGCGGAAAGGATGAACAGCTATAACTATACAGAACTTACATGCAGACAGATACTATTCACGAATCAAATAAACAATAAAACAGAAAAAGGCAAAACAGACAGTAAAATTTTTTAGACCTTGGCATAAACATTCAAAACAACTAAAAAATATTCGACATCTCCGAACACCGACAACAACACATGGGATAATAAACCAGACATCAAACCAAGCAGATTCACACAAACAAGAACCACACAGATAATTTCTCCACAAACTAAATGCATACCGTAAGACACACACACACACACACACGCACACACACACACACACACACACACACACACAGCTTCCAAAACGAAATGAGTGTCTCAGCACAAATAGCCACAAACAATGTGCATGAAGGAAACTTAGTTACAAAGTTGAACAATAAATTGAAGGAACAGCAAAGGCCAAGCATTCAGGTATCACCAACAGACAGACTCAGACAAGCAACCAAGTACAAAACACAAGCACAAGACAGTCAGAAGTGGAGAAAAGAAAAGATGGTATCCAGTGACATACAACCACAGATACACATAAATTAGAATATCTGGGATCTTGATAAAACGAGGAAGAAAATCATTTCACAAACCAATAGTTCAATTGGAAAATTCTTTTCAAAACCAATAGAAAAAATGCTATAACATGTACGGAATATACCAACTAAAATGTGAAACATATGATGGAAGACATGTACAGTAACAAAGAGCAGGAGAACATCTGACACCGAAGAGCATGTGACGGCATGGAAGTACAGGGCAAATCATGCAACTTTTGCCGAACACTTACACCAACACAAAATTTTCGGATATCTAACGTGCCTGCTGGACTGACTTTTGCACGCTATCACTGAGGAAGACATCCGACAAATCCGTCAGCCTCTGCCAAGCCGAGTAGCCGGCCAGGGTGGCGAAGTGGTTCTAGGCGCTACAGTCTGGAACCGCGCGGTCGCAAGTTCGAATCCTGCTTCGGGCATAAATGTGTTTGATGTCCTTAGGTTAGTTAGGATTAAGTAGTTCTACGTTCTAAGGGACTGATAACCTCAGAAGTTAAGTCCCATAGTGCTCAGAACCATTTGAACCATTTTTGAACCAAGCCGAGTATCTGTTTACATATTGGTCAGGGATGACCAAAGCGTTACTGACTTGCTTAGTTTTTTATGTTCTTTCTCTTGAGTTAACCATCCAATATTTCTGAATTGTGATCATTTGTCGGTAGATTTACATCACGACTACCGATTTCCGTCCCATTCAGGTAATTTCTTTGACGTGCTTCGTTTTCTTACACTGTTTATACTGCCCGACCACTTGTAGTAAAAACGAACTTATAGAGCATATTTAACGGATTTGTCTATGTCATTGCAGGTTTCGTTGTTATTCACCAAGCGGCAGAGTGATAAGTTTACGAAATGGTGATGAACACACCGAAAGCATTTTGTGTATTGTAACATGAGAAGACTGGATTCGTGAAATACCGTGAAGCGTCTGTTCCAATGACAATACAACATACATTCACCAACCTAACAAAGCATTCGCGGTGGTATCTACACCATTTACGAATAAAGTAAGTCCCGACTGTTAGGTGATGCCGTTGAAACAACGACAGGTGTCAGATTCTTTCGCACTGCAAATAATTCTACACGTCGTGCAAGATGCAAACTGGAGATTCCACATCCAAATCTGTAAGAGAACCTTTGCAAAGGATTACAGCAGAAATGATATCTCGTATAGCTGCTGCAACGTTTACGACCAAGTAAACTCTCCAGTAACGCCACTCCAGTAAACTTTTGCTGGAAGCAATAAAAGATCATCAGTCACGGATATCATAGTGATAAATAACAAAAAACATTCTGACTCTACAGGAAAACTGCCACATTCCTGAAACCATAACACAAACTAAACGACTCATTAATGGCCAAACCAAAGCAGCAAATCACATAATTTTTAAATTAATAGATTATTTGGTATACTATGACATATGACCAAACCTCTACATATGTCACCCATTAACTCCCACCTCATCGTCTCGCCTCTTCCCCCCCTCCCCCCTTTCACTACAGTTCCCATTCACCACAACCATTGCCGCAAAGTGCTTGCCCAATAATCACTGCCCATCTCCCCACCACAACTCCAGCGACTACTTCAACCAAACACCTTCCATTAACATCTATGTTCTACATCCAGCCCATCTTCACTAATTTATACTCTCTCTCTCTCTCTCTCTCTCTCTCTCACACACACACACACACACACACACACACACACACAGCTACTAAAGATAAACAAACGCATTCAGAGATCGGTAATACCCATAGCCGCCACTGAAAGTAAATGAATAAACTTAACACTGTGCTGAGTGTGGAACACGAAATCTGAAAATACCAAAAACGGAGTTATTATGTATCCACATTTTAATAATGACCACTGATGACGCTGTATAAATAAAAGGTAAACGTAGCCGGTCAAAAATACTCTTTAATTGATGTAACCATTTCGACGGAGAAACAGCAATAGTTGATTTTAACAGCTGCCGCAGGAGATGGATATGCAAGAAAAAAACGCATTATGCATTTTGTTCTTGTTGGAAACTTCCAGTTTATATGTAGATGTTATCAATACACAATAACTGTTAAAATCATTGTCTCTTACCATTTATGATGAGGCACACCATCGTGAGGTTACTGCAGATCTATTTGGTTATTTAAGTAGATGAAGAGACTGAAGAGCTTGGATGGGAAAGGTCATATGGTAGGTACCTATGTTCACTTTCGGTCGTCGCTGTGTAGTAAAAAATCATCGAGTTTTGAATGAATATAAGAGGGTCAGCGAATAAGTCGTATAATCCGGAATATCGCATATCGTTTTAAATTTAGCGCCCATGCGCATCTGGAAGGTTGCAGCCTGTCTCGTGGAAGACAGCCGAAACACAGTATTCCAAGACCTAAGCTTAATCGTCTGCAGATAGACCAAAATGATAGGCTTGCTTTAAGTATATATCTGACTAGTACAACACGATTTTTGCGAGCCAAAGATCCGTCCGTAGAGGACGTTCATAGTGGAATTTGTCAGGTATATGGCTATAACTATATTTTATTCAAAGTTGTGTTCCATTGGATACAGGAATTCAACAAAGACAAGAAAAAATTACACTCTTGGAGTGTCCTGGACTCCCTCGTAATCCAGTTGTTTCTCCGTCCAGTGGTGTTTCAATACTCCCTGGACACACTGGTCGTGTAAGGAACCAAATTAACTTGTTACTGCCCGAGAGATCACTCACTAGTATCGCATGCTGGCAGAATAATTCCATGTTGTAGGCTTCTAAGGACTTGTTGAACCACGGGGTAAGTGTTTCAGTTTACAGGAGGACTATGTGGAAAAGGAAATAAATTTCAGGCTGGTACACGCGCCGCTGATGCCTCTACCCCAGTTTCATACTTAATTATTGACTCAATCACGTATTTCGCACAGTATTCCATACCAAATATTGAACGATACGTTGTATGATTATTAGATTATTAGATATGTTCTATATGGCATCCTCGTGTTATATGACTAACATCTACGCTGTAGTCAAGTTCGACCCATACATGTTCGATCATGTCCCTATCAACGTTCACCGACAGAGCATCGATCCGACCCAGGAGGTCTGTCTGTGTCGCTAAAGACATGTCCCCAAATAAAAGAATCACAATATCTGCGATCAAGAGACCCTGAGTGACCACCAGACGAGTGCCAAGTAAAGCCCAGCACACAAGTTTCGAAGTTCTTAGTTCAAATGGCGATACACTATTTCATGCCAATGAGGTGGAGCTCCGTCTAGTTAGAATATGAGCTCTGGGATGTCAGTTATCATTTTAGGGAACAACCAGTCTTGCAACAATTGTAGGGACATTGTAGCAGTAAAAAGGACCAAACGTATGGCCCTGACACTTTGCAACACAGAACCATTCATCTTTGGAGAATCTCTTTCAGTCTCCCATCACTGAAAACTAGACGGGGTGGAGTAGGGGCGGGACTGATGGTCTTTTATTGCTTCCAGCAACAGTTTAAAGTAGTTGCGTTAATGGAGAGTTTACTTGGCCGTAAACGCTGCAGCACTTGTACGAGATATCGTTTCTGCTGTAATAGCTTGCACAGGCTTTTCTACACAGTTGGATGTGAAATGTCCAGTTTACATTTGACACGACGTGTAGATTTGTTTGGGCTACGAACGAATACCTCTCTGACACTTGTTACTGTTTCAACTGCAGCACCTAGGCGTCTGGAGCTTTTTCCTTCACAAATGGTGTCGATACCGCCGCGATTGCTTTGTTAGGTTGGTGGATGTGTGTTGTATGGTCATTGGAACAGATACTGCGGATCCAGTCTTCTCATGTTACAATACACAAAATGCTTTCCTTGTATTAATCACAATTTCGTAAAATTATCAGTCTGCCACCTGCTGAATGACAATGAACCTGTAATGACTTAGACAAAACTTTAAAATATGCTTTCTTCATTCGTTTTTACTACAAGTGGTTGGGCAAAGTGTACAGTCTAAGAAGATGACGTACCTTGAAGAAATTAGCCGAATGAGACGTAAATCGGTAAATGTGATGTAAATCTACTAACAAATGATTACAATTCAGAAATATAGGATGGTTAGCTCGAGAGAGAGAACTTCAAAAAGTGAGCAAGTCAATAACGCGTTGGTCCGTCTCTGACCGTTGTGTAAGCAGATAATCGGCTGTCTTCCTCAGCGCGCGAAATTCAGTCGAATTAGCACGATAGATCGCCGAAGATCCTGATCTTGATAGAGGGCCCTGCACGTAGTGGTCCAAACATTCACAGCTATGGAGAGATCGGGCGACCTCGAGCGCCAAGGAAGGGTTTGGCAGGTGCGAAGACAAGAAATAGAAAGTCTCGCCACATGGGGGCGGGCATTATGTTGCTGAAATCTAAGTTGAGGTTGGCTTGCAATCGAGAGTCATAAAACAGGGCTTAAAATACCGTCAATGAACCACTGTGCTTGAAAAATGAAATGGCACTCCAGATCATCAATTCCGGTTTCCAGGCCGTATGGTGGGCGACTGTCAGGCTGGCTTGCCGCCACTACCTCGCACGTCTCCAGACACATCTTCAGGCTGGAATCTCATTGGCTCGAGTACAACTATCTTCAGTGATGAATCCCACTTCGAACTGAGTACCGACCACGAGCGAAGACGTGTCTAGACATGCCCCGAACATTGGTGAGATACTAATTTGACTGTCGCCCGCCCCACTGCCCGACAACCAGGATTGATGGTTTGGGGTGCATTTCTATTCGTAGCAGGACGACTTTGGTTGTCATCCGCGACACTCTTACAGCACAGAGGCACGTCGACGATGTTCTATGCCTCATTTTCTTGACCTTTGTGGCAAGCAATTCTGGTCTTGCTCTTCAACACAGGGTGAGAGATTCTGTTCTTTGTCTCGATACCTGCCAAACCCTACTTTGGGTAGTAAGTTCTTCATACCTCTGCCTAGTAGAGAACGATTGGAGCATACTGGGCAGGGGCCTCCAATCACCCAGGAGTTTGGCTATCTAACCCACCAATTGGAGAGGAATTTTGTACGGTACCACCTCCAACAGCTCTATCAATCACAGCCAAGCCTAATATCTGTTTGGGTAAGGGCCACAGATTACTGACTCACTCAGTTTGCGAAGCTCTTTCTCTTGAATTTTTAAAAGTTTTAATCATTTTGAAATTTTTGTTATATCCTAGCCAGTAATGCCAACCGAGCCCGCTGCCGAAAAGGTTGGCAGCATCAAAGTCCGGACGCCGTCCGCATAAGCAGCGCCAGCGATACAGGAAATCGCCGCAAGTCTGCGCGCGCTACCGCTGGCTTCTGGCTTCTTAAGCGCTGGAGTCGCGAGCGCTAGGACAGTTCTGGATTCGCCGCTCAGTTGTATACTCGCCACCGAATTGTGTACCTGCTAGTCAGTTGTGTGTTCATCGCAGCAGAGTTGTTGTTTGTCGTCAGCCGACGCTGACCTAGCCGCTCCGACTCGAACTAGACAGATTTCTGTAGACCATGTTCACCACTGTGTTCTGTATCGTCGTTAATAAAGATAAGTACCGACTTTCATTTAATCCGAGTGTTTGGGTTTTCATCTTTCTGTTCACTGTTCCAGCGGACCGGTCGGCCCGCTATTAAAAGTGTGGCGGTGACTTCGTAGGCCGTTTCTACAGCGAAGTGTTGTCGCTACGAAGGCCGTCACAAAAATGGCGACGAGGACTTCCGAACTCGTGTGCAGGGCTGGTTCAACTTGTTTCTTGAGATAGAATTTTGGGGGCTGGTTTCATTTGTGTTCACTATGTCTGCCGAATTACAACAGTTGATCTTGTTACAGAGTCAGCAAATACAAAGTCTGGTGGAAGCGATCGCCAAACAAGCGGCTAATCCACCAACACAAAAGGAACAAGCACAGGCAGCACCACCCTTCCGTGCTTTTGATGCATCACGGGAAGAATGGCGAGAATATTTCGCGCAGTTGCAGGCGCACATGACAGTCTACAAAATCACAGGTAAAGAGCGGCAGCTTTATTTAATTTCCACTGCAGGCGTGGAAGTCTATAGACTACTTTCTAAGTTGTGCCCGGAAACCACGCCAGAAGCTTTAGACTATGACGTTGTTGTTAACAAGCTTGCTGAGTATTTCGAGTCGCGAGTTCATGTGGCAGCAGCCAGATTCAAGTTCTTCAGATTAAAGAAACTGCCACATCAATCTAATAAACAGTGGTTAACAGATTTACGGGGCCTCACCCGTCAGTGCCGATTTAATTGTGTGTGTGGAGCTTCCTACAGTGATGTCATGTTACGAGACGCTATTACTCAAAACATTGCAGATTCTCGTATTCGTGCTGCTATCTTAAAGTTGCCTGTCCCGTCATTAGAGATTGTGATGAACATCATTGAAGCCCAAGATACTGTTGACTATGCTGAGCGTGAGTCAGATCAGCCATGTATTTCTCAAATTGCCTGTGCTAAGCAAGTCATGTCACGCCCGCGGCCCCACCGGCAGAGTCAGACTGTAAACACTAGCCGGCCGCCTCATGTTAAACACATTCGTCAGCCGCGTGTGCAAAATGATAGACTTAAGTCTTGCCCTAAGTGTGTTCTTGCTCATCCTCGTGAACGTTGCCCGTTACGAAACGCGGTTTGTCACTTTTGTCAAAGGAAAGGACACATCCAGACTGTTTGTTTGCGTAAACGCAGGAACAATTCTAGTGCTGCCCAGCCCATGGATATTCATGTTCTTCAAAGCCAGCCCGCCCAGAAGGTCGCGTTTAAAGACTCTTCCACGGTTCGTGTGGGTAATACACTTGTTCGCAATAAGCCACCCACCCAGCCCTCTGCTATGCGACCCAAGCGTAATTCAAACGCTGTAAAAAGTCATGTACAGACTGCAAGTGAAGCGGGAGTTGTTGTTCCACCCGCCCAACCCACGAGTTGTCGTAAGCAGCGAACACGCGCTAAACGCGCTGATTTTGTGTCTTCCGCCTCCGCTGCACCGATCCATAGACAGTGTAATAAACTATTTGTGAAGCTACGCATCCAGGATAAGACCTTCAATTTTCAATTAGACACTGGTGCGTCTGTGACTCTCATAAATAGTGCTACGTATGCGGCTATCGGCCGCCCTAAACTTTCAGCGGCAAAACATTCTTTGGCTACTTATAGTGGCGAACACATTCCTGTGTTAGGTGTATGTAGCGTGCCAGCCACATTCCGGGGCAACACAAAAACAGTTTCATTCACAGTGCTCCGCGCTACAGACAGTGTAAACATTTTCGGATTAGACTGTTTTGACTTGTTTGGCCTGTCTATCCAAGACAATGTGTTGCAACTTAATTCTGTTGTTGTTCCTCAAGACAGCATAACCGATTTGTGTAAACGATACAGTGACATATTTAAAGACGAACTCGGTTGTGCTGCGAACTTTGCCGCTCATATTACGTTAAAAGATAATGCTCAGCCTCGATTTTTTCGTGCTCGCCCAGTGCCTCACGCCCTCCGGGCACCTGTAGAAGATGAACTTCGCCGTTGGCAAAACGACGGTGTTATTCAACCCGTTTCAGGGAGCCAGTGGGCTTCTCCCTTAGTTATTATAAAGAAACCGTCTGGCAAGTTACGTTTGTGTGCTGATTTTAAGTCGACAGTTAATCCTCAGACTGTCATTGATTCTTTTCCTTTACCTAGACCGGACGAGCTGATGGATAAGTTAGGGGAAGCTCGTTTCTTTTCCAAAATTGATCTCCGTGAAGCATATTTGCAATTGCCCCTCGACGAGCAATCAGAACAGTATTTTGTCATAAACACGTCGTTGGGGTTGTTCCGTTTTCTGCGTTTGCCTTTTGGTTCTGCGTCAGCTCCAGCTGTTTTTCAGCGTTTTTTGTCACAACTTCTGGCTAATGTGCCATCGTGTTGCAACTATTTAGACGATATTGTTGTGTCCGGTCGGACGCCTGCTGAACATTTCCGTAATTTGGAGTGTTTGTTTACAGTGTTGTCTCAGGCAGGCCTACGTTGCAACATCGATAAATGTTCATTTTTCCTTACGGAGTCGGAGTATCTGGGACATGTTATTAATGCTCAAGGCATTCATCCCTCCCAGTCACATTTAGCAGCTATTCGTGATTTGCCCGCCCCTCGCAATCTGCATGAATTGCAAGCAGTTCTTGGCAAATTGACATATTATATTAGGTTTATACCTAATGCATCACAGATTGCTGCACCGTTGCATCGTCTCCGCCGTAAGAATGTTCCGTTTGTGTGGTCAGCTGATTGCCAATCAGCCTTTCAGCAGCTTAAAGAGGCTTTATTGAATGATCGTTGTCTGGTCCATTACGACCCTTACAAGCCTCTGGTGTTAGCTTGTGATGCTTCTTCTTTCGGTCTCGGTGCTGTGTTGTCTCACCGAGTCGGTAACACCGAACGTCCTATTGCGTTCGCATCTAAATTGTTAAACAAAGCTCAGTGTAATTATAGCCAATTGGACAAGGAAGCGTTGGCTATTGTGTTCGGTGTCACAAAATTCCATCACTACCTCTATGGTAGACCATTCTATTTAGTAACAGATCACAAGCCCCTGACGTCGCTGTTTCATCCGTCTAAACCAGTTCCTCAGCGGACAGCTCAGAGACTACAACGTTGGGCTCTTTTGTTATCACAATACCAGTATGAGATACTATATCGCCCTACAGCTCAGCATGCAAACGCTGACGCGCTTTCTAGATTGCCGATTGCTGCGGATGATGTCTTCGATTCCTCTGACGACTCTTGCCATCAGATTGACGCCGATGAGCATCAATCCCTCCGGGATTTTCCGATTGATTATCGTCAGGTGGCACGTGAGACAGCTACGGATCCTCATCTGAGTTTACTATTACGTTTTGTTCAACGTGGTTGGCCGTCCAAGCAAAGGACATATCGGATCCTGTGGTTCGTCGCTATTATCCGCAACGTCATCTGTTGTCTGTTTCGCACGGAGTTTTGCTGTTACGCACCGAGAATGACCAGCTTCGTGTAGTGGTTCCCCAAGTGCTCCAATCCAAGGTCCTCGACTTGTTGCATCAAAGTCATTGGGGAGTGGTTCGCACCAAGCAGCTTGCCCGCCGTCATTGTACATGGATCGGCATTGATAAGCAGATTACGCAGATGTCTACAGATTGTTCGACGTGTGCCGAACACCAAGCTGCTCCGCCTGAACGCTATTTTGAGTGGGCACGTCCTGCCGGTCCCTGGCAGCGAGTACATATTGATTTCGCTGGTCCATATTGGCATTCTCGTTGGCTCATCGTGATAGATGCATTTAGTAATTTTCCGTTTGTTGTGCCCATGCAGTCTACAACGTCTGCACAAACTATACAGGCGTTGACTTCAATTTTTTGTATTGACGGTCTTCCAGAAGTTTTAGTGTCTGACAATGGTCCACAATTTACCTCTGCTGAATTTGAAAGTTTTTGTTCTGCCAATGGCATTCGCCATGTTCTTACTCCGCCGTTCCACCCTCAATCGAATGGTGCAGCGGAACGTTTTGTACGCACATTGAAGGATCATATGGACCGCCTTCGTGCTACGCACTCTCGTCAGCAGGCCCTCATCACGTTCCTGTCGTCGAACCGGACCACGCCACGCGACGGCCCTTCGCCTGCGGAGCTTCTCCACGGTCGTCGTCATCGCACCCTACTACGGTTGTTGCACCCCCCGGATCGACCCGCCGCTTCTGAGCATCGCACGCGTTTTCAGCGCAACGATGCCGTTTTTTTCAGAGTTTATCACGGTCGCCGTCGTTGGGAACGTGGTACCGTGATAAGTGTCCAGGGTCGCGGTTTTTATACTGTTCAAGGTGCTACTGGGGTGCACAAGAGGCATCGGAACCAGTTGCGCCGCGCTGGCCGCCCGGATTCTGCCGCTCGTTCTTTGTCCACAGATTTGGTCCGCGGCGGGTTCCAGCCGCGCCTTCCGACTTCGCTGCCGCCCCCAGGGCAGCAGCAGCAGCCGTCGCCGCTACCACGCCGACAGCCCGTCCCGTTGATGCCTCCCGCGCAGCTTCATACGGGAGCGCCCCGGGTGGTCGCTTCGGCGCCTGCGGTCCCTCTTCAGTCGCCACCGCCTTCGGAGCTGATGGACGTCGACCCATCAGCCGGGCCGCCTTCCCAAGCGGTGGCTGTGCAGCCTGTACTGTAGCCGCTTTCCTTGGGCACCCCCAAGGAGTCTGACACCGCAGCGCCTTGTCCGGCGCCCACTCAGCAGCCGTCGACGCAGCGTCAGGAGACGCTGCCTCTCTTCGTGGGTCCCGACGCCCCGTCGCGTCCAGTACCAGAAGCTGCGCCCGTGGTCACAGGCGTGCACCCTGACCTCGGTTTTCAGTCGGTGTTTCCCGAGGCCCCACGCAGCCAATGCTGGCGTGCGGACCGGGGACTGCCACCGACAACAGTCTCCGCCCCGGTCTCTTCTGCTACGTCTGCGGCCAGACCCCTCCCCCGCCGTCGACGCTCGCCACGTCATTATTCAACGACGGTGCGGCGATTTGGGGGGGGAGGAGTGTTATATCCTAGCCAGTAATGCCAACCGAGCCCGCTGCCGAAAAGGTTGGCAGCATCAAAGTCCGGACGCCGTCCGCATAAGCAGCGCCAGCGATACAGGAAATCGCCGCAAGTCTGCGCGCGCCACCACTGGCTTCTGGCTTCTTAAGCGCTGGAGTCGCGAGCGCTAGGACAGTTCTGGATTCGCCGCTCAGTTGTACACTCGCCACCGAATTGTGTACCTGCTAGTCAGTTGTGTGTTCATCGCAGCAGAGTTGTTGTTTGTCGTCAGCCGACGCTGACCTAGCCGCTCCGACTCGAATTAGACAGATTTCTGTAGACCATGTTCACCACTGTGTTCTGTATCGTCGTTAATAAAGATAAGTACCGACTTTCATTTAATCCGAGTGTTTGGGTTTTCATCTTTCTGTTCACTGTTCCAGCGGACCGGTCGGCCCGCTATTAAAAGTGTGGCGGTGACTTCGTAGGCCGTTTCTACAGCGAAGTGTTGTCGCTACGAAGGCCGCCACAAAAATTTCCATCATTTGTTGGTTGGTACATGTACATCATATCAACTGATCTCTGCCCCTTTCGGATAACTCCTTCGTAACTTTTCTTAGTGTATTTGAAGATGTAAGTTCAATAATTTGTAATCACCTGAATTTCGTCTGATGTTCATGTGTATCTTCTGAATTGGCTCTGTGTTTCGAGTGTTATCTTTTTCGCTGGTATCGAGGTGTGACTGCACAGTATTCAAGTACTGATATTCGCAAAAATCGACAAGAGTAAGATTCTATGAGAACTTTGGGAGTCTCGTGTGTCGCCCATGTCAACAACTACAACCGCCACCAAGTTTCAAAGATCTGGAACTAACTTCCCTGTGTACCAAACTTAATGTGAAATAATATTGGAGAATTATTACAGTACGTAAAAGAGATAACGCTGATGAAAAGTGTGGTACTTACGAGGCTTGGTGTGAGTGAAATCAAATTTCCACCTCTTTATCTCTATTACTCGATACTAGTGATAAAACTAAACCCAAGAGAAGTAAAATTTGGAATTGCTCAGTGTCAGCTTCAAGCAACATGAGTGCGTGGATGCCATCTTACTGATTTACTGGAGTAGGCAACGTACCAGCAGACCTGCTACAGATTGTAGCTTCTGCGAGCGGCTTGACACTAACACAGCATCACTTATAGCTATCTTCGCACTGAATGACAGCCTTGCTGCTCCGCCGCCACTGTTACACAATGTAAGTACAAAGTTTAGTGTTTAATAAACAGCAGTTAACCACTATTGTATTGTAGCTGAAAATATAATGGGCATAGTAGTTAATACAGAAGCGCGTAGTCCTCTCTAAATCGGCAACGCCTAAATACAAAAGACTTGTAACAACAGTTTGGCATTTTGTAGTGGGCAGGAGTACACGAAAGACGTTGATTCTCGCAACAACTTCCCTCACACACCTTTACGACCTGTTCGTTAATCACGCATGTATCTGAAGGATTTTGAGGTGAAAACTTACTAGATACTATTGTATTGTATTGCATGGAACTGTGGACCTAGAAACGACGGAGTGGCTTCGTCCCCGCAGTAACCCGCAGTGGTACACAACTCCAAAACAGGCTACAGCAGTCCATTCACACCCCCTCCCCCTCCTCCACCCTCCCGGGATCATCTCATTTCAGACGAGTGTAACACGAATGTTTGCGTAGTACAGTAATCATGGTGTAAGAGTAAATGGAGACAGTGTTTGCGCAGCAATCGCCGACATAGTGTAACTGAGGTGTAATAATGAGAACCAGCCTGCATTCACCGAAGCAGATGGAAAACCGCCTTAAAAAGCATCCATTCACAGACTGGCCGGCATACCAAACCTCGACAAAAATATAATAGAAAGTAACCTTCAACAGGACTCTTAATTTATAAGATATCTGGCATTGTAAAAGTGGCAAATAATAACCACGTAGCCAGCAGGCTAGCAGCGTCAGTGAGTACAAAAGAAACGTCGAAAATTACATAAATGTGATCTTGGTGTATCAGCGTCTCTGCTTGAGAATTTGGTACTACTGTCATTATAAATATCTTCACAGGCAAAAATATTAGTTTTTCAAAATGGTTCAAATGGCTCTGAGCACTATGGGACTCAACTGCTGAGGTCATAAGTCCCCTAGAACTTAGAACTACTTAAACCTAACTAACCTAAGGACAACACACACATCCATGCCCGAGGCAGGATTCGAACCTGCGACCGTAGCGGTCGCGCGGTTCCAGACTGTAGCGCCAGAACCGCTCGGCCACCAGCGGCCGGCTATTAGTTTTTCATATAATAGAAATCAATGCCTGATAAACACATCCAGTGTCTGTTAGTGCTCATAAGCTATTTCGGACATTCGGCGTAGTGTCTCAAAAGCGTTAGCACTTGGAAAGGTACCAGTCTACCTCCAAGGCTAATACATTTTCGGCGAGTGCGTGCGCGCATCCTTCTACGGTGGAAGTCCGGTACTGGGTTCCTATGGACGGCGCGTGGAGGTGTTACCAGGCGGCCTTCTACATCTCACGAGAGTTCCCACGACGTAAACTACACGTGGCAAACTCAAATTTACGAGCCAATGAAAGGACATTTGTTATTAGAGTATAATTTACCCAATAACTTCCCATTACCTGGTTTCTGCTTCACATTGTGATTAATACAATGCAATTCTCTTTGATCTGCAGCGTTAATAAAGTAACCGAAGTACTCTATGAAAGCGATATCTTTCGTTTATATGAAAGGCAACGTCCTGACCAAGTTCATCGCACACTCCAAATTACTAGGGATAGAAACTTGAAATTTGGAGAGGGCGTCGATCTTGTACTGTAGGCGTAGTTTGGGGGGGAGAGGGGAGGGGGGGAGTTCTCGACAGATCACCGAAGTTAAGCGATGTCGGGCTGCGCTAGCACTTGGATGAGTTACCATTCGGTTTGCTCAGCGCTGTTGGCAAGCGGGGTGCATTCAACCCTTTTGAGGCAAATTGAGGAGCTACTTGATTGAAAAGTAGCAGCTCTTGTCTCGTAAACTGACCTACGACCGGGATAGCGGTGTGCTGACCAAAGGTGCCTCCATCTCCGCATCCGGTGACGCCTGTGGCCTGTGGGCTGAGGATGACACGGCGGTCGGTTGGTACCGTTGGGCCCTCATGTCCTGTTCGAACGGATTTCAGTTTTGTAGTTGGACATAAAGATATTCGTGTTTCACTGTTTTTGGAAATTCAACCCCTTAAGGAGGTGAAATAGGAAACGAAAATTTTTAACAAAATATTTCATTACTTTTATTTTTAAAAGCTACACTTATGAAAATCGGTAATTCACTTCTTGGGTAGGCGTAACGAGATATGTGTTAGGGGGTGAAAGTTTCTATGGAAATATCATCACAAGACGCATAATTAACAAAAAGCTTTCACCCTAGCTACCAGTATCGGTTTTCCGTCAGACGTACATTCGGAAAAGACCATGATTCTATGACCGTAATTACCGTGAAAGGTTTAGACGGTACTGTAATCTGTGAGAAGCATAAAAATTCAGTTAAAGAAAAATTATCAATATACCATAAAGAAAAATAACTATGGAGACCATAAAGTCTACGTTAGCGAAGCAGCGGGCACTAAGATGGTCTCGGCACATTTGATAGAAGACGTATTCCAGGCCATGCTCTGCGACAGAGTCGTTCTACGAGCTTTGCAAATCGCACAGAGACTACGTACCCCATGTACATTCTAGAATACCCTCTAATGAGGCTGTTATCCCAAGCCATGTGCTTTAGCAAAGTCTCGGTTCACCTAGTGGCTCACCACCTTCTCTACGTAATTGTTCACATACGCCTCTGCCGCTTCATTTCCTGTGCTCATTGTTACTATTGCTATCGGAGTTTAACAAAGAGATGTGTCATCAAATGGAGAGCCTGATCGCGTTACCTTATGTTAGGTGAAGCCTTTAGTTGTCTCTTATATTAACAGCAATTTCACTGTATCAAAAATATAAAGTACGAGTATAATTCAGGAATGAAAAGAAGGGAGGGGTACACTTATATAACAATATAGCGTGTCTGCTGCTCTACAGGTGGTATATTTATCAGTCGCTGTTAGATAAGCAAGAACCATCATGAAACGAATTCAGACTCCACAGACGAGAGAGATCAGAAAAGGAATGACGTACATTGCACGACTATGGCATGACGAAGCAGAGAAAATACCGTGAAGGATGCTTCAGTGCTGTATGATAAACTTAGGATCACTTGACTTTATCTGTTATCAGTCACAATACAATAAAACACACTGGCCAATCACGTGTACGACTATCTGCACTCGCTGGAAATGGTATGCGTGCAAACTGTCTCATTGTATAGCTCCCTACACTATCGGATACGACGCTCTCAGAGATTTAGTGATGAATCGAGTATAGCACGTAGTTTAGCATCATCAGAGTCCAAACCGCTGTGGTTGCCACTGGCCCATTGCTATGTGTGTGTGTGTGTGTGTGTGTGTGTGTGTGTCCATGCATGTGTGTGTGTGTGTGTGTGTGCGCGCGCGCGAGTGCGCGCGCGCGCTCACAACGAAACAGTGATTGTACATGCCATACATACACACAATCGTCCACGCGTTGAAGTGATTGAACATGTAACTAGTTAATGTCAAATTGTAATCTTTTGAGTATATTGACGAGCCAAAAGTAATGCGCTGTCGAGCACCACATGTAGGTGGCATGCCTTTACTTATAGAAACTGATACAGAACGGCTGTGTAAAACATCGCCACTGTGCAAATGGACAAGAAACTTGTTGCAGTACCAGGAACGAATGAAACGGGCACATGCTCATGTAATTATTTTGTAAGTAACATCTGCCACCTTATAACAGTTATTTTAGCCAGGAAATCATTTTAAACGCCGTACTGTCCACCACAGGCAGCCACGTTTATATTTATCTCCTGAAATAAATGATGTCACGAAGATAATGTCATTATTATTTTAACTTCTTCTTTCATGTAAACTTATTTCAAGGTAATTACGAAGTCCTAAGCGAATTTATCGACTGAACCTTGTTGTAGCTGGCCACTGTGACCGAGCGGTTCTAGGCACTTCAGTCCGGAACAGCGCCGTTGCTACGGTCGCAGGTTCGAATGCTGCCGCGGCCATGGATGTGTGTTATGTCCTTAGGTTAGTTAGGTTTAAGTAGTTCTAAGTCTAGGGAACTGATGACCTCAGATGTCAAGTCCCATAGTGCTTTAGAGACATTAAACCATTTGAACCTTGTTGTAACGCACTAGTACATCCAGCATCCTTAATACTGTCTCGTTTGGTATTGTACCATATGGACACATATAAGTTCAATGGTTCAAATGGCTCTGAGCACTATGGGACTCAACATCTTAGGTTATAAGTCCCCTAGAACTTAGAACTACTTAAACCTAACTAACCTAAGGACATCACACACACCAATGCCCGAGGCAGGATTCGAACCTGCGACCGTAGCAGTCCCGCGGTTCCGGACTGCAGCGCCAGAACCGCTAGACCACCGTGGCCGGCGACACATATAAGTCTACCAATTTTCGTTTGTTTCTCGATGAAAATCACTCCGCATTGCAACACTGCAACGCATTGCAACGCCTTAGGTGCTCTGGACAGTACGTTGTTCGGAAGTCATTTGTTCCCAATGAATTTGCTCATGACGAGTTATTAAGCGCGCGCATACGCATACACACAGACACACACACACACACACACACACACACACACACACACACACACAAACGAAGTGCTGAAATATGACGTCCAATCTTAGACAATAGGTACTAGATTCAAAATGGATGATGTCGTTCTCAGTAACCGAGAAACGTCTGGCAAGTGAGCGGCTGTACTTAAGGAACTGTGATCTCCATAGTGAAGACAGATGTCAGGACTCGTCAGTTGATAAGATTTTATTGCAAACAATTATAGAATTAATCTGCACATAATCTATATACCCTAACAATTGTAGTTATTGTTTTCACATTTAAATAGTTGCACCTTCTGATTATATACTTTCAGATCTAACGTGCATCGATTACTTCATTTGTCTGCAATAATGTGGAACTTAATTCATTCGCAATCGATAAAAAATTTGGAACCAATAAATACCGCATTTTGGATATACAAATATAAACAGAATAAATAGTATTCAGTTATCACCCTGAAATATACTGTAGGCTGCATTTTTGGCAAACTTGAGAATTGATTACGGTCTAATGTATCTAATTCGTAAAATTTAAGTGTAGACCATGTAAAAATAGCATTGCGAGTTATATGAATTAATAAATAAGCAATAAATATAGATAGCAGTTTGTGGGAAGACTTCGTATATATTTCACACTGGAAATGATCATGAATCCTTGAGGCGGTTTGGAGGTGTGATAAATTCCAGCAGTACGAAATATTTATGAGCAGAGAGAGTTCTCTCTGGTGTCGTATCACTTTGCCCCTTTCTTGATGTGTCTTTCATAATCTTCCAGTAGGAGGGGAGTAGGGACGAGACCCAGAAACGTGGTCTGCCAGACTTTTCCTCCTCTTAATGGAACTTTCCTTAATTGATTTCCTTCGTAGCCTGAAGATGCTGACGCTGCTTGGTGAAAGTTTCTCGTCAATTTTCCTTAAGACTTCTCCATCAGATTTCATTCAGCACGATAGAAACGCCATTCTGTCTGGTGTATGAACTGCTAATGAATGTGGTGCTTTCCCTCTGAGACTTGTGGTGATTATATTCCCCGCAAAACGGCCTCGCTAACCAGCGACGGTGTGATCTTCTCTCTGCACAGATTCTTTCTTTATCTCGAAGTACTTCGCTGATTCATGCACCAAACTTTTAGGAAAGTAATCAATATCTTTTTATTGCTACATCTGCTACAATGTTTGAGTCTGAAACTACGTATGTTCTAGAAACAATAGGACACAGCGTAAAATTTTAGGGGAATGGTCTCTTGAGTGATCCTTCTCATACATCCTTAGGTTCTTTCTCACTTTATCAAATCCACGCAGTAACAACAGTACATAAATACCTGTTCTGATTAAAATGCTGCGCTTGGCATTATGTACAAAGTACAATTGGCGCAGAAGAAGCGTGTTGACATTATTTACATTACAGCGATTTTATTTTATTTGTTTCATTTTTAAGTCAACTTACGTCTGTTGTGATGTTTCCTGGGATTCCAAACACGTATCTCTCCATCTGTTTCTTCAAGTAAGACGTTTGAAACGCTAGAAGATTTATTTTCTCTCTTATTTTTCTGTGGACGAAGTTTCTCTCTACCTCGATAAACAGGCTTAGGATTTTCCACCTACATTCTGTGTCAATGTTTAAGACAAGCAGGGCTGGTTATTCGTAGAACTGTACATATCTGTAGTTGTACAAGAAAATCCGACATAAGGTAGCTCTTTTGTGCGTATTTCACGTTTATTGGTAGCATCTCAATAGTTCCATGTTCACCATCTCCCATGTTGTCCGTATCGACCTATTTCTTCACCATATAGTCCATTCTCCGATTTGTATTATATAGTTTCCAGATTCATCAGTAATAAGAAACGATAATTAATCGAAAGCCTCAGCTACCAGTAGGTGTTTTTGATATACCTCAGTGTGGACAGCTGAAAATGTGTGCCCCGACCGGGACTGGAACCCGGGGTCTCCTGCTTACATGGCAGACGCTCTATCCATCTGAGCCACCGAGGGCACAGAAGACAGCGCGACTGCAGGGACTTATCCCTTGCACGCTTCCAGTGAGATTCACATTCCCAAGTGTCCACAACTTACATTCGTAATGTTCCTACAGGATATTTGCCCATTCACTCATTACTTGCGCCAACTAAGGTGACGATTCCCGTAAGAGTTCGGGCAAAGTGTGCGCATTCGCACAGAAGAAGGTCAATGGCCGGGTACCCATTTAACTATATATGAAGACAGTAACTGTTCTCGAAAGGACAGATACCATTGATGACCGTGCAGCTTCTCTAGATAGAAATGATAATTAATTGAAATCCTCAGCTGCCAATAGGTGTTGTTGATATACACTCCTGGAAATGGAAAAAAGAACACATTGACACCGGTGTGTCAGACCCACCATACTTGCTCCGGACACTGCGAGAGGGCTGTACAAGCTATGATCACACGCACGGCACAGCGGACACACCAGGAACCGCGGTGTTGGCCGTCGAATGGCGCTAGCTGCGCAGCATTTGTGCACCGCCGCCGTCAGTGTCAGCCAGTTTGCCGTGGCATACGGAGCTCCATCGCAGTCTTTAACACTGGTAGCATGCCGCGACAGCGTGGACGTGAACCGTATGTGCAGTTGACGGACTTTGAGCGAGGGCGTATAGTGGGCATGCGGGAGGCCGGGTGGACGTACCGCCGAATTGCTCAACACGTGGGGCGTGAGGTCTCCACAGTACATCGATGTTGTCGCCAGTGGTCGGCGGAAGGTGCACGTGCCCGTCGACCTGGGACCGGACCGCAGCGACGCACGGATGCACTCCAAGACCGTAGGATCCTACGCAGTGCCGTAGGGGACCGCACCGCCACGTCCCAGCAAATTAGGGACACTGTTGCTCCTGGGGTATCGGCGAGGACCATTCGCAACCGTCTCCATGAAGCTGGGCTACGGTCCCGCACACCGTTAGGCCGTCTTCCGCTCACGCCCCAACATCGTGCAGCCCGCCTCCAGTGGTGTCGCGACAGGCGTGAATGGAGGGACGAATGGAGACGTGTCGTCTTCAGCGATGAGAATCGCTTCTGCCTTGGTGCCAATGATGGTCGTATGCGTGTTTGGCGCCGTGCAGGTGAGCGCCACAATCAGGACTGCATACGACCGAGGCACACAGGGCCAACACCCGGCATCATGGTGTGGGGAGCGATCTCCTACACTGGCCGTACACCACTGGTGATCGTCGAGGGGACACTGAATAGTGCACGGTACATCCAAACCGTCATCGAACCCATCGTTCTACCATTCCTAGACCGGCTAGGGAACTTGCTGTTCCAACAGGACAATGCACGTCCGCATGTATCCCGTGCCACCCAACGTTCTCTAGAAGGTGTAAGTCAACTACCCTGGCCAGCAAGATCTCCGGATCTGTCCCCCATTGAGCATGTTTGGGACTGGATGAAGCGTCGTCTCACGCGGTCTGCACGTCCAGCACGAACGCTGGTCCAACTGAGGCGCCAGGTGGAAGTGGCATGGCAAGCCGTTCCACAGGACTACATCCAGCATCTCTACGATCGTCTCCATGGGAGAATAGCAGCCTGCATTGCTGCGAAAGGTGGATATACACTGTACTAGTGCCGACATTGTGCATGCTCTGTTGCCTGTGTCTATGTGCCTGTGGTTCTGTCAGTGTGATCATGTGATGTATCTGACCCCAGGAATGTGTCAATAAAGTTTCCCCTTCCTGGGACAATGAATTCACGGTGTTCTTATTTCAATTTCCAGGAGTGCAGTTCAATGGGGACAGCTGAAAATGTGTGCCCCGCCCGGGACTCGAACCCGGGATCTCCTGCTTACATGGCAGACGCTCAGATGGATAGAGCGTCATCATTGGTATCTATTCTTTCGGAACAGTTACTATCTTCCTAATCAATGATCCTTTCTTAGGATATTAAATTATGTGTTTTCTAGCACTTTTGGAAACATTTCGTTTACTTATTCCTTTTTCTCACTGCTTCATGCACTTTACAAAATTTGAATATTGCGATAAACACTGTTCGGTCTTTATTACGTTTTCTGAAGTAATATCTATTTAAGTGCCTTTTTTATTCTTGTTTTCTATCGTCACATATGCTTTCTCCAATTACCTTGAAATATACACAAATACGAATTTGGCCGTGCTGCAAACACAAAATTGGCGTTCTTGATGGTTTTATTGAATGGCGGAAAAAGGATGACTGATCAGGGTGTGCGGTGAATTAGCAACACAAGGCACAATTAAAGTTCCGTCCAAGTCGGCGGTTAACGCTAGGGCTGTTAACGTAATCTTGCAGCGGCAGAGAGCGCGCGAAGCATCGAAGCAAATGAGCACAGCGCCACCGCGATGCGATGAGTGGACAAAAGCGAGAACAGAATAGAAACTTGAGTGTAGAACTCCAGAACAGCCTCGATTTTGAAGCCTCCGCCGAGGTGGCAGCAGATGACACGCACCAACTCGCTAGCGGCGTCGAACGCACGGAGAGCGCGCCGTCTGGAGTTGTCTTCGCCCCGGAGCAGTAGGTTCCTTAGTTGTCAGCAGAGGAACTGCCTGGACCTGGAGCATGCAACAGGGAAGGCGGTGGGTGGGAGTTTACCCAAGTGAGATGCCCCGTGGCCTGGGCTCGAGTCTCGCTGTCCGGCAGCGCTTCAGAAATAGTTCTGAAAATACAACAAGATTGTTGAACATATTTTCATTTCGAATACTATAAAGTTTGAGACGGAACACTTTCTGTCCACAAGTAGCTTCGTTTTAGAAAGCATCGCTCGTGTGAAACTCAGCTTGCACTTTTCTCAGACGATATCCTGAGAACTATAGATGAATGGCGACACGCTGTATCCATATTATACGTAGATTTCCGAAAAGCATTTGACGTGGTGCATCGGTTCAGGCTGCTAAAGAAGGCACGAGCATACGGAATAGGTTCCCAGATAATTGGGTGAACCGAAGGCTTCTTACGTAATTCTACCTAGAATGTGGTCCTCGAGTGCGGGTGTTCATCAGAGACAGGGATATCGTCAGAGGTGTCACAGGGAAGACCGCTACTATTCCCTACATGCATAAATGATCTGACGGAGAGTGTTGGCAGCAGCCGGCCGTTGTGACCGAGCTGTTCTAGGCGCTTCAGTCTGCAACCGCGAGACCGCTGCGGTCGCAGGTTCGAATCCTGACTCGGGCATGGATGTGTGTGATGTCCTTAGTTAGGTTTAAGTTGTTCTAAGTTCTAGGGGACTGATGACCTCAGATGTTAAGCCTCTTAGTGGTCAGAGCCATTTGAACTTTTTATTTTTATTTTTCTTTCAGGCAGCAATCTGCGGTTGTTGGCTGACAGTGCTGTGGTGTACGAGTTGTCGAAGGTGAGTGACTGTAGGGGGATACAAGATGACTTTAGGCAAAGTTTTTAGATGGTGTAGTGCCCTGCGTGACGCAGTGACGTAGTTTAAATATCTGGGCGTGAAGTTGCAAAGCGCTATGAAACAGAACGAGGGTCAGTATTGTGGACGTGAAGGCGAATCTTTTATTGGGAGTATTTTAGGAAAGTATGATTCACCTGTAAAGGAGAATGCATCTGTAACACTAGTGTGACACAATCTTGAGTACTACTCGAGTTTTTGGGTCCCCCACCATTTCGGGTTAAAGGATATCGGATTAAAGGACGGAATCGAAGCAACTGAGAGGCCAGCCTCTAGATTCGTTATCGGTAGTTTCCATCAACAAAGAAGTATTACGGATATGCTTAGAGACCTCAAATGGCAGTCTCTGGGAGGAAGGCGACTCTGTTTGCGAGGAACGCTATTGACAAAGTTAGGAGATCCGACATGCCGCATAAGGATCACGAACATAATAGAAGGATATTAGTAGTCGTTTTTCCTCGCTCTGTTTGCGAGAGAACAGGAAGGGAAGTGATTAGTGCTGGTACAACATACTGTACGTCACGCATCGTACGGTGGCTTGCCGAGTACGTATGCCGAGGTAGATGTAGATGTATGAGATTAGTGGCTGCTGATAGCAGCCCTGTATGTATGGAGGGCAGAGTAGGGCAGGGTAACCGCTGTTTCCCGATGTCCGGTGAGTGGTGTTGAGCGGAAATGTGTGTGTGAGAGAGAGAGAGAGAGAGAGAGAGAGAGAGAGAGAGATGGAGAGAGAGAGAGAGAGAGAGAGTGAGAGAGAGAGAGAGAGAGAGAGTGTGTGTGTGTCTCAGTGCTTCCTAAGGCCACAGCGAAGTGTGAAGTCTTCCCATTATATGGTCGGCCTTCTTATAATAAACAGAAGGCGCTAGCGTTCTATAACAAACTTATATTTGGCCACTGCTTCTACAGAGAGCTAACAATGTTCTCACAGTGCTGTTAACTAAGTGTGTGCGTGATTATTAAGCCTAGTAGCGAGTCAGTGACAATCAAGCAGCAGTAGACAGCGAACCAAATTTTATATATGTGATACGCTTGCATCTGAGAGATAAATAGTGCTCCACATGAATTAATTTACAGTGACGCTGATTTATTTAATTACGTATTTTGTGGGGGTTGAGGGCACGACAAACTAAGCCCAATTATTTTGTGCATTTTGTGACTTTGATTTAGCGTTAATCAATTGTATTCTCTCGTACCATTTGCACTGCACTTTACATATATATTTCGTTTCGCCCTCTGAAGAGAACGTGGAACCGTAGCACTAGCTTTTTTGTTCTTCTCATCTTCCCAAAACTTTCTATCCTTCCACTTTTGGACCTGTCTTCTTTCTTGCGACCACGTGTTTTAATATTTGAGATTCCTCACTGTTTGGGTCTTGGCTATGAAGTTACGTGCCTTGGTTTTTTTTGCTTGTCCGTTTAGTGGGGGCGAGTTGAATCCTATTTCTGTGGGGTCACTTTGGATTTCAACCAAACAAAATTGTTTTGGACTGTCGGATTACGTTACTTATGGGGAAGATTTTCTTTGGCGAGCGAGAGTCATATCGTTCGTGCTGTATGACCGTAGAATTTCATTCGTATTATCCATGCAAGTGAGGCGAACCGCTCAGTCAGCGAATGCTCAATTTCCCCGATGCCCTTGATGGTGGTAGTTAACGATGTCGTCTCCGTAGTGTACAAAGCTTTTTTATAAAATCTAGTTAATTGTTATGGATTTCAATTATAAAATAATTCTCTTGTTTTGGGTACGGTTGCTATTTTCCTTTCATTTTTTACATTTTAACCTCATTCCTCGAATTTTAGTTATTCTGAGATTGGGTTTTGTTATTCTTCTTGGCTTTGTAAGTCTTCTGTGCTGTCCTGGAGAGTTACTTACAATTACTAGTCTTGTGTATTACGAGGTATTTTATGAAGGATCTACATTCACTGTAAACCGTATTATTTGTTGAGGATTGTTTATGGTTATCTTATTGTAAACCGCATTTTTCGACAGAAACCTCGGTTGCTTCCATTCCTCACCCTAAGCTTGTAAGAGGTCCGTCATTAAAGAATTTCTTGCTAGCGCACTCGAGCAGATGTAATTTCGATGGATTGCTCATGCGCTGCCTGCGATATGTAAGGTATAAGAGAATCTCAGACCAGAGAGCAGTGTTGTCAGCAGTAGGAACTGTGTAGCAGTAGGAGTAAGGAGTAGCTAGCAGTCTGGTGTATCGAGTTGGCTGGGCCGGTCGTGGCGAGCGATGGCGGTGCCTGAGCGTTGTAGGATAAGGTAAAATCAGCCTCGCGCATATGTAGTATTGTTATATCAAGTCCCATGTAAATGATTTAAAAAATCTCTTAGTAATAATATTTCTCATAATAATTAATGTTTGACAATCATTCATTTCAATTTAAAGAATTTACTAATTTCTCCAATCCATGGTCATCCCGATTATTGGAAGTTGTTTCCTTTTATACATGACAAATCTATCGGCCAGCATTGCACTGGGCTGTGCCAGAAAAATTTATTATAATAGCAGATATATATGCGTTATCCGGCGACTTCATTGAGGTAAGAATTTTCAATTTATTCAGTATGATCTTTCAGGGCCATGACGCAGCACTGCTGTCGTCCAAAATTTACCAGTTTAAATTCACAGTCAAATATTGAAAGGTTGTAAGTGAGCCGCAATTTTATTGTGAGATTAGTCACATTTTATTGTTCCAAGGTTACGGAATTTATCTGTGGGAGGTTTCACTGAATGTGAATTATATAATTATATTTTTTACTTTTGGGAGTTTATTATATAAAGGTTACAAGCTGCTGTTAAAACCACACTCACCAAGGATAGATCTCCCGTCGACTCAGAAAACATTGCATACAGACAACACTTACTTAACAGAAAGGAAAGCAGATGCGACTTTTTCAAGGAACTATGACAATATCAGCTTTAAAAAACGAATAGCACACCGTGAGACTTGAATATTTTTGAAAATTTAATCGTTTTTCATACATCCCAAAACGATTTGGTAGCATTGGTATTACAAGTACGTCTAGGAATTCTTTCAAGTATGGACTGCGCGATTGGCTGTGGCTCACTGAGAGTTGCCAACGTGGTAAATATTGTACCTATTAATCTTAATTTGCATCAGATGCAAGATGCTTTGGTAGCAAGACACTAAATGAATGGTTGGACAGTATCATTTGTTCCAAGGGTCCTAAAAATGAATAAATAAATATATAAAAAGGAAAAAGATTTATTTCGTTGTGAAAGATGTTTCTCAGTTCAGTATGGGATGTTTGAAAACTTAAGATAGCAGGAGGTCCAGCACTCCTTTATCACCCTCGCAGAGGAAGAATTGCCTATTCTAGAGATCAATGACGGATGAAGCAGTCCACAAGGTGATACACGAGAAGGGAAAATTGAAAGAAAGAGGGTACTCTGGTCTTCAAGTTCCAAGAAGAAGATTTCTTATTGGAGCGGGAAGGGAAATTGTATGGTACTCGTAAGTTTTAATGGAAATATGTCTTACACTCGCAGTCATTTTTAATATAACTTTAAAATCAGTTTCCCTGTACGTAAATACGTTCAAAGCCAAATCTTTCATCCTAAATATTACACAATCTCAAAATTTTCTGTAGGAGGTAGAATTTAGCCATTTTCATACTAGGTGCATTAATATTATCGCAAATGTAGTTCTTCCATTTAATTTTATCCCATTTATATATCGACATTTAAAGAAATTTTAGGTTTTAAATGTGAAAAAATTCTGAAAGTTAATTTGTAAAGTTTCTCATAAAACGAATGCATAGAACTGTGAGACAATGTGAATGTACATAAAAAATCTCGTATGTGGAAATTTACATCCGAGTATCAAAAGTTGGTTATCAAAAATTCCATGAAAATCATATTAAAAATTTAAAACTTAAAAAACCAGTGAGGTTCTGGACTTGAAAGCTTGGGTACTAATTTATCTACAAATGACAGAAACGATTTTAAAATTCGATTGAAATCTGCGGAGTATAATAAAAATTAAATTTGTGGATTGAAGCCTCCCTTTAAAAGGTTTAGGGAAACCTAAATCTGCGTTACTGGAAAAGTGTGCAACAGAGGGTGTGAAATTTAGTACACAGATCTGCCACCTACGAAACCTACAATGGCTCTTACATAGTTAGCCATGAAGTCGAACTACAGACACGCGTAAATAATTCCATGCTACTGTATCTGTTGCCAGAGTTCATCAACAGTAGTGGCTGGTAAATGGTGACAAGCCAGCCTATCGACAACCTAAATGTGTTTAATGGGTTGGAGTCCGGAGAACCAGTGGCTCGGACAAGAGTATAGCACACACTGTCTAAGTAGGGCACGAGAGTACAATCAACGTGCATTTTTAGTTATCTGTTTGAAATAACTTCCAAAAAGGAAGAAAATTGAGGAGATGGGACCTCGATAAGTTGAATGATTGAGAGGTTGTTTAGGGTTTCAGAGTGAGCATTAGGCAGCTATTGACTAGAACAGAAGAAAGCGATACAGTAGAAGACGAATTGGTTGCCTTGAAGAATGTGATAGTGAAGACGGCAGAGGATCAAATAGATAAAAAGTGAAAGCCTATTAGAAAGCCTTGAATATCGCAGGAGGTATTGCATTTAATTTATGAAAGGAGAAAATACATGTGTGCAACAAATAAAGCAGACGAAAGAGAACACGAAAGTCCAAAAAACAGACTGACAGGAAGCTCAAAATGGTTAAGCAGGGGTTAACCAGGGTAAATGGAGGACAAAGTAACGAATTATAGTCATATTTCACCAGGGGAGCAACAGATACAGCTTACACGAAAATTAAAGAGGCCTCTGGTGAAAAGGGAAGCAGCTGTATGAATATTAAGAGCAAAGAACGGAAAGCTGAGGAGTACATAGAAAGTCAATACAAGGAAAATGAACTCGAAGACAGTATAAAACAAATAGAGGTGACCTGGACGCCGAATGGATAGGAGATAGCGCAGAATTTGGCAGATCACTGAAAGACCTAAGTCAAAACAACGCCCCTTGGAGCAGGCAACATTCCATCAGAACTAGTGGCAACTTTGGGAGAGCCAGAAATCAGCAAACTATTTCATCTGATGTGCAAGATATATCAGACTTGCGAAATGCGAGTATCATCAGAGTTGAATAAGAATGTAGTAGTTTCAATTGAATAGAGAGGAGGTGCTGACAGGTGTGAATAATGCCGCACTACCAGTTTTGTAAGTCGTTGTTGGAAAATACTAATACGAATTCTTTACAGAAGAATGGAAAAACTGGTAGAAGGTGATGTCGGGGAAGATCAGTTAGGATTCCGGAGAAATATAAGAACACGTGAGGCAATGCTAAACCCTACGATTTCTCTTACAAAATATGATAAGGTAGGGCAAACACACATTAAATGAATTTATGGCCTTTGAGAAAGCTTCTGACAATGTTGACTGAAATATTCTTTTTGAAATTATGATGGTAGCAAGGGTAAATCACAGGGAGCGAAAGGTTAGTTACAACTTTCACAGAGAGCAGACGGCAGTTAAAGAGTCGAGAGTATGAAAGGGAAACAGTGGTTGCAAGTGGAGTAAGGAAGGGTTGTATCCTGTTCCCAATGTAAGTGAATCTGTACATTGAAAAAGTGGTAAATGAAACCAAAGAATACTTTTTGTTAAGGAATTAAAGTTCACGGAGAAGAAATCAAAATTTTAAGTCTTGCCGATGACATGGTAATATAAAAGGACTTGGAAGAGCATTTGATCGGACGACGCACATAAAGTAGCAGATGAATTTTGCTATTTGGGCAGCCAAATAACTGATAATGGCCGAAGAAGGGACGATATAAAATGTAGATTGGCAATGGAAAGAAAAGACTTACTAAAGAGCAGATATTTGTTAACATCGAAAATAGATTTAATTGTTAGGAATCCTTCTCTGAAAGTATTTGTCTGGGGTGTAGCCGTATATGTCAGTGAAAATGCACGATAACTAGTTTAGGCAAGAAGAGAATACACCCTTTTTATACGTGGCGTTACAGAAGAATGCTTGAACATTATATGTGTAGATCGAGTAACTAACTAGGAGGTACTGAACAGATTTGGGGAGCCAGAAACTTGTCAAGAGACCCAATTTAGTACTGGAAGAACGGGTGGGGTTCAAGATCGTTGAGGGAGACCAAGAGTGAATACAGTGAACAGATTCAGAGGGATGTAATTTGCAGTAATTATTCGTAAAGAGGATTGCATAGGATAGAGTAGCTAGGAGAGCTACATCAAATCAACCTTTGGGCTGAAGATCACATCAAGAACAACAGTTGAAAGGTAACGTAGTGGAATCCTCGAAATTGCGGCATAGCATCCGACTTAACACGTTAGAAATGGCTGCTTTCACAATTACTGGCTGCGCAAATACGGTGACCAACATTAATCAGTTACGAAACGGCATGTTCTGGAATAGAGCCCCAATCTTGCTTGTGCGTCTTGTTCGACTGTGTGTAATGTAGACCCGTATCTTACGTGGATCGAGATAACCGCATTCGACTGAAATTAACTGGTTGCAGGTATTAGACATTGCTTTGTACTTTCATTGGCTGTTATTGAACGAATGATGCCGTTGCATATCTAACTGGCCACGACAGTAAGTCTGTCCGTGAAACTGTGTACAAAATTCTCATGTATTATGTCTGAGAGAGGGAGTAAATTTAAGTTTTCAATTACAGGGGGCCATTCTCCACCAGAAGTGACTCTCATTCTCTTATAGCCAAAATTTCTTCCCATCTTTTGTCGAAAATCACCTGCACATCGTCGAAATGTGTTTCATATAAAACGATGGAGGGCTTCATAGACAGAAAAAGAGTTAACGAAAAAGCTACGTCTCTTATGGCTAAATAAATAAATTCACACGGATGCTAATATGAGGCACTTTACATAAAAAAGCCTTTATTCAGCTACAGCGATCATTCACAATTTTATACACATATTCAGTTATCATGCATTTTATCTATAGATAATACTCGGATATTGGTTTTGCAGAAATGATTTTATGCCTCCTTGGAATAGCTCTGGAATACGAACAGGATCATTATTTTTTGGAGTAATATTTCGTTGTCTGCATGTTAATAACGCAAACAGAAAAATAATGAATGTTGCATTTCATTTACGTCAGTGCTGTACCAGACTTTATCTCTGATTTCAGCTGGCCCATTTCAGTGCTGTTAAGTGTATCTAGAAGCCAAAGGCTACATACCCAAGACAGTCTCTTGTCACCCAGCGGATATCCAGTCTGTTGGTCATGAATGTAGGGGTACGCACTGCCGGATGTACACTACTCCATAAAAGGCGCAGCACCTAAAAAGATGCCACAGTTCTCAAGCACCTGGACGCTGTTAGAGAAGACGGAAATTAAAATGCCCGTGTGGCAACCTACGCTCATAAGGTATGTGGTTTTCTGAAATGGATGCTGGGAAAATGGTACAGTCAATTACTTTTATCATTCTCCTCCAGGCTGAGTATGTGCTCTAATGTCACGTTATCCATTGGACGTTAAACCCAAATATTCGTTCCGTCTCTAGAAGAGCACCTTAACTTCTGGACACTGTTGAGAACTGCCGAATCCCCCACACAGTGAGTGTGGACCGAGGATTCTATGTCGTCAGACATACTCACCGTCAATTCCAAGTTTTCAGCCAATTCTCAGGGAACCCACAGATCTATTTGTAGAGTAATTGCGTTTCTGTTGCTGGTGATTAGCCGCCAAAAATATTTACGCTTTTAGCGATTCCACAAATTTACGCATCCCGTGCCCGACCGTTACCACCCTAAGCGGGTCTGGATAATTAACAGGCAACTTTAGTTCCCTAGGTGTATGATAGCGGTCCAGAAAACCTCGCGGGTACCGGGGACTATTACCAAGTGTGTGTGTGTGCGTGTGTGTGTGTGTGTGTGGACCAACATTTCAAATGACTATCCAGACTGAATCCAACTAACCAGTGGTTGTTCAAAGATCAAACCAAGATTTGTTGGAGAACATTACCTTATCCCCACTGCAGTTGCCCCTAATCAAGATGTTCAGTGAAGGACATTGACATGTCGTGACTTTTTAGAAGTGTCAAAGGAACCTGCCACAAGGGATCTTCAAAAGTACTTGGGAAATGATGAATGACAGAATCACTAGCAAATTCTGAAGCAACGTAGGCACTGTATCCGACTGCTGTTCATCCCAATCACAATATTAAATATGGAACTCAAAGAGTTAGAGGAATGCATCACAAAGGATCTTGAGATGGACCTAGAAAATGACATGGATAAAGCGATTTACCCAGGATACCTACTTCCCTTCACCGGTAGCGCGATGCTCATTGACACGTGCCTCACTCTTCATAGTATTACTCATAGCTACTCTTCTTTTGCCATAACTTTTCTGCACTGACGCGGTCGCACTTCCACCGCTCAGAATTTTTATTTACTTTAGTGGAACCGACCATTACAAGCGATTCATTGTTTCTGCTAGAGTCTCTTAGAGCGGCCGCAGATTTTTATCGACAAATGGGAACCAACAGATTTAGTGGAATGAAATCGAGAGATAGAGTAGAACAATGTCTGTATTTTACATTGTCTGTATAGCTCGATGCAGTGTTCGTTCGAACATGGATAAATGTCCGTAGGAACGTTCCAGCGAAGTTTGCAGACACTATAAAATACTGATACTGCTCCACCGTATTTCATGCCAAAGCAAGCTAATCTGTCGAACAAAAACAATGCTGTCGCTGTGCGGAAATCATACGATTTGTATGCGGGCACTATGGGATATAGACATTAATACGAATGGAAGCTTGGGTCTAGGCGTAAGTCGTGCACGGATAGGGCGAAGCGGTTAAGGCTCGTGTAAAACGGGAAATCCGGCACAAATTTTCGTTTGTTACTGATAAATCGGTGTGCAGTCGTATTGGCAATTTGCGAATATATTTCATAAAATCGAGAGAAGTGTTCCGACAAACTGTTGGACTGTACACCAATAATGTAGTCGGCCTGTGATTACCAATAACTTCATGAAAATGCAGTTACGCAACATCAGCATGAAGTTTGGGAAATGTTTGTTACATGCCAGTTATCAAGTAATTACCAGTTACGTTTTCCAATTCTTAATTAGTTTCGCAGGTTTTAATTTGTAACACGTAGACTACCGGTACATCCTGAAATTGAATAATGTTCTGTTACTCTCTCGTGCTGACATTTCATTACATTTCTTTTGTAAACAGATGTAAAAAATCCTTTTATCCTCGGACAATTAAATGTTACGCTCAGAAAATGAAGTAGCCACATGAAACGTCAGCTAAAAGACTTCGTTAACGAGGAAGACCCGTACGTTTGTGCGTTGTAAAAACCGCGCAAAACGTTATTATCCCCACGAGAACAGTCCATTAGCATGGCGCATGATGGAGGGCGTCGTCCAGTATCACACGTCTCTCTTCTCTATTCCGTTCCAGAGTGCCACCTACGTGGAACGAGTGCTAATGTCTTTCTAACGGTGTTCTAACATCTCTCAGGCTTTCGCAATTAAATGTGTTTCTGAAGCTTGATTGTTCTTATGAAATTATTGCAACAGAGACAGTTTGTAGCCTTTGATTAAGGATTTTCCCATAATTTTAAATCCTACACTTAGTAAATTTATTCTTCGATAATATAAGGACGTTTGTGTGATTATAATATATTTATAATAAGATAAATTACAGAAAACGTCTGGAATTCGTCCTAGAAACGTATTTACCTTTATATTACTTTTGAGAAAGCCAGTGATAACTTAAAATACATCTTTTGTGGAAAATATCGGGAAGAAAAGGCTTTCCTAAACACTTTATTAATACCTTAAAAACCCTAATTGTACGTACAAAACCAGTCATAAATTCAGGTTAGAAAATGTCACATAAATTTGTAATAAATCAAGGTGTTTGACTAGGATACGGTAGATCACCCACTCCATTTAACATCTTTTATGACGCTCTAGTTATGAAGCGGAAAGATGAAATACACATAGGAACTAAAATAGGATCTGTCGTACCATTAATACCCTGGTATATGCTGATAACCAGAAAATTATACAGGCAACAGAAGCTAATTTATAAAGAGCAGTATACAGATTGAGCCAAAACGCAACATATTGCAACTTAAACTTATCTGCAGATAACACAAAGATAACGCCTTTCAAAGGAAAAAATCTAGTCACATCGAAAATAATATTAAATGAGAAAATTTTAGAACAAGTATCCGACTTCAGTTATCCAGGATGTGATATTGGTTTAATCTGTGACAAAGGTCTTGAGAAAAAGATAATAAATATCAAGCTATCTGTGGAACAACTGGAGGAATTTTAAGAAGGAAAACAAGAAAAGAGACACAAATACCTGCACCTGTATATGATTTCGAAACATGCACAACCAAAAAAAGTAAATAAATAAATGAAAATGAAAATCAGTTATATAAGTAGCACAGATGAAGTTCATGAGGTTTGTAAGAGATTGTAAAATAAATAATGAAACAATCAGATTAAAAAACTTTTTGAGTCAATTACAAAATAGAGTAGAATAGAATGAAATGGGGGAATCATGAAGATAGAATGGCAGAGAACAGATTGCCAAAAATACCATTAATTATCGGCCAATTGGAAACATAGAATTAGGTAGACCTAGTAAGAGTTGGACGGACGGATGATACTGATTGGAAGAAGTAATTACAACACATAATCCCTGGCAGTTCAAATGGCTCTGACACTATGGGACTTAACATCTAAGGTCATCAGTCACTTGGAAACTAACTAACGTAAGGACATCACACACATCCATGACCGAGGCAGGATTCTAACCTGCGACCGTAGCGGTCGCGCGATTCCAGACTGAAGCGCCTAGAACCGCTCGGCCACTGTGGCCGGCTTTTCCCTGGAAGTAGATGATGATGATGATGATGAAATGACAGGTCGTCACTTCTCGTACTAATCTCGAACTCTCGAAACAGTTTTCATTAAACTGTACTACCGCATTTCAAAGTCCACTCTTAACTACACGCAAATTAAATTCGAAAGGCAACCAGTGTGGATTACTCTTGGAGTTAATGTATATGAGAGCGAGGGAGGGGTATTGGTGGAGCGCGGGAGATTTCAAGAACTGGTAATTTATTTATAACTGATTTTCTATCCACATAATGAATTAGAGCATTTAACTGCGTGTAGCAGACATTTATTTTCTCATCTGAGTACGAAAATCCAGCACTGGCTTCCTATTTCGAACATTCCACAAAATCGGTATTACTCGAAAAAGTAACCTTCGAGATATTTGTTACGAATACACTTACTTCTGAAAGCATTGTCGCACATCGCTTTAGTGCATGCAAGATATGATATTACGCGATACTATGTTGTTTGTATTTCCCTGGCAGATTTGTATCAGCGTACCATCCCAAATGATACATGCGTGTGTCTGGGTGGGTGTGTATGTTTTATTAAACGAGAAATAAACAAGCGAATTTGGCTATAAGCGAAACAAACAGAAGGCCATCAAGTCGGCAAAAATGAGGACATTTTATGTAAATATTGTTTATGCATACTGTTTCGTGTATGATAGAACGTTCAAGTAGCGGCAGATGTGGAACATCTACCAAAACATTTGAACGGCCAAAAGCGATAGCTGAGTTCACAGAGATAGTTCCTGATGTTAATGTGAAAACGAAAAAAAGTATTAAAATCAAATGGAATTTGAGATCGGCTGGTTTTGTCTTTCTACTACGAAACGGAAAAATCCCTTTGCAGTAATGTGAAGCGCCATACTTCTCAATAGGACTAGGTTCTAACGCCCCGTCTACGACGTGGTCATTAGAGACAGGGCGTAAATTCGGATTTGGGACGGATCGGATTGTACATTGACAATACCCTCCTCAAACCTGCCATTGGTCATAGGTTATTTAGGGAAACTGCAGTTAAACTAAATCAAGAGGGTTTCAGCCTTCATCCTCACGAATGAGACTTAAAAGTGTTTACTATTTCATCAACTCATTGGGTAATTATCAATCGAGTGACATTTGTTGCTGAACTGTGTCAGTAACCTATTAATGAGTTACTCCGTGAGATCAATTAAAAATTTAGTTAACAGGTGGAATAGGTATGTATCTGCTGTTTGACGAGGGACCAAGAAAAAATGTGTGCCTACTGACACACATCGATAGCTGATTTACAACGCTTGAAGAATAGGAAGAAATGTAGTTCAAACGATTTATTCAATGTCTGATACCAGTAAACGAGTAGAATATCAGTGACAGAAAGGTAGACTTCTCCCACACGGCTTGTATCAGTTATCATTTTACAGAGGTAATGTAGTTACAACACAGACTACAATACCTGCTTGCAGAAAAGCTTACAGATCGTAGACGTGTGAATTTCGCTCCCTTGATTACTATTCACCATTTTGTGGGGAAGCAAAATGCCTCTGCGCAATGTTGCCGTCATCAGTAGTGCATCATGGGGTCTCGAAGTCAGACTGCGTAATTTCTCGCACATTATCGTCCAAACACTGCCGGAGCACCGAGGTAACTCCAAATCAGTTATTTATAGGACTCATATCTTCCTAAGATTTATTTGGCAGCTTGTGTCTATTCAACGAGAAGTATTGCTGCAAACTCTACACAGTTTCTGAAAGGAACTATAGCACACACTGTCTGACATGAAACCAAATTCGTTGGCAAATAACGTGACATCAAAGAGATAATAAATACTTTCAGGCAAATTCAGCTGTTGTTACTTACTGAGCAGTGGCTTCTCCTAAAAATGTACTACAGCGAATAACCACATTGTCAGATGCCATTTAAACATTACCATTTAACAATAATTTTTATTTCTGTTCAAATGGAATGTTTACAGCAGGAGCAGAGTGGGATTTGAAAATTGGGAGATTAAATTCTCCGTTGGCTGTGATAGTTCAGTATTTTTATGGTCCCCCGCCCCCTCACACGAACCACGGACCTAGCCGTTGGTGGAGAGGCTTGCGTGCCCCAGCGATACAGATAGCCGTACCGTAGGTGCAACCACAACGGAGGGGTGCCTGTAGAGAGACCAGACAAACGTGGTTCCTGCAGAGGGGCAGCAGCCTTTTCAGTAATTTCAGGGGCAATAGTCCGAATGATTGATCTGGCCTTGTAACAGCAACCAAACCAGCCTTGCTGTGCTGGTACTGTGAATGGGTGGAAGCAAGACGAAACTACAGCCGTAATTTTTTCTGAGATCACACAGCTTTACTGTATTGTTAAATGATAGTAGCATACTCTTGGGTAATGTATTCCGGAGGAAAATGGTTCCCCGTTCGGATCTCCGGTCGGGGAATACTCAGGATTTCGTTATCAGGAGAAACAAAACTGGCGTCTTACAGATCGGAGAGTGGAATGTCAGATCTCTTAATTGGGAAAGTCAGTTAGAAAAATTAAAAAGGAAACTGGGTAGGTTAAAGTTAGATATAGTGGGAATTACTGAAGTTCAGTAGACTTCTGGGCAGGTGAATACAGGGCTATAAATACAAAGTCAAATATGCGTAATGCAGGAGTAGGTTTAATGAAGAAAAAAAATAAGAATGCAAGCAAGCTACTAAAAACAGCATAGTGAACGCATTATTGTAGCTAAGATAGACCCAAAGCCCACGCCTATCACAGTAGTAAAAGTTTATACGCAAACTAATTCCGCAGATGATGAAGAGACTGAAGAAATGAGTGATGCGATAAAAGAAATTATTAACATACTTAAGGAACAAAAATTTAATACTCATTGCTGAAGGAAGAGAAGTGCTGCACTAGCGTCAGTCCTAGTCGAGGAAAAGAGAAATTTTATCAAAAGTCAACGAAGTTGGAGCTGGACGATGGAATCTGGGGCCACAGTCAGAGTGTGGTAACAGTCGACAGCCAGCAGGCCAAACAAGGTAAACATGGCACTTGCGGGCAGGGAGCTGTGACGGCGGTATTGCATGCACAATTTGTTTTTAGTGGTGCAACAATGAGGCGGGAAACCAAAGCGTTTCTTGAAGTTATTGCGATGTATTATGTGGGGCACCAGGCCAGAGCCAGGAGGGTGCTTTGTAAGTGGCAGACATGTGGGAATTTATCCCTGCCATATTTTCTCTCACTAGAGTCATAGTTTATTACACTACATCAGAAGCAATTGGAAAACCAGTACAGACAGGCGATTTTAGCATGGGGCAGAGTGTGCCAAGTCAATCAGGCATCGGGATGGACCTGTGCTGGTCTATGCTTATGGGGGACAATCAGGCAGCAATGTTATCAGTATTCTACATAAACTTGTATTTTGTTTCTATGTACTTGTGCAGGCTGTATTCGACCTCCAGGGACACAACACCGGGGTGGGACGGAGCGGCACCCTGGAACTTGGACGCTGCATGGCCTGCCTGAAAGAGGGCAGTGACAGCGGTCTGCAGTATCCAGGAGGGGTTCGGTTCCATTCCCATCTACGAACTACGTTCGATTCCCACCTGGCGTACCAGGGTCCAGGCGAGGCGTACGCCGCGGAAGGCGCATAAGCGCTGCAACAGCGCCAGAGACGGTAGTGGGTGTTGCCATATGGCAAGCATCACTAGCGGCAAGTTGCGGCACAGATTCCAGGAGGGCGCGAGTTCGAGTCCGGGCCTGTCCTGGAAGCAGCAGCGGCCCGAGGGCCACAGGTGACCAGTACATCCACCTTCGTTCCATAGTCGGACAGAGCAGGCCAAATGGGGTGGAGGGCGGCGAGGACCATGGACTATAGCAGTCTCTGGAATTGTGGGCAGCTACGCAGCGCAAGACACGACGCATTGATGGGCAGTGACCAGGCACAGAGCAGCCGACTTCCAGCCGAATGGCCCTGATGACAACAGCAGCAGCGTCAGCATACCAGGAGTTGCTGAACTGGCTGTACTCACGGAATAACACTGTGGGCGGCGCGCCGAGACTACGCTGCACCCGTCGAATACTGTAAATTAGCTGAATAAAGCAATGCTACCTAATACCGCTGTATCACTCTGCACTGTCCCTCAACTCTCTTGAACTTGCCCAGCCTCCTGATGAAACACGGTGCGGTGGGTCCCAGCTTCAGCTCGGCCATCTGGAGTCCCAGGTTCGAACACCGAACCCACAACAGAAGGTAAAGTAGTAGGTGAATGTGGACTGGAGGTAAGGAATGAAAGAGGAAGCCACCTTGTAGAATTTATCGCAGAGCACAACTTATTCATAGCTGATGCTTGGTTTAAGAATCATAAAAGAAGGCTGTATATGTGGAAGAGACCTGGAGACAATGGAAGGATTTCAGGTATATTATACAATGGTAAAACAGAGAATTAGGAACCAGGTTTTGAATTGTAAGACATTTTCAGGGGCAGATGTGAACTCTGACCACAATTTATTTGTTATGAACAGTAGATTAAAACTGAAGAAACTGAAAAAACTTGGGAATTTAAGAATATTGGACCTGGTTAACCTCTAAGAGCCAGAGGTTGTAGAGAGTTTCTGAGAGCATTTGGAAAACACTGACAAGATTGACAAGAAAAATGAAAATTTTGTATGACTTTATTAAATTCTATAATCTTTACATTGATGTGTACGTTAAAGGGTTTGAAATGAAAATGACCTATATATACCAAATTTAAATCTGTCATGTAGTCTGGAACCACTAGGCCGCTACGGTCGCAGGTTTGAATCCTGCCTCGGGCATGGATGTTTGTGATGTCCTTAGGTTAGTTAGGTTTAACTAGTTCTAAGTTCTAGGGGACTAATGACCTCAGCAGTTGAGTCCCATAGTGCTCAGAGCCATTTGAACCATTCTGTCATGTATGCCGCCACGCCCCCTTTATTTCTGTTGCAAAAACCAATGTTATTTCGAAAATAACTGTGAACTTGCTGTTTCCAGCGATTATACGTATGATAAATTGTATATGTTGGTAACAGTGCAGGTTATTAGTATCTGTAAATGAGTATCTTTGCTACTATTTACTTTTGTTTCGCTGAAGCAGTTTGTTCACGTGTTAGTGAATGTTTGTTGCCCAAGTGACACATATATTTGTGGAAGTACTTATCCTTTATAAATACGGACTATGCCACGAATCAAGAAATTTAGTAAAAGGAAATTCCGTGGTAACCAGTCCACAAACAAAGCAAGCCACACTGTTTAACCTATCAGTTATTCAGGGATGAAATCCTACATGGCACACCTCCTGGTGATTCAGATTTTTGCGTTAACAATGACGCTGTTTGTAGTGGATTTGTTGTTGTTGATGTGGGCATATTATCTTCTTTGATAAATGAATTGGCGAAATGTAAACAATGTGATAGTGTAGGCTCTCTGGAAATAACTGAACAACAAAGTAGCAGGAAGAGTTTACCGTCAACATTATTTGCTCTGTGTATATCCTGAAATTAATCTTCGAACACTGTGCATAATTCATATGATATGAATTTGAAGTTAGTGTATGCAATGCGTGCAATAGGAAAAGGGAAAAATACTGCCCAAACGTTTTGTGGTTTGCCGGACCTTCCTCCTCGTCCCAGTAGGTTCAGAAAGTACATAAAAATACTTTTAGCTGCCTTGACGATTGTATCTAAAGCATCTATGCAATGTGCGATAGAAGAAACTGTGAATATCAGTGGAACCAGGGACACTGCTGTTGCATTTGATGGGACATGGCAACGTCGAGGACATCGTTCCTTGAATGGTATTGTAAGTGCTACTTCTCTGGAGAAAGGAAAAGTTGAGGACTTATCTAAGAACTACCACACCTGCCGTGGTAAAACTGAAGGACGTATTGAACATCAGTGTTCCTAGAATTATGATGGTTACAAGAGGTATGGAGTGTGATGGATCTTTAAAAATATTTCAGAGGCTGCTACCCATTTATAACGTTAGACATACGAAGTACCCAGGCGATGGGGACTCTAAAGCTGTCAATAAAATTAATGAGTTCAATGTTTACGGAGATGCCTTGGTAACAAAACTGGACTGTTGTGGACATGTGCAAAAGAGGATGGGTGCTAGATTGAGGAAACTACGAAGAGAAATGAAAAGAAAGTTGCCCTCTGATGGCAAATCTCTGTCTGGCCGAGGCAGATTGACATAAACTGAAATAGACGTTCTTTGAGTTATTACGGTCTGGCCATTATACGAACTGCACCTCTGAATGAAGTTACATCAATGAGAAAAGTTGTATGGCCCACCTACTTTCATAAGTTGTCCACAGAAGACCATCCTGTTCACAGACTTTGCCCTGTAGGAGCAGATTCTTGGTGTGGTTACCAAAAAGCAAAAGAAAGTGGTCAAATATACGATTATAAGCATTCTCCTCTTGATGTTAGGAATGAAATAAAACCAATGTTTAGAGACCTGACTGATCTTGTTTTGCTTAGTAAATGTCTTCAAGGGGGCACTCAGGATACAAATGAAAGTTTCAACCATTGCATATGGGAAAATTACCCAAGAATATTTTTGTGAGACTAAATACATAAAAAAATGGCGTACTAGATGCAGTGATAGAGTGACAGGAAAGTTGGAAGTCCTGAGAAATTTGGGCATAGAATGTGGCTCTACTACGGAAGATCAATTGCTTTTGTGTGACAGACAACGGGTGCATGAAGCTGAAAGATTCGCTCTTCAAGTTACCAAAGAAGCAAGAAGTGCTAAAAGGAATGCCAAGAGGAAACTTGAAGATGAAGGAATGTCGCAGGATGAAGACTATGCTTCAGGAATGTTCTGAGGCACTGTTTAATTGGAATCATAACTCCATTCGCAAATTCTTGCAAGTTCTAGTTCTCAGAATTCAAGTACAAATATTTCCTAAAGTTTATAAAGCATTGCTCTAGTCTTTTTTTCTGTAACTAGCAGTAGTACATATTTAAATAGTAGGCTTAAGCTTTATTGCAGAATCAACTAAATTATAGAAAAAATAACATTTTTCTAGGAAAAAAATTATAAAAATTAAAATGTAAGATGTGATATTTTTATGCTTGTAATATACGTAATAGGAGGAATTGAATAGGTCTAGTACCTCAGCCACCATGTCATTCATATCTGGTAAAAATTTTGTCCCCTTCAAATGTATAACTTTTTATTAAATGGTACCTCCATTTGATTAACCATTTTGAAAAAAGAATTGCATCAGTTCCTTTGTAATTTTTTTTAATAACCATAAGCAGGTTCAAAAATATTTAAAATACTAGTAATTCGTTTAGAAAGTGTACTGCATTACCTCATATCAGCAAACAAGCTGTAAAACATACACGTTATAAACAGTGCCTGAAAGAATAGGTGTTGATTTTTAAATAATATTGAGCTGGAAAAGTACCCTGTATCCTTAAATGATGAACAAATGTTGTTTTTTCCTGTATATCTGTGCTCTTTAAATTTTGTTTCGAACGTAAGCCCCGTCTGCCCAATATAAAAGCAACTGCTCTCGCCATATGTGATTTTAAGTATACCTAAATGATCCATTAGAATGTGTCGAAAGCACTTTAAGGTCGTTCGCAGTCCATCCGGTTATCTGTAAGAAAGTAATAATGTGAGAAGACAATCATAGTTTGTAGAAGGACCTGCAGAAGATTGATGAATGGAGCAACGACTGGGTGTTGACCCTGAAAGTCAATAAATGTAACATTTTGCGTACATATGGGAAAAGAAATCCGCCATTTTAAAACTACGCTAAACTGCGGGAAGCAGTAACCACCGTAAAATATCTCTGAGTATCGGTCCGCACGACTTAATGTGGAATGAATATGTAAAACAAGTACTAGGAAACGACGGTGCCACATGAGATACTTAGGAAGAATCTTAAGGAAATGTAACTCATCAACTAAAGAAGCAGGCTACATACCGCTTGTCGACCGATCGTTGAGTTCTGTGCATTAATCTGGGGCCAATACCAAATAGAACTGACAGAAAAGAGAGGAGATCCAACGAAGAGCTTCCCGTTTCGTCACTGGATCGTTCAGTAAGCGCGTGAGCGTTATTGACTCAACCTCTCGTGGCAGGAGTTCCAAGGGAGGCATTATGCATCACGGAGAGGTTTGTTGTCGAAATTTCGAGGGAGTACTCTCCGGGAAAAGCCGGTCAACACATTACTTCCTCGCACATACGTCTAGCGAAAAGATCGCAACGACGAAATTCGATTGCTAAGAGCTAATACAGAAGATTACTGACAATCATTCTTCGCACACGCCATTTGCGAATGGAAGCGGGCATCAGTTACCATTGTCAACAAGAAACCCCTTACACATATGGAGGGTATTCCAAATGATTCGAGTGTAAATTATACAGATAACGAAGAGAAGTGAATAACGTACAGTTATTCATTACTAACCACGACTTAGAAATAAGAATGGACAAGAAATTAGCGACCACTAATGACATCACGTCGATGCCATACGCTTCTAGCCTATACAACGGTCTGAATTCGGCAAGCAAGAGAGTTCACAAGTCTCTTCAGCTAGGTCATATCCATATAGTGATTACTGAAACCCGTAGACCTGACTCATCAAAACAGGTATGTGTATTTGGAATTCTGTACTCACGGCTGTTGCCTTCTTTGAAGAAAGGAATGTCCAGTGAATACTGGTCATGAAAGTTCGGAAGAAATGGTGACACATGGTCGTAGAGCACCCGAAATAAACATCCTAGTTCATGTTCACTGTATCCCTATAGTGTTGACGGAAGTCATGTTCCGGAAAAAGCCCTCCAAACATCGTAGCCCCTCCTCCGGCCAGAATCATACTCTCAAATTGTTACAGATTAAACGCATCATTGGATAATAAATACTTTTGACATCTTGCAACATCTGAAAGAAGCTAAAGTCACTAGTAATTTTACATTGCTGAACAATATTAGTAAGTGTAACCTACTGCGTATAACAAGGCGAAAATCCCCATTAATGTCAGAGTACAAAATAAATTCCCAGTCTTTGGAAGCGGTAATATCCGTCAAGTATCTGGGTGTGACTTCTCGAAATAATCTCTAAATGGAATGATCAGATTACACAAGTAACGGACAAGGCGAACCCTAGATTGCAGTTTATTGGTAGAATCCTGAAGCGATGTAGTCCTTCAACAAAGGAAATAGCTTACAATATGTAAGTTCGTCCAGTCTTGGAGTATTGTTCGTCTGTATGGGACCCTTACTAGTTGGGTCTGATTCAAGAAATTGAGAAGGTCGAAAGAAGAGCAGCAAGATTCGTGACTGGCACATTTAGCTATCGCGAGAGCGTTACAAATTTCGTAGACAGTTTCAAGTGGGACACACTTGCAGACAGACGGCGCGCTAAGCGGAAGTGGCTGCTCGCTAAATTCCGAAATCCGATTTTCGCCGAGGATGTAGAGCATATATTATAACCACCAACTTTCAAATCGCTCAATAATCACCATTCAAAGATAAGTGAAAGTAGAGCTCGTACTGAGGCGTTCAGACAGTCGTTTTTCCCTCGCGCGATCCGCGAGTGGAACAGACGGGGGGAAATATGACTTTTACGCTAATTGTGCCCTCCGCCACACACCGCTTGGTGGCTATCGGAGTATATATGTACATGTAGATATAGAAACAACAAACCAACATACCTGGCGTATATATAGGTGTGGCTGTTCTTTTTGACATGTCCGAAAGAATAGACACCGTTTTCAACCAGCAGCCATTATGAATTAAGCCAAAAAGGAATTACAGACATTGGCTGCAAGCAGGTATTGATTGACATCAAGGGGGAAGATGAAAATTCGTGCTGGACTGGGATTCGAACTAGATATCCTGCTTATTGGTCATTGTAACTTAACTGACTACCCCAGCACGCCTCTCTTCAGACCGAAATTCTCAGCTTATCCACGCACTACTAATAAGTGCCGCTTCCCCAACATCCTCATCACGAGGGGTATTCAGTCGATTCCCGTAAAAGACAGAGCCTGGTGTGCATCTGCACTGAAGCTATCAGTGACCGTCTGGGCAGTTGTAGACTGATTTTTTATGATCTTTTTGCTTTGTCCACCATGGGCCATTTTACTACGTGGACAGGAGAATTCCTTAACTTCATCTACTTCTTGATCACCATTCCTAACGTTAACTTTCTTGCTATTCTCATCTCTGCTACTTCTCATTACTTCCGTCTTTCTTAGATTTATTCTCATCCATATTCCGTACTCATTAGTATTCATTCCATTCAGCAGATCCTGTTATTCTTCTTCACTTCCATTGAGGATAGCAATGTCTTCAGCGAATCTTATCATTGACATCCTTTCACAATGAATTTTAATTCTACTCTTGAACCTCCCGTATATTTCCGTCATTGCTTCTTCGACGTATGGATTGAACAACAGGGAGAAAAGAAACATCTCCATCTTACACCTTGTAAGAGGTATGCGCTGCCTGCGATATGCAAAGTATAAGAGAATCGCTGACCAGAGAGCAGTGTTGACTGAGTAGGAACTGTGTAGCTGTAGCAGTAAGTTGTTGCTAGTCGCTAGTCTGCGGTTGTCGCCAGTCTGCTCTGGTCTGGTGTAAACTGTTGGCTGGGCCGGTCGCGGTGCAGCGATGCCGGAGCCTGAGTATTATTGTATAAGGTAAAAAGCAGCCTCGCGCGTATCTAGTAATGTATGTGAATTCCCATGTAAATCTTTTTAAAAAATGTCCTAATAATAATTTTTGTAATATAAAGTAATTTTTTTAAAGCATCCATTTCAATTTAAAGAATTTATCCAATCCATGATCATTTCTTTCACGAATCACAAATGTATAGGCCAGGATTGCACGGAGCTGCGCCGAAAAATTTTTAGGTAAGAGCAGATATATTCGCCGTTTTTATTGAGGTAAGAATTTTTGCTTTTTTATTCAGAATCATCTTACAGGGCCATGACGCAGCACTGCTGTCGTCCTAAAATTTACCAGGCTACTGAATTTATTTTTTTTATTATGAGGTTTAAGAATTTTTCTGTTTCGTGCTTACATTAAATGAGAAAAGAATTTTGTGGGTACATTAAAAGTGAATGCATTTCTGTACGGAGATTATAAATGGGAACCAATTTTGTTCTGAGGTTACACTAAATTAGAATCAAATTCATTATTCATATTTAAATTCATTTAATTATTTCGTGTGGGGAGGTTACACTTGGCGACAACCGGCCAGGATCGTATTTCTTTGTGAATCTCTGAGAAGTAGTCATATATCTACTATTATTTACTTAAATGTAGTTTGCATCTGGCGCAACGCATTTACTAATTTGTCACTCTTTCTTTCACTTGCTGTTTGTTGTAATTGTGCTTTTTCCATTTTTGCTTTGCCTTTGTTTCATTTTCGTGCTTAATTTCGATTTGTGAAAAAATGCCGCGAAAAACTTTTAACAGTACATCGCGATGTGCAATGAGTGAAATAGCGGACTCGAATAATTTGACCGATAATACTTGCGACACTCAGTGTAATAGTGATAATCTACTAATTACAGATAATCAGTACGTACCGATCACTAATATTGATTTTGATCCTAATGATGAACAAACAAATTCAATTGTGACCTCTGTTAATTTAACGACAATTGATGACGCGGCACGTTCCATTACAATGAACGCTGCCCAGTTTGACACACCCGGTTTGCAAAATTTACGTAACGAACAGACAAATTTTTCTAACGAAAATGAACAGTGTAATCAGAATACGTCAGATTTATTTGATTCCGGTGTAGTGACTAACAGTGCACATCCAATTGGCGAACCTTTTCAAGAATCAGAAAATGACCGAATGGTTACGCAAAACGTGACAATTGCAGGTACGCCATTAAACAGCACAGAGAATAGAGTAGGTAAAATTGGCATGGATCAAGTTATGGCATTATTACTACAACTTCATGAATCAAACAAACAAAATAATGAAAATCTCAAACAACAACTTAATGAAAATAATGAAAATCTCAAACAATTAAATGAAAAACTAGACAACAATTCCCAACCGTTGAATGAAAAACAAGACAGATCGATCGAACAAACATATTCCTCCATTACATCCCATTGTCCCTGTTAAATTGAGACACATGGCCGCTGTAGACATTTTTGGTCCGATTCCCAGAACTGTTAGAGGTTTTTGCTACATCTTTGTCGCTGTTGAACTCTTCAAAATTTGTTACCTTCACTCCGTCACGCAAAGCTACTGGTAAATCTGTTTCGAAAGCATTTATAAAACATTTTCTATTTCATGTAGGACACGTATTGAAAGTAATTTCCGGCAATGGATCACAGTTTCGATCTGCTATATGGACATATATGTTACGAGCTAGAAACATTTCTCCGATCTATATATCCAGATACCATGCTTCTTCGAACCCTTGTGAACGACTAATGAAAGAAATTGGTAAACTATGTAGAATATACTGCCATAAAAAACATATTGATTGGGAAACACACATACTCTCATTCCAAGATGTAATTAATTCCATAACAAATGAATCTACTATGCTATCTCCGACTGTCATACTGAAAAATGTTGAACCACCTAACAAAATTAAAGAATTAGTAACCTTTCCTACATCGCGTCGACTACGGCACCATGAAATAATTGACATTGCGCTGAACAACATCAAATGTGTCGCAGAGCGCCGGAGAAGACAGCAAAAACAGGTTTTTACACGCCGTGACTTTCACATTGGACAGAAGATATTAGTACGTACACACTATTTATCCAACAGAGGAAAGAATAGGTGTAGTACACGTGAGCTTCTATACGCAGGTCCATATCGAATTCGCAGCATTCCTCACCCCAATGTAGTACACGTCGAAACTTTGAGAACCAGAAAAAGTAAAGGCATTCACCATGTCTCCAATATTAAACCCTTTATTAAATGAATATACTTTATGATTTATCACACTGTAATGCCATTTCTTGATTTTTATATGACCAATGATGCAATTATTTATATGAACACCTACTGATGATTATTATATTTTTTCTTGGCAAGTGCCCGGCAAGGTAAGGTTAGCAGGTCGCTTTTCTTGTCGTTACACATCAGAACGTGTATATTTTTCCAGATAGACTTACACATTTTATGACCACTTATGAAATTATATTTATGTGACTACTTACTGATGATTATCATATTTTTTCGTGGCAAGTGCCCGGCAAGGAAAGGTTAGCAGGTCGCTTTTCTTGTCGTTACACATCAGACCGTGCTCATTTTCCATTCTTCATGTACGTATGATTGTTTTCCTGTTTTGTTTGTATGCACTATGAAATGTTTAAGATGTAACAAACACCAGTTGACTTTGACATTTTGCCGTATGATATCTCAACATCGTGACTATTTTACATTTTTTTTTTTTTTTGCTGCTACATTGTGATACTCTGTGTACATTTTTGCACCTGTACACTATGTTTTTGATATATTACGTTTTCTGTCATGCTATGCTGTATGCTTAATTATATCACTAGAAACCAGTTTTTATTTAATGGGTATATGATTTAAATGCAAGACATTAATCATTGTTCATCATTTTCAGAAAGCAATAACGTGTAAAAGAAATAAATTAAACAAACCACAGTGGATTACTATGAAATGGGAGTTTCACCTTCGGAATGAACGAAAGAAGATGCAATACCTCGTCACGAAGAGTAAATGGATCAGAATTAACAAGCATTAACAAGAATGTACTATACACATCGTATGATAGCGGTCTTAACTAATTTTTTCTTTCAGAATACGAGGCGATTGATGCAGGCTGTCAGACAGAACTACACATCTTAGTTTTAGTGATGAAATATGCTAGAAATAAGGAACTCTATACTATGAATAGTTGTATGAAGTAAATGGTAATTTGGATAATGAATAATGAAGTGTCTTTTTTTCAGATGATAATGAATGATGATGAATAGTGATGAAGAATATGGTACTATGAATAATGAAGTTTTTCTTTGCAGGTGATGATAGTAATGAAGTTATGCTAATATGAATAATGAAGTTTTTCTTTGCAGGTGAAGATAGTGATGAATTTTATATGGCCGCTTAACGCACCACTTTTAAGTTTTTCTTTGCAGATGAGAATAAAGATGAAGTTTATATATTTACTGTTAGTTAAGAAATGCTATGTAGTTATTTAAGTATTTGTTGCAGTTCGTTTTGACAGTATGTCTTATGTCGCATGGTATAATGACTGAATGTTTTGGAAAGGACAGCTAGAGTACATATATGTTGAGTACACGTTTCATTACCTGTTAATTCGAAGTCCACTACTTTTCAGCATAATATGCGTTTCTTCTTTCAGCTTAATAATCCCTCTTGTATTTTTTCCAGGAGAAGCTATTCATGAAATTAATGTGCTATAAGCAGTTGGTCACTAAACCTGTTCTAGTACTTGCATTTTTTACCCATTTGTGTGTGTCATTCATGAATGTGATTACATATATTCTACTTGTTTCATAACCTTGCTACAGCTGACTCATGACGAATGACGTTACCTATCCTCATTTGCAGCAATAAGTCAAAAGCAAATATTGTTATCCCCCAGCAATTAATTATCGATCCCAACGCAATGCATTGCTAGCACAAAAAAAAAAAATGTATTACCAGTCCCAAATAATACTACCAGTTTAAGAGAGTTCTGAGTAATACTGAATGATGTTTTCTAATCACAGACCTTGAGTAATAGTTACAGTGTGTTACATTTTAAACACTGCTGTGTCATGGTCCTGTAAGATGATTCTGAATAAAAAAAGCAAAAATTCTTACCTCAATAAAAACGGCGAATATATCTGCTCTTACCTAAAACTTTTTCGGCACAGCTCCGTGCAATGCTGGCCTATACATTTGTGATTCGTGAAAGGAATGATCATGGATTGGATAAATTCTTTAAATTGAAATGGATACTTTAAAAAAATTACTTTATATTACAAAAATTATTATTAAGACATTTTTTTAAAAAGATTTACATGGGAATTCACATACATTACTAGATATGCGCGAGGCTGCTTTTTACCTTATACAATAATACTCAGGCTCTGGCATCGCTGCACCGCGACCGGCCCAGCCAACACGATACACCGGACCAGAGCAGACTAGCGACAACCGCAGACTAGCGACTAGCAACAACGTACTGCTACAGCTACACAGTTCCTACTCAGTCAACACTGCTCTCCGCTCAGCGATTCTCTTATACCTTGCATATCGCAGGCAGCGCATACCTCTTACAACCTTTCTAATCCGAGCGCTTCGTTCTTGGCATTCCACTCTTATTGTTCCTTCTTGGCGCTAGTTTCGGATAGCGCCATTTGCCACGCACGGTATACTTTAACCATTGCGGCACATTAACAGTCTGCAAAATTTGCCGTCCTGGAAATGCTTGCACCCATGGTCGGAAAGCCAGTCAACAAACCGTTTTTGACGTCTGATAAATCTTTCCATTTCCACATTACGGCTACAGATGCATTGTTCTTCAGTGTCCCTATGACACGCTTTACATATCATTCACTGCTAATGCTGTCACCTGCCGTGTGTGACTGGTTATTGCACGTTAACATCAAGTACAGGCGGCGGTCAAATTAATGACTCTGGACCGTGTATTAGCCTTGCAGTAATAGATACCCGAACGAATGCAAATCGATGTCCGTTTTGTAGAGAATCCTCATCTACCGCTGATGCCTCTGGGTGCCAAAGATGAAAACGTCTCTCGTGTCCTACTCAGCGCTGTTCTACATGTAACTGTCCACAACCAGGCAATATTTTGAATACACTTAGCTATCTGAGTCCTACATTGTCTTTTCACAGGTCTCATCTGTAGTCGATTTTTGCTGGAGTCCTGAAGACCGAGTCTTTTACAACTCATGAGGCCAGGAAGGACGACGTATACTTCAGAAAACCTAGGGTATTTAAAATACCGGGTGCGTTTTTACAGTTTTATTTTGGCATACCCATCCTAGTCGATTAGGAAGAGAGGATCACAGCAATTTTCCACACTACCGTCACCTGTGATTTCATCATCATTTTATTGGCAACCGGTTTCAACGATGCACTTGGCTATCAATCGATCCTCTAAATAAATAGAGGCTGAATTTTCCCGTAAGTCATACGAGTAATTCAGAAAGTCGCTGTGAAAATAACCAGTTTCCGCATCAGCTCTTGCAGGAAGGAAACTTACGCGACGAGAGCGCAAACAAAACCCATTCTGCTGTCTAATCAAGGACTTGACGTGTCCATGGGAAAAGAACACGACAGAGCGAACTCTCTTCACTTGTTTTCAGATTAGTAACATTTTCCTTTTTCTTGCCACTGCCACACCTTGAATAATTTGTGACAGAGGTGGAATCGTTCGTGAATGACTTCCGCCCCATCCGAAGAAAAGGACGTCCGAATCCAACGACCACCCGTTGTCTTATTTTTAAAGAAACTCTTTCGCCAGTCGTCGACTCGAAAGCATCCATGTTCTTAGGAACAAAAGCCGCTGTAAGTTCGTATTGCTTTGTGTTGCTTAAAATGTAGACTGCAGCGAGGGGAATACTGTGCTTACACCGGTTCAAGAACAATACACGTTCATGGAGAAAGTTAGCTTTTGATGCCTATAAAATTTGCGAATGTTGCATGAATTTGTCATGTGTCCGTTCGTAGTGCGAATCAATCCACGTGCCTCCAGTATGTCTGATTTGTTTAAGATCAATGTTTCCCCCCGCGTCTAGTAATTAATTAAAGCGTGCTATTTCACAAATTGATACTTTTGTAGGAGTACGTAATTTCAATGAAATTTCTTGGATGTAAAAGAATTTGCGTATTATGACCGACGGAGCCCCTTTGCTGGTTGACATTAGTGTATGGATTCCTAATCATTTTGTTAACTAATCTTCTTCAGCAATTTTCCTGCAACATTTCGTAGCAACCAACATTGGCTAATGGTGTTTTCACTACCATACGTCTTCTACGTTGAACTTTTAACGTGTAATTAAATCGAGGATTTGCTGTTAGGGAATGTTCTGACAGGATTGGACTAAATTTGGTGAATAAAACGAACCACTGTACTTATGGTAACATTTACGTGAATCTGGTTTTCTCCACGCTAGTCGGCTTTGCAGGTTGGCTCTGAGGTCTATTTCTAATCTCAGTAATCCTGTATGATAGCACAGTGCGAACTTTCCTGAACAAAGTGAACCTCCATTATATCTTAGTATATCCCTCTAACATGACTTACCAGAATTAATGCAATTTTTTCGGGTGTTATGGACTTCAGTTTCCATTCTTTGTAATACCTCCTCTGATGAAAGAGTTTTTTGTATTAATGTATTGTGTAGTAACTCCCTTATTTTCCTACTGTGCGAGTCTTGCTCCAAGGAGTGGTACAGAATTATTCATTCCTCAATCATTCCTGGAAATTGTGTGTTGATCCTTTCGGGAGGAGCCTTTGTTGATGATTATATTAAGGAATTCAATTAATATTTCCCCCAATGTGAACGTAATGAACCACAAGGAATGAATATTTATCCCGTAATGTAGCTATTGTGTTTTTCATAGATGTGGAGCTTCATTGTAATAAATGTTCATTTGATACTACATGGTCTTACTTCTCTCACCCCAGCTTTCTCTAATAGTTTCAGGAAAATCAGTGATCACAGCCACTGAGCACCGAAGAGACTTTGTTCACATACAGACTTCAGAAAGGACTGGTTCATCCCCCCGCTCCCCATGTATTATGAGCCCTCGAGGAATCGATCGTCACTGCATAGTCGTGCCGAAGCCATTGCGACTTCCACTGCGCACTTTAAGTGCAAGGTTTAATAAGTAGCTTCACCACGTCTTCTGGCGACAATGTACACGCAGTGAGTGACAATAAGACAAAAGGAACTGAATAAATTTCCCTCCCCGACTGCCGAGAGATCGCATTGTTACAACAAGCCCATATTATATGGCGAAAGAGATGACGGTCGGCGTAAAGAAAGGATAGATTCCTACATCCATTTTGGCGCTCCCCTCTCGAAGTACAACCTCTAAGATGTAGCTAACGACCTCATTTAACAAGTTCAGTACTTTATTTTGAGCAAATTTTTAATTATTCACTTTTGAGCAAATGTGTGATTCTTCATCAATTGTTATCCCATTGTGAATCTACTTGTCACAGTATTGTCTCTTGTGTGAAATTTTCAATTCGGCTAATAGTATTTGTGTAGTCTTCAATTTCGTTAAGCCAACCAGTTGCAAATAGAGGTTTATTAGCCCTTGACCTAGGTTTCGATATCTGTAAAAATATCATCTTCGGAAGTAGTGGGCCTTGTTACATCGTATGGTACTTCCGAAGAAAATATTTTAACAAATATCGAAACCTAGGTCAAGGGCTAGTAAACCTTTATTTGCACCTGGTTGGCTGATTTTTCAATCTCTTCAGATTCACACAGTTGCTGTTTTGGAGCGATGTTTAAGATCTTAATAGATGTTAGAACATACGTATCTCCGAACTCTAAAATTATTTTTATTTGGTTGTAGCCGTTAGAGGTGGGCTATCGCAGTTGCTAGTACTGCACTGAGCAGGCCTTATACACCAAGTTAAAGGAAAGACGCTTCATAGTATTGTAGGGTAGAAAGAGTTCAATTAAAGGTGTTCATCTAGCTATTTAGATAATGAAGGTATGAAAGTCAGTTATTATTCACAGTCTGCGACAAGATCATGAATAAAATAGTGATCCAGAAACTGTAGAACAAATTTTATACTTTCTTCTATGACCACAAATTTGTTAGGTTTCGGTCATCAATGACAATCTTGAGATGTGTTTGGAAACATGTCCTAGTATAATGGATCCATAGTGGCATCGTCAAAAGATAGTGAGGATGATGATGGCGATGGCAGGTCAAAGACACGAAAATCTTATTTATCTGAGACGGGCTGAAAATCAAACAGAAATGTATTCAGTTTTCTCTTATGTTTTCACTTATTTTCGCTGGTGGATGCGTATAAATATATTACTTTTTACTGTACCATTGACAATCAACGCAAACATTCGACATGCTATAATGTTTACAGATGTAACAAACTTATTGTTTTTTTTTTTTTTTTATCTTTCAACAAGAACACACAGCAGTGCGAGTTAATCTCTCCAGAAGGTCGTGGTTGCCACAAATTTAAACTTCAAAAATTCCGTTTATGTAATCGATGTTCATATCTTTAATATGGTATAGTCTTATTATTTAAAAAGCTTGCTAATGCTCTGTTTTTAGAAATGCAACTTCTCAACGTCCACCGTGCTTATTAACGAGCGTGAATAATTAAATAAGTCACAACCAAATGAGGCATGTCACAAATTCGAACAACAATCTCGAATCAGTAAGATGGTTAAAGGCTTTCACTCTGTGGACAACAGTAAATTACCAGCCCAAAAGAAAAAGGAAATACCACATCACCTCATTTACCTTCTACGGAAATCACACTCTGACCAGAAAGCGATGATGAGAACCGCATATGGAACAATTAAATAGGTCAAGATTCAGGGCCGCGCGGGGTAGCCGCGCGGTCTCGGGCACCTTAGCACGGTTCCCGCGGCTTCCCCGCAGGAGATTCGAGTCCTTCCCTTGTCGTTAGCTTATTTAGTTTAAGATAGATTAAGTAGTGTGTAAGCCTAGGGACCGATCATCTCAGAAATTTGGTCCCATAGGAACGTATCACAAATTTCTAAGATTCAGGAAGGAATACTGCAAAGCAGCGTGTCGTCACCTTATTTGGTTCAAATGGCTCTGAGCACTATGGGACTTAACATCGAGGTCATCAGTCCCCTAGAACTTAGAACTATTTAAACTAACCTAAGGACATCACACACATCCATGCCCGAGGCAGGATTCGAACCTGCGACCATAGCAGCCGCGCGGTTCCGGACTGAGCGCCTAGAATCGCTAGACCACCAAGGCCGGCGTCACCTTATTTATTCAATCTGTTTGCGGAACTTATTACGAGGAATGCCCTATTAGATGAAGAAGAAACCGGAATTCAAATAGGGGGAGTACATATATATAACCTCAGATATTCAGATGAAACTATCCTGATGGACGAAAGTGAAGAGGAGTTCATCTACATCTACATCCATACCCCACAAGCCACCTGACGGTGTGCGTCGGAGGGTACTTTGAGTACCTCTATCGGTTCTCCCTTCTATTCCAGTCTCGTATTGTTCGTGGAAAGAAAGATTGTCGGTATGCCTCTGTGTGGGCTCTTATCTCTAAAATTTTATCCTCAATGTCTCTTCGCGATATATACGTAGGAGGGAGCAATATACTGCTTGATTCCTCAGTGAAGGTATGTTCTCCCAACTTCAAAAAAAACCCGTACCGAGCTACTGAGCGTCTCTCTTGCAGAGTCTTCCACTGGAGTTTATCATCTCCGTAACGCTTTTGCGATTGCTAGATGATCCTGTAACGAAGCGCGTTGCTCTCAGTTGGATCTTCTCCATCTCCTGTATCAACCCTATCTGGTAAGGATCCCACACCGGTGAACAGTATTCAAGCAGTGGGCGAACAAGTGTACTGTAACCAACTTCCTTTGTTTTCGGATTGCATTTACTCGGGATTCTCCCAATGAATCTCAGTCTGGCATCTGCTTAACCGACGATTAATTTTATTTGGTAATTCCATTTTGAAATCACTCCAAATACCTACTCCCAGATAATTGATGGAATAAACTGTCTCTAGTTGCAGACGTGCTATATTGTAGCTAAATGATAAATGATCTTTCTTTCTATGTATTCGCAACACGTTACACTTGTCTACATTGAGATTCAATTGCCCTTCCTTGCACCATGCGTCAATTCGTTGCAGATACTTCTGCACTTCAGTACAATTTCCCATTGTTACAACCTCTCGATATACTGCAGCATCATCCGCAAAAAGCCTCAGTGAACTTCCGATGTTATCCACAAGGTCATTTATGTATATTGTGAACAGCAAAGGTCCCACGACACACCCCTGCGGCACACCTGAAACCACTCTTATTTTGGAAGACTTCTCTCCATTGAGAATGACATGCTGCGTTCTGTTATCCAGGAACTCTTCAATCCAATCACACAATTGGTCTGATACTTTGTTCATTAAACGACTGTGGGGAACCGTATCGAACGCCTTGCGGAAGTCAAGAAACGGCATCTACCTGTGAACCCGTGTCTATGGCCCTCTGAGTCTCGTGGACGAATAGCGCGAGCTGGGTGTCACACGATCGTCTTTTTCGAAACCCATGCTGATTCCTACAATTTCTAGACTCCAGAAAAGTCATTATACTTGAACATAATACGTGTTCCAAAATTCTACAAATGATCTACGTTAGAGATATAGGTCCGTCGTTCTGCGCATCTGTTCGACGTCCCTTCTTGAAAACAGGGATAACCTGTGCTCTTTTCCAATCCTTTGGAACGCAACGCTCTTCTAGAGACCTACGGTACACCGCTGCAAGCAGGCACGCAAGTTCCTTCGCGTACTCTGCGTAAAATCGAACTGGTATCCCATCAGGACCAGCGGCCTTTCCTCTTTTGAGCGATTGTAATTGTTTTTCTATCCCTCTGTCATCTATTTCGATATCTACCATTTTGTCATCTGTGCGAAAATCTAGAGAAGGAACTACAGTGCAGTCTACCTCTGTGAAAGAGCTTTGGAAAAAGACATTTAGTATTTCCGCATTTAGTCTGTCATCCTCTGTTTCAGTACCACTTTGGTCACAGAGTGTCTGGACATTTTGTTTTGATCCACCTACCTCTTTGACATAAGACCAAAATTTCTTAGGATTTTCTGCCAAGTCAGTACATGGAACTTTACTTTCGAATTCATTGAACGCCTCTCGCATAGCCCTCCTCACACTACATTTCGCTTCGCGTAATTTTTGTTTGTCTGCAAGGCTTTGTGTTTACGTTTGCTTCCCCTGCAGTTTTCTAACTCGGTTGTTGTACCACGGTGGCTCTTTTCCATCTCTTACGATCTTGCTTGGCACATACTCATATTGTACAATGGTTTTGAACTTTGCCCACTGATCCTCAACACTATCTGTACTTGAGACAAAACTTTTGTGTTGAGCCGTCAGGTACTCTGAAATCTGCTTTTTGTCACTTTTATTAAACAGAAAAATCTTCTTACCTTTTTTAATATTTCTATTTACGGCTGAAATCATCAATGCAGTAACCGCTTTATGATCGCTGATTCCCTGTTCTGCGTTAACTGTTTCAAATAGTTCGGGTCTGTTTGTCACCAGAAGGTCTAATATGTTATCGCCACGAGTCGGTTCTCTGTTTAACTGCCTTAGGTAGTTTTCAGATAATGCACTTACAAAAATTCCACTGGATTCTTTGTCCCTGCCACCCGTTATAAACTTTTGAGTCTCCCAGTCTATATCTGTCAAACTAAAATCTCCACCCAGAACTATAACATGGTGGGGAAATCTACTCGAAATATTTTCCAAATTTTCCTTCAGCTGCTCTGCCACTAAAGCTGCTGAGCCAGGGGGCCTATAGAGACATCCAATTACCACGTGTGAGCCTTTTTTAACGGTGATCTTCTTACTGAAGGTGAAAGAAGAAAGTTCAAATGCTGGTCTAATGCTGAATGCTAAGAAGACGAAACTTAGGGCAACTACACATATCACTTCATGGCATATAGGAAGAGAAACAATGTTCACTTATCTAGGCTCCCTGATTTCTGCTGGTGGTGACTGCAGCCACAAAACGAAGAGACGCTTGTTACTTCACAGAAAGGCAATCTCCAGCCTAGACAGTGTTTTAATGAGTTCAGGTATTATTTTAAAAACAAAGATCAGTATTGTAACGGCTTTCCAATTGCGACGTATGGATGCGATACTTGCACCATTATAATGGCTAAACGGTAAATAATATCCATCTGTGTACTGTGGTGTTGGAGGAAACTCCTTAGAGTTTCTTGGACTGCAAAGACAACGAATGGGTCAGTGTCACAAAAAATTAAACCAGATTGCACTTTGGAAGGTCTGATACTGAAGTAAAAACTGGCCTCCTATGGACAAGTTATGAGAAAACAAGCCACTGGAAAAGACATTAGGGAATATCGACGACACAAGGAGAAGAGAACAGCAAAGGATGAGGTGGATCGAATGCCTCACAGAGTATTCCAACCAGATAAGTCAGCGGGAGAGAGGGCGGGACAGAAGTTGGCCTAATTCATGGGTTCACAGAGAGCCGGTGTCGACTCTACGTGAACAGAGAGAGAGAGGAGAGAGAGAGAGAGAGAGAGAGAGAGAGAGAGAGAGAGAGAGAGAGGAGGGGGAGACAGAATATTTTACTACAATGACCGTTTAAAATTAGCTTGTAAGGTGACAGCGAATTTGTGTACAGATCTCCTTTCTGTGATTTTTGTGAGGAAAGGGCCAGGTGCCAAACTATATCTTTGTGAAAAGTTTCCCATCTTCAGCTGAAGTGCTGCCTTGCGAAACTGGTTGTCTGTGGGTACAGATGATCACCGTACAGTGTACAATGTGCCAGGGTAGAATATCGTCAGCCGGTCAATTAAACCAAGAAATTTATCTAAACGATAGGCTGAACCCTATAAAACCTCGTTAAAAATGTTGATAGATCGCTGTTTTCGTCTCCAAATGTTAGTATAATTCTTAATTCGTTCCAATCGGACGTGAAATGGAATGACACTGCAAATGTTATGGGTTATTAACACTTGTCTTCCACTTGTTCTCGTTTTTACCAATGTACAGTGACTATTTCAGTTACTACTCAGCTTTACCTAACAAACAGTTCTAGATTCCGGAGAATTCTCGTTATGAAATCGAATGAGACTCGGATGACAGAGAATCTGTATTTTCGAGCAGTTGCTTTCGATTAGTGGTGCGATTAATCTTCGTGCGATTAATCTCAAGAAAGAGGATGTTCGAGTTCTCTTTCTTGCATAAGAAATTAGAGTTTATTATATAATATAGCTATAGTGAAAGATTGCTTTGATACGAGTCAGTTAATTCCACATCGTGCTGACTATAATAAAGTGCTGTTCTGTCCATTCCGCCAATAACAGAAAGACAAGTGAAGAGAAACGCCCTACTGAAACTGCCGCGCAAGGTAACCTGATTTCATGAGTTTCGCCTTTAAAGGGTGATTATGTTGAGTAATACTTTCAAACCGGTGTTATTAAGTGCTTAAATTCAACCTACTTTGAGAACTAACTCACCGGTAATACTATAATTGCATTAAGACTAAAAATAGGAGCACATTCTACGGGCAATTTACTTCGTCCAGCATTTCGAAAAACCTTGTGTTTCACAAATCCGCGTAATGTAACATAAATTTGAAAAAAAGACTGTAAACTGTGAACACTATCCAGTTTCTTCGAATGCGAGTAAATAAAGGCTTTAACTAGAAACTCACGTTAAAGAACTGGCTTATTTCAAGAATTTTAAAGTATAATACGTTGTTGTTAATATGTATTGAATTTCGGAGTTAGTTGATGTTGCAGATTTCAAGAGAGAACATATTTATGTGGAAAACAACGTATGAATTTGACAACGTCAAACTGAACGGTGAACCTACAAACTTTCAAAGGGCGTAGTATGTACGAAAACAAGAAAGGAACGTCTGGTAAACATGGAGTCTGAAAAGCGTATCTTAAGAGCTAGGAGCGCTTGTTAATCTTTGCTAATGTAAACAAGTCTGTGGTATACACCACTTCTAACAAACACCGAACAACGCGCTCCAGTACGCGGCCACCAAATACATCGCTAGCAGCAAATCTCCGGGCGGCCCGCTGCTTCCATCGCTGGCCTTCACACGCACGCTCCCCTACGTGTCCGAGAAAAACATCGCTGGCCGCACTTCTCCGGGCGGCTCGCGGCTACCATCGCTGGCCGCCTTCACGCGCGCGCATTTGTCCGCACACAGCAATTGGCTACGCCAGGAACATTGCGATTGGTTTTCCCTGGAAAACAGCGACCCCAGCCGACGGCTCCATTAACTAGCAAGCCTTATATAAACCCGGCCGCCGCCTCAAACGACAGTTCTCACCGGGAAGTGCAGTACGCCGTGTTCCCGCTGCTTGTGGATAACTCGCCGCACCACTCGAGGTTACCTGGATGTTCGGCGGAAAATCTTGCGACTTCACTTGGAGAGACCGAACTTCACTGGACTTGGAAATAATTACGGGACGTGCACCCCACCATGCACCTTCGGACATTGGTATAACCAAACTTTAATTCTGCATTACTTCTTAATGTGAGCCTGGTAGACGCTTGGCTAACATAATTGTTAAAAAGTGATTTGTGATTTAATAAACCAGACTGAAGAGGTCATTGTGTTATTGCTGGTTATAACAAAATCCCTTCTACTGAGTAAGTGCCCTTAGCCCTTAAGGTATGCGCTTTAGAGGTAATGGTTCAAATGACTCTGAGCACCATGAGATTTAACATCTGTGGTCATCAGTCCCATGGAACTTAGAACTACTTTAACCTAACTAACTTAAGGACATCACACACATCCATGCCCGAGACAGGATTCGAACCTGCGACCCTAGCGGTCGCGCGTTTCCAGACTGTAGTGCCTAGAACCGCTCGGCCACTCCGGGAAGTCTCTTCACACGTGGAGAATCTGTCCTCCCAGGGTGCACTTGCAAATAGGTGAAAAAAAATTGTCACCAGCGGGGATTGAACGTGGGAGCTTGGAGACGAGGACCGCGTGCTCCACCAACCCACCCATGAAAGATTTACAAAACAGTTACTGACAGATACGGTTTTTCCATGCTCCGTATATCTGGCGTTACTTATAACTACAGTTTTCGCATGTTCTACTGGGCGACAGCACATAGCACGTACTGAACGGTGTTTTTGTTGATACTCTATCGACATTAAGCGTTTGGTATCTATCTGAGTGATATCTGGAGGTTTGGGTGTCAGCTACGACGATGGAAATGAGATCATTCACAAGTGTACCAAACATCAAAATGTTGCCATTACCAGTTTTTGCATCCATTGTATCTAAATACAAATGCAATATTGGGCAGTACAACTGCTGTGTGGGTAGAGATAGGAAAGGAAATAAGGCATGGTTATATGGCCCTCCAGTGTTAACCTTGTACAACTTGGGAACTTTGTTGTTGTTGTTGTCTTCAGTCCAGAGACTGGTTTGATGCAGCTCTCCATTCTACTCTATCCTTTGCAAGCCTCTTTATCTTCAGGTATCTACTGCAACCTACTTCCTTCTGAATCTCCCTAGTGTATTCATCTCTTGGTCTCCATCTACGATTTTACCCTCCACACTTCCTTTCCATTTCCATAATATTGCCCCAAAGTACGTCTCCATTGTATAGACCATCTATGTACTCCTTCCACCGTTCTGATTTCTCTTCTTAGCTTAGAACCGGTTTTCTATCTGAGCTCTTGATATTCATACAAGTGGTACTCTTTTCTCCAAAGGTTCTTTAATTTTCCTGTAAGCACTATCTATCATATTACTAGTGATATATGCTTCTACATCTTTACATTTGTCCTGCAGCCATCCCTGTTTAGTCATTTTGCACTTCCTGTCGATCTCATTTTTGAGACGTTTGTATTCCTTTTCGCCTGATTCTTTTACTGCATTCTTATGTTTTCGCCCTTCATCAATTACATTCAATATCTCTTCTGTTTCCCAAGGATTCCTAGTAGCCCTCGTCTTTTTCCCTGCTTAATTCTCTGATGCCTTCAGTATTTCATCTCTCGAAGCTACATATTCTTCTTCTTTTCCCTGTTCTTGTCAATCTTTTCCTAATGCTCTCTCTGAAACTCTCTACAACCTCTGGCTCTTAGAGTTTAACCAGGTCCAATCTTCCTAAATTCCCAAATTTTTGCAGTTTCTTCAGTTTTAATCTACTGTTCATAACAAATAAATTGTGGTCAGAGTTCATATCTGCCCCTGAAAAGTCTTACAATTTAAGACCTGGTTCCTAATTCTCTGTTTTACCATTATATAATTTACCTGAAACCTTCCAGTGTCTCTAGGTCTCTTCCACATATACAGCCTTCTTTTATGACTCTTAAACCAAGCATTAGCTGTGACTAAGTTGTGCTCTTCGATAAATTCTACAAGGTGGCTTCCTCTTTCATTCCTTACCCCAAGTCCACATTCACCTACTACTTTACCTTCTGTTGTGGGTTCGGTAGTCGAACCTGGGACTCCAGATGGCCGAGCTGAAGCTGGGACCCACCGCACCGTGTTTCATCAGGAGGCTGGGCAAGTTCAAGAGAATTGAGGGACAGTGCAGAGTGATACAGCGGTATTAGGTTGCTTTATTCAGGTAATTTACAACATCTGGTCAGATGTTGAGTCCCATAGTGCACAAAGCCATTTGAACAATTTTCCCCCACTGCTTTCAGAATCTCCACCATCCGGAAACTCGACTCCAGTAACACTATAGTTCCCCCACGGCTTTCGAATCTTAACGCGCTGACGCTTTTCTGCCAATAAATCGCACCAACCATACTCATACGAACCTTACACCCACTCTCCCAAAGGTGCCTGAACCATCTCCCTCTCCTAGATCATGAACTCCGTTCCGACGTGTAACCCTCCTACCAACTGAAACGTGTATGTACTCGGTAGCAGCGATGGTGAGGCATGATAAAATCTTTGACCAGAGTTCCTAGTCTGCGCTTGACCGCGCGAGAGTGCAGTTCTGTTGCAGTCGAATTACGAGACAGTTCTGTTGCGAGTTAGCAGTTCGAGAGTAGTAGCGCGTCGGAGATGACGTAGTTGCGGTCTAGTTGCGAGAGAGTTTAGTTGTGTGTGAGCAGTCGGCGGGCGTCGACATGGCACTCTGGTCTACATTCAGGACGAGGTATATTATATTTTAAATAAGGTAATGAAGCAGCATTGCGCTCAGCTAATAATGTAAATTAACTGTAACTAATTTGTGCAAGAATCACCCCAATAATAATTCTATTTTCAAAGCAGTTTTTTAACAAAGAATCCTTTAATGAAAGAAATATTCCTTTGCTATTCCTTAAAGAAAAGTTTCCCTTAAATTCAAAATTTTTGCAATGAATTTCCTCCAAGCTGTCGCGAAAAATAAGAGCAGATGCAGTTTTACTAAGGTAAGAATTTCAGTTTAATTAGTGAACAGGGCCTAAAGATCGACATTTCGGTCTATTTGTGTTTTCATTGTCACTGAGATTTTATTATCACTGAATTGACTTTCACTTTTTTGTGAGGAACTTATACTTGGGTCAGATTGCTAATTTTTATTTAATTGTCATTGTGTTTCAAAATTTCTCTGGGGAGCTTACACTTAGCTCTAGGTCCATTTGCATTTAAAATATTATCTTTTTCATTTTGTGGGGAGGTTAAACTTGGCGACACCCAGTCCAGGATCGTATTTCGTTGAGAATCTTCTGAAACGTAGCCAGATATCTGCTCTTATTTGCTTAAATATAATTACAATTTGGCGCAACGCTTTTACTAACTTGTGACTTTCTTTCCTCAGATCATCAGCAATTCGTTGATCTGTTGTATTTGTGTGTTGCTTTTGCATTGTGCTTATTTCCTTTTTTGAATAATTGTGACTATTGTGAAAATGCCGCGAAAGACTGTGAATAGTGTATCGCGAGGTATTATGAACGAAATAAGCGAATTAAATAACTTCACCAATAGTACTAGTGACACGCAGTGTAATGATGACAATCCTGCGTTCACTGACAATCAGTGCGTTCCAACCACTAATGAGGATTTTTATCTTAATGATGAACAAACGAACTCGGTTATGTCCTCTGTTGAATTGACGACAATCGATGACGCGGGGCGTCCTATTGTAATGAGCGCTACCCAGCTTAACACACCCGGTTTTGAAAAGTCAAATAACGTACAGACAAATTTTTGTAATGAAAATGAACAGGATACACGAAGTACGACGGATTTATTTAATTCCGAAATAATGTCTAACAATGTACATCCGACTGACAAACCTTTTTGTAAATCTCAGAATAACCAAATGGTTACAGAAAGCGAGACAATTCCAGATCCACCATTAAACAACACAGAGAATAGAAATGATGATTTTGTGTCGAATCCAATTATGGCATTTTTGCTACAAATGAATAAACAGTTTAATGAAAAACAAGACAAACTTAGTGAACAGGTCAAACAACAGAATGAAAAACAAGACAAACTTAGTGAACAGGTCAAACAACAGAATGAGAAACTAGACAAAAATAGTGAAATCTCAAACAGCTTAATGAAAAATTAGACAATAATTCCAGGCAGCTTAGTGAACAAATTAAAGCCATTGCCGCGCAGTGTCATGATACTAAGGTACAGTTACGCGTGGAAATTGAGGCTTGTTCAAAGAAAAATAGCGAAGAAATTAGATCTGTTGCTCAAGAATTACGGGAAATGCAAACAGCTACAACAGAAACACTTAGAGCGGAAATTAGTACAGTCGCTAAGCAATGCTCTGAAAAGGCTACACAATTACGCGACGAGTTTAAAACAATGACAGCAGAACTTTCGCGCACAATGGATGAAAAGATTGACGCGAAATTCGACCAACAGAATACTCAAATTAACGAACGTCTTAGTCTTCACATACAAAACAGTGATACGCGTTTCCGCAAATTTATTCAGGACCAAAATAAAGTAAAACGTCAAGTAATGGAAACTATCACTGCACAGAGACAAGAAGACAAACGTAAAATGTTTGCGAAAGCAAAAACATACGTAGATAACAATATTGCTGCAGTGTCCGATGAAATTAATACCATCAAACAGTCGAACACAGAATTACGTGACGAAATTTCCGATCTTAAATCGAAAACAGACACATACACAACAGATTTTCAGACAGTGACAGACAGGCTCGAACAATTAGAACTAACACAGGATTCCGATGTAATTCAAGCTGATGTTAAAAAACTGAACGAAACAACACGTAAATTGCAAAAACAGATTAATGCCTCTGATTCTAAAACCGATGATCAGGTAAAAATACTGACTGAAAAATGTGATGAACTGGCCAGTCGTATTGACGTTATTGAAACTAATAATGATAGCAAATCAGACGATACTTCACCGGTTTCATTTAATCAAACACCTGAATTTCAAAATCTACAGCAGACAATTAATGAGATCGATTCGTCTAATAACACGTTGCGTAGAAAACTGTCAAGTTTACAACAAGAAGTAACAGAGATGAAAAGTATTTCAGTTAATAACACATCACAGCAGACGCCACTTTGCGAACATTTGTCAGACTCGCGCAACGCGTATAATTTAGGTAATCAACAGAGAGTACGGGACTTAGATTGCGAACAACCACAGTTCAACAGATTCTCTTACAATCCTGATCCTGTTCCATCATACAGAGACGATAATTTTGATTACAAACATTTTCTGTCAGTAAGAAAGTTTAAAGTGTTTAAGAATGACAGAACACAGATTCACCCACTGGATTGGATCCAACAATTTAGCTTTGCTTTTCCACCGACTTGGCCCGTTACGCATAAACTTGAATTTATTTGCAGTTTTTTGGAAGGCGAACCGGCAACTCGTATGAGACCGATCGCGAGACAATGCTATTCGGTAGAAGAGTTTCAGAATGCTTTTCTAGCAGCGTACTGGTCGAAGACGACACAGCGCGGAATTAAAGATCAGCTAATTAGTTTGCCAAATTATGAGAATACAAATTTTCCCAGTGTCACGCAATTTTTTGAGCATATGGTCCAACAAAACCAGTATTTAAGTGAACCTTATTGTGAATCTGCACTTATTCAATTATGCGTCTCTAAATTACCACGGTCATTAAGAGTGTCACTTCTAACGGGTCAGCAAAAAGAAAATATTTCAGCATTCAGAGATCTGTTACAGCTCTTGGAAGTACAACAATCTGATTATTCTTTTGTAAACAAAAACTTTTCGTATAATAATCAAGGTCAACAAACTTACAGTAATTGTGATCAGGGACGTAATTTCAATAGGAAAAGTAACAGACGATTTAGGAACGACAACCACCAGAAAGTAACAGACGATTTAGGAACGACAACCACCAGAACTTTAATAGCAGACAAAATTTTGATTATCAATATCGTCAAAATTTTCAGCAACAGGAACCACATTTTAATAACAACAGAGGTTTTTCACAACAACAGCAACAAAACCAGCCGGTTAGCATACATAACCAACAATGTAATACACAAGGTCAACCCAACTTTAATGTTTCGCCGCGTGCACGTATAGTGCCAGATTCAACAAATAGTAACGCACGGCAGCAAGGAAATAACTACGTACAGAGAAGACAGTATTTCAATTCCTATCGCAATGCACCGTATAGGAATGACTATCACGACAGACGTAAAAACGATGAGCACAACTATCAGCGTACGTATAATAACAGTCGATCTTACCAACAGCAAAATCATCCGCAAGAACATATTCTCATGAATGAACCTGACAGTAGGTATCATCCAGAGCGTAATACGTCTGGAAGAAGTAATAGAACTGTTCAAATAGTAGAAATGCCACAGCATCCTCCTGAAAATAGTAACACGTCAGATAGAATTTGACTAGATACAGTAAAGATCGCATCTTCCAGTAACACAAGCACTACTTTTGACACGCAAAATGTTGTTCACGAAAATGTTATTACTTTTGACGACATCCGAGACACTCTTTTACAGGAAAGACCAGTTGTTCAGAAAACCATTTCACATCCTGTCATCGAAATTAAAATTGGTTCATCGAAATTCTCAGCAGTAATCGATTCCGGATCACCTACGTCAGTTATAAATGAGGAGACTTTCAACGAGTGTAACAAAGAGAACACCTATCCCACATTACCTTTAGGCAAAACGAAAGTGAAAGGAGCAGTATCGAGTAAAGGAGTGGATGTAAAATTACAGACGCATTTATCATTTTGTATTGCAGGTCATACTTTTCACTCAAATTTTTGGATTGTTACTTTATTGACAACAGACGTTATTTTAGGCACTAATTTTCTCGTACAACACGACGCAGTGGTTGATTTTCAAAATTCTTATTTAATGTTGAAGGACGAAAACGTACAATTAGCTTTAGAATTTCAGCATTCCTTATCTGCGGAAAATAAACAATTAATCGCACAGAGGTCATTTCCGCAACACGTAACATAGACTGTAATTCCACATTGTTCACGGATACGTACGTACACAACTATAATACTCCAGACGAAGCTGACTACGACGTAATGCAGATGATTTCCGATAAAGTTAAACAAAGTAGTGCAAATACGGACGACGAACGAACGCAATTACACAAAATTCTTTTGCAGCAAGCTCCAGTTTTTGACAACATTCCTGGTACTATGTCTCGATTTATGTATGAATTTCAAGTCAAACAGCACGACACATTTAAAGCTAAGCATTATCCTATTCCGTATATTCATAGAGAACAAGTCAAAAAAGAATTGCAGGATATGCTCGATCAAGGAATTATTGAACCAGCAGTTAGTCCGTACATAAACCCGCTACATATTGTTAAGAAAAAAGATGGCTCACTTCGCCTCGTACTTGATTCACGTCACATCAATGACATTATTATTAATGAAACAGATCGACCACAGACTTTAGAGGAACTTCTACAGAAATTTCACGGTACTGCTATTTATTCCACACTAGATTTGAAATCGGGATTTTGGCAAATTCAACTTCATCCCAATTGCGGAAAGTATACAGCTTTTCTCTGTTTTGGTGATTGTTATCAATTTTGTAAATTACCGATCGGCTTAACTATTTCTTCTGCAGCTTTCATTCGCGGTTTGAACACAATACTTCCGACAGAACTTAAAGACAGAATCACGACGTACGTAGACGACATTCTTATCGCAGAAGCTAACTGGACTGAACACAATCTGATTCTTGAACAACTGTTGCAAACTTTTCATGCACAATGACTCACAGTTAATCTCAGTAAATCGCATTTTGGCAAAATTTCTATAAAATTTCTTGGACACGTAATTTCAGCTGAAGGCATTGCGCCTGACCCGGAAAAACTTCAAGCTCTACGTGACATTACTGTTCCTACAACGAAGAAACAATTACGCAGTTTTTTGGGAGTAATTAACTTTTTTCGCAAATTTATTCATCACTCTGCTTTAGATACACCTAGATTATGCCAATTAACAGGTAAAAACACTATTTGGTCATGGGATAAGCAAGCACATTTTGAATTCATGAACCTGAAACATGCTTTGTTGAATGCTCCACTCTTATCGCACCCAGACCTTACCAGAAATTTTTCCATTGCCACCGACAGTTCCAACACCGCTTTAGGCGTACATATTTTCCAGGAGATTGAAGAAGATGGCTCTACAGTAATCAAAAACATCGCATTTGCAAGCCGCATTTTGTCACCTGCTGAACGAAATTATTCTGTTACAGAATTGGAAACGTTATGTGTTGTTTGGCCTTTTACGAGATTTAGGCACTTTCTTTATGGCAGACACACCACCGTTTACACAGACCACAGAGCAATACAATTTTTATTTTCAGCTAAATTCACTCACGACAGATTAAGCAGATGGAAGCTGTATTTACAGGAATTTAATTTTACGATTGTTCACATTCCCGGCACACAAAATGTTATAGCAGACGCACTATCGCGTTCTCTCAGCAACAATCAGCAAGACGTAGCAACCAACTCCTGCAAAGCAAATTTCAGTGTCATGTACATTCAGCAAGTTGCATTTGAAAATTTTATTTCATCGTCATTACAGGACATAGCACAAGAGCAAAATAAAGACAACGTGTGGAAAGAAATTAAACACCTCTGGCAAGATAAGAATAATGTTACGATTAGGAACCACTACACTGTACGCAATGACATTCTGTATCGCCGCTCTCATCCAAACAGCAACAATTGGTTATTATGCATTCCTGACGAACTTGTTAACAAATTAATTTGGTACACTCATTTAAGCTACGCACAGTACGGAGCAAGAAAATGTCTTCTTATACTGAGACAGAACCGTTATTTTGCCAATATGGAAAAACGTATACGACGAGTTTTAGCGTCATGTAAAATTTGCCAGAAAGCTAAGTCAGACACCACTTCACATATTCCTCCATTATATCCCACTGTACCTGTTAAATTAAGACATATGGCCGCAGTAGACATTTTTGGTCAAATTCCGAGAACTAACAGAGGTTTTTGCTACATCTTTGTCGCTGTTGAACTCACTTCAAAATTTGTTACTTTCACTCCGTTACGCAAAGCTACTGCTAAAACTGTTTCGAAAGCATTTGTAAAACATTTTCTATTTCATGTAGGACATGTGATGAAAGTAATTTCTGACAATGGATCACAATTTCGATCTGCTATATGGACACGCGTGTTACGAGCTAGAAACATTTCTCCGATCTATATATCCAAGTACCATGCTTCTTCGAACCCCTGTGAACGATTAATGAAAGAAATTGGTAAACTGTGTAGAATATACTGCCACAAAAGACATATTGATTGGGACACACACATATTCTCCTTCCAAGATGTAATTAATTCCATACCAAATGAATCCACTATGCTATCTCCGTCTGTTATACTGAAAAACGTTGAACCACCAAACAAAATTAAAGAATTAGTAAACTTTCCTAGATCAGGTCGACTAAGACACCACGAAATAATTGACATTGCGCTGAACAACATCAAACGTGCCGCAGAGCGCCGGAGAAGACAGCAAAAACAGGTTTGTACACGCCGAGACTTTCACATTGGACAGAAGATATTAGTACGTACACACTATTTATCCAGCAAATTAAAAGGTAGGTGCAGTAAATTTGAACTTCTATACGCAGGTCCATATCGGATTCGCAGTATTCCTCACCCCAATGTAGTACACGTCGAAACTTTGAGAACCATAAAATCGAAAGGCATCCACCATTGGTCAAATATAAAACCCTTTATTGAGTGAACATACTTTACGATTTATCACGCTGTAATGCTATTTACTAATTTTTATGATCATTTCTGCAATTATATTCACATGACTAATTATTGATGACTATCGTATTTTTTCTTGGCAAGTGCCCGCCAAGGTAAGGTTAGCAGGTCGCTTTACTTGTCGTTACACATCAGACCGTGCACATTTTTCATTTTTTTTGTGTGTATGATTGTTTTCCTGTTTTGTTTGTATACATTATGAAATAGCTAAGGTATAACACACCAGTTCACTTTGACATTTTTTGCCCTGTGATATCTCAACATCGTGACTGTTTTACATTTTTCTTTTTTTTCTGCTGCATTGTGATATTCTCTGTACATTTTTGCCTTTGAACACTGTCTATGCTTTTGACATATTACGTTTTCTGTCATGTTATGCTGTATGCTTAATTGTGTCACCATTAACCAGTCATTATTTAGTGGGTATATGATTTAAATGCAAGAGATTAATCTTTGTTCATCAATTTCAGAAAGAAATGATGCGTAAAGGAAATAAATTAAACAAAAATGGGAATTTCAACTACGGAATAGACGAAAGAAGATACAAACACCTTATGAGGAAGAGTAAATGGATCAGAATTAACAAGCATTAACAAGAATATACTATACACATCGTAGAATAGCAGTCTTAACTAATTTTTTCTTTTCAGAATACTAGGCGATTGATGCAGGCTGTCAGACAGAACTACACATCTTAGTTTTAAGTGATGAAATATGCTAGAGATAAGGAATAGTTGTGTAATGAATAATGAAGTGAATTTTTTTTTTGCAGATGATAAGGAATGCTGATGAAGAGTAATGATGAAGAATATACTAATATGGATAATGAAGTTTTTTCTTTACAGGTGATGATAATAATGAAGTTATGATAATATGGAGTAATGATAATGACGTGATGGATAATGAAGTTTTTTTCTTTACAGATGAGGATAATGTTGAAGTTATGTATTTATGCTATGTAGTTATTTAAGTATTTGTTGCAGTTTGCTTTGACAGCAGATGTTATATTGCATAGTAGGATGACTGAAGGTTTTGGAAAGGACAGCTATGGAACACATTTTTACACATTTCACTACCTGTTAATTCGAAGTTCACTACTTTTCAGCTTAGTCTGCGTTTCTTCTTTCAGCTCAATAATCCATTTTGTATTTTTTCCAGGAGAAGCCTTTCATGATACTTACTAAACTTGTTACTCATTATACCTGTTCTAGTACTTGCAATTTTATTTTTTACCCATTTGTGTCTATAATTTACAAATGTGATCACATATACTGCTTTGTGTCACAACCTTGCTGCAGCTGACTCATGACGAATGACGTTACACATTTTTCATTTACAGGAACTACCGAGAAGCAATTTTTTTCTTTTTTTTCTTCTTGTTTTCCATTATAATTACCCAACGCAATGCACTGCTAGCACAAAAACAAAATGTAGCACCAGTCCCAAATAATGAGACCAGTTTCAGAAAATTCTGAATAATACTGATCAGCTCTGAATAGTATGTCACTTCATTAATGACTCCTTAATTATACAAAAAAAATAATGCTTTGTAACCGGCTAATAACTGCCACTGTTTATTGTAATGAGACTACTTATAATGCCCATGATTATTAATGATATGATTGTAATTCACTGATTTTTAATAATGACTTCTTAATGATCTGAATAATACTGAATGATGAACAATGTTTTATACTATTCAATACTTGCTGGCCACTGAGTGCCAATAATTAATATAACTAAATGATTTATGACCTTTCATGTTCTGTAACTGGCCAATGAGTGCCAATAATTAGTGTCACTAAATGAATTATGTTATTAATTATGACATTAATTAGCTCCTGTTTTCAATAATGACTTCATGTTTTAGTAACTGGCCACTGAGTGCCGATAATTAATGTAACTAAATTAGCTCTTGTTTTCAATGATGACTTTTCATGTTTTGGTAACTGGCCAATGAGTGCCAATAATTTGTATAACTCAATGTATTATGTTAATGTTAGGACAATAATTGACTCTCCATTTCCATGATGACTTCTGATGAACATTATTCTGTCATACTAAATATGCTTTGTAACTGGCCAAAGACTGCCGCTGTTTATTGTAATACTATTACCCATGATGCCAATAATTTAATTTTATGAACATTATTCTGTAATACTAAATACATGGTACAGATATGTTCAATAACTAGGCTATGAATGCCGCAAACTACTAATGTAATTACTAATCAAGACTTGTCTGTTACTTAATGTCCTTCACCTTCTGACCTAACTACCTGGAATTACCGTAATATCCATTTGTCTTGTCCATCCTCATGATCATGGAGCACTGTATTTGGTTTTTGCACTAATTCTACGTTGGTGTGCCTTGTAAGAGCGTGGTGTTGACACGACATGCTGTCCACCACCGTGAGCGATGAAGACGTTATTATGGTCCCACTGTTTGGTGTACCTGATGTACTGCCTAAATGATAACAGGAAATATTACTACGACATTTCAGTGTCTTGAATACGCTGAAAAATACTTCTGGGAAAAGAACTGCAAATTGTCTCACTTGGTGTTGTACTTCTGTGGAAAGATATGGACTTTCAGTGCAGCTGCGTGCAACCTAAGTGCTATAACCATGACGCAATCGTTCCTATTCCTTCCCTAATTCTTGTAAAATGAAAAAGTCATATACAGTGTGTGTGTATTTATGCCGTTTATTAATACATTTGTGATTTGCTGATATATTCTCAACTTCACTGCATGTACACTTATGTCAGTTGTCAAAATGATTTTTTTACCTTTGCGTTTATTTGTTTTGAAAATGTTCGAAAGTTTTTCAGTGCAACTGCACTTATGTTATGTGTTAATATGTCTTCTACTGAACTTTAGTGCCTGTGCATTTTTCTCATTTTTTAATACGATTTGTACTTATTCTGTATACCTTTTGTGAACATGTTTTTTTGCCATTCTATTTATTTGTTCTGAAAATGCTAAAGAATTTTTTCAGTGCGTGTGCACTTTGTTATCTATCAAATAATTTGTATGTTTTGTACTTATATTTTGTCTTTGTCTGAAATGTTTTGTACTCGGTGCATGTGCACCACATTTAATTCATGTACTACATCTGTATATATGCTGTAATTGTAAATTTAATTAAGAAAAAATTTTGCCGCGCTTGGCAAGTCCAAATGACTCACCATCGCTGCCAAATTTTTGCCCCCCCAGTGGAGGGTTATGAAACGTGTATGTACTCGGTAGCAGCGATGGTGAGGCATGATAAAATCTTTGACCAGAGTTCCTAGTCTGCGCTTGACCGCGCGAGAGTGCAGTTCTGTTGCAGTCGAGTTACGAGACAGTTCTGTTGCGAGTTAGCAGTTCGAGAGTAGTAGCGCGTCGGAGATGACGTAGTTGCGGTCTAGTTGCGAGAGAGTTTAGTTGTGTGTGAGCAGTCGGCGGGCGTCGACATGGCACTCTGGTCTACATTCAGGACGAGGTATATTATATTTTAAATAAGGTAATGAAGCAGCATTGCGCTCAGCTAATAATGTAAATTAACTGTAACTAATTTGTGCAAGAATCGCCCCAATAATAATTCTATTTTCAAAGCAGTTTTTTAACAAAGAATCCTTTAATGAAAGAAATATTCCTTTGCTATTCCTTAAAGAAAAGTTTCCCTTAAATTCAAAATTTTTGCAATGAATTTCCTCCAAGCTGTCGCGAAAAATAAGAGCAGATGCAGTTTTACTAAGGTAAGAATTTCAGTTTAATTAGTGAACAGGGCCTAAAGATCGACATTTCGGTCTATTTGTGTTTTCATTGTCACTGAGATTTTATTATCACTGAATTGACTTTCACTTTTTTGTGAGGAACTTATACTTGGGTCAGATTGCTAATTTTTATTTAATTGTCATTGTGTTTCAAAATTTCTCTGGGGAGCTTACACTTAGCTCTAGGTCCATTTGCATTTAAAATATTATCTTTTTCATTTTGTGGGGAGGTTACACAACTTGAAGCCCACCCCACCCTTTCGGCTCCGTCAGGGCTCCCTCTCTCCCCCTTCCACATATTTTCCCTACACCCACCCTCTTTTCTCTTTTCAGCCTTCTGTCCTTAGGCCCTTTTCCCCAATCAGATTTTAGCCTCGCTAGTAATACTCTACTCCAACCCTTCTTCTATATCCACAGCCTCTCCTACCCCACTGATAAATCCGCACCAGTCTTCCATCTAGCTATCAACTCTCTTCCAATCTCCTCAACGACCACCCTTTCCCCTTCCACAACAATTACCAACCCCTGGGCAGTTCGTTCCAAATTTAGTGCCAGTGAAGGGCTTCTTTTAAACATCAGTGACCTGAGTCAATGTTTTTAAAAATGTTTTAAAATATTTTTAAATGTAATATTATTCTGTCTTTTTACCTTTTATGGTGCTTTTTTACCTATTATTACGCCTGCTTTTAACTGAAGGTGTAAGGGATCATATCTTTAAAAGTGGTAAACTAACTGCAAATCTCTCAACTTTACGTTTGTTATTATTTAATCTCATTTACAATTTCTTATCAGTTGGCTGAAGACCGGATTGTCTGTACCGCCTTCTGCCCACCCACATTGCGTAAGAGAATAGTGAGGATGAAGTGATCAAAAAGAAAAAAAGTCATCAAAAGAAGCCAGCCGCTGTGGCCGAGCGATTCTAGGCACTTGAGCCCGGAACCGCGCTGCTGCTGCGGTTGAAGGTGCGAATCCTGCCTCGGGTATGGATGTGTGTGATGTCCTTAGGTTGGTTAGGTTTAATTAGTGCTAAGTCTTTGGGACTGATGACGTCATATGTTAAGTCCCATAGTTCTTAGAGCAATTTGAATTTTAATCATCAAAATATGTTCGATTTTATTATGACTGATGAAAGAAATTTTATGTTTTGAACTATTTGAAAATTTCTGCTCAATTACAAACGGTTAGAAAAGTATGGGATTTCTTTATGTGCATAAATATAAATGTTCTTTTTTTGCTTATTTACATACAACTGCCGGCCGGTGTGGCCGAGCGGTTCTAGGCGCTACAGTCTGGAACCGCCCGACCGCTACGGTCACAGGTTCGAATCCTGCCTCTGGCATGGATGTGTGTGATGTCCTTAGGTTAGTTAGGTTTAAGTAGTTCTCAGTTCCAGAGGACTGATGACCTCAGAAGTTAAGTCCCATAGTGCTCAGAGCCATTTGAACCATTTTTTTTTTACATACAACTGAGATTATTTTCAAGAAAGGTACCTCTAAATGAACCTTGTTTTAATTACTTTGTACAATTATTCTCTGTATATTATGCATGCATCAACGACCTTAAGGACAGCATTTGCTTCCTCTGTATCCTGGCTGAAAACTGCATGGCGGCTTCGACTGGTCCTGTTTTTAAACGTTTGTCACTCGTTAGTTCAAATAGATCTGAGCACTATGGGACTTAACATTTCAGGTCATCAGTCCCCTAGAATTTAGAACTATGTAAACCTAACTAACCTAAGGACATCACACACATCCATGCCCGAGGCAGGATTCGAACCTACGACCGTAGCGGTCACGCGGTTGCAGACTGAAGCCCCTAGAACCGCTCGGCCACTGTCACTCGTTGCAGTGCGGCAGAATGAGAGGTATATCTTGTTTGTCAGGATTTCTGTTTGTATTTAACCTGTTAATGTGTCAGACAGTATTGCTTTCATCTTTCACTTCTATTGTAGATTCTGGATATGGTTATTGCATAGCTGAAACCGGTATTCTTGTCCGAAAAATTTTGCATTAAGACAATTAAAAGGAAAATAGCGTAAGAGCAAACTTAGCTGTGACCGTACGTCCAGTCCTATTGCTGACCGCAGCGTCTTCCCGGTCAGAGAAGCTGCTTTCGCAAAGTCCCACCTGGAAGCTGTGCGCTGACCGCCAATTAGGCTGCGGTGGGTCTGCAGCCGCGGTGACTGGACTGGCTGCGGCGCCGGCCGCACACCACCGCCGCCAACTTGGCCCTCCTATTGGTGTGGCCCGGGAGCACCTGCGATTCTCCCAAAGTTCACGGTAACCTCCGACTTCGACGCAATAGCCGTTCTGCTGGTAATGGCTGAGTTGGCAGTTTATGTTCCAGAAACTTCTTTAGCTGCTCTTTCTCGACAGCAATCCCTCATACAATGGTGTCCAAAACTCGCGGACGAAAGTAACTTCAGCGAGATACCTCCCACCTTACAACAACCTATTCTCCTCCTGCACTTTCTATGTATCTGGATTTGGCTCGATGCTTGAAGAGTACCGTCGCTCAAGTGAAATACGAAACAAAAACGGCTACAACATGACTCAAAGAGTCCACAAAAATTTAACTGAAATAATACAGAAATTAATGAATTCTGTCGACAGCCCAACTGGGCACACTCTGTCCAGTATCTGATCAATAATGTGGGCAGCAATGAATACGTAACCCTTTGACCGTACGTGTCCACACACACACACACACTTATGACAACACAATGCGTTGCGAAATAATAATGAATAAAGATAGAAATTGTCTTATATCGTTAATACTTAGAAAAGGTTATTGCTGAAAATTACGTGATATACTGCAGGTACTCTTTTGTTATGAATGTGGTTAACGTAACCTCAGATTAATGTTTACTTGAATGCATTAGATTTCCCAACATGGCAAGCTAAGTACTTTGGATAGACTGTAATTACTATGAAATTTTTCTGGATCAGATACGCAACAGTTGACTTTCAGCAGATACACGACGCCGAAATACTAACCAAGCCAGTGCACAATAGCAGTATTACAACAGACACATATATGAAATGTTTGAACTTAATTTATTCATTCCTTCGATTGAAACTTGCCATAATTAGGTTACTTCACTTTGTCTTCACTTAATTAGCAAGAATGCAATGCCTCTGAACATTATTCAACAAAGCTGTCAATTTTCTAACGTTCAATTATTAGTTATTTTCAATTAGATTTTTTGGAACCAAAAAAACTAGCAACTATTGTGTTTTATTACTTTTCTTTTAGCTATTTAAACAACACCACTCGGGTATTCAGTAACTGGAAGGGAGTGGTTCCCTATGTAGGTGACAATGAGTGCCAATAATGACTATACCAGGTGTCTACAGCTTGTACGAACAACACTTATTACTGAAATAAAATTCATAGAGAGTACCACTCGGTAATGCCTCACGAAGTTTCTTATGTGAGCGCAAAAAAAAAAAAAGAAAAACAAACAGCTTTATACTTCGTTGTAAATATTATGCCGTCGTCTTTCCTGTCATCTATAGTGCTCCCATTGCCCCATGTAATACCGTGAGGCAAGCTTCAGTGCCTCGCTAATAGCAAGTGCGCCTCAGATAGGCCCGAAAGTGCTCACCACTTCCGTGTGTTCACTCTTACGTCTCACAACCAAGTAACTCTCCTGCGCGCTTTGCTCTCTATTGTAGGAATCATTATATTTATTGTAATCACATGAGAAAGAATAGTTACAAACCAAGCAATCATATTTAGAGCTAATATAAGTAAATCAACAGAATGATTACAAAATAATCAGCCCGCAGAACACAGTTACTCAGAATTACCATTAATTTCTGGACACTCGCGACCAGACACAGCGCTCCTATACAATTTTTTATTCGCTTCCAACAAAGCAGCCTCTTCAAACTTACCCTAAGGAATGAACACAGAATAAATATAATACAATATGATTTATGCAGATTACAGCACATTTCTAATTGACACATAGCGTCTAAATATTTAAAGAATAAAACATGTACATCAAATTTATAACAAAGATAAGGTGCAAAAATTTTGGATAGCACATCTGTATTGTATTAACACACGTTTCCCAGTAACGTAGTTCAATGTCACTTAGAATTTACACAGAAAGAACTGCTACAGTATAGAGATGACCCGAACTGAAATAATCAGTGAGAGAAGCAGAAATCACACTTCTGATCAAACACAATAATTACCCTGCTCACATCTATCCATAATGGTACCCTGAACATTACAAAAGGCGGGATATGATTTTTAGTCTGGTATGTTATCAAAATGGACGCCAGTACAGCCACAGCAAAGTACTTCCAGGCTGGCCACATAGTTGCTAAGGAGTTCTTGTGATAAGGTGTTCCAGTCCTCCACCATCAGGTTTGACAACTACTGGATGAAAGTTCCTCGCAGATCAAAACTGTGTGCCGGACCGAGATTCGAACTCGGGACCTTTGCCTTTCGCGGGCAAGTACTCTACCGACTGAGCTACCCAAGCACGACTCAGGCCGCGTCCTCACAGCTTTAATTCCGCCAGTACCTCGTCTCCTACCTTCCAAACTTCACTAAAGCTCTCCTGCGAACCTTAAAGAAATAGCACTCCTGGAAGAAAGGATATTGCGGAGACATGGCTTAGCCACAGCCTGGGGGATATTTCTAGAATGAAATTTTCACTCTACAGTGAGCTGTGTGGACGGGGCGTGAGTCGTGCTTGAGTAGCTCAGTCAGTAGAGCACTTGCCCGCGAAAGGCAAAGGTCCCGAGTTCGAGTCTCGGTCCGGCACACAGTTTTAATCTGCCAGGAAGTTTCAACATTTAAGTTTTACGGAGATGCTTCGGGATCTGAAATGGGAATCACTCGAGGCATGCTTTTCAAGGAGCATTATTCATTAAATCTACAAAACCGGCATTTGAGGTTGACTGCAACACTGTTCTACTGCCGCCAAAGTACATTTCGTGTAAGGACCGTGATTGTAAGAGCAGAGAGGTTAGGGCTCGCAGGAAGGCAGCCAGACAATCTTTTTTTTCTCGCTTTAATTGTGAGTGAAACAGGAAAGAAAACGTGCACTAGTGGTGAAGTCATGCACCACATGGTGTCTCGCTGAGTGTGATGTAGATGTTCTCGTTGGGATTAAAGTCAGGGGAACGGCCAGGTCAGTCTTTCCGACGAATATCCTTTCTTTCCACCTCCGCTGTTCGGTGCAGTGACGCATTCTTATACGGAAAAAGGAAGCCAGCGTCTAATGTGCCTTGAAAAGACGAACATGCGGAAGAAATACACCATAGTACTTGGACAACCAAATTGATCATGTTCGTCTGTGCTGGACGTACCCTAATATGCCACGAGTTGTGAACATGCAATGCGCTCAGAATCCTTATCGAATATGATCGCTTTACTGGTCGAGGTGACATGGTGCAGGGAAGCGTCTACATCGATACTCCGCAAATCACATTCAAGTGCCTGGCAGAGGGTTCATCGAACCACCTTCACAATTCTTTATTATTCCAATCTCGTACAGCGAGCGGGAAGAATGGAAACCTATATCTTTCCGTACGAGCTATGATATCTCTTATTTTATCGTGGTGATCCTTCCTCCCTATGTAGGTCGGTGTCAACAAAATACTTTCGCATTTGGAGGAGAAAGTTGGTGATTGGAATTTTGTGAGAAGATTCCGTCGCAACGAAAAACGCCTTTCTTTTAATGATTTCCAGCACAAATCCTGTGTCATTTCTGTGATACTCCCTCCCATATTTCGCGGTAATACAAAACGTGCTGCCATTCTTTGAACTTTTTCGGTGTACTCCGTCAGTCCTATCTAGTAAGGATCCCACACCGCACACCAGTATTCTAAAAGAGAACGGACAAGCGTAGTGTAGGCAGTCTCCTCGGCAGATCTCTTACATTTTCTAAGTGTCCACTAAGTGTCCTGCCAATAAAACGCAGTCTTTGGTTAGCCTTCCCCACAACATTTTCTATGTGTTCCTTCCAATTTCAGTTGTTCGTAACTGTAATACCTAGGTATTTACTTGAATTTACCACTTTTAGATTAGACTGATTTCTCGTTTAAACGAAGTTTAACGAGTTCCCTTTAGTACTCATGTGGATGACCTCACACCTTTCGTTATTTAGGGTCAAGTGCCACTTTTCGCACCATTTAGATATTTCTTCTAAGTCGTTTTGCAGTTTGTTTTGATCTTCTGATGACTTTATTAGTCGATAAACGACAGCGTCATCTTCAAACAACTGGAGAAGGCTGCTCAGATTGTCTCCCAAACCGTTTATATAGATAAGGAACAACAAAGGGCCTATATCACTACCTTAGCGAATGCCAGAAACCAGTTCTGTTTTACGCTATGACTTTCCGTCAGTTACTGCGAACTGTGACCTCTCTGACAGGAAATCACAAATACAGTCACATAACTGAGACGGTATTCCATAAGCATGCCATTTCACTACGAGCCACTTGTGTGGTACAGTGCGAAAAGCCTTCCGGAAATCCAGTAACACGGAATCGATCTGAAATCCCTTGTCAATAGCACTCAACACTTCATGTGTATAAAGAGCTAGTTGTGTTTCACAGGAACGGTGTTTTCTAAACCCACGTTGACAGTGTGTCAATAGACACAGCATAATGCTGCAAGGGCGTACTAGCTTTCTAATATTTGAATACGGCACACTCACCTGTTAACGTTATTGTGAGTCTGTGCTCCATCCCCATGTGCCTCTTTTCAGGGCTGCATTACGCCCCGGCTTCGTTTTATAGATAATAATGCATGACCTCGACGAACAGTGCAGAGGAGTAGCTTTTGGACCGAGAGGAATTTCGGCGAATGGGCTGGCCTGTTCCCCGTACTTAAGTTTCATCGAGCACAAGGCATGTATTGCAGGGACATATCGCAACATGTCCACATACAACAAAGACCATACAGGAGTTGTCATGCACAGAATATTTACTTCCTATTTCCGACGCGCAATAGATTCGAAGATATCTCATTAATATTAGCTGGTCTGTTTACTTTCCTTCTGAACTGAATTTAGCATCTTGGTAAAGTTTCCTATCAGATGATGACAAATCACAGGTAACTTGTTTTTAGGCAGTAAAAGAACCACCTCACACACAGCAGGACTGATTGCGTCATAATTTATTTCGATGACGACACTAAGAAAAAGAAGAGAATTCATCTTAGCCAGCCCACTTCATTAGTTGGCCAATTACCTGGCTTTAACGACACATGTCTTTTCTGAATTGCTTGCAGTCGGAGAAACACATAATACTGGCAATAACTTTATTGGATTTTATTAACTAACTCAATAGAGAACAACGCTGTAATTGTATTCCCTATTCAGTAATTTATTTGCTTAGTCTCACCTTTCATACGCCCATAGTCCACCACCAGGAAGTGCTGCTATCTCATAAAAACATTATGGATGGTATAAGTCACTTGAAACCAACGCACATACGTACCTGGAAATGGAAAGCCCTGGCGTGCTTTAGTAATGGGAGACTACGCTACTTCTGCGCGTTCAGTGCTCCATCTGTGAAACATGGGCCTATGAGCTGATCATTCACTATCTTACTCTCTACGGATGCTGATGCTCCACCTGGCGAAGCCAACGGTGATTGTCAACAGACCAATAGCGCATGTTTCGCCGATTTACGTGGCTACGATTGGTAAGTGTGGCTTCATCACTAGACAAGATACATGATACATGTGGAGTATCCTGTCTTAATGCCCACGTACAGAAGTTAACACGATTCTCGTAATCGTTTCCATGTAGCTCTTGATGGAGAGAGACGTGATGAGCATGGAGTCTACGATGGAGAATTCATAGCACACTTACTTGACTTACCCCATTACCTCCGGCGACTGCGTGGGAGCTAACATGAGGATCAGCTGCAACAGCAGCAAGGACGTTATTTTCCCCCTCTTCTGCCGTCATCTTTGTCTTGTGTTACACATCCACATTCGCGTAACTAGTTGAAGATGTTGATACATAACTGCCGAGATGGTTAACCTTTTGAGCATACGCGGTACAGGAACGAACTGCAGTCTTCATGCACTTTCCGTACAAATGAGCATGTCGAATTATTCTGCATGAGTAAATCTTATCGTCCACTCTTGACCTACTGCTCAGGTTGTCACACACTAACTGACCAGTAAGTCGCAGTGCACTCAAAGAACACACAAGCACACTGTAAGCAAATATAATAACACCGCACCCAGCAACTACACAGGTTGAGTGGCATAAACATGTATTCATTGTAACCTAAACAAACAAATGCTAGTGTGAAACTCTTCACAATGCGGTATCTCGTAAACGACTCGCACTCGACTCCTGCAACGTACGCCATTCACATCCTGATTTACCCTGGTTTTAGTTTGTTAGTGTCAATAGGCATTGTTCCATTTCGAAAAGTTATTGTTCACACAAAAATATACTTTCGAACTATAACTACAATTTGTTGATTGGCTTACAATCAATGCTTGACCCTGACTACCAATCAACTCTGTAAAAACAACAATAGCACTTAGCGTTTCCGCAAAAATTTACTGTTTGTATCGAAATGATGACTCCGAGAATTTGTTCATTAAATGAAATTTATTTGCCCAAGACCAGAGAAAACGTTAACTGCAGACCACTCGGATAGTGTAAACACTCGGTTGTATGCATTTACAAACTCCATTCCTCCCCTCCCCCCCTTCCCCTAACCCCCTAGTTTGCTTCTGCTGGGGCTTGAGTTACATTGTAATTAAATTTCACGGAATAGGTGGACGCGTCTTTGCTGCTTTAGCGTGTTCATGGAGTTCCGCTAGCAGAAGTTGGCAACGCCTGCTAATAACGGTGCCTATAAACTACGGCGTCCACAGGCAGCTAACATGTATTGGACGCAAAGCGAGTAAAATGTTGCTAAACTTGTCGTGAAATGTTGCCAGCCGGCTGAAACAGCGAGTTACCTACTAAACTACGGCAAAAGTTGTTATCACGAGAAGTGTTTCAGAACCTATTATGAATGCAAGAAGCAGCTAAGCAATGAGTGTACTGTTTTTTCGTGATAACAGCGCTGTTGGACAAAACTGCCACATTTGGAGCTTTAAAGATCTATTTTACAAATATAATAGCAAGACAGCAATGAAAGAACGCCCGATTTTTCCCCTCAGAAACTATTTTTTATCCGTGTATAATAAACATGTCGTATAAAAACAAAAAAAATTACCACTTTTCTTGTTCGTAATGAAGAATAACATTATTCAGAAATGTGGTTTACGTCATGTGTGATAGAAGAACTAAACGAAACTATCTGGAAAGCAAATATGTTCGTCACCAAGAACGGTGCGTGTTGCGGTACGGAAAACTTAAGAGATACATAGGACGGGGTGAACGGGGTAGAAAGGATAAATTTACAGCAGCAGTGCATAAAATAGGCCGTTGTTTGACTTCATGACAAAGGAAAATAGCAACGTAAATGACGTAAATTCTGTAGAGTGTCAATACCAGAAAATGAAGAAGCTCTGCTATAGGTACACTGAAGAGCCAAAGAAACTGGTACATTTGCCCAATATCGTGTAGGGCCCCCGCGAGCACGCAGAAGTCCAGCAACATGACGTGGCCTGGACTCGACTAACGTCTGAAGTAGTGCTCAAGGAAACTGGCAGAATGAATCCTGCAGGACTCTTTATAAATCCGTAAGAGTACGAGGGGTGGAGATATCTTCTGAGCAGCACGTTGCAAGACATCCCAGATATGCCCAATATTGTTCATGTGTGTTTGGTGGCCAGTAGAAGTGTTTAAACTCTGAAGAGTGTCCCTGAAGCTGCTCTGTGGCAATTCTGGACGTTTGGGGTGTCCCATTGTCCTGCTGGAATTGCCCAAGTCTATCGGAATGCACAATGGACATGAATAGATGCAGGTGGTCACACAGGATGCTTACGTCCATGTTACCTGTCAGAGTCGTATCTAGACGTGCCAGGGGTCCCATATCACTCCAACTGCACATACCCCACACCATTACAGAGCCTTCACCAGCTTGAACAGTCCCCTGCTGACACGCAGGATTCATGGATTCATGAGGTTGTCTCCATACCCTTCTGTTCCGAAAGCCCATATCACTGATATTTTACTGAATGGTTCGCACGCTGACAATTGATGCCACAACACTGACAACTACAGCAATCTGCAGAAGAGCTGCACTTACGTCATGTTGAACGATTCTCTTCACTCGTCTGTGATCCCGTTCCTGCAGGACGTTTTTCCGGCAGGAGGGACATCGGAGATTTGATATTTCGCCGGATTCCTGATATTCACGGCACACTCGCGAAATCATCGTTCGGGGAAAATCCCCACTTCATCGCTCCGTCGGAGATTCTGCGTCCCATAGCTCGTACACCGACTATAACGTCACGTTGAAACTCATTATTACCTTGATAACCTGCCATTGTAACAGCAGTAACCGATCTCACAACTGCGCCAGACACTTGTTGTCTTATATTGGCATTGCCGACCGCAGCACCGTATTCTGCCTGTTTGTATCTGTATTTGAATATGCATACCTATACCAGTTTCTTTGGCAGCTCAGTGTATAAGAGTGAAACGTTATGGATTTAGAAAGCTAAATCTTATGTTACCTACCGTATTTCATTTTCACTCGAAGACAAATATTTTACCTGTGTGGCAATAGTATCAGGGTGCAGAGCCGAGGGATGAGAAAGCAAGTTGCAAGTACCAGAGCATCAGAGATTAGAGGCTTAACGAACACTTCATGACTGTAGCGGGAAAGTCGAGAGGTACAGTGGAACAACATCAGCTTTTTACCTAGAATAAGCAGCTTTCACTCAGTTAATACTCGGCAGAAATCAAACCTGCATTTGGGTCGGACTTCCTTAACTCTTTTACAGAAAGGTGTGTAGTATGTATTATACTGCATACATTTTCAATAAGCTACCACTCGAGTTCAAAAATTTTAGCAGTAATCCGCGTGCTTTCAAATCGAACCTGAAGAGTTTCTTCATGCATCATTCCTTCTACTCTGTCGAGGAATTCCATGAAAAATTAAGCTGTTTCTTGTTGTACTGTTGTTTGAGTTTACTTAAACGTATGGATTGACTTTTTTTGGGTTCATAAACATTTATTTTTATCTGTTATTACTTTTATGGTGTATTTTGATATACTAACACGTTTCATGACCTTCGAGATTTGCTCCTCAATTTTGGTTCTACGGAACTTGACGTGTAAAAAAAGTAAATAACAGAGCACCCTCCGCCTCATACCACAAGGTGATTTGCGTATTATGGTTGCATCTGTTGATTTATATTAATGTTGCTTGGTGAACTGAGGAAAACAACAATTCTAAACAACTATTTAACTACTTTTCATAGTAACTGTTCATGAGAAATTAAATTTGTGTTTTGCTCTAGACTTGAAACAGTATATAGAAGGTGAACATCATTCGCAAAATTCTAGCGTCGTGGTTTGACTTTCAGTCTAGGTCACACTTTCCGCTTGTCACAAATTATCATCATATCATGTACTACGACAAAGGTAAAAAATTTTTTGATTATGTATTACTCGCAGTTCTACAAGGATAAAAGAAGCAGTACTTACATAGTAAAAACTAATGCTGTTAAACGGAACGAGAAAGGCAGAAGAATAATAACAGCTCAAGTTGTGGATCGTCTCCAGATTGTGAGGGGCAAAAATGACATAATCACAATGGCTGATCTTAGATTTGGGAGGAACGGGATTCCAATGAGCTGGTGCCAACTGAATTCATGTCTCTGGAAATTTTTCCTAAACACTTACAGTAAATAAAAATACACCACTCCAAATAACCTTCCATATTTTAATAATTCCTTTCTCGGTGAATCTGTCGACCGGATGGTAAGCTGTTCTTCGCACCTTCCTTTTTAATCGTGCTACTTGATGCCCACCAATTTAAAATCTATAAACTATTAAATTCTGACGAGTCATTACGTCATGTACTCGACAAAAAGATTCTAAATCAGAAGAATGTAATTTAATGATTGTCCAATACGCGAACGAAATGCATTTCCCAAGAATATGGTTATAACACCGAACCAAAAACCAATAACTATAACAAGCATAGCTAAGTAGGATCTAAAAGGAATGCGGCGATTACTACTGTGTCAGCAATCTATACCTGAATATCTTGTATGAAACATTATTCAGTAAAGGTAAAGATTTCAGTTGAAGGGCCAGTGATAAATAAAGTTTTACTTCATACAGACGTCAAATGCGCAGTTAAAAGTCAAAATTAAATTTTCTTCCTATAAATTACTAAGAAAAGTTAGGAAAATTCATTAGGACACATCTTAAGACACCAGAGCATACTCCAGCAAGAAATTGAAGTGACGGTAAAGGGAAAGATGGGGGTTGGGAGAAGAAGATAGCAACTAAGGGTCATTGTCAGGAAAGTAAGCGTTAACCACTAGAAACTAAAAGGAAATCATAAGACCGGGAGTGGTGGGCAAGAACCATGCCGGGACCTGTCACATGCCCAAAACATTACTATATCTACATCCACATACAGTAAGTTACCTTACGGTTTGCGACGGGGGATACTTCCGGTATCATAATCCCGTGCCTCCATCCCTGTTTCATATGAGACTGGATTGCGGGAAGAATGACTTTCGGTAAGCCTCCCTATCAGCTCCTATTTCTTGGATTTTCTGTTTGTGATCATTTTGCAAGACGTACGTTGGGGGATGTAATTTCGCCGACTCTTCCCGTAATATATTGTCTCAAAATATTTTGTTAACTTGTCTACGACGTACAGTGCCACTTCTGTAGCGTCTGCCATTGGAATTTGTGGACCATCACCGTAAAGCTTTCGTGCAGGCTACAGGATCGTATGAAGAAACGCACCCTTTTACGTTGGATATTACGTCTCGCCTCTATTAATCCAACCTGGTAATGGTACCAGACAAATGACAAATAAAAATCGGACGAACAAGTATTTTTGAGGCGCTTATTTCGTGAATGAATTACATTTTCTTAAGATTCATGTTGTCAGTTAACTTTAGGTCCCTTTATAAGTTACTCCAGTAACTTAACGGTGGCTACTGTTTCAGTAGTGTAATAGAACTGCTGTCTACGAAGCGAGAGGTCAATAACATTTCCGCGAGAAGTCACCTTCACCAGCGCATCGTGTATGCTTGCCAATAGAGTGGACATCCGCCATAGGGAGCGCTGTCAACTGCAGACTACATCGTTTCCGCCTTGCACTAGCAGACTTGCCAATTCTTCTACCAACATGACCCATAACACGACAAGCCACAGTCCTGAACCAGCAGTTAGCCAGTTCAGTTCAACGCCTAGAGTCCTCTCACTACAATGCTCTGGAGACCACCTTCTGACTTAGACATTGCTATTTAGAGAATAACTTGACTATACATAGTGTCTACAAACACTACTTCCATGATAATTACAAGATCGCAGGCTGCCACGAGCCACCAAAGTTATTTAGATAACTTTCAATATATCCATTATGGATGTAAGGTATTGGTTGTCATGTTTCCACGATAATAACTGGTAGCATTCAATGGTAATTTATGTCATACTCACAACTCAACAACGCGTTTCGAGAGAGAAAACTCTCGACGTAGGGTTGCAAGACTTAACTCACAATTTGAGATGATGAGACCACCGGCTTTCGAAATGCGTTGTATTGTGAGTAGGAAAAAAACTACAGTTTAATGCTACCAATTATTACTGTATTTAGATATCATCGTATCATGTTGGGATATCAAGTGCTGGTACATCAATCTGTAGCAAAATTTAGTACAATTTGCAACACACTTTTAATGACTGTTGTTTGTTATTTGTTGTTGTGTTGCCATGTTTCTATTATAAGGCATTTGTTGTAACAAGTCTGCAAACTGGAAGCGTGCCATAGCCACATTTAAGCAATAATTACAGGCAAACATTATTCTGCTACCACTGATGTTTTGGCTGAATTAATATTAGCATTCCGTCACTACAATAACAGCACCAACAGCAGTGGATTCTTTCACATGATCACGAATAATACATTAGATTTACGTACGTCCATGTTCAATTGCCTTTCTATCTACCAAAAACCCATTCTCTGGAGGTCTTCCTACATTTCTCTACAAAATTTTTGGCGCTGCTATCTTCTTGTAGAGCACCACGTCGTCTACGAAGAGATATATTGAGCTTTTGATATTTTCCGCTAAATCATTGTACACACTGCATCATTAACTGACGGATGACATCGAAAAAGTATAAAGAAGGGCAGATCGTTTTGTATTATCGTGAAATAGTCGAGATAGTACCATAGACATGGTACGTGAATTGGAGTAGCAATCATTAAAACTAAGGCGTTTTTCGTTGCGACGGGATCTTCTCTTCATCTTCTGCAACGTCCTTCTAAGACATTCACGTCCTACGTTTTATTCTTCAGTTTCATCGTACTAGCACCGAAAGAGTAGGTGACAGAAGCCCGAGATACTGAAAGCGAATTCTGAAACTGTTTCACGGCTTAAAATATCTGCCTCAAGAAGTATGGTATTTTACAGTCCTTATAAGTGGTCAGCCCAGTTGTCTATTATTTAAAATTTAATTATGTACTGTTCCACACATTTTCTGGCGAACTGACGGTTGTTTTGCAACTTCCTGCCACAATATTTCGGCGAAGAGCCTTCTGGCCATCTTCAGGTGATACTGGTGAAAACTCCCTGAGCTCTGATATTTAAGGCTGGCGTTGCGCGTGCTCTACTTGAGCGCGTTCGATTCCGCTGCGATCGCGCGCCCTCCGTGGTGAAAACTCGCCACATCGATATCAATTCGATTGTCATCCCGCGGTTCCATCACAGAACTACGCCGGCTACGAAGGACACGAAGTCTTTCGACGATTCCATGCCGAATTCAATTGGTAGCCGCCGTCACGATTACGTCAGACTGCCGTATTTCCACGGATTCGTTAATAATAGAGCTCCAAAAGTTAGACGTATGGGCCACAATTTTCGTCTCATTGTAATTCATGGCATGACCAGTGGAACTACAATGTTCGCCGTTGGCAGAGTTACAAGGCTGAAGAAGGCCAGCATGCCGCTGATGTTCTACAATGCGATCCTGCCAGTACTCGTCGTTTGCCATATATAAGGATGTACTGATTCTATATTTAATTCTTTCGTAATGTGTTCTTGTCGTATCCTGTCCATCTTCCTACATCGTTTAACACTTCGTAAGAGTCTCATTTCTGCCGACTGTATGTTACTCACTTGATTTTGAGTCGGCACACAGTCTTCTCTCCTGTAATGCAATATCGGTAAAGCTATTACTTTATAAAATTTAATTTTCGTTTCTCTTCGTACTTTTAAAAGTTCTTCCAATTGTCCCACATACAGCTCGAAATTTGTTAACTGTTTGCTCAATATCCTTGTCATTATAAAAAATTACACCCCAAACAAGATATTTAAAATTCTATTTCTAAGACAATGTTTGATCTGACTGGATCCTTTCCCCTAAAATCTATATTATCGTCTTATTAACTATGTTTTTGAAATTATATGATTTACATAGTGTATTTAAATGATTCATGGACTTCTGTAACTCTCTCTCATGTAGTTGATTCGTTATTATTTTGATCGTCTGCAAATAAATGTGCTTTTCAATAGACACAATTTTTTCCAGATCTACAAGCAATTTCCTTTTCTTCAAACCGTCGTTAATAGTACATCCTTGTCTAAGTCCTACATTTGCTAAAATCTGTTCACTTCTATTAATTCCCTTGCCTGATATAAAATTATTATTTCTGTACTAACTACTTATTATGAAAACTAGGTGTGGTGAATATGCCTCATTTTCTTCTATTTCCCACAATTTTATTCGATTTACTGTGTTAAGTAGATAAAAGCGAGATTATTTTTCTCTTCTTTGCTGTTTTATTTTTTAAACTTGGAATTCATTATCTACGCGCGTTCTCGCTTTCCTACATCCCCTTTGGTCTTTTCCTAAGAGTCTGTAATGGTTTTTAATCTGATATTTATTATTTTAGTATAGATTTTATATCTCATACACTATAATTTTCATAATTTTGGGGATCTCCTCAGTTGAACAGAATTTGAAATAGAGCTGTTGATCGAGAGAGAGGTATTTTTCAAATTTCCTAACATTTATTAAGTAAATGTAAAATTCTCAATCTGCCTATTATAACACCATATGTAATAACTTCCATATTTATTCCATCTAATACAGGTCTCTTCCTATTCTTTGCAAATCTTAATATTGTATCTACTTCTTGTTACACCATCTCCTTCTGGAGCTTTATTTGCATGAAGCTTCCTGTCTGTTTTGCTCACTTCAGTATAAAATAGCTGTTTATGGGAAGGAAACGTTTTGGCCTTCGAGCAGTAGTTTATCGTAGGTCGCAGGAGCAACAAAGGGTACCTAGCGACTAGTCATTTACATTGCCTAGAATGGTCGTAGAACAGAAGCACATAATTAGAGTCCTATACCGCTCACAACACCCCGTTGTAGGATTACGGAACATGTTTTGTGGCACGTATTATGACGTTTCTGGAGAACAAACAACCCTTTATCAAAACCAACATGGCTTCTGTAAACAGATGTTGCGAAGCACTGTTCACTTATTTCGTCCATGAAGTACATGAAAGCACAGAAAAAACCTCCGGTTGATGAAGTGTTCCTTTACTTCCAGAAGGTTCATACTCTTGTTTACCGTTGTTTACTGAACAAAACACGAGGATAATGATTATCAGACCAGATTTATGAATGGATTAAAGTTATGTTTGCAGATACAATTCAGCATGTCACTCTTAACGGAAAAAATGACAGACATGAAGGTAATTTCAGGACTAGCACGTGGACGTATGATCTCATCTTCATCTACAACTATGTGATTACTCTGCTATTCACAATAAAATGCCTGGGAGAGGGTCAATGAACGACCTTCAAGATGTCTCTCTACCGTTCCACTCTCGAACGGTGCTCGGGAAAAACGAGCACTTAAATATTTCTGTGTGAGCCCTGGTTTCTCTTATTTTATCGTGATGATCATTTCTGCCTGTGTAGGTGGGTGCCAACAAATTGTTTTCGCAATCGGAGGAGAAAACTGGTGTAGAAGAAGAAGAAGAAGAAGAAGGAGAAGAAGAAAAGAAACAGATGGGGTGGGACTGGTAAAGACGTAGGAGGATTATGAATCCTCTTTACTCTTCTTTCATGGGATAAGGTGGATTGTATATAGATTTTAAACTGTTTCAGATAATGAGTCTTAGCTACTGGACACTTGAATTAACTCTCGCTTTTCTATAGACAAACAGATTTATTTTAGTAGAATGCTATAAGGCAGAAAGTAATGTTCTTCGGCAACTACAACCTTTCCAACTTTTAGGGTACCAAATTAATTTTATGAAAAATATTCAAGTTAGTCTGAATTGATACATGCAAGGAGTCAGTGTGTGAGATCGTTAAAAGATGAAACGCATTGTTCAGAAAGTTCATGCTACATGGTCCGAAAAAACGGTAACTGGAAGTAGCGATGACTGCTGAATATGGCGGGGGGGGGGGATAAAAATCCCACTGACGTTCCTTCAAGATTTTCTTCACCTGGTTTTTCGGCGTGTGATATGGCATTGTCATGACTTTTTCGATTGTCCAGCATATTTTGGCGTATGTGTTTAAATGTGCAGTTCACATTTGTGAGGCGGTGTCCTGTTTCATGTTTCTCTCCTCACTGAATTTGCATACGAGGCTGCCTTGCTTTCTGATTCAGTTTGAACTTGTCAAATTTACGCACGTGTTGTGTGCTGATTACGTGAGTGATTTAGGGTAGCTTGTAGCAATGTGGGATGCCCACCTCTCTCAACCTAACCAAACATTCCATTCTTTCAGCAGATTTTTTGGATTAGATATATCTGGTCTTCAGTAGGGGAACCCCTTGACGATCGGTTGAAAACAGGAGGAGATTTCACACACGCTTTGGAAGAGCTGCCGGTCACTCAGAACACAGCTGCTATGCTTGCAGACTGCACCGACATTCAGGAGAGCCTTTCAGAAATTGTTCTTCTCGCTCATCCTCCGCAGAGACTGAGCAGCAGAATGGAAGACTGGTGTCAATTACAATAGAACAGGAAGCAACAGGTGGAAGGGGTGAGAACTGTGCTTGTTGGTAACCTTTGGGTGGAATCCTCAGCTACCTATTTATGCTGCTATTTGTGGTCTACAGACATGTTTCCTCAAGAAAAATGAACAGCCACACGTGTGTATATAAGCTTCCTAGGGGAATGGTGTGTGAAGCCCAAGAAAATTTCTATACTGACTGACAAATAAATATGGACGTGGTAACGGAGCGAAACTCGTTTCCTGTTTCCATACGCACTTACCTCATTGAGGGATACACTTTATGCTTTGAGCTAGGAAATGGACTTGTGATGATTGGAAGAGCTACTAGAGCCTTCATGGGAATGGCTAGAAAAGATGGTATGTGGTGCTTTTTCCAGATCTGAAGGAAAACTAGCAAAAACTGAGAGAGGTAATTTCGTAGTCATATGAGTATTCTGTTTCGAGCTTCTATTTGGTGATGCTATTACGGGCTCCGATTTCGTGTGTGATTTCTTGACTTCAGCCCTCTGCCAAGTCTTTGAAGTTTCACTTTGAACTCAAGTGCAACCGCGGCGAGTAATCAAGGGGATGATGTGGCCTGCGATTTGCAAACGCATCATATTGGCTCAGCTTAGCAACAGTTAGCAGAGGACGCAGTTCGACGCACCCAGACCTCTCGGCAATCAACTCAATAGCAGACACGACAAGATCGCATTTGCGATGCACACCCGGCTTCTAGCATTTTGAGTAACTGTGCTTTGTAGCGGTATGACCCGATTGCTGCAGCGGGACGCATTTTATAACTCAGTTCTTGATGGTTCTTCTTCAATCAAACCAATACCTATTCGTTGTTTCCGGCAGAGCATGCTCTCCATGCTGTTCCATTAGCAAAAGATGACTTTTCGCAGGAAATTTTTTCAGATGGGAAAAGAGAAACACCTTTCGTAAACATTGTTTCTTTCACTCTACGCGGAAGTCACACACAGATCTGAAACCCTAGTGCTTCTAGCGTTAAATATATTGCACTGGTACAACTACTTGCTACTCATTGTCAAGGAAGAGAAGTAATTCATGCTCGAACTGATGTACTATATTGTGACTGTTGTACATCATAAAAAAGTTATATGTTAGTCCATTTACACACAAGTCAAAGTTTCGGAAATATGATATTATAAATCGTTTCTGTTTACGTGTGCGGCTCTCCTCACAGTATTGTACGAAGATAAGAAACAGCAGAAATAAATTCACGAATTTTGTACACGCCTTCTGCTTGATGGCGTAGTGGCACGAAACGACCAGTTTCATACTGCCAATACGAAGATAAATATCAACACGTTAAGAGCAAAAAGCGCATTTAATTTATTTCTAAATCTGTGGTAGATTTAAGAGTTAATGAATCAATATATTGGTTACATTTCGACAGGCTTATGTTAGTGTATACACTCTACATCAAATTTGTAATATATTGCGAATGTTTACATCGACTCTTAATTAATCTTTGAACGTAATTACTGACATTTTTTAGGGGTGGCTTACTTTTTATTGATTCTTACTTCAGCATGTGATACGTAGCTGTCATTCATTTTTTATGTTGGCCATTACGCTTTATTGCCACTGAAGGTGGTGAAGTATTACTCGAAACTTGTCGCTCTTACTTTAAAACGACGCTAGTAGAACTGGAGTAAAACAGATTTGTCTTCCGTCAAAAGAGTTACAACCTCTTACATTTCTTCTTTTATCTCCGCGTTAGTAAGTCTCTCATTCTACAGAGACATATATTCTAGATCCGTAAATCCTATCTGTTTTATCCCTTGGCTGATTGTTTGAATGGAAAACTTGCAAAGTGAAAACACTAGTTTTTCAACGTACTATCCACACCGCCGATATAATTTTTTTCCATAAATTCTCTTTCTGTCGTTGTGGACGCGGCATGGCATACCTCTATATAGAAAAAGCAACTGAAAAGCTGAAATGCTCAATGCTTCTGCACAAAGGAAAATCTTGGATTATGATCAACATTTATCACACGCGTTATTGCGGAGAGGAATGAGATAATGAATCTATACCTGACAGATATTTACCGGAGATTCCCACTCTAGAGAGATGCTCCCACGATTTGCAAGAAAACACTGGTCACATTCATCTCCATGATAAGAAGTACATTTAGTAGGCATAACTTTAGTGTCGTATCACAGATGCCAGCTTGTGGCAGAATCTAGGATAAATTCAGACCACAAACGATTTATATTTATTTATTTAGTTAGTTAACCTGATCTGATTAGTGCCACTAGGCCCTCTATTACATCGGACCAGGGTATTACACATACGCACCTATTTTACATCAGAGTTACCAAAGAAATAACAATAATTTTAATATCACAAATAGTATTAAAATCATTTGAGTGTCCATAGAAGCAATATAAGAAAAAAAAACTGACTGAGAACTAATAAAGGTAACAACGATAATGGTCGTACTACCACTACTGCTGCTACTAATGCTAATAACAGTAATAATAATAATAATAATAATGGCAATGTCAGTTATAAAAAGAATTTATAGATGTACAAAATAATAATGACAACAATAATAATGAATTTATAGGTGTACAAAATACTTATTTTCTGATATAGCGAGTTCTGGAGAAGAGAAATTTAAGGAGACTACACAAGGTGAGACTGCTAGGATATGAGAGAGATGGACATAAAAGGATTAACGAGTGCACACAGCGACAATGGTAGTCACCATCGTTGGTTTAGAATGTCATTAACTGCCTTTTGGAACTGCAGAAGTTAAGTCAATTCTGTAAAATAGTGAAGGAGTTTATTCCAGAGTCGGCTTCTTGCTGTTGATAAGGATTTAGAAAGGGTCGCAGAGTTATGGTGTGGGACAGAATTGATTTCTCTCTAATGTGAACGGATGTTTCTTACATGTTGTTCAGACAAGAGCACTAGGGTCGAGGAGAGATATGACGGACAGTGTACTTTGATTACTTTAATTAAATAACAGATGAGACGGAGTTTCTGGAAAACTGTGCTTGGCTGCACGCAGGAAGGATAACTGTGCGTATGGGGTTGCAGTAAGGCGAGTCGAACGTCACAGATATATCGACACAGTCGTTCAAAGCACAAAGCTAGTTCAAGGCCCCGTGAGCTTTTCTGAGACAGACCTTGAAGGATAACATCGCTGTGATCAATAGTTATTGGAAATGTAAACATTTGAACAAGTTCCATTTCCACGTCAAAACAGAAGAGCTTTTTATATCTTTAGGGCATGGAGAGGTGCCTTCTTGCACATTACAATTACGTGCTCAGTCCAGTTATAGATTTTCATCTATTAGACTCTTTGCTGAGGGAAGAAGTTGATATTTGGTACAATTAAGGATTAAAAATGGTAGAGATATTTAGTGGAAAGGAAATAAACTGATTTGCACAAATTAAACTGGGTTCCAAAACACCTGTTGTTTGACACCAAACTCGTAATCTTCGCACACGATAGGCTAAGTGCTATGTGTAGAGGAATCCTGATTGATTTGGTACTTATAGGCATTAGAAAGTGTCTGACTCAGCATCAAACCTTTTGATGTAAACGCGTTCCTGAGAGGATGGTGACTGTTGTTGTTGTTGTTGTTGTTGGTTGTGGTGGTGATGGTGGTGGTGGTGTGGTCTTCAGTCCTGAGACTGGTTTGATGCTGCTCTCCATGCTACTCTATCCTGTGCAAGCTTATTCATCTCCCAGTACCTACTGCAAACTACATCCTTCTGAATCTCCTTAGTTTATTCATCTCTTGGTCTCCCTCTACGACTTTACCCTCCACGCTGCCCTCCAATACTAAATTGGTGATCCCTTGATGCCTCAGAACATGTCCTATCAACCGATCCTTTCTTCTAGTCAAGTTGTGCCACAAACTCCTCCCCAATTCTACTCAACACCTCCTCATTAGTTATGCGATCTACTCATCTAATCTTCAGCATCCTTCTGTAGGAGGAAATTCCGAAAGCTTCTATTCTCTTCTTGTCCAAACTATTTATCGTCCGTGTTTCACTTCCATACATGGCTACACTCCATACAAATACTGGCAGAAACGACTTCCTGACACTGAAAACTATACTCGATGTTAACAAATTTCTCTTCTTCAGAAACGCTTTCCTTGCCATTGCCAGTCTACATTTTATATCCTCTCTACTTCGACCATCATCAGTTATTTTGCTCCCCAAATAGCAAAACTCCTTTACTGCTTTAAGTGTCTCATTTCCTTAACTAGTTCCCTCAGCATCACCCTACTTAATTCGACTACATTCCATTATCCTTGCTTTGACTTTGTTGATGTTCATCTAATATCCTTCTTTCAAGACACTGTCCATTCCATTCAACTGCTCTTCCACGTTCTTTGCTGTCTGTGACAGAATTACAATGTCATCGGCGAACCTCAAAGTTTTTATTTCTTCTCCATGAATTTTAATACCTACTCCGAATTTTGCTTTTGTTTCCTTTACTGCTAACTCAATATGCAGATTGAATAACATCGGGGAGAGGCTACAAACCTGTCTCACTCCCTTCCCAATAACTACTTCCCTTTCATGTCCTTCGGCTCTTATAACTGCCACCTGGTTTCTGAACAAATTATAAATATGTTTTCGCGCCCTATATTTTTCCCCTGCCACCATAATTTGAAAGAGACTATTGAAGTCAACATTTTCAAAAGCTTTCTCTAAGTCTACAAATGCTAGAAACGTAGGTTTGCCTTTCCTTAATCTATTTTCTAAGATAAGTCGTAGGGTCAGTATTGCCTACCGTGTTCCAACATTCCTAAGGAATCCAAACTGACCTTTCCCAAGGTCGGCTTCTACCAGTTTTTCCATTCGCCTGTAAAGAATTCGCTTTAGTATTTTGCAGCCGTGACTTGTTAAACTGATAGTTCGGTAATTTTCACATCTGTCAACAACTACTTTCCTTGTGATTGGTCATCTGCAGAGCTAGCTGGCATATAAACTTGTACTACTGTAGTAGGTGTGGGCTTCGTGTCTATCTTGGCCACAATAATGCGTTCACTATGCTGTTTGTAGTAGCTTACCAGCAATCCTATTTTTTTATTCATTAATAAACCTACTCCTGCATTACCCCTATTTCGTATTTATAACCCTGTATTCACCTGACCAAAAGTCTTGTTCCTCCAGCCACCTAACTTCACTAATTCCCACTATATCTAACTTTAACCTACCCATTTCCCTTTTTAAATTTTCTAACCTACCTGCCCGATTAAGGGATCTGACATTACACGCTCCGATCTGTAGAACGCCAGTTTTCTTCCTCCTGATAAGGTCGTCCTCTTGAGTAGTCTCCGCCTGGAGATCCGAATGGGGGACTATTTAACCTCCGGAATATTTTACACAAGAGGACGCCATCATCATTTAACCATACAGTAAAGCAGTATGCCCTCGGGAAAAATTACTGCTGTAGTTCCCCCTTGCTTTCAGCCGTTCGCAGTACCAGCACAGCAAGGCCGTTTTGGTTAGTGTTAGAGGGTCAGATCAGTCAATCATCCAGACTGTTGCTCCTGCATATACTGAAAAGGCTGCTGCCCTCTTCAGGAACCACACTTTTCTCTGGCGTCTCAACAGACACCCCTCCGTTGTGGTTGCACCTATAATACGGATATCTGTATCGCTGAGGCACGCAAGCCTCCCCACCAACGGCAAGGTCCATGGTTCATAGAAGGGGGACGGGGGGGAATGGTGACTGTATCGGTAATGTATTGGTATACAGGAAGCTACAGTTTACACCAGATGGAGAATTATCCACTGAAACTGAAGATGCCTCAGGGAATAGTAATGGGATCAATACACGTTAACATTAATTATTAAGAGGGTGGTATTAGTTGTAATCCCAAACTTTTCTCAGGTGATGCAGTTATATGAGAAAATCATATCAGGTAGAAACGAAATATCAAGCTGTTGAAAAGAGGGCATCTACCACTTACATAGTAAAATGTACGTTAGCGTCTTTCACTAAAAATGAAAGCGTCGTATCTGTTGACTATGGAATTAATGAGTCACAATCAGAGTCGGCCAAAATATCTGAGAGCATCAGTTCGTGGAGATATGAAGTGGAACGAACAGATAGGCTCATTCGTAGGAAAAGCAAATGACAGAATGTGCTTCACTGATCGGATGCTGGAGAACTGCGGTTATTCTACAAGCGAGATTGCATATAAAGCTCTAGTACATCCCATACATGAAACTGTTTGAGACCTAAGTCTGGTCTTCTAAGAGACAATGAACGACGAGTAACAAAACTGATAATAATTCCTTGTCGCTCAACTGTCTAGCGCAAATCTTTCAACTTGACGCCACATCGGCGGCTTTCGCATCCCTAACCTACCGCAGTTATACAACCGGTGGAAGGTGACCTGAAGTTTCACGAGGAACCCGAAATGCGTGCGTTCCTGGAGAATCTTCACTTCGTGAAGAGGTCAACGCAAGGTTAAAAACTGACTGAAATAGTCGATGCCGCGACCTTTTTGTTCCCAGTCATGCGCTTTACCCCTTGACCACCACATTCGAACGAGAGTCTATGTTTCCAGCCACTGAATGGAGACGCAGTATATCTCGCGCGAATCTTAGTACCCCTATAATCAGCTTTCAGGAAAGAAGCTGCGAATATCCTTCAAGCTCCAAAGTTTTGAATTCGCACATATCATGCAGATGATTTTAGGTCAGTAACTGTTGGAATGGGAGCCATAAATGCGATTTTCTCATCCTGTATCTGTGGTTCAGTGGGAATAAACCTCAGCACATGGTGAAATAGCAAGTACTCTCTGCTATATACCTTATATTGTGAGGCATTAGACGCTTCAAGAATCTAACAGAATCAGTTGATGCAATAGTTAATCAGGTAATGCAGTCTTGAATGTATCCTCATACATTTTCTACATTTGCCGGTCTATCACAATAATATTACGTTAATGTCCCCAGAAAGATACATAAACTGTAGAGATTAACATAAAGTTATGACAAACATTGAATTCATGAAGTTGCAGGTTGTTGAAATAATATCAAAATCTTCGACAATAATTTATGTTCAAGGCCTAGACAGCAAGCAACAATGCGTCTACAGTGATATAAAAAGAAAGAGTTTGAAAGGAACTGTAAGAATTTAACAATACCTTGCGTCATGACGATGAGTGGAGAATTCAGTCGGTAGTTTTTACAAAATAGATGCACCTTATTGTTTTAAACAGTGCTTTTCTTACGTTTTGAGGCCACAGCTCCCTTAACTTGAATATTATACAAGTTATTTGACGGTGTTGTGTGATTTAATGGAGTACTTTATTGATCTTTAATTTAATAGATTAATATAACCTGTACATTAGCCAAATATCACGCATCAAAACAATGGTAAAGGAATTCATCTGGCTACGAACTTAGACAAGGGTCTCACTTAACTTACTTTATTACATAACAAATTAAATTAAATGATACATAAAGGTAATAAGGTAAAATAAAGGTAATAATCTAAGGCCTTGCAAAATCTGGAAAAGAGACGTGGACTGTGGTTCAAATGAACGCGTATCTGGACAAAGCACTAACATTCATGAAAGTCTTACAGTGATTGCCATAAGTTAGTGTTTAGAAATATGAAATATTACAGATGGATGTGTATGTGAATCTATTGCCAGAGCTGAAAGCATGTTGAACTTCTAACTGCAAACAAGTCTTCAGGATGAAGTCTGAAATTACAGAAAAACTATACAACTGATTCGACTCTCCCTACAGTTCACCTAGCTGTAGTGGCTCAGTCTCAGCACACCCATAGTCTGCCATTTGTAATGGCTGCAAAATGAGTCATTGGCTCCGTACCAGCAAACTGCGTCTACGTTCAGCTCAGCTGTACTCAGCCTCTCTTCACAGACAAATTCGAAGAAGTCATCTGTAAGTGAAGTCCACCCATGGAGAATCTTGCCAGCGACGTCTGCCTGAGGAAGTGCCGATGTCAAGTAACTTTCTGTAATTCGTTTGCAACAAGGAAGAACCTGTTCACTACGTTTTTCTCAATGTCAGGTAATTTTGATTCGCTGAATGATAAATTTTGTCAGTGATGACCAATAAGAACTTATCTTGAAAGATACAGGTCTCCCTCCCTTACACTCATTTTACGTTGTCAAACAGTTACTAAATTTGTTATGCTTGGTGCTCTAAAAGTCTTACTCATCCCGTCTCTCGGCCTGGTCAATAAGGTTGGATCTCTGTCAGCACAGCCACACTTCTTACTCCTATTCTCAAATTATATACGCTAATCAGTAGCAGCCGGTTTCACACTCCCTTAAATATTTGCCTTGACAGGACTTGAGTGCGGATTCGGTGTCTCACAATCCTCAGAGAAGACATATATTTTCTGTTTCTGTTACAAGAAGGAAGTACAAAAACGTTAAGGGAAATTCGGGAACACAGCAATAGAAGTCACGGAGCAATGAAATAAACAGGAAGTGCAGGGAAGCTAAGTGGAAAAGGCTGCGTGAAAAATATGAACAGATCGAAAAAGAAATGATTGTCGGAAGGACTGACTCAACATACAGGGTGTTACAAAAAGATACGGCCAAACTTTCAGGAAACGTTCCTCACACACAAATAAAGAAAAGATGTTATGTGGACATGTGTCTGGAAACGCTTAACTTCCATGTTAGGGCTCATTTTAGTTTCTTCCACCTAAGCTCAGCCGGCCGGTGTGGCCGTGCGGTTAAAGGCGCTTCAGTCTGGAACCGCGTGACCGCTACGGTCGCAGGTTCGAATCCTGCCTCGGGCATGAATGTGTGTGATGTCCTTAGGTTAGTTAGGTTTAATTAGTTCTAAGTTCTAGGTGACTGATGACCTCAGAAGTTAAGTCGCATAGTGCTCAGAGCCATCTGAACCATTTTTGAACCTAAGCTCAATGGAGCACGTTATCATGTTTTCATACGGGATACTCTACCTGTGCTGCTATAACATGTGCCTTTACAAGTACGACACAACATGTGGTTCATGCACGATGGAGCTTCTGCACATTTCAGTCGAAGTGTTCGTACGCTTCTCAACAACAGACTCGGTGACCGATGGATTGGTAGAGGCGGACCAATTCCATGGTCTCCACGCTCTCCTAACCTCAACGCTCTTGACTTTCATTTATGGGTGCATTTGAAAACTCTTGTCTACGCAACCCCGGTACCAAATGTAGAGACTCTTCGTGCTCGTATTGTGGACGGCTGTGATACAATACGCCATTGTCCAGGGCTGCTTACTGTATCAGGGATTCCATGCGACGGAGGGTGGATGCATGTATCCTCGCTAACGGAGGACATTTTGAACATTTCCTGCAACAAAGTGTTTGAAGTGACGCTGGTACGTTCTGTTGCTGTGTGTTTCCATTCCATGATTACTGTGATTTGAAGAGAAGTAATAAAATGAGCTCTAACATGGAAAGTAAGCGTTTCCAGACACATGTCCACATAACATGTTTTCTTTCTTTGCGTGTGAGGAATGTTTCCTGAAAGTTTGGCCGTACCTTTTTGTAACACCCTGTATAGGAAAGACGAAACAACCTTGGATGACATTAAAAGAAATGGTGGTATTATTAAGAGTGACCAGAATCCCACTATTAAATGCGGAGGAGGGAGGGGATAGGTGGAAAAGTACAACTGAAGGCCTCCATGTGGGGGAAGATTTGTCTGATACGATAGAAGAAGAAGAGTCGATTTCGGAAAGATACAGCATGCAGTATTAGAATCAGAATTTCAGAGAGTTTTGTAGGACTTAAGATCAACAAAGGCAAATGGGATACAGAACATTCCATTAGAATTTCTAAAATCATTGGGGGAAGTGGCAATAAAACGACTAATCACGTTGGTGTCTAGAACGTATAAGTCTGGCGGCAGACCATCTGACTTTCGTAAAAATATCATTCACTCAATTCCGAAGACTGCAAGAGCTGACAACTGTGAGAATTATCGCAAAATCAGATTAACAACTCACACATCCAAGTTGCTGACAAGAATAATTTACTCAAGAATGGAAAAGAAACTTGAGGATTTGTTGGATGACTGTCAGTTTGGCTATAGGAAAGGTTGCAGTGATAATGGAACTAAGACTGAAGAAAAATCAACACATATTCATAGGATATGTCGAACTGGAAAAGGCGTTCGACAATGTGAAATGATGTAATGAAAGGGTCCTGTAGCCACCTTTCATTGCCAACTCTCGTAGTGGTCAAGTCGGCAAAGAGGTTTCCGCTACTTGTGAGAAATCCACCTGCGTTAGGTTGGTGGCGGAAATGGCATCCTGGGGTTTTCCGGTCCACGCGGAGCGTGGAAGAGGCTGGAGAAGCGGGAGGCAGTCTGCCGCCGGTACGGGAAGCGTACACAGCTGTGCCCCAGTCGAAGAAGGGTGAGTTGGACTGACCGCGTGGCGCGTTGTCACATAGAGAGGGGAGCTTTTAGCTTTTGGTCTCGAATTTCGTCTTATAAAGATTTACTTGCTGGGTTGCAGCAGGGAATGCAAGCCTTTTGTATACTTTCAGTTTGATTCCCAATGCAGTCTTGACTTTGATCCGTGAGAGGAACGCAGCACAAAGGAGTTGCATATGTTGAAGTGCCCTCGGTTCAGTGTGAATGTTTATGTGCCTACAACTGTGTGTGTATGCTTCTAATCTTTTCCGGATCTTGGTAATTTTTGTGTATTTGTGAATTTTCTGTGTCTTATGTGATTAAAATTTGGCCACGGTCCATAGAAATTGTCTCCGCGGACCGAGTGGGCACGCGAGTCTGTTATGAAACGTATAGTATTTCACAAGCAATTGTACATAGTCAGCATGCAACAGCAGTCTATAGATGCACTACATCAATGTTTTAAGGAATAAATAATTTTGCCTTCAATCTTATCTTGTGTACCGATGTTACGTCGCCGTTACCTTCGCCATTTACCTTGTAGTTTTCCTTGTTGGCCCACCTATAGCGTTTCCATGTGCACAGGTGTAGTTATTAGTGTCCCTTTTTTTATCTGAAACAAATGCTCTCGAATAGATCGTGTTTTCACGAATCTTGCTGCAGGCTGCACTTACGCATGGTGTTCACGCCCTATTTGCTTTACTCAATTTTTGATTCACGGGAAGAATGCCTGGATCATATTAATAACTACATCCCATTCTTTATCAATGACTTTACAATGAATGTTCTTGTGTGAGTTTTTCTTATTAATAAATTAAGTAATTTTCCGACTCAGTGCTACCCCTTCTTTGTCGTGTGGCTAGAGTTGGTGGCGACCCTATCTTTTATATTGATTTCAGTGTCAAATAGCATTTTCTTATTCAAAGTGCGCGTGACCCAACTGCCGGATGGTCCTTCGAACATGTGTAGGAGGCACTCCCAAGAATACCGCTGAGGCCTTGTTCAACGTCGGTTTTATTGTTCTGCAGCCTACCTCCCGTCCACAGCCAAGTGCAACCTGCTTTCACAGTGACATCTTCCTTAGACGCACATGGAATTCAACATAAGAAATTATAATCTAAATAACTAATTACGCAAGCACTTTTGCTGTGTCATACTTAATACATTGATTTATAGCAATCTGATTTGACATTTTCTATCGGGTTAGGAATAGTTTGGGAAAGAAATGTTTGTGCTTCTTTCATACGCAAGATGAATAAACTTAAGTTTCGGAAAAAGTGAACACAATGTATAAGAACAGTTACATCCTCAGTAACTGTTCACATTTCACATTTTATCAAATTTTAATTTCTTACACTTGATACTTGCAAAGACGTCATTGGGATAATTGTTGCAACTTGCACCTTCTTCCCCTTTTCATATGCGATCTATATATGATGTTAAAGAGTGATACTCAGAAACTAGGTATAAGTAAAACGTTAAGTTTATTCAAAGAGGCTCACCCAACAATCCAGGCATCTTATGAAATATGTAGGCACATACGTAAAACTAATTTCAGTATTCCGTCGTGGTATCCCCGCACATATACGTGTAGTACCTGTGACGAATATACACCCAAAGTGAAATGCCTGTATACGGAAAAACAAAAGTGCACTCCACCAGCAGAAAGGTGAGGTACGGAGGCTCAGTTTAAATGGTTCTTACAAACTGTAAGCCAACATGTTTGTTGAAAGCAAGGAAGAAAACTAATAAGGGAAGCTTAAAGAGCGTGGAAAAGGAAGCCTTACAAGTATGTATGGAGTTTAGCAAGAATCTGCTTCTGCCTAACATTAGAACTAACGCCATATACTAGGAACGGCAATTACCTATGTATGCTTTCATTATCTACTGTTTGTCACATGCGGAGAATATTATGCCGAATGTATTGCAAACAAAGATAGTGTTGATGACTGTTCGATGACATATTCATTTCGTTACGATTATTATCTTGACATGGCAGTGAAATATCTTGATGTGTTTTGTGATTAGTGTTCTGGTAAAATAACAACTACCCACTTATTCAATTCTTGTACAATATGGTTACAGCAGAGAATATTTCACAGTTTAGAAGTAACACTTTCTGTAAGAGAACATAGTTATTGCGATAAAACATGGGGATTGTAAACTAGAAAGCCTACACAGAAGTCCACAAAGCTTGGACGGTCAAAGTCTTCACCATTTAATGTTGGACATCATTCCTGAAATCTCTCTACAAGCAGAAGTGTCCCTTTCCTATATCTCAAGTCTGAGATGTCACACACAGAACTCACCAAAGGCTTGAAAGTTTCAAGACGACATATAATGCAACGTGGGAGACTGCTGCTTGAATTCGGCTCATCCAGCTGAAGAATCCAATGGACTAGAATTGGATTTGCCTGAGCTTTGCTATATGAGTAATACTGCACGATAGTTTCGAAACTTTTTTCCAATTTATACTACGATATGGTTTCAAATTCTACATTTTTCAATTTCATATTTTCAGATATGCTACACATATCTTGTGAGTTATGCAAGAACCTGCTGTTTTTGAAATAATCCATTGGGTCAGAAACACAAGAAAATTGTGACATTCTTCCTCTTGCATGACGTTTTCAGAACAGACAAACCCGTGCTGCTTTTTAAATATTCTTTGATCCTTATTTATAATAATGAAGAAAAACGCAATTCTTATGGAAGTTCCAGGTGATGGACACAGACCGTTCATTCAGTAAACAAGGTAGTCTTACTCCGTTTTTTAACATGGAGCAACCAATGTTTGAATAAACGTGTAATGATTTAGTTAACTCTGTATATTTACAGAACATTAGTAAAGATTTGTAAATTTCCGAAATACGTGAAAATGTTTCACAACTATAAGATAAAAAAATAAGTTTAATAGAATTACCATATTTATGCTCTGTAAAAATTATAAAACTGGACTTCTATCATTCTTATCCTGGACCCTATTGTTAGGTAGGTGTAACACGTGGTAGAGACAGTAAAAGAAATCTTATTCATATTCACGAACAGTGAAGAAGTATTTTGGCCGTGAAGTTAGTCGTAGACCAATCCAGTCCTAGAGAGTACTATCGAGTTAAAATGGCAGAGGTTAAGTTGCCTCTTCAATTTCGGCGACGCTCTGCAGCGAGGCACTCGTTGAAGAACGGCGGCAGCAAGAAGAGAGCGAGAAGGAAACTGTTGGCGACGTCGCGGAATGGCAGCCTTCCACTCTGTTCTTCCGAAGCGCGGCACAGGTTGGCAAAAACTTGTGGGAGCGCCAGCTGCGACCTCCATTCCTCACCTCACTGCCCCCGCAGCTGTCACGCCCTGCAGTTTCACGCCGTCTCCGGCCCCGCGCCTGCTGTAGCGTTCGCAGTGACGTACTAAACAGTCTGCTGCTACAAGGGACCCTTATGGAGCACGTCTCCTTCGATTTTCCTCATGATTATAGGAGATGATGCGTAGTACACACACTTGTATTTCTTACACACACTTGTATTTCTTACAGCAGTACGACGCAGCTCTCAAAAAAATTCGAAAAAAATCCTCTTTGAAGAGTAGATTTCCGAGCACTGTTAAACCTAAAACATCAGTAAGTTAATAACGCTGTTGTCGACAGAAAATATATTACATGAAGTTCATTGCCTAACTTGGTGTGGAACATACTTTAACTTCCAATAATTGGTGCTTGGGTTTGGCCACTGTAAACAACGAAAACACCGTCACAAGCTACCTTAGTACCAAAGTTTTTCCTTCAACTTATTTAATCTTGACAATTATCGAATCTGCTTTAGTTAATCTACTTCAGATTAGACAGTCGGAAATTTTACTAAATTTAAAAAAATATAACTAACGATAACCATTATCTCTTCCTCTGCGCAATCATACAGATAAAAAAAACATAACATTTAGAAAACTTTCAACCTTTTCTTAAGAGAAAATGTGGCAATTATTAGTTTTATCCAGAGTAGAACCATGTGTAATAATACTATACAGCAATTTTAGCTAGATTAGATTGCATTTACTTGCTTTCCAATTGATCCCTATTGAAGAGGCTCTCCAGGATTTAGAACATGTCAGAAGAACAATAATACAAGTCAGATATTTAGAACTAGAACAAATAAGCTAAAGTACCTTCCACAGATCCCAAGTGGAATGATCGTCTTTTTTTTAAATGAACACTACATGAAAGAATTATTTTACAACACTCATTTACTAAGATCGCAGTAATGCACTGACTTTGAAATTAAAAAAAAAATGTTTTTATTTATTTATAAGGTAATAAAAATATAATAGAACCACTTATTTACAATGAACACATTACTGCACTGATACACACACACACACACACACACACACACACAAACACACATCAGTTGGTTCTACTGAGAAATTCATCAATGGAGTAGAAGAAATTGGCCACCAATAAATCCTTTAGGCTTCTCTTAAACTGAATTTTTATGGCTGCTGGCAAGTTATTGAAAATATGTCTTCCTCAATAATGCACACTTTTTTTTGTACAAGAGTAAGTGGCTTTAAATCCTTGTGAAGATTATTCTTGCTTCTAGTATTGATTCCATGAACTGAACTATTGGTTTGAAAAAGTGATATATTTTTAATGACAAATTACATTAATGAATAAATACATTGGGTTGTTGGTTGTTTTTGGGGAAGGAGACCAGACAGTGAGATGGGCCTCATCGGATTAGGGAAGGACGGGGAAGGAAGTCGGCTGTGCCCTTTGAAAGGTACCATCCCGGCATTTGCCTGGAGCGATTTAGGGAAATCACGGAAAACCTAAATCAGGATGGCCGGACGCGGGATTGAACCGTCGTCCTCCCGAATGCGAGTCCAGTGTCTAACCACTAATATATTGGGAAGCTTTAGTTAGTATCCCCAGTTCCCTAAACAGGCCATGCAGGATGTTCTTGATTTCACACCACATAGAACTCTTATTGCACGTTCTTTTTTCAGGAAACCTTTAGCTCTGTTTGATGAATTACCCCAAAACATAATCACATATGACTTTATGGAGTGAAAGCATGCATAGTATGCCAGCTTTTTCATTTTGTATCCCTTATGTCTGACAAAGTACGGATTGTAAATATAGATTTGTTTAGATTCTTCAACATTTCTGTGTTGTGCTCCTCTCTGGTACTCTGGCAATGCTCAACAGGCAATATTTAACAGGGAGACGAAAACCAGTGGCTCAGTTATGAGAAGCGGTTCCCTCCCTATTTGAAAGTCGCTCTGGATGCCTGGCGATATGCCTTTACGTCCAGCCCTTTGACATCAACCCCAGAGCTCCGTTCAAAATACAGAATATAACAACAATTCAGATCGTGCCTGAAACAGGCCAGTGTTAAAGCAACACACCAAATACTGGCAGAGGAACTTCCAAGAACAATTAACTAGCCTCGAAACCGAGCGTACCTCCTAGTCAGAATGCAACAATATCATAATAGAGAGGATAGCAAACCAAGACCATCCTAATCAAACAACCACATTGCACCGTCGAACTGAGGACACAGAACCGATGTAAATCTGCGGAATTTGGATTATATGACACCACAAAACAGTTCAGTTATCAGTTAGCGCCGCGCTGCATGTGGACAGCCGGTCTCTGTGGCAGAGCGATTCGTTGCGCTTCAGTTCGAAACTGCGCTGCTGCTACCGTCGGGGGTTCGAATCCTGCCTCGGGTATGGTTGTGTGTGATGTCCTTAGGTTAGTTAGGTTTAAGTAGTTCTAAGTCTAGGGGACTGATGACCTCAGATGTTAAGCACCATAGTGCTTAGAGCCATTTGAACCTTTTTTTTTTTTTTTTTTTTTTTTTTTTTTGCAGGTGAACAAAGATTGAAATCGTGAGGACGAGGCCGCCCACACACACTACCTGAATAACACTGCACTATCTAGGTAAAATAACGACGCCGGATTTCCAGTCTGGTGGGATATTTCACGTGCAATATATTTTCGCCCACAGTCTGCTCGTGCTCCAACGATGTACCACCATGCGGCGTACGGCAGTTAACCTCCTCTTCGCACGGACGCTACATTCAAACAGACTGCCGGACAACGCCCCGACGGCCAGCAACAGCTTCCGCCTGCTAGAACACGCGGCCGCCGCGATCCCCGTGCTCGTTTCACATTCAAAGCTCAGCGCACGGCAAGCTAAATCACTCCTAGCTAGAGAGGTAGGCCAATACAGTCGGAAAAAAAATAAGTATAACAAACCTAGATGGATAGTGCCAATCTAGGCTCACATTGCCGCACGCGGCACAAGCTCACATTTTCTTTGCGGGTCGCCTAACCATGAACAAGTTATAGAACAATTAAGCGATCCTGAAATCTAAGTAACGCCCAAATATAACACATGTTTGTTTGCTCTTCATGTAGAACACATTTCATATAAAACTGATAGATACCAAAGTTAAATAATTTGCTCTCCTCGTCGATTCCGCGGAAAACATTTATCTTATGTCATTTATTGTACGGATACCATTTTCGGTGCTTCAGTGCACTGTCAGCTGACAGTTGACAGTTGATGGTCGGAGTGACATCACAGTTACAAGTTGCTGTGTCGTCCGAACTAGATACAGCCAGAGAAAAAGCACCACAGGCGCAAAGATGCGAGCTGGCGCAAATTGCCGTAAGGACTCACCACTTGCGAGAGTTCCACCAGCGCCACGGGCGGCGCTGAGGATGAAGATATTGACTTCGCCTCGGCCAACTGGCACACGAGTACAATCCGCCAATGGCCGGACCACGGACAGAAGCCTACTCGAAAGTTAGAAGGGCAGCTCTCGCCCAGTGCTGACTTAGTCAGGGAAAGTCGATTAGTGAACTCATAGAAGTGAACAGACAGTTGTTTTAAATTGCATTTCCTATGTACTGTGAAGTTGGCCTAGGATTATTTGCACTTAGCCATTGACGGCCTTTACTGCGTTATAATACGTGCAGTTTTTCAGACTTAATCATTCAACAAGTCACAAGGTAAGTAAACCTTTTTAACACACTTGTGGACTTTGTTGGAATGTTGTGGAGCCTTCGTTTTCCTATCCTGTTACTTGGCCCAGGGGCATAATTGTGTAATAGTGGCAGGAAGAAATTGTCTTAACGGTGTACTGCACGAGAAGAAGTTTCACGAAATGACAAACTCAGTCTGTCGTGGCAACAGTGGAAACTCGCCCTCCACAGAAGTAGCGATGAGTCCTTTACAAAGGCTTTAAGTACCAGGCTTTAAGTACCAGGCTTTAAGTACCAGGTACCGTGTGTAAATCAGTTATGTTGGCTGTTTCTGCATCGTGTATACGAATGTTGTTAACCCCTTCAGCATCAGCTAAGGCCTGAAGATGGTGCACTGACGGATCGAAACTGGCAGCCGTACAATAAATGACATCATACGGAAGGCTGTAGGTATATTACTTCCTTACAATATTGAACGGCCGTAGTCCGTCAGACCTCCAGTCACAAGGGTGGACATACAAAAAATTTCTCAGCTTGTTTGATACTCTTCTGTTGATGAAACCCTTATTTACCAGCGCTAGTCTGCTTTTTCTGTCTTCGTCGATTCGTCCGACATGTGTTATTTTGCTTCCCAGATAACAGAATTCATTCGCATCGTCTATTTCGCGGTCACCGGTTTTGTTGTTACGTTTATCGGTAATCTCATTTTTGCTACCTCTCATAACATTCTTCTTTCTGCTGTGTTCTCTCAAACCATAATGTGTGCGCATTAGATTGTTCATTCCATTCAACAGGTCCGGCAATGGCTCCTCAGTTTCACTGAGGATGGGGATGTCTTCAGTGAATCTTTTCATGACATCCTTTCACAATGAATTTTAGTCACATTCGTGCACTCTATCCTTACGTATTCGATGTATAGATTAAACGATAGTGGCGAAAGATTATATCTCTTTGTAATCTGAGTACTTCATTATTTGTCTTATACGTTTTAGTTTTTCCTCTCACATCTTGTGCATATTGTATCTTGCCCATCTTTCTCCATAGCTTACAGTGACATGGCAAGTGTCATAACCCCATTTTCCAGGATCTTCGGTCAGCAGAAGACAGGTCAATATAAGCAAACACGTGTGTCGGTATACCCGTAGATATTAGACCTTTTCTGAGAAAACGACAGTAAATATTTCGGCGCAGTTCAGGTGCATTTTATCTTAAGTTCAACTGGTCGGCACAGTTGGTAGCGTTGCGGCTGCGCGCTTATGGGCCCCATTTTCGAAGTCCCATTATTATTTTCATTTAATTCTTTTTCTTTCTCAGTTATCTTCCAATGTCCGTAGGAGCTTACTATACAGATGTTTCCTATGAAATTAGGAGATACAAGGGCATTGTATTGATTGTTAAATTACATCTGGTTTTCGATATAAATCTCACATTTATTACATAATTTGTGTACGTGTGTATGGTCCATTGCTGTCTCTTGGCACTGAGAAGAATCTCAGGAGTGATGTGTTTCTCGTACTGATTCAGTCAAGAGGTGGGCAGGAAGAATCGATTCAGTGTAAGATCCTCCTTGCATACCGGAAGACTGATCGGGTATACTTGCTGGCCGACCAAAATCAAATGGTTCAAATGGCTCTGAGCACTATGGGACTTAACATGTACGGTCATCAGTCCCCTAGAACTTAGAACTACTTAAACCTAACTAACCTATGGACAGCACACAACACCCAGTCATCACGAGGCAGAGAAAATCCCTGACCCCGCCAGGAATCGAACCCGGGGACCCGGGCGTGGGAAGCGAGAACGCTACCGCACGACCACGAGATGCGGACCGACCGAAATCCTCTTCGCGGGAAGACGTAGCATCCGCGCAAACGGAGCTGAATAGTAGTGATGGGAGCGAAAGCAAGTGGAAAATGCCTTTTTGGTCACTCTCATCAGCCACGGCGCCGAATGTCAATTTGCTTTGCACGAACTACATTACCAATATTAAAGATGGGGCACACAGCAGGAGTTTGACTAAAACTAATTTCAGACTTTTATTATTTTACATTTCGCATAGTAACTTTTACGTACATTGGTAGACACATAAAAAAAATATTCCAGTATCTAAGACGAGGCGCAAAGGTGTGAAGCCGCAACGATACCCACTGAGGCAACGCTTCGGCCGAAGAAGTTCCATGCTGAACAACAGATACAGTGCCACGACAATTTTGACTGTCGCTTTCTCAGAAACGGTCGAATATCTACAGATAAGCCGAGATAAGTGTTACTTTACTTTGACTCGTCTTCCACCGACAATGAGAGATGTTTCTGGAACACCGGGTTATGGCAGTTGCCGTGTTCTCATTAGTTTACTGTGAATTTCGAACATCTTCTATCATTTTACTTCGTCGTACGCATTTTCAATGTCAACAGTTGCTATCAACGAATACCGCTGTTTCTTAAGTCTTACTGCCTCTTAGGAGTTTTACCTTTTCGGAAGACAAACTAATTTACATCTCCAGATCTTAAGTTTTGTTTCCCATTCTGCTCCATTTATTCTTGTCAGCAATTGGGATGCACGAATAAAAACAAAATACTATTGCAGATCAGCAACTTGGATGCACAAATAGAAAAGAAGTATTCCATAAATTACCAGAGAAGAAGCGTGTCAACTCCAGCTAGCAACAACATTCTGAACGGCAACAGCGGTCAAGTAACTCAGTTTCTGTTGCGTGTTCAGCTACGGGTACTGGAGAGACAGCAGCGGGGCCCCGGCCGGCCCTTGCAGTTAGTGGCCGAGAGGCAGCAGGGCCCCAGAGGAGGGGCGAGGTACTCGACAACTCGACAAGAGACTAGCTGTGGGGTGGAGGAGCGGCCAGGCGACAAGGCGGGGGACAAGTCCGCGTCTTTCGCTCGCTCCAGCAACTGAACGTCAACACTTAACTTTCACGGCGAGGTACCTTTCTTCTGCTCTTTCAGAAGTCTTGATTCCGACAAGTAGGCAGACCGGATCAACTAAACGAGCTGGGCAAGGTGGCTAATAATTTGGTGTAAGTTCATACTTTTAGGTAACTTCACCTTAGTGATACTGCTAACACTTAACAAGGGGCGACACGAAAAACTCGCTCGGTGAAACGGCTTTCACCAGTTCCGTGTCCGTTAGATAATAACACCGTAAGGTGCCTGACCTCATAGCTTTCAAGGCTTCCAACATAAGCCCTTGTCGAACAACGGGGCAGATACTTCGTTATTCTTTGCTGCGTATGACTACCTCATCCAGTGTGAATTTCAGTGCTACTATTCATGTCCTCCTCTAAAAGTCAGAAACGGAACGCAGCCGACAAGGGGACGATGGACAAGTTCACGAACTCGTCTTCTATTGACCACCGGTTATCGGAAAGACGCCAAAGTCGGTAGTGCTGTTAATAGGTTCAGAAAATGTGCGATCGAGGCCAGTGAGTTTAGTGCCGTGAAAAATTTTGACGGAGTTGTTCTTAACATCATGTGAAAATTTATATTGCTGTTAATCTTGCTGCAGCAAATACAGGTCAACCCACAGCTACTCCTGATAAATTACCTCGAGAACATTAGGTAGAGAAAAATGAAGGACAAGTACGTTAAATAAATGACGCTCCTATCGTGGCGGAACAGAACCGAAGGATTTTTCATTTCAGATCGTGGCCTAAAGAAATGTCACGATTAAAAAGACCGGAAACGTAAAGTTCACTTGTGAAAGAGAAATCTGCTGATAACGAACCACACAAGGTGGGAAAGGACGGAAGACGGAAGGCAATTTTTATCCCTATTCTGCCAATTGTATTTCACTCTTTGAATAGGTACAATTTTCAAAATAACTACAAATTATAAAACAATGAAATTTTACTGCATGTATATAACACATATGCCTTAGTTTACAAGTAAAATGAATATCATACCTCTTATGGTTTTGAAGGAAAAAATTATTAAATTTGTAAATTTTAACTTTTTGTACATTAATTATTATAAAACCGTTTCTAATTGTTTGGTGGTTCTCAATTTATTTGTTATAACTTATTACCATCTGCAGCACAAATAGACCAAATTTCATGTTTCTAACCCAATTAGTTTATCAAATAATGGTACCTGAAGGTAAAGAAATGTAGTTTTGAGTAAAATCCATTTAAAGTTTCATATTGCAAATCTAGTGTAGTTATTGATGAGAATTACTTACCACAAATATTTTCCTGCACCACACTGAGCATCATCTGACTCATACCGATATTCTTTACTTCTCGTGGTCCCTCTTCGTTTCTGTCATGGCTTATTTTGTGCATTCTAAATAAGCAATATCTGCTTTGAGGATTCTCTCATTATCTATTTGCACCAAGGATTTTGCAGTATTTCCACTAGATTTTATGACCAATAATTCCAAAACATCCAGTTTTCTAATTACACCATCATTGAAGCATAAAATAGCATCATAAAAACCAAATTTGAGGGTTGTAAGCTGAACAACTGAAGTTTTCGGTAACCGGCTCCAAATGACGGAATTCACACTTTCATTTAAATGTAGGGTTTTCTCATGAAGCCATTTCTTCAACAAAGTGTCTTTCCAAAGTTCTCTAAATATGGATTTAATTTCATTCGTTACTGATGCAGGTAAAGAATGTTTGTTGTCATATTTGGCACTTCTTCTGTACTTGCACCAAGTGTCAGGATCATTCGGGCAAAGACCGTGCACTGGATTTTCATTTGTGGAAAGCTTATGGAAAAAGATAGCCCATTCAGATTTTTTCATGTTTTATAAATTCCCTATATTTCTTATTATAGCCAAGCCATAATAATTCTGTAATCTATCTAACATTTGTCAGGCGACCTTTGCCATCTATCTTCTTACAATCTTCCAATACTATTTTTTACTTTTCTTTCAATAATCCTCTCAACCTGAACCCCATTCTCTTCTGAATGTGCCCAATGCACTCTAATTCAGAAATTGTGACATTAGGACAATAGGCCTGTTCTGCACATATCCGGTCATAAGCCTTGTTGTCACTGTACCCATATTGCACAGAACGTCAGGAAAACCTTTATATCTCACGAAAAATTGTCAATATTTAATTAAAACAAAAACTGCTTCACGCAGGAAAGACCAGGCATGTCAAATATGCTAAAATCTAAAAATCAATTTTTTTAAGTCCACTTGCCCTCCGTCTCTCCTTAAAGCTACAGATCTAAAAATCCAACGAAGGTACAATTTGGTGTACTGCACGTGATGAGATCTACGTTGAACGTCCACCAGAGGACTGGACAGTGTTGGAAGTATCGAACATGGTGGCATGAGAAATCTTCGAACTCTGAAGGAGTTTTGCGGATGTAACACACTGATTTTCTGTTGCATTAACTTCAACAAAGCAATCCTTTCATTGCATGCTATTTAATAAGAAATATACTGCTAAAAATTAGTACATCCTTTTAGAGGTTTCCTATTAATTCAAGATTTATTGTTGCAACAGTGCATATGGAGTACATGAAATCATAACATGTTCAGACCAACAGCACAAGTGCCTGAGACGGACCAGGTATCGGCCTGTGCTGAAACACCCGTGCTAGTGGTTCAAATGGTTCAAATGGCTCTGAGCACTATGGGACTCAACTGCTGTCGTCATAAGTCCCCTAGAACTTAGAACTACTTAAACCTAACTAACCTAAGGACATCACACACATCCATGCCCGAGGCAGGACTCGAACCTGCGACCGTAGCAGTCGCATGGTTCCGGACTGCGCGCCTAGAACCGCGAGACCACCGCGGCCGGCCCCCGTGCTAGTGCGTGGTGTAGTTTCCAAGATCGCAAATGTAGGCGCTGATTCGGGCATCCCATCAATCGTACAGATGACGAATACTGTCCTTGAATTAGATATTCCACGCCTGCTCGACCTGTTCGTGTAGTTCTATAAGAGCTGGTGGTTGGTTACGAGTCGCAGGATCACTTCTCGTAGCATTTTCTCCCACACGTATTTGATTGGAGACAGGAAATCATGTTGACCCGGGAGGTGCTGCATATCTTGCAGTGTCCATTTAGTTCCACATCACATCACATACCTGTTGCAGAAACGGCAAAGGAACAGGTCTAACAACATTCTGCACGTACCGAGTGCTAGCTAGCGTCGCCTCCAGAAACACCAAAGGTGAACGACAGTTGTAGATTATCGTACCCCAGATCATAAGGCCTAGGAAGTGGCCAGTGGGTCTTAGACGAATGTGTTCTACGAGACGTTGCTCACCAGGCCTATGTCGTGCTCGCAAGCGACCAACACTTGCTTGTACGCAGAAACTGCTTTCATCGCTGAAGACCACGGCACGCCATTCCGTCTGCAAGTAAACCTTTACTGGCACTAGTCGTGCCATGTCAGTCGATCCTGTGGCATGGGTGGAGGACGGGCGAGAGATGTGCGTGCCTGTAGCCGCACTGCTGATAACCGGTTCGCAATTGTTCGTGCTGACGCGTCTGGGCTCACAAGCCCCGTTACCTGTGCTTTGGTAGCTTACGATCTGCTACTGCAGCACTCACAGTAAGACTACATTGGCGTGGTATGTGCTGCGTGGAAATCCAGAACCTCGTCTACAGGTGTGAGAATGTTCATATGACCACTGATTTCGGCATCGTTGCACAAATTGACGGAGCACGTCCAATTTGCTTGGCAATTTTCCGAAAGGACCACCCCGCCACCCGGAAAGCAAAAATTTGACCATATTCACCCTCACTTCGTTGGCCGTAGGAACGACGACTGCGTCTCTATAACACGGTTGCCTCCTTCCTTCATGCTTTTGTACCACAACGAGCCTTCTGGCTGGGAGCATTCCTTATTAATGGGTAGACAAAGATGGCTCTCTGCCGGCCGGAGTGGCCGTGCGGTTCTAGGCGCTGCAGTCTGGAACCGCTACGGCTGCAGGTTCGAATCCTGCCTCGGGCATGGGTGTGTGTGATGTGCTTAGGTTAGTTTGGTTTAATTAGTTCTAAGTTCTAGGCGACTGATGTCCTCAGAAGTTAAGTCGCATAGTGCTCAGAGTCATTTGAACCATTTGATGGCTCTCTGGTAGCTATGCCACTACGCTACCTGTTAGCGGACGACCTTGAATCCACTATCAGTAATCTACTATTCCCCGCGTGGCCTATGCCGTCATCTTTCCAAGTGTATTAATTTTTTCGGGCAGTGTATATTGCAATATTCCATTACTAAATGTACTGACTTAAAATAACATTGTATCAGACTTTTATCATTAATGTCAGCTCACCCCGGTACTAGGAAAAGACGACATATATGTATTAGTTTCAAAACTTTTCTAAATAATTGTAATCATATTAGGAAGACTTAACACAATACAGAATACAAAAAAGCACAATCTGTTAATATGGACAAACAAATATAACAATCTCAAGAGATAACCATATTTAAAACTGGTTAACCATTTAAATTATCAACTTCCCCCAGTCTCCGCTACAATTTGGATCTTGGGCGGCAGCAGCAAGCAAAACCTTGTCAAACCTGTTAGAGCGTGTACGAGAAAGGCCAGCGTTCTAATTATCAACTTGAAAGAATAAAGCTACGTAATTAATTCTTTTGTTTGTTTCCAGGTACATGTCTTTAACCCTGGTGCACACAGAAGTTCCTGGGCAAAAGCAAAACGGCATAGCCTGCTCATAAACGTCAGCACCGTGCGGAGATAATTTTCGGTAGCAGCGGAAATATTACACCTACCTTCAAAGAAATAAAAAATTAATTACGTAACTTACATTTTTTCGAGCTGATATTCCTTCAGAATGATTGAGATCTTTGGAAGAATAAATCGCGAGAAAACTACATACAATTCGCGGGTTACTTACACGTCCTTTCTTGTGTATTGGTGTGACCCGTGAATCTTTCTAATCTTTAGATACGGATCTTTCGTCTAGCGAACAGTTGTATATGATTCCTAAATACAGAGCTGTTCCATCAGCTTACTGCGAAAAGAGTCCAGCTGGTATACAATCTGGACCGGAAGTGACTTAAATTGGTTCATCAAAGCGAGGCTGTTTACTTCTACATTACTCATGTTGGCAGTGTTGTTCTTGATTCGAATTCTAGAATACTTATTGCACCTTCTTCGGCGAACGAATTTCGTGTAATCGTGGAGAGTAACTTGGCTTTAGTCGCGCTGTCATCGGTAACATTATCGTTCCTATAGTGCAGTGAAGATATTTATTGTCTTGCCTCTGGTACACATTACGTACTACCCGAATCTCTTTGGAATTTCAACCAGGTTTTAGACAGTAGAAAATATGAAAAGTATATCAGATTAAAATCTGCGCTAAATTTCAAGCTTCTATAAAATATCGCCAATATTGGGAATTCTACGTTCCTTTACCCCCCATGAACCATGGACCTTGCCGTTGGTGGGGAGGCTTGCGTGCCTCAGCGATACAGATAGCCGTACCGTAGGTACAACCACAACGGAGGGGTATCTGTTGAGAGGCCAGACAAACGTGTGGTTCCTGAAGAGGGGCAGCAGCCTTTTCAGTAGTTGCAAGGGCAAAAGTCTGGATGACTGACTGATCTGGCCTTGTAGCAATAACCAAAACGGCCTTGCTGTGCTGGTACTGCGAGCGGCTGAAAGCAAGGGGAAACTACGGCTGTAATTTTTCCCGAGGGCATGCAGCTTTACTGTATGATTAAATGATGATGGCGTCCTCTTGGGTAAAATATTCCGGAGGTAAAATAGTCCCCCATTCGGATCTCCGGGCGGGGACTACTCAAGAGGATGTCGTTATCAGGAGAAAGAAAACTGGCGTTCTACGGATCGGAGCGTGGAATGTCAGATCCCTTAATCGGGCAGGTAGGTTAGAAAATTTGAAAAGGGAAATGGATAGGTTAAAGTTAGATATAGTGGGAATTAGTGAAGTTCGGTGGCAGGAGGAACAAGACTTCTGGTCAGGTGACTACAGGGTTATAAACACAAAGTCAAATAGGGGTAATGCAGGAGTAGGCTTAATAATGAATAGGAGAATAGGAACGCGGGTAAGCTACTACAAACAGCATAGTGAACGCATTATTGTGGCCAAGATAGATACGAAGCCCACACCTACTACAGTAGTACAAGTTTATATGCCAACTAGCTCTGCAGATGACGAAGAAATTGAAGAAATGTATGATGAAATAAAAGAAATTATTCAGATAGTGAAGGGAGACGAAAATTTAATAGTCATGGGTGACTGGAATTCGAGTGGAGGAAAAGGGAGAGAAGGAAACGTAGTAGGTGAATATGGATTGGGGCTAAGAAATGAAGGAGGAAGCCGCCTGGTAGAATTTTGCACAGAGCACAACTTAATCATAGCTAACACGTGGTTTAAGAATCACGATAGAAGGTTGTATACATGGAAGAACCCTGGAGATACTAAAAGGTATCAGATAGATTATATAATGGTAAGACAGAGATTTAGGAACCAGGTTTTAAATTGTAAGACATTTCCAGGGGCAGATGTGGACTCTGACCACAATCTATTGGTTATGACCTGTAGATTAAAACTGAAGAAACTGCAAAAAGGTGGGAATTTAAGGAGATGGGACCTGGATAAACTGAAAGAACCAGAGGTTGTAGAGAGTTTCAGGGAGAGCATAAGGGAACAATTGACAGGAATGGGGGAAAGAAATACAGTAGAAGAAGAATGGGTAACTTTGAGGGATAAAATAGTGAAGGCAGCAGAGGATCAAATAGGTAAAAAAACGAGGGCTAGTAGAAACCCTTGGGTAACAGAAGAAATATTGAATTTAATTGATGAAAGGAGAAAATATAAAAATGCAGTAAATGAAGCAGGCAGAAAGGAATACAAACGTCTCAAAAATGAGATCGACAGGAAGTGCAAAATGGCTAAGCAGGGATGGCTAGAGGAGAGATGTAAGGATGTAGAGGCTTATCTCACTAGGGGTAAGATAGATACTGCCTACAGGAAAATTAAAGAGACCTTTGGAGATAAGAGAACCACTTGTATGAACATCAAGAGCTCAGATGGAAGCCCAGTTCTAAGCAAAGAAGGGAAAGCAGAAAGGTGGAAGGAGTATATAGAGGGTCTATACAAGGGCGATGTACTTGAGGACAATATTATGGAAATGGAAGAGGATGTAGATGAAGATGAAATGGGAGATACGATACTGCGTGAAGAGTTTGACAGAGCACTGAAAGACCTAAGTCGAAACAAGGCCCCGGGAGTAGACAACATTCCATTAGAACTACTGATGGCCTTGGGAGAACCAGTCATGACAAAACTCTACCATCTGGTGAGCAAGATGTATGAAACAGGCGAAATACCCACAGACTTCAAGAAGAATATAATAATTCCAATCCCAAAGAAAGTAGGTGTTGACAGATGTGAAAATTACCGAACTATCAGTTTAATAAGTCACAGCTGCAAAATACTAACGCGAATTCTTTACAGACGAATGGAAAAACTGGTAGAAGCCGACCTCGTGGAAGATCAGTTTGGATTCCGTAGAAATGTTGGAACACGTGAGGCAATACTAACCTTACGACTTATCTTAGAAGAAAGATTAAGAAAAGGCAAACCTACGTTTCTAGCATTTGTAGACTTAGAGAAAGCTTTTGACAATATTAACTGGAATACTCTCTTTCAAATTCTGAAGGTGGCAGGGGTAAAATACAGGGAGCAAAAGGCTATTTACAATTTGTACAGAAACCAGATGGCAGTTATAAGAGTCGAGGGGCATGAAAGGGAAGCAGTGGTTGGGAAAGGAGTGAGACAGGGTTGTAGCCTCTCCCCGATGTTATTCAATCTGTATATTGAGCAAGCAGTAAAGGAAACAAAAGAAAAATTCGGAGTAGGTATTAAAATTCATGGAGAAGAAGTAAAAACTTTGAGGTTCGCAGATGACATTGTAATTCTGTCCGAGACAGCAAAGGACTTGGAAGAGCAGTTGAACGGAATGGACAGTGTCTTGAAAGGAGGGTATAAGATGAACATCAACAAAAGCAAAACGAGGATAATGGAATGTAGTCAAATTAAATCGGGTGATGCTGAGGGGATTAGATTAGGAAATGAGACACTTAAAGTAGTAAAGGAGTTTTGCTATTTAGGGAGTAAAATAACTGATGATGGTCGAAGTAGAGAGGATATAAAATGTAGACTGGCAATGGCAAGGAAATCGTTTCTGAAGAAGAGAAATTTGTTAACATCGAGTATAGATTTAAGTGTCAGGAAGTCGTTTCTGAAAGTATTTGTATGGAGTGTAGCCATGTATGGAAGTGAAACATGGACGATAACTAGTTTGGACAAGAAGAGAATAGAAGCTTTCGAAATGTGGTGCTACAGAAGAATGCTGAAGATAAGGTGGGTAGATCACGTAACTAATGAAGAGGTATTGAATAGGATTGGGGAGAAGAGATGTTTGTGGCACAACTTGACTAGAAGAAGGGATCGGTTGGTAGGACATGTTTTGAGGCATCAAGGAATCACAAATTTAGCATTGGAGGGCAGCGTGGAGGGTAAAAATCGTAGAGGGAGACCAAGAGATGAATACACTAAGCAGATTCAGAAGGATGTAGGTTGTAGTAAGTACTGGGAGATGAAGAAGCTTGCACAGGATAGAGTAGCATGGAGAGCTGCATCAAACCAGTCTCAGGACTGAAGACCTTAACAACAACAACAACGTTCCTTTAAAATCTGGCAGGGTCTTTCTTTGCTTCTGCGACAGTATCCTGGTCTTTCTTTGTGATATGAAGAATCTGTTCCGTCTGATAATCATTTATTTGCTATGAAACTCTCAACTGCCGTCAGTAGCATTTTTTGAGTTCAAACTACCTGTGGTAATTGCTAACGTAGTGTGGAAGGGATGAAGATTGTCTCTCAGGAAGACATCACGCAAATGTTCACCTACTTATTTTTCTAAATACATACACTTTGCGATAATTTTTGTGGGTTTGTACGTTACGGTACTCAGTTTTTCTACCACAGCCTTGTGGCTCCTAGTCCCTGATCATAGCGAAAGGTATATTAGAAATACTACGAAGTTCTTATTACATTTTAAGCCGCTGAGCGGGTCCATATTCATTCAGTCTCGCATGTCGTAACTCAAGAAGCGAACAGACAGAAAAAATGGTTTACTTGGTGTAACATAGTCACGAAAAAGTTTCCAACGGGCGAGAAAAATATTTGCTTTCCAGTGTCGGATCATAAGGTATGACGAGGCTCTTGTGTCTAATGATATTTTATTACTTTATCATTTTTTTTGCACATCGCTTTCGCAAATTCCCGTTTTGTTGAACGGATTATGAGAGCACAGTACGTCAGTTCGATGTATTTCCGTGGTATTATTTTTCAAGCTGGAGAATTTTTTCTTATCCCTCCTTTTTCCTCTTTTTTTTCTCTTTTTGTATTTTAATACTGATCGCTTTGTACATATATAGTGTGCATAGTACACAAAAATTGTTTATTTGATAAAACTATTCATTCTCACAAGAATAGATAATAATGTTTCGCAACTGCTTTTTAGGTCACCGCTTTGCTTTTTCGTGAGCCACTTTTTCCACTCTTAATTGGCCGGTGTAAAGCACGAGAGTAGTCTGCCCGTTAAAAAATTTGTTTTATTTACAAGTCAAAAATTTGAAGTGTCATGAACATTTAGACTGTAAAGTGGCATGGGATTCCTAATGCGGCATGTATGTTCCAGTCCTCACAGCTTTACATCTGCCACTACCTCGTCTCCTACCTTCCAAACTTCACAGAAGTTCTCCTGCGAACCTTGCACAACTAGTACTCAAGGAAGAAAGGGTATCACGGATACATGGCTTATCAACAGCCTGGGGGATGTTTCCAGAATGAAATTTTCACCCTGTAGCTGTGTTTGCGCGTTGATATGAACCTTCCTGGCAGGTTAAAACTGTGTGCCGGTCCGAGGCTCGAACCTGGGACCTTTGCCTTTCGTGGGCAAGTACTCCACCATCTGAGCTACCCAAGCACCACTCACGCTCCATCCTCACAAGTTTACATTTGCCGTTACCTCGTCTCCCACCTTCCAAACTTCACAGAAGATCTCCTGTGAACCTTGCAGAACCAGCACTCCTGGAAGAAAGGATATCGTGAATACATGGCTTAACCAAAGGCTGGGGGATGTTTCCAGAATGAGATTTTCACTCTGTAGCTGAGTGTGCGCCGATATGAAACTTCCTGCCAGATTACAGCACTTGCCCGCGAAGGGCAAAGGTCCTGCATTTGCGTCTCAGTCCGGCACACAGTTTTAATTCACCAGGAAGTTTTATATCAGCGCAAACTCCACTGCAGAGTGAAAATGTCATTCTGGAAACATCCCCCAGCCTGAGGCTAAGCTACGTCTCCGCCATATCCCTTCTTCCAGGAGTGCTTGTTCCGCAAGGTTCGCAGGAGAACTTTTGTAACGTTTGGAAGGTAGGATACGAGATCTTGGCAGATCTAAAGCAGTGACGAGGGGGCGTGAGTCATGCTTGGGTAGCTCAGATCGTAGAGCACTTGTCCGCGAAAGGCAACGGGCCGTAGTTCGAGTTTCAGTCCGGCACACTGTTTTAATCTGCCAGGAAGTTTCATATCAACGCACACTCCGCTGCAGAGCGAAAATCTCATCATGGGAACTTTGTTTCACTTCATGTGTAGTATGCACACTTCAATGACGATCTTTACAAACCGTAATTCTGTTTGACGAAACCGAAATTGTTAACGATTTTGACTGCACCATCACTTGTAATAGTATAAAATGTGTAGTGCAACACATGTCTGCTCAGGTATGGAAATGTTGTACTCTTGTTTACAGACGGTTTGTGCTTTACATTCGTATAGTTAGGAGTGTTTTGTAAATTAGGCTGCCTTCATGTATTCACATTTTCTAGGTCTGAAGATGGTCATTACCACCCGAAATTAATAACCTGGTTACAAATAAACGTTGGATACAAGAACGAAACTATAGTCAAGAAAATGTAGAGTTTATGGTTGTATCATGTATCACAGAAGGTGAACAATACCATCCGACTCTTTGCTAACTATTCTGTTGCCTACAAGAATAGCCATTGTACGATCGTACGGTAACGCAAGAAGACCTGGACAAAATTTTCATCTGGTAACCTTTTTTAAATGTGAATAAAGCAACATAATTCTCATGGCAAAGAGAAAGAACTCGACAGAATTCTACAACACATCGGGCATGTCGCATCGGGTGAATGCCTCATAGCAATATTAAGAAACGATTCCATACAGGGTGAAGACGCAAACTCAGTACTACGGAAACTGCATGAAAGGCTTAAATTTATTAGATGCGTCTCCAAAAGAAATTCCTGACAAGACGCTAGAGCCATCAATTTTATGATACTGTTTCACTTATAGGAATCCTTACCAAGTAGGCATCACAGCAGAAATCGATTTCTGAGCTGCGACGCTGAGATCGGAACATGTATAGCACAGTGATTTAGTTTTACACTGATGATTGAGGAATCAAAACATAATTCTCTGGATGTCTGTTAGGCAATAACACGGGTAGGCACCAAGAGAGTAAGAGAGATCAGTGTGCATAGATGGGCATAATTATATCAATTTTAGTCCAGTTCATTATTCGTCTGAACTAAGACAGATGTTCACTAATATTGGTATGAAGTATAGTCTGCGACGCGTTATAGACAGAATGGTGAATACGGACTTCACCTTAGAGAAAGATGATGTGTGCTGTACCATAAGGAGGCAAACACATAACGACAGACGACTATAAAATTTCGCCAGTTAATACGTGCTGTCAATTTTTGTACCTCTTGGCAAAATGGTAATGAAACGCCTTGTGCAATCTGTGTGTATGCCTGAAGGCGTCCTTCGACATCTGTCACCAACTAAAGATTTTGTAGCACGTTGGACACGTCTGTCGTATGGAGTCTGAGGTCATACATGAACAAATCCAGCGACTGGTAGGTAGCGGAGTTTGAAGCGTCCGCGGAATGTGTGACATTAATACTATAAATGATCGGGGCTTTCTGATTCTGAGCCAAGGACTGAACCATAGACCGCGAAGGCATAAGCTAGGCTGTGGCTGCCTGTACTTCGCCCACAGGATTGAGAACTGCAGGCACTCATTAATGGAGCAGTTGTGCACAACACATCGGAGGATGCTAGACAGTTGGCTGGCTGTGTGGAGTACACACCAGTTTTTCAGTTTAAGCGACTCACTATCTTTTAAAGATAATTACAGGTGTAGGATACCATTGATTTGTTAGGGTATTATACTAAGTGGTACACGTACCAGGGCTTGGCTCATGTTCTACTGTGAATACTACTGGTTCCTTCTTCATACTTAAGAGCATGAGGACTGTATGATAACCAACAGCAAAATCTTACAGAGTTACAAGCTCACGATATTTCACATAGTCACGCTTTTATAATGGGCCGTAGTTCCCATGTTGTACCTAACAAGGGAACCTCCCCATCGCACCCCCCTCAGATTTAGTTATAAGTTGGCACAGTGGATAGGCCTTGAAAAACTGAACACAGATCAATCGAGAAAACAGGAAGAAGTTGTGTGGAACTATGAAAAAAATAAGCAAAATATACAAACTGAGTAGTCCATGTGCATGATAGCCAACATCAAGGATAATGTGACCCGAGGAGCGCCGTGGTCCCGTGGTTAGAGTGAGCAGCTGCGGAACGAGAGGTCCTTGGTTCGAGTCCTCCCTCGAGTGAAAATTTTACTTTTTTTTATTTTCGCTAAGTTACGATCTGTCCTTTCATTCATTGACGTCTCTGTTCACTGTAATAAGTTTAGTGTCTGTGTTTTGCGGCCGCACCGCAAAACCGTGCGATTAGTAGACGAAAGGACGTGTCTCTCCAATAGGAACCGAAAACATTTCATCGCAAGGCCATAGGTCAACCAATTCCTCCACAGGAAAACTCGTCTGATATATTCTATACGACACTGGTGACGGCATGTGCGTCACATGACAGGAATATGTTGTCGACCCACCTAACTTGCACACTTGGCGAATGGGTAAAAAGATTCTTCTACCTTGCCCGATTTAGGTTTTATTGTGGATGTGATAATCACTCCCAAAAAAGTGATGAAAACATAAGAGTTTGTCACATAAACTGCAACAAATGAATGCAACAGTTTCACAGTCGCACACTTTTCCCTGTGTTCTGTCAAAACATATGTTTTTTACGTTTTCAAATGTTTCCGTGTGTAGACCGTCAAATCCTGCATATATCCAAGCAAATCTAAACATGTCCTGGAATTTTGGAGAGCGAAGTTGATTATGTGTGAGTGCCTGAACTTTAATAATTGTCTGAAAATAAAAAATTAAACTTGTCCCTCGAGAGAAGATTTGAACCAAAGACCTGTCGTTCCGCAGTTGCTCACGCTAACCACGGGACCATGGCGCTCGCAAGGTGGCACTCTCCTAGATGTTGCCATACTTGCGCATGGCCTACTCGGTTTGTATATTTTGCTTATTTTTTTCATAGTTCCACACAACTTCTTCCTGTTTTCTCGATTGATCTGTGTTCAGTTTTTCAAGGCCTGTCCCTGTGCCAACTTATAACTAAATCTGAGGTGGGTGCGATGGGGAGGTCCCCTTGTAAGAGCGGAACTATCATTAATCAAAACGAGGCTTCTTCATTTGGTATCTAATCTTCTCTAGGGCTACTTGCAAATTGCCTCGAGCACTGGCTCAGAGAAATCACCCTGTTATGGAACTGGACATTCTCTAAGGGTGCTCTCCTTAACCACTGCGGGGTAATGACAACCACATATCAGTGCAAACGGGAAAGCACTGTACAGTGCAGTGAGTGCAGAACCAAGTCGAGAGTTGGCCGGACCTACCATCATTTTAATGAGGCACGTCAGCTTTAGCTTACTGATAGGTACTGTGGATTACTTGACCACCCTTGTTGAACATCCGACTCTTGAAGAAGGCTATGCGTTACATTTGTTTTGCCAGTGTACGCCCAATATCCTCATATGTCGTAGAGAGTAGTGCCTGCTCGAAGACGTTCTGCAGGCTCTTCACTTGTAGGTTCTTCCTGATATATCTGGTTCCACAATTCCCTAATGTTTCAGAGTTTTTAGCAGTCATAAAAAGCAGTGTTTCTCATATGCTGTTAGATACAGAAAGCTCGTTACAGACCATCAGAATAATGAGAGTTTGTGCTAAATGTAAGTACACTGATGGGAAAAAAATCCCAACACAAAAAAAAAAAAAATTACGGTAGAGTGATGAAATTTCTTTCTTGGTAGCACATTTAAGTGATTAGGATTGCAAAATCACAGGTTAATATAAGCGTGTGATAAGCCATTGCAAATACAAAATTCTGCTACATTAGTAACCGATGTAAACCACAGAATGGGGAATGCACTGTTTTGTACAGGTGCCGGATGTCACTCTGTGGGATGGAGTTCCTTGCCAGCAGCACTTGGTCGGTCAGATGATGCTGTTTGTGAATTACGCTCGAACTGTCGTCCGATGATGTGCGTAAGTTCTCGACTGGAAACAGATCTGCTGGTTGAGCAGCCTTTGGCAACATGTTGACACAATGTAGAACGTGGTATGTGGGCGAACAATTTTGTGTTGGAAAAGAGCCACTGGAATGCTGTTCCTGAATGGCAGCACAACAGGTCGAATCACCAGACTGACGTACAAATTTGCAGTCAGGGTGCTTGAGATAATCAATGGCGTGTTTCTGCTGCCATACTAAAAGGTGTGCGTCCGGTGTGTCTAGTATAAGGATAGAATAGTTGCAGGCCCTTAACTGGCCTCCTCCTTACCAACACACGGCTATCACTGGCAACGAAACAGGACCAGCTTTCATCACAAAACACAACAGGTCTCCACCCTGTTCTCCAGTGAGCTCTGGCATCGAAGCACTGGAGTCAAAAATGGCGGTGGTTTAGGGTCATTGGAACGTACGTACCAGGCGTCTGGCGCTGAGCTATCCTTGAAATAACCGATTTGTAACGGACCGTTTGTCACTGTGGTGCTGAAAGCTGCGCAGATTGCTTATGCAGTGCAGTACAATGCACCATAACCGTACACCGAGCAGGGTAATGTTTCTTCTCGGTAGTGCTACGTGGTCGTCCGAAGCCAGGCTTCTTGCAACTGTGCATCCTCGTGACCACAGCTGCCAGCATTCGTTTTCAGTGGCTACATTCCTGGCAAGCCTTTCTGCAACATTACAGAAGGAACATCCAACTTCTCGCAGCCAGGTTACCTGATCTGTTTAAAACTCAGTGAGGTGTTGATAATGGCCTCTTTGTCGCCTTTAAGGCATCCTTGACTAGCATCAATTCACGACGTCCAATCTCAAAGCCAAAAAATGCTCACGACTTTTCTGTTACAGCGTGTATTGAAAACAAATCTTTTTTGCATCCTCAGAGCGGCGCTACTAGCGGCACTCTTACGTGATGGGCGCAAAATGTAAACAGACATCATGTTTCAAACGTAGAAACACACCTACCCACTTTAGGTAATGTTGCACAACTCCTTCGTGGTGCTCTATTCTTTTTCGCCGTCACTGTATATACTTAACGATGGGCTAATGGAAAACGGAGGCGTTGGATTAGTTAGAGGAGAGAAGCAGCTCAAATATACGACGACATATACTGAAGCTAGATGCGAGGCTGTTTGCGCGATATTTAGTATGAAGATTGGACATACGTTTGGAATTAGAACTTTCTATCGATCACCAGATTCGCCCCGAAAGGTAACCGGAAAAGTCTGGGAAAAAAAGCTTTGTGCGCGTGCACAGATGTTCCTAAATCATACTTTAATCAGGAGACCTTAATAACACGACAAACCCTTGGGAAACCCTCTCTTTTTCGCACGGATTTCTGAAAACTGTCTTCTTAGAAAAGCGCAAGTTCTGTTTCGCATGAGGGATGTTTTCAGCATCCAGGAAGACTGGCATGGAAGAGGTCATTCTGTTCCAGATATCGTACTATAGTTGGACATAAAGGAATTTCTGTAATTCTACAACAAACAGACAATGATACTGAATGGTTGTTTCGTCTATCGCTTCTCATACAGTGATGTGACTTCTGCTTTCTTCTCCGATGAGTTGACGTATTTTCTTGTTGAAGAGGTTTACAGCATATGAGACTTACAATGGGATCTATCTCAGCCACACATTGTGAATAGTATACTTCTATTAATACACTTTCTAACGTAGGAATTCTTGATTGGCAGCACGCTGTATACTGTTTGGGACGGAGAGTCATGAACAACAGAAGTAGTAGCTTCAGGAGTACTCCAGGGAAGTGTGTTGGAACCCCTGATACAAGAGATGAGCATGACTGAGACCTTATTCAACAATAAAGTAATGTATTCTCCCTCACTATTTACAACAGGATGCTAACGCTAGGGTAACATTTCGATTAGCGATTGTACAAATCACGTGATTTTGATGCGAAAAACAAGTAGAGCCATGTTCGGAGCACAGTTTCATCCGGAAAGGAAGTTCCTTGAAGGCTCTTTGATAGAGAGCGGAAAAGATGGAATACTGAGAGCGCAAGGTCAGGTGAATAAAGTGGGTTTGGAATATCTTCCCAAACCAACTCCTGTGCAGTGTTTATTGTTAGACTAGGAGGATGCGCGCAGGGTTATAGTGGAGTAGCATCACTTCATGCAGTCTTCCTGGTCGTTGTTCTTCGATTACGTTTGCACACGACTCAGTTATTGATAACAAATGTCAGCAGTATTTGTTACATTTCGGGAAAGCATTTCGTAGTACACCGTACGGTAGGTGTTACATCAGATGCTTAACATTATATTTTGTGGAAGAGGGCAGCTTTTTGTACCGGGTATGGTGCTTTGTTTCTTTTCCTTATATTAACATGAAGATACCATTTGTCAGCACCAGTAACTGTACGGGATAGTAGTGGTTGGTATTGTTTACGGGCCAATTGATGACTAGCAAGCAGAGAAGCACATATGACCACCAGCTGATATTTATCCGATTTTTGGACCTTCCCCATTGCATTTAAATGGCGCACGATGGTAGAATGATCACAGTTCTCGAGTACACTGACATATATCATTGTGGATTAATGCGTTTAAGTGATCTTCATCAAACCCTGAAGGTCTTCTTGAACGTGGAGAATAATTAATGTAAAAACGATCCTTCTTAAACCGAAAAAACATTTTTTGCCCTGTCTCTCCAGTGGCAGGCACAACTCAAATGTTTCTTCCTGCCTCCGCTGCTGTCACCGCTCTACGAAAGCCAAACAGAAGAATGTGTCGGAGATGTTTCGATTTCTTCGCTTGGCACTCCCATTTCTAGCGTACACAGCTCCATCCACTATCTCGAATTGATACAATATACAGACTCAAATAGCAACAGAGAACTAACAATGAAAAGAATAGATAATCGATAAATAAACCCAAAGCAACCGGAATACCACCGTGGAAAACAAGAACGCTACGAACTTAAGCACCAACGTAATACAAGGTCATTGGTCAGGAGATAAAACCATGAAACATTGTAATCATATCGTAATGTGAATTTCATCGTCAATCTATATAAATTGTGATAGGTGGTGTACTCATTCAGTATATCGCCGATTACATTTTTACCGTGAATGAGTACACTATCTATCACAATTTTTATAGACTGACGATGTAGTACAGCATACAATTCATGGTATCATCACCTCACGACTGAGGCTGGCTGTTTAAATAATGGTAATATGACATTTTTCAAAACTTTTCTTTCATTGGAGGCAGATTTAACATTTCCGCTGCTGTTGAAAATTAATTACTGAGTGATCCTCCAGCTTATGAATGGGCTCAGAGATTTTTTGTAGCTGCTCTAGCGACGTGGTACGGTTCTGTGGCGTAGAGATTTCAATGGTTACTAGAACCGAAGAGCTGTACCTACAAACAAACAGATATTTAACTACGTAGCTTTATCCCTTAAAGTTGGTAGTTAGAGCTTTATAATTTTCGTCCTACGGCCACATACAGATTTGACAAGACTTCGCCTGCTGTTGCCACCCAGTAGCCGTACTGAAGCGAAAGACAGAGGACACTGACGATGCTACCGGCTATCCGTTTTTAATTCTTGTATTACAGAAATACCGCCAGTATTTACAATAACCTCAGATTTTGCACAGATGATGCAGTTATAGGTAATGGAGTACCGTCTGGGTGAAGCAACAAAAATACACTCCTGGAAATTGAAATAAGAACACCGTGAATTCATTGTCCCAGGAAGGGGAAACTTTATTGACACATTCCTGGGGTCAGATACATCACATGATCACACTGACAGAACCACAGGCACATAGACACAGGCAACAGAGCATGCACAATGTCGGCACTAGTACAGTGTATATCCACCTTTCGCAGCAATGCAGGCTGCTATTCTCCCATGGAGACGATCGTAGAGATGCTGGATGTAGTCCTGTGGAACGGCTTGCCATGCCATTTCCAGCTGGCGCCTCAGTCGGACCAGCGTTCGTGCTGGACGTGCAGACCGCGTGAGACGACGCTTCATCCAGTCCCAAACATGCTCAATGGGGGACAGATCCGGAGATCTTGCTGGCCAGGGTAGTTGACTTACACCTTCTAGAGCACGTTGGGTGGCACGGGATACATGCGGACGTGCATTGTCCTGTTGGAACAGCAAGTTCCCTTGCCGGTCTAGGAATGGTAGAACGATGGGTTCGATGACGGTTTGGATGTACCGTGCACTATTCAGTGTCCCCTCGACGATCACCAGTGGTGTACGGCCAGTGTAGGAGATCGCTCCCCACACCATGATGCCGGATGTTGGCCCTGTGTGCCTCGGTCGTATGCAGTCCTGATTGTGGCGCTCACCTGCACGGCGCCAAACACGCATACGACCATCATTGGCACCAAGGCAGAAGCGACTCTCATCGCTGAAGACGACACGTCTCCATTCGTCCCTCCATTCACGCCTGTCGCGACACCACTGGAGGCGGGCTGCACGATGTTGGGGCGTGAGCGGAAGACGGCCTAACGGTGTGCGGGACCGTAGCCCAGCTTCATGGAGACGGTTGCGAATGGTCCTCGCCGATACCCCAGGAGCAACAGTGTCCCTAATTTGCTAGGAAGTGGCGGTGCGGTCCCCTACGGCACTGCGTAGGATCCTACGGTCTTGGCGTGCATCCGTGCGTCGCTGCGGTCCGGTCCCAGGTCGACGGGCACGTACACCTTCCACCGACCACTGGCGACAACATAGATGTACTGTGGAGACCTCACGCCCCACGTGTTGAGCAATTCGGCGGTACGTCCACCCGGCCTCCCTCATGCCCACTATACGCCCTCGCTCAAAGTCCGTCAACTGCACATACGGTTCACGTACACGCTGTCGCGGCATGCTACCAGTGTTAAAGACTGCGATGGAGCTCCGTATGCCACGGCAAACTGGCTGACACTGACGGCGGCGGTGCACAAATGCTGCGCAGCTAGCGCCATTCGACGGCCAACACCGCGGTTCCTGGTGTGTCCGCTGTGCCGTGCGCGTGATCATTGCTTGTACAGCCCTCTCGCAGTGTCCGGAGCAAGTATGGTGGGTCTGACACACCGGTGTCAATGTGTTCTTTTTTCCATTTCCAGGAGTGTATTCATTTATATCTTGATAAGTTTTCGACGTGCTGTAAGGATGGGAAACTTGCTTTACATGAATTTAAATGTAAAATTCCATGACGGAGAAAAGAATCGCAGCACTAAAAAGTAATTAATTTAGAGTAATGAAATTTCGGAAAGACATTTGTCTAGCTAACGTATTCAAGTGAATAACATTGCATGATCATAGGTTAAAGCAAGCGCGAGGTAAGCCGTTGAAAATTTGAAATGCTGGTACATTAATAGCCGGTGTAAACGACAGAATGTTGAATTCAAGCCTGCTAACGTGCATAGGTGCCGGATGTAAGTTTATGCGATGGAGTTCCATGCCTGTTACACTTAGTCGTTCAGTACTGGTAGGGGACGACGCTGAAGTTGTCGCGCGATGATGTCCTGTAGGTGCTCGATTGCCGACAGATCTGGTGATCGAGAGCATGTTGGGTTACAGTAGGGGTATGTGGGTGAGCATTATCCTGTTGTAAAATTGACGTACAATTTTTCAGTGACGATGGGTGAGCTGATCACAAGAACTGCCATAAAATCGGAACCTTGACTGTAACATCAAGTGTACGCCCAGTAAGTTTAACACACAGAGAAGTTGGTTGCAGGCCCTCAGCTGTCCTCCTCCCAACCAACACACGACCATTCCTGGTAACGGGCAGAACCAGCTCTCTTCAGAGAACACAACAGACCTTCACCCTACCTTTCAATGAGCTCTCTCTGGGCACCAGTGCAATCGCCAATGGATGTGGTTTGGGGTACAGTAGAATACACGCTATGTGTCATCTGGCTCAGAATTGAAGTAATCGATTTCTAACAGTTAGCTATGTCACCATGGTGCCAACTGTTGCTAAAACTGCTGCCGCAAATGCAGTACGATATCCAGAGCCGAAAGCCAAACACCATGGTGTTCGCTCTCGGTAATGTCACGTGGTCTTCCGGAGTCTGGGCTTCTTGCGACCATGCATGCTCGTGAGCACCGCTCCCAGGACATAGGTGCAATGGCTACATACGTGCCAAGTCTTTCTGCCCTATAGAAGAACCAACGTCCAGCTCCTAGTAGGCCTGTCACATGACCTCGTTCAAAGTCAGTGAGGTGTTGATAATGCGGGCATTCAGATAAAAAAAAGTGACCCCCAACTACGTACCCTCAGACTCAGAGTTGAATTATTGATAGCTTTGGCTGGTTTCTTTGTCTAGGGGCTGGGATACGTAGTTGCCGCATTACAAGCCAAATACTGCTGAGTCTACAGTACACAATATGAATATACACATGAATCGAATGGTCGAAGGTTCCTATCACTCGGCAATTGCGAATTTTCAATGTAACATAGAAATTTATAAGTGAAAGACTGCAATTAAATAAAATCTGCAGGTACCATTTTAAGGACTTTAAATGGTGAGTACAGTAGCAGAATTTCTTCTAAGAATAGCATTTATTACTGCAAAACAATTATTGGGGTTGCCGGCCGGGGTGGCAGAGCGGCTCTAGTCGCTACAGTCTGGAACCGCGCGACAGCTATGGTGAATGGTTCGGATCCTGCCTTGGGCATGGATGTGTGTGATGTCCTTATGTTAGTTAGGTTTAAGTAGTTCTAAGTTCTACGGGACTGATGACCTCAGAAGTTAAGTCCCATAGTGCTTAGAGCCATTTGAACCATTTGAACTTATTGGTGTCGATGGTCCAGCAATTAAATATAATATAAGTTGAATAACAAGGGAACAATAGATTCCTACATCACGTAATTAGTTATGCGCCACAACACAGCTCACGAGGTATTCACTTCTAAATGCATACTACATCTACGCTGCAGAAGTCACATAAATCTCATAAGTGCACCAGTCGGCACTACGAACTATTTATATCTTCGGCGACCACGCGAAAACTGCTCAACACTCTCCAAGTATTTCCTGCTACCGTCCATCGCGCATTCCCGTCCAGCACTCCTTTCCTGTGGGTCCTGATGCTCCTCCCCCACTTCCATACAGTCTCTCCATTGGCTTCGGTAGTCGCCTACCGTAGTAACGAGGGCTGCGATTGCCTAGAGCACTCCCACCATGCCTCCAAACCAATACACGCTCACGAACATACTAAAACATATGCGAAATACTGGATTACGTTTAAATAACATGAAATTAAATAAATATCCCTATGGCGGGTCCATTAACAAGCTCTAACATTATTAAATACATAAACAAATCAAATAAACATATATCAAACAAATAGAAACAAAAGTGGACCAGTAGCCTAATGTCTCTGTGCTTTCTAAAACACAGTAAATATTTGACCAATTTCTTTATGAATAGTATATATCTGATATAAACAGAGACATAGATGAATAAATATATTTATAAGCATGGTGCTAACGTCTTTACGTGTAACTGTGGTGTACGTATGGCCCGATGCGGTCAATAGTAATTGACCACTTGGACCTCCAATAACTGATGTAATGTTCATGTTACATGCCTGTAATTCATACCTATTTCGGTTTACACTAATAGCTTTCTAAGAACATGTCGATCTACAAAATCGGATGAACGGTTTAGATTTTGGAAATTCGTTGCTAGGGGTTACTTGTATAATTTACAGTCAGATACCAAACTTTAAATTAATAAAGATATTACGCCAATAGAATAGTCGTGCAAATAGTGGTAATGTACATGTTTCTTTTTAACGTATTATGATTCCTCTGGCTATTATTAATTTCTACATAAACTGTGAATGTATGCCATTATGGTTTCACAAAGTCCGCCATCTTAAGCACTCCCGAATACAAATCTCCTTCATAAACACAAAGCACCATGTCAACATGGAATTCCCTGTCCAAGCGGTCGTCGTGGACCATGCGCTGGGGCAACCCCTCTTGCTCTGGCTAATGTTCGGCACCAGGCGGTTGCTGACGAGCCCTGGCTTTCCGAGCGGCCCGTGCGGCCACGCCTACTACGAACTTATAATATTTTCAGGGCGCCACAACTCGCCCATTACCTCACAATAATGACGTTTTGTCGCCTTAAAGGCATTCTTTATTAACATCTACCTACTAACTCGAACGTCGAAGGTAAATAACGCTCACGACCGTTCAGCGTCCATTTTATGCAAACATGATTTTCAACCTCATAGTGGTGCTAACAGCGACACTGTCATGCAACTGGTGCCAAATATGAATGGACATCATCTTTCTGCTGCAAAAAAATGTCCACCAACTTTCATTTACGTCGCAAAACTCCTAGGTGTTACGATTTTTTCCCGAAATTTTAGATATGGTGGTGAGTCAAAACATTATGACCAATTGCTTAATAGCTTGTTTGTCCGTCTCTGCTCTGGAACGAAATACATTAGTCTAATTCTGCGTATAAGGAATCTGACAGTTTATTGGTTACTTTGAGGAGGAAACTGGCATTAGATGTCTACTCGTAGGTCACGTAATTCGCCTAAATAACTGGTCGCTGAATTTCGTACGCGCTGTTGTTTCCATAGGACTTACTTCAGGCGAATTTGGTCGCTGATACATCAGTGTGAGTTCACTGTAATGCTCCTCGAACCACTGTAACACGGTTCTGGCTCAGAGACTTGAGCCGGCTGGGGTGGCCGAGCGGTTCTAGGCGCTACAGTCTGGAACCGCGAGACCGCTACGGTCGCAGGTTCGAATCCGGCCTTGGTCATGGATGTGTGTGATGTCCTTAGGTTAGTTAGGTTTGAGTACTTCTAAGTTCTAGGGGACTGATAACCTCAGAAGTTAAGTCCTATAGTGCTCAGAGCCATTTGAACCGTTTTCAGAGACATGTACAGTTATACTGGTGGTAGATGACATCGCCATCGGGGAACACAACAAGCGTGAAGGAATGCAGGTGGTTCGTAGCTGTCAACATGTCTTCGGTTAAGACCACAACTCCCATGAAAGCGCACAAGAATGACTTTTACAGCAGAATACTACTACCACCAGCCGTCCGTGGCGCGCTGCACGTTTCGAACCGCCCTTCACCCCGACAACGGCGTCTAAGGAGACAACCAACGACCTAGTGTAGTAGTGTAGTTAACATGTGATTCACCCAAAGAGGTCTAAGGTTTCCATTGTTAGACGGTCGAACCCCGATGGTCCCCTACCCGCTCAACCGTAATTGACGATGTCGTTGGGCCAATATGTGAACGCTAGGGATGGTCTGCTGTGGAGCTCCATTTCAACAACGTACGATGAACTGTGTGCTCCGAAACACTTGTGTAAGAGCCAGTATTGTGATCTTTCGACAGAGATGCCACAGGTCACCATCTATCCTAATTTACATAACAGACAAGCCTCCGAACCCGACGTTCGATGAAGATTCGTAGACGTCCAATTATTTATCGGCGACTAGTAGTTTCAATGTTCTTCTACCTCTTTCCGTAGTTGCTTACGACAGTAGCACGTGCACAATCGACAGCTTCAGCGTTTCCGAGATGGTCATTCACAGGTTCTGTATAATAATATTACGGCCAAAATAATCTGCCCAAAGTCACTTAGCTCAGTGGATTTTTCCATTTGCAGCCCATATCCTAGCTAGGGTGATTCTCCGCCCGTCTGTGCTCCGCTTACATACAGTACTGGCCATTAAAAATGCTACACCAAGAAGAAATGCAGATGATAAACGGGTATTCATTGGACAAATGTATTATACTAGAAATGACATGTGATTACATTTTCGCGCAATATGGGTGCATAGATCCTGAGAAATCAGTACCCAGAACAACCACCTCTGGCCATAATAACGGCCTTGATACGCCTGGGCATTGAGTCAAACAGAGCTTGGATGGCGTATACAGGTACTGCTCCCCATGCATCAACACGATACCACAGTTCATCAGGAGTAGTGACTGGCGTATTGTGACGAGCCAGTTGCATGGTCACTATTGACCAGACGTTTTCAATTGGTAAGAGATCTGGAGAATGTGCTGGCGAGCGCAGCAGTCGAACATTTTCTGTATCCGGAAAGACCCGTACAAAACCTGCAACATGCGGTCGTGCATTATCCTACTGAAATGTAGGGTTTCACAGGGATCGAATGAAGGGTAGGGGCACGGGTCTTAACACATCTGAAATATAACGTCCACTGTTCAAAGTGCCGTGAATGCGAACAAGAGGTAACCGAGACGTGTAACCAATGGCACCTCATACTACCACGCCGGGTGATACGCCACTATGGCGATGACGAATACACGATTCCAATGTGCGTTCACTACGATGTTGCCAAACACGGATGCGACCATCATGATGCTGTAAACAGAACCTGGATTCGTACGAAAAAAGGACGTTTTGCCAATCGTGTACCCAGGTTCGTCGTCGAGTACACCATCGCAGGTGCTCCTGCCTGTGATGCAGCGTCAACGGTAACCGCAGCCATGGTCTCCGAGCTGATAGTCCACGCTATTGCAAATGCCATCGAACTGTTCGTGCAGATGGTTGTTGTCATCCAAACGTCCCCATCTCTTGACTCAGGGTTGGAGACGTGGGTGCACGATCCGTTACAGCCAGGCGGATAAGATGCCTGTCATCTCGACTGCTAGTGATACGAGGCTGTTGGGATCCAACACGGCGTTCCGTATTACCCTCCTGAACCCACCGACTCCATATTCTGCGAACAGTCATTGGATCTCGACCAATGTCGCGATACGGTAAACCGCAGTCGCGATAGGCTACAATCCGACCTTTTTTCAAAGTCGGAAACGTGATGGTACGCATTTCTCCTCCTTACACGATTCATCACAGTCACGTTTCACCAAGCAACTCCGATCAACTGCTGTTTGTGTATGAGAAATCGGTTGGTAACTTTCCTCATGTCAGCAGGTTGTAGGTGTCGCCACCGGCGCCAACCTTGTGTGAATGTTCTGAAAAGCCAATTATTTTCATATCGCATCTTCTTCCTGTCGGTTAAATTTCGCGTCTGTAGCACGTCATCTTCATGGTGTAGCAATTTTATGGCCAGTAGTGTACTTTTCTTACCGCGTCACGTGCTCGCAACGCCACCAGGCGGTGTCCAACTTCGCTGTGGGAAATGGCCAAGAAGTTTTGGCTGATCAGTGTATTTCATAAAACATTGTATACTGAGACTATAGTACAAATGATTCACAATTAGAATCAGTTAATTCATACGTATACCTATGTGTAACAATTTCTACGGACGTCGAATGGAATAGTCACAGAGGGTCAATCGTAAGTCACGCAGGTGGGAGGTATCCGTTCATTGGTAGCCAGTCTACAGAGGAGACTGCTAAAAAACACGTGCGTCCTATCTCAAAATATTGCCCATGCCAGACAGTAATAACAGGACATATTAAATGGGCAGAATGAAGGCTGCACAAGTGATCATAGATTTTATTTTACGTTATCCGGCGTAGGAAAAATCTGAATAATTTGCAAGTATCCAGACAGGCGGTTTCGTCCAGAAGGCTCGCTCTTTAGACAAGCCGACTTATTGAAATATTCAGGCGTTGCGAACAGATGTTTTCAGTTGCTCGCCTTATCTGTATCCACTCGCTCCGCCCACTCTCACCCGCAACAGTCGACAAAAGCTGTGGTGGGGAATGTGCGACGTCGGGGCTCGATCCAAGGTCTTCCGTCGCACCGTGGCCGTCTCAGGACGCGAGTCTGTCAGGGCGGCGACGATGCGTCCTGGTCTTCTTCCACTGCTGTGATGGGAGTGGATTTCCGCTTGGATTGCCGCTGTGCATTGACCATGCTCGAGGCGGGGTCGCAGGCCTTGCTTAATTGAAAGCCACGCTCTCTGTTGATTAATCTACTAACAAGTAGAGTGGCTTTCAATCAATCCTAGCAATAACAATGCATTTCCCTTAAGCGCCTTATTGGAAGGGCCCACGATGAAAAATTAAAAAAACAAAGTTCGTTAACTGTTGTTGACATTTACTCTCAACAAACTTTTCAAAGAGATATTCATGCGTAAGCAAAGTCCTGGTCCTGAAAGTCATGGACGTGACATTCATTCGTGAGGCGTTTCCCTTTGCTGTGGTTTGATGTTATGTTATCGATATAACGCGAATTTGATATACTCGTGATCTTTGATTCATAATCAAAACGTCTTCGGTCCCGGGTTCGATCCCCGCCACTGCCTAAATTTTGATAAATAATCAGCATGGGTGGCCGAGTACTTCCGGCATAAGAAGTCAGCCTCATTCTGCCAACGGCCTTGTCGAAGAGGGCGGAGGAGCGGATAGAGGTTCAGGGCACTCTCTTGTCCTAGGGATGGGAAATTGCCCCTAAAGGCGGAAGAATCAGCAATGATCAACGACATGAGGATGCAGAAGGCAGTGGAAACCACTGCATTAAAGACACGTAACGTGTATCCACAGGACATGTGGCCTGTAATTGAAGAAGTGTTATGATGATCTCTCCATTGGCAAAAGATTCCGGAATAGTCCCAGATTCGGATCTCCGGGAGGGGACTGCCAACGGGGAGGTTACCAGGAGAAAAAGATTGAATAATCAACGAAAGGATAACGTTCTACGAGTCGAGGCGTGGAATGTCAGAAGCTTGAACGTGGTAGGGAAACTAGAAAATCTGAAAATGCAAAGGCTCAATCTAGATATAGTAGGGGTCAGTGAAGTGAAGTGGAAGGAAGACAAGGATTTCTGGTCAGATGAGTATCGGGTAATATCAACAGCAGCAGAAAATGGTATAACAGGTGTAGGATTCGTTATGAATAGGAAGGTAGGGCAGAGGGTGTGTTACTGTGAACAGTTCAGTGACCGGGTTGTTCTAATCGGAATCGACAGCAGACCAACACCGACAACGATAGTTCAGGTATACATGCCGACGTCGCAAGCTGAAGATGAACAGATAGAGAAAGTGTATGAGGATATTGAAAGGGTAATGCAGTATGCAAAGGGGGACGAAAATCTAATAGTCATGGGCGACTGGAATGCAGTTGTAAGGGGAAGGAGTAGAAGAAAAGGTTACAGGACAATATGGGCTTGGGACAAGGAATGAAAGAGGAGAAAGACTAATTGTGTTCTGTAACAAGTTTCAGCTAGTAATAGCGAATACCGTGTTCAAGAATCACAAGAGGAGGAGATATACTTGGAAAAGGCCGGGAGATACGGGAAGATTTCAATTAGATTACATCATGGTCAGACAGAGATTCAGAAATCAGATACTGGACTGTAAGGCGTACCCAGGAGCAGATATAGACTCAGATCACAATATAGTAGTGATGAAGAGTAGGCTGAGGTTCAAGACATTAGTCAGGAAGAATCAATACACAAAGAAGTGGGATACGGAAGTACTAAGGAATGACGAGATACGTTTGAAGTTCTCTAACGCTATAGATACAGCAATAAGGAATAGCTCAGTAGGCAGTACAGTTGAAGAGGAATGGACATCTCTAAAAAGGGCCATCACAGAAGTTGGGAAGGAAAACATAGGTACAAAGAAGATAGCTGCAAAGAAACCATGGGTAACAGAAGAAATACTTCAGTTGATTAATGAAAGGAGGAAGTACAAACATGTTCCGGGAAAATCAGGAATACAGAAATACAAGTCGAAGACGAAATGGGTGCAGGAAAAATGTGAAGACATCGAAAAAGATATGATTGTCGGAAGGACAGACTCAGCATATAGGAAAGTCAAAACAACCTTTGGTGACATTAAAAGCAACGGTGGTAACATTAAGAGTGCAACGGGAATTGCACTGTTAAATGCAGAGGAGAGAGCAGATAGGTGGAAAGAATACATTGAAAGCCTCTATGAGGGTGAAGATTTGTCTGATGTAATAGAAGAAGAAAGAGGAGTCGATTTAGAAGAGAAAGGGGATCCAGTATTAGAATCGGAATTTAAAAGAGCTTTGGAGGACTTACGGTCAAATAAGGCAGAAGGGATAAATAACATTCCATCAGAATTTCTAAAATCATTGGGTGAAGTGGCAACAAAACGACTATTCACGTTGGTGTGTAGAATATATGAGTCTGGCGACATACCATCTGACTTTCGGAAAAGCATCATCCACACAATTCCGAAGACGGCAAGAGCTGACAAGTTCGAGAATTATCGCACAATCAGCTTAACAGCTCATGCATCGAAGCTGCTTACAAGAATAATATACAGAAGAATGGAAAAGATAATTGAGAATGCGCTAGGTGACGATAAGTTTGGCTTTAGGAAAAGTGAAGGGACGAGAGAGGCAATTCTGACGTTACGGCTAATAATGGAAGCAAGACTAAAGAAAAATCAAGACACTTTCATAGGATTTGTCGACCTGGAAAAAGCGTTCGACAATATAAAATGCTGCAAGCTGTTCGAGATTCTGAAAAACGTAGGGGTAGGCTATAGGGAGAGACGGGTCACATACAATATGTACAACAACCAAGAGGGAATAATAAGAGTGGACGATCAAGAACGAAGTGCTCGTATTAAGAAGGGTGTAAGACAAGGCTGTAGCCTTTCGCCCCACTCTTCAATCTGTACATCGAGGAAGCAATGATGGAAATAAAAGAAAGGTTCAGGAGTGGAATTAAAATACAAGGTGAAAGGATATCAATGATACGATTCGCTGATGACATTCCTATCCTGAGTGAAAGTGAAGAAGAATTAAATGATCTGCTGAACGGAATGAACAGTCTAATGAGTTCACAGTATGGTTTGAGAGTAAATCGGAGAAAGACGAAGGTAATGAGAAGTAGTATAAATGAGAACAGCGAGAAACTTAACATCAGGATTGATGATCACGAATGTCAATGAAGTTAAGGAATTTTGCTACCTAGGCAGTAAAATAACCAATGACGGACGGAGCAAGGAAGACATCAAAAGCAGACTCGCTATGGCAGCAAAGGCATTTCTGGCCAAGAGAAGTCTATTAATATCAAATACCGGCCTGAATTTGGGGAAGGAATGTCTGAGGATGTACGTCTGGAGTACAGCATTGTATGGTAGTGAAACATGGACTGTGGGAAAACCGGAACAGAAGAGATGTGGTGCTATAGGCGAATGTTGAAAATTAGGTAAACTGGTAAGGTACGGAATGAGAAGGTTCTATGCAGAATCGGAGAGGAAAGGAATATGTGGAAAACACTGATAAGGAGAAGGGACAGGATGATGGGACATCTGCTAAGACATGAGGGAATGACTTCCATGGTAATAGAGGGAGCTGTAGAGGGCAAAAACTGTAGAGGAAGACAGAGATTGGAATACGTCAAGCAAATAATTGAGGACGTAGGTTGCAAGTGCTACTCTGAGATGAAGAGGTTAGCACAGGAAAGGAATTCGTGGCGGGCCGCATCAAACCAGTCAGTAGACTGATGACAAAAAAAAAAAATATATATATATATATATATATATATATATATATATATATATATATATATATATATATATATATAACGCGAATTGCCAAGTCTTTTCTGGTTCCCACGTAATAACAACAGTTACCTTCTCTTCCGCATTTCCATAGCGCTTTCTTGTTTTCTCTTGATGCTGTGGTCCTTCTTTGCACTGCCACGTATTTCATCACTGACGTCGTTTCCGACAGCTATAAGAGAATGTCAACTTTTAAATAACTTATTATGAAATCACAAAACTCTGTTAATACGTTATCAGTTGACAACAACTGATAATTAACTAAGCTTTCCAGATCACACGTTCTCACATGATGCTTCAGTGCTTCACCAAATGCGTAATACTTAACTACAGATAGCAGTACATAGCCTCTACATAGTAAAATTCATTTTTCTTTAGTGCTTGGTCATTGTCGTCTCTTTTTCCTTTGGAGTCCATAGCACCCCCAAAGCACGACTACAAACTGCAAGTGACCCCTCTCTGGCCAGTCGAAATTATACATACGTCGTCGCTTTCTGCACTGTGCCCGCATTTTTCTGTCTGATATCTGCACACATATTTCAACGAACACGGGCACAGTAGATGCCGTTAACTATAGTGCTAAATAAAATCACGTTTTGCAGAAGCACATTTTTCATCGATCTATTAAAAGGAAAATGAGACGCGTTGCTGTGGTTTATAGCAACATGTACGTCTGCACTGGGAAAAGTGACATCTGCCATTGAGACTTAAATTTTTGGGTTAAATTAAAGAGAAAAATCTTTCATGAAACCAGGTAGAAGCATTCACAAAAACAATACATATTTTTATGAAATTTTATAAGTTAAAGTAATTGACTAGTTCACAATCCCTTCAAGTGGAGGTTCTGCGAGTATTAAACAAGGTCTGGGACCGGACCTTTAACATGGTCAAAGCGTAGCAGCAATCTACATGAAAATCTGCTCCCACCGTGGCAACAGAAGAAGTTCCATGATGGACATTCACCACTGAAGAGCATTTTGGAAATGTCAGAAACGGGAATAAGCACACCCAACAAGACAGGCACCAACTCACAAAGGGTCCAGTACTAGTATTAAGAGAATAATGTAGGTATCGCCCAAGTAAGTACCGTCAAGGCAAAAGTAGACTAACTACTGCATGCACAGAGGCATTTAAGCAGTCTTTCTCTCCGCGATTTTAATGTGAGCTAAGTACCGTCCGCAGCGTATATCGTAGTGGTTAGGAGAGAATACAGGGTGAAAAGTATTTAAACCGACAAACTCTGGGAGGTTGTAGGGAACATCAAAACTAATATTTTTCCCTAGTGTCATTTTTATGAGGATTATTTAAACCTGTGGAGGCCGTATTACGCTCTTCAGTTAATAGATACCGTATTACGATCTTTTTAGAGGGCATATTACGGTCTTCAGTTGTAGCCAACTGCTGTCCACAAGTGTAACAGTGCATTGTGTCTGTTTACTAATGGAGCGATACACCTGGAGTGAGCACTACGACGGACGAGCTGCACAGCAAGTTTATCAGCAACAATATCCTAATTGCCGTATCCCGCATCATACGACCTTTGCTGCTGTGTGTCAAAGTGTGTGTGAGACCGGGTCATTTAGCAGATTACCTGGAGAGGGATGCCGTCGCACGACAAGAACGTTGCAATTTTAGGAAGCTGTCTTGCAGCATGTGGAGTGGGATCCTTCAATCAGCACTCGTGCTATTGCACGTAACATGGGGACGAATCACACGAATGTAAGAACAGTCCTTTAAGAGAAATTGTTATCTCCATTTCACTTTGAGCGTGTCCACAACCTGGAACTAGTTGATTATCCACCCAGAGCACAGTTTTCGCAGTGGTACCTGGAACAGTGTGAAATGCATTCTACATTTCCATCCTCTGTGTTGTTTACCGATGAAGCAACATTCGGGTGTGATGGAGTATTCAACATGCATAATTCGCATGTTTGGAGTGAGGATAACCCACATGCCACAGTTAGTAGCGCTTATCAAGTGCCGTTCATCGTTAATGTGTGTGTCGGTGTTGTTGGGGACTGTTTAATTGGGCCGTATCTGTTACCTAGGCCATTAAATGGCAGGCACTATTACAATTTTCTCGCCAGAGCATTGCTAGAATTGCCAGAAGACGTCCCGCTCCCTGCAAGACAACGCATCTGGTTCCAACATGACGGGGCGCTGGCACATTTCAGTCATGGTGTGTGTCGATTCCTGGACCGACGGTTCTCAGAAACGTGGATTAGCAGAGGTGGCCCTGTACCATGGCCTGCTCGATCCCAGATAAGTCCCCTCTGGACTTTTTTGTGTGGGGAGGGATGCACAACCTTGTTTACGCAACTCCTGTTGCATCAGAAGAGGATCTGGTTGCCCGGATAGTAGCAGCAGCAGAAACAATTCAGGATACTCCAGGTGTTTTTGCTCGTGTCAGACAGAACATGATCCGACTGTGTAACCTTTGTTTACGTGTCAATCGAGGCATTTTCGAAAATCTACTGTAATTGAAATTGGGTTGTGTTTATGTATTGTCTCTTGGTCATAAAAAAATTGAAAAGTGTTTGTTGGATTAATTAATTTGCCGCTAGAAAAATCTTCCTCTCTCAGTTTAAATACACCTCATAGGAAAAAATGACTCCAGGGAAAAGTATTTGTTTTGATGTTCCCTACAACCTCCCAGAGTTTGTCGTTTTAAATAATTTTCACGCTGTATACAAGGTGTGAACATAAGTATGGAAACACCGAAGACATTGCCATGGCTAATACGGTGTAGGAAAACCGATAGCGATAAGAACAGCTTACAGTCGACACGGAATAGATAAATACTGGTCGTGTATGGTTTTCGCGGGAATCTCATAACATTCTGTCTGAAAAATAATGGTAAGTGCAGGTAACGATGATGGAGGTGGACTGCGATCACGGACCACTCTCTCTGAAGTAGACCACCAACGACCATTAAAATTGAGACCATGTGACTGTGGTGGGCAGGGGAGAGGCGGCGATTCATCCTAGTGCTCATAAAACCGATCTTCGACGATCCGAGCTACGAGAATAGGGGTCCCCTAGTTTGGAACACAACATCAACATTGGGTAACAAACTTTATATCATGAGAAGGACCTTACTGGTCAATATTGTCACTTTCAACTTGGCAGTAATGCGACATTGCAAAGTAAGCATGGGGCCCCTGGAATCGAATTCAGTTTGTTCCGAAACGATGCACAAACACCTGAGCAGAACACGGTTCTGTCCACGAATGACACTCGCAATATATTGAGGACACGGTAAAAATTAATCTATTTGATTATATTTGCCTTAAATTATTAGGTTAATGTAGTTTTTGTATTTCGTAAATATGTCCTGCGTTCATCATCCGTGCCAGCTGGGTACCAGTTGCCTCAGTATACTCGGTGTTGTCATGTTGATGTTTCACAGTAGTATTTATGTTACTCCAAACGGACATGTACTGCGTGCGGCTCATACAGCGGTTGTTTTGTGACCGTGGCCATATTTAGTACTGCTGTTGTGGAGTCAGCTGGTGCACTCAAGTTCCACCTTGCATTTCATATGGTTTCATGTGGGATGGATTACATATACAATTAGTGTTGCGTACATTTTCCATTTTGTATGGCTTTATGACGGATGAGATACATATCCAGCTACTTTTACACAATCTGTTGGTGCTCCAAAAGGGGTGAAACGCATCTTTGATATTAAATAATTCGCAACCGGGACTGTTTTTATTCTGGAATTCAGAATAATGCTCAGGTGCCACTCATCATCAAATAGAAGAACTAGAATTGCGCCCCACCACAACTACGGGTCTGTGGTTTTGGTACACAACATAATGAAGTGGTGTATTGTAGGAATGGCGGTTGAACTGGAAGCATCGGTAGGGAAAGAAGCAAATCAACATGTAAAAGAGAGAAACTGGGAGTCGATTACTTCTGTTTCTTTGTTCCTTCAGTTCCTTATTTCTCACATAATTAAAACTGCGTATGTTTCAGTGGTGGTGCATTTTGTATTTTAGAGCCCTATAGAATATAACTTCCATTCTTAACCCTCTATTGCCCAAATTATTATTTCCTGTAGAAAAAAATATTTATATGCACAGAATGTTAGAGAATAATGTATTTAACACATATCAGGTGAAATTTTGTTTTTGAAAAAAATTATTTTTTAAAAATAGTTCTGTGACTCTGAGGTCACAGTGGGCAGTTACATTGTTTGTGTATAAAGCAGCCATATTGTAACACTCAAGTCACACTGGTCAAGAAAGAAATAACGATCCTAATGCGAAATATAACGATAAAATTTGACGTGACTTCAGAGTCACGGTGGGCAATAGAGGGTTAAGTAGTAAAAACTAGTTTATCGCATAACTTCTGCGCTTTTACGTAATCAAAGTGATTACTTTTGATGATCAAAGGAAAGAGTTCCCATTTATTATTACTAATAATATCGAAAATTGTTTATCCAGAGCAGAAACATGCATTATATAAGTTCGACAAACAATGAAGCGATGTTTCATAAGTTTTTGTTTTATACGTTTCTTTATTTTACCCTTTTCTTGATGAAATTGCGTTTTCTATCGCTATATGATAAATCTGTATTGTTTTATTTTTTTTATTTTTGCTGCAACGTACCTGTGTTTCACGTTACAGATCATCAATTTTCAAATAAAACCTGAATTAACCATTGACACTTTCAATGTTGTTATACATACTGTTTCCTTTAGGGGACAGACAGGAGTATAATTATGTAGTACAAAAACCTTCTGCAGGTTACTCAGCCCTTTATATCCTGACTAGCAAATGGACCTTCCATATTGTAAATCAAGGATTTTGATGCACTTCAAATATATTGTACGGGCACTTACCCTGAGTACCTGGCTATGCGGTTTTCCTAGCGACGGGCGTTGGTTTTTGAGAAATATCGATGTTGAAGTCCATTGCGCGATTTTTATACCCGTAACATAACATACATTCCGAGCAAGTCAGCGTAGCGCAGCGGTAAAGGTTCACGGCTACCACGCCGGAGTACTGTGTTCGAGTCCTGCTCCTGTATGCTTTTTTTATGCATGCAAGAACCGTCGGGAAAATTTGGTCCTAACGTTAAAAAACGAGTAGATGAATTAACTGGTAAATACAGAAATGTAGTCGTGTCCGTCGAAAGCCAGTTACTTCACGAAACAGGCATACGAAGAATTTTTGCGTTCTGTAATTCTTCCATACACGGGACAGAAAAATTTATTTGTACATTATGAATTCCTGGGGAGGGCAAACTGATTCAACTTTATACAATCATCTATTCACTGAGGGGAAAGCAAAAAGCGAGCACTTTCACCATCAAAGTGGTCCCACCAAAGTGCACTCCTTATTGCTAGCCCTGCGATGTTTATTTTTACAGACAGTTGAAAATCTTCACGAAAATTATTCAGAATGCTCCCGACTTGATGAAAGACAATAGGGACATCGCTTCTAGGGAAGATTCGATAAAATTACATTCGCTAATCCTACATCAATTCAGCGCACCTAATTTTGAAAGCATGATTGGATAGGCACGGTTCGCATCGAAATTTAGTGGATGAAAGAGAAATCTTTTTGAATGCAAAAGAACTGTGTTTCCCGGTATCGCTCATGAAGTAGCCGTGCGCCAACAAGACGGTTGTCTTCATATAATGGGCGTGGTGCTGCGAAAATTTTAGCTACATGTACATGTACATCTACATTTATACTCCGCAAGCCACACAACAGTGTGTGGCGGAGGGCTTTTTACGTCCACTGTCATTACCCCCCTTTTCTGTTCCAGTCGCGTATGATTCGCGGGAAGAACGACTGCCGGAAAGCCTCCGTGCGCGATCGAATCTCTCTAATTTTACATTTGTGGTCTCCTCGGGAGGTATAAGTAGGAGGAAGCAATATATTCGATACCTCGTCCGGAAACGCACCCTCTCGAAACCTGGACAGCAATCTACACCGCGATGCAGAGCACCTGTCTTGCAGAGTCTGCCACTTGAGTTTGCTAAACATCTCCGTAACGCTTACCAAATAACCCTGTGACGAAACGCGCCGCGCTTCTTTGGATATCCTTATCTCCTCTGTCAACCCGACCTGGTACGGATCCCACACTGTTCAGCAATACTCAAGTATAGGTCGAACGAGTGTTTTGTTGGCCACCTCCTTTGTAGATGGACTGCATTTCCTAAGGATTCTCCCAATGAATCTCAACCTGGCACCCGCCTTACCAACAATTAATTTTATATGATCATTCCACTTCAAATCGTTCCGCACGCATACTCCCAGATATTTTACAGAATTAACTGCTACCAGTGTTTATTCCTCTATCATATAATCATACAATAAAGGATCCTTCTTTCTATGTAATCGCAATACATTACATTTGTCTATGTTAAGGGTCAGTTGCTACTCCCTGCAAAAATGGCTCTGTGGACTATGGGACTTAACATCTTAGGTCATCAGTCCCCTAGAACGTAGAACTACTTAAACCTAACTAAACTGAGGACATCACACACATCCATGCCCGAGGCAGGATTCGAACCTGCGACCGTAGCAGTCCCGCGGTTCCGGACTGCAGCGCCTAGAACCGGGTGGCCACCGCGGCCGGTCACTCCCTGCACCAAGTGCCTATTCGCTGCACATCTTCCTGCATTTCGCTGCAACTTTCTAATGCTGCAACTTCTGTGTATACTATAGCATCATCCGCGTAAAGCCCCAAGGAACATCCGACACTATTTACTAGGTCATTTATATATATATTGTGAAAAGCAATGGTCCCATAACACTCCCCTGTGGCACGCCAGAGGTTATTTTAACGTCTGTAGAAGTCTCTCCATTGAGAACAATATGCTGTGTTCTGTTTACTAAAAACTCTTCAATCCAGCCACATAGCTGGTCTGATGTTCCGTAGGCTCTTACTTCGTTTATCAGGCGACAGTGCGGGACTGTATCGAACGCCTTCTGGAAGTCAAGGAAAATGGCATCTACCAGGGAGCCTGGGTCTCATGAACAAATAAAGCGAGTTGGGCCTCACACGATCGCTGTTTCCGGAATCCATGTTGATTCTTACAGAGAAGATTCTGGGTTTCCAGAAATGACATGATACGCTAGCTAAAAACATGTTCTAAAATTCTACAACAGATCGATGTCAGAGATATAGGTCTATAGTTTTGCGCATCTGCTCGACGACCCTTCTTGAAGACTGGGACTACCTGTGTTCTTTTCCAATCATTTTTAACCTTCTGTTCCTCTAGAGACGAGGTACACGGCTGTTCGAAGAGGGGCAAGTTCTTTCACGTACTCTGTGCTTCGGTTGTTTCTATGATAAGTATCACCCACAATATTCTTCTGGCACAACAAGCAATGTGGACGATGAAAAATAAGGTTTTGTAAAATTGTATGACGGAAAAAATTAATAACTACATATATCTTTATAATTTCGCAAACCTTACACTGTTTGTTGATATTCTTTGAAATAAAACTGAAAAATTCGGTAGATATTTAAAAAAACGTACACGAGCAGGATTCGAACACGGCACCTCAAGCGCGGTAACCGTGAACCTTCACCGCTGCACTACGCTGACTTGCTCGAAATATATGTAATTTGTGGGTATACAAGGCACGCAATGAACTTCAAAATCAATTTTCTCAAAAACCAAGGCCCGTCGCTAAAAACCCGGATAGCCAGGTACTCAGGTTAACTGCCTTTACAACATATTTGAAGTGCATCAAAATCCGTGATTTACAGTGTGGAGGGTCTCCTTGTCAGTTTTAAGACGGTTCACCACTTCCTGTTTTTTGGAGAATCTAGTAAGATACTCATCGCATACGCATAGAAAGCGACCATTATGAGGTAACGCCCTAACGTACACGAAACGCGGGTAACACCTTAACTGATCCAAGATGTTAGGAAAACTAATGCGGTCTACGCTTGCTTACGACAATCTATGGGAGCCGCATGTCTCGACCAATATTAAATCAGTCAAACAAGGTTAGTGTATGTTTGCTCCTAAGAAAAGTAGTGAAGTTTGGTGAACTTTCGCACTGTTATAAACTCAGAAAAATAAAATTCATGGAATATATGAGAAATTTTTTCAAACTTCCTATACATACTGAAGATCGCTCTAGTGATTGTAATATACTTCTTTCCTTACTTCTTAACGATTGATTAATTTATGAATGACAAACATCGATAAACAAACACTGTAACCATAAGACAGATCTGAAACTATTAGCTCCCTCTCTTATTGCAGAATTCAATTACAAAATACTGCCTACAGATTGAGCAACTTGTAGGAATATGAAAGACTTTCAGAGGAAAGCAAAATTTTAATATATTTCCTATCATAAACTTATATTGTGACCACATTTAATACAGTTTCCTTTTTCCTTTACTTACTATACGAATCATTCCTTGAATTTTTCTTCTTACGTTCATTCTTCATTTTTCTGAGTGTGCTTCCCTGTGTTCCTGATACTACATGGTCCGCGTCTTGTTACAGTTTTTTAGTCTTTGAATTCCATGCTTTCACTGATGTTGTTTACTGCCTAAAAGATGGTGTTCATACTTGCCATATTGTTCTTTATTTCATTCAGTTAATCTGGGCCATTTTCTTCTTGAACTGATATTGTACTTTTTATGTGCTCAAAGATATTCAGTTCTGTTAAAGTAAGCTGTTGACTTAATCTACTTTTCTCATGTAGCACCACATTTCCTCACAAACTGTAATATCGTTCGCATTTACTGAGCACTCTGATCTTTCTCTGAATTTTCCTAGCCTTTATTTTTAAATTCTGTATATCAAGTTTTACTTTATTACTGACAACAAATCTAGAGGATATAAAAGTGCGGATGGATGTATTACTATTTTCAAGACAATCATCTTGTATAACAAGCATCAGTTCAAGATAAAAGTGTGTCATCATTAAGGACAATCTCAAAATTAATAATGAAAAAAAGGGGGCAGCGTGTTTCTGTAAAAATTCTTGAATGGGTGGTTTTCTGTGGCAATCTTCCCATATGTGGATACAAACTCGTTACTAACAAGCTATTTCAGTGCACATTCTGGCACCGCACACATATTAAAGCTGATGTACCATTTGTATGCAGACAGTATTTCACGAATGTAATTAAGTCGGCGAGGCAGATATGTCACATCAGTTGGGAATTGGATACAGTATGACTCGCATGTGTTCGTACAAATTAATACGGAATGACAGCGCTGACCTCCGCATACAGTGCCAGGAGTATGAGAAAGGCCGGGCGGATGAGGACATGCGCGTCCGTTCCGAAAAATTCCAGGCCGTAGCGAGTGACGACTCCGCAAATTTGACTTGTTGTTACCGTTCAGGACCCGAAAACTTTCACAATTTACACGTTACGTAGTGCCACTGGAAACGTAATTACCCATTTTAATAGTTGTTTTCCGAGTCGAGACGTGGCGTAGATGTGGGATGGTGATGTTACTACATAGAGTATTTTCACGTCCACACCTGTATACACCTCCACAAACCACCATTCACTGATTGGCCCCCACTAACGGAACTAGCCAAAAACTAATGTCTATAAGCTTCTTTGCGAACCCGTGTTTCTCTTGTCTTCGCGGTGCTTATGCGAAATATACACTGGTGGCAGTAGAATCGTTAACTTACAATTTTCTACTTTTCGAACAGGCTATCGTACATCATGCTAAGTAGAAACTCTAAGTTATGCTGTGACGGCACTTTGAGTTAGACTACAGCATCGCCAGCTGCTCACGTCATGTTTCAGATCGTTTATGTATGTAGAGAACGAGAACGGTCTTCTCACATTCCCTGTGCACCCCTGTCGATGACTTTGCCTCCGATAAACACTCTTCATCCCAGACGCGTGCTGGATTACATAACTTAATAAGTGTTCAGTGCCGATTTTCGGCACGATTGTGTTCCGGCCGCGAGTGTCAAGGTCGATATTGGCCTCGCCAGAGATACTGGGGCGGCGAGTGGCCCTCTGTCGACGAGGAGAGGATGGTTAGAGAGTACCGAGCGATAAGGACAGAACGGCATAGTGCTGCGGTCCGGATGGCCCGAATTGTGCATTAATAATTTTGGCACTCTGTGGTAATGAACTGATGGTGAAACTGAGACGCTTGGGAATTCAACGCTACTGTGGAACGATAAGCCGTGGGCTCTGAAATTGTATGAACGCAATTTACGGCGAGCTGTGGCCGATAACGTTTGTGGGTGTTTTGCCACGGCAGATAAACAAGACAGCGTGGGCCCAACCTGAACACGCTGTGCTGTAGCATGCTCGCCCACAATAAGGATGTCACGCTATTGGAGAAGAAAGCGGTGGAATACGGTACGTGTATTAACCTTCATTGACTTCGGCAGTGTTAGTTTACTTAACTGTGTGGAGACTGAGCAGTAACTGTCACTGTTCAACGAATTTTACGATTGTGTAAAAGTGTGACCAGTGCCCGATAGGCGTGATCATAAAGTTATTACATTTCTTATATGTGAACATAATTTTCTGTTATCAGGATTACTCATTGGACAGATTTGAAATTGTCAGTTCTGCGCTGTAGTTCAGCGGGCTATAAATACTGGACTTTGACAAATATTCTAACTGTGAGTTTTGGATATGTTTCTATATCTGCGTGTTAAATGAAAGTGAATTTTGAAGTTTGTAAGATACCTTTCTACCATTAAGATTCTGTAAGTTTTTATTTGGAAGTGATGTTGTTTGCTAGTGTTATTGATTGAGAATGTATTACCCGATTAATCAAAGAAACAGTTATTTAATCAGCCTTTCTATGAAGTGTTTTAAGAATTGTTTTTCAGTGAACTATTATTAATAAATTACGTAAATCAGTAAGGTTGTGAAGCAGTTATTGAAGGCTCCCATCTCCATTAGCCAATCAACCATGGCCATTTGGGAACGGGCACTGATGCAACAATAGGGTACTAGAGGCTATGTGTTAAGTTGTGGCAACGCTAATTCTGTTGTTTGTTGATCTTGTTGAAGCATCTAGTCGCCCCTCAATTAAATACTAATTCCGCAAACTTCGCATAACTAACTTAGCTTAGAACCTACTCTGCATGTTCTGATCTTTGACGTCTGCAGTGTGGCGCTGTGTCAAATTAACTAAACTTTCAGAACGTATATTAATATGGAATGTTGAGGTTGCCATTCATCCAAGGCTGTAAGGACACCGTGCTAGGAAAGGGCACTCTGAGCTTATAAATTTTCCAGGTGCACTATCGTCTTTGCATCGAATTACCTTCACCATTTACAAACCATATAGTGCCTAGTGCACATGTGCCCATATGGCATTTCGTAGCGGAATAGATGGCTTAATTAGTTTTGTCATGGTACTCACAGTATGATTTTCCTAATGTCCACCACACACTGTAAGTCAGAGTACAGTTATTTTCTCACTCCCCTATTCCAATCCCGAGCAATGTGCCGGAAGAACGAGTGTCGGTAACCGAAACTAAGTGATCCTACCAATATGATAATATATCGGAATGGGAGAAGCCAAAATAAGTTGTTAATTCACTGTTTGGAACTTACACTCTCGAAAGTTTAACTGTTAGGTCTCCCTCATGGATAAAGTCTCTGCTGTACAACCTGCTCCCGGAGTCGCAGCAGTCTCTCTGCGACCCTCTCGACCATCCCATATGAACGCTTCATGAAGGAGCTGTTTTAATAATAACATCGGACAAAAGGTTTGTCGCTCCCAAGAGAATTGACGGCAATATTGTGAAAAAACCGTTCATAGCCTTGATAATCGTTTCAGTTCTGTGAGGAAGAGTGTCTCCAAATTTCGTCAGGTATGCCATGTATCGAGCTGCAACCAGTCACTGAAATGAGATCAAGTAGCATTATGAATTTACTGGGATGTTGATTACTACCTCCCACCCACTGTTCCGCTGTTCCCAATAGTCCCACACGTTTCTATATAATTAATTTTGGGCTACTTAGCAAGCCAGTCGAGGTGTAATAGGTTATGTGAATGTTTATCGAAGCTGAAACGTATGTGTGCAATCTGGTGAACACAGCTGTTGTCACTCTGGGTGGCAGGAGTGTCTACAGCGTACTCATATGAGTGTAGAAGACAGGGTGACAGCTGGTGACCATGAGTGTTGATACAAACTTCCTGAGACATATTCACAGTAACGTGAATGAGTAGGACCGGGTCATGGTACCAAAAACTCCCTAAAAAGAACAACCTGTGGCTTCACCCTCACTCCCCACAAACTACAGCTAAAGCATCTCAGTACATTCGACCTCTTGCGTCATTTGAAAAAAGTTAACACAGCCATTCCTCGATCCACTGAGCACGGCTCCAGCTATTGTCCAGTTTCTCTTTGTTTGGCTCATTGAACGTTTGAATCTTTAAATGCGTAAGCGAAAAACCAGGAGTCGAATGTCCAGCTCAAGCAGTTCACTTCGCAGTGTTCGCTTGGAAACTAGTAAACTAGTAGAGATGACTTACAGTCACTGACAACAGCAATGCCTGTGAGGCTGCGAAACGGATTGTCAATGATGAATGGTCGGTTGTATCTGTTTGTCTCCACAGTTCTCACTCCACGTTACATGGTTGCCAGTCGTACACTGTTCTTAGGAGTTACAAAGGGGAGTCTGCGTTGATAAACAAACATATGTGTCAACTTCATTCATAGAGGCATCATGAATTCGTCCTACGTGCTCCCACTTCGACCGATGCAATAGACTGGCAAGTACATTCCATTTCGTCAACATGGAGTGTGTCGTCGGTGGAGGGAGACATGAACGACCGTCTAGTACGTTACACACCCTATACAAAATTCCAGAACTACCTTTATACTATTTTGAGGAGGTGACTAATTGAGCAAATACTCACTGTTAATCCTACCTGGTAAGGGATCGAGATCAGCGATCAGAACTAAGGAACCGGCTGAACGACAGTATAAACAAATGTTGGTACTACTGAGGCTGAATTACGTTTCGTTTGTCCTTATCTAAGACTTTGATATCTGCATTCCCATAAATAGATCTCATGTCGTGTTTCTGTTTTATTCTTTCCGCACATATAACTAAGGAGCAGAGAAATGAAAACGAGACAAATAGAGAAAAGAAAGTGAACTGGAACGAAATTTCATTCTTCAGCGGAGTGTGCGCTGATGTGGAACCTCCTGGCAAATTAAAACTGTGAACCAGACTGAGACTCGGACTCAGACTCGAATTCGAGTCAAGGTCAAGCACACAGTTCTAATCTGCCAGGAAGTTTCAGTAAGTGTACTGTTTATTATTTCAAAAGCATTCCGAATAAATGTTAACAAATTTATCGCCCTGTGAGACAAAATGGTCAGGACCTCGATGTAAAAATTTGTGCTATTGCCTTCAGAAACATGATTGTATCCAGGCATGTACTTCTCCGTCCGAAGCAAATCTGCGGCAAAGAAAGTCTTTCTTCAGGGCTCTAAAAATATGGAAATCGCATGGAGAGAGATCGGGACTGTATGGGGGATGTGTAATGGGTTCCCAGTGAAGCTTCTGCAGCCTACTGGAAATAACCTTTGAACATGTGGGCGGGACTTTACAACTCGCTACAAAACGTACTGATCATGTCTTACCATATCTAGAATCTAGCTGGATCTCCAATAAAACGCAGAGTGATACGCAACCGATTGTTTTGCTTATCCCTCATGACAATGTGTCATTTAATAATAATGGCCCTTTCCTCCTAGTTACGTACAACAAATTCAATTTCAATATGTTGCGAGAGGGGGGAGTCTACATCCGGAAAATACACCGTCTTCTGAAGGTCTTGATGCTCTAGAATACAATTTTCTGTTTTCTGACCTCAGTCTACACAACACCCATATCTGAGAGTAGGTTCATGGAGATTCCATACTGCCCTTCATGTCATTTACGGGTACAGTGTACGGTAACTGCCGTATAACTCCCCTTGAGGTTTACCCGAAACTATCATTCTACCAATGAGTTTTCATCTTCTACATCTACCTCTACATCTGTACTCTGCAAACTAATGTGAGGTGCGTGGCAGAGGGTACATCCCCTTCTACCAGCTATTAAGGTTTCTTCCCATTCCATTCATGTATGGAACGCGGCTTATCTCAAACAGTACTTCATTGTAGATAACTGCATCATCTGCAAAAAGACTGATATTACTATCGCCTGCAAGATCATTGATACACAACATGAACAATAAGGGTCCCAGCAGACTTCCCTGAAGCACAGAAGAATTTACTTCTACGTCTGCCGGTGACTCTCCTTCCATGATAACATGCTGCGCTCTCCCTCCTATAAAGTTCTCAGTCCAGTCACAAATTTCTCTTGGTACACCATATTGAGCCGTGCAGGGCTCGTGTTCGTGCGATATCTCATTTGGCATCCTGTTTTTACTGTACTACCACCTCGTTATGTTAATTTCAATTAGTAGTGTCACTGAGCTGCTGCCTTGCCTGCCCGTGAGCGGCAGAAGCGGCGCTTATCGATATAGGCACTGGAGTATTATCATCTTTGCTGACTGCTATTACTTCCCGGTTGTCGTGTGTTGGGAGTAAGTTCGGATCTGCCAGTTAGTTGGAACGGGCTAGCTGTGGAGTTCGGATCTGGCAGTGTTTGAGATAGGACGCGGCAGAAGTTCAGTCGGGGCGCGGCTGGAGTGAGGTCCAGACAGCCATGACTCGCCCGACGGTTGCCGATACATATCACTTAAGTGCGGACCACCTTGGTTGGTCGTCGGTCGGTCGTCTGGTCGGACGACTTGTGTGTTGGCCGGCGATCGCTGATGGGTTCGCTGCGTGTGCTGACTCGTGATTCGTCCTTGTTATTGCACTGTCACTGCCGTTAGTATTTTCTAGTCCTTCGTGCAAGTGTTCGTGAAACTCTGCGTATTTTGTGTGACTTCGACTGACAAGTTATTTCAAATGGTGTGCGGCAGTCGGTCGGTTGGTGTGCATCAGCCAGGAAATCACTGCGTGGCGCAGTGGGCCGGGCCCGCTGGCGACCTCTACGCAGTGTCAGAGTATGTGGGAGCTGTTCCGCTTGCTACGAAGTTCGTGGCTCACCGACCCAGGACATCAGAGTTGAGTGGTGATTTAGTTACCGAAGCCAGTCTGTTCACATTGTGCCGTTGGTTTTCATGGTTGGCTTTTGGGGGTATTCCCGTGAGCAACAGCGAGAGTTCGAGATGGCAAAAGTTTGGCTATCATCCGGTGGCTACTGTATTTCGGTTATTTCAAGTCCAAGTTCACCAGCGGAATTTTCTACCTTGTGGCCGTTAGCGTTCCGGTTACCTGCCCTGGACGCTGACGTGAAATCCAGGCTGTGTCCTTTCTTCACTGTGTTGTCGCTGTGTTGCTCTGACAGTTTATGCATACTTGGTTGTGGGCGGCCACTCCTTTTACGTTTTGACTTTGGAGTTCCTTGTTTACTGGTCGGGTGGAAAGCAAATCGTCTTGTCGGTAGGTTCGTTGACTGTCTCTTGGTTGGGTTGCCGGCGGAAAGAATATAGTTGGGCCGACTACCTGTGCTCCCTACGCGAGCGTTAATATTTGAAGTGCAGACCGACCCCCGGAAACTTCTGAGCGCCGCCGGCTGTACTGCCTTTTCTTATTGGTGTTTGATTGTGTATTTGAATGACTCATAGCCGATGGTTTGAATTTGTATGCTTTTAATTGGGTTATAAATAATGAGCCTTCAGTCGTTTTAAATTTGAAAGTTCCTTACTTGTCAAGTCTTGCATTGTTTGGGCCTTCAGCCTCATTTAAAATATTTTTTTTTTGGATAAGGTTTTGGGACTTCTGCCTTTTGGAAAATTTATTGTAGTTGTGTTTTTCAATCATGGGCCTTCAGCCGTCTTAAAATTTAAATTCCTTAATTGTTAAATCTTACACTGTTTGGGCCTTCAGTCTTACTTACAAAAAATTATTTAACGACACAGCCTTGGGCTTTCTACCTTGTAAACATTTTTGTAGCTTTGTTTTGAATCATAGGCCTTGAGCCGTTTCAAAAATGAAAGAGGTTGTGCCCTTAACCCATAAGACTGCGTGACGTATTCAGTCAATAGTCAAGCTCGGAAATCTGTGCTGTAATGTTTGGGCAACTAAACAAAGTTATATGTGTTCGAGTGTAACTGACAGCCGCTCATTTTGGGCCCCTTTCTACAATTCCAACTACCTGTTCTGTCCTGTTGACTTAACCAGGCGTTTGACATATGATCGTACTTTCGGCAATAAGCGAGAATGTGGTACTTGGCCAAATGCTTTTCGGAAGTAAAGGAATACAGCATCGGCCTGACTGCCTTGATCCAAAGCTTTCAGTGTGCCACGTGAGAAAAGTGCGATGTTGAGTTTAACATAACCGGTACTTTTCCTTGGCGACAGTTAGAGTGTTTGGAATGCCTTTGCCATTTATGGAATTCTATAGAAGAGGCAACAATCTGTGCTTTATTGTCATCAAGAAGCAATCGGAAGTTTGCGAGACTGCGGATTCCAATTTAATTGTTATAGAGAAGGTTTGGTATCACAAAAAGCATAAATGCATTACGTAAGTCTACAACTGATGGACTTTAACGGAGCCTGGATTACGAAGACAAAGTGATTGACAGCCGAGAGCAGTTGATGTGGAAGTGGGCGATTTCGTTCGCTGTCGCCGGCGAGCGCAATTTCTCTGGCAGCTGCAGTTGTCACACGCTGCCCGTTAACGTGCTTTATTGCGTTCGCTTTGCTGTGTCGTTAATAGCCGTATCATTTTTATTTTTTATTTTGGTGCCGGATTCTGACATTTTGTTGCAATGTAAACATGACAAAGGGAAATTACGAAAAACGATTCGCGACAAGTAGGTTGGCTGTAAACGCTGCCTGCAACGGGGTGTGACAACCAGCTTTAATCATGCAGTATCATCGTAGCAGCGATGGAACAACTGTGAAAGAAAGTGAATGCATCACCAGGATTTTCTCCCCATATTTGTTCCTATAGTGTCTCCCCTGAATGCAAATAGCTGTGACTCATTTCTTTATTGTGCTACAGGTAGTTTCGAGCGTAATTCTGTTCGATGATTCTTCTTGAAAACGTGAATTCCCTGCCCATTTTTTCCAGTCATGTGGAATGCATTGCTGCTCCCGTGATGTAGGATAAGCCTGAGAGAGAAAAGCTCTTTCGCATGATCTATAGAGAATCTAATTGCATTAATCACTTTTCATATTCTGAGCGATTTTACGTGATATTCTATTGTGTGATCACTTAGTCTTCATTTTCAGTGATCTAGTGATGCATACAAAAAAAAAAAAAAAAAAAAAAAAAACAATTCCGGTACGACCTTCTCCAGTGATGAAACAACTTCTGAAGGACAGAATTCAGTTATTCACCCTTCTATAAATTTTCGCTTCGGTGACGTTACGATAACTAAGATATAAAAAGGATGAACTTTACCAATTACTGACCTTTTTCCTTCTTGTCGTCAGTCTTATAACTGATTTGGTGTGGCCCACCATGAATCCCTCTCCTGTGTCAGCTTCCTCATCTTAGAGTACCACTTGTACCCAACTTCCTCAAATTTTTTCTTTGATATATTTCAATCTCACTATTCTCCTACATAATTTATCCTCTACCGTTCCTTCAAGTTTCATGGAAGCTATGTCTCGGCATCTTAACACATGTCCTACCATAAGCCCCTTCTACTTGTCAATGTTTTGGCTCTGCGCGCTATGGGACTTAACATCTGAGGTCATCAGTCCCCTAGAACTTACTACTACTTAAACCTAACTAACCTAAGGACATCACACACATCCATGCCCGAGGCAGGATTCGAACCAGCGACCGTAGCAGTCGCGCGGTTCCAGACTGTAGCGCCTAGAACCGCTCGGCCACTTCGGCCGGCTGTCAATGTTTTCCACATGTACTTCTCTGCACCATTTCTAAAGAGAACCTCCTTATTTCTTATCAGTCCACCTAATTTTCACAGTTCGTCTGCAGCACATCATCTCAGACACTACGTTTCTCTTCTTTTCCGGTTCCCCCACAGTCCATGAATTACGTCCACACAACTCTGAGCACCATATGTACATTCTCAGAAATTTCTTCCCAAAACTGTATGCCGATGTCTGATACTAGTAGACTGCTTTTGGCCAGGAGTGCTCGCTTTGCATATTCAATTCCTTACTTGGTCCGTTGTGAGTTTTTTTTCCATTGTAGCAGAATTCCATCAATTTGTCTACACTTAGGTCTCTTTCCTTTATGCTCAGTTGATCTCATAACTGTTACTCGTAATTACTTTCTGCTTTCTTCGGTGTACTCCCACTTCATATTCCCTACTCGTTAGACTGATCATTCCATTTAATACACTCCTGGAAATGGAAAAAAGAACACATTGACACCGGTGTGTCAGACCCACCATACTTGCTCCGGACACTGCGAGAGGGCTGTACAAGCAATGATCACACGCACGGCACAGCGGACACACCAGGAACCGCGGTGTTGGCCGTCGAATGGCGCTAGCTGCGCAGCATTTGTGCACCGCCGCCGTCAGTGTCAGCCAGTTTGCCGTGGCATACGGAGCTCCATCGCAGTCTTTAACACTGGTAGCATGCCGCGACAGCGTGGACGTGAACCGTATGTGCAGTTGACGGACTTTGAGCTAGGGCGTATAGTGGGCATGCGGGAGGCCGGGTGGACGTACCGCCGAATTGCTCAACACGTGGGGCGTGAGGTCTCCACAGTACATCGATGTTGTCGCCAGTGGTCGGCGGAAGGTGCACGTGCCCGTCGACCTGGGACCGGACCGGACCGCAGCGACGCACGGATGCACGCCAAGACCGTAGGATCCTACGCAGTGCGTAGGGGACCGCACCGCCACTTCCCAGCAAATTAGGGACACTGTTGCTCCTGGGGTATCGGCGAGGACCATTCGCAACCGTCTCCATGAAGCTGGGCTACGGTCCCGCACACCGTTAGGCCGTCTTCCGCTCACGCCCCAACATCGTGCAGCCCGCCTCCAGTGGTGTCGCGACAGGCGTGAATGGAGGGACGAATGGAGACGTGTCGTCTTCAGCGATGAGAGTCGCTTCTGCCTTGGTGCCAATGATGGTCGTATGCGTGTTTGGCGCCGTGCAGGTGAGCGCCACAATCAGGACTGCATACGACCGAGGCAAACAGGGCCAACACCCGGCATCATGGTGTGGGGAGCGATCTCCTACACTGGCCGTACACCACTGGTGATCGTCGAGGGGACACTGAATAGTGCACGGTACATCCAAACCGTCATCGAACCCATCGTTCTACCATTCCTAGACCGGCAAGGGAACTTGCTGTTCCAACAGGACAATGCACGTCCGCATGTATCCCGTGCCACCCAACGTGCTCTAGAAGGTGTAAGTCAACTACCCTGGCCAGCAAGATCCCCGGATCTGTCCCCCATTGAGCATGTTTGGGACTGGATGAAGCGTCGTCTCACGCGGTCTGCACGTCCAGCACGAACGCTGGTCCAACTGAGGCGCCAGGTGGAAATGGCATGGCAAGCCGTTCCACAGGACTACATCCAGCATCTCTACGATCGTCTCCATGGGAGAATAGCAGCCTGCATTGCTGCGAAAGGTGGATATACACTGTACTAGTGCCGACATTGTGCATGCTCTGTTGCCTGTGTCTATGTGCTTGTGGTTCTGTCAGTGTGATCATGTGATGTATCTGACCCCAGGAATGTGTCAATAAAGTTTCCCCTTCCTGGGACAATGAATTCACGGTGTTCTTATTTCAATTTCCAGGAGTGTACGTGCTGCGATTTTCATTTTTGTTGAATATAGCAATGTCATCGTGGAATCTTAATATTAATTTCACCTTTAATTTGAACCCCACGCCTCAATCTATATTTCATTTCTGTCATTGCTTCCTCGATTTAGAAACTCAGCAGTAGAGATCGGGGTACTATACCTCTGTACAATACCCTTACTAATCTGAATCTTCGTTTTTGGTCTTCCGGTTTTAATATCCCTTCATGGCTCTTGTACACAGAGTAGACTCCCAGTCTTTCCCTAGCAACACCCACTGTCCTGAATGTTTCAAACATCTTGCACCATTTTGCACTGTCGATCGCTTTTCCTATGTAGCCAAATGCTATGAAGATCTTTTTCTCAATTTTCTTTTCCATTCTTCTGTTTATTATTCTCATTAGCAACTTGGATTCATGAGCTGTTAAGCTAATCGTGTGGTAGTTCTCGTACTTATTTGCCATTGTTATCTTCGGCATAAAGTGGACAACATTTTTCTGCAAGTCAAATGGTCTGTCTCTAGACAAACCGACTTGAACAGTCACTTTGTGGCCACTTCTCCAAATGATTTTAGAGATTCCGAAGAAAGGCTTTCATATTTTTCACTTTCTACTCGAGCACGCTTTCGTAACGATTTTGTAACAAGAATTTGGAATCATATCAGGTCTTTCTCATATTTCAGCTACTGAATAACCCGCTCGAGATTTATCCATGCGACAATACGTGTACAAAGAAGATTCAAGGCGCACATTTTAACGCTACAGAAGTCATTGATAGCTTGTCTAAATGTTTAGACCTGTACTTTCATCCAATATAAACGAGAGTTCCATCTCTTCATGTCACCTTTCCCCTAACTGCTGATCCACTTCAGTATATACGTATCGCAATATGAAAAGAGATTTTTATCCCCTCCGCCTCTTTCCATCCACCTCTTCTACCTTTCGAGCATTGATAGTGCTAAGTGTTTCCAGTACTTGCACCAGACAATTGATGTCGGCCTACCATATACAATGATCATTGACATAGTTTATTGCAGACCATAATTAATATATTCGTTAACATCCCTACAGCTCAGCTGGTTTCAGATGGATAAGTGAAACCTCGATTTTCTTTCCCGCGCAAATCGACCTTCGTTCCTAACCGCACAGAATGTTTTTGTGGTGCTAGAATTAAACACTAAAGCATCGAAGATTGTATCGTTCGATGGAAAACTACTGAAGCCCGTCTATAGTTGCAATTCCATCGATTTTACATCAATACAGTGAGAAAGCGTTATTGTTAATAAGTACAGCATATAAAAATAAAAATAAAAAATTCTTCTCGTGAAAGGAGCAGTTACCAAAATTCGAAAGTCGCGCATCTCTTTGCATAAACAGTGTAGTAAACGTTGTTTTTGCCATTACACGTTAAATGAGATGTAAAATGACGATACAAAATATTTGATCAAATAACACCCACGGAGATGCCAGAAATTTCTTAATTTATATCACGACCGGTTTCGTAAGCGTTTTCTTCAGGGGCCACCAAATAATTATGAGAACATAAATGTGTGGCGAAACTACTGGCAACATAAGCGAAATTTTATTCTACAAATAAAATGACGATGTTCCAATATGATGGTCGTTCTCTTTACAGTCCACAACCCTCTGCAATAGACACATGATACAGGGAGTGTAGAATGTTTCGTCATTTCTGTATTAAAGTACAGATATTTGTGACATCTCCCTCTTACATTAAAGCGTAGTCTAGACAGCACGTGCTTACAAAATTTATGAGACTTTTGCACTACGCACTTATGTACAACGTATCTGCCATTTACTATGTAGTCTGCATTTAGAAAATGAAATAATGAATTGGAATAGGAAAAGAGCAATTATATCAGCAAATCAATTGCATTTCATTCCGAAGCCGATACGTCCATTGCCGGCCGAAGTGGCCGTGCTGTTAAAGGCGCTGCAGTCTGGAACCGCAAGACCGCTACGGTTGCAGGTTCGAATCCTGCCTCGGGCATGGATGTTTGTGATGTCCTTAGGTTAGTTAGGTTTAACTAGTTCTAAGTTCTAGGGGACTAATGACCTCAGAAGTTGAGTCCCATAGTGCTCAGAGCCATTTGAACCATTTTTTCGATACGTCCATTCCTGTCACCCTTCTCTATCGGCCATTGATACCTACAAGGAGTATCTGTTGGTAAATTTCCGTAATAAGTTTAATTCTTTCGATTTTCTCGTTGTGATCATTTTTCGAGACATATGAGGGACGAAGAAATACTATGCGCAGGGGTACTCCCTTGGTGTTTTTTTTTTATTTTTGTCTCTATTTCGTTCCTGTGTCTTTTGTATTTGACTTATGTGGTCATTTAACTCACGTGACTGCGGATGTTATTTCTGTTTTATTGTAGTTATTGTGTCCAGTGATTCCCCGGAAATCGTGTGGTTTTACAGTAGTGTTTCTCTTCGCCTACTTATGTGAACTTCGTTACATTTACTTGCGTCCAACACCCACTCCATATGCCAACCGTCAGTATTCTGTGGCTATTCCTGTAGTTTCCTACAGTCATCTTGCTGCTATTTTTCTGTAGACAGCCGCATCATCAGCGAACAGCCTCTTGGAAATATCGAGGTTATCCATAATTCCATAAATCTGCAGCTGTTTTGGCGATCAGCTACAGTCAGTCAGTCAGTTATGTTACGCCATTTTATCAATAGTTCCAGTATGTAAGCCAGTTGTATTTTTATTTGTTGCGAGAGAACAAACAAGTTATTACAACAGCGCTATGTGTGTTTTGTACCCAAATTACGATAAGCAATCTGCTTGTGTTTTGTAGCATACTGCTGCTCTCCGCCCTATAACAATTACTTCGTGGGAAATGTTAGCTGTGTATTTGTATTAAAGTGACACTCATAGCTTGTCTCCTATAATGAATCCTTGTACAGTAAAGCGCAACTTACTGCAAAACCACAATCTATTAGCAATGTTTTCGGTAGGTGTGATCTCACTCAGGAATCAGTGAGTGACTGGCAAAGTGAACCCGTTACGAAACACACGCTACACTATGTGATCAAAAGTACCCGGACTCCTAGCTGAAAATGACTTACAATTTCGTTGCTCCCTACATCGGTAAAGCTGGAATTCAATATTGTGTTGGCCTACCGTTTGCCTTAATGACAGTTTACACTCTCGCAGGCATACATTCAATCAGGTGCTGGAAAGTTTCTTGGGGATTGGCAGCCCATTCTTCACGGAGTGCTGCACTGTGTAAATGTATCGATGTCGCTCGGTGAGGTCTGCCACGAAGTCAGCAACCTAAGGTGTTCTGTAGGATTCAGTTCAGGACTATGTGCAGGCCAGTCCATTACAGGGATCTTATTGTCGTGTAACCTTCCGCCACAGGCCGTGCATTATCAACAGGTGCTCGATCGTGTTGAAAGATGCAATCGCCATCCCCGAACTGCTCTTCAACAGTGGCAAGCAAGAAGGAGCTTAAAACATTAGTGTAGGCCTTTGCTGTATTAGTGCCACGCAAAACAGCATGAGGTGCAAGCCCCCTCCATTAAAAACACAACTACGCCATAACACCATCGCCTCCGAATTTTACTGTTAGCACTATACACGCTGGCAGATGACGTTCACCGCGCATTCGCCGTACCCACGCCCTGCCATCGGATCGCCACACTGAGTACCGTGATTCGTCACTCCACGCAATGTTTTTCCACTGTTCTATCGTCCAATGTTCTATCGTCCAATGTTTATGCTCCTTAAACCAAGCGAGGCGTCGTTTGGCGTTTACCAGCGTCATGTGCGGCTTATGAGCAGCCGATCGACCATGAAATCCAAGTTTTCTCACCTCACGTCTAACTGTCATAGTATTGCAGTAGATCCTGACGCTGTCTGGAATTCATGTTTGATGGTCTGGGTAGATGTCTGCCTATTACACATTACGATCCTGTTTAACAGTCGGTGGTCTGTCAGTCAACAGACGAAGTCGGCCTGTACGCTTTCGTGCTGTACGTGTCCCTTCACGTTTTCAGTTCACTATGATATCGGTGTGGACCTAGGGATATTTAGGAGTGTGGAAATCTCGCGTAGAGACATATGACAGAAGTGACACCCAATCACCTGACCACTTTCGAGGTTCCCGAGTTCCGCAGAGCGCCCCATACTGCTCTCTCACGATGTCTAATGACTACTGATTTCGCTGACGTGGAATACCTTGTAGTAGGTAGCTGCACAATGCATCTAATATGAAAAACGTATTTTTTTGGGGGTGTCCAGATACTTTTCATCACATAGCGAAGTTCCTGGACTAGCTGCGGCCTCTGGTGAAGTTGTTCTGTGGGCTCCACGAACGGGTAGCGGTCCCTGGCGGCCGTTGGTGGAGACCTGGTGTTGCGTTGGTTGGACGTGAAGTGGGATGCCGATGCAGTAGGCACTACGATGTATGCAGTGGGCGGCCACAGATGACCCCCCCCCCCCCCCGCCCTCTACCAGAGGTGAGTGGAAGGCTCATCTCCATGTCGGTCCCCAGGTCCGTCAGCGACAGGAGACCTGGGGCGCAGGATCCGCCTCCATGATCCTAGGAAACTCTGCTGGAGGGTCCGCCTTGGGTGTGACCAGCGGCGATAGCGGTGGCGGCGAGAGGGGAGGGGGGGGAGGGGGAGAGAAGTACCGTCATTCCTGAGGGCCGACAGCCATGGAGTAGGCAGAGGAGGAGCTGGCTGGGGACCACGCCGGGGGGTGAAGCTGGTCGGTGTGCTCCTGTTGATGATTGGAATGCTGACACGTAAGTTTCAGACTATCTGCGTGTCAAGTAGTGCTGACAACTAATATGGGATCATATAAACCCGTACCATATCAACAACAGCCTGAAGATGACGCATTGAAGCGTTGAAACTGATTGCAACAAAATAAAATAGAATTATAAGGACGGCTGTAGGTGTTTTATTTTGGCACAATGGTAAATTTTGTGTTGGCGACACAGACGATGTAGGTTTTCCTGATGAACATACGCCCTGTGATGCAGACATCCAGTGTTGGCTAGACGTGAAGTGGGATGCCGAAGCAGTAGGCACTACGATATATTCAGTGGGCGGCCACAGCAGTTTTCGTCTCATTTCCTGGATGATTTCGTCATACTGGAAGGCACAACGGATCAACACATGTATGCATCTATCCTTAGGGACCATGTCCACCACCACATGCAGTTTGTTTTCCCTCAGCACGATGGTGTCTACCTGCAGGTCAAGAATGGAAGTTGGCAAACAGCTCACAGTGTTCGTGCATAATATGAATCTCACCAAGAGGAATTTGCCGTACTCCACTGGTGATCAAACTTCCCGGATTTAAACCCAAACGAAAATCTTTGGAACCACCTCGATCGGGCTGTTGAACTCATGGATCCTCAACTGACAAACCTAGTACAGGTGGAAACGGCACAGACGGAGTGGCTCTGCATCCTTGTTGTTGCCGTCCAGAACCTGATTCACTCTGTTCCTGCAGAGGTCTGTAATGAGAATACGTGCAAGTGTGTGCTTGTGTAGTGTTGTGTGGTATTTGTGCTGGAGATGATGAGAGAAGGGAGAGCGTAAAAACTGGTTCTGGCAAATAGCCCATTCCACGAAAATCGCACGAAGGGGGCAGCCGAGCTTATCGTCCACATCAGACAGATAGATCACCATCAACAGTGTTGTGTGCCCTTACTTTGGAGAGGTTTCTAATTAAATTCAGGACATTGGCACAGTGACTGGTGACCCGCAACCATACATCGCCACTTCTCCTCTCCTTGCTGGCCTAATAGACAGTGAACATTTCATCTAATTCCCCCCCCCCCCCCTGCGGGTCCGGGGTAAGAATAGGCCCGAGGTAATCCTGCTTGTCGTAAGAGGCGACTAAAAGGAGTTTCACCCGTTTCGGCCTTCCACGTGATGGTCCCCTTAGGGTTTGACCTCCATTTTTCAAAATTCTACAGAAGTACGAGCCTTTTGGGGAAGGACGCCTTACGTGGTGTATCACTGGCCCTCAGTCCACTAAGACATTGGCACTCAGCATTGTAACGGCGTTGCATCCACACCCACTATTCCTCAAATTGGGCCTAAACGCCCGATGGGTTGCACAAGTTACGCCCATAGTGCGTCCCCATCTGCACCTACGATCATGATGGACTTTCCATGGCACCCGAAATCCAGCACGGTAGCCAGCCCGTTGTGGTGGGGTCGTCATGTACTCTCTAGGTTGTAGCCCCCTGACAACACAGGGATCGTACTGCCGATACCTGAGCTGCACCCTCCCCACGTCGGCCAAGGAGTAGATGCCCGTCTCCTTGGGGCATCAGGACTCCCGGCAACAGTCATCCTGCCACGTGGCCCTTGCTGAGGCTGGGTGGCGACCATGGGGAGAGCCCCTGGTCGGAGTGGGTGGTATCGGGGCGGACGTTTCGCAGATGTCAACATGTATCAGGTCGCTCTACGGCCATGTCTTTTAAAAAGAAATGTACTGTCTCTGGTTCTGGTTCTCCTGCCCTTTCCCCCTTGGCCACTCCCTGGGAGGAAGGACAGGCCCGCCGGCTTGGGGCGAAGCACTTCCCCCGCTATTTGGTCTGTTCTCGGACCGATGGGGGGACGTTCGCCACCTCCAAGCCCATGTTCTTTGTCCAGCACATCGAGGACATCTTCGGGGAATCGAGGCTCTCAGTAAATTGCGTTCGGGGTCCGTTCTTATAAAGACCACCTCCGCCACACAGTCAGCGGCGCTCCAGGCGTGCGACCGACTAGGGGACATCCCAGTGTCCATTGTCCCGCATCTGGCACTGAATAGGATGCTCGGGGTTATTTTTGATCGGGACCTCCTGCTGCAATCTGATGAGGAGCTCAGGGCCAACCTGGAGCGCCGAGGCGTGCATTTCGTCCGGCGAGTCCAGTGCGGCCCCAAAGACCGTCGCATCGACACCAGGGCCTTTATCCTCGCCTTCGAGGGGGACGTTCTCCCGGAGAAGGTAAAGGTGATGTGCTACCGGTGCGACGTGCGACCTTACGTCCCGCCTCCTATGTGCTGCTTTCGGTGTTCGCGCTTTGGGCACATGTCGTCACGGTGTGAGGCTGAGCCCCTTTGTGGCGATTGTGGACATCCTCTTCGTGAGGAACATACATGCACCCCACCACCACGGTGTCTCAATTGTCCTGGCATCAACTCGCCTAGATCTTCAGACTGCCCCGCGTATCAGATGGCGAAGAGGATTCAAGAATTAAAATCCTTGGATCGTTTCTCTTATTCTGAGGCCAGGAAGAAGTATGACCGCCTCCATCCCGTGACGTTGACAACTTCGTTTGCCTCAGTCGTGTCCCCTCCCTCCACAGTATCCTCACCCCTGTCCTGTCCCCCCTCCACCTCCTCAACTCATCCGGGGTCTCTGCCACCGCCTCCCAAATCCCTCCCTTCCAAATCCTCTTCCCACGTGGCCCCTGCCCACACTGCCCCTGGGGCCACCCTTCCTCCTCCTCCCCCACCGCCGCCTGAGAAGCGATCCTCTTCTCAGGCGTCCATCAGGGAAACGTTCCAGACCCGGGAAAGCGGCCACAGCTGGCGACGACTCGATGGAACAGGATCCGCCTCCCGCTGGTTGTAGCGTTGTTCCCTCGAAACCTGGCCCCTGCGGCCGTCGAAGTGACCAGCTCTTCACCCGTTTCGTTCCCCCTTTTTTCACACTACCGATGGCTTTGTTACATTGGAACATAAGAGGTATTCGATGTAATCAGGAGGAATTACAACTGCTCCTCCGCCTGCACTGTCCGCTCGTCCTTGGTCTCCAGGAAACCAAGTTGTGCCCAACTGACCGTATTGCTTTTACCCACTATACCTCGGAGCGGTCTGACCTCACCCCTGTGGACGGTAATCCAGCTCATGGTGGGGTCATGTTGCTCGTTCGGGACGATGTCTATTACCGTCCCACCCCATTGACCACCCACTCCAAGCAATAGCTGTCCGTATTACTCTTTCTGCCTTTACTTTTTCTGTTTGTACCGTCTACACTCCATCGTCATCCGCAGTTAGTCGGGCTGACATGATGCACCTGATTGTTCAGCTTCCTCCGCCGTTTTTATTGTTTGGCGACTTCAATGCCCATCATCCCCTTTGGGGCTCTCCTGCATCCTGTCAGAGAGGCTCCCTCTTGGCGGATGTCTTCAACCATCTCAATCTTGTCTGCCTCAGTACTGGCGTTCCGACTTTCCTCTCAGACTCTACTCATACCTACTCCCACTTGGACCTCTCGATCTGTTCTACCACTCTTGCCTGTCGGTTCGAGTGGTATGTTCTTTCTGACACCTATTCGAACGACCACTTCCCCTGTGACGTTCGTTTCCTGCACCACACCCCCTCACCACGTCCTTCGAGCTGGAACATACCGAAAGCTGACTGGGGACTTTACTCCTCCCTGGCGACCTTTCCGGACCATGATTTTATCAGTTGTGACAGTCAGGTCGAATACATCACGGATGTTATCATCAATGCTGCCGAACGTTCCATTCCTCGTACTACCTCTTCTTGACGTCGCGTTTCTGTCCCCTGGTGGAATGAGGCTTGTAGAGACGCTATCCGTGCTCGACGACGTGCTTTACGCACCTTTCGCCGCCATCCTACGTTGGCGAATTGTATTGGATACAAACGACTCCGAGCGCAATGCCGTAGAGTCATCAAAGACAGCAAAAAAGCTTGTTGCCTCTTTCACCAGCTCCTTTAACAGTTTTACTCCCTCTTCTGTCGTCTGGGGTGGCCTGCGCCGGCTGTCGGGCATTAAGGCCCACTCCTCGGTACCTGGCCTGACCGCAGGTAATGAGGTCCTTGTTGATCCTCCAACGTCTTCGGCCGCTTTTTCGCGGAGGTTTCAAGCTCCACCCATTGCCACCCTGCCTTCCTTCCCAGGAAAAAGGCAGAAGAGGCTCGGCGACCTTCCTTCCACTCGCTGAATCTGGAAAATTATAATGCCCCCTTTACTATGCGGTAACTCGAACGTGCACTTGCACTGTCCTGGTCCTCTGCTCCGGGGCCAGATGCTATTCACGTTCAGATGCTGGCACACCTTTCTCCGACAGGCAAAAGGTTCCTTCCTCGTACCTACAATCGCGTCTGGACCGAAGGTCAAGTCCCCATGTGTTGGCGTGACGCCGTCGTTGTTCCTATACCCAAACCCGGGAAGGATAGACACCTTCCTTCTAGTTACCGCCCCATTTCTCTTACTAGCTGTGTCTGGAAGGTGATGGAGCGCATGGTTAACGTTCGGTTAGTTTGGATTCTTGAATTTCGACAGCTACTTACTAATGTTCAATGCGGCTTTCGTCGCCGCCGCGCCGCTGTTGACTACCTTGTGACCTTGTCGACATGCATCATGACCAACTTTTTGCGAAAGCACCAAACGGTAGCCGTATTCTTCGATTTGGAGAAGGCTTATGATACCTGTTGGAGAGGAGGTATCCTCCGCACTATGCACAGGTGGGGTCTACGCGGTCGCCTGCCCCTTTTTATTGATTCCTTTTTAACAGATCGAAAGTTTAGGGTACGTGTGGGTTCCGTATTGTCCGACGTCTTCCTCCAGGAGAATGGAGTGCCTCAGGGCCCCGTCTTGAGCGTAGCCCTTTTAGCCATAGCGATCAATCCCATTATGGATTGCATTCCACCTAATTTCTCAGGCTCCCTTTTTGTCGATGACTTCGCGATCTACTGCAGTGCCCAGTGAACATGCCTCCTGGAGCGCTGCCTTCAGCGTTGTCTAGACCGCCTATATTGATGGAGTGTGGCAAATGGCTTCCGGTTCTCTGAAGAGAAGACGGTTTGCATCAACTTTTGGCCATATAAAGCGTTCCTTCCGCCATCCTTACATCTCGGTCCCGTCGTTCTCTCATTCGTGGAATCAACTAATTTTCTGGGGCTCACACTGGACAGGAAACTTTGTTGGTCTCTGCACGTCTCTTATTTGGCTGCCCGTTGTACACATTCCCTTAATGTCCTTAGAGTTCTTAGTGGTTCATCTTGGGGAGCGGATCGCACTGTCCTGCTTCGCTTGTATCGGTCCATAGTCCGATCAAAGCTGGATTATGGGAGCCTCGTCTACTCGTCTGCTCGGCCATCCCTCTTACGCCGTCTCAACTCCATCCACCATTGGGGGTTACGTCTTGCGACCGGAGCCTTCTACACTAGTCCCGTCGAGAGTCTTTATGCTGAAGCTGCCGAATTACCATTGACCTACCAGCGCGACGTACTGCTTTGTCGGTATGCCTGCCGGCTGTTGTCAATGCCCAACCACCCCTCTTATCAGTCCTCCTTCGCCGATTCTCTCGACCGTCAGTATGGGTTCAATGTGTCTGCCCTGCTGTCCCCTGGAGTCCGCTTTCGTCGCCTGCTTCGACAATTGGATTTTGCCCTCCCTACCACCTTCAGAGAGGGTGAGAGCCCGACACCACCTTGGCTCCAGGCTCCGGTTCATATTTATCTCGACCTCAGCTCGCTCCCGAAGGAGGGTACTCCGGCTGCAGTGTATTGCTCACGGTTTGTCGAACTTCGTGCGCGACTTGCCAGTGACACCTTTATTTACACTGATGGCTCCAAAACTGACGATGTTGTCGGCTGTGCCTTTGTGGTCGGGGCCGTCACCTTTAAATACCGGCTCCTCGACCAATGTTCGAGCTTTGCCGCCGAGCTTTTTGCTCTCCATCAGGCCGTTCAGTATGCCCGCAGCCACCGCCATTCATTGTATGTACTCTGCTCTGATTCACTCAGTGCTCTTCAGAGCCTTGGAGCTCCCTATTCGGTCCATCCCTTGGTGCAGCGGATCCAGCAGTCCCTCCATTCTTTTGCTGATGATGGCTCTCCTGTCAGCTTTCTGTGGGTTCCTGGCCATGTAGGAGTGCCTGGGAATGAGGCTGCTGAAGCTGCAGACAACGCTGCAGTCCCCCTGCCTCGGCCACCCTCCCATTGTGTCCCGTCATCTGACATTAGAGGGGTTGTTTGTCAGAGGCTTGTGTCATTGTGGTGGGATACTTGGTCATCACTTCAAGGAATCAAGCTGTGGGCAGTAAAACCGTTCCCAACTGCTTGGACAACCTCCTCCCGACCATCTCGGCGAGAAGAGGTCCTTCTGACCAGGTAGCGGATTGGGCATTGCCAGTTTAGCCACCGCTACCTGCTCTCCGGTGACCCAGCCCCGCAGTGGCCTTGTGGTCATGCCTTGACAGTGCGCCATGTTTTATTGTCGTGTCCCCGTTTTAGTCAATCTCGTGTTGTCCTGTCCCTGCCATCTACATTACAGGACATTTTAGCTGATGACGCTCGAGCAGCTGTTCGTGTTCTTCGTTTTATTATTTTGACTGGCTTGTCCAAAGACATCTAACTCTTTCACTTATTTTATCTGCATCTTTGTAAGAACTTTCTGGTGTCCCCCCCCCTTGAGTTTTACTAGATTCTATGTGCTCTATCAATTGTGACTGGGCGCTAATGGCCTCAGTAGCTGAGCGCCCTTAACCACAAAAAAAAAAAATATCTACCACCAGGATTCCAGCCAGCTTTCCTCCGAGTCGAGAGCCACGGGACAAGCGTGCATTAGCGATCTTAGTTGTGGAGGTGGGTAATCTATACATTAAATAAGCAGTAAAGGAAAACAATAATAAACTTGGAAAGTAATTTAAAGTTCAGGGACAAGAAATAAAAACTTTGCTTTTTAACTGTACTGTAATTCTGTCAAAAACAAAAAAGGACTTGGAAAAGCCTTTCAAGAGAGCAGCTGGTGTCTAGAAAATAGGTTATAAGATTAAAATCGCTAAAGGTAAAACAACTGAGTTGGAATGTTTTCGAATTAAATCAGGCGATGCTGAGAGTTTTCGGCTAGGAAAAGCCACACTAGAAGCATGCCAATTTTGCTACTAGGCCAACAAAATAACTGATGCCCGAAGTAAGGAGGTCAAATAATGCCGCCAGGCTATATGAAGAAAAAAGCAGTATTGAAAAGAGGAATTTGTTAGCATATTGTACGATTTTAAGTGATAGAAAGCCTTCTCAGATTATTTTCTCAAGTGATGTCTTGCACAAAAGTGAAACGTGGACGGTGAGCAGTGCACAGGAAAAGCGAACAATGCTTTCTAAATGTGGTGCCGCAGAAAAATGCTGAATATTAGATGGGTACATCTAGAAACTAATGAGAAGTTACTGAATCGAACTGTCGAAAACGGAAAACTGTGGCATACAGTGACCAAAAGTAGGGCTCGATCTTAGAACACAACCTGATCCATCAAGGAATCGTCAATTTGGTAATCGACGGAAGGTTTGGGGCGTAAAAACTGCAGAAAGAGACCAACGTGTGAATACAATAAACAGTTTGAAGGAGATGTAGGTAGTAGGAGTGAAAGATGAAGAGCCTTGCATAGGACAGACTGGCGTGAAGAGCAGCAAAAAGCCAGTCTGCAGACTGAAGACCACAACAAAAAGCAAGTATCTGGCATGGGACGAAAGAAAAATTAGGAATGGTTTTGGCTGGAATAAACGGTCTAATGGCTGCAGTAGATCCATGTCGGTTCTAGCGGAGCCTTCAGCCCTGGGATCGGATATGGATGCCTTGGTTTTAGGACCAAACTTTGCGGTTTGCTTCGATACAGGAACAATGGCGTCACAATCTCATGGCCACGACAGGAAATTTAAAAATACTACATGATTCTGGTGGGTAATTTAATACATTTTGAGCACCTATTAAAATGAAGCAGCCAATTACAGTGCGCTATTTCTATGAAAAATCGACTCATAACCCATTATTACTAGCCACTGACATGAAACAACCAATCACATCCCGGTATGTTATTGGTTATTAAAACGGAACAACCACCTAATATGAAGCTGCAAGGGCAAGACGCTAGGCTGCTGAAACTTGATTCACTGTTTACACACACACACACACACACACACACACACACAGAGAGAGAGAGAGAGAGAGAGAGAGAGAGAGAGAGAGAGAGAGAGAGGGAAAAAGAGAGAGAAATCAACCGACCACAACTCATTATTTTACCAGCCATTAAAAAGGCAGCCAGTCAGAATGTGGCCAGGTGACATGCACTCTGTGCTGTGTTTAAAAGTAATCGGTTTATTTTATCAAAAATGTGTAAAGTTATTGTCAATAGAGTTACAACTGTGCACTAGTGACCTAATTTAGATTAACAAGCAGTTGTCAGTGAGATGAGGTCGACATCTATACCACATAATGAACCTTCAAATTAAGTATTTTCACATCTAAATAAACTTTATTATTGAAGAACAATACATAAGCGCACACAGTATTTATGTCAATGCTATTTCCACATCTAAACAGGACTCCTTAGTATTGGCAGCTGACATTCTAGTGATCACCAGTTCAAATCTTACCACACGCGACTACCTATTACGCAGTATTTATCGTTTCTGCAACGTTCATGAAAGATTTTATTTCTGTATATTGTGTAATAGTCTATGTCTGTAATCTTCTTCACCTGTGTCAATACCAGCCTTCTGGAATTCATGATGTGAGTTCAAATAACCGCTGTCTCCGTCCAAGAGTTCATTTCTCTGCTAGCTGCATACTGATGTCAGCAATAACATGTTTTCAGTTTGAAGTGTTGCACTTCAATGATTTCCCTACCATTGGATTGTAGTTTTGTTGAAGTTTCTGATTTGACGTTGTTTGATGGAGATGCCGGGTACTTCAAAACGCCTGTATCACTGTTGCTTCAATTAGATAATTGAAAAGCTGTCACCTACTTGAACAGCGACGAGACTGCAAGCAGTATGTTGTTCCTGAGATCCTTATTCTAAGCAGACAGATGGATCTCAAAACAGCACTAAGTTGGCTGCACATCAGGCATCAACCAGTGCTTTCCGGAGAGCCTGGAAAGGACGCAACAAAATGGCTTGATGGAATCGACTGAGTCGCCAAAAATAAGTGGCACAATGATATCATGTATTTTTCAGATGTGTACTTTTACTGAGACAGAGCAGCCCAGCAGTGATCAGACAACAATGAATAGGCACTAAATAGCTGGGACAAATTCCAGGCTGAAGCGAAGAAAAAGTCCAGTGCCAGTCAGCAGTAGGTCTGCTTTGAAAAAGAATAAAAAAACTGCTAGTAAAGAACAGGACCGAACGTCATATGGAGACGATGCTGTCATACATACAGAATGTTGTGGTCTTAGGCCACATTGACAACCCGGATAAGATAGAAGCCAATAAAATTTCACAGTTCCTGAAATGAGGCACAGAAGGTATGTACCAAGCTCTTCTGGTAAAGGAGGTCACAAAAACAGAAAAATTCCGCAAGTGGTGTCAGAGAATCAAGGCAAAGTGGAAAAAAGAGATAAGAGATGCAGTTGTGACTGACTGCCAGATGTGGTCTCTATGTCAGTTGCAGAAGAACGCCACTTGCCCTCCGCTCCCTAATGTGATCGATAGTAAGGGAAGGCAGACAGCAGTGTACGACAGCTGGTAAACAAGAGACAGCAGCCACAAATGTCAACCCCCACATATCTGGAGGTAAAAAAGGATGAAGTTTCCCGATCTTTGTAACAGTCTCTGCCAGAATCCGAACATGCTGTGAAAAATGGAGTCAGCCTACTTGTATTTACACGTCAATCAACAAACGACAACCCTGCAGCTGACCAATGCTAGTACAACCAACACAGACCGGTGTGTTTTCGCTGTGGACACCTGGGCACTTCATACACTCGTAGGTGGTCAGAGCCGGTGCTGGCACAACGACTTATGACCCTTAAGTAAACAAATGGCATCTGTCATCAACTCCTCATGTCCTTTCCACACTCCTACCCTCTCTCATAGCGGGTCACTTGTGCTGTTATTCTGTGCTTATTTAGTATCTATTTTATGACCCTGGGGTGTTGTACTGTTAGTTGGAGGACAGACTTCATATTTACTTAGGATTTAATTTATTTAATTATTAATTATTCTTATCACTGTCACAATGGCAACCTTATATTTATGTCATCCTTATATTTTTGATCAAATTTATCATCCAAATGGCTACTGGATGTCTTTCCAAGATAACCTTATCTTAATTTGTATAATGTATGACCCAATATTCCAACCACAATCAAAACATTATTTCTCAAGATGTTAAAAGGACGCTACAGGAATCATGAACACTGTGGTAAGTACCAAATAGTGTAGAAAGAAAAAAAGGCAAGTAAGACAGTTTGCATATTGCGTGATTTATTTATTTAAACCATTTAAAAATGTTTTGGCGCAATATAATACATCCCATCTTTTAAGACTACGTGTATAACCGTCATTTATAAACAAAAGCCACATTTGCTACATACCATTTGCATTATGACGATGCTGAAGTTCATTTCTTAAACACAGTGGTGTTAACAATAACACTCTTGACATGCATAAATACATTACACTGATTGTCCCCGATTCCATTTTTCAGTTACCACAGGTGGTAGGCAGGAATGGTCCATGTTAAGCTTGCTCCAGTGGTGCGTTCATGTCAAGGCCAGGGTGACATACTGATAGCACCTCACCCTGGCACTGGTCACAGCTGACTGCTGGGCAATACTACTCTCACAACAAGCACCAATAAGTGACTGCAACGCTAGGAAGGGGGTGAGGTGGAAGACTACTGGCAGTGCACATGCATAAACTCACATTAAGTACCCCTCACATCAGTCAGGAGCAGATAAGCGATGTACTGCCACCAGAGGCAGTGTCTGACTTCACCACTGTATGAAGGTAGCGACCAGTCTTACACAAATGTGCTACTTTTATGAATGACTGGTTTCTGGCGTCCTAAATGTCTGGTATATTTCTAGGAATGAGACACTATTATAAACACTCCAGCATTGTCCTTAGAAGGTTTCTCCTGTATAGTGCTCCACACATAAATTTTGGTCACAAACTTTAAGAAAGTAAAATTCCTGAATGGTAACCACGTACAGGTTGCAATGACCACACATTTTTTTTCCTTTATTTAGTGTATGATACACCCCTGCTTTGTGTCAGGTATGGAACTATTTTTCCTAAATTTCTTAAGTTGGGGCTTCTGTTTGTTGTTTGGCGTTGGCTAGAGTGGCTCGACAGGTGGTGGAAGTATTTATCTGCCAGTGCATAGCGCTGAGAGGCGCTGATTTGCAAATCCACAAGTATTGATGGTGCTTGTCGGCCACCAGTAGACGTTTAAGTCAAGAGTGGGAACCTTTATGCGAGACCGCCTGCACACATGTGAGTTATGGAGGGCCAGCTGAGCTGAGAATACCTGAGGCAATGCAACCTGAGGCTGATATTGGTGTTACTGTGTCGGTGTTTGCTGCCTGTTAAAAATAAGTTGCTATGCTATGTCCATGATGTGTACATAGGTAACTAATCCATGCAGCATCATATATTTAACAGGTTCTGTGATCTTGTGTTAGCTAAAGATCACGTTAGCTGACAATGAGCTTCAGAGAGTCACTAGATTTTGTTAATAATTGTTGATATAAGGTGACTGTCCACAGCAACGTATGTTTGCTGTTGAGGATTCAAATTTGGTGCCGATTCTATCTTATCAGTGGGCCGGTCTCTTTGCTAGACGTTTTTGTGTGTTATCAACGATGTTGCTATACTGAGTGTGCGCCATGTATAGCTTATGTTATTCACAGAATAAGATATTACGGTTTTGAGTTCCTGGTACTGGAAGATTTAAATTTAATTTCAGTTTTGCTGGTACTTTGTTGTGCCTCCTATGTGTGATCGTGGTTTGAGGTTTGTATAGTAAGGTGCATGTTTATGTCAGTTTTAGAACGGCAAAAGTGCATGGCCCTTCAAAAACGAAGTTCTTGTTCTTACTTGTTACGGTATTTATGATAGACGTTTGATTTTTTAAACTCATACTTCTAAAGTTGCCACGACCTGACTCTTTTCAGTATCCACCAGTTGTTTCAATTATGTAAATTAATTTAAATTTTATTTAATATTTGCCATTTGTTAATAATTTATTGTTGTATTAATAACTGTACTGGGTAACATTCTGTTTGTAAATATGGTGGTTGTAGCTGGTTGCTCTAATCAAGTCAAGTCTGTATCTGTATAATCTATTTATTGCTGTTATCAATTTATATGCAGAAACTGTATTGCTAACCTTAACTTAACCATCTATTCCACCCTTCAGTCCTAAGGACACAACTGTTTGTATCAGCTTACATGCACTAGGTCATTCTATGTACAATTCTTCCACAATTGTCACATATTCTGTATTTTAGAATGAAAATCGTGGCAGTCAGTAGAATAAAATAACTTTTATTAACAAACTCATTACTGCGATATCATTCTGAAGACGATACTTTAGGTACTTCATTCATTTCACTTCTGTACCTGCTACATTTCCGAATGAGTGTGAAGACTGTTCGCCGGCAAACGTAAGCATTAGTACTAATTTTTAGGATTTTCTCGTTGACATTTCAGGAGTATATATACGAGGTCCGACAATAAAGTAATGAGACTGATTTTCTTTGCAAGATGTGGCAGCCCTGTAGGCTTGCATAGGCATAATATCTTTGACCTTGGTCTATAAGCTGCTTCTAATCCAAGCGGCACATCGATGCAACAGCTCAGTCATGAGTTGTGGTGTAATACGTTGACACATGATTGTGTCTCTGGTCACGGAAATGGAACTGCATAATATTGGGCAATGGTATGCCATTTCTTTTTGGGTGAAAACGCGACGACAGCTTACAGTAAGCTTCAGAAGGCTTTTGGAGAGGAGGTTATGAAAAGAGCTCAAGTTTTTCGTTGGCATAAAATGTTTAGTGAAGGCAGAACGAATGTTGTAGAGGAAACGCAGTGGACGCCCCATCAACCACATGGACAGATGTCAACTTGGCCAGGGTGCATGAACTCGTACGATCTGATCGAAGATTATCCGTGAAAATGATTGCAGAAGAACTGAACATCAATCTAGAAATGGTTCGTCTAATAATAACTGAAGATCTTGGTATCAGAAGGATTCGTGCAAAAATCGTCCCGAAAAATCTCACATCACAACAGCAATTTTTAACCCCAAAACACACACACCTTATTCACCAGATATCGCTCCATGCGACTTTTTTCTGTTTCCAGTACTCAAAACGGCGGTCAAGGGACACCATTTTCAAACAACACAAGATTTCCAAAAAGCTGTGACTAGGGCCTTGGAGGATATTACAGAAGGTGAGTTACCATCGATGGCGTGCGTGTGTGTGCGCGGAGGGAAATAATATGGTGCGCGGAACGTACTGTACTGTTTTCCTCCAGCAATAAACCTCTTTGTCATGCACAACCCCTGTCTTGTAGTGTCTACCACTGGACTTCATCAAGCATCCGGCTCCGACTAAATGATGTTGTGACGCACTGCCCTTCGTTGAATCTTGTCTGTACATTACGTCGTAGGCCAATGATACCATGATCTGGGACGCTATACCGCATTACCGACTATTGTTCAGCACGTGTATGCTCTCATTACTGAAGACCGACGAGTTACTTTGGCAGCAATTGTCCCGAAGGTTGAATTGCGTGTCCGGAAGTAGCACTGTGCTCTCCGTATAATAATACGATTGTTCTATGAATTTTCGTTCCCCGCATCCATTCCACTGCGAGGAAACACGCTACACCCTTTACTCTTCTACTGAAACCTCGGTTTCCGTTTTTCAGCACAACTGAATGTAGTGGACGGTCAACCCGTGAACGTACTCAATCTGTCGTCACGTGCGTGTACGCCCGTGTTCCTCTAGCAACGAGTTTAAGGCCTCAGCGCCCTTCCAGGGACCACACATTCCTGCATAGGCAATGACATTACGATCACCCCTCAGCGGTTTTTATACTACAGGCTACGGCCCATTTCATTCTGAATGACCCTAATATATTACCATCTTCATGATTTTTAGTTTGAGAATCTCATACGCATTTTAAATATTTTAAAATAGCCGTGACGTACATTCCTAAAACGAAGAGTGAGTATACTTTTGCCTCAAGAATGATTTTATTAGCAGCCAGTTCAGAACTGAAGTAACAATAAAGAGAAACATTCATAGCAGTGGTGTCAACACCTAAATGGGATAGGCCGCTGCCTCGCCAAAGTATTGTCCAGTTCCATCATCATCATCATGATCATCATCATCAACAACAACAACAACAACAATAACAACGGCGGCAGCGACAACCGACGTTACGTAAGGTAATCGTGTTACGCTCTGTGGAATCGATAGAAATACATCAAAATGTAGATAGGCAGAAATGAACCAGCGGCTGAAACTCATCGTTAATATGTCAAACCATGTAGAAGTAACTCACTTTCAAAAGTTACGTATACTAACATATTACGTAGGCAGCTCGCAGAATCGCAAGCGACACACTGGAAAATAACAGTATCACGATATTACCTTTGCGCGGCTTATTAAAGAGACCATGAGTTACGCGCCGCGTATTCGCAGAGAATAAAAGGTACGCTCTGAAAGCAAGCGAAGCGGTAATTAATTCGAAACTCTACGCAAGCCTTCATTTTATAAACGGTGATTATATTTCCTGAAACCACCTCTCGTTCTGTGGATTGAATTTTGTGCCGACAACGAGGTGCAATTAAACTTTATGTGACGTCATTAATTACAAAGTAAATCAACGCGATGAATTCCTGTTAAAAGTACCTTATATGGTAGGAAATCCGTATTTGGAAACTATGTGAAATACAATAAACACTGCTGGCACGTTTAACAATTGAGAAAATGGATTGCAAAATTATTTCATGTGGTAAAACGCATACTGGATTATATAGGCATAACACCTTTATCAGAAACGCCAAAACTGTATGTAAAGCAGTTACGAGTCTTGCTTAAAATGACAAACATGTTATTCGTTGTATTCATTAAAAAAACAACAGAACACCTAACAAAAAGACACACGCCTTTAAAGAAGTGAATGGAACTGACAAATATTTGGCCTACATTTGTGATTTGTAATGTATTCCATTAATAAATAATGAAAGAAATTGAAGGCGCGTATTCAATTCATGCGAAGGCTAATATTTCCGAAGTGGGTGACATCACAGTGACCACAGCAGCAGTACATTAAGAGAAACTGGTCATTAAGCTATTATCATGGTTCATTCTGGAAGATTTATTAATTTTTAAGCATCCTATTGGACCAAAATGGCTCTATTACCTGTGGTATCATTTCTTCCTTTGTAGTAAAGTGTAGAGTCGTTATTGATAAGCAGAAAAGCTTAGTGACGGCGGACTGTGATAATCAGATGTACAGTGCAATACGATAAGGTTTATTATCCAAAGAAAAATAGTAGTCGTACTTTGTGACAACAAATTTAGATTGCAAGGTTCGACTTCGTAAGCTTTTTACTACGTTCATTTTCGTAACCTGTAACTGGAATAAATTGCATAGCAATTCTTTTTACTTATGTGTGTATGCTGTAATACTAAATAATACACGTGGTGAAATTACAAATATGTCTGGTAAAAACATGTCACCAAAACTAGAACTGTATAACTGTACTTTTATTTAAGATAGTAATTAGAAAACCAGAACTGTAACCTAAATAAGCTGTCCCGTGAAATTTTACTTTGCAGCAAAATCTCAGTGTTTGACGCCATAATATGTAACTTGCAATTCCAACTCATAAAATTAGCAGATTGGCAAAACTATGTAAAGTTACTAATTGAATTCGGAAAGGATGAATCACCAAAATGTTTCTCTAAAATGCCCTGTGAATTTATGTACGCAATCTGACAAACTCCTAAACACAGAATAATGCACAAGTAAATGTAACATCGCACTGTGCAGATGAAACTGTCTGCAAAAGGAACTAAATCTGAAACGAACTTTGCTGATACTGGCCTGATAATGGACTCTGAAATCGAAGCTAACTGTAACATAATCATACTGTAAAACAGGCCGTATAAAACATCTTATGGCTTGAAACTTCCTGGCAGATTAAAACTGTGTACCCGACCGAGACTCGAACTCGGGACCTTTGCCTTTCGCGGGCAAGTGCTCTACCAACTGAGCTACCGAAGCACGACTCACACCCGGTACCCACAGCTTTACTTCTGCCTGTATCTCGTCTCCTACCTTCCAAACTTTACAGAAGTTCTCCTGCGAAACTTGCAGAACTAGCACTCCTGAAAGAAAGGATACAGCGGAGACATGGCTTAGCCACAGCCTGGGGGATGTTTCCAGAATGAGATTTTCACTCTGCAGCGGAGTGTGCGCTGATATCAGCGCACACTCCGCTGCAGAGTGAAAATCTCAATCTTATGGCTTACCTGTGGCCACAGAATCCTAGCACTACTCGAAGCGATGAACATAAAATATGCGGCGCAAGAGCAGGATACGTAAAAGAAAAGGAAACGCTCGCGCAACCGTAATGCAATGACGTAGAACTATTCGAACAGATCATGCTTTGTTTTTACTTTGTGCCGTAATGTTCCGCTCCATGCAATGCGACGACACACATAATCAGAAAATAAAATTCTTTTGTTAAGACACGATGTTGGAATTGTTAAATAATTGGAGGAAATTGAGCTTTAAAAGACTATATTGTAAAAACAAACTCACTGTCTAACTATAACAATCATCATTGCAAAGGTTATCCTTTATACGTTATACGTAAGGTAACTCTACCAAAATTATTTACTGAAATGGTAAAGGTATTTGAAATTATAGTTTCTGAATGCAAGCCATCTGAATAGAAAACTGTACTTATTCTCGTCTGAACAACAAAACCATCAAGCCCAAACCAATGAAGAGAGATTCCACTGAAACCTCCGTTATTCACACACATCGAATTACGTGCAAACAGAAAATGTGACCACAACGTTACCTAGTAACATCCACTTGTCGAATTAATCTTTACAAAACCATAATTCACGATTCATCCATCTCTGTATCTTTATTTCTGTGCTCTACAAGCCATTTTCACCCGCTCAGTAGCATAGCCAACACCAGATTCTTTCAATAGCTGCTCTTAGAATGCCTACTGCAACGAGAATGTCACTAGCAACCAAAGATCACAGAACCTCTGTCGCGTTAAGATATAGACTATCGTAATGTTTTAAAAATAACCAGTATATACATCTGTAATATGACACATCGAATGGAAACAGAGCTTACATAATTTTTCTTGAATATCAAAAATAAACGAGGAAACTTACAACTTACGGAAAGTGCAAGTGTGAATGCAATGGGAGGCGGATGGTGCACAGCATACACGACACCAAACCAATTACTTACCAGCGTTATAGAAAACTTGCCTTTTCTCCTAAATAAAAACATAACTGAGGTTAATTACTCCTGTAATTAATGGTAAAATTACAGAGAGCAAGAAAATGACTTGCTTAACCCTAAAAGTCGTGAGAGAAGCGAGTCAAGAGAGTAATCTTTACTCTCATTACTTTGTTGTAAAACAGAGAATAATCAAAACTGAATCACAGATACATTCAGTACGATGGTAAGGGTTACGTAGAACCTCTAAAAGATTAGAAAGCTGACATTACAATGCACTTTTATTTACTGCAGTCTCTAGGGCAAAGGCAGTTTAGAACAAAATCCTTTACAGCATTAGATTTTAAACTGAAACCCCTACCAAAATGAACGTTTCGACCGTCTTTGCAGCGCTAATCGTCTTAAGAGCGACTAAATTTCGGGTACCTAGGGACAGTCTTCCTGATATACAGTTGTATTTCGGGTGACACGCTACAACTTACTTCACTGTTCGGAAACGTATTCGACTGCAGAACGTCCAGATACCTATGGACAGGTGGCTGTAGGGAAAGTTAGTCTCTGACTGTTGGTGTTACTCTAGCAAGTTGTTGGCAGCAACAGCGGATGCGGAACTTGTCCCCTGCACCTTCCAGCAGCATGACATCGATGCAGCACTTCCGTTCCATGGTCGCTAGTTTACATTGGTGTACCTGGGTCTTGTGGAGTCGCTGCCTGGAGAACTCACGCAGACCGTCGGCGTCAAACCACCAGTAGCCAGGACACAGGAAACTTTTGAATTTTTGGAAGTTCAATTTTTTCAGTAGCGTCCATTATCTTTCGCTACTGTCCGCTTGCTTAGCTGGGTGGTAACGTGCTTGCCTCCCATAGGTTCGATTCCCGGCCGGGTTGGAGATTTTCTCCGCTCTGGGACTGGGTGTTATTCTGTCCTCATAATCATTTCATCCTCATCACAGGCGCTCTAGTCGCCCAATGTGGAGTCGACTGAAGTGAGACTTGCAATTGGCTGCCGACTTTCACCGGTTGGGGCCTTCCGGCCCACAATGGCATACGCCCTTTTCATTTTTATCTTTCGCTGCTGCATCCATGACTGCCAGGCAAGCACACGAACTCCTTGGAAACTGATGAGTCGGCCATAGTCCGGTACTGCTGCGTCGCTGGGTTGCCTCAATCTCATGTATCGTTCATGTTAACATACAAAAGTGGTAGCCGGTCTTCTGGTTTCGGTAACTTAAACATCACCGCAGTCGTTTCGGAGATCGTAAATGCCTGCAGTGCCAAGGGCATCTGTGGAACCCTTCGAGGGTCTCAAAAGATGTCGGATCCCGTGGCTGGTTTGTAATATTGCACTAACTCCTCAATGGTGTAGCGCCCTGTCCACGTAATCGCTGACACCTCTCTCTCCTAAGGTACGCGAGCAACGCGGTGTTGTTGCTCTGTTCCTTTTCATACAGGTGGTTTCAGAAAGAGGATACGTATTACAAGCTATTATGTTGTCAAAACTATCGAGCACTCCTGGGTACCTTCTCATGTTGCAAATGGCTACTTCACAGCAGAAATCTTTTGTCTTCTCGAGTTTGCGAAGTGTAAATCCGTAATTACAATGAAGGACGCTTCAGTCTGAGGTACCAAACTGATCCTCCGAATGGATCGAACATTCTCAGGTGGTATCGACAGTGTGTAGACGCAAGGAAGGAGTACCGGGGGCCTTCGTGTAGTCCCACAAAATCAACTCTTGGTGCCAGTCGTGAGTTACAATTGCCTACACCAACCATTTGGCGTGTTTTGAGACGTCGGTTGCTTATGAAGCCGTACAAGTTACAGGTGTTACAGGCTCTACGTCATGAAAGCAAACGCAAACGTCTGTTACTTTCTGCCGAGCTTTAGAATGCTACTGACAATGGTAACACTTTCGGACTATGCAGAATGTTCCGTGACGAAGCGATTTTCCACATTCGTAGGAAAGTAAACGAACACAGTGTTCGAATTCGGGAACCCACTTTCACCCACTGAACATGTACGAGCTTCACCCAAAGTCAGTGCGTTTCGTGCGATATCACATTTATCTGTTTACGCTCATTCTTCTTTGATGGAAACACGGTTAACGGCCAGCTGTATCTTGCTACTTTACAAAACTGATTGTTTCCGAAGCTGAACGAGGACAACATTTTTCAACACGACGGGGCACCAACTCATTAAAGTCGCCAAGTGCGTGAATATCTGAGTGAAACGCTATCGATCCGTTGGATTGGTAGCGAAACAGCGAGGGACTTAGCACTTTCCAGCTGGCCTCGACAGTCGCCGGATTTCACGTCCTGTGACATGTTCTAGTGGGGTATCATTAGGGGCAACGTTTACGCACCAACACTATCACAGAATCTGGAAGGTTATTACTATTAATATTGTCCACAAGGTCATTATTATCCTCAATCCAGTCACAAATTTCGCCAGAATTTCCAATATCATTTTAATTTTGACAGTATGCATAGATATGGTGCTGAGTCAAATGCTTTCCGGAAATCAAAAAATACGCATCTATCTGCCTTGGCCTAGGGCTTTCAGTAAGTCATGTGACAAAAACGTAAGTTGGGTGTCGCATGATTGATGTCATCATAATCGTTACTGATTGGCATGGCATGGTCATCCTGTTCAAGGTACTCTTTGTGTCAGAGCTCATAATGTCTTTTACGGTTATACAACAAATGGATGCCAAATATACTGGGCGGTGGTTTTGTGGATCCCTTCTGCTACCCTTATTGCAAACGGATGTGACGTGTGCCTTATTACAACTAATGGGCACGGTTTTTTGTCTGAGGGATCCACCATAGATTACACTTAACACAGGGGCTAATTCATACCCAAGTTCGGTATGGAATGTAACAGGGAATCCTTCAGACTATGGAGCTTTGTTCAGTTTTAATGATTTCAGCTCTTCCTCAACACCTCTAACAATAACACTTATTTCATTCACCTTTTCGGTGCTTGGACGATTAAACTGGGGAATTCTTCTGGATTTTCCTCTTTAGAGGGCCATTTGAGAACGGAGTTAAGCATTAGAGTTTCTATTTTGCTTTGCTACCAAAAATTTCATTTTCTGTCCCTTTCGCGAGTTACTGAACGCTAACTGTGGTACCTCTAACACGCTTTGTATTCGATCAGCATTTCTTCGTGTTTTGTGAAAGGTCATTTGACAGTATTCTGCTGTAGTAGTTATTCAATTCTTCACGCATATCTCCCTTGACAGTCAGACGCGTTTTCTTCAGCATTTCTCTATCTACAGTCCAGTGCCCTTTTCTCACGCTCTTACGCAGTAATATCTATTTCTTTAGAAGTTTCTTTACAATGACTGTACGCCATGGAGAGTTCCTCGCATTATGAAGTGACATCATTTTCGAAAACGAATTCCGCGCAATACCTCAATCAGTTGACTGCCGTATTTCCCTGTATATCGGAAATGAAAGCATCTACTTTCAAGAAAATACAAAAATCTTATTTTTCTCGAGCCCTTTAACGTGCAGAAGACATCTAGAGGACGCTAGCGAAGGCTAAAGAGCCGAAATAACATTGTAAAGTAACTGGTGGGCACCTTAGGTGCTGAAGCCTCCACTACACGCACTGTAGCTTTGAAACTAGTATACCCACTAACTGAATAGTATGGCAACACAGTGTGCATGAAAGAATGTTAGACACCCATCGGAATGAATCAGTACATATTATTTCGGGTACACTAAAATCTACACCCTTTGGTGCACACAATCAGTAACATTCCTAAACCTGAATCTGAGATGCCAGGAACAAACCAATCGAGAATCGAGGATGCTGCATCACCCCGACTAGCCTCAAGATCTTTCATGCCGTACAGTCTTCAATGAAATGATCGTGTGGCATTAATGGCCGGGAGGCCCCATCTGGGAAAGATCGGCCACCGGGTGAAAGTCTTATTTCAGGTGACGCCACAATAGGCGACTTGCGCGTCGGTGATCATGAAATGAAGATGGTGAGAGCGCAACACCCAGTCCACGAGCGGAGAAAACCTCCAATCGATCCCGGCCCGTTACATGTTGGGCAAACACGTTACCACTCAGCTAAGGAGGTGGACACAGTCTTCAACGGCCCTATTCCAAACCTTTTGACGTCACACACTCCACTGTGGCGTAATGGAAGAAACAACAAGAAATTTGACATTAAACAAGAGTGGCACAAGAGATGAAATGCTACAGCAATAGAGCATCAAGATGTTCAAGATCCATCCAGCAGTCTACCAGAATCTGAGCTGAAGAGAAGTGAGTGGACGAAAGTGAACAGGATAAGAACCAGTCTCGCCTATTGCAATCCTATGATGCACAAGCGGGGACACCGAAACACTCCTACTTGTGATTATAGTTCAAAAAACAAACCGTGCAGCTTATTGCCAGAGACTGCCTTCTGAGAAAGTATCCAGGAGCATTCAGTGACAGTATTAATACTGCTCCCTCTGATATCAACTGGCTTCATTCACTATACGTTGAACTCTGATTACACGTAACTATAAGAGGCGCCCAATAAGTAATGCAAGACTTTTGTTTGATATCGTCCCTTCGTGGGAAAATGTGCTCACCACATCCGGAATTCGACGGACTTCATTGGCCTACCAATGGAGCTAACTTTACAAGAATTCGACATCATGGTCAGCTTTGGTGTCGTGTCACTCTTTACAACAGTATCCCTAGAAGATTCTATCAACTTAACAAGTCAGATATTTGGGAAATAACTGACAACTTTTCAGACATTTGTTAATACCCACCTACTTTTTCTTCAACCACCAATAATACGAGGAGACCTGCGGAGTGGCCATGGGGAGCCCTGTCTCTCCGGTGGCAGCCAACCTATTCATGGAGAGTTCCAAAGAATTAGTCCTGGAAACCGCCGAACTGGAGCCTTCCCCCCCTTTTTTCCCGTCATCTGACCAGTTTCCCCCCACCTGCTCTCGGGTGTGGTATGTCATATTTGTGCCAACTTTTTAGTGCAGTGTTTAAGTGAGTGTTCAGTGTTGTGCGTCTTTCCACAGTGTTGCGAACAGAAATCATGCTGTCGCTGCGTGTGCATTTTATATCTTTTGCGAACAGAACCCAGACTGTCGCCGTGTTTTTTAATTGTCTGTCTATTATTTTTCTGCTTCCTGTGTATTTTATTTGCATCATCAACCCTGTGTTCTATGTTTTAAGCTCCAGAATTTTCGGCCATTTTACCTGTAAGTCACAGATTTTATCGCCAACTGTTATTTTTTATTATCTTCATCTTTTTACAACAAATTCTGTAGGCTGAAGAGCGGCGTAATAAGCTGCTGCCAACCCGCCCCCTTTAGGGGGAATCGAAACTCAATAAAGGAAAAAAAAAACATTTTTTGTTGTTGTTGTCGTAAGATAAATAAATTAATGATTCAAATGTTATGTCTGGCTGTGCAATACTATTTTAGTGATCATAAAATCGAGCTTAGTTTACAAAAATTTGCCTGTACGAGCCCACTTATTACTATATTACACCAAGCTTGCAATGATTCGGTTGCGAAGCGTGCCATCCAGCAGTTGCATCCTCTCCTGAGGCAAGTTTGCCACTGATATCCTGGATTCTAGCAACTGTACGGAGCTGAAGCCCGTGTTGGTACCAAACGTTTTGCAATGAACACAGATCCGTCGATCTTGCTGATAGCGGAAATACTTCAACACGATGCAAACAAAATTTTCTTTTTGTGGGGATTCACAGCCTCTAAATTCGTTATTAGAGAAAATATGGTCCGTTGTAGACTGTGATGTAGCCGTTCTTTATCTAAATCGCGCGATTCGCTAATTTCGCCCAAAGTCATTTTGAGGCCCTTGTGTGGTGTCACGTATTACATAAAGCAATTATTGTATTCATTTAGCTTGTATGTACGAAAAACTAGACTTCATATTCCGCAACTACCTTAGGACTGAATCGTTAACAATAATGTTAAAACATCAGATGTCACGTATTCATCACGCAAACCGTGTGTCGACGAGTATGGTTCTGTAGAAAAATTGTACCACGATACTGTCGCATGAGAGATAACAAATGTAGACACAGGATGCCCTTGACGTACCGTTGTGCTGCCATTGTTCCTCTTATTACGACCAACCGTGACCTAAGGCCATGTCGGATGGATCTCCACACTATGACGCTGTGCCTCTCAAAAACACTGAAAGATCGACGTGTCGCCGTAATACTTGCCGACGTTGGTCGTCTGTGGTAGTGCACAACTACGATTCGTCGCTGAACAGAATGCGACGCAATTCGTCAGCAGCCCTTACTTCCCTGACACGCCATGGCTACAAACACAGCCGTTTGTAGCCGGTCCCTACCCCTGGGACGGTAGTTCCCTAGTCGGACCATTAGTGACGAATGACCCAGAGTGTTGAAGGGAGACCATGCCAGTTGCAGATGTGATAGGTTAAGATGTGGTTGGTACACAATACTGCGATCCTCCTTTTTTGTGATCATACTTGGTGGTTGGGAACCTTTACAATGAGCATTCCTGCCATTATATTCTCATACAGACCAAAATCGAGCCACTGTTACATCCGAAAGCCCTACGAATGTGGATAATGCACGATTTGACCTGCCGGCCTAATGGAGACCCACAATGATGTACCATTCAAACTATCAGGCGCTTGTTTCACGGTCTCACACAACGATATTTCCGAGTATTTCACAGTGACAAGCAACGTCTGACGCCCCTTACACATCTTAGCAGATCTGTTAGCAACACTACACACGAACAACACTAGTGCTCTGTGTTGGCCGTCCTATCAGTCACAGACAACCCTATTCATTTCGTTACCTGCTCGTGGTGTGTACGTGTACTAAGTTAGACTGACGTTCAACCATGTCTTCTAGATGCATCACTGTTTTCGTCAGGCAGTGTATACTACGTGTCAGGCACTGTACACACAAGTGTTTCCAGTGTTCAGTCGTCCAAAGTTTACGCTCTTTACACCAATCGAGGCGTCGTCTGACATTTACCGGCGTGTTGTGTGGGTTACTCGATCATGAAACCCAAGTTTCCTCACCTCCCGCCTTACTGTCATAGTGCTTGCAGTGGATTCTGTTGTAGTTTGGAATTACTGTGCGATGGTCTGGATGGATGTCTGCCTATTACACATTAAGACCCTCTTCAATAGTCGGCGGTCTCTGCCAGTCAACAGACGAGGTCGGCCTGTACGCTTTTGTGCTGTACGTGTCCCTTCACGTTTCCACTTCACTATCACATCGGAAACAGTGGACCTAGGGATGCTTAGTAGTGTGGAAATCTCGCGTACAGACGTACGACACAAGTAGCACCCAATCACTTGACCAAGATCGAAGTCCGTGAGTTCCGCAGAGCGCCACAGTCTGCTCTCTCACGGTGTCTAATGACTACCGAGGTCTCTGATTGGAGTACCTGGCAGTAGGTGGCAGCACAATGCACTTAATATGAAAAACGTATGTTTTTTAGGGTGTCCGGATACTTTTTATCACAGCGTATAGTATGTCTCGATTGAAACTACGGGTCTGACTATGTACCACATTTCAAAAGCGTAGGTCTCGCTTTAACCACCGGGTTCTGGGATATTTTTTCTGTCATTTAACAACATGACAAGCGTTTCTCACTAAAGATAATTTTGTTAAAATCTAACATAAATTTATGTGTTATTAAGTGTTCCATGAGTGTATTTGAAGAGTTGCCTTGTACAGAAGTGATACGTGGAGAATGTGCCTTTCAGACATGTGGTGCTACAGAACAATGCTGAAAACCTCTTTGTGACGTCGGATTACTAATAATTCGAAATGGAGACAAAGTAAATTTTTAGCTAAGTGTGAGGCGTCGCAAATTCGTCAGTTTGGTACTGGTGGATGTTATGTGGAACAGAAGTTGTAGAGGGAGACCAACACTTTACTGCAAGAGGCATACTTAAACTGACATACGTTGCAGTATCTGTGCATAAACGAAGAGGCTTGCATGGGATAGATTAACCTTTAGAGCTGTATCATAACTGTATTTCTACTGAGGCAACAGTAACAACAACAACGAAGCAACAATTCTTACTACTGGCAGTGATTTGTTATTGTGAAATTCCAAGTTGCTACTTTATACTGATTCAATACTAAACCGCTATCAGTCTTAATGTCAGAAGAGGACAAAAGGCGTTCCAACTCCAGCAAGACCAACCTTAAAAAAAGTGTTCTGTTACATGCAACTTTCTCGACGAGGGCAGCATTACATTCAGTCAGTTCGGATATCAGGTGTGTGGCAGGTGGTTTCAATGCAGTGAGTCAAAAACTTTTGTTTTTCCCTCTGTGTCAATGATGGGTATTTATCAGTCACTGAAAGTTTAATTTCAGTAACATATTTTCATTTAATATTACTTGCTCAAACCAATGTTTCTTTTTATAGTATAACAAGCATTAAATTATTAGTCCGGTGTCTAAGTTCGTAGTCTTTTTGTTTTACTTCTTGGTATTCCAGTTGAAATGGTTTTAGACTGTCATTCTTTTGTAGTTCATTGTTGCTATTTGAGTTTACATATTGTCATTTTGTCGTTTGGATACATACAGTCAGTGCAGCTGTGGACGCTAAGCAATGGGGTGCCAATTGGAGAACTCTGACACAATTCAGAGATATTCTTCTGTTTGAATTCAGTGGAGAAGTTACAGCAGCGGAGGCAGCTAAAGACATTAGCGCCGAATATGGCGATAGTGCCATTCGACAGAGCGCATCAAGAAACTTGTTTTTCTCGTTTTAAGGGGGATCGTTTTGACCTCTGAAGGTGATGTAAGTGGCGTCAGTAAAACCATGACTTTGACACTGCGGACACCTCGAAAGTTTCAACTCTTATCTAAGGACATTATCCGACTGCATCCCCATTGAACGTTAAAACACCATTGGGATTGAAGCGCGACAGCAATTTATGCTCTCGTGTACAGGTTGGAACCACTAGGAGCCGTTCAAAACCATTCGACGAAATTTTAACGTGATCGGAAGCAGTACTTATGCTCTTGCAACCATCCTGTTTTCGCCCTCCTGTGGCGTGATCACACAGGAGTGTAACATTAGCATGGTCGTGAATAAAACGGCAAAAGGTAATGCTAAGACCCCCCAGTTGGCAACTCCCTCGGTGCCACGCACGCATTTTTGCTAAGTATCTTAGAAATATACCTTCAGAAATTTCGACACTAAGTCAGACTGTAATCTGCTCTAGTGTCTATGGCCTAAGCAGCTTCTTCGAAAGACCTTGGGTGCACTTTGCCTACCGTAAGGCGCAGAGCAGCCACCAGGCTGAACTGGTGAAATTTCTGAAGGTACATTGCTAACGTGTTCAACAAAGTTCATGGGCGTTACCGAAATGGGGGTTATTACAGGGACTATTTGCACTCTTTGCCCTTTATTCACCCACATATTAATCTAGCACTCTTGGGTTGAAAAACCAAACTTTCCCTCTGCCGCTTCTGAACACATTTAAATTTCGTTTATTGATTCTGAACGATCCTTAGTGGTCCCAAACTATACACTAGAGCAAAAGTTGCACTTGTGCTGCGCTCCAAAGGGGTGTGATCACGTTCAATGGGATTGTGCCGTGCGTCGAAACTTTCCGCAGAGTTTCGTATTTTTCGAATTTGTCCTTCTTTGGTGTAATTGATGGTTGTATCGAATCTCTTCGTGAGGGAGTCCTGAGGTGCGAATGTGCTCCGTGAGGCGGTATAGTTAGGTCACCGAAGGAGTCTTGAGTTAGCAACGATACGAGGAAGGTGGCGAGCGAGGCCCTGTGCTGGGAGCAGCCCGTGTGCACTATGTTATCAAAATTATCCGGCCATCTGGCTGTAAATGACTTACAAGTTCATGGCGCCCTTCATCGGTAATGCTGACATTCATTATGGTGTTCGCCCACCCGTAGTCTTGATGATAGCTTCCACACTCGTAGGTATACGTTCAATGAGGTGTAGGAACGTTTTTTGGGGGAAGGGAGCCCATTCTTCATAAAGTGCTGAACTCAGGAGAGGTATCGACGTCGGTCGGAGAGGCCTCACACGACGTCGGTGTCCCAAAACATCCCAAAGGCGTTCTATACAATTCAGGTCATGGCTCTGTGCAGGCCAGTCCATTACAGCGATGTTATCGTCGTGTAACGACTTCGCCACAGACCGTGCACTATGAACAGGTGTCCGATAGTTTTGGAAGGTGCAATAGCCATCCCCGAATAGTTCTTAAACAGTGGGAGGTAAGAAGGTGCTTAAGACATCAATGTAGGCCTGTACTGTGATAGTGCCACGCGAAACAACAAGAGGCGCAAGCCCCTCTATGAAAAACACTACCACACCATAACATCACCGCCTCCGTATTTTACTGTTGGCAGTAAACATGATGGCAGATAACGTTCACCAGGCATTCGCCATACCTACACCCTGCCATCTGATCGCCACATTGTGTACCGTGATTCGCCACTCCAAACAACGTTTTTCCACTGTTCAATCGTCCAATATTTACGCTCGTTACACCAAGCGAGTCGTCGATGCCGGCCGGGGTGGCCGAGCGGTTCTAGGCGCTACAGTCTGGAACCGCGCGAGCGCTACGGTCGCAGGTTCGAATCCTGCCTTGGACATGAATGGGTGTGATGTCCTTAGGTTAGTTAGGTTGAAGTAGTTCTAAGTTCTAGGGGACTGATGACCTCAGAAGTTAAGTCCCATAGTGCTCAGAGCCATTTGAACCCATTTTTTGAGTCGTCGTTTGTCATTTACCGGCGTGATGTGTGGTTTATGAGTAGTCGCTCGACAATGAAATCCAGGTTTTCACACCTCCCGCATAACTGTCATAGTACTTGCAATGGATGCTGATGCAGTCTATAATTCCTGTTTGGTGATCTGGATAGATGTCCGCCTATTACACTTTACGACCCTCTTCAACAGTCGGCGTTCTCTGTCAGTCAACCGACGAGGTCGGCCTGTACACTTTTGTGCTGTACGTGTCCCTTCACGTTTCCACTTCACTATCACATCGGAAAAAGTTGACCTACGGATGTTTAGGAGTGTAGAAATCTCGCGTACAGACATATGACACAAGTGAAACCCAACCACCTGACCACGTTCGTAGTCCGTGCCGTGCCTGGCAGTAGGTGGCAGCACAATGCCCCCAATATGAAATACGTATGTTTTTGGGGGTGTCCGGATACTTTTGATAGCAAAATGTATGTGCAGGAAAACTAGTTGCCCGCACCTGGAATGATAGCTGAGCCGTTGTTTGGGAAGCTTTAATTGGGAAGGAGTTCTCATTCTGCACGTAAGAGCGTTTAGGTTGCACAATACTAGTGTTGCCCGTACGATATCGGAGGTTAAAGTAACTTTTGGAGCCGTCACTATAATGTCGCTACGACCTGGTTGTATTGTAAAACGAGTACGAGTACTAGTACTAGATAGCTCACGTGAAGCTACGTAACCTTATTATTGAGTACTTGCCCATCTGTGCGTTTTAGTTCTACATCTTGCAAAATTGTAATTGAATCTGCTCTTGTGGAGCGCCATTATTTCCACTATTTCATGACTGGTCATTTGTTTTAATTGTTCATGTTACGATGCTGTCATTGAGTCTGCCCTGGTGGGGACCATTATTTGTATGCACGTGTGGGACCAGTGGAACTGATTTATGTTTCAGGTATTATCCTGCCAATTTAGTGATGTGTGTAATGTATTGCCAGAAAGGGTGCTCGAGAGTGGCGGTGAAATGAAATAAGATGGCCAAATTACGGCTCTGTAAACTCACTGAAGTAACATTGGATCAATTCTATGGTACAGACTTGTTTTTGAGTTAAGTAATTGCCTTTCGTAATTGAACTGTCCATGCCTCTTAATTTGGTGTTTATCTGAAGACGTTTGCACCTAAACTTATTTAGGTTTGAATTGCTGTCAGCTTTTTATTATAAATTTCTTTAATGGTTACCACAAGCACTTTTGAAATAGCCTTTAGCATTTTAAACTTTTTATCGAAAAAAGCTTAAGTTGAAACTTTTAATTGATGCCATTTTTGCTTTGTGTTCAAATTTCGCACTAGTGTATCACCAGTATTAAACTTCTGATGTTGGATCAGTGAAAATACTACTAATTAAGAGTAAGCCTTGTAATGGGTATCCTTCAAGAAAGAAGTATAGGGCTCGGACAATATATTTGCTAATAACTGTTGAGTAAGAACGCTTTGTTAATAAATTTGTTTCAAAGGATGTCTGAATTCATGTTAGCCCGGCACCTTACCACTGCTTAATAGCTCCTATCATTCCAGGGATGTAGCCCTACAATGTCCTTAGGAAAGGGTTGAAAAGTCCGAGGTGTCAGCAGTGTCAAAAGTTGTGGAGAACATCTTCCGGTTGCTCATCGCGCAGCAGACTGCCGTTTCCAGCCGTAGAATGTGTGTGGATCAACGCTGCAGGGAAAGGGATGGTTTCACCGAAACACTTTACGCCATTCCTTGAGGCCTTTTCGTCTTGATTCTGAGTGGCACTGTGTGGAATATTCTCTACGAATCATCGTAGAGAAGTCAAAAGTGCGGGGGGGGGGGGGGGGGGAGGAGGAGAGGTTTGGTGGGGTTTAAGGGCACTCAACTACTGAGGTCATTAGCGCCCAGTCACAATTGTTACAGCACATACAATCTAGTAAAACTCAAGGCGAGGGGGGGGGGACACCAGAAAGTTCTTACAAAGATGCAGATAAAATAAGTAAAAGAGTTAGATGTCTTTGGACAAGCCAGTCAAAGTTATAAAACGTAGAACACGAGCAGCTGCTCGAGCGTCATCAGCTAAAATATCCGGTAAAGTAGATGGCAGGGACAGGACAACACGAGATTGACTATAACGGGGACACGACAATAAAACATGGCGCACTGTTAATGCTTGACCACAAGGGCACTGCGGGGCTGGGTCACCAGAGAGCATGTAGCGGTGGCTAAACCGGCAATGCCCAATCCGCAACCTGGTCAGAAGGACCTCTTCTCGCCGAGATGGTCGGGAGGAGGTTGTCCAAGCAGTTGGGAACGGTTTTACTGCCCGGAGCTTGTTTCCTTGAGTGGATGACCAAGTATCCCACCACAACGACACAAGACTCTTACAAACAACCCCACTAACGTGACGGGACACAATGGGAGGCTGGCCGAGGCAGGAGGACTGCAGCCTTGGCTGCAGCATCAGCAGCCTCATTCCCTGGCACTCCTACATGTCCGGGAACCCACAGAAATCTGACAGGAGAGCCATCATCAGCGAAAGAATGGAGGGACTGCTGGATCCGTTGCACCAAGGGATTGACCGGATAGGGAGCTCCAAGGCTCTGAAGAGCACTGAGTGAATCAGAGCAGAGTACATACAATGAATGGAGGTGGCTGCGGGCATACTGAACGGCCTGATGGAGAGCAAAAAGCTCGGCCGCAAAGATGGAACATTGGTCGAGGAGCCGGTATTTAAAGGTGGTGGCCCCGACGACAAAGGCACAGCCGACACCATCGTCAGTTTTGGAGCCATCGGTGTAAATAAAGGTGTGACTGGCAAGTCGCGCATGAAGTTCGACAAACCGTGAGCAATACACTGCAGCCGGAGTACCCTCCTTCGGGAGCGAGCTGAGGTCGAGATAAATATGTACCGGAGCCTGGAGCCAAGGTGGTGTCAGGGAGGGCAAAATCCAATTGTCGAAGCAGGCGACGGAAGCGGACTCCAGGGGGCAGCAGGGCAGACACATACAACCCGTCGAGAGAATCGGCGAAGAAGGACTGATAAGAGGGGTGGTTGGGCATTGACAACAGCCGGCAGGCATACCGACACAGCAGTACATCGCGCCGGTAGGTCAATGGTAATTCGACAGCTTCAGCATAAAGACTCTCGACGGGACTAGTGTAGAAGGCTCCGGTCGCAAGACGTAACCCCCGATGGTGGATGGAGTTGAGACGGCGTAAGAGGGATGGCCGAGCAGACGACTAAACGATGGTCCCATAATCCAGCTTCAATCGGACTATGGACCGATACAAGCGAAGCAGGACAGTGAGATCCGCTCCCCAAGATGAACCACTAAGAACTCTGAGGACATTAAGGGAACGTGTACAACGGGCCGCCAAATAAGAGACGTGCGGAGACCAACAAAGTTTCCTGTCCAATGTGAGCCCTAGAAACTTAGTAGTTTCCACGAATGGGAGAACAACGAGACCGAGATGTAAGGATGGCGGAAGGAACGCTTTATATCGCCAAAAGTTGATACAAACTGTCCTGTCTTCAGAGAACCGGAAGCCATTTGCCACGCTCCACGAGTATAGGCTGTCTAGACAACGCTGATTCAGCGCTCCAGGAGTCATGTTCTCTAGGCACTGCAGTAGATCGCGAAGTCATCGACAAAGAGAGAGACTGAGACATTAGGTGGAATGCAATCCATAATTGGATTGATCGCGATGGCAAAAAGGGCTACGCTCAAGACGGAGCCCCGAGGCACTACGTTCTCCTGGAGGAAGACGTCGGACAATACGGAACCCAAACGTACCCTAAACTTTCGATCTGTTAAAAAGGAATCAATAAAAAGGGGCAGGCGACCGCGTAGACCCCACCTGTGCATAGTGCGGACGATACCTCCTCTCCAACAGGTATCATAAGCCTTCTCCAAATCGAAGAACATGGCTACCGTTTGGCGCTTTCGCAAAAAGTTGGTCATGATGAATGTCGACAAGGTCACAAGGTGGTCAACAGCGGAGCGGTGGCGACGAAAGCCGCATTGAACATTGGTTAGTAGCCGTCCAGATTCAAGAATCCAGACTAACCGAGCGTTAACCATGCGCTCCATCACCTTACAGACACAGCTTGTAAGAGAAATGGGGCGGTAACTAGAAGGAAGGTATCCATCCTTCCCAGGTTTGGGTATAGGAACAACGACAGCGTCTCGCCAACGCAAGTGGACCTGACCTTCGGTCCAGACGCGATTGTAGGTATGAAGAAGGAAGCTTTTGCCCGCCGGAGAAAGGTGTGCCAGCATCTGAAAGTGAATGGCATCTGGCCCCGGAGCAGAGGACTGGGACAGTGCAAGCGCACGTTCCAGTTCCCGCATAGTAAAGGGGGCATTATAATTTTCCAGATTCAGCGAGTGGAAGGAAGGTCGCCGAGCCTCTTCTGCCTCTTTCCTGGGAAGGAAGGCAGGATGGTAATGGGCGGAGCTTGAAACCACCGCGAAAATACGGCCGAAGGCGTTGGAGACAGCCACAGGATCAACAAGGACCTCATTACCTGATGTCAGGCCAGGTACCGAAGAGTGGGCCTTAATGCCCGACAGCTGGCGCAGGCCACCCCAAACGACAGAAGAGGGAGTAAAACTGTTAAAGGAGCTGGTGAAAGAGGCCCAACAAGCTTTTTTGCTGTCTTTGATGACTCTACGGCATTGCGCTCGGAGTCGTTTGTATCCAAAACAATTCGCCAACGTAGGATGGCGGCGAAAGGTGCGTAAGGCACGTCGTCGAGCACGGATAGCTTCTCTACAAGCCTCATTCCACCAGGGAACGGAAACGCGACGTGAAGACGAGGTAGTATGAGGAATGGAACGTTGGGCAGCATTGATGATAACAGCCGTGAGGTATTCGACCTGACTGTCACAACTGAGAAAATCGTGGTCCGGATAGGTCGCCAGGGAGGAGTAAAGTCCCCAGTCAGCTTTCGGTATGTTCCAGCTCGAAGGACGTGGGGATGGAGTGTGGTGCAGGAGATGAACGACACAGGGGAAGTGGTCGCTCGAATAGGTGTCAGAAAGGACATACCACTCGAACCGACGGGCAAGAGTGGTAGAACAGATCGAAAGGTCCACGTGGGAGTAGGTATGAGTAAGTCCGCGAGGAAAGTCGGGGCGCCAGTATTGAGGCAGACAAGATTGAGTTGGTTGAAGACATCCGCCAAGAGGGAGCCTCTTTGACAGGATGCAGGAGAGCCCCAAAGGGGATGATGGGCATTGAAGTCGCCAAACAGTAAAAACGGCGGAGGAAGCTGAACAATCAGGTGCATCATGTCAGACCGACTAACTGTGGATGACGATGGAGTGTAGACGGTACAAACGGAAAAAGTAAAGGAAGAAAGAGTAATACGGACAGCTATTGCTTGGAGTGGGTGGTCAATGGGACGGGATGGTAATAGACATCGTCCCAACGAGCAACATGACCCCACCATGAGCTGGAATACCGTCCACAGGGGTGAGGTCAGACCGCTCCGAGGTATAGGGGGTAAAGGCAATACGGTCAGTTGGGAGCAACTTGGTTTCCTGGAGACCAAGGACGAGCAAACAGTGCAGGCGGAGGATCAGTTGTAATTCCTCCTGATTAGATCGAATACCTCTTATGTTGCAATGTAACAAGTCCATCGCTAGTCAGAAAAAATGGGGGACGAGACGGGGGAAGAGCTGGTCACCTCGACGGCCGCAGAGTGCCAGGTTTCGAGGGAACAACGCTACAACCGGCGGGAGGCGGATCCTGTTCCATCGAGTCGTCGCCAGCTGCGGCCGCCGTCCCAGGTTGCGTAGGAGGATCAGCATCTTTTGCCGATGAGAGGCCAGCTGAGCGCCTGGCAGCAGAGCATCCCGGCGAAACTGAGGACGGCCGGGAGCAGCGACTTATGGATGGAGTGTCAGACGAAACGCGCCGGGGTGGAGAGGGGGATAGAGACTTCTTCTTGGAGGCCTTCTTGGAAGTCCGAGGAGGCACAGGGATGGTGCGCTGCACCCGAACAAGGTCCTCACGCGCGGGGTCCGTTTTCGAACGCCGGGCTTTGGAAGCCGGGGTCCGGAACGTTTCCCCGATGGATGCCTGAGAAGAGGATCGCTTCTCAGGCGGCGGGGTGGGGAGGAGGAGGAAGGGTGGCCCTTGGTGCAGAGGGGGTGGGGGCCATGGGGGAGGAGGATTTGTAAGGGAGGGATTTGGGAAGCGGAGACATAGACCCCGGATGGTGGGAGGAGGTGGAGGGGGGACAGGATAGGGGTGAGGATACTGTGGAAGGAGTGGAAACGACTGAGGAAAATGAAGTTGTCAACATCACGGGATGGAGCGGTCATACTTCTTCCTGGCCTCAGAATAAGAGAGACGATCCAAAGTTTTGAGTTCTTGAATCTTCTTCTCCCTCTTATACGCGGGGCAGTCTAAAGATCTAGGCGAGTGGATGCCAGGACAATTAACGCATTGATTTGGTGGGGTGCACGTATGTTCCTCACGAAGAGGACGTCCACAATCGCCACAAAGGGGCTCAGCCTCACACCGTGTCGACATGTGCACAAAGCGCAAACACCGAAAGCAGCGTATAGGAGGCGGGATGTAAGGTCGCACGTCGCACCGGTAGCACATCACCTTTACCTTCTCCGGGAGAACGTCCCCCTCGAAGGCGAGGATAAAGGCCCCAGTGCCGATGCGACGGTCTTTGGGGCCGCATCGGACTCGCCGGACGAAATGCACGCCTCAGCGCTCCTGGTTGGCCCTGAGCTCCTCATCAGATTGCAGCAGGAGGTCCCGATCAAAAATAACCCCGAGCATCCTATTCAGTGCCAGATGCGGGACAATGGACACTGGGACGTCCCCTACTCCGTTGCACGCCTGGAGCGCCTCCGACTGTGTGGCGGAGGTGGTCTTTATAAGAACGGACTCCGAACGCATTTTACTGAGAGCCTCGATTTCCCCAAAGATGTCCTCGATGTGCTGAACAAAGAACATGGGCTTGGAGGTGGCGAACGTCCCCCCATTGGTCCGAGAACAGACCAAATAGCGGGGGAAGTGCTTCGCCCCAAGCCGGCGGGCCTGTCCTTCCTCCCAGGGAGCGGCCAAGGGGGAAAGGGCAGGAGAACCAGAACCAGAGACAGTACCTTTCTTTTTAAAAGACTCAGCCGCAGAGCGACCTGATACATGTTGACGTTTCATCTGCGAAACGTACGCCCCGATACCACCCACTCCGACCAGGGGCTCTCCCCACAGGCGCCACCCAGCCTCAGCAAGGGCCACCAGGCAGGATGACCGTTGGCGGGAGTCCTGATGCCCCAAGGAGATGGGCATGTACTCCTTGGCCGACGTGGGGAGGGTGCAGCTCAGGTATCGGCAATACGATCCCTGTGTTGTCAGGGGGCTACAAACTAGAGGGTACATGACGACCCCACCACAACGGGCTGGCTACCATGCTGGATTTCGGGTGCCATGGAAAGTCCATCATGATCGTAGGTGCAGATGGGGCGCACTATGGGCGTAACTTGTACAACCCATCAGGCGTTTAGGCCCAATTTGAGGAATAGTGGGTATGGTTACAACGCCGTTACAATGCTGAGTGCCAAGGTCTTAGGGCACGGAGGACCAGTGATACACCACGTAAGGCGTCCTTCCCCAAAAGGCTCATACTTCTGTAGAATTTTGAAAAATTGATGTCAAACCCCAAGGGGGACCATCACATGGAAGGCCGAAACGGTTGAAACTGCTTTTAGTCGCCTCTTACAACAGGCAGGAATACCTCGGGCCTATTCTTACCCCGGACCCGCAGGGGGAGGGGGACGAGCGGGGATTTGGATGAGACGGGCTGTGACAACCTTCGACCTTCTCATCGTATGACAAATCCACGCGGCCTTGGGCAGAATTTCGGTGAAATTTATTTTGAATGTAATATCTTTAATCCACCATACAGACCACATGGACTTCCGAGCTGTGGTCTTTTTTTCGCAGGTGTCGCCCACTCTCGGTTTGCCCGAGGATGACGTTGCAAGGTGTAACACTTTTGCACCATTGCAGACTAAGGCTGTAGGCACCTTTGAACCCAAAGTAAAATTTGTGCATCGCAATGGGAGATGATTATGTGTTTTTGAAAAAGTGATCCATTAAATATGTCGCTCAGTGTAAGTTAAGGTCTGTCGCTTTTATCCAAAATAAATTCCTCATTTTTATCCTAGTTTTGTTTTTATTAAAAAACGGAATTTACTTTCTGAACGCAACATGTATTTCAACTTCACGACCTTACTCTCGAACTGGAGGATGCCTAAGGCTCCGGGTGAAGTGCTGTAAAATCTCTGCCTCTCTGACCATTTAACCAATTGTACACCGGCATTAAATGTTGGTCCCATGAAAGGCAAAGATTCAATGAAACCTAAGCATAGTAACACATTCCCCGTCCTACGGAAATGAGATATGTCTATTTTCTAGAAGCAGTAATGTCCAGATCTGTGAAACATATCAAATGATGCATGGTGAAAAAATGCAATTACATATTACGCCTTCGTCTACGACGTATGTAACCATTATCAGTGGCGTCCAAGTGGACGGTATTACCTGAGGACTTCGTGGTAAGGCACCGTAGTGGTTTGTGGACAACAAAAGGCAGCGCAATGACGTATGTGTCACTTGTCCGCATGGCGTAGAACTGTCGACGCTGGCAATTCGACATCCGTTACAATGCTCTACGTCGAATCTTTACGGCCATACTTTTAAGATAACGCCTTTCCGTTCTTTGGTCGCACTGCGAGGTGTTGCACTCACACCTTGCTGAATACTAACCTCATCATTGATAAGATTCGCTAATTAAACTGCTTTTATCAGTGAAAGGAAAGAATTACTGGGTCTTTTGCATGGAATGAATGGTCTGATGAGGACAGAATGTGGATTGAAAGTAAAGCAAAGAAACAAAAAAATAATGAGCAGCGGACATAAAATTAACAATAAATTTCACATCAAACTTGGTGACAACGAAGGAGACGAAGTTATGTTCTGCTGTGTCGGAAGAAATATGCTAACACATGGCGGATGAAGCAAGGGGGACACAAAAAGCAGACCAGCACAGGCAAAGAGGGTATACGTGACCTACACAATTCTACTGGTATCAAACATAGGCCTTAATTTCAGGAACAGGTATCTAAAAACGTAAGTCCGGAGCACAGTATTGTTCCGATGTGAATCACGGACTGTGGGAAATCGAAATGTCCTTGTTGTGTCGCTATATTAGTATACTCAAAGTTACGTGAAATGATAAGAAAAGGTATGAGGAGGTTCTCTGCGGAATCAGCAAAGAAAGTAACTTAAAGCGCTGACAGCAAGAAGGGACAGGATAGAAAGACCTCCATTAAGACAGCAGGGAATAGCTTCCATAGTACTACATGGAGTTATAGAGTATAGAAACTGTAGAGGAAGCGTGAGATGGAGATATATCCAGTAAATAATTGAGGACGTAAAGAGAATTTGACTTAAGGTGACAATACCAGGGTTCAGGTGGAAAAAAATCAATTTTCGAATTTCATCTTATTTCGATAGATTAAGCTTTTATTTAAGTACTCTCATAAGGATTTTGCTGAAAAAATTGTTTTCCGATGATTTAAAGAGCATTTTCCTGCCACGTGTGTTTATGTGTCACGCACACTTCTCTGTCACCCACTTCTTGCATATATTTTACATCTTTATATCCCCTACATTGCACGTTAGGGATTTTTTTTACTCCCGAGTGTGTTGGCTATCCTTGGAATGCAACGGTCGGAATTCTTTGGTTTCTACTGTTTTTACACAACACGCTTCAAACACGCAATTAGTTTTGTTCAAGTGTGATTCCGAGTAGTTGTTATACTTACGCTTGCAGTGCTTGTTTACGTGTGTTTCGTTGTGTTTATTGAAGATGACGAAACGTAAAGGCATTTTCAAGAAACGACAATTTACAGGAAACAAATATAGAAAGCTTTCTGTACAAGAGGTTATGTCGCCTGGCAACGATGTTTCTAATTGTAATTCTTCAGCAAGTGCATCACCAAAGAATCTCTCACTATTTCAAGAGCGTTACAACGAATTTACTGTAAGTGACAAGGGGTGCAGTATAATTTGAGAATATTATCCGATGTAATTTATAAATTTGTACAATGTAGACAGTGAGGTGAGTCATAGAGTGTGAAAATTCATGAGAGTGCCAGTGGGAGAAAAGGCCTAGCAGTTGCTTTGGATTTAATTTGCACTAAATGCTCAGCTGTGATTTCATTTATGAGTTCTTCAAAACCAGATGCAAGTGTCCCTAATGAAATCAGTACTAGATTAGTTTACGCCTTACGCCCATTAGCAGGGCCATGGCTGCAGGGAGAACATTTTGTTCATTGATGAACTTTCATCAACCACAAAATAAATATGAAAAACTTGCTGCAATATTAGAGGAAACTGTATGTGAGGTCAGTGAGGAAAGCATGAAACTGGATGCTAGGGAAGCAGTGGAAAAAAATTATGGATGTTCGGATATTGCAGTTGCACTTGATGGAAGTTGGCAGAAAAGAGGACATACTTCTCTGAATGGAGTAGGACTGCCACGAGTGTAGACACCAGTAAAGTGTTAGATGTGGAGATAATGTCTAAATATTGCAAATGATCTAAAGTCAATTAACATAAAGAACACAACTGTATGGCTAATTTTAGAGGAACAAGTAGTGGTATGGAAGTTCATGGAGTACAACAAATATCTGGAGGCTATGAAGAGAGATATTGGGTCATATTCTTCCATAAGTCCTCTACTGATGATAAGCCATGTCATGAATTGTGTCCGTCAGGAGAAAATTTGTAGTGCAAATACAATAGGGCTCAGGCAACTGGAGAATCTTATTCTCACCAGCATTCTCTTCTTGCTACTGTTATTACAGCAATTAAACCTATTTTCAGAGACGTGGCTCATCCTGACCTTCTAAAGAAGTGTCTGCATGGGCAGACACAGACCCCAAATGAATGTTTCAACAGCATAATTTGGAACCACCTTCTTAAAACTGTATTTGTAGGCATGCATACAATGGAACTAGGAGTACATGATGCTGTTATTACATTCAATCGTAGTAATACTGGAAAGTGTTGGGTGCTGAAAAATCTGGGAATTAATCCTGGTGAAAATATGATCACTGGGCTCCAACATTGCGATAAAATGAGGATAGCCGATGCAGACAAGTCTGCATCTAATATGGCCAAGAAAACAAGGCAAACATCCAGGAAGGTCAAAAATAAGCTGGAAGACCTGCTAGAGGCCAAAGAAGGGCCATCATATGCAGCAGGACAGTTTTAATTAACTGTAAGTACCATATTTCATAACTTTAAAGAAAAAAGTCAATTTCCCGCAAACTAAAATTTTCAGTACATATGCCCCATTATATCAGAAAGTCTCATAGATAAATGAATGAAATTTTCAGACATTCTGCATAAGATAAATAGCCACCTCTGGTACTACATTCATTACTATTCCCCCATTAGGAAGTTCACCAAAAAATATTTTCTGCAAAAAATACTTAATATTTTTGGTTAATAAATTTAAAAAAGTATTTCTTAAAAACCTTAAAGTGGATAAAGTAGATTTTATGCAGTTGACTATTAGCATCATGTAACGTATAGTAAAAATATTAAGGCCCTGCATCTAATAGTTATTTTTTCAGAAATGGGTCAAATACTTGCCTAAATAAACATGGGTTAGATACGCAGGGTGTACTCCCCTTAAGACGACAAGAGTGATAACGGTGTATGTAATTTATTTCATTGTCTTGATCGCTCGATTTTTTAATGAAACTACCGGTTTACGCTAGGCAATAACTAACTTCAGAATCTACAATATAATTAAAACATAGTATATTTCTAGCTAATGCATTAAGAGATTAAAAATAAATTACGGTAGTTGTAATAAAAACACGTTACACCTCTCAGTCTGCTGCACTCCATCAGGTCATAAAATGTAAAAATAGCACGAGTCAAAACTGCTATGTGTACTTCAACCAGCTATTTATAGGATGCAAAGTTGTCACAAGACGAATAAATTTTTCATATGGCTAAACTTCTTTTTCGAATCTCGCTATCTTGTTCACAACTGAAGAAATTTTGAAGATCTATACTTTTGAATAAGCTTCCTTTTAATTACTTTGTATGATTATCTGTAGGTTATGCATGCATCAATGATTTACAGGACAGCTTTGCGTCCTGTATGTAACTTGTTGAAGCACGCAAGGTAGCTTTGACTAGTGTTATTATTACATCTTGTGACTTCTAGCAGTACATCAGAATGAAAAGTATATTGTGCTTTGTTATGTTTATACTCTCGTGATGTAGTAGCTATTTACTTTCTTTCACTTTTATTTTAAGTACTGAAGACGGCCACTGCATTGCCGTAACTGGTAGTTTCATACAAAAAACATTGCGGTCAAGACAATCAAGTAATCACTGAGGATTTAGAGTGCCAATGGTACTCTGACGTGGATTTGTGCAAGAGATAAATTCGTACCGGGTCGCAGCAAACCAGTTAGAGGTCTGAAGACGCATTTACTGAAACAACTCCGCTTAAAGTGTGGGCACCGGCTGAATGTGATGTAATACACACTGTCAGATACTGAGGCAGATTAAAATGGTGTATAGGAGCGAGCACCTGGAATCTTACCTTTACAAATGCTTAACCGTACGTTAACAAATGCTCAACAAACGTTCAACCGACTGAACTACACGGGCAAAACTCATGACTCGTCATTATAACCTCACTTCTGCCAATACCTCTATGCTACTTTCCCGCTTTCGCATAGTCTCTTTTGCATACATTAATTGCTGTACTGAAAGAGAGGATATTATGGAGAAATGACTTAGACACGGGTGGCTATTTCAGTTATGAATCACGGGATGGCCCATAGTTCGTAGAGGAAGCCAAGATTCATCGTTCTGGCCACACTTTGATGGTTCTACATGAAAATGTCTGAATTTTCATGCTCCTGTCGTAGGTGTACTGTTATTAATGAAGGTTTGCCTGCTTTCTCCGCGCGAGATAATTTTTAGAACAGTTCTGAAAGTATGCGTCGAATCACGTGTCACAACATGGGATTCCATCATAACGTATACAACTCGTCACAGACATTGTCGTCGTGGTTTCGTTTGAGCGTTGCTCTGTAATACGTGAAACTATGTCCTTCTCTATTTGTCATTACATTTTTGTTCTGTTACTGGATGATCGTACCACGGTTATCGAAGAGGAATGCAAGCAACATAGAGAGGCTGTCTATGTATTAATAGTTCTGTGTGTCTGCAATAAACAATATTGCCCGACATATTTTGTAACGCCAATACACTGAACACGTTAGTTAGGTGGATGCTACTGAAGCTTGTAAGAAACTAAATCAATGGTAGACAGCGGAAATAAATCTGAAAAATGTACGCCAAGTTAATATTATTTAAAGGCGAATGCAGTAAATTGGCCTGCTTAAAGTATAAATGTGGTCCCAACTACTTTTGCTGTGGAATAACTGTAAACCCATGTAACTTGAACTTGTCAAATGTTGTTCGCCACAATGTGTTTGCTTTCATTTCTCCTTTATTCCTAATACTATTAAATCAGAAATATTACAGTGTCAGAAGAGTTAAATTTTTTTTCTTTCTTTTTAGTTTTATTTAAGACATTATCTAATGGTTCCCGAAAGCCTGCGGCCGAGGGAACAATGGTTTTTCTTGTCAAACTATAATGTTTGCGTTTGTACAGTGTCAGCAGCAGGTTGAATAGAATTTTTTGGTGTCCTTTGGGATGTAAAATACTGCTGCAGGCTTCACAAATGTGTGTATACTCAACCCAAATGCTTTGACCTTAGGGGATTTGGTTATTGCGCTTTCCCGAGAAACAGGAATCCTAATGCAATACTACACAAAATATGACAGCCCAATTTTCCATTAGAACTGATCAAAGCCACATAAAAAAACACATGTTCAGTACTAGAAAGATCTTGTCCACTTACCAGGAATTCTTCTCAACACCAGCGATAATTACACCGTGGAACCATGTTTTTAAATTGTTTTACTCGACTATCCTTTGCTTTAACTATAAATACCTACAACCAATATAAATGTACCGCAGCTAAATACGGAAGGCAGTATTTCTAAGCCTTAAATTTCACTCAAGTCAGAAGTAGAATAACTAAATATAAAAATCTAGAATTCTGTCTATATTTTTATTTCAACTCCTCACTCCATTTTGGAAGGGGATGGGATGTCTGTGGTACAATACTCCTCTCTTCAGCCAAGAGCATTCTTAAAAATGTAACGAAGATGTGAAAGATGTGAGGACTGTGTTTCGTTTCCGTTTTCAAATTAAAAAGATTATAGACGGACAGTTAAAACGACGAAAAATATATAGAATTTAAAAACACATTTGTAACGTGGTAGATTTTTCTGTGAGAAAACACTGAAGCACTGCACTTGCACTTAAAATCTTAAGGACCTTCACTGTGTGAGAAGAATAGTGAGAGGAGATAATTTGTGCCCCAGGGATGAGGTGCTTTTTTCAAACGATAGGGTGGGTGGTGAGGTGGATTGTGGGAATCCATACAGTGGGACAATGAGGGTAAGTGGTAGTATGGTATGTGAGGAGATTACAAGCGGAAAGGGATGACGATGGCTGCAGAGGTAAAGGAGACAGGACCCCTAATGTGGGGTGGGATAGGTGGGGAAGGGTTTATAGTTGCTAGGATCTCATTGCCTGAGGGAAAAAGCCGGTCGAAGTTCGTTTGGGATAGTATGTGAAGTGTGTGTAGATCTAGGGACAGAAGGATGTGTTTGTGAAGATGGGGCAGCCAGCATATCAACTTTGGTGATTAGAGGAGAGACAACAGGGTCATTGTAATCTAGTTTGAGTGATAGTGTAGGGGGATCCAGAGCTGTTTAATGTACTTGGGGAGGGGTGGGATTTCATGAGATAGAGAGTATCCATTCGGGGATACAGTCACGGAAAGTGAGCTGGAGTGCATGGTGTTCAAGGATTTGGAAGGACTTACAGAATTTTGTTGGGGCGGAGATTCACGCAGCCTTTCGTAACAGACAATGTGTCAGGTCAAAGTTGTGTAGGTATGACGAATAGTGGAGGTGTATAATCCCCAAATTTGGTCTGTTAATGATTTTAATCTATTTTTTGATTTCTGTTGGATGGTGAGTTTACACTTCAGTTTCCGGTCGAGGTTTAGCCCAAAATAAGTTACAAACGAATTCGCCTGTAACAATAGAGAAAGATACATGAACAATTAAAAGCACACACTTATTTGCAATATAGTAAAGGCACCAAATTATTATAGTGCTGTATTTTTCTCTTGCCTAGTGTTTATCCTGTCAGACTGTTTCCATAATTTGGCTGATTTATTTCAAGATTTTGATGGGATACCATGCTTGCCACCAAAGTCAACAGTTAACATAATGCACTCTATCTGTGCGTGAATAGTGTAAAGTATGTTGTGTGTGTTATTGTATTTTAAATGAATATGTATTGTCTTTTGAGAGACTTATTTTCTGTCAAGAACTTGCCTAAGAGAGCAAGTATCACAACCTCACGCCCTCCACGAGGCTCACAACTGTTTTGTGAGTATATGCTTGGCTTTCATGGGACTCCAGCCTTTGCAGCAAACTTCCTTTCCGTGCTGTATGGTAATACTGCCACTATTCCTTTCTCCCTCAGCCTCTCCATCGGATGGTTTCTTGATGCCCACACAGCTTGTACCTGGTTTATGACTGGGTCTCAAATTTCCACTTCCGACACGTTCTAAAGTTTTCCATTAAATAAACACATGGTCCCCATTGTGGGGTTTAACCTGCCGCCAATTTTCAAAATGCTCCAGAAGTACAGACTGCGCAGGGCAGGTCGCCCAATGTGGTGTGTGCTCCACATTTGCACCTTCCCATTTGTGCAACCTTCCCTTTATTACAGTAGGACAACCAAAACGGAGCACAGTAGCCATTCCGTTGCGGGAGTGTCTCCAAGTGACTGTACAGTGGTAACCCCCTGATCAGGAATCGCGTTTTTGGTACTGAACTGAAAATACCCTATGTGCTCATTATGGCTAGGGCACAGGGACTCCGAGCAATGGATTACTGGCCAGTTAGCTATTGCTGAGGCTGGGTGGCTCCCATGGAGAGAGCCAATATTCCGAGTGGTTGGCATCATGGTGGATCCCACTGGTGGCCATATAGCCCAAGCAGTATTTGTGAAACGGCACTCCTCTTTCAATGCAGACAGATATGACCTAAAATGTTCCCATTCCTGGCTGTGCAGTGGAATATAGGGCTAAGCAGCAAGAAGAGCAACTCCCTCAATACTTAGTTTGTACAAGGAATCATGGTGATTCCTTCGTGGCCACAAAGCCCTTGTTCTTTGTGGGGAAATTAGATTATAAGTTCAGAGACGTGGCAGCCACCTCCAATATGAAAAGAGATCATTTCTGATCAAAACGGCATCTTTTGCCCAGTCACGGAAACTGCTATATATGCCAGTGACTGTCATTCTCCATAAAACTCTAAATTTAGTTCAGGGCATAATTTTCTACAGAGACCTGTTATTAATATCTGGTGATCAGCTATGCACCAACTTGGAGCTACTGGAGATACACTGCCATGTACATAGTGGGCCAAGGAACAGTGTGGTTGCTACTGGTGCCTTCATCTTGGCCTTTGAGGGTGATTAACTGCCTGAAAGATGAAAGTGATGATACACAGATGCGATGTGAAACTGTATTCCCCCCCCCCCCCCTTTGCCCCCTATGTAGTGCTTCAGGTGCTTGAAATTTGGGCACATGTCTTCGCATTGCAATGATAGCAGAATTTGTAGAGATGGGAACGAGTGCTGCATGTGAATGCTCTCTGTGTATTCCTCCATCTGTGTGAACTGTGGAAAGCACTATTCTCCTCGCTCATCAAATTGCGCTGTTTTCCAAAGAGAAGGGAAAGTTCTAGAGTACAAGACTCTTGACAAATTAAGTAACCAAGAGGCCAAGAAAAAGTAAGAGCAGATTCACCCAGCGTGTCATCAAACATCATATGCTACAGCTACGACGACGTCGCCCTCTTTGACGAAGGTACTACCGCTTGTTACACCTCCTACAATGGGCCATTAGGGCCACTCAACCACGCCTGTCACTATGGAGGTTGGGGGCTCCACTTTTCCTGCTTCCCCCACATCTACTTTGGGATCAATGGCTTCCCACCCACCAAGGACATTGGTCCCCACCTCCAGAGACAAGTCACCTTGCGCTGGCCTCTTCCATCACGAAAGGGTCCCTCAGGACACTTTCTCCCAAGGTTTCCGCCAGTCTACAACCCGATATCAACCAATGGTTGGAGGAGCCACAGGCTGCTGCTTGCAGGGCTTCGTGCTCAACCTCTTTAACTGAAACTGATTCAGCGAAGCCCATGCAGTCATCAAAATCATATAAGGAGATGAAAGACAACAAAAAATCCTCCAAGAAGAAGGTCATTCTGGTGTCCCCCATGCCACCACATCCCACCAGTTCCATTCCTGTGACCGAGGAAGAGATTCCAGTGGCTCCTGAGCCCCAATTCACAACACAAAATAGAGCTCAGAACCTATGAATATTCACGCCACAACCGCTCAGCAACTGGCAGCAGGTGTCCCTGAGGCATAACCTGTGCCGTGATCCTTCATGGCCTACAGTACATCGACAACATTATTCTCCAGTGGAATCGTAGCGGTTTTTTCCACCACCTGACTCAGCTATGGCATATTTTAGGCACATTACCTGCCTACTGTATTGCCCTTCAAGAGACTTGGTTTCTAGCAGCGCAGACTCCAGCCTTTTGTGGACACTGAGGAATAGTAACCGCCTCTCAAAGCTTCTCCCAAAGTCCTTCCAACGCAGAAAGCTGTATGTGTACAGCAGTTGTAACTGTTTCATCCAGCCTTTTGGGATACAGGATAAAGAATTTCCATGTTCTCAGGTACGACGCCTAGAACGACGCCCAAAGCAGTTTTTCCATACTGATATTTTTGACAGATTTAAAAGAAACTGAAGGACAGTCTGAACCGAGAAATCGAAAATCAGTTTTTGGAGCCCCAAATGATCTTTTGATGGAATCTAAATCTGATAAGGTAACGCCTGACAAGTCAAAAGACATTTGACAGAAGTTTTCTTTCCCACTGCGCGAGGAAAATCGGCTTTATTGTTAGAATCTTCGGGTGGTCAATGTGAAAGAACCGGTTTGAGCGTCGTACCATAAGCAAGGATCTTGTTCGCTCAGTGAAACGGTCGATGGGACAGTTTAAAACATTGTAACTTAGAAGCCGATGTAATTAGATGAATGACGGCCACTAAATTCGCTTAATGAAGGTTTATTCAGCACTTGCACGTAGAAGACTGCGGAGCGAACTGCCTCCGGCCGGAAGGCATACAGGGTATATACAGCTACAGAACATTCCAGTACAATGAAGCTTGACATTTGTGGATACTTGGATACTTCTGGAATGCATTCGAACCGAATACAGAGAACAAAATTGTACAGTCCAGGTGAGTTTTGAACTCACGACCTTCCTTGCAGCAATTTATTATCATAAACACTCCACCACGGTGTTACTCAGCTTCTTCTGCGACATTGCCCCCTCCTGAAGAGAACAGCGTCCCGGTGTTACGTCCTCCTAGTCCGGGAACGAGTCATCGGTCCTGCATACTCCGACTCCCGATCTCTGATGTTCGCCTTGGCGGTGATCTTCTTAGAATTTCTTTTGCCGCTTCGCTCTCGTTAGCTTTCCGTTTGTTGCCTGTTGCCGGTCGCTGGAGATTCGAATTTGCCCTGGGTTGCATGATCCTTGTAGGGCTTCATTCGAAGGACGAGGACCGTATCTCTGATCTTTCGTAGTCTTGTGTCGGGGTCGAACTCTTCAACCTTAAAAGGTTGCGCCTGAGGAGCTTCTCAGAGAGACCAATCTTCCGAACAGGAGTGAAGATCAAGACGAGGTCACCAGGCTGGTAAACAACTGGGCGGTGGCTCGCGGCATATCTTCAACGATCGGTTTCTTGAGCTTGCAGCGTCCAGATTCGAGCTAACTGCCGAACATCCTCAGCTCTGGTTAACACCTGGACGATGTAGTTGTCGTCCACATCATCAGGATGTAACGGAAACACAGTGTCCATCGTCGTAGTCCTCTCACACCCATACATCAGTAAAAAGGGCGTAAATCCCGTGGTGTATTGTTTGGTGGTGTCGTAGGCAAACGTCACGAAAGGTAGCACCTCATCCCAGTGGCTTTTGCTCAACATTGATAGCATGTCGGCCAAGATATTAGTAAGGCGTTCAGTAAGCCCGTTAGTTTGCGGATGGTAGGCAGTCGTCATGTGATGAGTTATGTTGCACCGACGGTTTTTCTCTGTCACAAGATTCGATTGAAAAACTTTCCCTCGATCCGTAATTAACGACCGTGGGGCACCGTGTATTAATACAATGTCTTCCACGATGAATTTGGCTACCCCGATTCCTTCTGCTGTTTTCACAGCTTTTGTAACGGCATAGCGTGCCAGATAATCAGTGCAAACAATAATCCATCTATTGCCACTAGCAGAAGTGAAAATCGTCAGAGGAGGTCAATCCCAACACGCTGGAAAGACATTTCGGCTGGTGTAATTGGTATGAGTCGGCCAGGTGGTTTCTGAGGAACTGCCTTTCTCTTCTGGCACTCTCGACAGTGCGACACATAGCAACGGACACTCCTAAATAAACCTGGCCAGAAAAATCTCTTGCGGATTCTATCGTATGTCGTGTTGTTGTTGTTGTGGTCTTCAGTCCTGAGACTGGTTTGATGCAGCTCTCCATGCTACTCTATCCTGTGCAAGCTTCTTCATCTCCCAGTACCTACTGCAACCTACATCCTTCTGAATCTGCTTAGTGTATTCATCTCTTGGTCTCCCTCTACGATTTTTCCCCTCCACGCTGCCCTCCAATGCTAAATTTGTGATCCCTTGATGCCTCAAAACATGTCCTACCAACCGATCCCTTCTTCTAGTCAAGTTGTGCCACAAACTTCTCTTCTCCCCAATCCGATTCAATACCTCCTCATTAGTTACGTGATCTACCCACCTTATCTTCAGCATTCTTCTGTAGCACCACATTTCGAAAGCTTCTATTCTCTTCTTGTCCAAACTGGTTATCGTCCATGTTTCACTTCCATACATGGCTACACTCCATACAAATACCTTCAGAAACGACTTCCTGACACTTAAATCTATACTCGATGTTAACAAATTTCTCTTCTTCAGAAACGATTTCCTTGCCATTGCCAGTCTACATTTTATATCCTCTCCGACCATCATCAGTTATTTTACTCCATAAATAGCGAAACTACTTTACTCCTTTAAGTGTCTCATTTCCTAATCTAATCCCCTCAGCATCACCCGATTTAATTTGACTACATTCCATTATCCTCGTTTTGCTTTTGTTGATGTTCATCTTATATCCTCCTTTGAAGACACTGTCCATTCCGTTCAACTGCTCTTCCAAGTCCTTTGCTGTCTCTGACAGAATTACAATGTCATCGGCGAACCTCAAAGTTTTTACTACTTCTCCATGAATTTTAATACCTACTCCTAATTTTTCTTTTGTTTCCTTTACTGCTTGCTCAATACACAGATTGAATAACATCGGGGAGAGGCTACAACCCTGTCTCACTCCTTTCCCAACCACTGCTACCCTTTCATGCCCCTCGACTCTTCTAACTGCCATCTGGTTTCTGTACAAATTGTAAATAGCCTTACGCTCCTTGTATTTTACCCCTGCCACCTTCAGAATTTGAAAGAGAGTATTCCAGTTAACGTTGTCAAAAGCTTTCTCTAAGTCTACAAATGCTAGAAACGTAGGTTTGCCTTTTCTTAATCTTTCTTCTAAGATAAGTCGTAAGGTTAGTATTGCCTCACGTGTTCCAACATTTCTACGGAATCCAAACTGATCTTCCCCGAGGTCCGCTTCTACCAGTTTTTCCATTCGTCTGTAAAGAATTCGCGTTAGTATTTTGCAGCTGTGACTTATTAAACTGATAGTTCGGTAATTTTCACATCTGTCAACACCTGCTTTCTTTGGTATTGGAATTATTATATTCTTCTTGAAGTCTGTGGGTATTTCGCCTGTCTCATACATCTTGCTCACCACATGGTAGAGTTTTGTCATGACTGGCTCTCCCAAGGCCGTCAGTAGTTCTAATGTAATGTTGTCTACTCCCGGGGCCTTGTTTCGACTCAGGTCTTTCAGTGCTCTGTCAAACTCTTCACGCAGTATCTTATCTCCCATTTCATCTTCATCTACATCCTCTTCCATTTCCATAATATTGTCCTCAAGTACATCGCCCTTGTATAAACCCTCTATATACTCCTTCCACCTTTCTGCCTTCCCTTCTTTGCTTAGAACTGGGTTGCCATCTGAGCTCTTGATATTCATACAAGTGGTTCTCTTCTCTCCAAAGGTCTCTTTAATTTTCCTGTAGGCAGTATCTATCTTACCCCTACTGAGACAAGCCTCTCCTTCCTTACATTTATCCTCTAGCCATCCCTGCTTAGCCATTTTGCACTTCCGGTCGATGTCATTTTTGAGACGTTTGTATTCCTTTTTGCCTGCTTCATTTACTGCATTTTTATATTTTCTCCTTTCATCAATTAAATTCAATATTTCTTCTGTTACCCAAGGATTTCTATTAGCCCTCGTCTTTTTACCTACTTGATCCTCTGCTACCTTCACTACTTCATCCCTCAGAGCTACCCATTCGTATGTCTTAGTAAATTGTAAATGTCCGGCCTCAGGTGTGTCATGGAATTTCTGTAGAACATCTAAGCGCATGTGTTTATGAATCACTGGTAGCCACCTCTTTCCATACGGATCAAAGATTGTCTTGCAAAGTAATCCATTAACTACCTTAAATTGTCCTTTCACATCCTCTGACCAATTTAAGGCAAGTATAATTTGAGATATTGGCGTTTTTCTTCTGCTCAGCAGAAAGATCCTGGAGAGCAGCGAGACAGTTACTATCTTCATCAAAGTCTTGATGGTCTTGCACAAGTCTTGAGAGACAGTCGGCATCTTGGTTTCTTCCACTTTGTACACTATGGTAATTTCATATTCTTGAAGACCTATTGCCCACCTGGCGAGTCGTCCTGTTGGATCCTTAATACACGTCAGCCAACAAAGTGAATGATGGTCTGTAACAACTGTGAATGGTCTTCCACAGAGATACTGTGGAAATCTGCACATGGCCCAGATCACAGAAAGACATTCTCTTTCTGTAGTTGAGTAGTTTTCTCTCCGCTTTTGTAAGTGTCCTAGAAGCATAGGCTATAACCTTCTCTTTTCCATCCGAAATTTGCACCATAACAGCACCGCTGGCATCTGTGTGTAGTTCTGTAGGTGCTCTCATCATACAGATCAAGAACAGGGTCAGTCGTCAGAGCTTTTTGCAGCACATCGAAAGAGTCCTGTTGAGCACCATCCCAGATAATTTTAGCATCAGCTTTTAACAACTCTTGGAGTGGCCTCGCTTTGATACAAATGTCTTTGATAAAACGACGGTAATAAGAACATAATCCGAGGAAGCTTCTCACTAATACTTTTAGTAATATATTCCGTTATAGATCTCACCTTTTCTGGGTCTGGCCGCACAGCTTCATTTAACACTAGGTGCCCAAGTATTTTTATTTCTTTTGCTCCAAAGAGACACTTTCTTTGATTAAGTTTCAGTCTGCCTTGTTGAAGACACTTAAGCACGGCCCTCAGTCTTTTTATAGGTTCATCAAATGTCTCTGAGAACACTATAATGTCATCTAAATAACAAAGATACATCGTAAACTTCAAGTGACGTAGAAGATTATCTATCATCCGTTCAAAAGTTTCTGGTGCATTACACAAACCAAACGGCACTTCCTTAAACTCATACAGGCCCACAGGGCTGATGAATGCAGTTTTCTCACGATCAGCATCATCTACTTCGATTTGCCGGAATCCCGAGTACATGTCCATGGTTGAGAAAAACTTAGCCCCCTTCATACAATCTAGTGCATCGTCAATTCGTGGAAGAGGGTAATCGTCCTTTTTAGTTATCTTATTAAGCTTCCTGTAATCAATACAAAAGCGCCAAATGCCATCCTTCTTCCTAACAAGGACCACTGCTGACGACCATGTGCTCTACGAAGGCTGAATAAGGTCATTCATCATTTTCTCTACCTCGTCGTGAATTATTCGACGTTCCGTTGCTGACACACAGTATGCTCTCTGGCTTATTGGTTGATGGTCTCCCGCACTAATCCGGTCCTTCATCGTCGATTTAATTAGCTCTCCACCTGTGGATTGAAGCATTAAGAGAACTCTTGAAGAATGGCAAGTAGCTTCTTGCGTTGTTCCTTAGTGAGATCTGCTGATAGTCCAGCTAGAAGATCTTGTCTCGTAGTGGTAGCGGTAATTTCGCCCACAGACTCAGCATAGAGGTTTCTATGACGCTCAGCTGTTCATCAATTAACGGTTCAGCATTTGCTACGCACATGCGTCTTGGAAGGATCTGCGGTTTTCGGCGTCAGTTAACTATCCACATTTCACCGAATCCGTTCTTAAACGAGACGACAGAGGCTGGGATGACCAAGTTATTCTTCAGTGGTATGCTTCTCTTAGATTCCACTACAATATCCATGGGTTGTTGCATGACATGACACGTGACAGTTACCTTTCCAGCGCTGACTGCAGGAATGATCACTTCATCCAGCACACACAGTCTCCACACATTCGGATGCGCATTTTCCTGTCCACAGTATCTCATCTCGTCTAGCATAATCTTCGAGCGACCACAATTTACAATTGCCTGAGAAGGTTTCAAAAAGTCCCATCCGCGAATGACATCATGACTACACTCTTGTAAGACGATGAATTCTAAGGGCTGTATATGGCCACTTATATCCATACGCGAGCGATCTCAGGCGCTGCAGTCATGGACTGTGCAGCTGGTTCCGGCGGAGGCACGAGTCCTCCCTCGGGCATGGGTGTGTGTGTTTGTCCTTAGTATAATTTAGGTTAAGTAGTGTGTAAGATTAGGGACTGATGACCTTAGCAGTTAAGTCCCATAAGATTTCACACATATTTGAACATACCCACACGAATGGTACGTCTTCCTGTAGGTTTTACATATTTCCCATTAGCCACCTTCAGCAGAGATGTTTTGCTGTCGACGAATACGGTTTCTGCAACTGGGGACGGTACTGCTCCAAAATGACTGAATACAATGCTCCAGAGTACACAAGAGCCTGGGTTGGTCGGCCATCCATGAGGATATCGATGTAGGCTCAAAATGGCACTGAGCACTATGGGACTTAACTTCTGAGGTCATCAGTCCCTAGAACTTAGAACTACTTAAACCTAACTAACCTAAGGAAATGACACACATCCATGCCCGAGGAGGGATTCGAACCTGCGACCGTAGCGGTCGCGCGGTTCCAGACTGTAGCGCCTAGAATTGTTCGGCCACACAGGCTGGCGATATCGATGTAGTTTCCTATCGTTTATGTAGTGATTGACGGTGGAGGAATTTTCTCTCCGGCGGCCTCACCTCCAAGGAAGGTCCCACCCTTTAGTTTTCCAGGTTGCGGCGGCTAGGTGATCGGCTGGAGCTTCTAAACGGCGATGGAGACCTTGCTCGGCGTGTTGGGGAGCGTCCTCTCCAGCTGCTAGCTTGTGGCTATGGTGACCTATGTCGTCCTGCACCCACATCTTCTTGTTCATCTTCGTCGCCCGGAGTTGTCGTCGGCTAAGATCGGTCTGCTGTCTTCTGGCGCGGGCGTCATCAAATATCCGCCGCCTTTGTCGACAATTGAACACCACATATCCCGGTCGTCCGTAATGGAAACACACTGGTTAGTTATCCTGGGTCCTCCAGACGTTAGTATTCCTTGGTGCCCATACAGGTTCCCCTTGTTTCATTGTAGGAACGTGGGTTCACCTGGGTCTCGACCATTTTACCGTTTTAAAGGGAAATGAAGAACGAGAGGTTTCGTTCAATGTCTGTTCCACTTACTCCATTATGACCTCTTGAAGCGTCTCGGTTTTTTGCTCGCAGTGCAATCCAGGTGCCTTCTGAACTTCCTCTCTCACTATGTGACGAAAAACACTTCTAAAATCAGTTTATTCCTCCATCACAGACATCGAAACGACTTTTAGAAGCCGTTCAAACACCTCGCATGTAATTCTTTTTTGATGTATTGTCTTGATATTCTGGCACAATTTTATAAAGTCATCTGCTGTCGAAACTTACTTCAGGCTTGATACATGTCCTCAGCAACATCCTTCATGAGATGTGCAGTCTTCCTCCTTCATTCTGCCGGCCGGTGTGGCTCTGCGGTTCTAAGCGCTTCAGTTTGGAACCGCGTGACCGCTACGGTCGCAGGTTCGGATCCTGCCTCGGGCATGGATGTGTGTGATGTCCTTAGGTTAGTTAGGTTTAAGTAGTTCTAAGTTCTAGGGGACTGATGACCTCAGAAGTTAAGTTCCATAGTCCTCAGAGCCATTTGAACCATTTGAACCTCCTTCATTCTAGGATCCACTGTTTTACACTGCTCCAAGAAGTCTTGAATATAGGATGCTGGAGTTTCTCCAGGACTCTGGGCCCTGCACTTTACTTTATCATCAGCCTTGCACTTCTGTTGTTGTGTGTCACCGAAATACTTGCGCAGTTCCACCTGGAATACTTCCCAGCTTGTGAACTTCTCCTCGTTGCTCTCATACAGTTGCTTGGCAGTGCCCTCCAAGTAGAAAAATACGTTAGCCAAACACACAGTGTGATTCCATTTGTTAAATTTGGCTATACGCTCATATACATACAGCCACTTGTTTGGATCTTGGCCATCGTCACCAGAGAACCCAGAAGGATGCCTCGTGTGGTGGCACACCGTTGCTGCCATCGTAACGTCCTCTTCTTTTTCTGTCTCCGGTAGATCGTGATCTATTGAATATGGCTGTAAGTCGGGTTTCTCCCCACGTAAACGGCGGCTCTGTCGTGGCCTGATTGGAGCCACTGTGTCGTCGATAATGTGCGATATCACAAGTTTCAATACTCAGCGTCTCCACCAGAATATTGTCACGTAGAAGAAGGTGTAATTAGATGAATGACGGACACTAACTTCACTTAACGAACGATTATTCAGCACTTGCAAGTACAAGAGCGCGGAGTGAACGGCCTCCGGCCAGAACACACACAGTATATACAGATACAGAACATTCCAGTACAATGATGCTTGACATTTGTGGATACTTCTAGAATGTACTCGAACCGAAAATAGAAATTAAAATTGTACAGTCCAGGAGAGTTTTGAACTCACAACCCTCCAGGTAACAGTTCAGCATCATAACCAATACACCACGGTGCTGCTGAGCTTCTGCTGCGACAGTATATGTATACATGATTAGTGTTAACATTAGTGAACACACATTGTTTTAGGCCTACTCATGCAACTGCACTTACGAACAAGTCTTTTTACTAGCTATCAGTTTTTAAGTAGAAATTTGTTAGTGAAATACAGGGGTTTTCCACGCACATGATTTACGCTTGGACTTAAAAATTGCTTTGTTCCCTATCGGACTTATATGTTATTGGGAAAATTATCAAAAATCTTTATTGCTGCATATTTAACTCCTTTCCTAGCCCTAGCCGGCTTTAATAATGAGTAATAAAAGTCATTTTTTCTTCTCGTGTTGCTCGTATGTACACCACTGTTGTTCTCAAACTGTGGTGAGTTATTTATGACGGATTTAATTAACGAATGTATGTGCTGTGACGGCGCAGTTAAAATGCTTCGCTCCTTCAGGAGGCACTTACACAACGTCCGTGGGTGAACACCACTTATTATTCTTACTGCTAGCTTTTGTGCAATCAGTACTTTCAAAGCGGTGACCTAGCTCAGAAAATTAGTCCGTAAGATATTATCGAGTGTAAACATGCAAAATGTGTCAGGAAGTTGATTCGTTTCTTTCTAAGATTAACACTGGTATTTGAAAAACCAGTTTTGTTATACATGGATGTACATGCTGTGTAGGCCTCTCTAGTTTACTATGGAACAAATGTTTTCATCTTCCAAAATCAAACAATGAATTTGGGGTATTTTGGAAAGTTTCAGGTCATTATTAAAGTTGATTATACAATTTTCAAGAACGTTAGGTACGTTTCAACATTTGTATTAATTATTATTGAAGTGCAGAGATAATGTGGTACAGATTAAACGAGGTTCAAAGTTCTCAGAACCTATTAATGTCACTAAAGGTTTGCGACAGGGTTCCAGTATGCCACCCATCTTGTTCAGTTTATATGTATAAGTGGCTCTCCACATTTGTAAGAACAGCTGCAGAGGAATGGGAATCAATGTCAACGATGTACTGATATTTTCATTAAGTTTTGCTGACGATCAACCTATTATGGCACAATATGATTATGATATTGAGTTCATGATATCAGCGATACAAAAGATGGGTACTACAAATGAGTCTAACAAAAACAGAGTATCTGGTGGTGAATAGTGATGCTATATTTGAAGTATACATCCATGACAAAGCAGTTATGAGACAGGTAGAGAAATTTAAATATCTCGGGACACATATTGATAAAAATGAATTGGGCCATACAGAAGTAAAATATAGTATCCAGCAAAGCAGAAAAGTGTCAGGGTGTATGAATCCTTTTGGTGGGATAAGAATATTTCCAAAAGTAATTAGGAAAGATGTAAGTAGGCTGTTTCGGTTTTTTTATTGGTAACGCCACCTCTGTATGAAAATCACTGGCTGTGCTGTGTGCAGTCTGTGGCTGCTTTTCATTGTTGTAATACTCAACCATTGTAGTGTTAGGCAGCTGGCTGTGAACAGCGCGTAGCGTTGCGCAGTTGGAGGTGAGCCGCCAGCAGTGGTGGATGTGGGAAGAGAGATGGCGGAGTTTTGTAATTTGTCATGAACTGCTATATATATGATGATATCAAGGTAAATACATTGTTTGTTCTCTATTAATATCTTTCATTTGCTAACTATCCCTATCAATGGCGATTGTGCACCTGCACAGTCACAACAGATGGCTGCTGGCCATCTCTACAAGGACTACAGTGGGTCTGCATCTTTGATGACCCACCAGTACCATTATCTCTACAAGGACTACAGTGGGTCTACTGATGATCCATCAATACCATTATTTCTACAAGCACTGCAGTGGGTCTGCACCTCTGGTGGCCCACCAATACCGTAATCTCTACCAGGACTACAGTGGGTCTGCTCTGTGATGACCTACCCACCAATACTCTTCAAAACTTCGACTGACTCCGCTGTGGGTTTGCTCTGTTGTGGCCCATTACCTGTCAGCATGTCAAGAGTCAGCACTGTCTTTCCGTTGGAAGGACAACGCTACTTCTTCAAGACTGCATGGAAATCCACTACTTCCGTGTGCATTTTCTTTTACTGCACAGACTTTGAGAAAAACACTGCAATATGATGAATGATCAGGACTGTCTTTATGGACTGTGAGAAAATTTTAGCTTTTGACCAACATTGTATCAATAAGTGTGTGCCTTTGATTTTTTTGTTATTGTAATTGTGAAAAATTTTATCAAATCATTATTGGCCACTGCCCAAAACAATTTGTAAAATTTTTTGTGGGGAGCATGAGGGCTATGTAAGTAGGCTGTTTAGGTTTTTTTATTGGTAACGCCACCTCTGTATGAAAATCACTGGCTGTGCTGTGTGCAATCTGTGGCTGCTTTTCATTGTTGTAATACTCAACCATTGTAGTGTTAGGCAGCTGGCTGTGAACAGCGCGTAGCGTTGCGCAGTTGGAGGTGAGCCGCCAGCAGTGGTGGATGTGGGAAGAGAGATGGCGGAGTTTTGTAATTTGTCATGAACTGCTATATATATGATGATATCAAGGTAAATACATTGTTTGTTCTCTATTAATATCTTTCATTTGCTAACTATCCCTATCAGTAGTTAGTGCCTTCCATAGTTTGAATCTTTTATTTAGCTGGCAGTAGTGGTGCTCGCTGTATTGCAGTAGCTTGAGCAGCGAAGATTTTTGTGAGGTAAGTGATTTGTGAAAAGTACAGGTTAATGTTAGTCAGGGCCATTCTCTTGTAGAGATTATTTTAAGTCAGATTGCGTTGCGCTAAAAAAATATTGTGTGTCAGTTTAAGCACAGTCGTGTAAAATTGTTTAAAGGGGACGTTTCAAAGAGTATATCAGATAATGGTTGAATCAGTGCTATGCTACGGATTAGAACTATGGATCTTAAATGCGAATCTCAAAAAAGGACTAACTGCTGTGGAAATGGATTATTTGCGTAGGAGTGACAGAATAGCAAGAGTCGAAAGGAGAATTAATGATGAAGCAAGAGCTAGAATGAAGTCAAGTGATACAGTGATATAATAGAAGGAAAATCATTAAAATGGTACGGACATATGATGAGATTGCCGTATCATCGGTGGCCAAAGAAGGTTTATGAATGGAAATCACCCGGCAGACGTAAGCGCGGAAGACCACGACGTTCTTGGACAGACCACATGAATGAAGTTATGGAACATCGCAGCATCAACAAGGGAGATGCGCTTGCGCTGGATAAAGAGGCTTGGCGGTGGACAACAGGAATACAACAAGATGTTGTTATTAATTAATCTTTGTATTGTTTAATCCAGTAATGACAATAATAACATCTGTATGAAACACATTTTCTTAAATATCGCGGTTTCCAAGATGATCTCTCCAAACTTAATGTACCAAATTATCTTTCGGGGTATTTTCCACCCCTTGAAAGTGAAATTGGGCAAAAACGACAAAATACATATTGGATTATTCTTGCCCTTTTATTTACATGCCAAGTTTCATCAATATCGTTTATTTACACGTGGGAAGGCTCTCCTGTAAGTTTGAAGAAAACGAAATGCGATTTGGTTCCTGAGAGTTCAAGCTAAAGAAAGGTAAAGGGGCAGTTCCTGTGGTAACTCGTTTTCTTGCATCAAAACAGACAGATAAAAATTCTCTTCGGATGATGAAAGTCTGTGGAAGCACTTACGTTGAACGACTGGCTTGAGACTTCTATGAAATGTTTTCAGAAGTACTCTCAATCACGCTAAGAAGGCTGCCGGCGAAGTAGATCATCGAAGTACCTAGTCTCTCACTCTCTCTCTCTCTCTCTCTCTCTCTCTCTCTCTCTCTCTCTCACACACACACACACACACACACACACACACACATACACACATACACACACACACACACACATACATGAGAGAGAGAGAGGGGGGGCGGGAGGAAGAGAGGTGAGGGGAGAGAGTAGTTGCTGTAATCGGCAACGGTGGGCCTCTGTGATGTTACAGTTGCTGCAATATTGATGGAGTGTAAATGTGATTTGGCTGGTGCTACATAAAGCACAGCACAGTTTTCATTGTTCACTAGAAAATGGCTTCAATATAAAGGGCAAAACCTATCGTGGAGTAACATAATTAAATTTTCAGATACTAATGCGATAATTAATCAATTCAACGAAATTGTCAGTGAAATCAATAATGTACGTTTAAGCAAACTGACTTTTTAGGATCTCAAATCATCAGACTGTAATAGCTTTCCACTACATGTTCTTCCCACGTACTCGAAAGTTCGTTTTGCCCCAGTCATAGAGGCTGTCATACGGTCGTGGTGTAGAAGAAACTCCTGTTCAGGTGTTTTCTAACGACCGGATGGCATTTTGTCCTTTAGCTGCATCGTTTTTCTGACGAATAATTCTTTCCCTCGGAAGAGTTTCTATAGGTATGGATTGATATCTAAACCTTTCGTCTAGTAGTTCTAGCTTATACAAACTAACAAATACACTAAATTACTTACTCAATTTTAACACTTCACAACTTTTTCGGTTCCCCCCTTCCGCCCAATGGCGAATTCCAGACCATACTGAAAAGGCTTCGAAAGGTACACAATGTTCCAGAACATTCCAAAACATTCGGGACTGTCCTGGAATGTTCCACAATGCTCTGGAAAGTTCCGGTATGTTCTCGAACATTATGGAATCTTCCCAAATGTTCGAGAGTATTTCCGAACATTCCATGTTGTTGAATGCTCTCAAATGCTCTGGAATGTTCTCCAACACTATCGGGTGTTCTGGAGTGTTCTAGAAATTTCTAGGGGGCGAAACTTCCCATCCCTTATATTTTCAAAAGAACTCCCTTCAGATAAAAACGGGAGCCTTCTTCATGGATGGAGGGACAGAGTGCTTCCACACCACATAACTACCTTGATCGTGCCGAGACTCGTTTCTAAGTTTTAGTGACATGCACATCGTACACTTTCTTTTATAACAAACGTTGATGATTACCAACAGTTTACAAGAAAAATTAAAATATTTCCAATTACTAACAACTTACATCGGGTGCCATAGAGTTTCTAACATCTCTTCATTTTATTTTTGTAAGACGTCTCTCTATGTTATTACGTAAAGACCGTTAGTGAGCTGCTTCATGACAAATACCACTACGATTCCCTTCTCTTCTTTCCAGCTGATAGCAACTGCGTATTAATTTACATGTCCGTGACTTCAGATTTTGACACAATGTACATTCGTTAAAATGCGTTGTTTTATATACCTAATACACAAACATGCAATATATAAAGGGAATACGTGTTATGAAAATCCCAAAAAGTTCTTGGCCGATTTAATTCAAATTTTACACGATAATCCAACAAAATTTCGGATAGGTAAAGGCTATATATTTAATATATATAATACATAAATAAAGAGACTGATCAGCCAGAAGGTTATGAGCAAATACCTACTAGGCAGTATGTGCACCATTAGCACGACGCGTCGTGGCATGGACGCATTGAGGCCTTAGTAGGTCCCTCGAGGGTGTTGGCACTACATCTGCAAACATAAGTCACCTGATTCTATAAATTACGGGAAGGGGGGCCACGTTCAGTCATACCCCAGATATGTCCGACCAGGTTCAGTTCTGGTGTGCAGTGGGCCAGCACATCAATTGGAACTCACCACTGTGTTCCTCGAACCACTCTATCATACTCCAAGCCTTGGGACATGGCCACATACCTCGGGAAACGTGATAGTCATAAAGGTGTGTACGTAGTCTCCAACCAGTGTACGATATGCCTTGGCCGTCATGGCTCCTTGCACAAGCTCTATTGGACCCACGGGTGCCCACGTGAATTTTCCCCACAACTTAATGGAGCCGCCGCCATCTTGTCTCCGTCCCGCCGTACGGATTTAAAGGAGCTGTTCCCCTCGCAGACGACAGAGTCGCTTCTTCCCATCGGCGTGATGAAGAAGGTACCGGGATTCATCAGACCATGCAACGCTCTGCCACTGCGCCAAAATCGAGTGCCCATGGTCAACATTGCCACATGCATGGGTCGTCGGCTGCTGAGGCCCATCGTTAGGACTGTTCGTTGCCCTGTGTGTTCAGACAAACTTGCATGATGCCGCGTATTAAAGTCCGATGCTGGTTCCGCCACCTGTCCTGTTTTAGTAGTCTACCCAGCCTACGACATCCGACATTTAATGACGTTTGGAATTGGTTTCCCCTTGGTTTTGCCACGCTTTGAAGATGACACTCACCTCATCACTCCTCGGAAACCCGACAAGTCATACAGCTTCGGAAATCTCCTGGCAAGTGCCCGGACCATCACAAGCTGCCCTCGGTCTGACTCAGGGAGACCGCATGTCTTGCCCTTTCTACACATGATGCAACATGCACCGTGCGTGTATCTGACTTAGCAGTCATTCCTCGCCAGGTGACGCTGCTGTCGCGTGGACGGGCTTATATCGATAGTAGGTCAGTGGTCATAGTGTCCTACCTGCTCAGTGTATGTAAACATTGTTGCCAAAAAATTTCAAAAGTGAATCGATCGATATACTTCAAACTTTTCCACCTTACTTTTATAAACATTTTGATGGATACAGGATTCATAATTTTAATATACATAACATACCTACGTATATTCAAATTTAAACGATACTGAAATACACTCCTGGAAATGGAAAAAAGAACACATTGACACCGGTGTGTCAGACCCACCATACTTGCTCCGGACACTGCGAGAGGGCTGTACAAGCAATGATCACACGCACGGCACAGCGGACACACCAGGAACCGCGGTGTTGGCCGTCGAATGGCGCTAGCTGCGCAGCATTTGTGCACCGCCGCCGTCAGTGTCAGCCAGTTTGCCGTGGCATACGGAGCTCCATCGCAGTCTTTAACACTGGTAGCATGCCGTGACAGCGTGGACGTGAACCGTATGTGCAGTTGACGGACTTTGAGCGAGGGCGTATAGTGGGCATGCCGGAGGCCGGGTGGACGTACCGCCGAATTGCTCAACACGTGGGGCGTGAGGTCTCCACAGTACATCGATGTTGTCGCCAGTGGTCGGCGGAAGGTGCACGTACCCGTCGACCTGGGACCGGACCGCAGCGACGCACGGATGCACGCCAAGACCGTAGGATCCTACGCAGTGCCGTAGGGGACCGCACCGCCACTTCCCAGCAAATTAGGGACACTGTTGCTCCTGGGGTATCGGTGAGGACCATTCGCAACCGTCTCCATGAAGCTGGGCTACGGTCCTGCACACCGTTAGGCCGTCTTCCGCTCACGCCCCAACATCGTGCAGCCCGCCTCCAGTGGTGTCGCGACAGGCGTGAATGGAGGGACGAATGGAGACGTGTCGTCTTCAGCGATGAGAGTCGCTTCTGCCTTGGTGCCAATGATGGTCGTATGCGTGTTTGGCGCCGTGCAGGTGAGCGCCACAATCAGGACTGCATACGACCGAGGCACACAGGGCCAACACCCGGCATCATGGTGTGGGGAGCGATCTCCTACACTGGCCGTACACCACTGGTGATCGTCGAGGGGACACTGAATAGTGCACGGTACATCCAAACCGTCATCGAACCCATCGTTCTACCATTCCTAGACCGGCAAGGGAACTTGCTGTTCCAACGGGACAATGCACGTCCGCATGTATCCCGTGCCACCCAACGTGCTCTAGAAGGTGTAAGTCAACTACCCTGGCCAGCAAGATCTCCGGATCTGTCCCCCATTGAGCATGTTTGGGACTGGATGAAGCATCGTCTCACGCGGTCTGCACGTCCAGCACGAACGCTGGTCCAACTGAGGCGCCAGGTGGAAATGGCATGGCAAGCCGTTCCACAGGACTACATCCAGCATCTCTACGATCGTCTCCATGGGAGAATAGCAGCCTGCATTGCTGCGAAAGGTGGATATACACTGTACTAGTGCCGACATTGTGCATGCTCTGTTGCCTGTGTCTATGTGCCTGTGGTTCTGTCAGTGTGATCATGTGATGTATCTGACCCCAGGAATGTGTCAATAAAGTTTCCCCTTCCTGGGACAATGAATTCACGGTGTTCTTATTTCAATTTCCAGGAGTGTATATATGTAACAACAACGTACAGGTTTCTATGACCACCGACTGCAAGAAAGAAAACGCTCTGCTGCAGAAATGTTTCGCAAACAGTTTCAACTATGATAGCGTGGAATTTAAACAATTAGATATACTGCTTTCTCCATATACACTGTTTCTAGTTACGTATATTTTTAAACCTAAATTGTATAGACAACAATGTGATGTTTTCTTTTTAAGCTCACACAATGTTTTTACGGAAAGCAGTAAAGTAGAATGTCTCCACGGTCTTCACAGAAATCAGAAAACTGGAGGAACCTGGTATTTCCGACTTATCGGCTTATGACTGGAAAACTACAACAGAATCTGAATTTGCCATAAGAATAAACCAGATAAGGGTCACTGAGAGGGGGGGGGGGGCGATAGAAAATATGGAAGAAGTGGTGGGAGGAAATGAACATGGAGAGTGGAAAGAAGGAGATGGGCAGAGAGAGGGGACTGGAGGAAAGGGAGGGAGAGGTGGGAAGAGAAGTTGGATAAGGAGAGTGGGGGGGATGGACAGAGAGAGACGGAGGAGGGGGGACGAACAAAGAGATGGGGAGATAGACAAGGACAGGGAGGAGAATGAGATTAGGACGTATGTCCAATTCCGTAGAAATTAGGAACGAGTGTTTTCTCCTTACTTTCTCTTGAATTTAACGAGACTGAGCCACAGAAACTCGTGACCCATTATTGCTAGTAGTTTAAAAATAAACTCTAAAAATAATATCTGACCATAACATCTCGCTGACGATGAGACTGTTAGTGATGGAACACAAGGTCGGATTGATAGGGGATGGGGAAGCCAGTCCGGCGAGCCCTGTCAATATATTCATGCCAGAATTCTCGTCTTAAAAATTTTAATACTTAACAGAGAACTTAAATCGTCGTAGTCGGATAAGGATTTGAGGAGGTGCTGTCATAAAAACGAGTGTATTTCCACTTACTGTGTTAGCTGTGAGGAGGAGACTCTTAATAAGGAAACATCAGGAAAATCTGGAATTGCCAAAAACACATTTCCATGCCTAATACGCGGTAAGAAAACTGTAGGAATTCAAGTCAAGTTCTAGTCGTCTCGGAATGGATAAATACAGGTCCGGTATAGTTTTCAAAGCAATTTTATATGATACTTCCTGCAAAATCGTCTTAAGTTGAAGTAACAATGATGGAGGCAGATTGTGATCACGCACCCTTCTCTCCAAAGTAGATAAGAGAGGCTCAGTAGCACTGACATCTAATTGCTGGTGGCCAGGTGAGATGCGACAGATCACCCTCGTGCTCGCAAAACTATTCCTGGACTGGAGAACGATAATTGTGTCATGGTACCCCTGATCATGACATCGCATAATCATTGGCACTAATGCGACCTTGCAGAGTAGACATGGGCTCATGGATACATGACGGATAAGATCGTCACCGGACACCCTTAGTTATGCTACGAAGGATGAAAAAAATGGCTCTGAGAACTATGGGACTTAATTGCTGAGGTCATCAGTCCCGTAGAACTTAGAAATACTTAAACCTAACTAAACTAAGGACATCACACACATCCATGCCAGAGGCAGGATTTGAACCTGCGACCGCAGAGTCCGCGCGACTCCAGATTGTAGCGCCTAGAACCGCTCGGCCACCCCGGCCGGAACGAAGGATGTAGGCGAGATGCATCATCGAAGTAGCTAAATCGGAGCACCAACACCCACACATACACTCACACCCACAAACACACGCACACGCACACAAACACACACAAAGAGAAAAGGAGGGAGTGAGAGGGGGAGAGAGGGAGAGGGGGGAGGAGAGGTGGGGGGAGTGAGAGAGAGAAGGGGGGAAGGGGGACCTAAACGCGGCCGAGAGCTCGAAACAGTGTGAAAACAAGAATATCCAGAACAAAAGACATTCTGCAGTACCTCCTTAGTTCAGATTTTAAGGTTTCGGCCCCACGTTTCCCTGTTAGGGGCGTATGCATTACTGATGATTGGTTTTGGAATTCCAGTTCACTCTACAGTTCCCTGCCTATGGAGTTCCGTTCGCGTTGGTTTGATGCTGGTAGAGATCGCGAGTGCGATTTTCAGTTCCGCAGTGATTTTTGCAGCTGTCTTCCTCTTATTTTTCTTCAGAGTCCTCTTCAATGACCTTCCGCCACGCTCACTCAACACACACTTCCTCCCACGTCGTGGTTTACTGTATTTTTATTTTCTTGTTTTACCATTGTGCGGTATCTATCTCCGAAGCAGTGCCTCTTGAAACTTACCGACTACTTTTGTCACGGAAGCACCAATAATTTGCTCATTTTAGAATTCACTAAGGCCCGACACAATGCACTCAGAACTGCACAGAACAGTATTCTGACCACGACTGACACTTGCAAAGTGCTGAGAACATTGCATAGGTGTTGTTCGCCGTCTGATGCAACAGCGCAATCTGCAGGCTTGGCAGGCATCTCTATTTATGTTCAAGCATACATTTCTCGTGGTGTGTTAAAATAGTTGTCCAATCCCTGTAGTAAAGACTGCACAACAACCACTTCAGTCGTTAACATCCTGCAACAGGCGATCCACCAACAATGCAAGTTGATTATTAAAAAAAAAAAGGTATAAATAATACATGTATTTTGTATATTTATTCAGTCAATGAAAAATCAGATTTCACAGTCTCTTATTAGAGAAGATGTTACATGTAGTCTGAGATGTAGAGTCGTCGGCAGAAGTAGAAGCAACTTCAGGCGTGCGTTCAGAAAGTGTGATGAGAAATTTGTTCCTTATTTTGTACACTTATTTTCTGTCAGACAACATTAATAGTAACTTCAGACCAAGCGTCTGTTTACAGTTAGGTATTATCGGAAAAATTGTGGAAATATCTAATCAGATTTTGATGGGATTTCAAAATGCTGGAAGTAATGGCATATTTTTATTAAATCTTCCACAATGTGTAAGTCTGCATTTCACTAAATTGTGAAGAATAGTGCCTTGTGACAGAAACATCTGTCATTCACAATTGGAATCAGTCAAATTAAACAAATTCTTGAAAATAACTGTCTGCAGCCCTGCAAAAGGAAATGATTACACAGGCACTTGAGAGCCTTCGATTCATTGCCATGATACTGAGACGTTGCAGTCTATATAGGAAACTGTTTAAAAATCACTTGTGCACCCCATGTTGCTACAATGTGAGGGACCTAAACCAAGCAGGGCTAACGGGAAATGACGTATGTAAGAAAGGACGGCACGAATGATTAGCAAAAGAGAGATCCGGAAATGTTGAAGATTCTGAACTGTAAGACTTTTTATGGTAGCCGCTAACTATCCTTTGAAAACATGCTTACTGTGTTTCCAAAACAAGTTTTATATGAAAAACAGATATATATATATATATATATATATATATATATATATATATATATATATATATATATATATACTGATGAGCCAAAGCATTACGACGGCCTGTTTAATAGCTTGTTTGTCTGTCTTTGAAACGAATACATCACTGATTCTGTGTATCAGGGATTCGAAAATTTGTTCGCAGGTTTGTGGAGGTACGTGTCGTTAGCTGTCTACGCACAGTCATGTAATTCGCATAAATAACAGACCACTGATATCTTACCCGGTGATGTAGCAAGATATTGACCCAGACGGGCTTCATAGGATATACATCGGGTGAATCTGGTCGCCCAGGCATCAACGTGAATCCGCTATAATGCTCCTCAAAACACCGTAGCACTCTTCTGGTTACGAGACATGGACAACTATACTGTCGGAAGATGACATTGCCGTCTGCGAAGACACCAAGCATGAAGGGCTGCAGCTGGTTCGCAGCTGTCAGCGAGTCTTGGACTACTACGACAGGTCCCACGCAAGCGCAGGAGAATGTCTCCCATTGTATAACAGTCCTCCCACCAGGCTGCGTCCGTGGCGGGCTGCACATCTGGAGCCGCCGCTGAACTCGATGACACCGTTCGTGGATACGACCATCAACCTATTGTAGCAATAATATGGTTCCGAAGAACCGACAATTTTCCATTGGTCGACGGTCGAATCCCGATGGTCCCTTGCCCACTGCCATCGTAACTGACGATGTTGTTGGGTCAAAGTGTGAACTTGTAGAGGTGGTCTGCTGCGGAGCTCCATGTTCAACAATGTGCGATGAACAGCACTGCGCGCTTTCGGCAGAGCTTCCCAGATCACCATCTACCCTACTTTACAGAGCAGGCAAACCTCCGAATCCAAGGTCTGTGAAGAGTCGTAGACGTGTAACAATTTAACGCCTTGTGATATTTCCAGGGCCTGTCCTACCTCTTTCAGTAGTCCCCCTCTTTCGCTAGATGTCTCAGGCAGTAACAGGTGAACATTCGACCAACTCTGTGCAATAATAATCGGCCGTTTGTGAAAGTAGCTTATCTCAATGGATTTCCCCGTTTCGAGCCCATATATTCGGTAGGGTGATCTCCCGCCTGTGTCTGCGCCGCTTACATACTTTTTTTATCACGTCACGAGCGAGCAACGCCAACAGACGGCATCCAACGTCGCGGTGGGCAGTGGTCATAATGTTTTGGTTGATCAGTGTATTTCAGCCTCCTCTCCCATAGAGCACTCCCTTAGAATACAAGTGCGGCCTTTTGGTTGTGTTTCTGACTAGTACCCAACCCGGGTTCCATACTAGCTAGCGTGTAAATTTTCAGCAATGTTGCCCGAACTCTATCCGTTTGAATCACCTTCGTTGAGCCAACGGCTTTGTCGAAGTGTGTGGAGGAATGGAAATAGGCTTGGTCACACGCATGACTGCGGCCTGAGACAAAGGATGAAGTAGCAACGACCAGCAGTATCAGCATGCAAAAACAAAAGAAAACCACTGCATTAGAGACACCAAATTTGTATGCATTTGCCATTTGGCTTACAATTAAACTGCCACGATGATACCTCCACAGATAAAAGATCCTGGATTATCCCGCCATTCGAATCTCCGGAAGGTAGGAAGGGGGGCTGCCAAAGAGCTAAGACCAGGAGAAATATAAAAAGCCTACGAAAGTGTAATATTCTATGACGCGGAGCGTAGAATGTCAAAAGTCCGAATGTTGTAGGGAAGTCTGAAAAGAGAAATCCAAAGGCTCAGATTAGATAATTATAATCGCAGTCAGTGAATTGAAATGGGAAGAGGCAATTCTGGTCAGACAAACATGGGGTGATATTAATAGTAGTATGAAATGATGTACCGAGAGTAGCATTGAACATGAACAGGAAGGTGCGGGATAGAGTGAGATACTGTGAACAGTTGGGTAATACTATCATTCTCATCAAAATTGGCAGCAAACCAACGGTACTGACGTTAATTCATTTATTCATGCCGACTTCAGAAGCAAAAGATGTAGAGGAAGTATATGAAAATACTGAAAATGTAATGCTGTCTACAAAGGAATTTAAAGGTCTAATAATCATTGGTGACTGGAACGTTATGGTAAAGGAAGAAATACGAAACAGAGTCGCGAAACAAATGGGCTCGGTAAGGAGAAAGACTGAGTTCTGCAATAAAGTTTCAGCTGTTAACAGTTTATACATTTTTTAAAATAACGATGAGAAGAGGTATTCTAGGGAAAGGCCTACAGATATGAGTAGTTTCCAACTAGATTACATCAAGGTCAGACAGAGATATCGAAATCAGGTACTGGACTGTAAGGCGTACTCTGCAGCAGATGTTGACTCAGATCAAAATGTACAAGTGGGCAACGAAAGGTAATTCCTTCAAATTTTTTGTGAAAACTTTTAAAGCTTTTTAAATAAAACAAGTGCTATTGATATCCCCACGTTTTTAATCTTCGTGTGTACATAATTGAAACCCTCTGCCGCTAGAGATCTTTGAATTATAGCGTGTAAAATGGGAGTGTTTAACGTAATTATGTATGTGGGTGAGAAACACTGTGCTGTTATTGAGTTTAGAATTGGAAGAGCTCGTCCACGCATGGAGCAGCCTCTCCATCATGACAATCCCAGACCACACACGAACTCTGCGATGCCTGCAACAATCCGACGCCTTGGTTTTACGGTCATCCATCATCCAGCGTATAGTTCCGACTTGGCCCCATGCGATTTTCGTCTGTTTCCAAACCATTAAGAATACCTTCGAGGATTTCACTTACATAGTGACGAAGAGATGCAAGTAGAGATGAGGTTGTGACTGTCAACAAACTAAAACATTCCACGGTGTCGGTATCAATAAAGTAGTCTCTTGTTGGGAGAAATTTCTTCATTGTCAGGGTGACTCTGTCGAGAAATACATGTATATATATGAATAGATGTAGAATGTTAATAACGTTTGTTTTATTTAAAAAGCTTCAAGAGTTTTCACATAAACAATTCGCAGACATTACTTGTCAGCATACTCTCATATTGTTGATGAAAAGAAGATAGCAGTTTAAGAGAACCGTCCGAAAAAATCCTTGTGGAAATATGTGTGTTATAGAAATACTGAAGAATGATGAGGAGTGTTTGAATTTCTCTGATTTTGTACATACTGCAACAATTCATACCACAAAATGGTTCAAATGGCTCTGAGCACTATGGGACTTAACATCTGAGGTCATTAGTCCCCTAGAAGCTAGAACTACTTAAACCTAACTAACCTAAGGAGATCACACACATCCATGCCCTAGGCAGGATTCGAACTTGCGACCATAGCGGTCGCGCGGTTCCAGACTTCATACTACACTAGGCGGCTTAGAGGAAGAAGCAGATGCGTTAATAAAAACTTCTCTAAATGTCATCGGTAATGCATGCAACTCAGTAGAAAATAAAGCAACTGATGAATGGTATATAGAGGTTAGACAATGTTTTAAGAAGAAATCTGTACAGTACAAAGAAGATTAGAAGCTCTGAAAAAATTAAAAGGAAACAAAATATTCAGTATGTCTTCTTGTCCCCTTCCGTGACTAACTCCTTTATTCAGGCCATATCCACATTGATTCCTGCACTCTTAAATGTGTATTTTACTTAAAATGAAACAGACACCTAAGGCACAGTTCCATAAAGAATTTATTGATCACCAGAATTATTGATCGCCAGATTTAGAAAAATCCATAAAATGTTTAACGGACAGAGTGTCCGTAATTAACAAGTTTAAAAACAGGACAACTGCTAGGAACGACGTCAAATAGGAACAGCATATTACTGACGCAGGGGAAAATGTCACTGAACGAAAAAAATTTAACCGAAATTTGCCAAATAGACGCTGCTGGAAGCGTGAGAACATTTACACCAGCAGACGCGCGACACACGGCTGTTGTTTGCACCCTGGACGCCCTACATGACTGTCTCCATGAAGGATCCCGCGCTGCTGGTAAAGCTGTTTTATAATAACGGTGACTGTGGAGCCATAGCTATTCAGAAGTTCTGTACACTGGGAGGTATAAAAAAAGTCATTGATCCGATGTATGCTAAGGGTCTGGAGAAAATAATTACAAAACTAGAAAAGACAGGCTCTTTTGAAGTACAGTGTGGCGGAGGGAGGGAAACAGTTGACCCGACTTCTGTCGGAGAAGTGGTCGCAGCATTGCAGGAGGGATCGTCCAGTGGTGTGCAAAGATGCAGTTCACGGGGGATTGCCCGAACGTTGGACAAGCCTGCCAGCTCAGCGCACGAAACAACCTGCACTGCTATCCATACAAAATCACTCATATTCAGGAGTGGCTACCTGCTGACCTGCCAGCAACACAAACGTTCGCTCTGGCATTTCTTGCTCTCATAGAGGTGGACAATGAACGGCAATGGAACATTCTGTGGACAGAAGAAGCCCATGTCAATACGGAAAACTGAAGAATATTGGCGACGGAAAACCCGGACGCACATCAACCGATGCAACTTCTTTCTGCAAGAGTGAATGTGTGGTGCTCGTGGACGGCATAGTTTATCTTAGGGCAACATTTCTTCAAAGAGTTGAGTCCTGCGGATCCTTTTACCTTCACTATGACAGTTAAACGCCTTGAGAGTCTTTTACACATCAAAGTCATTCCAACTATTCAACAGCATGGATGTGTGGGTAAGATAATTTTCATGCAAGATGATGCCGCCTCCCACAAAGCACAGCCACTGAAGCGGCTGCTGCAGAGGCATTTCGGAAATGCATTATCACCCGTCATTTTCATGCAGCTAGGCCGTCCAGGTCACCCGATCTCAATCCGTGTGATTTCTTGCTGCGGAGTTTTCTGAAAGATCTTGTGTTTAGTGCGTAGCTGAATTGAAGGAACACACCGTGCAACGCATTCTGAGCGTGATACCAGAGTCACTCCGATGTGTTGTGGGACATGCTGTTTCTCAATTTCAGCTTGTGGCAGAAAACGATGGACGGCCTATTGAAACATGTCTCGCGAATCAGCAAACGATGTAATTTTGTATTTTGTACGGTTTTTGACCTTAGAACAATTAAAAACCGATTTTTGACATTCGAAGTGGTACGGTTTTCTGTTATGAATGGGCGTACCTAAACAATAGTGCCATATATGAATATAATTTTCGTTTTTTCCTCTGTTTTCCAAAAAGTTCCCTCTGCGTCGATAAAATCCTGTTTAAATTTGACGACATTATGAACAGTACTCTCTTTCTACAACTTTTAGGAACCTGAATTTTTATTATGGACACCCTGTATCAATGAATCAAGGAATAACGTCCATTGCACTTGAGGAATGCATAGGGACTAAAAACAGCAAGGAACCCGTGGATTGGAGTATATACAAAAAATAGTTAAAGACGTTCGGTGCAATACCTACTGTAATGTGAAGAGGTTGACGCAGAAGGAGAATTCGTGGTGTGTGGCATTAGACTAGTAAGAAAACTGACGACTCAATAAAGGGGACCAGAAAGACCAGGTGAGGCTAACTACAGCGCACACAAAGTCAACGAACGGATGTGAGCTTTCTGTTCAGCTGCACGTAAGCCAGTGTGGTGTAGGCGGCAGAAACTTCAATTACCACATTTAAAACTGTATTCCCGCAAGAGGATCCTACTGTACCAATGTTTGACAGCCGTACACACTTACAGCTGAGAGGAATTATTACTAGCACCACCTTCACTGAATACAATCACGACTACCTAAAGAGAATTAGTCATCAGGACCTGATGAAATGTCACTGAGATTACCCGGCGAACACGCAACGAATATAAATAATTTCCTAGATATTAGTTATCAGGTTTTCTGGCGCAGCGACTGGAAAAGAACAAAATTCCTGGTTACAAAATGGGTCACAGATCGAATCCCATAATTACAGACCAATACAGCTGTCCTTCTTTCGCATGATTGTAAAGCAAATTCTAAGCCGCTCATTAAGCTTCCTGGATATACAAGTAGGAAAACTAGTAAATCTGGAAAGGGAAATCCAAGGGCTCAGTCTGGATAATTATAATGGTGGTCACTGAAGTGAAATGGAAAGAGGCATTTATGGTCAGATGAACACTGGCTGATATCAATAGTAGGATGAACTGGAGTAACGGGAATAGCAATGGACATGAAAAGAAAGATGCAGCACAGAGTTAGTTATTGTAAACAGTTCGGTAATACGATCATTCTCATCAGAATTGACAGTAAACCGACGGCAATTACAGTAATTCAGTTATTCATACCGAAGTCAGAAACAGAAGATGCAGTTACGCAATAATTTATTGCTGAATCGTTTATAACAGTTTATCAAAAGACGGCCACAATAACTAAGGCAACAAAGGTGTTCAAGATCTGCGCTCTTATCCAATCAGTCATCATTTACTCACCGAGGAAGCTTGACTTCAACTGCTACGCATCAGAGCTATAATTCTAATGATATATCCACAGTTGAATATGGGTCTCTCCAGAGCCAAAGCCTGCAGGCACCTATAAGTTAAGAAGCAAGACCAAGTACCTTACTCTTATCCGAAAGAAATAATTCCTTTGCAAAGTAGAAAAGATTGCCAGAAAAGACAGAAGAAAGGTAAGAAGTCGAACCTAATAGGAAACTGTTTGAGTCTGATCAAGCAGACAAAAAGAAAACAAAGCAAAACTTGAATACATTGGCGAAAAAGCCAGGAACGTTTCACTGTACAGGCTGTTCTGAAAAGCACAATAATCCTCCTACACGAGACTGGGGCCAATGTCTAAAATGCGAGGAATGGCGGCACGAATGCTGTTCTTGTTATGAAAGTTGTGGACACTTCAATCCTGATCTTTGTTAAACAGAATTTCCTCTGGTCGGAATATTTTCGCAAATTTTTTTTGACCAGCATCCAGCTTGTTCCTTAAATCAAATCTGATGTTAACATACAGCCAAAGAAACTGGTACACCTGCCTAATATCGTTTAGGGCCACCGCGAGCACGCAGAAGTGACAACACGATGTGGCGTTTACTCGACCTGTCTGAAATAGTGCTACAGGGAACTGACACAATGAATCCTGCTGGTCTGTCGATAAATCCGTAACAATACATTGCAAGGCATCCTAGATATGCTCAATAATGTTCATGCGTGGGAAGTTTGGTAGTCAGCGTAAGTGTTCAAACTCAGCTGAGTGTTCCTGGAGCCACTCTGTAGCAATTCTGGACTTGTGGGGTGTCGCATTGTCCCACTGGAATTGCCCATGTCCGTCGGAATGCACAAGGTACATGAACTGATGCAGGTGGTCAGACAGGACGCTTACGTACGTGCCAACTATCAAAGTCTTATCTAGACGTATCAGGGGTCTCTTATCACTCCATGTGCACACGCCCCACACCATTACAGAGCTTCCACTAACTTGAACAGTCCCCTGCTGACATGCAGGTCCATGGATTAATGAAGTTGTCTCCATACCCGTACATGGTCCATCAGTTCGACACAATTTGAAACGAGTCTCATCCGAGCAGGCAACATGTTTCCAGTCATCAACTGTCCAACGTCGGTGACGACGGGCCTGGGCGATGTGTAAAGCTTTGTGTCGTGCACTCATCAACATTGCACGAGCGGGCTTTCAGTTCCGAAAGCACATATCGATGATGTTTCTTTGAATGTTTCGCACCCTTACTTTCCTGATGACTCAGCATTGAAATCTGCAGCAATTTGCAAAAGGGTTGCACTTCTGTCTCGTTGAATGATTCTCTTCGAATCCTGCCTGGGGCATGGATGTTTGTGATGTCCTTAGGTTAGTTAGGTTTAACTAGTTCTAAGTTCTAGGGGACTAATGACCTCAGCAGTTGAGTCCCATAGTGCTCAGAGCCATTTGAACCATTTGATTCTCTTCAGTCGTCGTTGATCCCGTTCTTGCAGGATCTTTTTGCAGAAGCAGCAATGTAGGAGATTTGATATTTTACCTGAACCCTGATATTCACGTTACACTGATGAAATGGTCGTGCGGGAAAATCTCCACTCATCGACAGCTCGGAGATGCTGTGTCTCATCGCTCGCGCGCCGACTATAACACCACGTTCAAACTCACTTATATCTTGATACCCTGCCATTGTAGCAGCAGTAACCGATCGAACAACTGTGCCAGGCATTTGTCTTACATAGGCGTTGCCGACCGGAGCGCCGTATTCTGCCAGTTTACACATCTCTGAATTTGAATATGCATGACTACACCAGTTTCCTTGGCTCTTCAGTGTATCGTGTTCTGAGAACAGAGTACACCACGTGTATGATGCTATAAATTAAATAAAGAATGCTAAGAAACAGCGTACATTAGGTGTATGTATGTTGCACATTTAATAAAAAAGAAGAGCTGAATGGCACTTATGTTTTTCTCATAGTAATAATAACGCGCAAATTCACCCCGCTAGAAACTCGGTTCGGATAAGAGAGCGGTCGGATAAGAGAGCGAATATACATTATTTGGTTCAAATGGCTCTGAGCACTATGCGACTTAACTTCTGAGGTCATCAGTCGCCTAGAACTTAGAACCAATTAAACCTAATTAACCTAAGAACATCACACACATCCATGCCCGAGGCAGGATTCGAACCTGCGGTCACGCGGTTCCCGACTGAAGCGCCTAGAACCGCACGGCCACACCGGCCGGCTTATACATTATTTGTTTTGCTATGTGCTCATTACAGTCTCGATTTTACGTATGACTTTAGGGCTCTGTCGTAGATAGGTAAAAGTCAGATGAAATGCCAGTTAAAATATGAGTGGTTCGTTGAGCAAGTTCCGCGGCCGGTGTCAAGATGAACGAAATTGATCTGGGCGTTGTACCGCGTCATTGTATAAAATATAAAGTACTATAAAGTTTATACTTTACAAAATCGGCAAGGGCAAAACAGGTTTCACTGAAGAAAGGTGGCCCTAATTACTAGAAAATATTGGTATCAATACATTTCTTGAACTTTATCAGCCCTATAATATAATACAGTTTTTTATGACGAGAGGGAAAGAGTAGAAAAGAGGCTATTCATAGACTGTCCTGTTTGTCGATAATTCGCATCCGTCTGCAAATCAGCGAACGGTCTTCGGTGGACGTGTTTTCCTTCCTGGTGGGCGTGGGAATGTACTGACGGTCCCTCTACAGTGTTTGTTTCGGCTGTCGCGTCCGCACTGCTGCGCCTTCTGGCCCGCGACCGCTCGCGGGCTCGCCGGACTGTGACAGCGAGTGGCCGGGACGGCGCCAGTTTGTACCCAACCTCTATATCAGTGTTGCCAGGCTGCTTAACAATCTGAATCACCTCTAGTATTTTGATTTAGGGCGTCCACGACTCTTCTGCTAATGCACGGGCTTCCTGGAACATGAAAGGCAATCCCAAATCGCGGTGTTCTTCCGCTGTCGCCGATTTATTGTGTTGTTCTAATTGCACGGAGCGTTCATCTTCTGATAGTCGTGTGCTGACCGCCTCCCAGTCTCTCTCATGTAGGCAGCTCCGCACTCACAACGTAGCTCACATACTCCTGCAGTGTTAAGGTTGTTCACTGCAGTATTAATGCCGTGCAGTGCATCCGTGGTAGAACTTATCATGGAGTGGTTCCTATGGTTCCTTCAGACAATCGGTTTGAAAGCTCGTCGGCGGACAACGCTGCCTAGGCGTTCACTGAAGCCTTTCACATACGGTAAGTGCACTTACGGAAGCTTGTCTTCCTCGTGTAATTCTCCTGCCAGGAAGAAAACATGTTGATATGCACACAGGTATCAATCAGTGACAAGCCGGACAGTCCATGAATAGTCCGCTTGTTACCCTTTTACTCTCGTCATGACTTATGTTATAGGGGCAATAAAATTCCAGAAAAATGGCTGTTGATGACGGAAGTTTGCAGCAAAGAGGGGAACCCATGAGGAATGTAGTAATAAAACGGCCAAAACGTCGGTCTTATACGAGGGCATGCTGAAATGTAATGCCCCCGAATTTTTTTATTGCGTCCTCAATATCGATTAAGGTATTACACAATATGCATATTAGTCTGTTGACTTTGCCGCTTCGCTGACGCAAGTAGCTGCCCTCTGCATCTACAGGACTCTGAATTGTGTGAGACATGCATGTCATCTCACTCATTACAGCAATGTCAATTTCTTACTAGCACATATCGATATGCCCACATCTGAGAGCAACCTATGAGGAACCGCGACATTTCGTTGCGTTGTTGTACCGTTTCTGCCGGAGTGAGCTCACTGAGGAAGCATTATTATTAGTCACAATACGTTGCGAAGCAGACGGGGAACTAAATTGTCAAGAAATTTCTATCTCGGGTTGAGCTGCTAAATATTGAATACAGGCTGGCTGCAAATTATTGAATAAGATGCTGAAGAGTATTTATGGATGTTGAAAAGAGTCTTGTTAAGAATTGTGATTTAAGGTAAATTTGCAGCTTAAGTAATTTTGCTATTTACCGCTGTAATGTAAAATTAATTGTCGTACCGAAATTTGGTAGAAAGATTTCTCATTGTTTGCTCACAGCTAGGGAAGTTAGTTCTCCTGTATATTTTCTGAAAGAATAGAGACCATTTTGGATAGATTAATATTTTCTGAAAAGTAAGATTTTGAATAATGAACCTGTGAAAAGAAAACGAATCATTTTTGTATAAAGTCAATACCGTTTACCATCTTGAAAGTCAAGCTATAAAATAATTCTTTCCTATAAAATCGTTTCAGAAAAATTATTTGTAGAACATTGGCATCCAAAATTATTCCCATGCAAGATATACTATGTTTTTCGCGTCCGCATTGTGCGTTGCCGTACACGCGCTGTTGGATATCATTTTTAGTTTATCATTTTAATTCAGCTTTACTGAGCGCTGCTTGCTGTACCACAGTTACGAGAGAAAAAGAAATTGCTGGCCCGAGGTAAGAGCCATTATAGTTCAAGGTTGTAGTCATATTGTTACAGAATATATACAGAAAAGTGTCATCACACAATCAGAGATTAAGTTTGAAAGGTAACTCTGGCGGAGCTATTTAAATGAATGAGAATGTAGGGAAAAGTTAGTGTAATAACAACATTTATTTTTCCAAAACAAGTCATAAATTATGCTAAACAAGTTATCGATTGAATACTAATAGGTTATATACTACTCAAGTGGGTTGATCCTGGGTGGCAGAGACAGTTTAACTAGGTGAACAATGAGTCAAGTACTCAGACTTTAAAAATGTGGATAACGCAATCTGAATTGATCCCACACTGAGCAGACTTTGATTGATCAAATCTACTGTAGTGTCTCTACATAGGTGCAACTGAGAGCAAATGGCGATTGAGATCTGTACGCCCTGACAATGCCGGAGCTGCAGTACGTTACCCTGTTTGCTTCGTGCGGCGACGTGACTTGCAGCTGGAAAAATGTGTTCGGCTGAGGTGAGATGTGGAGGCGGCACTCGTGAATCGATCGCGGCCACGACATAAATGCAAAAATCTCACGGTCTAGCGATCAGGTAGACGGATCGCAATTGACTCTCTACCAGAGCCCTGAAATCACGGTAGATTTCAGTGTGTGACACACCCGTTCGCTGGTCGTACCAAGGATCAATTTGGCTCACTTACACGACAGAGCGCACAAGAATACTAAACCTCAAGACTGGTAAACCAAAAACGAATAAGTGTGCTCTCGGCAAACGACTAGTCCGAGACATTTGAAGGCACTCTGTCGGTACAGTAAGGGCTCCCCGGTCTAAACTGCTCATAAGTGAAGTCAGTCTCAGGACAGGTCCCAAGTACCAACCACACATGCCAAAGCTTCGACCAGAGGTGTCTACCAGACCAAAGTCCCACACCCATAGTGCTTCGTACCATTCCAGAAAAAAATCCGTTTTTCCCGCAAAGTGCACGAAAGACAGCACCTTCACACCATCTTGAGCCAATCACCGGGATCTAGAACCGCTAAATCTCACCTCCAACACGACAGCACGAACTCATGTCAAGCCAAGCCAAGAGTTAAGAAACCTGCGTCTCTTGTAAAAATAAAAAAAAAAAAAAAAATAAAATAAAAAAAACCGCTTTCTTACGTTTTCACAGAGGGGAAAGGGATGATTTTTTTTCTGAAGCCGTGTCTCTTCCCACGGCAACAAGCGAACAGGTACAATCTCAAAGATTTTTATCTAAATTGCCTGTGCCTTGGAACTTGTCAGTGTTAGCTATGAGGTGTAATAAACGTTGTACAGGCACCGGATTTTTCTTATACAACCGGGGTGGCCAGGGGAAGTAGTTCACTGGCCTATTTGCACTATCAGCAAACTTGAAAACTGGTCAATTTTTATTATGTGGTGCTCTGCACACAATGCCCAGTTTACAACTACACTGTGCTGACGCGTTCCTTTAGACCATCGCTCTCTGCTGGCGCCGCGGCAGGTAGAGCGGCACTGTTCTGCTGGAGCCCTGTCCTGATGAGGGGCTGCCCTGTCTGCCCTGTACGGCTGTGGACCTGTCCGGCAAGATTTACTGAGGGATGAGCTCGCCGCCAATTGCTTTCAACTCCAAATATGGCGTTTCCACGAGCTAAGTACCATAAAAATACCTCATGCTTTTAGCGCCTTACCAGGCTCCATCAATGTCTGCTCAGGTCGTTAACTTTCTAGAGTGTCGCACAAGGTGCATCAGGTTGTAATGAAATCTGTAATAATTTTCTGTATGCGAGAAACAAGTGAGATAGTAACTTGTCCTTTCCCAAGTTTGATAGCTCAAGTTCAGTTTAGAATTTATTTTCTTGTTATAAAAAGTACATTTCACTGAAACATGTGATACATCCGTGTCTGAAACATTTTTTATAGTCTGAGTTTTCCTTTTGCAAGTTAGTTTAATACATGTCAACTACTGATTTTAGTAGCTATTTTGGATAGGTTATTCAGACATAATTTAGCAGTTCATTTGAAATGTAATCTTTATTGTTTTATTTTGGCGTATTACTGAGATGCTGAGAATTATCCAGTGTAACATCAGGCAACATACCACGCCTTGAGTAACATACGGCTTGAGTAATCACATTTTTCAGTAATTAGTTTCGTGTGCACACACACACACACACACACACACACACACACACACACACACACACACACACACACAGCCGGCCGGAGTGGCCGTGCCGTTCTAGGCGCTACAGTCTGGAGCCGAGCGACCGCTGCGGTCGCAGGTTCGAATCCTGCCTCGGTCATGGATGTGTGTGATGTCCTTAGGTTAGTTAGGTTTAATTAGTTGTAAGTTCTAGGCGACTGATAACCTCAGAAGTTAAGTCGCATAGTGCTCAGAGCCATTTGAACCATTTGAACACGCACACGCACACGCACACGCGCGCGCGCGGAGAGACATAAAAAGAGAAAAGTTACAATTGTAGAGTGTAAGATAGCAGTTTGTAACGTAACTATGTAGGTGCATGAGGAACAGCGTGCTGTGTTCGAGGTTCCAATTGGAACGTTAGAAGAATGAAAGCTATGTTCGATGACAACTGTATCGAGATCAGTAATGTGGATGTTGAGTTCTTTGTACTGGTAATGAAGGAGGAGGGAGTGCCAACCTCAATGTAAGTGACAGAGATCGAAGTGGACGACCGCGTACGGCAATCCATCATACTCATCGGAATAGGGTTTATGAACTCAGCCAAAGAAAATCTACGCATAACACCGATACAGCTGTCAGGTAAGCGTGGCATATCACGAGGACGTCTATAGGCCATTCAATGCAGAAGTACGGTACAGAAAATGTGTGCACGATGGATGCCCTGATGCCCACTACTGGAATGAAAGAAAGAAGATTTTTTCCTGTGCCAAGAGTTTCTTTTGCGCTTTGAACGTGAGGGTGAAGGGTTCGTTAACAGCATTGTGGCAGGTGATTAAAATGATTAAAAATGGGTTCACCATTTCGACCACGAAACCAAGCGAGCGGCAATGTAATTACGCCACAAAGAATCAACAATACCTAAAAGGTTCAACACCATGCCATCAGAAGGCAAAGTCTACCACACTGTGTTATCGGATGTTCAAGATGTGGCACTATTGGAATTCATGCCTAGAGGCACCAGTTTAAACTCTGCAAAGCTTTGCGAGACCCTAAGGTAACTGAAAGCACGAATTCTTAGAATTCGTGCGCACATGGAGCGCCCTCCCCTTTACCACGACAAAGCCAGCCATACACTAGTGCTACATCTGCCAGAATCCGACAGCTCTGCTGCGTTTAATCTATCATGCTCCTTACTGTGCCGACACTGGTCCACCCGATTTTTATCTGTTACCAGAGTTTGGAGAAATATCTTGAGGGCTTCACTCTGATAGAGACGAACCACTGGAAGCAGCGGTGGTGGCGTTGTAGTGATTCAAACATCTCGATCTTCTCACGACTATGTTGAGAAACAGAAATGTAGACATGAGGAAAACTGATGTAGAAAGTTAATAAAATTATTTTACTTAAAATTATTAGTGGATTTTTACATACGAAATTCGGAGGCATTACTTTTCACCACGCCCTCGTAGGTGGTACGTATATTGTAAAGTATTTTATATTTTATAAGATGAGGCGATGCAACAACTGGAAGAATTTACTCGACTTTTCTCGAGTATACCATTCAGAATTGCCGCTCTTATGAAACACAGCAGCCTTAATTTGTACGAGCATCTTGCACCAATAGAATCTGGTTAGCAGGTAGATTCCATCTTCCTAGACATCCATAATGTCTTCGACACTCAACCACACCGTGACCACAGCCTATACACTACCGTAGGGAGTATCTTTGAAATCATTACCTTAGCGAATGTTTCACTAGGAGAACTCAGCATATCATACTGAACGGCGAATGCTTCATAGAAACGAACAGTGTGGCGTGGGGGAAAAGGGTCACCGATATTTTCAGTACAAATAAATATCATACGGGATCAGCATCACTATAAGGTTTTTTGCTGACGATGCAGGACGACAGGAATTGCAGGAAGACTTGGACAAGTTGTTGCCCCGGCGGTAACGGCTACGCAATGCGATAAGAACTGTTCCCTACCTCCACGTCATACTCCACAATCCATCTTGCGGTGTGTCGTGGAGAGTAATTCTGGTACCACTAACTGATCCTCCCTACCTTGTTCCACTCGCGAATGGCGTGCGGGAAGAATGGCTGTCAGTAGACTTCGTATTAGCTCTACATCTCGAATTTTCTCATCTTGGTCATTTCGCGAGATGTATATTGCGGGAAGTAATGTGTTTTCCGACTCTTCCCGAAAACTGCTCTCTCGAAATCCCAATACCAAACCTCTCCGTGAAGCACAACGCCTCTCTTGTGCCGTCTCCCTCTGAAATTTGTTATGTATTTGTCTATGTAAGTAACTGGCGCCAACTAATGATCCCGCGACGAAACGCACCGCCTTTATTTGGTTCTTTTCTACAGCTTCTATTTATCCTCCCTGGTAATGATCTCAGACAGACGAACAGTACTCGAGGATTGGTCAAACAAGTGCATTGTACCCCACTTTTTTCATGTATGAGCTACATTTCCTTAAGATTCGTCCTATTAATCTTAATCTGGCATTTGCTTCTCCTATTTTCTTTATGTGGTCATTCCATTTCACGTCGCTCTGAATAGTTACACCTAGACATTTCGCGGTAGATTGTGTTTTCTGTCATTTGTCATCAATAGAGCATTTTGCCGCAGTGGATTACTGTTCCTATGTATGCGCAATACGGTACATTTATTTACATTCGGAGTCAACATTGTAAATAATAAGTGCCCTATCACATTTCAGTTGGGTGTTCCGGAAATTAAATTTACGTATGTCGATTTTGTTCCATTCAGAGCGACATGTTAGAGTTTCATCTTTAAGGAAGTTTTGTATCCAGTCGAAAATCTGACATGATTCTCTGTAAGGTCGTATTATTTCACTAAATGGCAGTGCAGGATGGTGTCAAATGCCTTCCTGAACTCTAGGAACACGGCATCAATGTGAACGCCATTGCCTACAGCGCCTTGGATGTGACTGACGATCAGATCGAGCTGAGTTTCGCAAGAGCTCTGTTTGCGGAATCCGTGTTTATTTTTTTAAGTGAGTTTTTCGTTTTCCGGAGACCTCATAATCCTTGAGCATAAAAAGGCTCCGTAGTTCAACAACGGATCGGCGTCAACGATATAGTCCTATAATTAAGGGCATTTGTGCTAGTATTCTTCTTGGAAACAGGAACTGCCTGCCTTTTTCCCAGAAGCTAGGTATCTTTCGTTGCTCCAAGACGTTGCTGCTAGAAGTGGAGCGGTTCTTTCGCACAATCTTTGTAGAATCTTTTAGGTATATCCTCTTGTCCTGAAGTCTCTTTACTACTAAGCGATAGCAGTTGTCTTTACACCCCACTATCGGCTATCTCAATATATGCCGTTTCGGTGTTTGTACTATAATTGAAATAACAATTTCGGAATACCAAATTCAATATTTTGGCCTTCTCTCAGTCATATTCCGTTCCCGTGCCACTATGGTCACTGAGCGAAGGATTTAAAACCGCTTATTGATTTTAGGGAGACTAAAACCTCTTAAGATTTTACAGATTGGTTGACAAAATTTTAGTCACAGAGTCATGATTATTCCCTCATTGTTTCGTTACACTCACTTTCGCTTCGTTCAGATTTTGTTTCTTGGCTGTATTTTAAGTTATTGTCATATAAAATTTTGCGTTGCTAAGATAAGGACCTTAAGTTTAACATTATACCATCGTATGTTACGATGATATTTTGACACACCGACATTCTTGCAAAGTATTCGCTCGTGGAGACGAAAATTGCTGCCGCATAGTACCGGGCTGGTTTACAAGTTGGGATAAAACTGTGCAGTGCGTAATCTTTCCCCATGCTTCATAATTATAACCTTTTTCGTTGACACGGACTAGAAATGTTTACGGTCGTCACAGGTGGATGTTATGCACCGAATATAGTCATCACAGAGGTAATTATTTTCTGTTTTAGTGTCTAGGAAATAAAAACTGAATATAAGACATGCACTGCAGAAACGCTGAAAGCTGCTAAAGTGGGCCTGAAAAATGAAAAATGTAAACGACAAGTACTGAGGGAGTTTGGAAGACTCGGATTTGCCCTTAGAAATAGTTTTAAAGAGACTATTCTATAAATTTCTTATTTTGGAGACGGTTGCCAACGACAAGATACGTTTAAGGTTAATACTCCTACCCCCATTTTATCAGGGTTTGAGGGTAACAAATCTGGGAAGATTTGGAAGAACTTTTTAACGATGCACAAGAACTAGAACGTGAGGTGCACTGTAGATCTCTGAACATATATAATTACGGTGTGACGCTGAAAGATTTTAGAACGTTTATTCATGATTGGTCTTAGAGGAATAATATAAAAATTAAATTTGACGAAAGCATTAAGAAGGCAGGAAGGACTGTGCTTATGCTTTCATGCAAAGACGAAACCTTAGTCTTCGGATCCTACAGAAAACTAGCCACCGACGTATGATGGGCTCAAGAAGCACCAGACAAGGAGCTTCTTTGACAGTATTTCGACGTTAATGGAGGATCATGCATCTGAACCGCATCGTTCATTTAGCATGGACAATTCGGGTATTACAACAATTCCTGATCGAGTTCCCAAAGTGATCGCTACATACTGCAAAAAGCTTGAAGACAAAATTTCATGTGGAGAAAGAGATTTGTTGATTAGGGTTGTTCGTTGCATGGGAGCTGTAGGAATTTACGTCCCTCCAGGAATAATATTTCCTCTGGAAAGATGAAGATATGTTTGAAGAACTGTGCAGCTCCTGGGTCACTAATGATGTGTTCTTACATTGGATACATCGACTAAGATCTGTATCTCATACAGCTACTTCATTTTGAGAAACATTTATTGCTGAATCGTTTATTACTATTTATCATAAGACGATAACAATAATGAAGACAACGGAAACGTTCAAGATATGCGGCAGTTATCCAACCGACCGTCACATATTCAGGGAGACTACTTCCTTCGAATGTGGCAGTTTTAATGAGGCTGTCACAGCTGAAGCGGGATCTCCCCAGGGACCAATTCATAGCTATCTACAAATGAACCACAAACAGGACCAAGTACCTACGTTTTCCCGATATAAATAATCCCTCTGCAAAGAAGAAAAGATTGCTAAAAAAGACAGAAGGCAGAGAAGAAGTCTGAAACATTATTTGGGATCCTAGTCGAGAAGCAACTGGAATCCCAGTTATGAGATCAAGAAAGAAAGAAACCGCAAAGGACTGTTTGATTCTGAGCAAGCAACCAAAAAGAAGGCAAAGCAAATATTTAATACGTCGACGGAAAATCAACAAACTTTTCTCTGCCAGTCTATTCTGAAAATTACAATAATCCAACAACAGAAGACTTAATTCAATGTCTAAAGGGCTAGGAGAGGTCCCATGACTCCTGCTCTCGTTGTGAAGTTCATTTCTGGTCTCTGCTACACATGATTTCTTCTGATAGGAATATTGTCGCTAGTTTTGTTTAGAAGCGCCAGAATTGTTCATTACATCAAACCTTGTGTTAACATAACTATCATATACTGAGAAACACGGTACATTACGAATATGCGTGCTATAAATTAAATGAAGACAAGTTGGATTGAATTTATGTATTTATCAAAAAAACAAAAAAATGGTTCAAATGGCTCTAAGCACTATGGGACTTAACATCTGAGGTCATCAGTCCCCTAGACGTAGAACTACTTAAACCTAACTAACCTAAAGACATCACACATATCCATGCCCGAAGCAGGATTCGAACCTGCGACCGTAGCAGCAGGACGGTTCCAGACTGAAGCGCCTCGATCCCCTCGGAAACAACGGCCAGCATGTATTTCTCATTTTAATAATAACGCACATATTTACCTCACAAGAAATGCACTTTTACTCCACGGTCGGGTAATACTGCCCATTTGCATTGCTTGTTTTACTAAGTGGACATTACCCCTTCAGTTTTATTTGTGACTTTCGGATTCTGTCTTCTAATAGGCAAAATTCAGATGAAATGCCAGTTAAAACACATTGATGAACCAAAACATTATGACTACCTACTTAAATGGGTGTTGGTCCACCTCTGAAACGCAAAAAGGCAATTCTGGGTGCCATGGGTTCGACAAGCACTTGATATATTTGCAGTGGTCTGTGGCACCAGAAGTCTACCCACCGGTCATACACGTCCAGCATTTTTGGGCGGTTGGTTTGCGGGCGTCGAGCTGGCGCCGGATAGCGTCCCAGATGGATTTGATCGGATTTAGATAAGCCGAATTTGAATACCAAGCCATCACCAAGAACTCACTATCATGCTCCTCAAACCATTGCAGCACTATTCTGGCCTTGTGACAGGGACAGTTATCCTGGTGGAAGAAGCCACAGCTGTTGGGGAAGACATAAGGGGTTATAGGTGGTCTCTAATAATGTTCAAATCTGTCACGGTGCCTTCGATTAGTACCACAGGTCCCATGGAAACCCAGGTAAATGTCCACCGTACTGTAATACTACTCCACCGGCCTGCGTCTGTGCACGTTTCGAGCAGCCGCTCTCCTGGATCACGGTATATCGGGATACGACCATCGGCTTGGTTTAAGAACAAACGGGATTTATCCGACCAAGCGACACGACTCCACTGATCCACGGACGGCCCAATCTGGGTGAAACCCTGCCCACTGTAATCAGTTTCGGGTCAACATGGTAACACGTAGGGGTCTTTAGCTGCAGAGTACCATGTTCAACATTCGTGCGCTGAATGGTGTGCACCAGAACTGTCGTCAAATCTGCCACATACCGCCGCCTATTCTGCTGTAGAGACCGGGCAATCTTCCGATCCCCATGTTCTGCGATGAGCTATGTACGTTATACCTGTTCTCGCCTAATCGTGGTTTCAGCATTGTTCAACCACTTCTCATAGATGCTCACGACAGTAGCACGCGAACAGCCTACCAGTTTCGTCGCTTCCGAGACGTTGACTCCCAGGCACTGGGCCACAAAAATCTGGCTTTTGTGAAAGTCGCTAAGTCGGCTGATTTCCGCATCAGCGCCACTTATCGCGGCTAAAATGATTCCTCATTCGTCTCTGTTACGCCCATATACTTCTCTTATTGCCCCACGTGTCCTCAGCGCCACCAGGCAGCGTACAACCTTCTCTACATCTACATCTACATCCACATCCATACTCCGCAAGCCACCTGACGGTGTGTGGCGGAGGGTACCTTGAGGCACGTACAAACTTGTTGTGGTTAGTGGTCATAAGGTGTCGGGACTCATCAGTGTACAGTTTAAATCTTTGAATTTTATTTATTATATTGCTAATTAATTCATAATCTTTCCCCACTTTTCCCTATTCAAGTATCTGGCATACTTACCGAGAAGGCATCAAAACAGACAACGGACGAGCTCATTGACGCGACGCTGGGATCGCAATAGCTTGGTATAGTCTACACTAAAGAGCCCATACTAAAGTGCGGGACCGAGAGTACTCTGGTTAACATGAAAGGGAAATCCCTGGATGAGAGACAAAGTAATTATCACGAAACTATGACTAGTAAATTTACAAGAAAAGCATTCGATCATGAGTGTGTGACCATTCAGCAGCCACCAGAATCTCGATTAGGCATAATGAGAAAAGGTAAGAGATTAGCATAGTTCCAGCGTCACCTAGGCACTTATTTTTCCTCGCACAATAACAGAATGGAATACAGACGAAATAAATGAAATGTATTGGCAGTCACGAATACGGATAAGCATCAGCTATTTAATGAAATGACGACAGTGAACATGTGTACCGGTCGTGGACTCGAACCAGAATTTGTCGCTTAATGCGAGCGGTAGCCTTATCATTAGGTTATCACAGCACGACTCACGTCCAGACGCAAACTTCCATATGAGGTGAACCATTTGTCTACAACCTGGAGAACCACAAATTCAAGCGTTTCCTCAGTTACTTTGTATCGTACTTATGAACAACACAGGCACTACAAGATCGTGTATACAGATGAAAGTTGACTAATAATGGCATATTGGACCCTTCGTCGTGCACAGTACACTGACTTGCGAAGTATTTATGTAGCTGCAGATCTAGTGAGGAATTTAAAGTTCCATACATGAATGCAATGCCTAGAAACCATAACATGTAGTGCCATGCAATGTACGCTTTGCCATGGACATCACAGTGATTCTTTGAGTATGGATATAGACGTAAAAGTGTGTTCCTGGAAAGAAGATAAAATTGGGATTCAGATATTCTTCATGAATTCACTAATGCACAGTTTCACAAATTTATGCCGTAGTGCGGCAGGGAGCGTAATTCAGACGGTGTCTCAAATCGGAGAATCGTTTTGCTCCCGCGCAGCGCAGCAAAGCTAAGCAAACACGTCAGCAGCAGTGAGGTGGGTGCGCGTTTGGCGAGAGGCCACAGAGGCCGCGCTATTTGCTTTTAAAAGGTTTTTCTGCGGCAAACAAGTCGATCATCCGACTGAAAAAGCCGATACGCGTCGCCAGCAGCGGCGCCTCATTGTAGAAGCGAATTGGGAGTCAAATTATTATAACTGCGGCACAGTGGCGAAGTTCCTTTCAGTAGAAGAGGCATTAGCAAAATCGAATTCCTAACTGTACGAAGACTGCTGAGATAAGTTCTATAAAGTTTTCCAAATGTATTTTCTCCCCTGCGAGCGTCTACCGAAAAGTTATAAAATATTCAAATCCGTTCCTTTCGTAGAAGTAGAGACGAATACATTTGCGGAATATTAAAATGGCAGAGGAATAAAAAGCCTAGGTGGGACCTGAATCTACAAGACTGTTACCGCAAAACTAGAACGACATAAATTCAGTCTATAGAGAGATCTACCTTCGTGCATCTAACGAGCGAAGTCGTTAGAATTGTTTGGGGGCTAACTGTGCGCTACATGGAAAAGGTCCACAAATGTGCCGCTTCAATGCAAGAGTCGTTTCTTTCACGCGCAGAAAAGCGAGTTATGAGCAAGGTGAACATTCCAAAGGCACGGACGCCGTCACCTTCACCTTCCGACTGCTACGCACAAGAAACGGTCTTACAATTCAACACAGAGAGGTACAATAAGTTACAGTTGATTCAGCTCACCCCAACATGCAAGCATTCAGTTGTTAGCTTCGGAGGTGACAATTCAAAGCCCGAGCACAAATTCTGCATATCAAATAACTCTTCAGTTCTAGGTCTGGCCTCTGCTGGTGAAACTGATATCTGAAATATGTAACTGAGGAGCATCGTAGTTAGAACGTACAGGTGTACAATACCTTTAAGGAAATAAATGAGACTCACCTTTTATTAAAAACCCTAGTGCCTCAATAAGAATTCTTCGGTTTCTATGAACTATTTCGGTTAAGAATTTCATACTGTTCCTTGAAGAAATATCCGTAAAGGTCCTTAGTAAACTTAACCAGCTTTTATTAACAACCCCAGGGACTGAATAAGAATTCATCGGCATCTATGAACCTTATTGCAAAAGAATTTCGCAATATTATTTGTCGTAAGATTGTTTCGTGTGTGGAAACTGAATCTTATTGCACTCATTTCCTTAAGGATCCTTTATGGTATGTTACTGGCATTCAGACCACCACCAGCAATGGAAGGTCAAGCTTTGACAATGCCAGCAACCCGTGCTGGCGAAACATCAAAAAAATTACCAGACTAACGTCGGCCGAAGAACCTGAGACAGAAGCCACCAGGCATTTTGTCAACAAGTTGGCAAAAAAATGGCTCTGAGCACTATGGGACTTAACTTCTGAGGTCATCAGTCCCCTAGAACTTAGACCTACTTAAACCTAACTAACCTACGGACATCACACACATCCATACCCAAGGCAGGATTCGAACATGCGACCGTTGCGGTCGCTCTGTTCCAGGCTGTAGCGCTTAGAACAAGTTGACATGAAAACCTTAACGATTATGTATTCCGCAATAAGTCAGATAAGGGTCAAGAAACGATGTTACATCCCTTAGTAATGAAAAACTATTCTGGCTCTCATTTGCCGTCATTATCGTGTAAAACTATTGAGGACATAGCGATGGAAGCGCTGTTACTGTTGCAGATGTCCCCTACTCCTCGTCCCATCGGAGTCCCTATCTGTGTCTCATACAATTTTTATACGAGGGTTTCATCAACAGATATATTTTTCTGTTGATAAATAGTGTATTACATTGAAAATACCGTGAAAGCATTACTTGTGAAACGAACAACTCGTCTTTTGTATGAAACAATTTTGTAGTAGATTCTCAGATGCATGATGAAGGGAACTCAGTGACCACAACCAAAAATGATTAATCGTTTCTGATGATTTACATGTAATGAACGAAATAAGACAATGAAAACGCTGGTCCTATATAGTGCAATAATTTTTAGCATGCTAACGAGTAGGCTATTTCGACTAAAATAACGACGTCAAAACTGCAGCTTAAAATATACGCTCACATTTCGATAAGTCAAACAAATCTCCGTACATCCCGTCATTTAACATTACACATGTCATCGCGTTTTTATTAGTATCGATTGTGGATGGACCTCGACTAATATCGTCCATTGGTCTGTTATTATTCAACTAACTCGTGACAGGATTATGACTGCAGGTACATTAATCTGTGTTTCTGCACGTGTATAGTTCACCAACGAGAATGGTAAATGACATAGGTTGTGGAAACGGTTTTCTGACCAACCCTAATTTCAGTGTTTAGCTATATTGTGGAATAACAGCACTGAAAACGATAACGGGACAGGAAGTAAAGATGAAAATTTCGTAAACAGTTCTCTCAGACATGTAATTCATTAGAACTGGTCGACCATTACAAACTGCAGAACTCTGAAATAGTGAAGTACTGATCAGAAATTACTGATCGGAATACCCTTCATTTGGAATCGTGGCAAGTAAACATTTTGTGTCCTTATTCCACGGTCATCAACTTTTGATAAAAATAATTATGTTCTTGTCTTTCTTATGCAACGATTAATGATTTTAGTTTATTTTAATGGGACCAAAAGTTATGTTTCAAAACACGTGAGTTACAACAGCTTGTGGTATTTGCAAGTTCATGCTCCAGTAAAACTGCGAGGACGTAAAAAGTGTAACTCCGCTTGGCAGAGTTCACATTTTTTTTTCCTTTGAACCTTACTTGTTATCCTCGAGGGCAAACTCGTCGACAAGCCGTGTGATCCACCGCTCTCAAAATTCACAGCTGCTCGCTTTTGTATTTTGTGTAGAGAAAGCCAGTTGCTACAATGAAAGCGCAGCGTACGTTTTTGCGAATACAAAATGGGAAATTGTGATGAAATTGTGAAGCGCAATTAAATATGCTGGAATATGGCGGAAAAGCCGAACCAGATTCTCCTATTACTTCACGTATCTGTTGAACTGTAGGGTGGCATTAGCAGGTGTAAAACTTTTTTCTGATTTTCAAGAATAAGCCACGAAATTAATTCCACAAACTTTTCCGTATTTGTTTATTCCACACTTTGCCTAACCTTAGTTACCGCTCTACGGGTATTCATAAAACGGACGCAGTAAATCAGATTTTGAAAAGAAGCGTTTTTCGTTAGTGCTATTTTATCTTTAACGAACTGTGTTTTCACGTAACATAAATACGAAAAGCTATTCGTCACGAGCGTTGATACATTTATAAGTGGAGCAAATAAAATTACAGAAGCAATGATTGCTCAGACCCGTTCTTTGAAGGTCATTATTTATAGATATTCTTGCGATAATTTACGTTTTTTGTTTGTATACTACAGTACTTAGTTCTTAGAGGGAATGTATCATTCTTACCTTAAAATATGATTTATAATTATCAGATTGTGTGCCACGTCCGGGGAATATTTTATTATACAACATTTCCTAGTGATCCCTTTGTCTCCGAGAAGTGACTTCTCATAGAGTGAAAATGTTACTGAAGTGATGCAAAAGGTCTACACACTTTTATGATTTTCTGTAAATATTTAACTGTTCAGAAACTAGCTTTAGTTACTTAGGCAATTGTCAGATGTAAATTGAAAATGTCTGAACAGTGCAAAGCCATTAGCGATCAAATTTAGAATGGTTTCAGAATAAGAGGATATAGCTTCCCATGTAATATTATTGTCATGTTCTGTCATTAGCCGAAGGAAAATTCGCTAAATGTTATATACGATGTGACTCAAATCCCGTCGACACAACGCAAGCTCCTATGTTTAAACTACTCGAACTATTCGTGCTAAACAAGGGAATAAACATACTGACGGGACAAAAATGATCTCTACTGAACTATAGACACTTATGTATTAAGTACCGTTATTCGAAATTGGACGGAACATTTTATGTACTCACGAAAAAGATACAATTTTATTATAATGTTCGTGTGTTACAACGTGTAGAAATTACTTATGATCTGAGTAGCGTAACACTTACGATTCGGAGTTTTCAGTTGTAACGAACGGCGTAGCTCAACAATGCAGCTGTTCAGCGAATCATCAACGACGCCCGATTGTGCAGCGGGTATTCTGTGGGTTGGTTGACAGCCGCACGCCGCAGTCTGTGTGCCGGCAGGCGGCCGTCAACGGACGCGCGAGCTCAGCTCGCTACGGGCAGGCGCCAGCGCACAGTGGCCGCGGTGCATGCCGGGAGCTAGCGGGCTGGCGCTCACGGCGGAGCGCGGTGCGCGACTGAACGGTGCGGCCGAGGCGCGCAGCGGACCACTGCCGGCGCGGCGGTGGCAGCAGCGGCGGGTGGCTGCGATGGCCGCAGCTGCGCGGCTGCGTGGCCTGTGGCTGCTGCACGCGCCACAGATAACTGCGAACTAATCTGCTTAGACGAGGCATGATCGTTTCTTCCTATGTAGGTGGGTGCCAACAGAATCTTTTCGCAATCGGAAGAGCAAACTGGTGATTGAAATTTCATGACAAGATCCCGTCGCAACGAAAAGCACCTTTGTTTCAATGATTGCCACTCCAATTCACGTATCATGTCTGTCACACCGTCTCACCTATCTCTCGATAATACAAAACGAGCTGCCCTTCTTTGTACTTTTTCAATGTCATCTGTCAGTCTCACCTGATGCGGATGCCACACCGCACAGCCATACTCCAGAATAGGGCGGACAAGCGTGGTGTAAGCAGTCTCTTTAGTATACTTGTTTCACCTTCTAACTGTTCTGCCACTAAATCGCAGTCTTTCGTTGGCTGTACCCACAATATTATCTATGCGATCGTTCCAGTTTAGGTTATTTGTAGTTGTAATCCCTAAGAATTTAGTTGAATTTACAGTCTTCAGATTTGTGTGACTTATCGCATAATCGAAATTTAGCTAATTTGTTTTAGTACTCATGTGAATAACTTGATACTTTTCCTTATTCAGGGTCAATTGCCACTTTTCGCACCATATAGATATCTCATGGTCAGCACACCGCTGTCCTGGCAGTACGTCCATTTACAAGACACCGAAATATATTTAAAGTCTATATTACAATATAAAGACAAATAGATGTTTAACATTGTCACCAAAAGTCTCTAAAATTACTTGACGGATTTGCCTGAAATTTTTACACGATATTCTAATAATCGTTAAGATAGACGTAAGCTATGTATGTTTCAAATATATATGGTATATAAACATACGTGTACTGTATAAAGGGGAAATATTGTTAGTAAAATCTCGAGTAGTTACAGAATGATTTACTTAATAATTTTACACAATTCTCTACTAAACGTTCACACTTACATGGCCTACATACCATTTTATATATGTCTGGTATGTACATATGTATATACACTGAAGAACCAAAGAAATTGGTACACTTGCCAAATATGGTGTAGGACCCACGCGAGCACGCAGATGTGCCGCAACAACACGTGGCATGGACTCGACTAATAACTTAAGTAGTGCTGGAGGAAACTGAAACCATGAATCCTCGAAAGCTGTCCTTAAATTTGTAGGAGTACGGCGGGGTGGATATCTCTTCTGAGTAGCACGTTTCAAGGCATGCCAGATATGCCCAATAATGTTCATGCCTGGGGAGTTTGGTGGCCAGCGGAAGTGCTGAAACTCGTAAGAGTGGTCCTCGAGCTACTCTGTAGCAATTCTGGGCGTCTTCGGTGTTGCGTTGTCCTGCTAGAATTCCGTCGTAATGCACAATGGAGATGAATGGATGCAGGTGATCAGACAGAACGCTTACGTACGTGTCACCTGTCAGAGTCGTATCTAAACGTAGCAGGCGTCCCGTATCACTCCAACTGCACAGCCCCACACCGTTACAGAGCCTCCACCAGCTAGAACAGTCCCCTACTGACATGCAGGGTCCATGAATTCAAGAGTGGACCTTCGGCTCCGAAAGTCCCTATCGATGACTTATCCTTGAATGGTTGGCACGCTGACACTTGTTAATGAACCAGCATTGAAATCTGTAGCAATTTGAGGAAGAGTTGCTCTTCTTCCACGTTGAACGATTGTCATTAAGGCGTCGTTGGTCCCGTTCTTGCACGAATTTTTTTCGACCGCAGCGACGTCGGAGATTTGATGTTTTACCAGATTCTTGATATATATGGTACAATCGTGAATAGTCGTATGTGAAAATCCCTGCTTCATCGCTACCTCGTAGATGCTGTGTCCCATAGCTCGTGCGTCGACTATAACAAAACGTTGAAACTCTCTTAAAAGTTAATAACCTGCCATTGTAGCAGCAGTAACCGAACTAGCAACTGCGCCAGACACTTGTTCTCCAAAATATACGTTGCCGACCGCAGAGCCGTATTCTGCCTGTTTGCAAATCTTTGTAATGGTATACGCAGGCCTACACCAGTTTCTCTGGCGCTTCAGTGTATAATATATCCACAAGACAGATTGTTAGCAATAATCTCGAAAAGAACTAGACCAGTTTACTTCAAACTTTCACAAGATATTCGAATAAACATTTAGATGGATCAGCGGAATTATCTCCTGCTAAGACTGGGGGTGTGGAGTCACAACTAGATACATGTACAAACTGCATTGTATACAGTGCGATTGTATCCTTGCGGGAGAGAGGGAGAGAGATAGGGCTTAGTGGTGATGGTCTGCGTTCCATATTGATTAGAGAGAAATGTTACCAAAATCCTCGAAAAGTTAATGACCAGCTAACTTCATGTTTTTACATGATGATCTAACAAACTTACAGATGGCCAGAGGACATTTGTTATTAAAAAACAATGTACTATTTTGCTGTTCAAACTGACTGGGGAAGAAAATGCTGTGCTGTGAAAGTGTGCAGTTGCATTTCCTTTCTCACAGTCAGTTTTAATTACGGTATTCAATTCCTATACATATTTAGCAACTGCAAAGCTCTAATGGGTTCGCTAGTTTGTTGCATATATTCCAATCTCACTCTTCTCGCATCTGTTTCATCTTCCACAGCTAGCTACGGTATCACAGAAGCTGCTCCCTGATGCCTTAAAACGTATCCCACTTATCATGCTACTGTATCTTAATCTCAGTTATACCCACATTTACCTTTTCTCGTAGGTTCTGTCTTGAACCCATCTAATTTTCATCATTCTCCAACAGCACCACTTCTCAGTCTCTTCAGTTCTCATCCTTTTAGGTTTCCACGATTCACATTCATAAATCGCACGAGGGCATGCTGTAAAGTAATATGTCAAATTTTTTACGAGAAAAATATTAATGCATTTTTAATACAACAAACGTCATTAACATTCTACCATCTTTATTCTTCATGTCTACGTCGTTGCAGCCCTATGCCGCTAGACGGCTCCGAATTGTAGCGTGTAACATGTGTTTGATACTAGAAATGAGACAGGAGAAAAACTAACTAAGTTCTGCAATAAATTTAAGCTATTAATAGAGAATACTCTGTTTAAGAATCACAAGAGGAGGAGGTATACTTGGAAAAGGGTAGGACATACGGGAAGATGGCTGTTAGATTATGCCATGGTGAGACAGATATTCCGAAATCAGATGCTGGATTGTAAGGCATACCCAGGAGCACATATAGACACAGATCACAATCCAGTAGTGATGAAGAGTAGGATGAAGTCTAAAACACTAGTCAGGAAGAATCAATGCGCAAAACATTGGGATACGAAAGTACTATGGAATGAGAACATATGCGTGACGTTCTCTGAAGCTATAGAAACTGCGATAACTAAGCGTTCAGCAACTAGTCAACATCAAGAGAAACTGACATCCCTAAAAAGGGCAGTTACAGAAGCTGGAGAGGAAAGAGATAAGTCCAAGGAAGGTAACTGCGAAGAAATCATGAGAAATATTTGATCGATGAAAGAAGCAAGCACAAAAATCTTCAAGGAAATTCGGGACTACAGAAATAAAAGACATTCAGGAATGAAAGAAGTAGAAAGAGCAGGGATCTAAGGCGAATTGGCTGCATGAAAAATGTGAAGAATTCAAAATCGAAATGATCGTCGGAAGTACTAACTCGGCCTGCAGTAAAGTCAAAACAATCTTAGCTGAAACTAGAAGCAAGGGCGATAAGATTAAGAGTGCAAAGGCAATTCCACTGTCACATTCACAGGAGGGAGCGGTTAGGTGGTAAGAATGCATTGAAGGCATCTATGAGAGGGAGGACTTGTCCGCTGACGTGATAGAAGAAGAAACAGGAGTCGATATACACTGAAGCGCCAAAGAAACTGGTATAGGAATGCGTATTCAAAATCAGAGATAGGCCCTATTTAAACAGGCAGAATACGGCGCTGCGGTTAGCAACGCCTATAAAAGACAAGTGTCTGGCACAGTTGTTACACCTGTTACTACTGCAACAACGACAAGTTATCAACATTTCAGTGAGTTTGAACGTGGTGTTATAGTCGGCGCACGAGTTATGAGACGCAGCATTTCCGATGTAGCAATGAAGTGGGGAATTTCCCGTACGAGCATTTCACAAGTGTACCGTGAATATCAGGAATCCGGTAAAACATCAAATCTCCGACATTGCTGCGGCCTGAAAAAACATCCCGCAAGAACGGGACCAATGACGCTTAAGACAATTGCTCAATGTGACAGAAGTGCAACCCTTCCGCAGATTGCTGCAGATTTCAGTGCTGGTCCATCAACAAGTGACACTGAGTGAACCATTCAACTAGCCGAAGGCCAACTCGGGTACCCTTGATGACTGCACGACACAAAGCTTTAGCCGGCCGGAGTGGCCGAGCGGTTCTAGGCACTACAGTCTGGAACCGCGCGACCGCTACGGTCGCAGGTTCAAATCCTGCCTTGGGCTTGGATGGGTGTGATGTCCTTAGGTTAGTTAGGTTTAAGTAGTTCTAAGTTCTAGGGGACTGATGACCTCAGAAGTTTAGTCCCAAAGTGCTCAGAGCCATTTTGAACAAAGCTTTACGCCTCGCCCGGGCCCGTAAACAGTGACATTCGATTGTTGATTGGAAATGTATTGCCTGATCGGAGGAGTCTCGTTTCAAATTGTATCGAGGGGATGCACGTGCACGGGTATGAATCCATGGAACCTGCGTGTCAGTGGGGGACTGTTCAAGCTGGTGGAAGCGTGGGCGTGTGCAGTTGGAGTAATATGGGACCCCTGATACGTCTAGATACGAATCTGACAGGTGACGCGTAAGTAAGCGTTCTGTTTGACCACTGCATCCATTCGTGTCCATTGCGCATCCCGACGGTATTCCAGCAGGATAAAGCGACACCCCACACGTTCAGAATTGCTACAGAGTGTCTCCAGCAACACTCTTGTGAGTTTAAACACTTCCACTGCCCACCGAACTAACCAGACATGAATATTAGTGTCTTGAGCATATCTGGGATCCCTTGCAAGGTGGTGCTCAGGAGAGATCTCCACCCTCTCGTACTCTTACGGATTTATGGACATCCCTGCGGTATTCATGGAGTCAGTTCCCTCCGGCACTACTTTAGACATTAGTCGAGTCCATGCCACGTCGTGTTGCGGCATTCCTGCATGCTCGCGTGAGCCCTACACGATATTAGACAAATGTACTAGTTTCTTTCCCTCTTCTCATTAAAGCAGAATTTAAAAGAGCTCTGCAAGGCTTAAAATCAAATAAGGTAGAAAGGACAGCTGAGAATCCATCAGAATTTCAGAATTTATAAAATTATTGAGGGAAGAGACACCAAAACGACTATTGTGTAAAATGTTAGAGTCTGGTGACATATCATACAACTTTCGGAAAAACATCATCCACACAGTTCTGAAGATAGCAAGAGACAGCAAGTGCAAGAATTATCGAAGTCAGCTATACAACCACCTGTTCTTGTCAGCAGCCAAGAAGAATGGAAAATAGATCTAAGGATGTGCTGGATGACAACAAGTTTGGCTTTAGGAAAGGTAAATGCACCAGAGAGGCAATTCTGACATCGCGGTTGATAATGGAAGCACGACCAAAGAAACATCAAGACACGTTCATAGGATTTGACTTCCAGGAAAACGTGTTCGACAATGTAATATTGTACGAGGTATTCGAAAATCTGGGAAAAATAGGGATAAGCTGTAGGGAACGATCGTTAATATAGAATGCGTACAAAACTAAGAGAGAATAATGAGAGTGACGACAAAGAAAAGTGCTCGGATACAAAATAGTGTAACACAGAGTTGTAGTCTTTCGCCCCTACTATTCAATCTCTAAATCGAATAAACAATGGTGGAAATAAAAGAAAGGTTCACGACTCTGATTAAAATTCGAGATGAAAGTTTAACAATGGTAAGATTCGCTGATGACATTGTTAAGTGTAAGTGAATGAGAATTACAGGCTCTGCTGGATGGAATGAACAGTCTAATGAGTACAGAATATGGATTGAGAGTAAATTGAAGAATGGCGAAAGTAATGAGGAGTAGCATAAATGAGAACAGCTAGAAACTTAACGTCAGGGTTTGTGATGTCGAAGTGGAAGAAATTAAGGAGTTGTGTTACCTAGGCAGCAAAATATCCCATGATAGACGGAGTGAGGAGGACATGCAAGGCAGACCAGCATTGGCAAAAGGGCATTCCTGGCCAAGAGACTCCTACTAGTATCAAACATAGACCATAAATTTAGGAAAAAAATTTCCAACAATGAACGTTTGGACCACAGCATTGCACGATACGGAGACTTGAACTGTGGATCAATCGGATCAGAAGAGACTCGAACCATTTGAGATGTTGTGCTGCAGAAGAATGTTGAAAATTAGTTGGACTGATAAGATAAGGAATGAGGACGTCCTTCGCAGAATCGGTGAGAAATGGAATATATGGAAAACAGTGACAAGAACGGGGGCAGGATGTTAAGAGTTCAGTTAAAACATCAGAAAAAACTCCATGGTACTAGAGGGAGCTGGAGAGGGTAAAATCTGTAGACGAAAACGGAGAGTGACACATCTATCAAATGACTGAGGACGCATGTCTCAGGTGCTACTCTGATATGAAGAGGTTGGCACAGAAGAACAATTAGTGGCGGGATGCATCACCCAATCAGAAAGCCGATGAGAATAAAAAATACATGGCGTTTGTAACGTAACTATATCCGTGTGTCAGAGAAAGTTGCAAACCGAGTTTCGAATTGGAAGTGTTCGTCGACACGGGGACCTTATCAGCATGACAATGCCAGACCACAAGCGGGCGCTGCGTCATCTGGAACAATCCGACGCCAACCGTTCACTGTCAGCAATAATCCTCCATACAGTCCCGACTTTTCGCCATCCAATTTTCTTCCGTTTGCAAAACTTCGGCGACATTACTTTGACAGTGATGAGGCAGTGCAAGCAAAGGTGAGGTTGTGGCTACGTAACGAGGTCAAACATTCGACAGTCACGGTGTCAACATATTGGTCTCTCATTGGGAGAAATGTATTCGTCATCAGAGCGAGTACGTTGAGAAATAAATATGCAAACATGAAGAATAAGTACGTAGAAGATCAATGAAGCCTGTTTTCCTCTTGGAACAACTAAATATTTCGAAAGATACGCACGGTACGGAAATGATTTTGCAGGTTGTAAGAAAACGTTTTGAAATGGGACATGTGTCTGTGCTGTTCAGTAGAGCAGACAGTGTGATCGACGTAAAACTGCCCACACCCACACGCGTTTTTCTATATCCGGGTTTTCTGTGGTCTACATCGTCTTTAACAGGTTTCATTGAAGATGTGGGCCTCAGACCACCTGGAATAAACAAGGTACCTTGTGGATTGAAGCAGTTTTACTTCCGCCACACTATCCACGCTACTGAACAGAACCACATGGAACATGAAAGGGGTTTCCACCTACGTTATCCAGAAAAATTACCTGTAACGGAGCTTGTATTGGAAAATGAATTTCATTCGACGACAGTTATTATTAAACGTATCAACGGCTTCTGGGATAGCGCAATAAATGAAGCAATAGAAATCCAAAAACCTTACAATAAAGGCGTTACATTTGAGCTGAGTACAGCCTGGGGTCCTGTGTTTGGGGAGCTGGAGGCGTGGCGGTCGCACAACCTAAACACTGCCATATGTAGAGCGGGACTCGGCACCTGTGACGCCACTGGCGGCAGCGCGGAGATATAATACCCCTACTTAAACACTTGACAGTGGAAGACGAGATCTCTGACGAAATCTCGTGGGCTATTAACCTCTTGATGCGGCTTTATATCCGAGAATATTTCAATAACAGTTAGTCTTCCCTTCGGAGTGTTTAATCTCGGTGATTAGCCTTGCCTCCAACTTTAGGGTGCTTGATGCCTCTCGACATAGGGGTGCTTCATTTCGGTGAGTGTTCTTGGCTCTCACCATCAGGGTGCTTAATTTCGTTAAGTTTCACCATCGGGTTTCTTCATTTTGGTGAGTCACAGTGCCTCAAATCATGATCGTAATTCATAATAAATGCAATGACGCACTTCCAATTCCATACATTTATTAACCAGTGCTTCGAATTCATGTTCACAACTTAGGCTCATCTTGCTATAAGTTACAAATTGACTGACAAATTAACACTCGTCGGCACACTGGTGGGTCCTTAGATATAGATTTGAAGGAGCGGTGTTGATACTATAACAAATAAAAAATATTGGAAAACGTAGGCAACATGAAATACTTTGTAACAGTCCATGTTCACAAAATTGCACGTCTATTTGTTACTCAGACTGAACTCTAACATATCAGTCAGGTAATAGTCTCCTTCCTGACAGGACAGTTGACTGTAAACACAGATACACAATTCTCCGTAATACAACTCTCGGGCTGCTGGCTCTGTGTTCAGACGATTCCGTCTTCTTCTGCTTTAATTGCAGAGCGGGATGAGCGGCACTCCTCGCTGAAGTAAACAGACGTAAACAGTATACAGCGCTGTGTACGGTAACGTTTCTTACTCGTCGTAGCGTCTGGCGGCGACTGTGCTTGCTTGTGGTTCTGTCGCGAGGTACCAACCTTTCACTGAAACCTCGTTCTTCGGACGACACCTGAATATCATTTTCTGTTCACTGAGGCTTTCAAGTACAAGAGGAAAGTCACTTTGTTGCTGGTGACATGAACACCAAACGTTAATAGAACAAGGGCGGTGAAGATTAGCTTCACGTATCCAGAGTGTGTTTTCCACACTCTAATAATGCATTTTATGAGGATGAACTTTGCCATGACTCGTAAAAGTTGACTCTTCGATGAATGTTAGTCGATAAAAGAACCGCGGGTCTCCTTGTAAATGTAACAGTGCTCTACAACCAAATCGATCTCGATTCTGAAAATCATTTCCACGAATACCTTGATGTGCGGAGATATGGTAGGAATGGTAATTGTGATTTTTTTTTAGGATCGTCCAACCACTTTTGTAAACTGATCCAGATTCGTGACATATTTCTCAGGTACACGCAAGTGTATTATGGGCCTCTACAGTTAGTACTGCAATTTTTTTATTGTTATTCGCCATAAACTGATTTACCTCATAATATATAGTCGAAAGATATCTTGGGCTATGAGCAAAACGTTTAGTATAGATGAAAAAGGTTTTACCAAGGAGAAGGTAAAGGCCAGTACAAGGGCTTTGGTGTAGAAGGAGAACCCGAGGGTAACACAACAGCAGCGTCACTGACAGTGAAGAATTTTAACAGAAAATTTATTTAACAATTGGCAAAGCCGGCCGTTGTGGCCGAGCGGTTCTAGGCGCTTCTGTCTGGAACCGTGCGACCTCTACGGTCGCAGGTTCGAATCCTGCCTCGGGCATGGATGTGTGTGATGCCCTTAGGTTAGTTAGTTTTAAGTAGTTCTAAGTTGTAGGGGACTGATGACCTCAGATGTTAAGTCCCATAGTGCACAGAGCCATTTGCACCATTTGAACAATTGGCAAGCTTAATTTGATATAGCATGTATTTATGATACTGAAATTTGAGGAAAGTTGTTCTTAGATCTCGATTACATTTATTTAAAATAATGATTTCTTAAAAAATATTCCTGAATGGTATCGTCTGCCCGCGACATCTTAATGATCCATAACAGAAAATAGCTCGTTTCATACTGTAATGAAAATCGAAAACTTATTTTTAATTTTTTATTACACTTTTGTTTTATTTTATTTCCTTATAACGTAATTTATCGACATTTTGCTAATGTTTTTCTCAATCCAATAACGGAAATTATCTACCCTTGCCAAAGCAAAGATCATCAAATATTATTTATTGCTTTATCTTTCCTGCACCTACATGTGCCTGCTACAATAGAGCGTATTGTCAGAGAAAAAATAATAGCGCCAGGGGATCAGGTAGCAATACTTTCGGAGATGATGTAGTCCTATCAGCGTGATGCAAGGGAAATTAGAACGCCTGTTGGAAGAATACTACGTAAGGATAAACAAACGTGAAGGCCACGATGAAAATTATACAGGGTGAGTCACCTAACGTTACCAGTGGATATATTTCGAAAATCACATCAAATACTGACGAACCGATTCCACAGACCGAACGTGAGGAGAGGTGCTAGTGTAATTGTTTAATACAAACCATACAAAAATACACGGAAGTATGTTTTTTAACACAAACCTACGTTTTTTAAATGGAACCACGTTAGTTTTGTTAGCACATCTGAACATATAAACAAGGACGTATTCAGTGCCGTTTGTTGCATAGTAAAATGTTAATTACATCCGGAGATATTGTAACCTAAAGTCGACTCTTGAAACCTCCGACGTTCAGTTGCGTGTTGTAACAAACACGGGCCACGGTCGGCGAGCAGCATCTGCAGGGACATGTTTACGATGACGACCGTGTTTACGAGTGTGGCTGTGGTGCACTGTTGTGGTTTGGTCTAGCTGTCGCAGTGTCCGCATGTAGCGCTTGCTGCTATTGTTATTCTGCATTCGTCTCCGCACGCAGTCCAACTGTTGTCTTGTGACAGCCAGAGCGAGAGCACCAGCAGCAGCGAGTACTGTTTGTATAAAGCGTTTATTTTGCATTTTGTTTACGACCTTCCACTAAGGAAGGGATTCTATTAGTGTTTATCTGCTCTGCATAGTAACTAACAGTTCTTGATAAAACTTTACGTAGTTTTCGTGATAAATTTCTTAGTGTTTTCTTGATCGTTTAGAACAGAAAGCGCCCTAAAACCGTCTTTTGTTTGTTTCGCGGCCGTTAGCCACTAGTCACTTGAATCAGCAGTTGTCTTGTGACAGCCAGAGCGAGAGCACCAGCAGCAGCGAGTACTGTTTGTATAAAGCGTTTATTTTGCATTTTGTTTACGACCTTCCACTAAGGAAGGGATTCTATTTGTGTTTATCTGCTCTGCATAGAAACTAACAGTTCTTGATCGTTAGGAGAGAAATTTATTTTGTACTTATTTGCTGCGCTTAGCTTTTAAATAGTTTTTCTGGGAAAACCTAGCGTAGTTTTCGCGTCTCGTATTTCAGTGAGTGTCTCTTGATTATCAGAGTAGCTCATCAGAAGATTATCTTGGGAATTTGTCACCGTATAGAGTAGGGTAAACATAGTCATGTGTAGGGACTGTGGTTGTTGTGAGCGGACGCAAGGAGAATTGGCCACTCTTCGGGGGCAGGTAGAGGCTTTGTCTGTTAGGCTCATCGAGCTCGAGGCGCAGGCGTCGGCTCGTAGTGGCGTTGGGGCAACTGTGGTGAGACCTATGCCTACTTCGGTGGCCTTGGAATCACATGGAACCCCTGATGTCGCTGCGTCTTCCGGCAGTGAGCATCTTACCGGTCAGCCATCACTCCAGGGTGAATGGCGGACAGTGGTGGGCTCGCGCGTGCCTGACCGAAAGGCGAAGGTGGGATCTGGCCGCGTGGCAGCTGCCTTACCCCTTTCCAACAGGTACGGGGTGCTTCCTAGTGGTGATGACATCGTTTCCGAGCCACCACAGGATGCCTCGCCTGTTGGGCCAGTGGCCGATTCTCCGGGAAGGTCCCGACAGTCACAGAGGGCGGGCTTATTAGTTATAGGGAGCTCCAACGTTAGGCGGGTTATGGAGCCCCTCAGGAAAATAGCGGGTAGGTCGGGGAAGAATGCCAGTGTGCACTCGGTGTGCTTGCCGGGGGGTCTCGTCCGTAATGTGGAGGAGGCCCTTCCGGCAGCTATTGAACGCACTGGGTGTGACCGGCTGCAGATAGTAGCACATGTCGGAACGAATGACGCCTGCCGCTTGGGTTCTGAGGCCATCCTTGGTTCCTTCCGGCGGCTGGCTGATTTGGTGAAGACAACCAGCATCGCACGCGGAGTGCAAGCTGAGCTTAATATCTGCAGCATAGTGCCCAGAGTCGATCGCGGTCCTCTGGTTTGGAGCCGTGTGGAGGGTCTAAACCAGAGGCTCAGACGACTCTGCGACCATAATGGTCGCAAATTCATCGACCTCCGTTATTGGGTGGAGAACTGTAGGGCCCCCCTAGACAGGTCAGGCGTGCACTACACACCGGAAGCAGCTACTAGGGTAGCAGAGTACGTGTGGCGTGCACACGGGGGTTTTTTAGGTTAGAGGGACCCCCCCCCCCCCCTTGGGCGAAACGATAAAATACCTGACGGCTTACCAGAGAGAACATCATCATCGTTGATAAAGAACGTCCGTCCTCAGAGACCAAAAACAGGAAAAGTTAACGTAATATTGGTAAACTGCAGGAGTATCCAGGGCAAGGTCCCTGAATTAGTATCTCTTATTGAAGGAAATAGTGCGCATATAGTTTTAGGAACGGAAAGTTGGTTAAAACCGGAAGTGAACAGTAACGAAATCCTAGACACAGAATGGAATATATACCGCAAGGATAGGATAAACGCCAATGGTGGAGGAGTATTTATAGCAGTAAAGAATTCAATAATATCCAGTGAAGTTATTAGCGAATGCGAATGTGAAATAATCTGGGTTAAGTATCAAAGGTGGGTCAGATATGACAGTCGGATGCTTCTATAGACCACCTGCATCAGCAACCGTAGTAGTTGAGCGCCTCAGAGAGAACCTGCAGAACGTCGTGAAGAAGTTTCGTGATCATACTATTGTAATAGGGGGAGACTTCAATCTACCAGGTATATAATGGGATAGTCACACAATCAGAACTGGAGCCAGGGACAGAGACTCTTGTGACATTATCCTGACTGCCTTGTCCGAGAATTACTTCGAGCAGATAGTTAGAGAACCAACTCGTGAAGCTAATGTTTTAGACCTCATAGCAACAAATAGACCGGAACTTTTCGACTCCGTGAATGTAGAAGAGGGTATCAGTGATCATAAGTCAGTGGTTGCATCAATGACTACAAGTGTAATAAGAAATGCCAAGAAAGGAAGGAAAATATATTTGCTTAACAAGAGTGATAGGGCACAAATCGCAGAATATCTGAGTGACCACCATCAAACGTTCATTTCTGAGGAAGAGGATGTGGAACAAAAATGGAAAAAATTCAGAAACATCGTCCAGTAGGCCTTGGATAAGTTCGTTCCGACTAAGGTCCAAAGCGAGGGGAAAGATCCACCGTGGTATAACAATCATGTACGAAAGGTGCTACGGAAACAAAGAAAGCTTCATCATAGGTTTAAGAGTAGTCGAATCATAGCTGATAAGGAAAAGCTGAACGAAGCGAAAAAGAGCGTAAAGAGAGCAATGAGAGAAGCATTCAACGAATTCGAACATAAAACATTGGCAAACAATCTAAACAAGAACCCTAAAAAGTTTTGGTCATATGTAAAATCGGTAAGCGGATCTAAATCCCCTATTCAGTCACTCGTTGACCACGATGGCACCGAAACAGAGGACGACCGAAGAAAGGCAGAAATACTGAATTCAGTGTTCCGAAACTGTTTCACTGCGGAAAATCGTAACACGGTCCCTGACTTCAGCCGTCGCACGGACGCCAAAATGGAAAATATTGAAATAAACGATATCGGAATTGAAAAACAACTGCTATCACTTAGTAGCGGAAAAGCATCCGGACCAGACGAGATACCCTTAAGATTCTACAGTTATTATGCTAAAGAACTTGCCCCCTTTCTATCAGCAATTTATCGTAGATCTCTGGAAGAACGTAAAGTACCTAGCGACTGGAAGAAAGCGCAGGTCGTTCCCATTTTCAAGAAGGGTCATAAATCAGATGCGAATAATTATAGGCCTATTTCGCTTACGTCAATCTGTTGTAGAATAATGGAACATGTTTTATGTTGTCGTATTATGACGTTCTTAGATAATGCAAATCTCCTTCATCATAACCAACATGGATTCCGCAAACAGAGATCATGTGAAACTCAGCTCGCCCTATTTGTCCAAGAAATTCACAGTGCCGTAGACACTGGCGAGCAGATTGATGCCGTATTCCTGGACTTCAGGAAGGCATTTGATACGGTTCCGCTCTTACGTTTAGTGAAAAAAATACGAGCTTACGGAATATCGGACCAGGTTTGTGATTGGATTCAGGATTTCCTAGAAGAAAGAACACAACATGTCATTCTTAACGGTTCAAAATCTGCAGATGTAGAGTTTATTTCGGGAGTACCGCAAGGAAGCGTGATAGGACCTTTATTGTTTACAATATACATAAATGACTTAGTTGACAACATCGGTAGCTCCGTGAGGCTATTTGCAGATGACACGGTTGTCTACAAGAAGGTAGCAACATCTAAAGACTCGTACGTACTCCAGGAAGACCTGCAGAGGATTAATGAATGGTGCGACAGCTGGCAGCTTTCCCTAAACGTAGATAAATGTAATGTAATGCGCTTACATAGGGGCAGAAATCCATTCCAGTACGATTATGCCATAGGTGGTAAATCATTGGAAGCGGTAACGACCGTAAAATACTTAGGAGTTACTATCCGGAGCGATCTGAAGTGGAATGATCACATAAAACAAATAGTGGGAAAAGCAGGCGCCAGGTTGAGATTCATAGGAAGAATTCTAAGAAAATGTTACTCATCGACGAAAGAAGTAGCTTACAAAACGCTTGTTCGTCCGATTCTTGAGTATTGCTCATCAGTATGGGACCCTTACCAGGTTGGATTAATAGAAGAGATAGACATGATCCAGCGAAAAGCAGCGCGATTCGTCATGGGGACATTTAGTCAGCGCGAGAGCGTTACGGAGATGCTGAACAAGCTCCAGTGGCGGACACTTCAAGAAAGGCGTTACGCAATACGGAGAGGTTTATTATCGAAATTACGAGAGAGCACATTCCGGGAAGAGATGGGCAACATATTACTACCGCCCACATATATCTCGCGTAATGATCACAACGAAAAGATCCGAGAAATTAGAGCAAATACGGAGACTTACAAGCAGTCGTTCTTCCCACGCACAATTCGTGAATGGAACAGGGAAGGGGGGATCAGATAGTGGTACAATAAGTACCCTCCGCCACACACCGTAGGGTGGCTCGCGGAGTATAGATGTAGATGTAGATGTAGTACACCGTGTTACCAGACGTCTGTGATAGTGTAATGTTGTTGGAACTGTGACCATGGTGTATTCGAACTCTGAAAAGGCGGAGATGATACTCATCTATGGCGAGTGTCGACGAAATGCAGCTGAAGCCTGCAGGGTGTATGCAGAACGGTACCCGGACAGAGAGCATCCAACGTGCCGCACATTGCAAAACATCTACCGCCAACTGTATGCAACAGGTATGGTCGTAGCACGCAAACTGGTCCGTAACAGGCCCGTCACAGGAGAAGCGGGTGCAGTTGGTGTGTTAGCTGCTGTTGCCATGAACCCGCACATGAGTACACGGGACATTGCGAGAGCCGGTGGACTGAGTCAAAGTAGTGTCATGCGCATACTGCATCGTCACCGCTTTCACCCGTTTCATGTGTCGCTACATCAGCAATTACATGGTGATGACTTTAATCATCGAGTGCAATTCTGTCAATGAGTATTAACAGGGAATGCGTTGCAGTTCTACCTGTTTACCGATGAAGCGGGTTTCACAAACCACGGGGCAGTGAATCTACGGAACACGCATTACTGGTCCGTGGACAATCCTCGCTGGCTCAGACAGGTAGAATGACAGCGACCGTGGACTGTAAATGTATGGTGCGGAATCATTGGCGACCACCTCATTGGTCCTCACTTCAGCTGCAACATGCATCGCGTTTCTACAGAATGATCTGCCAACGTTGCTCGAAAATGTCCCACTGGAAACGCGTCGACGTATGTGGTATCAGCATGATGGTGCACCTGCACATTCCGCAATTAACACTAGGCTGACCCTTGACAGGATGTTCGACGGGCGTTTCATAGGACGTGGAGGACGCATAAATTGGCCAGCCCGTTCTCCTGATCTTACACCTCTGGACTTCTTTCAGTGGGGCACGTTAAAGGAGAATGTGTACCGTGATGTGCCTACAACCCCAGAGGATATGAAACAACGTATTGTGGCAGCCTGCGGCGACATTACACCAGATGTACTGCGGCGTGTACAACATTCATTACGCCAGAGATTGCAATTGTGTGCAGCAAATGATGGCCACCACATTGAAAATCTATTGGCCTGACATGTCGTGACACACTCTAATCCACTCCGTAATTGAAAACGGAAACCACGTGTGTACGTGTACCTCACCCCTCATGGTAATGTACATGTGCGTCAGTGAGAAAGACCAATATAAAGGTGTTAGCATGTGGACGTACTGTACCTAAGGTCCATCACCGTTCCCTTTGGATCCCTACGTAATTTGGTGCTCTCCGATACACACGATCGAACAGCGGAGGAGTGGTACTCAAGCGTCAACTTTTGGTTACAATATCTCCTGATGTAATTAACATTTTAGAGTCCAAAAAACGGCACTGTTTACGTATTTGTTTATACGTTCAGATGTGCTAACAAAACTAACGGGGTTTCATTTAAAAAACGTAGGTTTGTGTTAAAAAACATACTTCCGTGCATTTTTTTTATGGTTTGTATTAACCAATTACACTAGCCCCTCTCCTCACGTTCGGTCTGTGGAATCGATTCGTCAGTATTTGATGTGGTTTACGAAATATATCCAGCGGTAATGTTAGGTGACTCACCCTGTATAGTGTCAGATTACAGGACTAGTAAAGAAGAAAAATATACAAACTGACGCTATGTAATTTTACCTGTTGATTTTTATTCTTGCATGTTTTTTAAGTTGTTTGAAAATAACATGCCAGTGTATGTTGGCAAGTTGTTCAATTCCCCCTTTCTTTTTTGTGATGGGTTTTTTAATGTACAATATTAAATTTTAAATATTTAATAAAATGTTACAGGACTAGTACAGAAAAAATATACGCAATCTCACACTATATAATTTTTCTTTCCTTTATTGTGATTTCATTCCCATTCCCCATATGGGGCATCATAAAGTTAAAAAACACAGTTGGCGATTCTTAAAACACAAAGAAGACACTGAATGAACATGCTCAGGTTAAAAGTCAGCCACAGTATTAAAAACACTCCTGAACAACACATTTAAACCCACTTGGAGCACACACGATGAAAAATAAAACTGCAAGGTGGGACCTGCCAAGGGAGAGGCCGAAGAGGATGGAAAAGGAAGGGCCAGCAAGGGACAGCAGGGGAGGCGGCGGGATAAAGAGAGTAGGGGCATCAGCAGGTACACGAAGAGGAAGGACACTGGTGGGGCAGGAGATGAAGAGGGAAGAAAAGGCAGGAGGGAGTGCAGAGACACTGAAAGGGAGCACAAGAGACGGATGGGGAGCAGGAGGGGGAAGCCGCTCAGAAGAAGGGAGGGGGAGGAGAGGGAGCCCTGAGGAGGAGGCAGGAAGAGGGGTTAGAGTTGGTAGGAAGGGTAGATGTCAGGGCGAAGCTCATCATCTGGGAGGGGTACATGGTGGAAGTTGTGTTGGGAAAGGAGGCGGAGGGTGTGGATATGGAGAGAGGGTGGGACACAACGGTAAAGGCGCAGCAACGGGCTGGGGGTGGAGAGGAAGGGAGACACTAGGGGGTGAGGGGGATCAATGCGGCGGACAATATATATGGTGTGTGGATGTGTTCAAGGAAAAGGAGAAGGTGGGGGAAGGGGATGAGGTCGTAGAGGATGCATACGGGGGACGGAAGGCGGATGCGGAAGGCAACGCGGAGCACATGGCGTTCGAGGATTTGGAGGGATTTATACAACTTAGAAGGGGGAGAAATCGAAGCTAAGCTGGCATAATAGAGGATGGGGTGGATCAAGTATTTGTAGGTGTGAAGGATGATGGAAGGATGCAGACCCCATGTCCGGCCGGAGAGGAGTTTCAGGAGGCGGTTGTGAGTTTTGTTTTGGATGGTAAGGAGATGGGGAGTCCAGGTGAGGTGGCGGTCGAGGGTGAGGCCAAGGTATTTGAGGGTAGGAGTGAGTTGGATAGGACGGCCATAAATGGTGAGGTAGAAATCATGGAGACAGAAGGTGGTGCGGCCTATGATCATCGCCTGGGTCTTGGAGGGGTTGATACGGAGGAACCACTGGTTGCACCAAGCGGTGAATTGGTCTGACACTATAAAATTTTACCTGTTGATTTTTTATATTGCATGTTTTTTTAATTGTTAGAAAACAACACGCCAGTGTATGTTGGCAAGATGTGCATTTCCCCCCTTCTTTTTTTGCTATGCGTTTTTTAATGTACAATTTTAAATTTCAAATATTCTAGAAAATATTTGCAAGCGCATTTTGGTATTTTGTGGTAATCTCTTGTCAAATATAGTATTGTTAAGTCGTTCCAAGACCCTTTGAAACCGAGGTCTGCTATATAGGTGAATGTAAGCAGCGGCTTCAGTTATTGTGATCGTTTCATAGCTGTGGTTACTGATAATAACTTGACACCAGTGTCTATCAGTTTAATTTGAACACTACACGTACGTTCTTACTTTATACTCAGGTGTATTTGTGGCCTTTTATTTCTTATTCACTGCTCGCTATGTCAAAATTTTTAACTTCCAGCAATGAAGATGGTCACTATGTGATTGAAAATCGATTTTGCTGTCAATAAACCATCAAAATTACGGCGAACGCTGACCTTCCTTATAATTTCACGTATATGGTCGTTGTGCACACAGCACTCTATGGAGTCGCCAATCAAGTACCCAACTGTCTTCACTAGCTACCCGATCGCCGCTCAATCACCCACTGCAAGTGCATACAGAGCGAACGTGAGGTGAAGAAGTGTGTGAAAGCGAATCCTCATTCGAAGAAATATATCTTTGGTGAGAGTGACGGCGGTCGTAGCAGTGTCTGGGACAGACTTTTATTAGCGACTGATGAGCATAGAAATATGTCAGCTACCTGTGCTGTGGTAGGTACTCCACTCTCTCGTCTTATACAACTGACACCATATATCAGCAGGCACATACCTGAAGAGCAGTGTAAGTTCTGAAATATCACCAACTTCAGAGATATCCATGGTAGCCAAGTAGTGGATTGGAATGTGTGATAGAAGTCTTCATCCACTTACATTAAAATCAGGTGAAAGATTTCGGACGTTGTGCCAGAAGGCTGTAAAATGCGATTCAGAATTGAGACATGTGGATTCTCCAACATTTTGCGTCATTCTAAAACACCACCACGAAACATTCAAAGATAAGGCGATTAAAAAATGTTCAAATGTGTGTGAAATCTTATGGGGCTTAACGGCTAAAGTCATCAGTCCCTAAGCTTACACACTAGTTAACCTAAATTATCGTAAGGACAAACACACACCACCCATGCCCGAATGAGGACTCGAACCTCCGCCGGGACCAGCCACACAGTCCATAAGGCGATTAAGTGTAACCGGGTATTATGCACCACATTGTCCAAGCTGTAGGCGTACATTCATGGGCAAACTGATAAAACATTATTTAACTTTGCAGTAAAGCCCCAGTCTCTCTATACGTTCATTGACTGAGGCGCTAATATGCGCAAGCCATTCAAATTCTTTCGGTATTATTCATGCTTTACATTTGTTTTCAACACATTCCTGAAACAAACTTTAGTTTACGAGTATTGGAAAACCTAAGCTGTATTAGTTTATTCGACGACTTATGCTACCAAAGGTATTGCCTGTTTCATGAAGAAGTCTTATGTGAATTTGATACAGGCAAGGTTGAAACGAAAACGGTGGCTAGGTGGAACAAATTGTTCAGAATGCTACAGTACAGTTGTGCACAATGAAAAATTTTGAAAGTATTGCCAAGAAAGCAAACTCTGAAAAATATACTGATTATGACAACGACACTGCAAAAGAACTGGTGGCAATTTTAGAGATATTTAAAGAGAGACGAACCACAACTCAATTGTTTTTCAAGGATAGGTAAGGAATTCGGCCGTACCCTTTGAAAGCAACCAACTTGGCATTTGCCTGGAGCAATTTAGGGAAACCGCAGAACACTTAGGTCAGGATAACTGGACGCGGATTTGAAGTGTCGTCATCCAGAATGCAAGTCCAGTGTGTTAACTGGTGTGCCACTCGGTTCCGTAAGGGAAACTTCAGAATATAATTGGATGACTGGTGGAGGCAGAGGGGCGACGGAGGGGAAGTTATCCTAAGTATCATCACTTACCTTACTAAATTGGTACAACATGTGAATTCTGTTTTAATTTTTTTAAGTACATACGACATTGTTAAGATGTCATTGCATACCTTCCTGTTTGTATACACTTATTTACAATTTCAACAATTAGGGTACAGCTATGGCCTATTGATGGAACAAATATTGCGAGTGTTATAATATAATATAATCAAGTACTCCAGCACCACCTTGGCTGTCTGTTATTGTTATGAGAGCAGCCATCACCAGAATTGTTGATAACTTCCCCGATGATATTAAATGCTTGACAGAGAGCAAAGATAAATTAGAATGCGAGCTGGGAAGGATCCTTCTGGACAATTCCTTCCACTCCAAATAAAATTCTTTATTTAGAAACTTGAAGTATATTAAAAATAAAAAAATGAGTTCTGTTTTTAAACTTAATATTGTTTCCCGTTATGTGAACTAGTCTGTAAATGATCAGCAAATGGCCCCATATTGAAACAGCAACTATATTACATACTCTGTAAAACCTCTTGTTCCACAATATTACGAGACACAGTGAAAACAGAGCCCTGGAACCCATATCTAAGTAACTAACCTTGTTGATTATCTCGTTGTTGATTCTGATGGTATGCAGAAGTAGAAATGGAATATGCTACCCTATAAATATTGGAAACTCATTTGACAGATAGTTAATACTAAAGGTTAATTCATGAAGGTAACAATGTTCGTCTCGGAATTATATTATGTGGGAAAATACGAACTACTCGCCAGGTCATGAAGGCCCAAGTAACGTTTACTGGCCTCCGTGTCATCCTCTGCCTTACAGCGTCATGCGGATGTGATATGGAGGGACATGTGGTCAACGCATTGCTCTCCTGGCCGTTTTGCAGACTTTCAACACCGTGGAGCCCCCACTACTCGGTTAAGTAGCTGCTCAGTTGGCATGACAAGGCTGAGTGCTGCCTGTAACAGTCCCCCCAAGAATCCTTGGTGGTATCGGGATCGACCCCTGTCATTCTTCATGGCAGCCATTTTAGCTGACCGCTCAGCTATGTAGGTGGACGTATGATGTAGTAAGCTTACCAGAAATCCACAACGATTTATCTAGCTAAACACATTTTTCGACGGTGAAAATAAAGTAACGGTAGCTCTCTAGTTACTTGAAGTACTGCACGTAGAATCAGAAGACAGTATTTACACTGCAAGACCTGAGTTTCTCCTGCTGTATAAAATTTTCAAACAACTTATGGGAATTCAGCCAGGTAATATTTACAGCGACCGCCAATATTTTGGCGGGAGCACACCCCGCCATTTTCAACATAGTGGCGTGGTCTCCTGACCTGCATTTCTTACGTATTCCGATCTCACAATCGTATTCGTCACATCAAGGCGTTTCATTCGAGCCCAAAATCGATAGGGTAGAGTCAATTCTACAAATGGTTCAAATGGCTCTGAGAACTATGGTACTTAACATCTGTGGTCATCAGTCCCCTAGAACTTAGAACTACTGAAACCTAACTAACCTAAGGACATCACACACATCCATGCCCGAGGCAGGATTCGAACCTGTGACCATAGCGGTCACGCGGTTCCAGACTGAAGCGCCTAGAACCGCAAAATCGATAGGGTAGAGTCAATTCTACAAATGGTTCAAATGGCTCTGAGAACTATGGTACTTAACATCTGTGGTCATCAGTCCCCTAGAACTTAGAACTACTGAAACCTAACTAACCTAAGGACATCACACACATCCATGCCCGAGGCAGGATTCGAACCTGTGACCATAGCGGTCACGCGGTTCCAGACTGAAGCGCCTAGAACCGCACGGCCACACCGGCTGGCGTCAGTTCTACATATTTTCATCTAATCGATATGCAAATCTAATAAATAAATCGCAAGTGGACACTGACATTAAAAAGTCGATGCTGGCGTACACAAACATTCAAGACACGATGGCCAGAGGAGTTTTTGTTCACCAGAGGCAACCAGCCCGCTGGAAAGTCTGTAGGAGGGTGAGTTAGCATGCACCTGCACTGTCGGCCGACTGCCCAGTGACCAAAACAATTTTTTCCAGAGAAAATGGATAATGGTCGCGTGTTCACCTTAAAAGCAAAACCCACTGTATTGTTTGGGAGAGCCCCAGCATACGCATATTTGACAGATGTAGTGAGCAGTTTCACAATACTCATAGGTGGAGAGTAAATGCCTAACGCACATGCTATAAATTTCCGGATTGGTTGGCTTCAACAGAGCGCCATTCTCTCGCTTGTAAGAGTAACGCTGATTAGCGGACTATTTCTGACGCACTGAGCCAAAGGAGTGAGGGAAAGACAGCGAATGATATACCCTTCGCTTTTTGTGTGGAGAGGGGCCGTTCCGGTGACACTCTTGATGCGGGAACGCGTACTGGGAGCGAGCGCGCTCGTGCGTGTACGCAGAGAGCGAGGAACAAAGTCTCTACTCAATACTGCACCGAGAGAGCACCTCTGTCGCTAGCGAATCGGAATGATAATGTATACTGAGTCATTCGCAATTTAGCATTTGTTCACTGTGATGGCTGCGACACTTAATGTGCGGTGTGAACACAGACAGAGTTTAATAAGCGCCTGCAAGCGAACATTGAGTGGCATCGCGGTGGACTGGCTATTTGACCGGTGTACCACGCGAATAGTTAGACTGGGAGCAGATACGAGTCCTTAACTTCATCAAGGCGTAGTGAGAGTTCGACCGGCGAAGATCAATCCAGACAGAAAGGAAGATTTTGATATTTTTCAGTGGCGAACGATGCAGGCAGCAGTCGTCACAGCTCATGGTATTGTGCGCTACATTGTAGGGAGCCCTATCTTTCCTCCATTGGAAACAACATACTTCATTCACTTTACTCCATTACATGTCTCACACGACAGCCTCGACTGTACTTAGAAAAATTCAGTCGGATAATTAATCAAGTTGAGTAGGCGCAGGCCTCAGACATTCTGCCAAGTAAATAACATTCTTAAAGAAAAGGGATTAAAGACCTTTCCCACACTTTGTACATAAATTTCATTAACAGGATTCCTATCCATAAGAGGTAACCTCCTATTCCGAAAAGAACCCAGAAATTTGTGTATCAGTTTATAAATAAAAGTTTCACTTGATTTTCTCAGATTTTGCAATAAATAATATTTTCCGTTCATTTAATGTTTTTCTCACACTAACTAGCAATACTGCACTACTCAAGTATCCCAGTAGTTAAGGAAGAAAAAATATTTTTGTCTTTTCTTTACAGTGGACGACTTCAGAAGATATTTACTGCTGAAAGTTTTTCAGGCATTTCTTTTTGGTACGTTAGGAGCGTCTGTCTGACTTCTGTAGTAGTGTGGGGTGGAAATTGCTTCTTGCTGGAGCCAAAGGGTACTTATCAGATCAATTCGTTGCGTAACTCGTTAACATAACACCCACATACTGACAAATGTACAAGCATATTTAAAATCTCGTTACTTGGAGTAATACAAGAAAAATAACAGACACAAACTGAACACTACTGCCACCAAAGATGACCAAAGTCAAAGGTATCAATAGTGAAAGACCACAAAACTAAGAACTATCAGGTGAGGTAACACTGTATCTGTTTCTCTGTTTTTTGACAAGGGAGAGAGCATAATTCCAAGCACAGTTTAAACGAAAACCTCATTCCCTGTTTACAAGGTTACTCGCTAATATAATCTCAACAGCTTCCTTAATAACACTGTCACAGTAGCAGGACGTGCATGCCAATAACTCGGAATTGCTATGTAACATAGGGTGACCGGTATCCAAAAAATGTTCGGCAATAGCAGACCTGCGCGGCTGCTGTAATCGTGTGTGCCGTTCAAGCTCAGCACACCGGTTCCCCACGGTCCTGATAGTCTGACCAACGTATGCCGTGCCACCTCTACAAGGAATACGATATGCATCCGTCTTATGCAAACCGAGATCATCATTAACAGAACCCAAAAACCCTCTATTTTGGATGTAGGTCGCAAAACACATTTTCGTATTTGCGTAAAATACGACCGAACTTGTTGGTACTGCTTCCTGCGTAACTATAACCATTCTTAGGAAATGTAGCTTCAAGATAGGTCAGCTCAGTGTCGGAAACGACATGTGCCCTGTGTACCAACGCACGAAGTACACCTTCACGCCAAGCAGGATGGTGACAACTATCAACCTGTAAATAGAAGTCAGTGTGAGTGCGTTTCCGGTAAACTGCATATCCCAATGATCCATCAGCCCTCCTCCTAACCAAAACGTCAAGAAAGTGAAGGCACCCATCCTCTTACCTACGGAAATGTACAATGCCACCGTTGTTTTAACCAAACAGGATGATGTACAAAAGATGCAATGTATATTATCTGACTCAACGTATAGGAGGATCGATGCTGAGCCGACGAAAAGTATTGAGAGAAAGTCCAACATCCTCCTGAAGAAAAGTGGTTTCTCGGTGAACACTGTCAAGAATCTTAACACCTATAGTGCTGTTCCCCCTAGCTTATATGGCCTTCCGAAAGTACACAAGGAAGGGGTTCCTTTCCGTCCTACAGCGAGTAATATCGGCACTCAGTCATATCGTGTAGCCAAGCATCTTGCTTCTCTGTTAAACTCACAAGTCGGTCTGTGTGAACATATCAGGAACTCAGCTGATTTCTTACGTCGTTTGGAGGGAATGTCGTTGAACGGTTCTGATATTTTAGTAAGTATCGATGTGGTCCTTCTCTTCACTCGTGTTTCTCTGTCTTATTCGTTGCGATTAAATGAGGTTCAGTTTGGTGTTGAATCAATTAATCTCTCTCGACAAGTGTTGACATCCACTTACTTTTTATTCAGTGACTAGTATTACGAGCAGACACATGGAGTTGAGATGGGTAGTCCGATGTCTCCTGTGATTGAAATTTGTTTGAGGAGGACACCGAGGAGCGTGCATTGGAGTCGGCGCCTTTGAAACCCTCCTGTTTCTTCAGATACGTTGATGATACTTTTGTTGGTTCGCCTCATGGTGGGAAGAATTATAATGCCTTTTTAGGACATCTGAACTCGATCCACCCAAACATTCGTTTTACGATGGCGGTGGAAGAGGGTGGTTACCTTCCCTTTCTTGACGTTTTGGTTAGGAGCAAAGCTGATGGATCATTGGGACGTGCAGTTTACGGGAAACGCACTCACACTCACTTCCATTTACAGGCTGATAGTTGTGACTATCCAGCTAAGTGTGAAGGCGTACTTCGTACCTTGGTACATAGGGCACATGTTATTTCCGACACTGAGACTTTGGCAGCTGAGTTGGTTCATCTTGAAGCTACACGATTATAGTGAAAGACAGATTGATCGTGCGTTGCGCTATCAACAAACTGTGCATCGAGTGACTGATGATGATACTGAGTCGATACCTAAGTCTACTGCCTTTTTGCCTTACGCAGGAAGCACTTCCAACAAGATCGGTTGTATTTTACAGAAATACGATGCGAAGTGTGTTTTCCGACCTACATCTAAAATTAGAGTGCTTTTGGGCTCTGTTATGGATAATCTTGGTTTGCGTAAGACGGATGCATATCGCATGCCTTGTAGAGGTGGCATGGCATATGTTGGTAAGACTATAAGGACCGTGGGGAACCGGTGTGCGACTGCTACGGTCGCAGGTTCGAATCCTGCCTCGGGCATGGATGTGTGTGATGTCATTAAGTTAGTTAGTTTTAACTAGTTCTAAGTTCTAGGGGACTGATGACCTAAGATGTTAAGTCCCATAGTGCTCAGAGCTATTTTTGGAACCGGTGTGCTGAGCTTAAAAGGCACACACGATTACAGCAGCCACGTAGATCTGCTATTGCCGAACATTTTTTGGATACTGGTCGCCCTATGTTATATAGCAGTACAGTGTTATTGGCTTGCGCGTCCAACTATTGAGACAGTGTTATTAATTAAACTGTTGAGATTAAATTACGGCCCAGCCTTGTAAACAGGGATGGAGGATTTTGTTTAAACTCTGCTTGGAATCCTGCTGTCTCCCTTGTCAAAGACAGAGGGACAGAGTCAATGTTACCGCACCTGCTAGTTCATAGTCTTTCATTATCGATACCTCTCACTTTAGTCACTTATGGTGGTACTTGTGCTCAGTGAGTGTGTATTATCTTTGTTGAATTACTTCAAGAACCGAGGTTTTAAATTTTCTTGTACGTCGCGTGTCCGTTGAAGTTTGTGCCTTGAAAGTGGCGGGGTGTACTTACGATGAAATATCGGCGGTCACTGTAAATATTACCTGACTGAATTCCCGTAAGTTGTTTTAAATAGTATTTACAGTACATGCAGTCTAGAATGAAGACAGGAGAGACTGTTAATTGCTTCAAGGTAAGTTAAGTGCAATAATTAGTCACTTTCGAAAGAAACGACGTTGTGAATTATGACGTTCCTGCACTGAGATGACCCATTTTATGACATTAGTCTTCATTTGCGTGATTCTTGCACAATTGTTTTTTTTTTGTAGAAAACGGCTTTCCAGGTGTTTATTTACATCGACATTCCACTGGTTTCTATTAAATTATGTTCAGTACTAGAGTGCTCGCCTGTTGAGGGGGGGGGGGGGGGGAGACCGAGCCGCTAGCCGCTCGTGTCCCACACGACTTGGCTCTGTCGCGTACTCCGACACGCGGATAACCGAGCATGACCAGTCACCGCTGACGTCTCACCTCGCCTATCGCCCCGGCTCGCTGCACTGTACTGTACAAAGTCAACGCTTATCTCCCCCCCCCCTCTCTCTCTCTCTCTCTCTCTCTCTCTCTCTCTCTCTATATATATATATATATATATATATATATATATATATATATATATCGCTCTCCCTCTGTCTCATCACACACACACACACACACACACACACACACACACACACACACAATGTATTTATCTCTGTCTCTCTCTCTTTTAATACAAAAGTAACGTTTCCAGGAACGGATACGTGACAGACCTAAATTCATAAAGCATTTGGAAAGTATAATGATATTCCAATACAATCGCGGATAGAAGACGAGTCTCATTTCCAAACAGAAGATATATTTTTCCTCTCATTAACAGGAAAGATTAAATAAGTGCTGTCCCTGTAGTCTAGAAGGCACCCATCTTCATAAAGAAAGCACACAAAGACCATTAAACATTTACAGACGTAACTTGTCATACTTTTCATTTGTTTGCAACAGAAACAAAATTATAGTTATTGTTGATCAGTAGTAAATCACTAACGCGTTCCGGATTTAACTGGCTGCGGCGATTTGTTAGTAACATGCCGGCTTTACTAAAGAATCTTTCACTACGTTCACTTGTTGCTGGGACACATAAAATCCGTCTTGCAAGTGCAGCCAATCCTGGCAGATCTGTTTGATGCCTGCTTCACCACTTTAAAATGTCATCATCATCATCATATCTGGGGTTCATTAAAATGTAGAGATGTACTTCATCTGCTGCGGATGATCTGTTTTTCCTCCATTCCTTGAAACGATCTCACATTCTGGGTGGTGATGACACAGTACCTGAAGGACATATGGTAATAAACAAAAGAGACAAGTAATACAGAACTGATGGGGAAATCATCGAAACGTTCCCGTAAAAACGAAGTTTTTACGTTAATGAAATACTAAACGAATAATAACATTCCCATTTCTCCATAATAAACTATCCACTAACTATCCAAAAACGATTATTTTAATGACTGCATGTTGTACCTGCGTAAGTAGCACACATTTGTCGCACATTGCTAACAATTTCCTGCTTTTCATTTATAGCAAGCATATTAAGGTCACGGAAAGACGGCCAAAGAAACGTATCAGTTTTATTTCTGGAAGTGATAACAATCTTCTCACAAACGAAGGTGCCGGCCGCGGTGGTCTCACGGTTAAGGCGCTCAGTCCGGAACCGCGCGACTGCTACGGTCGCAGGTTCGAATCCTGCCTCGGGCATGGATGTGTGCGATGTCCTTAGGTTAGTTAGGTTTAAGTAGTTCTAAGTTCTAGGGGACTGATGACCACAGATGTTAAGTCCCATATTACTCAGAGCCATTTGAACCATTTTGAACAAACGAAGGTGAAGGCTCGATTTTTAATCCTTTGCACCTCATGTTAAAAAATACATATGTTAGTACACATCAATTACACTAGTTAATTATAAATCTTTTATAAATCTATCGCGTATCATAATGAAACAGTGCTTTTAACTGCTGTAATTAGGCACCTGACAGTCAGTGTCATTGACACTGCAAATTAGTTGCTGTGTGTGAAACCAAAGAAGAACTAACTGGATTGTCGGTTCTTTTCCGCCTTCTAAATCATCTGTGGTCTCTTTAAATGGTCTCAGAAAGTGCGCACATTTTCCTCCAGGCTCATTATCATATACTTGCAATCTGTAAGCGGACTCCTTTTCCGTCAACAAAGCAGCAACTTCGTTACACTAAGTGTGTAAGTATTCCAGCATAGTGTACAAGCTGTTCCAGCGTGTGCAGACCTCTTGTTTCAACGATGATTTTAAAGACGAGCAGAGGCCACTTTTCTTAATGTACCTTACAATGCATTTTGCAGTATTTATTGTTGATGCGAGGTTCGGTGCACGACTTAACAAGAAATTATCTTTATCGAAAATATGACAAAGTGCTGTGTTTATATAATGAGCAACACTAGGAATCGTTTAGTGATTCTCGAAAGCCTTTATTATATTGGCACACTGGTCGGAGAAAAAAACAAAACTGTGCAACATGTACGGTGAAATGTCCCAGTCAGCCATCCTCTCTTCAATTTCTTTCATAATATTTACTCCCGTCTTCTTAACGTCCGGGAATTTTGGTGTAAATAAAACATTGTTCACAAGAGACCTATCTGTGTTAATGCAATGTGTTGTAAGCAACAAATAGTGCGGCTGATCATGCGAATCAGTCCACATATCAACTGTCGCAGCACATGTTTTATTAATAACTACCGCAATAACAGAAGGCATTATGCTGTTTAGCATTGCATCAGCTTGTTCTTTGACATGTCTGCTTATAGTAAGGAGATGTGGCATGATATCTGCCACGTTAACTTCTCCATAAGGCGCACCTAGATGTATTAATTTTTTGCATAGTTGTCTGAAACTTTCACCAAAAACAGATTTAAAACGTCTCATATCTTTAGCGCACATTGCAACACACTTTGCTGTAATACTATTTTTTATTACTGGCGGTAGCCGGCCGGGGTGGCCGAGCGGTTATAGGCGCTACAGTCTGGAACCGCGCGACCGCTACGGTCGCAGGTTCGAAACCTGCCTTGGGCATGGATGTCTGTGATGTTAGGTTTAAGTAGTTATAAGTTCTAGGGGATTGATGACCTCAGAAGTTAAGCCCCATAGTGCTCAGAGCCATTTGAACCATTACTGGCGGTATCCATGAAGGAGCTGTATCTTTGTGAGGTTTCTTGCAACTATTTCTTAAAATGAGTGGTTCCCGACTGGAAACACAATTATGTGGAACAGATTATGCACGATACGCACCCAGTGGACGCACTGTTTTCGTCTACAACCAACAGAAATGTACTCCATACTTGGCATTTTAGACCTTCCAGTTTCTTCAATATGTAAACATTGGTTTCAATCTTACGTCTTACTGCTCTGGCTTCCTCGCGCTGCGTGATTACAGAGAGAGACACCCACAAATGAGAAGCCCGTACTGGCTGCAGTCTCACTCGGATAATGACACGTGTAGTTAAGTGCTACGTATTCGGTCACGACTTCTATACTCGGTCACTCAAAGGTTTTGGGAATACCACTTCAATTTCCTGATCAGTGTCATTCAATGTAAGAACGCAGAATCTCACGGTGGTAACATTGAATCAAAAGTTCTCAGGTTCTGAGCCGTGTGATTAAAATTACACAAGCAGTGCCCGGCCATTTTCACGTGGTAAGACTGCCAGTGGGCTGCTAGTGCCCGCCATATATATCCTAGCTGCTGCCTATGACGTCACTGGTGCCTGCGACATCAGCGTATACGGGCATATGTTGGCTCGGAGTTCGATGCTCCCTTCTTAGCCCCGCGATCGCTGGATCGCAGGCCGTGCTGAGCTGCAGGTTAACTTCTCTGTTTAGGGTGGCATCAGTGATTTTTATTTCAATGGCTCTGAGAACTATGGGACTTAACTTCTGAGGTCATCAGTCCCCTAGAACTTATAACTACTTAAACCTAACTAATCTAAGGACATCACACACATCCATGCCCGAGGCAGGATTCGAAGCTGCGACCGTAGCGGTCGCGCGGTTCCTGACTTAAGAGCCTAGAACCGCTCGGGCACTTCGGCCGGCTTTTATTTCAATGACTTCTTCAATAACGCAATGCCAAAAGCCGTTTGTGCGAGCCACGATAGATGTTTCGCCAAATTTTATCCGGTGTCGGTTTACTATAGCGCGCTCAGCTAAAGCAGATTTCTCGGTGTAGCGTAGGAGCCTCTCATGCTCCTTTCGGCTTTTTCCACAGTGAGTGCTGTTTGTCCAATGTAAGACTGGCCACACTTGTAAAGTATCTTGCAGACGCTAGGTGTTCTGTGACTCGTTGCGTCTCAAACTGTTCTCAATAATTAACGAATTTTTGTCGGAGGCCTGAAGATCGAGTTGATCTTGAGTCGTTTCAGTAGGCCTTATCTTGTCCGACGCGGAGCCACAGAACAGCAAGAAAGCAATATTTTTTTCTAGCTTCTTGTCGGTGGTCCTGTCGCTAGTCTTGCCTGAAATCATTTCAGTTATCTGATGAATGCTACAGACGTTGTTCCCGAAGACCTTATCTAGCTGCCTCAGCGCATGAGGTAGGTTACAAGCGTCTGGTATCATTCTTGTACGATGCACCAATTTTTGTAAACATTTCATTTCTGTACCGTGTGATGCTGGCTGATGGTATGCAAGTATAGATCAGTGGGGTTTTCTACACATGCTGTGGCCAAGGCTTCCATTTCGTTCGCGTTGGACGAGGACGTCAAGGATGGGCAATGCATCGTTTTCTTCCACCTCCACGGTAAACTGAATGTTACTGTTAATGCCGTTGCGGTGTTTAAAGAACTCGTCAAGTTTCTTACGTCCATGGGGCCAATTGTCTAATGTGTCGCCAGAGTACAGAACGAAACAAATAGGCTTTAATTGCATCATGTCCAAGGCAATATCCTCAAAATTCTACACGAAGGTGTTCGCAAGAGCTATAACTAACGTGCTGCCCACTGCAACGCCCTCCGTCTAATCATAATACTGGCCGTTGTACAGAAAATAAGAATACGTAAGAGTGCGCCTGAATAGCTCCCCACTCCACTTACTAGGAACTGGGATATTAGGTACAAATAGCCTTTGGCAGGCAAATTCGTAAACAGTCATCCTAAGACAGTTAGTTCGGTTGATAACATCTGCTGAATTTTTAATATGGTGTTCTGAGTGCCTCACATGCGGATGGAGGAGACTGGCCAAATACTTCGCCTTCTTGCATGTTGGTGAACAATGGTGGATACGATGAGGAGTAATGGCGTCCCCTTCTTGCGTGTGATCGACAAAGTAAAAGCAGTATGTGGTCTAGATGACTGTAGGAGAAGCTTCTGGACCACCGAAGAGCGCTTCAGAAATTCAGAAGCATTTCTTATTATTGTCGATGTTGGATAGCTTGGGAGTTTCTGATAAGTATCTTCATCCAGTAGCGCGCAGATCTCAGTATCATCGCCGAGGTATTCCATAAATACGGCTGCTTTTCCCTTGTCAGAAGGAAGGACCACAAACCTTTTATCGCTGCCTAGTAATCTCAGGCCACTGAGCTCAGACCTCGTCATGTTGGAGAGGGTAACTTTGCTTCTGTGAGAATACGACTCGTTTCACGCCTGTGATACCCGCTGCTTCATTTGGCAGCATGCAGACAGCATGTTCGACGCCTCTTAGTCCCGCGGCGAAGATGCGAAGTTAAGACCTTTCTTAAGTGTTGACATTTCTCCTGTGTTTATATCTCTCGCAGCCGATGATGGTGCGCTCTGAGGATCTGTGGACCGCAGAGTGTTTTTCTTGCGAAAGATGGATGAACTTCCTTTCTGCCTCTTTGTAGTCCTTTTCTGTGATTACGTTTGTCGGAATAGAGTGGCTGCACAGACGCATTCCCAGTCCACAGCTGTGGATGTCCTTGATAGCTGCAAATAGTTTCAATTTCGTCAGTAAACACTTGACGCTACTGAGAATCCTAGAACTTTTTATTCAGTGTCATTCAAGTGTACATTATACGTTTATAATATAAATGTACGGGTGGACTGTCGGGGTTTCCTAACGGATAACGGGCATAATGTTTCGGCCATCAGGCATGTCTACATCGTCTGACGAAGGAGATTCGTCTGGAAGTCGAATAATTGTGCATACTTGTTACTATGAACTCCCAGCAGTGCAGCCGTGGACTTTTCAATCAACTAATACGCCACAGAGCTGATTGTGATCCAACCTCTGGGCATCACAAAGACACAACTGCAGCGAGGACGCCATCAGCGAAGTTCAAAGGTTTGATACTATGATCGAAATACAGGGTGAATCAAAAAGAATCATCCGATTTAAAAAAAAATCAAAGCTATTATGCTATTTCAGATATGTGCGTGAACAGCGTACTGTTGGAAAGAGCAAATTTTACATGGTTCCCACTAGGTAGCAGCTGTGTGCGCCCACTTCAGTTCTAGTGAAAATGTTGTCGAGACAACAGAAAGCGTTTTGTGTTCTACGGTTTGCGCATTGTGGGTCAGTAATAACTGTTCAGAGTGACTTTTGTCCTACGTACGGTGTAGATCCTCCTGCAATACAGAGCATTAGACGATGGGATGAACAATTCCGAAGAACAGGTTGTCTGTGTAAAGGCAAATCGCCCTGCCGTCCCCGAGTGTCTGACAAAGACGTCGAACGCATCCGCCATAGTTTCACAAGGAGTCCGCAGAAATCCGTTCGCCGTGCAGCTCGACAGCTCAGCATGATATTGATGTCCGTCTGGCGTATGTTGCGTCGACGTTTACACACGAAACTATATGAAATTCAGCTACTGCAAGCTCCTCGTGAAGGTGACAGACAACAACGTGTGCAGTTCTGTAATTTTGTTCTTGGCAAGATAGAGGATTACAGATTTTTTCCACACTTATGGTTCAGCGACGAGGCAACATTCCATTTAAATGGAAGGTGAACCATCATAACGTATATGGGGCATGGAACAACCACATGAAACTGTACAACATGAGAGGGACTGTCCAAAACTTAATGTGTTTTGTGCAGTTTCACAGAAAAAGGAGTGCGGTCCATTTTTCTTTGCCGAGAACACAGTTACAGGAAGCACATGTCTCGATAAGCTTGAGAACTTTATTTTCCCACATTTGGAGACTGATTCGAATGACTTCATTTGCCGGCCGGAGTGCCCGAGCGGTTCTAGGCGCTACAGTCTTGAACCGAGCGACCGCTACGGTCGCAGGTTCGAATCCTGCACCGGGCATGGATGTGTGTGATGCCCTTAGGTTAGTTAGGTTTTAGTAGTTCTAGGTTCCAGGGGACTGATGACCTCAGATGCAAAGTCCCATAGTGCTCAGAGCCATTTGAACCATTTTTTGAAATAGAAAAAATTACGCCATGAAGAACCAGTTCAGTCCCATGTTCGTCAGGTTTTACGGGGATGTTTATCATACGAGGGGTACTAAATGATTAAACTTCATTCCTTTCGGAACTGCCCACTGATTACTGTAAAAAAAAATGGTTCAAATGGTTCTGAGCACTATGGGACTCAACTGCTGAAGTCATAAGTCCCCTAGAACTTAGAACTACTTAAACCTAACCAACCTAAGGACAACACAAACATCCATGCCCGAGGCAGGATTCGAACCTGCGACCGTAGCGGCCGCGCGCTTCCAGACTGTAGCGCCAGAACCGCTCGGCCACCAGCGGCCGGCACTGATTACTGTAGTGCACATTAACATTATAAGCACGGAACTCTAATAAGAGTGCACTGCGTCCAAGACGTAAAGGTGAAGATAAATCGGACTTCTTTATTTTATAATTAAGATATAAAAAATACGCACCACTTACACTGTGCATGGTCGTTACAAACAACACGATCTCCTGAATTAGAGATTCTTAAGAATCCGGCCGAGCGGTTCTAGGAGCTTCAGTCTGGAACCGCGCGACCGCTACGGTCACAGGTTCGAATCCTGCCTCGGGTACGGATGCGTGCGATGTCCTTAGGTTTAAGTAGTTCTAGCGGACTGATGACCTCAGAAGTTAAGTCCCATAGTGCTCAGAGACATTCTTAAGAATCACTGCTTACTGCACGTTTCAGAAAGGCGTCTACGACTCATTGCCTTAGATTTGACAGCAACAAACAGAAGCGAGAGTCGACGCTGTTCATCAAACAATGTCGCCTTATATCCCAGTTGACTTTGAGTCTATTCCCTGCAAGTGTATGTTACCTGCGGCATGATTTCATGGGTAAACAACGGCGTGCAGCTCGAGAACTCAAGCCAACTTTCAATAATGTATCCCCGACTGTTCGTTATGATGTTTGGTTCGTGGGGCGCTCAGCTGGGCGGTCATGAGCGCTCGTACAAAGTCCCAATTTTTACACAGCCCAATTTTTAAACAGTTCAATCTAGCCACTGTTACGAATGATTATGGTGATGATGATGATGAGATGTTGTGGACGACACAAACACCCAGTCCCTGGGCAGAGAAAATCCCCAACTCGGCCGGGAATCGAAACCCGACTGTCCATGGTTACTCACTACTTATTAGCTCCACCTGCATTTCAGCTGTTGTCATCCACCAACTCGTCGGACCTAGCCGAACAATCTTCTGATCTTCTCCCCCTGTAGTTCTTCATGCAGCTCCTGAGCCAACCCTTGTTGCCACACTTTTGTTGTGGATCCATATTGTCATCTTTATGCACTTATTGCACCAAAGCCCACAGCGTACAATCCTCGATATGCTTCTCTAATGACCCTCATGCCAATGGTTCAGCTTATCTCAAAGTTCGAGAGGTGCTGATAAGCTGCCAAGTGCACGTCCTTTGAGCAGTCTGTGTTGGCATACCCACCTCGACAGTTCTAATAACGCTACACACGCCCAATAGCCGTTATGTAGCAACACAATTCGTCGCCCGTAGGAACGCCATTGTCTGCATTTAAAATAAGAAGCCTTGCTGAAAAGTAATCCCCCCGAATTTTTTATTCCTTTGTCAGTATCATGTTTACATATTACTCAGTCGACTTTCCCCCTTCACTGACGCAAGTTGCAAACTTCTGCCCCTAGAGGGCTCCGATTTGTAGCATGTCACGTGTCGGTGAGTAACGTAACTATATCGCTGTGGTGAGAAATAGCGTGCTGTAATCGAATTTCTAAAATCAAAAAGCGGACCTCCAATTGAAGGCCATACAAGCTTAGATACATAACGATTCTGTCGACATCATTAACACGCGACGTTGGGTTGTTCATATTCGCAGTGAAGGAGACGGTGGTGCTAACGTCAACGTCTGTGACAGAGCTCAGAGTAGACGTCTGCGTACGGCAACAGACGACACTCATCGGAATCGGTCTGATGAACTCCAGAGAGAAAATCGTCGCATAACACAGACACTGCTATCAGTTAAGTGTGGCATATTACGAGAGCGTAAGGAGGCCGTCATTACAGAATTGTGGTATAGGAAACTGTGTGCACTGTGGGTGCCTCGAATGTCCATTCCTAACATGAAACAGAAGAGGCTGGACATTTGTCATCAATTTATTTTGTGTTTTGAGCTTGAGCGAGATGACTTCTATAACAACATCGTGACAGATAATGAAAGATGGGATAGCCATTTTGATGTCGGATGCTAGAAAGCATCAGTCGAGTTCCGCCAAAGAAAAGAAATCACCGATGCCAAAAATGTTCAAGACCATGCCAAACTCTGCAAAGTACTGCGAAATCCTTAGAAAACTGAAAGCAAGAATTCGAAGAGTTCGTCTACATATGGAGCACCTTCCCCCTCACAATGCCATACCACACAGGGGCGATGCGTCATCTGCATCAATCCGATGCTTTGGCTTTACTGTCATCGATCACGCTCCAGACTGTTCCGAGTTGGTCCCATCCGATCTGCATGTATTTCCAAAACTTAAAAAACGCTTTTAAGGATTTCGCTTTGATGATGATGAAGCGGTGCAAGCATTAATGTGGTTGTCTCTCCATTAACAAAGTCACACATTCTACAGTGATGATATCAACATACTTTTTTCTTGTTGGATAAAATGTGTTCATCGCCAGGTTGACTAGGTCAAGAAATAAATATGTAGACGTGAAGATGAAGAAGTAGAATGTTAATAAAGTCTGTTTTATTTAAAAATCGTTAAGATTTTTCATATAAAATATTCGGAGGCATTACTTATAAGCACGCCCTCGTACTTAAAAAAAAGTATAGAATTTTAATTAGCATGTGCTACAGGCACAGAAATACAGGAGTATCAGTTTCGTTGTGTTCAATCCATGTGTTCGTGATGTATCGCTTCCCACATCTCTCAGTGCCGCAGGTTCTTTCCATAATAATCCGTTTTGAATTATTTTACAAATTATCTTCGTTATTACCAACGCTATATTTCTGTCAATAAGTATTTCATATTATAAAAAAGTCACATATTAGTCCCACTGGGCAACCATAACAAGAATCAAGAACCAACCGGAATCCGTAACCGCTGAAATAACTGAAACACTCACTGGCCGTATATTTTCTACTGAAACTGGAAGAGCTCACAAATTTCACCGTGGCATAACTTTTATTTTTTTAAAAAGTAAGCTATTCTCGTAATTTCTTCCACTTCCGCAGACATTATTTCTTCCCTAACCTGAATCAGCTGTTTTTAAATGTGGTTTATATCATCGTCATGTAGACATAAAAAAGATGACGTTTACCTTCTCACGTATGTCTTGACGTTGTGAACCACTGCTCCTCTTCAGTTCCATTAGTTCAAATGGTTCAAATGTCTCTGAGCACTATGGGACTTCACTGCTGAGGGCATCAGTCCCCTAGAACTTAGAACTACTTAAACCTAACTAACCTAAGGACATCACACACATCCATGCCGGAGGCAGGATTCGAACCTGCGACCGTAACGGTCGCGCGGTTCCAGACTGTAGCGTTCTAGAACCGCTCGGTCACACCGGCCGGCCGTTCCATTAGTTGCCCTGGTTAGTTCTGAGTTGAGGGTAACGCCAGATCGTGCCACCTTTTGTGTGATGTATGGCGGGAAGCTGCTGTCAGTCTGCTGTCCCCATGAAATATAGCCCGTGGGCAGTATTTGGCGAGGAAACACCGGCGAAATTCTGTGTACAATCCTGTTTCATGTGGACCATTTCACTGGGAATCAATCTTCGGTTCACACATAAAACAGGTACCTGCTAACACACTACTGTTACACAATTTACTACAGTTTGAAATAGGTTCCAAGCAAGGTTTCCGGAATACTTCCCTTGCTTGTAAGACGTAGGGAAATCTCCTTCCACTTATTCGCAGCTAAAAATGTCATCATCTCTCTCCAGACTCTCTGTGATTTGGCTGAACACAATCAATATCTACAATAGGCAGGGAATTAAAGTACCTGCCTATTCACCTGGGAAAAAGAACGAACGAAAAATAAGGAACTGAGAGCAAACGCATTTTCTCGCTGAAAGATAGGAGATGCATTGTGGGAGATTAATACAGTATGCGGCATTGGAACCTTACCCACCACGTATGATGCTCTCACCGTCTAGGTTATCCACTTACGACTCACAACCACGCCCTCACAGCATAAAAAGAATCTCTCTCTCTCTCTCTCTCTCTCCCTCTCTTACTTTACAAACCGCACAATCGCATTCCTCGGTGCCTCGGTTAGCAAACCTGGATGAAAGTATATCACGCAGAAAATGCTAGGCCACAACCTATGTGATTGTTTCCAGATTGAATCCTTCCTATGAACCGGAGCGTGCGCTGTTTAGGAGCTTAGTAGCAAGATAGTACAGGGTGAAGAAAAGGTAGCGCACATAGTAATGTAATTAAGCATGTATATATGTTTGTAATAGGTATTTCATTTCGCTGTTTCTAACATATGCTCAAAATGATTCTTCCGTTCAGTAACGCATGCAGCAACTCTATTTACCATGTTTGAGATCACTCTGCAGAGCAGGTTGACACTATGTTACCCTCGTTATAAGTTTAGTTACACCCAGTGTGTGGACTCCTTTATAGATCCTTCCTTTAAGATAGTCCTACAGGAAGAAACCTGGAGACTTTAAATGTGGAGAACATGCAGGCCACAATCCCTTCGAGATATCTGTATCACCGGAAGAGATGTTTTGTTTCATAAGATGTGTTGAAAAGTTGCACTGTCCTGCTACAACCAACAACAGTATTAATCCCTCTCACCAAACGAAATGAACCATATAATGGTGTCTCCGTACAGAAAATTTTTCATTTAGTTTCAAAGAAACTAAGTCACACTATTCGAAGAGACGATACGGAAACATACCATTCCAATTATTTCATAAAAAATTTCCAGAAACGGGAGATTAAGCTCTTTGTCTTTGAATTATTCTGCACTTTGATATCTGGATAGTTCCAACGGAGGCGTCTGCTACACTTTTATACAGACTACTTAAAAAAACATCGTTCAAGATCGAAAACTCATTGCTCTTGGGCAAACACATGTTTACCAAACAATGAACTGCGTTATATTACAGACGTCATATGACCTGCACCTATTGCAGTGGTGGCCTCGTTTGTTGAGGGTAATATTTATGTGGTTTTGTTGAGGTGGCTGTTGGAACGGACGCAGTACAATTTCTATTTACAATTCATTTATTTTTCTGTGTGCGACTCTGTGATCATACTATAGTTCTATGTCGTACATATGAGGCCAGAAGCTTCCCCGGCGTGTGACATCCTTTATTTCCAGTTGTGTTAGTCCCGCAAGGTATACGGGAAGAAGGGAGGACGATAAGGGTTTAACGTATCGTCGTCAATGAGGTCATTATAGATGAAGAACAAGCTCGAATTTCTTTTCAAGATGGAAAAGGATATTGGCCATGCCCTTTCAAATGAATTATCCTCGCAATTGCCTGGAGGGATTTGCGGAAATAACGGAAAACGTAAATCTGGATGGTCGGACGAGGATTCGAACAGCCATCCTCCAGAATACGAGTCCAGTGTGCTGACCACTGCGTCACCTCGCTCGGTAGGTATGCAGGAAAGCGTCTGTGATGTATCTTTAGCAAGTTTGAGGCTGTGAGTGCGAGGATGCATGGTAAGATTAATCGGTAACAGCATTTCCAGCGAAACAAGAGGTTACGGTCTCCATTCTCGATACTGACAATACTTATAGTCTTCCAGAAAGCTTACATTGAGATACACGGTGAAAGATTTCTTCTGAAAACCTTAGATGCTTTATAACACTGTTACGATATGTTGCAATTCTGTTTTAATGGAAGTGTCATTTAATTCAGTGGTTTCTAAATAATTCACCGTCTGACAAATCTGGCGAGATAACTAAACTGTGATCCTAGTAAAAGACAACTGACTCGCATAAGTTTCCTCACTGTTAGCTACCCCATTAACAAGTGGTAACTACGTACTTCCGCATCTCTAATAAAAGTGCCAAACGTCTTGTAATTGCGTAGAATCGAACTTCTACGGCACGCAACGTCACATTCTGTCACTCTCGTGTATCTTACTTTGCTGACGCCACTTGTGCAAGCATTTAGGTCGTATTAAATTAATACGTGCTTTCAGTTATTCCATTGAAAGACGTTCTAAACTACTGCTACGATGTGCACCTGACAACGTGTGGTCGCCTCAACCAAGATACGGTGATTCCTCGTCGCTGTACTGATGATCAGATGAACTCACCAGGTATTTGTTTGGCTAAGTTCCTTAAACATCTTGTTGTTGTTGAGAGGTTATGAACATAAAAGACATTCTGAATACCTGAAAGTAAATAAAAAATACTGTTGCCGTACAATACAGAACATTTCAGGAGGAATAGATACCTTCAAGTGATGATAGAATGAACCTTTCTAAAGAGTAATGAACCTCCTAAACATATAACCTATTCTCGATATGTGCAACACACAGATATTTGAAGTTCTCTGGAATAGGAAAGCCACAAGTAGTAGCAAATTAAACGGAAGATCCTTGCATTGAGTGGTCAGTTTGCCACTATAACGTTTGTTCGAATTAACCACCGTAAAATTGAATATGCAAGGTGTTTCGGGGGGAACAGTACATATTTTCGGTGGTCAAAAATTCAAATGGTTGAAATGGCTCTGAGCACTATGGGACTTAACATCTCAGGTCATCAGTCCCCTAGAACTTAGAACTACTTAAACCTAACTAACCTAAGGACATCACACACATCCATGGCCGAGGCAGGATTCGAACCTGCGACCGTAGCAGTCGTGCGGTTCCGGACTGAAGCGCCTAGAACCCCTCAGCTACCGCGGCCGGCTTCGGTGGTCACACCATAAAGTAAATCGAATAAAATATTCCATATAACATGTGTCAAAATTTTATAGGCTACAGGGATACAGCGTTTAGAATACAAAGAAAGTAAATACACATGAACGAAAAAGGCCAATGTTTTGTTTCAACACTGATTTTCACAAATGTCACCACATGTTACTTTTCTCAGTTCGTCTTGTCCTTCTTTAATGGAGGATTCACTTTTCGAAAACCGAATGAGCAGTTTTTTTTTTTTTGTAAACGTCGCACGACAGCCATTACTATAGGACTAAAAGGGGCAAGGTATATGCACCCTTATTGGCAAAGCAATGTGACCATTTCTACCGATCTATCTTCCAGGGAATGTGAGGTTTAAGTAGGCCACTTGGCGACTGGAATACGTAGGGACCCTGTCATGCTTGTAATCAATAACCACCTTCCAATACTGTAAGACATTCTAGATAAAACAGTCCTGTAGGACGATGCGGTAAAGCAACCGGTCAAACCAGCTCTTTTTTTTTCATCAGGGTGGTATCGGTGGGATGTCGCCATTAGAAAACACAGAAAGCAGATCCAAATTATTATTTACGAGCCGCCTCTGTTCTTTCGTTTGTTTATACTTCTCGCTCAGCTGCTTATATTACTCGCTCACCGTGGTTGGGCGTTTACTTCCGAGGTAGCAGGTATTTAAGAAGACGCAGCCTGTAGCCGTCATATCTCTGAGAACGTCTTCTTTGAGAGGTAGTTCAAATCAGCAGCTTACATTTTGTTGAAAATTACATGTTCTGTTTAGCCTGTCATCAGAACAATTGCCAAATGAAACACAATTAGGACATTCAGAGTCAAAGTATTTATAAACATTCACCGTATAAAATCCACAGTATGCGTATCACAATTATTAAGTTGGGGCATAAACTCGTAATGCTTTTGTTATGCATGTTGTTACGCCGGTAGGTATAGGTGTTTATATCGATTACCATTTTTATTTCTAGTTCACTGTTGCTATTTGAGTTTATGTATGGTCATTTTGTCATTTGGAGATAGTGAGTGGAGCTGTGGGTGACATAAAATGGAGTGTCAGACGGAGAAACCGGAACATTTCCCACATATTCTTCCATTTGAGTTCAATAGAGGGATGACAGTTGCGAAGGCAGCCAGAAGCTTTTGCTCCGTGTAGGAATAATGCCATTGGTTTTCTCGTTTCAGGTTGGCTCGTTTTGACATCTGTGCCTTTCCACGTTCAGGAAGACCTCCGTGTTTTGATTAAGATCATTTAAAATCATTAGTCCACAGTGATGAACGTCAGCATGCACGATAACTGACAAAAGTGACGATCTGTGGTTATTCCACCAGCGTGTGGCATTTGCATGCAATGGCGAAGGTTCAAAAATCGGGTGTACGGGTACGACATGCTCTAACCCAAAATCACAAAAATCAGTGCGTGACCATACGTTGAACTCTGCTTGTCTCATAAATAACACCCACCATTCCTATTTCGTGTCGTTGCTGTTAACGACAAATAGTGTTTTTGTGTTAGCGTATGAAAAAGAAAGGAAAAGCTGTGCTCAAACAAAGCACAACTCCCCGAACAAACAAATGCGCGCATCCACAAAAGATAATGTTACACATCTGGTATAAAAGCGGCGGTTTGATGTACTAAGAAATGCTTCCTCGAACTGTAGCCACCACTGCTGTCATGTATCGTCAGCAATTATCACGTATTGCCGACGCAATCCAAGTACAACGACCAGAAAGACTGCGTGAAGTGATGCTATTCAATAACGCCCGCCCGCATTCTGCTAGACTGACAGAAAACGCTATACAGGTATTGGATTCGGAAGTCATCTGATCTTGAGCCTTCGGATTTTCACCTTTTCCGGTCTCTCTCGATCATCCTTCAAGTAACTTCCTTTCCGGATGAAAATGCGCTCCGAACATGACTTCGCCTCAAAACTACGTGATTTCTTCAATCGCGGAATGGAAAAATTACCCCATCGTTGGAAAACTCTTGTAAATAGTGAAGAATAGTATATTATTGATGGCTAAAGTCTGTTACGTGTATCTGCTACGAATTTATGCGCCAACCCAGTACATTTTGACATCGGTGCTCAGCTGCTGGCGGGCTGCTGTTTCAAATGCTACCTACTGGCACAACTCATGTGATGGCAATGTTGAATAGCAGTAGTGGCATTAAAAGCGTAAGTTAAAAGTAGATGGCAAATTAACGAAAACGCCCTTCGAAAAAAAAAACGAGAAAAACATACCAGGAGTTAACACCTACACGGAACATAGGACAATTGACTGCTGGTCAAAGTTAACATGAAGTTTAGTTAGTTCACATGCAACAATTTCACCATGCCGCAAGTTACGGTAATATCAGGAACAGTCTTTTGCTATGGTATGACAAAACTTCTTCTTAAGACGCCCTGAAGGAGTTTGGCGGTCCACGTAGCCACTTTAGGACGTGACGATGCAGCATGGAAGGCGTCTTCTGACGCGCAGTTGTACCGTCTTCGATTATCCTTCAGCCACGAGTTCCTTTACCTTTCAACAGACGTTTCGCCTCGTATTTTCCCTTCAGTGGTGAGTTGCAATAACTACTATCATTCTCTTCTTATCTTGTGCCATACATATTGAGTTTTCTTTCTTTTTACAGGGACCATTCTTTCTGCTTTTTCGTCGTTGAAGTACTTCTCTTAGATTGAAATTTTCAGCATCCAAGGTATGCGTAAGAGACGGCGATTCAGTAATTTTCAAATTTATCAATTCGTTTCTCTAGATATTGGTCAAGGATCCACCTCTCACCATCATAGAGAAAAATTGAGAACACATATCAGCTAATCATTCGCATTCTCATTTTCAGACTAAAATGAATCTTATGAAGAGTTTTTTCATGCTATAAATTGATTCATAATGATTCCGTTTCTTGCTTCCGCCAGTATTTTCCTGCCGGCCGGAATGGCCGAATGATTCTAGGCGCTACAGCTTGGAACCGCGCGACCGCTACGGTCGCAGGTTCGAATCCTGCCTCGGGCATGGATATGTGGGATATTCTTAGGTTAGTTAGGTTTAAATAGTCCTAAGTTCTAGGGGTTGATGACCTCAGAAGTTAAGTCCCATAGTGCTCAAAGCCATTTGAACAATTTTTTGAAGCATTTCCCTGAAAATTGCTTTGCAGTAAATGTTAAACAATAGAGGTAATAGCATACAGCCCTCAACCATGCCTTTACTAATTTGTGATAGCTTCTGATGTTACTTGGCCGCTTTTAAATCTGCGGTTTGATCCCAAACAGCTTAAATCGTTTTGGCCAATACCAATTAACCTCAAAATCACAACTACATTTTTACGTCTCGCGCAGTCAAGGGCTCTTCTAAAGTTAGTGAAACAATCGTACACATCGAAATTTATATCTCTGCACCTCTGCCTTAGAACATTTAAGCAGTGCTTCACGAGTTCCAAACCCATTTCGGAAACCACGCCCATTTGAGACTCACATATCTTGTAAATCCCCATCTGTATGACTCACAGAAATATTTTGAGTACGTGAAACATCAAAGTAAACATACGACAGTCATCATACTGTAAGGAGTTGGTCATCTTCGAAAATGGTATAAAAGTATCCCAACCAGTAGCCCGCCCGGTCGGCCGTGCGGTCTAACGCACGGCTTCCCGGTTGGGAAGGAGTGCCTGGTCCCCGGCACGAATCCGCCAGGCGGATTTGTGTCGAGGTCAGCTGAACCGGACAGTGTTTGGACGGTTTTCAGGCGGTTTTCCATCTGCCTCGGCGAATGCGGGCTGGTTCCCCTTATTCCGCCTCAGTTACACTACGTCGGCGATTCTGCGCAAACAAATCCACGTACGCGTACACCACCATTACTCTGCCACGCAAACATAGGGGTTACACTTGTCTGGTGTGAGACGTTCCCTGGGGGGGTCCACCGGGGGCCGAACCTGCACAATAACCCTGGGTTCGGTGTGGTGCAGCGGAGGGGTGAAGTGGGCTGCAGTAGTCGTCGTGGGGTTGTGGACCCCTGCGGCTGCGGCGGGAACGGAGCCTCTCCGTCGTTTCTAGGTCCCTGGTTAACATACAATACAATACAATACAATCCCAAACAGTTATCTGATATATTTCCTGACGCACACATAACACTGAACAATAATGTTAGGAGTCTGAGGCCAATCGATTCCTGTTTCGCTACAATTTTGGTAACTGCAGTGCAAACCCTATCGGATGCGGTTCCTTTACCATTCTTCGACAGCTTACTGGCAGGTCCTATCTCACTCCTTGTGTTTCAGGACCGATTTCGTTCATTCTTGTATAAGGTATAGGAAGACCACTCCTACGTTCTTACAAAAGGACTCTGGTATATTCAATCCATCTCTCGAATTTTCTTTCAACTCCTATGTTAATTCAGTTATTCACATTGTTCAATATTTGTCCGCATTGCTTCCTTTGTAGACCATTTAAATCACCTTTGTGTATAAGTGATTTGATTTTGTTTCCCCTAAAGTATCTCATAACTTTTTTTTCTTTTTTACATTTGTCAGACTTAATTGTACAGTTCACTCACGAGTAAGATCGGTCTTAACCTTGGCCCAGGGCTGAAACATTTTGATTATGGCCAGTTCCTCCTGAAAGGACTCATGTCACGCAGATAACTCTTCGAAACCTCCACCTCACCACACAGGAGAGGCAGAAAAACAATCAGTGTAACTAAATCAGTCACTGGTAACTCTAATCTGCACCTGCAATTACAGACAGTGTAACCGAAAGACTTCTTGAGCATGGGAAATTGCTTATAATCCTCTGAAATACGATAATGGCGACGTTACATCGAGCGTTTAAGACTTACTAAATGTTAAGCAGTAGGCGTTATAGCGCAAATGATCTATCAGTGTCGAATAGCTTCACAACTCCGACCACTGTCTAGCTTTGACTGTCGTTGTAGAACAGCTGTCAGGATTAATCATCAAAACCTTCTGATTCTCGTAGTCAAATTTTCTTTTAACTAATTCTAACTGGGTAGGTAGGACCATCACCATAATAACGAAACATCACTCAATCTAAACCAACTTTAAAGACTCGCACGTATTTGTGCATTTTCGAAGCAAACAAGAAATGGTTGGGGCGGTAAAGTCATCGTTGTCCAGCGTTCTCGTCGTGCAAATTTTTGGAGAAATATTTCATGTGATAATCTGTGTGGTCAGAATTTTATTTTGTTTAGTGAAATATAGGAGATGAATTTGTTTGTCAAAGGATATTTTCTAATGTGTTTGTATCCCTGTGAGTTTTTTTAGGTATTGTTTCATGCGTGAGAAGTTAACTACAAGAGCTCTGTGGGATTAAATGTCGAGTAGTGGTTCATGTACCACGTTGTTATAATTAAACGTTCCCTATTTAACACGTTATTACACGGAAAGTAATTACTGTACGACTTACTTTAATGTCAAGGACATGAGGAAGAGTAATAATGCAGAATCAATTCAACTGCAACTCTTTTAATGTGCTGCTACGGTACGTCATACCATTACATATTGGTATCGTTACTGCTACAAAAGGGGCTCACTATGACGCCCATCAGTGTCCAGAAGAGTCTGAAAGCGCTGGACTGAATTGTGCACAGCATGTCCGTAGGTACGTTGGCTCCTTCTCTTGAAATGCTGCGCCTTAGATCAGCAGATGAGTCAATTTTGCCCTGGTTAACCCTGACCTTGAGGTAGCCTCGCAACCAGGAATCACAAGGAGTGAGATCAGGTGATCGTGCCGGCCAAGCTTTTGGAAACGATCAGCTGATAATTCGATCGTTTCCAAATGTGTTTCGGAGAAGCAGGTGAACTTCACGAGCGATGAGCCGTGGCGCCCTATCATGCATGAAAACTGTTGTATTCAATGCGTCTCTCTCCTGTAGGGCGGATATGACACGCTGGCGAAGCATATCGCAGTAACGCTGGCCAGTCACCCTGCACGTCTTTGTTACTTGAGGGCCAGCCTGTTAAAAAAAGAGTGGGCATTGATGAATGTAGCCGTGAAGCCACACCATAGGGTGACACATTCACCATGCAGGGGAATTTCATGCACAGTGACTGGAGGTGAAGATCCCCCACTCTGTGTAATTCTGTGTGTTCACCTCATCCTCAGAGATATATGAGCTTCGTCTGTCCAGGGCCAGTCCTTATCAACTTGAGTCCTTGCGAGAAAGTGGAGAGCGAAGTCGACACGTCGTTGTGCGTCTTGTTGTGCAAGCTACTGTACGATATGGATCTTGTACGGACACTATTTGAGAATGGCTCGAAGCACCTTCCGTACAGTGGACCACGGGATGTTCAACTGTCATGACACAGTACGCGCACTGCCTGAGGATCGGGAATTGCCAACAAAGTTGTCTGCCATAGCAACAGTGATTTCATCAACCACCTGTGGTACAACCTGTTGTCATCCTCTTCCGGGAGCAGCGCCGAGTTCTCCAGTTGGTTTTAACTTCTTCATCATGCTCTGCACAGCCGGTGGAGAAAGAGGCCGCTTCCGTAATCCTTCCAGTCGGCGATATTCTCGAAGTGCTGCAGTAGCGTTACTGTTGCTTTGATAACAGAACTTCACCAATAATGCCCTGCTCCTTTTGTCCAAGATCATGTTGACGCGTCAACGAGTTCCCTGCGACTGATCAGGTGTGAGGGACTATGAATCACAATGACTGATCACGGCGCCTGGTGGCCATCGATGGAACTGGACGTTGGCGCTGTGAAACGGAAATCTTATACCTCATACTTTGGACATCAATGCTACCAAGTTTCGCACCCGTAATTTAGCTGTTGTAACGTGTTAAAGAGGTAAGGTTTAATTATAACCACCCGGTACATGAGGCCGAAACATATCGAGATATCTAGCAGACCATACGAGTCTGGTGGAGGAAACTGTACTGCCATATGTGCATCAGTTCATATGAAACGCACACGAATGTATAGTTTACATTCAACCAGGCGCACTCAATGCGATGTAACTGGAAACAGCGCACGTTGTTACCAATCTCTACCCGAATTCTGTGAAACTTGAAAACGTGATTGTCAAGAATTTGCTTGACTATGTATGAAGAAGTGAATGTAGTTATGGATTTGTTTTTGGAGAGCAATATGCTACGGACTAGGTTAAGGATTTACGTGCGTCAAGTACTGATGGGTCTGTTGGTTGGTAACTTGAACAACAAATTGTACCGAGCACACAAACAGACGAGGCCAGCGTTAGAAAATCCGGAAATATTTTTCGCTTAATACATTTTTGGTTTGGTTTGTGATCCTACGTATCATTTGCTACAACTGTATCATTGGATATGGAATACTTGTTCTCGATCATTTGTTATATCAGGGTTGCATAATCAAAGTGCAGTATGTGACGTGTGAAGGAAAGGCAGTAATGTTCCGTAGTGGTGTACAGGCACCAGGAAACAAATGCACCGCATTTCGGTAGGTGAAAGAGCAGAGATATGATTAGCACTGGGCAGCGACTCTTTTATGGGAAATATGTTAATGCGTCATTAGTGCGTGAGATCGCGAGGTGAAAAGTTTTCACCAAACACCCGAGTACTGTGTGAAGACGCAGCATCTCGAGCAGGAAACGACTAAGCTTAACATCGATAGTTAGCAGATCAGTAAAGGAAAAAATCATATGAAAGTGAAGAAGGGCGACGAAGATGAGCGTAGGAAACTACACGTGGCGAGGGAACAAACTGTTGATGTAACAGAAATGGTTGAAACTGCGACTGCAGTAACCACCAACTGAGGGGCAGAATTGGACTCACGAACCGTGAATTGTCCAGTGAATTGTGCCGGTTAGTGTAATGGAAAACTTTCAAAATAATGTAGAGTATGTGGAGATTCATCGAAAAACAGAAGAGTTATTGGAGAAAATTGCGAAGCGACAAGAGAAGCAAACCGAAATGTTTACAGCAACGGAAGAACTGAGAATTATTTCAGGGAGGCAAGGTGTTTCGTTAGAAAAATTTAACGCCGACTTAGAAGTACACACCTGGGAAATTTGAAGGCACAAGAGAAACATGATATGAAACTAATTACAGATTTGTAAGAGAAGAGTATTGGACGATTCCGCCAGACCGAAGAGAAAATTTCTGCGACGCTAGACAAAGGGTTTGCACCAATTAGGTTCAGAATTAGCAACAGCAACGGAAGAATAACGCAGTGCCTTGTCGGATTTGCAAGCGGAAGTGAAGAACGTAAAGATTCATATTAAAGCAGTGATGAAGTGCTGAATAAAATCAGGCAAGATCTGAAGCTGTTAGATGAAAGACGCAACAATCAAATGAAGCAATAACTAGTTTGAATATGAATCCTGATTTGAAAGATGATAATAGAATCTGGACGGAATTTTCACGTCACGTGTGAGGAAAATGTTGTTACTCACTGCACTACAAAAGAGCGCGAATGTTGAGTATAGACGAGTAATAATCGAACACGACGTGGTGCGTAGATCTTATATTGGAAACCAGAATGTAAGTCTTTTTTTTCCGAATCAGATCACTCCGACGAACTTCACCCAAGGATTTGAGTCATTCATTTCGACCACATTCTATCGCTATCATGGTCACAACACCAAAAACTGAACTTCGCGTGTACACACCTGTGTGGAGAGTCAGAGCATTCGAATCTCTGAAGTTTAATGAATTTCGAAGAGGTTTCGTGGAGGAATATCGGCCAGACGTGCGGCTGGAACGTAAAAAGGGAGTACTTCTTATGCAAAGTGTGTCGCAGTTCCGATAGAACTGCTTCTGTGAAATTCCAAACCGCAATGCTGTGGCCGGCCGTAGTGGCCGAGCGGTTCTAGGCACTACAGTCTGGAACCGCGCGACCGCTACGGTCGTAGGTTCGAATCCTACCTCGGGCATGGATGTGTGTAATGTCCGTAGGTTAGTTAGCTTTAAGTAGTTCTAAGTTCTAGGGGACTGATGACCTCAGAAGTTAGGTCCCATAGTGCTCAGAGCCATTTGAACCATTTTTTGTAATGCTGTCCTGTGTCGAGTTGCGTCGTTACGATTCTTGAAGTTTCAGTAACAACTGTGTAGAAGGTCAAAGCGCTAGCTATAATTCACCGTAGCCGCGAATGTGACAGTATGCGTCTGACAATCGTCAGAAAATGGCGGTGGAGCATTGGGGAAACATCACGTTTTGTGTTAATTTTTGTGTTTGTAGGTGAGCATTCGTTGAATTCGACCCGAGTACCGACATCACCGCAGTCCACAAGGTGAAGATAGCGCTCGGGTCTTTTGGTAGCACGTGGATTTGGCCCCAGCCAATTTCTGGTTGACCCCCAGATTGAAGTTTGCTATGAAAGGACGCCACTGTGACGTCTTTAAGGAATGCAGCACTAGATGCATTTCCCGAAAAGTTATGCAGTGACTGTTTCATAACACTTTTAAAGAGATTTCAGCTATAGCATTATTCAGGAGATAATTGTTTTGAAGAAATTCAGTGGTTTCGTGAACGTGTTTCAAGACTTTTATTTTCCATAGCCACAGTCTTAAAGGAACTGGGACAACTGTATATTGCCGAACTATTTGAGACCGGAATGGAACAGTCTTAGAGAACATTTCAAAGCTATGGTCAAGAGCAACAGCATGTTAGATGATCCATCTAGGCCAAAGGAGATATTACGGCTTTGCTTTGTGAAATTACCACTTCGGATGAGGAGAGAGATCGTGATCGCCTGTAGAGATACGTGTGCAGAGAACCAGTTACAGGAATTGTTGGGAGAGCTGGGATTTGAGCGTTAAGCAGCCAATCGGGAGCCGGCACACAGAGATAATTAAGTACGACAGAGCACAGTTCGTGTTACATGTAGGTTTTGTCCGTGAGATTGGTTTACATAAGATGAACTGTGCGAATTGAGTAAAAGATGTGTGTGTCGTGTGTTAGATGCGGCACCAGGATGTCTGCTGGATTTACATGGTGAATCACGTGGAATTTCGAGCAATGTAATTTGTGACAACTACTAAAAGCATGAATATCAAACGACGTCTAACGGAAGTTTCCGCGCAACAGTGAATAATTAAGTATGCCAGCTGTGAGGTCGCACTGAGAAGAGAGAATTTGTTAGTAAATGGTTTGTTGGACGCGAGGCAGCGGTACAGAAATTTGCTAATGGAAGTAGGTAGATGCGGAATCGATCCGTCCTAAGATTACAACTTTAAAAGGATTGCCCCTCGCGGGGATGCGTCATTTACCTCTACAGTTACGAGAAGCGAGGACGATAGTATACGTAACAGGTACTCCAGAGGTTTGTTCAGATGTGGGGTCGCATTAAGCTTTATAGTGAATTCTCTTGTCGAGATGAAATGAAAAAGTTTGCTATTGTCTCTGTAGATCTTTTTCTTTCTGCTGTTCTCTGGAGTTGCGACGATCGTCCGGTGGAAGTCCATTTATTACACACAGCAACCGTAGCACCCACAAAAATTGAGAACTGGTAACAGTAGGAGCAGAGGTAACGTGGAGTCTAATATAGGCATGATAAGGAAGTACATGAATTAAACTTTAGAATTTCGATGAGTGGATTTAGAAAAAAATTGTGCTTTCTGAAGTAATTAAAAGTATATCATGCTCGTAATCTTGTAAGTTTCAGGGTTGTTCTTCGAGAACAGTTTTTGATTAAAATGGATTATTTTAAACTGGGAAAGAAATAGAAATGACAGAGATAATACGAGATGCTGAGCCGCCATATAAATCAAGGATTACAATCACTTACGTTACTATAAAATTAACTGATAGTAGCGCTCGCCAATAACTGTAGAAATGTATTCTAATCTTGCAAATGTATGCTGTTCAGCACTTATTTTCCGCCCCCGGTAGCTGAGTGGTCAGCGCGACAGACTGTCAATCCTAAAAGCCCGGGTTCGATTCCCGGCTGGGTCGGAGATTCTCACCGCTCAGGGACTGGGTGTTGTGTTGTCCTAATCATCATCATTTCATCCACATCAAAGCACAAGTCAAACAGAAAGACTTGCACCAGGCGAGCGGTCTACCCGACGAGAGGCCCTCGTCACACGACATTATTATACCACTTATTTTCATGTCTTCTAACGATACCCATCCCTACTAACATAAGATTTATTTCTCACTTAACTTCATCGAAAATATTGATGAACTTTGCCTTTTAGATCTCCCGTGACTTGATCATCAGGTAAAGGAGCCTGAACGTATAATAAAATTTTCTGGGGATGGACCTCAAGTCATATTTGCACATAACTGAAAGAAAGTGGTATTTATAGGTCTAAGAGCCTCAGTTCTTAACATAATGTATATTTTAGATGCTACAGAGCCATCATTTCTGTGTTCCCATTAATTTGTTTACGATTAAAAAATAAAAAGCGTCTGAGCACTATGGGACTTAACATCTGAAGTCATCAGTCCCCTAGAACTTAGAAATACTTAAAACTAACTAATCTAAGGACATCACACACATCCATGCCCGACGCAGGATTCTAACATGCGACCGTACTAGTCGCGCGGTTCCGTACTGAAGCGCCTAGAACCGCTCGTCCATCGCTGCCGGCTACGAATAGAATCTTTTGCAATCATTTTGTAGATTTTTTGTAGAGTGGTAAACTCTTCGTTGGCCAAAGAGAGACAGTAACTTTAAGAATCTAGTGTTCTCATTGGGTCTTACTGTCATTATCTGGAGAGTCCACAATTTCTCGCTATGTGTCCGTACAGAGCATGAATAGGTCCTTTTCAAAACTGTGCTTTGGAGTGGGAGAGATTTTCTGCCTTCCTCCACACCTAAGATTCCTATTGGTTCAATAAAGAGAAAATCTGCGAAAGTAGGAGAATGTTTAACATATTTTCTACTAGTCGGCACTCGAATCTTTGCCAACATTAGCCATCAAGTTCATGCTCTGGAGGAAAACAGCAAAGTTGCACTGCAACCAGAAGTGAACACTTGGCTGGTATGTTTTGTAGAGTAAACATTTCATTTTATCCATTCGACAGGTAAACATTTCATTTTAGGTGTTCGCACAGTAATGATTTCATTTTAGATGCTCTGAAAATAAATTCCTTAGGTTAGGACAAGACGGATGACTCATGTGATGCACCTTGCTGCCATTTGAATTACGTCAGCACATAAGCACTAAATACAAACACAGGGTCGAAATCATATTATCCAGCCACTGCTGCTGCCGGCTTCTTTATCCATGCTTTTCGTGTTACACGAACCATCATCATGCCTGCCGACGTTGATCAAACGCGAAGTTAATTCGCTCCCATCAGAAGCCAAGTACGCGATTTTAAAGTCAAGCATGCAACTTGTTGCTCTCAGTGCGCGTTTTGGCAATCTGATGGTGTTCGCTCCTATCTTTCCGTGTACTTTCTACCTCTTCAGTCACTACATCTTAAGTGACTGGCTGCTACCTGGAAATAATAACGAAACAGTGTTTCACCCTCCCCATCCATCTGTACCAATTCTATACTTTAGTGTCATAATCCTTTGTCCATATGCCAAGATAGTCTCTGAATAGCAGAAAATAATTCTAAGATTTAAAGATAATAATCGTTAATATGATAGAGACCATTTCTTTCTTTTCACAGCTGGCACACCCGACCCCAAATAATATATTTATGTGAGTGATTTGAATTAGGTGTCTTCCAGTATCCTTGTTTTAAATTAATTTGCGTCTTTATTTGGGGTGGTTCCTTACTTTGTTGGTCACCAGAGTTTGGTTCTGTGAACCCTACGGATATGCTCCAATCACAACTGACACCCCAGCGAGTAAACCGTATTGAGAAAAATGTGCCGTGCGTTACAAACAACTTATAAAAGTTAACAAGATTTCCGCCACAGAGTCAGTGACTGCAATAAACAAAGCAATCACATCCAGAGGGCGACAAGGAATTTTTCCATCCACAGGCGAGCAGTAAATCTTAAAATTTGTCATCACAAATGAAATTAGATAAAGCAAATCGAGGCAGCCTCTCCTGGTACATGAAAGAATTTCGAAACAATTTCACGTCCCTCAAACACAGCATTCGCAGTGGAGCTCGCACAGACAAAAGATTCGGCATACTTACTCTGAAAAGCTGTTTAGCCAACGATGACGTGACAACACTTATTACGTTGCTAGTTTCTAAAATAACAATAAGCCAACAGATACTCTTCACTGATCAACAGCCTGCACGTAAGCCAAAAAGACCGCAATAAAACAGTACCATGGTGCTCTGATCCCAATGTCCATCAATGGAAAGTGCGCACTAACCGACAAACGCAGCCAACCAACAAATAAAATTAACTGACAAGCACAAATAATTACTCAGCTTTCAACCGGATTGCATGTAACACTACACTGAGGAGATAAAAGTGATGCGCTAGCGATATTCACATATAAAGATGGTGGTAGCATCGCGTACACAAGGTATAAACCAGCAGTGTATTGGTGAAGCTGCCATTTACACTCGTTTGATTCACGTGAAAAGTTGTCCGATGTTATTATGGCCACTCAACGAGAATAAACAGACTTAGTTCAGGCATTACCTCTCAGCACAGACAACTTAGTGGCAGACGGCCTTCACTTAGTGAGCGAGAGTGGCAGCGTTACCGTAGAATTGTCAGTATTTACAGACAAGCAACAATGCATGAAATAACCACAGAAATCAATGTGGGGCGTACAACGAACGTGTCAGTTGGGACGTAAAAGTAAACTCCGTCCACAGGCCCTGGCGTACCCTGCTGTAACTACCGGCTGCCGTGTCATCCTCAGTCCACCGGCGCCACCGGATGCGGATGTCCGTTAGGTCAGCGTAGCGAAATCTGGCGTTAATGGGCTATGGCAGCAGATGCCCGACGCGAGTTCCTTTGCAAACACCACGACATTGCATGCAGCACTTATCCTGGAGTCGTGACCATGTGAACTATTCAGATACGTCCAGATTTCAGTTCGTAAAAGCCGACGGTTGGGTTGGAGTGTTAAAAAAAAAATGGTTCAAATGGCTCTGAGCACCATGGGACTTAACGTCTGAGGTCATCAGTCTCCTAGAACTTAGAACTACTTAAAACTAACTAACCTAAGGACATCACACACATCCATGCCCGAGGCTGGATTCGAACCTGCGACCGTAGCGGTCGCGCGGTTCCAGACTGTAGCGCCTAGAACCGCTCGGCCACCCCGGCCGGCTTGGAGTGTGAAGCAGAGCCCATGAAGCCACGAACTCAGTTTGTCAACAAGGCACTGTGCAAGCTCGTGGTGGCTGCATAATGGTGTAGGCTGTGTTTACGTGGAATGGACTGGGCCTCCTGTTCAAAATGACTCGACCACTGACTGGAAATGGTTACATCTGGCTACTTGGAGATGATTTGCATCTCGAAACCACATTCGCCATATCACGAGGGTACTATATCTCGTGACTGATTTGAAGACTATTCTGGAGAATTCGAGTGAATGATTTGGCCACCGAGATTGCCCGGCAGGAATCCCACTGAACATTTATGGGACATAATAAAGAGTTCAGTTTGTGCACAATAACCTACAATGACAAGGCGTTCGCAATTACGGACGGCTATAGTGGCAGAATGGCTCAGTATTTCTACAGTGGACTTCCAACGACTTGTTGAGTCCATGCTATGTGGAGTTGCACTATGCCGGGCAAAACGATGTCCGCCACGATATGGGGAGGTATCCCAGGATTTTATTCACCTCAGTTTAAAGTACTTCACCGACACGAATGAAAGAATTGATTTTCCGAAATGTAATATCAAATGGTTCAAATGGCTCTAAGCACTATGGGACTTAACATCTTCTGAGATCATCAGTCCCCTAGACTGAGAACTAATTAAACCTAACCAACCTAAGGACATCACACACATCCATGCCCGAGGCATGTAATAAAAAAAGACACCTACATCCACCAGGAAGCATCAATAAACATTTTGTCTCTAACAAAACTTGTTTCCCGTTGTGTGATCTGTCACCTCTAGAAGTCTGAGCTAAAAATTCAGAAAAACGCTGTATATGGAGAGCCGAAACGAATAAGAAATTCTAGTGACGATACGGGTGTAAAATCTGGAAATTCAGAGACATGAGCGACTATGACATATGGGTGTAATTATGGCCCGGCACCTGTGAGGAAGCATCTCGAAAATAGTTAAACTAAGTGTGTGTTCTCCATCCACTGTTGTACGCTTCTATGGGGAGTTAGTGAAGGACAGCGAAAGCACAAGTAGACGACGAGGTGCAGGACGTCCACGCCTCATTCAGTCTCGTGCACTACAGGAAAGTTAAATTAACTGTCACATCAGCCTACTCTGATTCAGAGTTCAAGGAGACCGTGAAAATACGATTAGCACACACCCTGCACAACCGAGACAGGAGTTTCAAGCTCGGTATATCATTGGAAAACGACCACTGTATATATTCGTTCTCAAAGGAAATATTGCTCTAAGTCTTCACTGTCAGCCCTTCAAACATACACCTGATCATAACAATCGACCAAATACTTCGTAAGCACTGTGGATCCGCTGACTCTGCACTTGATTTACCTTACTCTTACTTGTCTGATGTGTAAAGTTTTATCTACGACTGACACTCTTGTTAGCAACACCGTTATCTCTGACGCAAGCGCGTTTGTTTCACAGTGAAAATCTTGCAAACGACTCGACCTCAAAGTGGCTGAAAGGCGGTCAGCTGAAACAGCGGTAAAAGAGTAAATAATACCCCAGATACATTCACGAAAATTGATCGTAATTCCACCCGCCGGGAAACGCTTAAAAAATTATCGAGCTGATTTTCACCACTTGGTCATACACGTCAGATTGTGCAACGGATAATCCTTTTGGGTTAACACCTCAGAACAAAACGGTATGTGAGAAGATGTCAGCGTTACTCCACTCACTAAAGAAATATAATAAAATACAAAGGCTATTCAGAAAGTAGGAAACGATCGGTCGCGGAATGGAAACCACAGTGAGTATCTAAACTGTTTTACTGGCAAAGGTTAGTTAAAGCTTCTAGCTACTTCTCTAGATAGTCGCCCCTCCGACTTAGAATTAGAAGTGCTGTACTTACTTTCCAATAGTCTCGTCGTAGAAGGCAACCTGTCCTTTCCGACAATTTTCTACACTGGTCTGCGGCTCTCGGTGGCTCCCATGCTTGGTGAGAGACACTATTTTCTAGGCATCTTTACATTCTCACTGTGTGCTCAAAACTGACAAGAGTAACTTGATGTCTACGCGCACACATCTGTACAAAGGTTCTTCGGATTTTCACTGTAGTTTCCGTTTCGCGACCTATCATCCCTTAATGTCCGAATAGCCTTCTGTATTTCCGTTAGAACTTAAAAACAAGCTTGTAGCGACACTAATACTCCCAATACTTGACTAAGGTGATGGCATTTTCCAAAGAATTTCGTACGAAAGCTGACGCAGACTAGAACTAGCGATGAATTCTCGCGTGTGATATATTAGTGACATACGCTTTTTCGACCATATCACACCAGCCTACTGACAACTATGATAGCTACGTGCCGAAAACCGAAGAGACCACCATGTTCCATGTCTGCTCTATTGTCTCCTCAACCTTTGCACTCCCACTTACTTTCTTAAGCTCTTACTCTACTATAGCAGAAATACTCGCTCTCAGCAAAGCGAAATTGTCTATATACCATCACATAATAGAGTCATGTTCACAAAAACTTTTTCTTGTATCAGGAAAACAACTCTGGAACAATATTCTTCAAAATTTCAGTGAAATCAGACACCATCCGAACTTCAAAAGACAACTAATGGTCCACCTTCTATCACAGTAACGTTCTCTCCACATTCTGTGTAATCTCACTCTAATCAGTGCCCGACCCCACAACTTTTCCCTACGCAATGTGAAACGTCCCCTTAGAACAATTATACACGACTGTCCTTAACCTGACACACAATATTTTTAGCGCAACGCAATCTGACTTTCTATAATCTCTACAAGAGAACGGCCCTGACTAACATTAAACTATACCTTTCACAAATCACTAAATCACTTACCTCACAATAATCTTCGTTTCTCCCACTACTGCAATACAGCAAGCGACACTACTGCCAGCTAAATAAAAGATTCAAACTATGGAAGGCACTAACTACTGATAGGGATAGTTAGCAAATGAAAGATATTAATAGAGAACAAACAATGTATTTACCTTGATATCATCATATATAAATATAGCAGTTCATGACAAATTTCAAAACTCCGCCATCTCTCTCCCCACATCCACCACTGCTGGCGGCTCACCTCCAACTGAGCAACGCTACGCGCTGTTCACAGCCAGATGCCTAACACTACAATGGCGAGTATTACAACAATGCAAAGCAGCCACAGACTGCACACAGCACAGCCAGTGATTTTCATACAGAGGTGGCGTTACCAATAAAAAAACCTAAACAGCCTACTTACATAGCCCCCATGCTCCCCACAAAAAATTTTACAAATTGGTTTGGGCAGTGGCCAATACATATTTGTTAAAATTTTTCATAATCGTAATTACAATAACAAAGAAATCAAATGCACAGACTTATTGATACAATGTTGGTCAAAAGTTAAAATTTTCTCACAGTCCATAAAGACAGTCCTAATCGTTCATCAAGGTAAATTATCAGTGTTTTTCTCAAATTCTGAGCAGTAAAAGAAAATGCACACGGAAGTAGTGGATTTCCATGCAGTCTTGAAGAAGTAGTGTTGTCCTTCCAACGGAAAGACAGTGCTGACTCTCGACATGCTGACAGGTAATGGGCCACAACAGAGCAAACCCACAGCGGAGTCAATCGAAGTTTTGAAGAATATCGTTTGGTAGGTCATCACAGAGTAGACCCACTGTAGTCCTGGTAGAGATTACGGTATTGGTTGGCCACCAGAGGTGCAGACCCACTGCAGTCCTTATAGAAATAATGGTACTGGTGAGACATCAAAGGTGTAGACCCACTGTAGTCCTTGTAGAAATAATGGTATTGGTGGGTCATCAAAGATGCAGACCCACTGTAGTCCTTGTAGAAATAATGGTATTGGTGGATCATCAAAGATGCAGACCCACTGTAGTCCTTGTAGAGATGGCCAGCAGCCATCTGTTGTGACTGTGCAGGTGCACAATCACCATTGAAGAGTCTTGCGGATAATATAGCAAGTCCATAACCACCACTTGTGCACTCACAAAGTTTTTGGAATTGTCCTTAGAACCAGCAATGCTGTTATCCAGTCCCTTGCTGAATTATTAACACACGTGCAAACACTAACAGTCCCAACTGCTCACATACTGTGCATATATTATGACCAACAAAAGCGTGTGCAGTGAAATGATACTTAACTTGAAGAATTGGTGTCTATACAATTATAAATTTACAACATAAGAATACATCAGTAAAGAACATAACAATACAAATAACATTTGCGGTAATAGGGGCTTTACAAAAGAATAGAAATAAACATATACATCAGTGTTACAGGAATTATAAGATAAGTAGATACATAAAAGATCAGAATAAATTTTGAAACATCAACTTCACACATAAGCATTAAAACAAAACAGAATAAATAATGTCTAAGCATATTTACAAGGTAAATAACATATTATAAATGCAAATTATATTTGAGGATAACAGTATTCCTCATCAGAGTGAATGGAGCTTAGTACTAGAAAAATTCTACAACATAAGTCTTATCAGATAAACATATAAATACAGGAAAAACATAAATACCCAAGGGTACACAAACATATAGCGGAATAATACAAGGAGAGGACAGGGTTTGTTTTACTGCAGTATTTTGCAAACAAAACTTTCTTTACTTCTCGGAGATCTCCCTTCATTCATCATTATTCCCAAAAAGTCCTATTTATACCTCTTTTCTGTATTCTAACCATATTTCTTTCAAAATAATTATGGCTCATTGTACAATACTCATTTTGGCCTAAATCGTTTTCATATAGCTTTCAATGCATTCTTTCCCTATTCTCCATAGTTAGGTTCTTATATAGTCTACCCCTCTTAAGCTAACTTAAATCTACTGAGCTCAGATGCTAAACTAAGGAACGAGGCAATGCAGCAGCAGAAAACAATTAACACAAACAGCAATGATAAAAAATACAAAAGGCAAAGCAAGCAGCATAAATTACAACTAATATAAGGCAATGAGCAGCAAAAGAGAAAAATAAATCAGTAGCAAAACTAGCTTAACAGAATAATACAAAGTGAAATTTAGTAGCACTATGCATGGCAAACAGCAGCAGCAAATGCTATAATTAATACCTAAGCATGGCAAAGATCAATCAGAAAAAAATTGTACACTAAAGACAACAATGCATATAAGGGAAATGTCTATTCACATCTTAATGACTATGTAATTAAAGTGGTGCACCACAACAACTTATTGTAAAAAAATATTACCATATACTTGAAAAGAAAATTATGTGTGCAGTTACTGTTACTAGTCCCTTCTTATTGTTCTTTCCTTTCCAAGTGCTCCTTTTTTTTAAGAATGTGGATTACAAAATTATTATTTAATAGATCTGTTGACAGAAAGTGTTCACATTAGCAAATGCATTTTATTTTATAAAAGCAATGCTGCAACACAGCTCGAAACTAGGTATCAAATGAAATAAGCAACTATGAAAAGCGAAGCATAAAAATATCATTCAATAGTCATGTGACATTTCATAAGTTAGTAGAAATTCTCTCAATTCTCGTAGAAAGATGCTTGTCATAATCAGGTGGGCAGATGTAAAATATTTCTCGTCATTTCATTAGGCATTTCAGTAAATATCGTAAATTAAGAGCTCCACAGTGTAATCATATGTTTTCAAGTTCAACCGTGTCGTTTTTGCGATGCTTTCTACAAAGGAATGTCAATAGCGAGGATAATGGCCTCCCTTTCTTTTTCTACCTGTGCCACTGAAAAGGGCTCGCAATAATGGCTTTTTCTCCAGGCGTCTGACACAGCTGGGTGCCCGCGACGCATTACGTGCAGGTGGTCAGTTAACTTTCGTACGGAAATATTTACGACAGCAGTTTCCGATACAGTGACAGTCTCATATAAAAATATTTCACAGGTCAAGAATTTGCGTTACAAATCTGTAGAAACAAAATCCTATAAATATAACAGTGTCCAAAAAATTTTCGCCAGCATTGTGATACATTCACGCATATACACACATTTCATAACTCTTAAAGAAAGATTCTTGGTTTCCAACAACCTTCTTCACAAACCATAGTCCCTAACTTCTATTCATTATTCATATACATATAAACACGTAATCACATTCCTTATATAGCATCAGATTATTGATCATAAACATACCTCAATAGCATAATACACATCGTCGTCGTAATAATAACATCATAACACCTCAGTCAAATCTTGAAAACTTCGTAGCTTTCTGCAATAATTAAGAAACCAAAAAAAATTCTCTGCTCATTTCAATAGTGTCATCTACCTCAAACGTACTTTAAAAATCATGATCCCATACCAAAGACATCATTCAAAGCTCTCATAGTATCACAATGGTTCTGAAAAAATATGAACAGTTCACAAAGTACAAACAACATACAATTTCGTAAGTGTGAAGTTATCCAACGGTGTAATTACGTAAACGTCTGTCACAGATGTAGTAAAAACGTTTGTCTCTCTTAGTTAAATGATCAGATAGCTGTGTATTTTGTGTTGGAGAAATATGGTACCGATGTGTAAAGTTGTTTAAGCAAATACCATATTAGCTAGGGCTCCTTGTGCTTGCCACACACATGGTACACAAAGTAAGCGTGTACCCCCCTGAGGATAAATGAATAATACCCTCAGATGTTACAGATTACAGCAATGGAATGAAATGTATCACGGAATACCTTTGTATCATTGTACTTCAAATATCTTTAAAAATAAATGTTTGAAGTACAAAATTAATCACTCAAATGCGTGTCCTGTAGCGCTAAATGTGCGTCTTGTTGTAAGATAATCTCTGTGGAAGTGTCGTAGTTATCGTCCTCTGAAAGCTAAGTTCTGCAGAAGTCAATGTACTTACCTCACGATACACAAAAATGAAATGCTTTGCGAATAGATATCTTAGTTATTACGCTTATTGTTGTGATGAAGAAAGTACTGTACTGTAACGTATTGTTGTGCCACGAAAAAGGCTGTCTCATTGTTGCTATACCACAAAAGTTACTACTAAAACATGTTTTTCTTTCCAAAAGAATTCAGAAAACTGTGCAGATATAAAACAGATACAGCGCAAAAGCAACATTGTAAATTGTCACTCATTAGTAGCGTCGTGATAAAATCGTGTAGCTGTCACATAAACTAACCTCTGTGTCATCTGGTATCTCACAGAAAGTACTTTAAACCCAGAATGTATTTTCAAGTAAACCAAAATGTTGCATTAAAATCTCATTTACCAGTATGTGTCCTATGTAAGCCTGATAGTCGTTACGTAATCGTGCAGCTATCAAGCAAGAATGTACAAATACAACACTGTGTCATCTGTTCACTATAACAATGCATTCATAATTTCTGTTTAAATAAGTTCTCTTGGTTCTTGACTGGATATTTAACTTCAAACATTGTTGCATTGTAACAGTTTCTAAGTCTAACAAAGCATACTAGTAATGTAAAGTGAAAAATTTTATAGCAAAGACTAAGTTAAAAAGCAGATTATCTCTCAATAAGCGGTTTTATATGTGAAGTGTAGTGAAATCCTTTACTCTTAATAGTACTCAGAGTTTGAACTTGAATGCAATTGTCATGCGGTGTACGTCGGTAAAGAATACTGGAATTTTTCTCAAGGTTAGCGTCTGTTATTTTTCTCTGAGCCAGCCGCCGCACGTGGCAGCCTGCGGTGCGAGTCATTGTCTGTCTCTTTGTTGGCGCGCGCCGTTATTGGGATTTGGAGACCTAACTTCTACAAATTCACCGTGACGATAGGGCCCTGCCCTGTTTAAATCCCGCCAGTTCTGATGCAATTCAGGTCTGTCGTTACGATGACATCGTCTGTCGTCATGTTGGTAGTTCCTGTAGTTTCTTTCTTGTCGGTTACGTGGTGGAGAATTTCTCCCTGAATCGTAACTGCGCGCTGGACCGTTGCATCTAAAGTTATTCTGTCTCCCATAATAATAATTATTTTGGTTCCCATATTGTCTGTTTCTCTGATTGTCTCTGTAATAGTCATTACCGCGGAGAGGTGATCTTTCCCTGTAATTATTACTACTCTGCCAACGGTTGTCATACGGGTGGTGTCTGTTTTGGTCACGATTTACGTTATAAGAATAGCCTTGTCATGTATTATTTCTGTCATCGCGGAATTGTGACACATGTGACCTGTAATTCTTGTGTTCCTGTTCTCGCGTTCCGCGATTGTCAGTGTCAATTTCCAGTTCTTGTAACAGTCCCTGAAAAGCTTCAATGTCGTCTTTGCAACGTCCTGCCAAAATAATATGTCGTAAATGTTCAGGCAGTTTGATTAAGCAAATTCGGATGAGTTCTGAGGGGCTGTATGGGTTTGAAAGATACTGATTCTTATGCAACATGTCTTCAAAATATTTCATAATACTGGAAAATTCAGATTGTTCGAAACGTTTCATCATTATGATGCTATGTTTTACTCGGTCTTGTGTGGCTTGAGACCAATATGCTGAGAGGAAGGCATGGTAAAATTCTCCTTCACTGTGGCAATCGTGAATGACCGATCGCATTCTTACAGCTGGTTCATTCTCTAAGTAGCCACACATAAATTCTAATCTGTGTTCTAATGACCAGTTGGGAGGAAAACAATGAGAGAATTGATGGAGCCACACTTGTGGATGAATGTCGTTGCCAGAATTCTTAAATGTTTTGAATTTACGTGTAGTAATGAACAGCTTATAGTCAAAATCATCATGTCGGCAAGTCGCATGTCGGTCATTTTACGTCGTTTCGGCGGTTCCATCTCAAAATTCGGTGTACCTTGCCAATTTCTTTCATAATTTCCTAAGTGCCCTGTGTTGTTATTTTGTGTCTGTTCCGTATTTCTATGTCCCTCTTCCCGTACTGGAGCACGAGTGTCCTCTGAAATATGTAATTCTTGTATTACCTGTGTCAGCTGATCTTGTACTTCGCGGATTTCTCTTTGGTGTTGCGTATTAATTTGATTCAGATTTTGTTTCAGTTTCCTAATTTGTTCGCTCTCTTCTGTGTCATTAAAGACTACCGGTTTTGTGTCATTCAGATAATCATCTACCTTCGTAGATAAGTTAGTGAACTGATCCGAAAGTTCGGCTACTTTCTCCGATAGTGAACACATTTCCTCAGTGTGTTTTTCTGAAGCAAGTTTCAGAGTATCTACTGTGTCCTTTAAGTTTTCCTGAGTTTTTGCAAGTTGCGTAACCGAATCGGTAGATGCAACTGAGTCAAATTTAGCTTGCAAGGTCTCATGATTTTCATGAACAGTAGTTTGCAGTTCTTTTATGGCTGCTTCGTGATTCTGTAGTGCATTTTCATGCCGCGAAAAAATAGGTTGGAAATGCTCACAAATTTGTGTTTTTACGTCATTACAGACTTTTTGACATTTCGATTCAATGTTATGTAACTCAGTAGTTAAATCTTCACGTGTTTGTTCAAGAGTTTGTTCCAATGAGTCTAACTTTTGAAGCTTTTGCGGTGTTTGTCTGATTTTGTTCCATTGTGTCTAACTGTTGCTGTGTTTGTCTCTGATTTTGTTCCATTTGTTGCATTAATTGCAATAATAATGTATTAGTGTCTGGAATCTGTTTCTCTATGCTTTTTGGCAGTGCATTTTCACCGGCAACATTCACATTTTGACAAGCAGAAAATGTGTCTTGACTCATTTGAGAAAACGGTGATGACCCAGAACCTGAATCTACAGTATTTGCGAAATTGTGTCCTGTCATTTCGGATTCCTGAGGCGAGCTGTTGCCGACCGACCGATCGATAATGCTTCCCTGCTCACTAATTGTTTTACTGTCTATGCCATTGTTTGCCGCCCACTCCATTTCCCTATGCACAATTACCAAATTATTACTTTGAACATCAGTTAATTCATTACTCGGTGGCGCTAACATACTGCTTTCGTTTTCACTGTCATTTCGCAGTTTACTTTGGAGCCTAGTATTACGTTTTTCACACGCCATTGTTGTCACAGTATTTCACACGACAACACAGAAAAACACAATTTGAAGAGCAAAAATAAGAGAACACATTAACATAGCACTGAAAATAACATGTAGTTAATTGCAGCTGGGAAATACTTGGTGCAAATCTACATGCATGCCACAACTGTTTTACTGTACAACAATGAAAGACTGCAACTACAAAGGAGATTTTCTCTACAATTACGCGCTAGCAATAAACAAAAGCTACACTAATTACACAAACTACAAGAAAAAAAATCAGAAGATTCCAGTGAGGTATCCTGGCAGGGTCGCCATATGAAACGTCCCCTTAGAACAATTATACACGACTGTCCTTAACCTGACACACAATATTTCTAGCGCAACGCAATCTGACTTTCAATAATCTCTACAAGAGAACGGCCCTGACTAACATTAAACTATACCTTTCACAAATCACTAAATCACTTACCTCACAATAATCTTCGTTTCTCCCACTACTGCAATACAGCAAGCGACACTACTGCCAGCTAAATAAAAGATTCAAACTATGGAAGGCACTAACTACTGATAGGGATAGTTAGCAAATGAAAGATATTAATAGAGAACAAACAATGTATTTACCTTGATATCATCATATATAAATATAGCAGTTCATGACAAATTTCAAAACTCCGCCATCTCTCTCCCCACATCCACCACTGCTGGCGGCTCACCTCCAACTGAGCAACGCTACGCGCTGTTCACAGCCAGCTGCCTAACACTACAATGGCGAGTATTACAACAATGCAAAGCAGCCACAGACTGCACACAGCTCAGCCAGTGATTTTCATACAGAGGTGGCGTTACCAATAAAAAAACCTAAACAGCCTACTTACAAATGTTGGCAGACTTCTCCTGTATACTCTGTCCTTACCTAACAGAAACTGTCGCTGTCATTTCAATCTTCTTGAATATTTCCCTTTTGATAATACTAATCACGGCTTCGGATATGCTAAGCTAATCTATATCATTCCATGCTGAGGTGATAAAGTCATGGGATGCCTCCTAATATCGTGTCGCACCTCTTTTTGCACTGCTTAATGTAGCAGCTAGACGTGATGTGGACTCAAAACCGTCATTGTTGGTCCCCTGCAGAAATGTTGAGCCATGCTGCGTCGGTAGCCCTCCATAATTGCGGAAGTTTGCCGCTGCATGATTACGTGCACGAACTGATCCCTCGATTACTGCCCATACATGTTAGATGGGGTTAATTCCGGGTGATCTGGATAGCCAAATCATTGGCTCTGATTGTTCAGAATGTTCTTCAAACGAATCGCCATCAGTTGCGGTCCAGTGACATGGCGTATTGTCATCCATAAATATCACATCGATGTTTGGGATCTTGGAGTCCATGAATGGCTGCAAATGGTCACCAAATAACAGAACATAACTAATTCCACTCAGTGATTTACATCTACATGGCTACTTTGTAAATAAAACTAAAGTGCCTGGGAGAGGGTGAGCTTTTCAGTTGGACCAGAGAACCCAGTCTATTCCACCCAAACATAGCCCATTCCATTATGGAGCCACCACCAGCTTACACAGTTCCCTATTGACAAATTGAGTCCATGACTTTGAAGGGTCTACGCCATACTCGAAACCTACCATCAGCTCTTATCAACTGAAATCAGGGCTCATCATGCCAGGTTACAGTTTTCCAGTATTCCAGAGTCTTTCCTCGTATTCTAGGGTCTAACCCATATGGTCACGAGGCATTGCAGGCGGTATTGTGCTTTAGCAAAGGCACTCGTGTCGATGGTCTGCTGCCATAGCCCGTTAATGCAAAATTTTGCTTACGTTCGTTGTACGTCCAACATTGATTTCTGTGGTTATTTCACGCAGTGTTGCTTCTCTGTTGTCACTAATAGTCCTTCGCTAACTCCGCTGCTCGCAATCGTTAAGTGAAGACCGTCTGTCACTGCCTTGACAGGTAATGCCTGAAATCTAGCATTTCTCGGCACACTCTTGACACTTTGGATCTCCGAACACAAAAATCCATAACGATTTATGAAACGTAATAGCCCATGCTTGTAGCTCCAAATACCATATCGCGTTCAAAGTCTGTTAAGTCCCGTTGTGCGCCAATAATCGGGGTGGGATCATTTTCATATGAAAAACCTGAGTAAAAATGACAGCGTCACCAAATTATTGACTTTTATATCTTGTGAACGATATACTACCGCCATGAGCATATAAGCACATCATTATCCCATAACAGTCTTCTCAGTGTAAAGACCCTTTACTTTTATTATTATTATTATTATAGTTAATGTCAGCTATTATTATTATTGTAATCATTGTTCTTATAATAGTAATTACTATTATTATTATTTATTATTATCAGGTTACCTTCCATTAGAAATGTGGGTCCAAACAGCGATTTATAAATTATATATAATATCTGTAACGGAATGCCAAGTCACACCAACCACCCATCTTGCTGACATTTGGCTCCATCTACGAACTATTCAGTAAATAGGAGGAACAACATAACTGTCATGATGTTTAAATAGCGAGAAAAAAATAATACAAAGACAAAAACATTTAAATCAGATCAATTCTAATAGTTACATATAGCATTTGCGTCCTTGTCTCCTGTAAGAAAACATTTTACCCATCTGACGTTACGTATGTGTTTAAAGACTAAGACAACTGACTCACATGGAGTGAACCTGGAAATTTTCTTATATTTTCTATGTTTACTAGCAAATGCGGAAATAAGTCGAACAGCAGTGTAGAGAATTTTACTTATGTTCTATTTTATGTAATTCCCATGCAAATTTGAAGTTCTCTTATTTTCCTTTAAATGTTATATTTTACGTAGTTCATATGGAGGGCGCCATAAAAACAATCGATGTGTTCTGCACACACCCTACCTTCTTTATACAGCAGTATTCAAAGAACTGTGACTGACGTCCGAACAACAGGGAACTGACATGCATCGAGACTAGAAAACAGTTGTATTTAATCTAATGTATAAGCCATACAGGTTATGCCAGGAGTTGTAACTTTTTATCGTATTGCCTGACCATGTAGTTCTTGTCTTTATTAGCGTTGATAATGGCGAAGCACTAGCCGAAATCTGGATTTGCCAAATTAAACCTGGAAAGAAAAAGAAGAACCACTGCTTGCTGCGCTCTATAATTTATAAACAATAATAATAATAATTATTATTGTTGTTCTTCTTGAATATGTTTGTAATATGCTTGGTAAGTGTCGTTCCTCGTCAGATGTAAAAGAGAACCTTAAGGCTGTAATCCGGTCAGGCTAAATGAGCAATAAATAAAAATTTATTCATGTGGGTCGGAACGCCGACATCGTGGGACCTCGCACGTATCAAGAGAGCCTCCTACGCCATCTCTATGGAACAGTATCTTGGCAGATCAAAAGTCTTTTGGTGACACTGATAACCGCGTAAACGTCAGCACAGAAAAACAGTATCATCCAAAACTGCTAGTCTCTGAATCGCAGAATCTGTCATCAATACAAAAAAAGTGCTACGCTGCTCATTCACCAACAGATCCCTCATCTATCCAGTCAATAAATTTACTCAAGAAGGTAACGTACTGAGTCATCAAGTTATGTACTGGCCAGCAACGCGTTTCTTCACTTTAAGCAAAGTATCCAAATTGTTTCGTCCTTACTAACAGCTCTATGGCAAGGAAGAGTTGACTCAAAATTGGCACCTGTTTGGTGCTCTTACTTCTCACTAATAAGTAATTTTGTGTAATAGGAAACTTCCGTTGATACACAGCCAATCGACACAATGCTGTGTCAGTGTCTAAAGCAGGCCGGTGGTCGTAGGGAACTTAAAAATCTGAAAAGGGAAATGCTAAGGCTCAATCTAAACATAGTGGGCTCCAGTACAATGAAATCGAAATAAGACAAGGCTTTACAGTCAGACGAGCATAAGGTAATACCAACAGCAGCAGAAAATGGTGTAATAGAGTTGTGATTAGTTATGAAGTAAAAGGTAGATCTTGGAGTGAGTCCCTATAAATAGTTAAGAATTGGAGTTGTTCTCTTCAGAATCGACAGCAAACCAACACCGACAACAGTAGTCAGGTAAACATGTCGCCGTCGAAAGCAGAGGATGAAGAGATAGAGATAGAATATCAGGACGTTGAACAGGTAATTCAGTACGCAAATGGAGATTAAAATTTAGTAGTCGTGGAGGACTGACATGAAGATCTAGGAAGCCGGCCAGCCGATGTGGCTGAGCGGCTATAGGCGCTTCAGTCCGGAACCGCGCGACCGCTACGGTCGCAGGTTCGAATCGTGCCTTGGGCATGGATGTGTGTGATATCCTTAGGTTAGTTAGGTTTAAGTAGTTCCAAGTTATAGGGCACTGATGATCTCAGATGTTGTCCCATAGTCTCAGAGCCATTTGAAGATCTAAGACAAGGGATAGAAGAAAGGGTTACGGGAGAATATTGGCTTTGTAGCAGGATTGAGAGAGGATAAAGAGTAATTGAATTCTGCAATGATTTTCAGCTATTAATGGCGAATACTCTATTCAAGACTCACTAAAAGAGGAGCAATACTTGAAAAAGGTTGAGAGATACGGGAAAATTCCAGTTAGACCACATCATGGTCTGGCACCGATTCCGCAATCAGAAATATAAGGCACACTCACTAGCACATATTGGCTCAGATCACAAATTAGTAATGATGAAGAGTAGCCTGAAGAATAGGTGACTAATCATGAAGAATCAATGTGGGAAGAAGTGAGATACGGAAGTAATGAGGTATGAAGAGATACACTTGACCTTTATAAGGCTATAGATAGTGCGGCAATGAATAGCTTAGTATGCAGTTCCGTTGAAGAGGAATGGACATCACTAAAAAGGAAAGTATAGAAAATGAAAAGAAAAACAAAGATAAATGGAAGATAACTGGGAACAGAGCATGGTTTGACGAAGAAATACGTCTGTTAATCGACGAAAGAAGGAAGTACAAACATTTTCAGGGAAACTCAAGAATACAGAAATACAAGTCATTTAGGAATGAAATAAATAGGTTCAAATGGTTCAAATGGCTCTGAGCACTATGCGACTCAACGGCTGAGGTCATTAGTCCCCTAGAACTTAGAACTAGTTAAACCTAACTAACCTAAGGACATCACAAACAGCCATGCCCGAGGCAGGATTCGAACCTGCGACCGTAGCGGTCTTGCGGTTCCAGACTGCAGCGCCTTTAACCGCACGGCCACTTCGGCCGGCTGAAATAAATAGGAAGTACAGGAAAGCTAATGCGAAATGACTGCATGAAAAATATGAAGAAATCAAAAACTTATAACTGTCGGAAAGACTGATTTATCATTTAGAAAAGTCAAAACAATCTATGGTGAAATTAAAGGCTATGGCGTTAACATTAAGAGTGCAAGGGAACTCCACTGTTAGTTGTAGAGGAGAGAGTGTATAGTTGGAAAGAGTACATTGAACGCCTTTGTTATGGGGAGGAAATATATGATGACGTGACAGAAGAAACAGAAGTGGCCCAGGGGACAAAGAAAACAATGGTCCAATGAGCGGATGGATTACATGATATTCCTTTCTTTAGAAGACGTGCTACTGCGTCATGTGTGGCTTTCTGTCGCAGAAACATGCCGAATTCTAAAAGAACAAACATCCGGATGTAACTGCCTAGGATGATATCTGTGTCTCGAAACCTAGCAGAAAATCCAAAGACATTCTGGTCTAATGTGCAGTATGCTAGAGGTAAGATACAATCTGACTTCTCTGAGCGATGACAATGCTGTCATGCAGGGTTACTAAACACAGCCTTCCGAAATGGCTTCACAAGAGAAGAAGTAAATATTCCAGAATTAGAATCAAGAACAACTGCCAACATGAGTAACGTAGAAGAAGATATCCTCGGAGTAGTGAAGCAAATTAAATAACTCAATAAAGCAAGTTTCTGGTCCAGTCTGTACACCAATTAGGTTCGTTTCAGAGTATACTGATGCAATAGCTCCATACTTAAAAATCCCTTACAACTGTTCGTTCGACGAAAGATCCATACCCAAAGACTGGAAAGCTGCACAGTTCACACCAATTATCAAGAAAGGTAGTAGGAGCAATCCACTAAATTACAGGACCATATCATTAATGTCGATATGCAGCAGGATTTTAGAACGTATATTGTGTTCGAACATTATGAATTACCTGGAAGGAAACGGTCTACTGACACACAGTCAACACGGATTTAGAAAACATCGTTTTTGCGAAACACAGCTAGCTCTTTAATCGCTCAAAGTGTTGAGCGCTATTGGCAAGGGATTTTAAATTGATTCTGTGTCTCTGGATTTCCGGGAGGCTTTTCACACTGTACCACACAAGCGACATGTAGTGAAATAGCGTGCTTACGGGGTATTGTCTCAATTATGTGACTGGATTCGTGCTTTCCTGTTAGAGAGGTCAAAGTTCGTAGTAACTGACGGACAGTCATCGAGCGAAACAGAACTAATTGCTTGCGTTCCAAAAGGTAGTCTGCTGCTCCTTATCTATATAAGCGATTTGGGACACAGAGCAGCCGTCTTAGGTTGTTTTCAGATTTTCAGATGACGCTGTCGTTTATCGACTAGTGAAGTCATCAGAAGATCAAAATAAACTGTAAAACGATTTATAAAAGATAGTATGGTGCGAAAATGGGAAATTGACCCTAAATAACTAAAAGTGAGAGGCCATGCACATGAATGCTAAAAGGTATCCGTTGAACTGTGGATACACGATAAATCTGTCAAGTCTAAAGGACATAAATGTGACTAAATACTTAGGAATTACAATTGTGAAAAACTTAAATTCGAAGGAACACACAGAAAATGTTGTTGGGAAGACTAACCAAAGACTGCGTTCTATTGACAAGACTCATAGAAAATGTAACAGATCTACTAAGGAGACCGCATACAATAAGCTTCCCCGTCTAGGATAGAAAGACTTCATCGAAAAATTCGAAGAACTTTCGTATTATTGCGAAATAGGGGAGAGAGTGACACTGAAATGATATAGGTTTTCGGATGGACATCTTTAAAACAAAGGCGTTACTCGTTGCGGAAGACGCTTCTCACGAAATTCCAGTGACCAACTTTCTCCGCCGAATGCGAAAATATGTTGTTGACGCTGACCTACACAGGGAGAAACGATTACCATGATAAAATAAGGGATATCTCGTACGTAAAAATATAGGTGTTCGATCTTCCCGCGCACAATACGAGATTGGAATAACAGAGAATTGTGAAGGTGATTCGATTAACCCTCTGCCAGGCACTTAAATGTGATCTGCAGAGTATCCATGTAGATGCAGATGTAGGCAAAATAGATAAGCATATATAGTCACCAATTGCACTTTGTGACATTTGAAAACCGGCTGCATTAGTAATAGGACTTGAGACTAATAATGTAACAACTACAGGTCGTTGTGTCTGTTTAAGTTATTGCTGTCCATTAGATCACTAATTAAGAAACATTTAAGTGAAAAATGTGTGACGAATAGTGTAACACGAACAATGCTACTGTCAAGCTAATACGTAGCGATGATACACATTGTGGTCGATAACACATCAGACGCCCAGGCAAAAGGGGTTGGGCGCATTCGAGGCAACCACTTTTCGCCGAATAGTCGATTTCCTGCTTCCCACTAGGCGGCCATAGGAGCGCCGCCAGACAACGTTACGACCTACTTTCTTCGGTAGTACACAAGACAAAGAATATACACCAAGATACCTAGCCATTGGACAGTATTTATGCCGGTGCACGGTCGTCCATCGGCACACGACAACAGTTCAATTTGTTCAGTAACACATAGGTACACATACAACATTTACAGACAATCACATGCATAAAATTTTAGTTTTCCATTATGACAACATTCTAAGTGACAGACAATGCCCCACATACGACTAAGACTTTCTGGAGATTGTAAGGCGTACGCCGGAATTGGTAAGGCCCTCCCATATATTCGCAACTGGAATACCCAATTTTCCCCACTATCAACTTGTTCGACAACTGGCTGAATAGAAGGCGACTCTCAATGGGTCCGAATAGCCCTCTCCAGTTCTAGGAGTGGAGAATGCAAAGGGAAACGTTTCCATCAACCGGCAGTTCCTTCCGAGGCGTTTCTGCCGCCGAGCAGTCGCCGCTGCTATTGACAACGGCCTGAGTCACTGTGTGGCCACTGATGGATCAGTCTTCGTGGTAGTGGATGTCAAAAACCGTGCTTAAATTTTTCGTATAGTACGTTGACTGTAGATTGTTCCAAGACAACCTTAACCCCGTACCTCGGCGGAATAAGTTAAACCTTTTGATGAACCATAACTTGATGCGTTGACGGAAGAATTGAACTTTTAATTGAACTTTTAATTGAACTTTACTGCAATAGAGTCACTATGACACCTACCATTTTTCTTTTTGTCTGATCAACTTGCTTGTTTCGAAATTACGTCCTCCAGCCAGCGATTCTCAGCTTGCCAATCTTGTACTATTATTGATCGGAGTAGACGAATACTGTTTATCGGTTTTGGTAACAAAAATTTTGAAGAATCTTTTACATTGTGTTACCGGCGGCGGATTCTTCACAAGCTTACTGAAAAGGTCCGTATCAGCGCTAAACATACTACGCTAAGGAATAGGATCTTCTTCTTCACGTGTTTACCATATAATTTTGTTGGCGTGCAGCGAACCATCTTAGCCACATTACTTGCTAGTTTCATCACCAAAAGGTGTGAAATAACAGGCCACAGTTAACCGTAACGTGGTTGCGGGCTTAAGTAGTTTTCATTGGCAGTCTGACTAACACGGTCGGTAGTCAGAAGTGTATGACCGGACACTGTTCTGGTCTGATCTTTAGGTAAATATTCGAGACAATGCTCACACTATTGTCACGTACCGTCTACAGTTATACAGTGGTGTTCGACCTGCCCAGCGAGTTTGCTCAGAATTACTTCGCCACAACTGTGATGGATGAATTTCAACAAATATCTCCCCGCGGAATAAAGAGATTTGGAATAAATGTGATATATAATTCCGAAAAAACGCAATATGTCACAGCCCCAGGAAACGCCAATTGATGGTATACAAGACTGACGAATAAAAACTATTGATTGCACATGATTTCGGGTGTAACACAATTGTGTCGGAAAATTCAGCAACACAGGGGATAGTATGTTAAAGAAGGAATAATAAAACTTGTCTAAATAGCCAAAGCAAGCTTGATAAACAGGTGCAATGGCCTAATTAACTTTACCTTCTTAATGTATAAAAGACAGAAATTTCACCAGAACGAATTTGGATGGAATGTATTGCATACTGTGAAACTTCGCCTTCAAAAATTATGAATGACTGTGCTGGTAAACTTCTACGTTATTTGATTTTCAAACAGCTAAGCAAAACTGAATGTACTCAGACATTTCTCTCTTTATTCACTCTGATCATCACTAAACTGAAACACAATATTTTTAGCACACGCAGTCTGACTTTCAATAATCCCTACAAAAGAATGGCCCTGACTAACAATAACCTATTGCTTTCATGAATCACTTACCTCACAAAAATCTTCGTTACTTGAACTAGTGCAATACAGCGAGCGCCAATACTGCCAGCTAAATAAAAGATTCTAACTGCTGAAGGCACTAACTACTAGTAGGCATAGTTAACAAATGAAATACTTTGATAGAGAACAAACAATGTATTTACCTTAATAGTGTTCAAAACTCGTAATATATGTATAATTTTGTGACATCCAATTAAAAGAAATTTCCTTTTTTCTGACGGACACACGTCCAGATCGTGCTTTCATAGTAACCTCTCAAAACTCTGGCATCTCTCTCCCCACATCCATCACTGCTGACGGCTCACTTCCAACTGCCCAACGCTACGCGCTGATCACATCCAGCTGACCAACACTACAATAGCAAATATTCCAACAATGAGTCCAACCAGCCACAGACTGCACATAGCGCAGTCAGCGATTTTCATACAGGGCACTACGTGCCATTACTACTACTACTACGTGATCAGGCCCAGTGGACCGTTACCAACATAAAAACCTAAACAGTTTACTTACATCTGTACAATGCCGGTATTTACGTTCATGCTATGTTTTCTTTGATAACAGTCTTACACACGGTTCTGTGCCTAACTGTTCGTCGTATAAAGCTGGAAATATCATTAAACATAATGGCGCGCTTAATATTTTCAAACACAATAGTCAGCAGGCTGAAATAGTCAAATACGGAAATGCAAACTGCAGATTTGTAATCCCTTTGTCTCCAGCATGGAGTGATGAAACTAACGCCCGCATCTCATTTTAAGGGCATACATATTCATCGTTTGACAAATGATCCTATATAGCCGTTTCAACCCTAACCCTCATTTTCAGCCCAGATCGTTATGTGTGTCTACTTCGTATGCTGCAGCCAGCAAATGCAACATAGCTCTACGGTAATAACTTCAGAGCCTGAGTTCTACTATCGTGCCTCTAGCGTTAACACTGGTTTAGCCTATAATGAAAATCTATGTTCATAGTCACTCTGACAAATTACATATGCATCTACATTTACACCAGTGCTTCGCATACTGTGCGGTGAGTGGCCCAGTGTTCTTTGTGTACAACTAGCGTTTTTTGGCGCACTCCTCTTCCATTCGCAGACAGTATACGAGAAGAAAGGCTATCAGTACCAACCTGTACGAGCCTTCATTCCTCTACCTTTGAAGGCGTCGTCATTAGGCCAGATGAGTATTGGAGGAATTAGTAAGTTTCTTCAATCGTTTCTGAACAAGGCTCTCCGCGATGGCCTAATTTTATTTTAACGTATTCTATTGCAGTTTACTGAATATTTCTGTGTCACTCTTGTTGTCACTAAAAATAAATACGTCATGGATAGTGGAGCTCTGAATCTTTTTGCTCTAGTCCATTCATTCAATACAGGTAGGTACTAAAAAATTGTTTGAAAGAGGATTCTATGAACGACTTCATTCGTCAGTGAACTGCACTTCTAGTAACGGTGAGTGGCGTCTCCCACTCTTATCTATACGTGGTCATTTCACTTTAAATAACTCAAGACAGAAACTCATAGATACTTAACGGTTGTGACTGATTACTAAGTCTGTCGCTCATGGCATAGTTAAAGAATAGCGGATCTCTTCTTCCATTTATGTGCTTTGCATTATACAGGGTGTCGCAGAGCGAATGGTTGAAATTGAGGTATATGACAGGAAAGCTCATATGAAGCAGAAAACTTCATATGGACATATGGCCCAGTCTGGATGGTTTCCGATGTAGACGGTATTCGATGTCACTTTTTTAAATATTTGTTGAATAGCTCGGGAGCCGCGGTCTCCAACGAAAACATGGCGCGATTCTAAATTAAGGTAAATTAAGTGTCCTACAAAAATACCCTGGTCATTTTTTCTCTAGGACTAATAGTTCACGCGATGAGAGGGAGAGAATATTGAGAAACTAGTCTGACACGAATGCGCTGTAATTTAGATACTTTTTGTAGACCAATTTGGGGTAGTTTCTCTCAACCTGTTCTACAATACTTCGATGCACAGAACAACAATATACTGAATAATGTAGAAATTAACCATGCACATTAAATATGTTATATCACGGAAACAATTCCAAATAGGGAATTTGTCCGTATGAAGTTTTTTGCTTCAAATAATCGTTCATGTCACAGTCTTGATTAATGACTATTCCTCGTGGGACACCCTATAGTTACCTTGCTGTATCCTCCAGAAAATAATGGATTTAGCCTACAGAGTAGAGCACAACGTTGCCTACGACTCAATAGAAACATAATTCATGTTATATGTCAGTCCTTTTGACTGGACGTCTTGGGGACCACGGCCGTTTACCATTGGAACAAAATTCTAACCGATACGTGAAAAGACCGAAGACAACCTTGAAAACGGAAAATATGTTGTTCGTAATGGAAAAGCGATCGTCATAATGAATGTTCAGTGGCACTTGGCAGTTGATGGTTGGAGTGCTGACACCAAAGTTTACAGATAGTCTGCGTTACACGTTATGTTGGCCACTGATGCGGTGTATATAAGAATCGTGTTAACCTCTTCAGCATCAACTACCGCCTGAAGATGGCGCACTGAAGCGCCGTACCTGGTAGGTACACAATAAATAAGATCATAAGGACGGCTGTAGGCGTTTCATTTTCTTACAATATTTCAGGTTAGTTTCCAGAGAGGACACACGCACTCGACAAGGTCAATGTTTCACATCCGCTTTACGTCACAAAAACACGAGTGTTGTCCTATGGATATTCATTCGCCAAACGTAAACATAAGCAGACCCACAGCTCTGCACTTCATGAGGGAGTATCTCAAGACAATCGACAGGCAGTATGAGGACAATGTCTCAGCGACTGTCCTCGGTTAAGAAGGGTAAAATTGGATAATACACAAGTGACTTCAGTCATGGTATAGGATCATACCACTGTTTAGAGATAGTCAGTACAACTGGACATTGAACTCTACTGGCACAAACAATACTTAAACTCCAGTTAAGTACTATAAAAGACTCTGAGTCAATAACTGTATGTTGTTGTTAATCTGTGTTTTCATATGTTTCTGACGTGGCTGTTGCCTAATAATATTTGGCCCCGTTACTAATTTATACAGCTGCTGCTTGCCAGCAGGCCACCTCATTGTAACAACAATTAAAGAGTGAAGAGTCGCCAAAGGCACTTCGTAGATCGAGGGCTGGAGGATTATCTCCCTGCCAAATTTATATGTTTGATGAATTGACGAATTTACTTTTACTGGCCAATCCATGTACCCGGCGTCAATCGTACCCATGTTAATCTGCGTTAAACAAAATGTTTAAATTTGCCAAGTCGTTGTATACAACTGCAACGTCTGCGAACAACCGTCACAATCATTTACATAAATCGCCAAAAGCAGCGGCCGTATCACATCATTGTGAAAAGGTGCCGATCACTAACTTTCATTCTGACGATCGCCTTCCCATAATGAACAATATACTTTCTGCTTCCGGGATTATGTTCCATCTATCCATGTATCGGTTAGGATGCCGCGTATGCAGGTACATTACTACGCGATAGTATGGCACTGTCTCCCTGAAACTACAGACGAACAGCGTCGATCAGAGCTTCAGTCTCACGAACGAAAAGAGCAAGATGTATTCCGCATAATCGATACTGCGGTAGTCCAGTGTGATTCTTCTAACAGAAATGTCATGTTCTGTAATCCGACAAGAAATCAATTTCAATGAGCCATGGAACAGAAGAGAGGTCAGCGATCTCGAAATTGTGAATTGCAAAAAAATGGCTCTGAGCACTTTGCGACTTAACTTCTGAGGTCATCAGTCACCTAGAACTTAGAACTAATTAAACCTAACTAACCTAAGTACATCACACACATTCATGCCCGAGGCAGGATTCGAACCTGCGACCGTAGCGGTCGATCGGCTCCAGACTGTAGCGCCTAGAACCGCACGGCCACTCCGGCGAGCTGCGAATTGCAACGAAGCGTAGTTAGCTATGCTGATTTTCATCATTAATGATTACAGTGGCTCATCTGCCACATCATGGACAGTAAAAGGAAGTGTAAGGAGAAAAACGGTACGATTAGTCGCAAAGTGTAAATTTTGGCGTTGACACAATCAATATGGCAATGACCAGTCACTAAAGATTTCGTCCTTTCTCCTACACATTTTTAAACTTTTCTCAGTTTGGTTTGATGCGGCCCACTAGGAGCTTGTCTCCTTCTCCAGCCTCTTTAGGTCAGAACAGCTTTTACACTCAAGACTTAGATTGTTTGGTATATTCCAGCTCCCGCCTCCCTCTACAGTTCTTGCCTTCAATGGGTACTTCTAGGACCACTGAAGTTATTCCATGATGTCTTAGCAAATTAACATTCATTCTACTCCTTATTGCAGTCAGTCTTTTCCAGATTTTTCTGCCCACACTTGTTCTGCAGAGGAGCTCTTAATTCTTCATATTACCAGTCCACTTCTGTAACACCACGTCTCAAAAATTTATATCCTCTCTTTTCCGGTTATCTCACAGTCAATGACACACTTCCCTGCAGTTCTGTGCTCCAGACGTATATTCTCAGAAATTTATCCCTCGTACTAGGGCTTATGGTTGATACTACTGGATTGTTTTTAGCTTCTAATGCCTTCTTTACCCATGCTAGTTTCCTTCTAATATCAACCTTGTATCAACGTAGCAGAAATCTTTCACTTCGGCCAGCCTACGCTGCTGGACTTACCCATTGTGAACTCTGATGATGTAGAGACTTGGATGATTTAATCATCTGCTCATTGCGAGTGGGATGGGGCTGGAGGGGGAGGGGGGGTGGAGGGGGGGGGGAGCTGTCACTTGTCCGGGTAGGCGCGCTTCTGACCGAAGATCCCAGCGTCGATGGCTTTTCTCAGGTGGAGAGGCCGTGATGTAATCATGGACATACAGCACCGTTTGCGCACAGTTGCTGGAGCTTACTAGGGCACTATTTTCTACGTTCACAAGTGCACCCTAGTAAACCGCGTCGTCACCCTGTTGGCTGACACCGCCAAATAGACAACGACTGCCAGCAGCAGGGTTGTCCACTTGACACAGCGCCACTTCTGCCGTGCTGGCCACCCTGACTACGCTAACGTCCTCAGGAGACTGCTGAGGTGGGCGCATCAGTGCTTTCCAACCCTGCACGCTACTTTGCTGTAATCACCACTACCACAGAGAAGATGATTCCGTTGTTAAAGAGAAACCAATAAATGTGGAAGCCGCCATGTGATTAGTGCCCATGGGCGCACGACAGGCCTTCACCACACCTCTTCGTCGTCCTTTAGCTGTGCGGGTCACATCTTACTGATTCCCACAGCATTGTATTAAACGAAATGAAAATATTACCCCTAGCATGTTCTTATTCATTTTGTTCCAAATTCTCCTACCCATAAGCAACTTTAAGATGCAGCCTCTCCAGCATACCAGTTAAGCTCATCTACATATGTTTGAAAGTGTAAGAATACCAGTGTTAAGATTCGCTAATGACATTGATACCTTCAGTGAAGAATAATTAGTAGATCTACTGAATGGAATGAACAGTCTATTGAGTACAGAATATGGACTGAGAGTGAATCTTAGAAACATGAAAGTAATGAGAATTGGTTGAAATTAGAACAGCGAGAAACTTAAAATCAAGATTTGTGGCCACGAAGTAGATGAAATTCAGAAATTCTGCCTAGGCAGCAGAATAACGCGTGAAGAACGGAGAAAGGAGTACACCAAAATCAGACTTTAACTAATTAAGGACACTGCCTTCATCACATTCACAAACTTCGGATGTTTTATCACAACGCTCTTCACAAATGATGCATTACCAAAACTATCCAGATATGTGAAGTGCGCCAAGACATGAAAAACTGTACTGTGGTTCATGTGTAATTACCATGGAATATAATCAGATGATCCTTGGATATCTGATGAAGATATGCTGACTTAGCGTCAAGCATTTGACTGTGTAGTCACAATCACGAAATACATTAACAGAATATCTTTGTAATAAGATATTGACAAGCATGGTGCAATTTAAAAGCTGGAATCGGCATGACTGGCCAGGCAAAGTCTATTTGTATAAAATATAGGCTTTAGTTCAAGGGAGAAATTTCTTAGAATGTATGTTTGGAACACAGCGTTGTATGGTAGTGAAACATAGACTGGGAGATAAACTGGAACATAAGAGAATCGAAGAATTTGGGATGTGGTGCTACAGAAGAATGCTGAAACTCAGGTGGACTGGTAAGGTAAGGAATGAGGTTGTTCTGCGCAGTAGTGGACAGAAAAGGAATATACCTAAAACACTAACAAGAAGGAGGGACAGTATAATAGGAAATCTGAGTAGACACCAATGGTATTAGAGTGAGATGTAGAGGGTAAAAACTACAGAGAAGACAGAGTTTGGAATACATCCAGAAAATAATTGAGGACGTAGGTTGCAAGTGCAGATGAAGGGATTGATACAGGAGAGGAATTCGTGACGGTCCTCTTCAAACCGGTCACGAGACTGATGACTCATAAAAAAGTTACATAAACGTCCTAGTGTATGGCACACTGTCGAATTATAGCTGTTACTCGGAGGAATGGCAGCTGCTGCTGTCCCCCACTTACATCTGTCAGTGGACATTAGCGTCCATGGTCTTCCTCTGGTGAATATTCAATTTGTAAAACTAAAACCGATAGCCAAATTTTTTTCTTTGTTTCTTTTTCTTTATAGAATAAGGCAGTTCCCACGAAAGCAATACAGATGTTGGATTGGGTCAGTCGAACTCATCCAATAACATAAGCTGGATCGGATCAGTCAGACCATTCAAGAAGCGCGAGCGTGTCAGTCGGACAGGTATTGGAGATAGTTACATAATCATCTGGAATAACTTACGAGGGAAGTGCATGTTCTCAGATGCACATTATCGCACTAAATTATGCTTCTATATGCAAAATTTAACCTTAATCAGTGGTGAGGGCCATTCACATACAAAACATCGTTTCTTACAGTGAGAGACAATTGAAGACAATGTGAGGAACTCTAAAGTCGGGAACAAACAGAGTATCGTTATAATAGAACCAAAGACACTCATATTTCGATGTCGTGACCTTTTTTTAGAACAGATGGTTATACACATCTGACTGAAGGTACTACTCGACATTCAACAGCCCGCAGCTCGTGGTCGTGCGGTAGCGTTCTCGCTTCCCACGCCCGGGTTCCCGGGTTCGATTCCCGGCGGGGTCAGGGATTTTCTCTGCCTCGTGATGGCTGGGTGTTGTGTGATGTCCTTAGGTTAGTTAGGTTTAAGTAGTTCTAAGTTCTAGGGGACTGATGACCACAGATGTTAAGTCCCATAGTGCTCAGAACCATTTGACCCATTTTTTGACATTCAACACAACCCATCCATTCTAACTGTCCAATATACAACTCAACTTCTTCAAACAATAAAATTGATGTGTCAGTGTCAAAACCTGTCGTTTGCCAAGCATATTTTAATACAGACTTTTACTTCGGTGCACAAAGTTGGCCGCATACCGTAGAATGAATTCTGATGATTAAATGACCAATTCGCAACTTTAGTTGTGGTTTTCAACATTTTAGTCTTACAAAACCAACGACCCCTCTCCCGTAGAGCTTACATTGCCTGGAGAAGCACTTCTCGAGAACTGGGCAATATTTTGTTGCCTTCTGTGTGTGTTTGGTCCTATTATATCAATATTTTGCTTCTTTGCGTTGCCACAGTTCCTCTCTTAGACCCTGAATAGGTGATATTTCAAATGTCTCTCGCAGTAAAGACGTGCTGTTTTGCATGAGAATGATGTACCCCAATGGTTTTGCCGATTTATATTCTAAGAATATTATCGTGCTGTTCTGAACGTCCGAGGTCACACATTTCTCTTGTTGAGAAAAAAAAATGGTTCAAATGGCTCTGAGCACTATGGGACTCAACTGCTGTGGTCATAAGTCCCCTAGAACTTAGAACTACTTAAACCTAACTAACCTAAGGACAGCACACAACACCCAGCCATCACGAGGCAGAGAAAATCCCTGACCCCGCCGGGAATCGAACCCGGGAACCCGGGCGTGGGAAACGAGAACGCTACCGCACGACCACGAGATGCGGGCTTTGTTGAGAAAACAGAACTAGGATGGCGGCCACAAATATGAAGTCTTCTACGGTGGTTAGAACATAAGATGTAGTTCAACTCTAGTGTCATATCCATTCATATGTCTGTAAAGTAGTATCAGTAAACATTTGTATTAGAAAGCGAAAAAATCTCTATACTTACTGCTCTTCCGGTGGTAACTTAAACCTGCCTTTAATCGAGAAATAGGAATCAGTAATTCCTCTACTAAACGATAGAAATTAATGTTGCTTTAACGCAGGGCCGGCCAGAAATTCTGCACGCGTGCGGTGCTCTTGCACATGTGCAGCTTCCGGGTCACAGCGTGCACGCCGCAGCCGTCAGCGTTCATGTAGTGCCTGTTTCTGCGCACAGATGTCGCTCCTCTATTACACAAAGTGCGTTGTCGTCACCTTGTATGTATATCACAACCTGGGCGGTATCTGTAAGATCTGTTGCTTCATCGAGCGCAACAGAGAAAGCAACAAAGTATTTAGCCTTATTTATTAGCTGCCTGTGCAGATCGCGGGCCATAACACTGATACGTCTTGTCCCTGTTTGTTTGGATAGACTGATTTCTTGAAACATGCTAACTTTCGTGGGACACACACGTTCTGCAGCATCAATCAGACACCCTTTCACAAACACCCCTTCGGGAAAGGGTTTCCCAGACTGTGCAATTCTTAATAGGATTTTAAAACTTGCTCGCAGTGAAGATTTAGTGTGGTTGTCATTCTGGAAAACTGAAAACAGTACATTGTACAGCGTACAGTAAAACAGACATAAATATAACACAAGAAACTAAGAGTTCAAGAACTATCAGTTACTTTGACATACAGTAAAATCGATTTGATGTGTCTCATCTATTTCCTTCAGGAAATTTAATTATGCTTGCCGTTCTTCACTGTTGAGCACACTACACTCGTCTTTGTGATATGTATTGCAATGTCTTTCAATTGAAAACTTACGCTGGCCGCCTATTATTCGGCGGCACAGCAAACACTGTGAGTTTTCATCAACGGCTACAAAAAAGAATTGCAGTTCCCAGTCATTTTTCTACGACTGAGAACATAGATCTCCCGTCCTTTGCTTTTTCACAGTACTTGCCATTTCTCAGTACTTCTCTGTTAGGTTATGGTCACCTGGGGTAAACGAGACTGGATATATTGCGCTCTTGCTTGTACCACAGGGAAGTGGAGCCGCCGCCGTTCATTTAGCACACTTGTCTAATAACAGATGTCGCTGTCGCTCGCTGTCGCACATGTGCAGCACTTCCGCACGTCTGCACACTGTGCAGCGTTTGGCCGGCCCTGCTTTAATGTGTTAAGCGTGAGTATGGCCTAGCGGTGTACATGAGCGTCGGGGTTAGCAAATGAATCTGTCCAATATCGGTGTCATGCTGATTGTGACCTGCATACGTTTTTGTTAAATACGAGTACGAGGAATTCTCGATATAAAACATTACTGGAAATATATCATATATTTTTTTCACAAATGCTTTTAAATCACATGAGACAGAGTTGACAGTATTTTATCCAGGCCTTTCACGCGCAGAGAAACGCAAGAGCTGTGTATTTACGAATTTTGATAACGTGACATAGGCGAGCAAACGTTACTGCGCTACCAAGGCACAGTTTACGTATGTCGGCTGTATTACTAAATCGAGGATTTTAGACCTTCTCACAGGACATATATTCACGGTATTATGACAAATTCGTTTCTAAAAAACTTTACAGTCAATTTCAGAATGAAACGGTGAGTACAGTTTTGCATTTAAAGAAAAATCCAGCCTGGCCAGGACGTTACTACGCTGAGCGATGGACCATGCCAGTACCCAGTCAGATCTGAAACTTCCTGGCAGATTAAAACTGCGTGCCCGACCGAGACTCGAACTCGGGACCTTTGCCTTTCTCGGGCAAGTGCTCTACCAACTGGGCTACCGAAGCACGACTCAAGCCCGGTACTCACAGCTTTACTTCTGCCAGTAAGTAGAGCACTAGCCCGCGAAAGGCAAAGGTCCCGAGTTCGAGTCTCGGTCTGGCACGCAGTTTTAATCTGCCAGGAAGTTTCAGATCAGCGCACACTCCGCTGCAGAGTGAAAATCTCATTCTGGATCCAGTCAGATGTTAACGATAGTGATGTCTCAGTAAGGGAGAATCATAGCTGACCCTCCTCCTTTCAGACTTAAGAGAGAATTTTTTTTCTTCTTTTTTTTAAAGTGATGCATTGAACATCCGTCTACCAGTTAGAAACTGACAGCACACGTGATAAGTAGTTTTCCTCAGGAGTGCTGCACGGTAGTAAGAAGCTACGCTGTAGTAGGAAACTACGCTTGGGGTTAGTGAGGCATGTGTCAATTTACTTTGAAAACTTAGGCATGTGTCGACTCACTTTCAAACAGGAAAGCGTACCATCAGCAATGGGCGTATAGCTTCACACTTGAATCATTGTTAATGTTAGATAAAAAGGGGAAACGAGTCGCGTGAGTTTGGTGATTAAGTTTACCGTTTGGCTGAGTAATCATTCACCCAAAGAACCTGTTTACTATAATAAAACTTCAGTAATTCGAGGTAACTGGCACCAACTAGAACTCAATTTTTTTAAAACTTGAATAACACAAAGCGTGAAACTTCAGAGACATTTTATTTAAAAACAGATTCAGATCTTGATGTTCACATTGTCATTACAGCGAGAAAAGTTATTTCATCAGTTAAGGGAGGTAGGACGTCAAACGGGCCGACTTGGAGCAGGAGAGGCACCACAGGACATTTTAATTTCCACTGTTTATACTTTTACAAATAAATTCATGAAACTTTGTCAGAATGACCAGGAAGGATTCAGAATTTACACTAATAGCAGTGGAAGATCGAAAACATAACGAAATAATTTCATTTACATGTGAAATTTCATCATTTTTTTCACTTACTAATGGCAGCATTTCTTGCTATAGATAAACGTTTCTTCATAAGTAAGAGAGATTCTACGATGAATTTTGCACAGCATACAAATCATACTTAAAGGTGTATGAAACTCTAGAATTTTCCACATCTATTAAAAACTGTGGTAAAAATTGAGGTAATTAACTATAAAATTTGTGTTTTTTCTAAATATGAAGTTTAAAATATAACAGCTCATTCGTTTTTTCATAAATTAATTAAATTCTAGAGTTTCATACACCTCTAAGCATGGTATGTATGCTGTTCAAAATTCATCGAAGAATCTCTGTAACTTATGAAGAAAAGTGTACCTGTAGCAAGAAAGGCAGCCATAAGTAAGTGGAAATATGATAAAATTTCACATGCAAAAAAAAATTTATTTTGCTATGTTTTCGAACTTCCACTGAAATGATTGTGAATCCTGAATCCTTCCTGGTGATGCTAACAAGGATTTATGACTATTTGTAAAAGTATAACACTGGAAATTAAAATATCCTGTGATGCCTCTCCTGCTGCAAGTCGGCCCGTTTGACGTCCTAACCCCCCCTTAATATGTTGCTTAGAGTTTGTTTCATAAATAATGTGCTTGTAGAAACTCAAAAATTTAGCTGCTGTAAACATATACGTATTACACAAACCATTCTACAACTTTTTAAGATTGAATAACAAACAAATTTTTTTTGTTCCACTGATTTTTGTTTATTTCGAAATAGTTTTCGGCTTATTAGGCCATTTTCAGGAAACAAAAATGAGTGTACTTCTTATTCAATATTAAATGTAAAATTGTTCTATCAAAAAGTAACTGAAGAATCCCTGAATACCGTACAACTGTTACTACTGTAATAAACAAATAACTTCTTCTGTTTTCAAGAGCCACACACATGTTGGCGGAAAATGACAGGAATAACAATAGACACGTAACAACGGACTACAGATACACACCACACTGTGCATGAGCACACAATGGCTGACTGGTGGCGGGTGAACAACAACAATAGCGGCTAAAGCTGCCTGATTGTAAATAATGTATGCGCGCATCTCGGCAGTTGATACCATCCAATCCCTGATTTTTTTCGGTTTTATTCGTGATATTCTTTTAATTTTTTTAACATAGTGGTTATCTGTCATCCATCCCGGATTAAAGGGAGACTCGGAATGCCAGGGCTAGAATTACCGAGTTTTTAATGTATTTAAATTTTAAGAAAATAATGGACCAATTACGACATCGTGTTAGCCATCTTCACACCAGTGAAACCCTTTGTATTCCCTCGTCGCCAGCATTGTAAAGGCCTCGTCGCTACTGCTGTGAAAGCCGAGTTGCCACTGTTGTTACGGTAGGTCGAGTTCGTGAGTTCATGAAACGGCTTCTGGCGCAGTACATCTCTAAGACAGTTTCTCCCTGCCAGTATTACACACTTATCCCCCAGTGTAAGGTTACAGGATGAGTTAAATAGGTTTACCTATCTTTGTGACTTGTGAATAGTGAAGGATGCAGCACTGCTTGTAATATAAAACAAAAAAAGCCTTCAGTTGCTAATTAATCGTAGGTAAACATCACAGTACACAGAAGATGAAATTTTCACTAAACGACGTCCCCTGTCTAAGTCAGCGCTGGGCGATGATCTGTAACCAAGTGGGCGAGGGACGCTCTTCTATCTTCCGAGTAGGCTTCTGTCTGCTGTCGTACGGTCATTGGCGGATTCTACTCGGCCGGCAGTTGGCTGAGGCGAAGTCGATATCTTCATCCTCAGCTCCGCCCATGGTGCTCGTAGAAATCGCGGAAGAGGCGAGTCTCTATGGCACCGGCACCAGCTCGCGTCTTTGCCCCTATGGTGCCTTTTGCCCTGGATGTGTCTTGTTCGGATGGCACAGCAAAACCAAAGTAAATATTATAGCCTGATGGCAGTTATTGTCATGGACGTTTGAAACGCGTAAAAAATTAAGAACGGATACATTTGCGACGCATACAGCTGGCACACAGCAAGTTATCAAAAGTCATGAGGTACAGTCTTGCTCAAAAGTATCCGAACGACCTTAATTGCATTTGGCCTGATACGCATGCAACCCACATAACGCAGCTGTCTAGCAGGTCCTCTAATCGCTCCTCGGTACAGTCGTTTGACTATTGAAAATGGTTCCAACAAGTCACCGCTAGAAAACTCTGCTCTGTATCGCAAGAACTCAAGATGTAAAGTAATACCACGATACTACAAATATCAGGGAACACCTTATCACAGATAAGACTGTCCTTAAGGCTTTTAAGCTCACATTTATTGCAAAAAATGATATACCTGAAATGTAACCATTCTCATTATTACGTCAGATAGGTAATGCACGTCGTAAGTCGTCGTATTCATGATTTCCTCTTCAAAATAACATACCGTACCTGTTATTTAACACAAAATTACATTAACAATTTAAGTGATTCTCGAGCAGCTAGTTGAGAATATGTATGAACTTCAAATGTCACGACGAACCGTCTCGTTATGCATATGGATTCAAACCCAGGTCATGCAGACTAAGATTTCGTGACTGACGGAAACCAACAGTCATTCCTGACTAGGCATACAGAGAGTGATATACCTCGATTTTAGACAGTATCAGTTAGCGAATATCAACTTTAAATTACATAACGTAAACATTTTTAACGGACGCGAATTCCTACCCAGCAACTATTGTCCCTGTTAACGAACTACGAGAGATGTTAAGTATTGCTTCTTCACAAGTAACTTACTTGAAATGCCGTGATTTAAAACATTTTGTTGGAAAGGAATTCGAACCCAGAACCTAATCGGATTGTTATCGAAGCATAATCAACAGGGCCATATTGGATTTTCTCGGTAGTAGCTAGATGTTTTAACTGAAATGACGAGACGAAACATTAATTTTTTCCTTCTCAGGACAACAACCCGGCACCTATCGCTGTTATATTCTAGAGAAAACGAACGTTAAATATGGATTTGTTACACCAGCAGCGACATGTGAGCATGCTTGAACTAGAAATAAAATGACGAAGAGTTCAGTGCTGACTGGGAATCGAACCGCACACATATCGTTGTTGACTACATACAACGAGCCGTCAGCTAACGAATTTTTCTCCACCAGCAGCTCGGAATAACATCCTTGAACTTACAGTGATCTCTCAAATAGTTCTGTGTCTCACTGGAAGTGAAAAACGTCAGATATCGTTAGTGTTGACAACGAATGAAAATGCATTAGAGATCAAAATTATTAGCCACCAGCAGATAGGTGCTCTCATGCTAGAGCTTGATAATACATGATGAAAACTTTAGTGCCAGGCCAGGATTCGAACCCATTCACGCGCAATACGTGGACATGTTGAGGAATCTGCAGTTTTGAACAAACAACAAATTGTAGTCGAGCTGTATTGTCGCGAAGGGATCAAATTCCGCGTTAAGGGCGGTCTGAGTTGCATTCCAAGCTCAGAACCATTTTTATCGACACACAGAAGCTCAAATAAAAGGCGGAATAAGTGTCCTGTAACCATTCATAGCGTTTGTTTCGTCAGTAGAAATAAATAACTAGTATAAGAAAGGTTACTGGTGATAGTGCCCACATTTCGCCACTCCAGATTTTATTGTGGTTCAGCGTAACGTCTACTTGGTAGAGAAGGAATATCATGTCTAATGTGAATTTCATAACACAATGCCATTACACTTTCTTCACTTGGCGTAGCCAGAAGAGAATAGAATCTGTCTCTCCCTACTAAAAATTATCGGCAGAAGCTGGAATCGAAAGCACACCACCATCGAAGGAACCTATAATCAATCCACCAGACCACCAAATGATTTTCTCTTAGACTCATTTTTCTATCATAACACCGTTGCGGCACACTCGATGAGAATTCTGACACACAGTTACCTGTGGTGGTTTGCAGCATATTCAGTGCATTCATTTACTTGGTTGACCGAATCGCCATGAACTAGTTGTCTCGGCGATCCAGTGCATACATTCGACTCTACTTTGTAATCACCGAAATCAAATCAAGTAACTGCCACCAACACAGAACTGCCAACAGTGTAGGATGCAGCAATTTAAGTAGGAAGTGTTCCTTTCCATTTGAGCTACTCTGTTTCGTTATCTGTTTGTTGAAAACGTCGTGCAATGAAAAGAAAAGCTGTAACTGTCTGTCTCTCAAAGTCTAGATCCGGCCATATGCATTACCTCACAGCACTGTGGAATGCAGAAGCTCTGGAGGAACTGTTCTTGACTTCTGAACATGCTGTAGGTACATGACAGCTACTACCGTAATGGTAAACGTCGCGCACTGTGGATAAGACGTCGCAAGTTCTATTACATTCACTGCTACAATTTTTAAAACGCAATTCTTCTGTCGTCTGAAGTTATCGATTTAATGGAACTTTGAACATAATACCCTTCACTTGTCAACCCAAAATAGCCGCATGTGGAAAAAGGGCTAACTTCTGCGACATTTTGTTCTTTTCAGGTTTAATAGATAGCCAGGCAGCAGATGGATCTCGAAGCTTTTGTATTATGTATGGGGCGAGCGCGTAGTGCCAAAATAGTCAGAAAAGTATTTTCTACCTTAGCTGTCGTCTGGTAGTGGCATTGTATCCTTCTTCAACCCTTTTTTGACTGCTTTAACTCAGAACAAGTTTTCTACATGCATGTAATCAATAAACTGCATGTGCATTGTCAGACTGCTATAGATAATATCAGAGAGTTCGCATATATCGTTGATGATTAATTTCTCTCTCATGTTTAGTATTGTTTTAACAACACTAAAAGAAGCCTTAAGAAAATTGTGAACTTTATTATAAGAAATGAAATAAAACTACCCACGACAACCTTACGACGAAAGTCTTTTTTAATCAAACTGGGTATCTGTACACAAGCGTGCTTCTTTCGGCACGAATTAGTAAAATACTACTCACTTAAATTTCGATTGAGTCTGCGTTTAATTGGTATGCTGTGTCATACTCAACAGGTATGAAAATGTGGCATTTCATGAATAAATTTATGTGTTCCTAGAAATCCCAAATTTGCTTGTGAGCAGGGGAAAGTAGCGTTACCTGTTGTGCAGCATTGTAAGTTTTTCACCATGGCACTAAAAGCTGAAAGTATTTTCTTGCGATATCCCTAACGATGTTTGATCTCAGTACATATAGCTCTTTCACAGGGGGGATAAAAAAGTCGCAGTCAGTGAGACTGGAACCATAACACACGCCATTTCACAGGTCAGCACGTCCCCACTGACCCAGCGAAGAGGTATATGTTGTGCCTTCCTCTTACAAGGCCAATAGTGACTAGAACTCGTAAACCGCTATTTTAAGGACGAGATTAGTTGTGATTTACACGTGCAACGGCTTTCCTGGGCTGAAAACCGTAAATTTACAATCCTTTGTTACACCTCAAACGATAATAACTCAGATTATTCAATGGAAATGACAGGAAAAATCAAGTGACCTTTTAGACTTAATTCCGTGCACACCAGGAAGTAACTCGTCGATCACACGGTTGCCAAACATACCTTGTCTTGTTTCCCAGTCTCAGTTACGGTACCAGCAGGAAGAAGACGAACTTATGTGATACTACAACGGCCTGGGAAGTGACCACAGCTGGCGTCTCAAAGATGCGGCTGCTACGGCCTGGAATACGTAATGCGTCTGATTCGCATTTCTGTAACTAGGTTTTAGGGACTGGAGCGTAGTTACTAATAATACTCAGAACTGACTGCAAACTAAGCATAATACATCAGTAACTCTCATAGTTGGTTTTATATTTCTTTCTGTACTCAAAACTAAGTACTATGTACTCAAAAGTACTATGTACTATGTATTATGTACTAAGTCATATGTATTCAAAACTAAGAAAATCATTCACGGACGTTTTCGTGCATCGCTGATATTCGAGCACACCAAAGAAATAAAAATAATAAAGAAAGTTTGTTTGTGTGTGTGTGTGTGTGTGTGTGTGTGTGTGTGTGTGTGTGTGTGATAGAGAGAGAGAGAGAGAGAGAGAGAGAGAGAGAGAGAGAGAAGAGAAGAGAGAGAAAGAGAGAGAGACAGAAAGAGGGAAGAGAGAGAGAGAGAGAGAGAGTAAAAATTGTTGTAAAGAAACTGAATACCGGTATGTAAGGAAATCTTTCATTAAATTGACACATTCCACATCATTACGAAATGTCGTATTCATGATCGATGTAACAAGTATTAATCTGATCTAATGTAATCATATTGCTGACTAGCTGTGAAGAGTCATGAATTACCGAAATTTTCGCCAATGTCAGTAACCAAATATAAATTTAAAAAATTTAAGACGACAGGTTTTGTAATAAACCTGGACTCCTATCAAGACCCTTTCATCACTGTTAACTAACCACCTCCATTGAGCAGTAACAAAGTGTGTATGCATTTAAAGATGAAGTGCATGATATGAAGTTCTGTGACAGAGATACGAACCCAACACGTAATCGGATTGTTAACTAAGTAAAATCAAATGCTACGTATCGGTTTTTCTTACTAGCTGCTAGGTGTGTGAATCTAAAATAAGGATAAAAATTTTTGGGCCTGAGCGACAATCGAACCGCACTCCTATCGTTCTTCTTTATCGTCCACGAATATAGCTTAAGTATCAGTTGCTTACTCACCAACAGTAAGATGTATGCGTGTTTGACCAGAAATTGTTGGCAACACATGAACAGCCATTAAAAATGCACGTTCATTTTCACTAGCAGGCCGGTGTGCACGTGATAGGGCTTGAAATGAAAATATGAATATTTTTGTACTGGAACAGGAATCGGACCCACATACTTACCTTTGGAGGAGATCTAGAGGAGATTACAGTCTTGGAAAAAGGAACGAAATGATCGAACTATACTGTTCCGACAGATTCAGATCCTCGGAAGAGGAGATACGAATTCGAATCACAGTCCACCACCAAATTTTTCAACGTCTCTAGTTCAATCAAGTAGAAGTAAAATAAGAGCCCTGTTCCTTTAAATGGCTGTCGGTTCATCAAATAAAATAAAATTTTCTAGTGTAAGTAAGTTTACTGGCGAGAGTATTTCTGTTTACCATGACCTTCACATATGTCATTTCGCAATGTAAACCGGCTCTGCCCAGTTGGGAATGAACGATCGTGATGTTTAATGCGGATTCTGGATTATAACATCTTTCTCTTGAGGTTACGAGAGGTAGAGTAAATCTGTTTGTGCCTCTTATAAGTAAATGTCCGAATCCACGCATTGCACTTGTGATAGTTCGTTCCACCAGATCATTGTGGCCACATTTTCCAGCCCCAGGAATGTGCTGTAACAGATGATGTGCTTAGGTTACAAAATTAGTCACGGTGGAAAAAATGCTAGTCTGTTAAATGGTTAAGTAGAAGCAAGCTTCTGAAGCGGAGATTATGCTATTCTCATGTCAGCAGGATGTAAATACTCTTCTACGCAACGTAGCGTCGATGTGAAGGCATTTTGAAATTTTCACTAATTCAGGAAATTTCTTTGTTCGAGAAAATCCACTGTGAAGTGTGAAGTTACCGGATAATTCGATTATCACCGTCATTATTACTATCATTTTCTTCATACCGCTGCTGGAACTCATGTGCCTGAAGATCATTTAAGGCCTTTTGATCATTATAGAAGTAGTTGCCCAAGAAGAGGTTCTTTCCCTGTCAACGGAATCCTTTTCAAGTTAATATCAAACATCAGCAATTACTCGTAGATTACATTAAAACTAAAGTAATTGATGGAGACGTTACTTGATAACAAAAACGATTCTTCATTTACCTGCGCCTAGAAATGGCTGTCGAATATTGCCAAAGCAAAAGCCAAGGGATCTTACCGCCTTCTGATATACGTCGCTGTCAGTTCTTCCATATGATTTGGTCGACGTGACCTGTTCCAAGTTGAGTATGACAGAGAATGTTTTAGGAAATCACATGTTTTCCTTTGCAATGGACAGAAAGATATTCATTCTAAGCTACCAAAGTTCAAAATTTTCGGAATATTAGTCCAAATTTAATATTCGCTTCTATAACGTAGGAAAGTATTGCACAGTTGCAAAACCCGCATACGACTCATTATCCTTACACTTAGTCGCTGACCATCAATTCTAGCTGAGAGAGACACCAGTTTAAGTAACTTAATGTACCGAAGAATGTTTGCCAGTGCTCTTTCTCACGGGAAAGTATGCAGTTCACGCATTGGGCTCCATACGTATACTGTAACAGTAATTTCTGTGTGTATGCAATGCACACGGATTGTAGAATTTAGTGGTAGTCTCTCTTCGACTTCTGTATACAATATGCCTTACCTAAACGGGCCCTTTATTATTACAGGCCCTGGGCGGTACAAGTTCATACTGACAACAGTAATGTGCTTATACTGACATCCTCACTGTTCGTTTTAGCTGATTTTGTAATCAGTTAAATAAAACAACATGACCTTCCAGTGGGAGACGCTTCGTCCCGCTTTTCCTTCTGTGAAATTTGTCAGTAAGCATTTTGCCTTCCAACCAGCGAAATGCGGCAAAGTATGGCCGGTAAACGATTCACAAACCACGATTTAGTGCCGTTAAGACGATTTCTTTAAGCACTGACGTAGCTGAAGGAATTTAGTTTCCTCTTAAATAGTCTTATGCAGCAACGTTATCGCTTGAGGTGTAACAAAAGATTGTAAATATACGGTTTTCAGCAGAGGAAAGCCGTTGCACGTGTAAATCACAACTAATCTCGACCTTAAAATAGCGGATTACGATTTCTAGTCACTATTGGCCTTGTAAGAGGAAAGCGCAACACGTACATCTTCGCTAGGTCAGTGGGGACGTGCTGACCTGTGAAATAGCGTCAGTTATGGTTCGCGGTTGCAGTCTCGTTGACTGCGACTTTTTTATCCCTTCTGTGAAAGAGTTATATGTAGTGAGATCAAACATCGTTAGGGATATCGCAAGAAAATATTTTCAGCTTTTAGTGCCATGGTGAAAAACTTACAATGCTGCACAACAGGTAACGCTTCTTTCCGCTGCTCACAAGCAAATTTGGGATTTCTAGGAACACACAACATTACGTATGAAATACCACATTTTCATACCTGCTGAGTATGACACAGCATACCAATTAAACACAGACTCAGTCGAAATCTAAGTGAGTCGTATTGTACTAATTCGTGCCGATAGAATCACGCTTGTGTACAGATACCCAGTTTGATTAAAAAAGACTTTCGTCGTAAGGTTATCGTGGGTAGTTTTATTTCATTTCTTATAATAAAATGCACAATTTTCTTAAGGCTTCTTTTAGTGTTGTTAAAACAATACTAAACATGAGAGAGAAATTAATTATCAACGATATATGCGAATTCTCTGATATTATCTATAGCACTCTGACAATGCACATGCAGTTTATTGATTACATGCATGTAGAAAACTTGTTCTGAGTTAAAGCAGTCAAAAAAGGTTTGAAGAAGGATACAATGCCACTACCAGACGACAGCTAAGGTAGAAGATACTTTTCTGACTATTTTGGCACTACGCGCTCGCCCCATACAAAATACAAAAGCTTCGAGATGCATCTGCTGCCTGACCGTCTATTAAACCTGAAAAGAAAAAAATGTCGCAGAAGTTGGCCCTTTTTCCACATGCGGCTATTTTGGGTTGACAAGTGAAGGGTATTAATGTCAAAGTTCCATTAAATCGATAACGTCAGAAAACAGCAGAATTGCGTTTTGAAAATTGTAGCAGTGAATGTAATAGAACTTGCGACGTCTTATCCACAGTGCGCGACGTTTACCATTACGGTAGTAGCTGTCATGTACCTACAGCATGTTCAGAAGTCAAGAACAGTTCCTCCAGAGCTTCTGCATTCCACAGTGCTGTGAGATAATGCATATGGCCGGATCTAGACTTCCGAGAGACAGACAGTTACAGCTTTTCATTTCACTGCACGACGTTTTCAACAAACAGTTAACGAAACAGAGTAGCTCAAATGGAAAGGAACACTTCCTACTTAAATTGCTGCATCCTACACTGTTGGCAGTTCTGTGTTGGTGGCAGTTACTTGATTTGATTTCGGTGATTACAAAGTAGAGTCGAATGTATGCACTGGATCGCCGAGACAACTAGTTCATGGCGATTCGGTCAACCAAGTAAATGAATGTACTGAACATGCTGCAAACCACCACAGGTAACTGTGTGTCAGAATTCTCATCGAGTGTGCCGCAACGGTGTTATGATAGAAAAATGAGTCTGAGAGTACTACATTTGGTGGTCTGGTGGATTGATTATAGGTTCCTATGATGGTGGTCTGGGTTCGATTCCAGCTACTGCCGATGATCTTTAATAGTGAGAGACAGTTTCTATTCTCTTCTGGCTAAGCCAAGTGAAGAAAGTATAATGGCATTGTGTTATCTACATCTACATCTACATCTACATCTATACTCCGCGAGCCACCTTACGGTGTGTGGCGGAGGGTACTTATTGTACCACTATCTGATCCCCCCTTCCCTGTTCCATTCACGAATTGTGCATGGGAAGAACGACTGCTTGTAAGTCTCCGTATTTGCTCTAATTTCTCGGATCTTTTCGTTGTGATCATTACGCGAGATATATGTGGGCGGTAGTAAAACGTTGCCCATCTCTTCCCGGAATGTGCTCTCTCGTAATTTCGATAATAAACCTCTCCGTATTGCGTAACGCCTTTCTTGAAGTGTCCGCCACTGGAGCTTGTTCAGCATCTCCGTAACGCTCTCGCGCTGACTAAATGTCCCCATGACGAATCGCGCTGCTTTTCGCTGGATCATGTCTATCTCTTCTATTAATCCAACCTGGTAAGGGTCCCATACTGATGAGCAATACTCAAGAATCGGACGAACAAGCGTTTTGTAAGCTACTTCTTTCGTCGATGAGTCACATTTTCTTAGAATTCTTCCTATGAATCTCAACATCCACATTAGACATGATATTCCTTCTCTACCAAGTAGACGTTACGCTGAACCACAATAAAGTCAGGAGTGGCGAAATGTGGGCACTCTATCACCAGCAACCTTTATTATACTGGTTATTTATTTCTAGTGACGAAACAAACGCTATGTAGGGTCACAGGACACGAATTCCGTCTTTTATTTGAGCCTCTGTGTGTCGATAAAAATGGTTCTGAGCTTGGAATGCAACTCAGACCGCCCTTAACGCGGAATATGATCCCTTCGCGACAATACAGCTCGACTACAATTTGTTGTTTGTTCAAAACTGCAGATTCCTCAACATGTCCACGTATTGCGCGTGAATGGGTTCGAATCCTGGCCTGGCACTAAAGTTTTCATCATGTATTATCAAGCTCTAGCATGAGAGCACCTATCTGCTGGTGGCTAATAATTTTGATCTCTAATGCATTTTCATTCGTTGTCAACACTAACGATATCTGACGTTTTTCACTTCCAGTGAGACACAGAACTATTTGAGAGATCACTGTAAGTTCAAGGATGTTATTCCGAGCTGCTGGTGGAGAAAAATTCGTTAGCTGACGGCTCGTTGTATGTAGTCAACAACGATATGTGTGCGGTTCGATTCCCAGTCAGCACTGAACTCTTCGTCATTTTATTTCTAGTTCAAGCATGCTCACATGTCGCTGCTGGTGTAACAAATCCATATTTAACGTTCGTTTTCTCTAGAATATAACAGCGATAGGTGCCGGGTTGTTGTCCTGAGAAGGAAAAAATTAATGTTTCTTCTCGTCATTTCAGTTAAAACATCTAGCTACTACCGAGAAAATCCAATATGGCCCTGTTGATTATGCTTCGTTAACAATCCGATTAGGTTCTTGGTTCGAATTCCTTTCCAACAAAATGTTTTAAATCACGGCATTTCAAGTAAGTTACTTGTGAAGAAGCAATACTTAACATCTCTCGTAGTTCGTTAACAGGGACAATAGTTGCTGGGTAGGAATTCGCGTCCGTTAAAAATGTTTACGTTATGTAATTTAAAGTTGATATTCGCTAACTGATACTGTCTAAAATCGAGGTATATCACTCTCTGTATGCCTAGTCAGGAGTGACTGTTAGTTTCCGTCAGTCACGAAATCTTAGTCTGCATGACCTGGGTTTGAATCCATATGCAGAACGAGACGGTTCGTCGTGACATTTGAAGTTCATACATATTCTCAACTAGCTGCTCGTGAATCACTTAAATTTGTAATGTCATTTTTTGTTAAATAACAGGTTCGGTATGTTACTTTGATGAGGAAATCATGAATACGACGAACTTTCTACGTGCATTACCTATCTGATGTAATAATGAGAGTGGTAACATTTCAGGTATGTCATTTATTGCAATAAATGTGAGCTTAAAAGCCTTAAGGACAGTCTTATCTGTGATAATATGTTCCCTGATGTTTTTAGTATCGTCGTATTACTTTATATCTTGAGTTTTTGCGATACAGAGCAGAGATTTCTAGTGGTGACTTGTTGGAACCATTTTCATTAGTCAATCGACTGTACCTAGGAGCGATTAGAGGACCAGCTAGACAGCTGCGTTATGCGGGTTGCATGTGAATCAGGCGAAATGCAATTAAGGTCGTTCGGATACTTTTGACCACGACTGTACCTCTGGATATCATATAGTAGGACCTGCTTGTGCCCGGCATAATGCAGCAACTCGACGTGGCATGGACGCATCAAGTTGTAAGTCCCTACAGGAATATTGAGCCAGCGTGCCTCTCCCGTCCATAACTGCGAAAGACTTGCACAGTGCAGAATTTTGTGCACCATCTAAACTCTCGATTATGTACCATAAACGTTCGGTGGGATTAATTTCGGGCGATTTGAGTTCGCCCGAATTGTCCAAAACGCTCTTCAAACCAATCGCGATCACTTCTGGCCCGATGACACTCTGCATTGTCATCCATAAAAATTCCATCGTTGCTTGCGAACATGATGTCGGTGAATTTTCCTTTAATTTACGTCTATGGTCACAAACGTTTTGTTAACAGATTACCGGTTTCGGACTTTAATGACCATCATCAGATCTGTTTCATAAAAACTGTCGTGCATGTGATGTTACTTATATGTATTTGATGATGCTGGTGCTGATTCCGCATTTAACATATGACGATGCCACTATGGCTGCAGTACATTAGGACTTTGTTTTTATGAAACAGATCTGATGATGGTCATTAAACACCGAACCCGGGAATCTGTTAACAAAAAGTTTGTGACCATAGACGTAAATTAAAGGAAACTTATTACATATACGGGTCACAGTTTTTTTTTTTTTATTCGCGACGATGTCGCAGCTTGTGAAGTCGGTGAATGGCTAAAAATCTCCTCCAAGTAGCCGGAAAAATAACCATATCCATTTACTGATCAGCGTAGACGGGCCAGAAGACGCAGCGCATTCCGTGTAAACACAGCTCACATCGTTATGAAACCATCACTTGGTACAGTGCCCTAGTGACAACTTGCGTCAGTGGCTTCGTGGCCTCTGCACAACACTAGAACCCTACCATCAGCTCTTACCAAAAGAAATCGGGACTGGTATGACTGGGGCTATCCGAAATGGTCATGTGCCCAGGGAGACTGCAGCAGGCGATGTCGTGCTATTAGCAAAGCCACTTGCGTGGGTCGTCTGCTACCGTAGCTAATTAACGCTAAATTTCTCCGCACTTCCTAACGGATACGTCATACGTCCTGCATTGATTTGTGCTGTTTCCTCACACAGTGTTGCTTGCCTGTTTGCACTGACTACTCTACGCAACACCGCTGTCCTCGGTAGTTAAGTGATGGCCGTCGACCACTGCGTTGGCCACGGTGAGAGGCAATGCCTGAAATTGGATATTCTCGGTACGCTCTTGACACTGTGGCTCTCTAAATACTGACTGCCCTGACGATTTCCGAAATGGAACGCCCTGTGCGTCTAACTTCATCTACTATTCCGCGCTCAAAGTCTGTTCACTGCCGTCGTGTGGCCATAATCACATGGACCTTTTCACATGAATCCCCTGAGTACAAATGACAGCCTCAACAATATGCTAACCTTTTATATCCTTTGTACGCGGTACTCTCACATCTGTACATGTGCATATCTCTGCCTTTGACTTATGTCACCTGATTGTATTTTTGACGGGAGGATATCTATTTTAAAATACAAATATGTCTGGAGTACATGTTCTTCTCATTCTTTTCTCGTTCCTTTTTGAGTCAGTAACGCATGCAATGATAATAAATGAGTTTGTTAAGAGACTGATCAATAGTCAAATGACGTCTTTGGTTGAATGTGTTGAAACGGTTCTGAGCACCGTGGAACATAACATCTGCCGGCCGGCGGTGGAATGTGTCAACTGAGCTATAAGTACGTTGTTAAGAGCTTAGTGGGACAGAAATTAATTAATATTTCTTTCAGTAATGAGGTCTCTTTCGTATACTCGTAACCAGCAATAAACATATAACTTAATCGGGGATGTAAATGGGTGGTGCACTAGAACACATACACAGAACAGTTAAGTACAGTAGGGAGAGTTTCTAGATTCCCACAACATACCACAGGAAGCTGACTGAGAATAACGTAGCGGGGTATCCGCGCATCCTAAGTCATCTTGTCACGGTCCGGGCGGCTCCCACCGTCGGAGGTTCGAGTCCTCCCTCGGGCGTGGGTGTGTATGTTGTGCTTAGCGTTAGTTAGTCTAAATTATATTAAGTAGTGTGTAAGCTTAGGGACCGATGAGCTTAGCAGTTTCGTCCCATAAGACCTTCCCACATATTTCCAATAACGTAGCGAGGACATGGAAGTATGACGTAATACGGCACGTGGAGCGGGAAGCGTCAGGACTGGTAACGTCAGTAACATAAAATGTAACGATCTGATAATTCAATTGATTGTCCACTGATACCACTAGATAAGCATTGTCATAAGGTACCAACATACACACCGGGTATGCGGCGTGGCATAGGGTTTAACCCTTAGTGTATTGCGCTGTAATCCATTTCGATATTTGCAGTTCCTAGAACTTATGATTTCTCCTTCCGTACGGCTAATTTCTCATGAGAATTTTCATCCATCTGCGAAGTTCGTCACTTTTATTTCTCTATTTGCACATAGGACTCTCCGATGCCTTTTAAACTGGTATGCCACAAATTCGCCATTTCTATATTTTGCATTGCTTTGATTAGAGTGTTAATTTTTCACTTTCACTTGCTCTGTTATTCCTAGTGTCTGTCGTTATTTTATTTTTCATTGCTAACTAATGCTTCTCACCCACTTTGTATTTTTTTTATATTTTCTTGAGCGTAATTTTAAATGTTTCCTCGAGCGCACTACTTTTGTTAAAACGGCCAGTAATTGTAATGTTCTCATTTTCCTCTTCTGTAATTTGATCGGTACGTGTCAGATAACAAATGTAAAGGTACCCGGTTTAATGATCAGTCGGGTCTCGATTTTTTTGACTCATTGCTTCTTTCGCCACCAGTAATCTACACATCTGAAGGATACCACATCAGAACGCGGTGCGGAGTTTATGATTGTAGGTCAGAGGAAGATAAGAACACACCATCTCCAGCAGGACCGTGGCTACTAACGCAAACGAATTTTCGGGTGAAGGAGAGTTCTATATTTCACATTCTTTGAATAGAAATTCTTTGTTTAGGTCGTAATTTTACGTCTGTTTATGGTTGGTTCCGATAATGAGCAGCTAATGTCATATTGGTGTGACAGAAATTACAGATTCAAAGCGTCATGTCACATATTTTCTGCTTTCAGTCATAACATTCTTCGACAACTCTAAGCAATGTAATAAAAATCTGATAGTCATGAATGTAAATAAATGAAAGTAACAATTCGTCTTCTTTACCGCAGAAGATGAAGTAAATGTTCCAGAATTCGAATAAAGAAAAGCTGCCAACATGTGTAGCTTATAAGTAGATATCCTTGGAGTAGTGAAGCAGCTTAAATCACTTAACAAAAGCAAGTCTTCTGCCTACGTCGTTTTCAGCTTCACTGTCAATATGTGCACCTTACGCGTCTCCGTCGTAATACGTTCTTTTTATATGTTCCATCCGCAATATCCCTCAAGACCACAATCTTATAACTCAGGATCTAAAGCTGAAATACCTTCGCACCCACCTTCATATTACAGTATACCAGAAAATCAACAGCGTAAACTGCAAAAGCTTTGCCACAGCGAAATCTAAATGTTCCTGAAACTCGACAGCCTCTGCATCTTCGTATGTCTTTGGAGCAACAACGTACACCAAAATATCGCTCGACTATGGTAACGACAGACCTTTACGAATACGTGGTTCCTCAAGAGAATTCTCAATAAAACCTTCTACGTATAGTACATCAATATTATCAACACAATACAACCTCTTATTCAATAAATTCTTGGTATAATGTTCAATAATAATTAATTTGTACGCTGATTATATACTTCAGGTACAATTGGGGAAATTGATTTCTTCTATAATTTAAACAAATACGTTAGAATACCAAACGAATCGCCTGTAGTTAAATATTCCAGAGTAACCGTAAATCTTACTAACGGTGAAAAGGCATCACGGTAGTGAGTATACGTTTTGGAGATTTAAGAAAAGTTTTTCGAAATCGGGTTTTGTTGATCTGACGAAATTGCGGAACGAGCTACCATCATTCAGTAGTAAATCAGGCATGAAGTTGTTGCCACAGTATGTCCTCAAAATTTCTCTCTGCCATCACATTTCCTTTCGTTTTTGGGCATGGGCAGCCATTATGATAAACGGAGCACACGTACCAGGAACAATGGTCTCTTCCATTTTTTATCCAACCCTTAATTAGGTTTTGACGCACAAAATCGTTAACAATATCTACTCAGATACAAGTTTCTGTATCCAAAAAATATGTTGCCAACAGCCGTCAACAAGTTGGTAATGTTTGTTGGATGGCCTTTACATAGCCATGTTGCGATTTTTGATACAACTTGTTTACGGCAATGGTGCAAATTTTAGTGACATCGCGGTCTGGTAGTCCATTCATCCACCACACATTAATAGTTTCATAACTTGAGCTTTAATTAAACCACAGGAAAAATGCGGAGCAAAAGAAAAGGAAAATATGCTCCTCTTTATGTGATTCTCACAGAAACGTGAATAACCAGCTGCTACTATTCCGCATTCCTCACAAAAAATTTTGGCGTAGGAACATATTTGCACTCTTTTAGAACGGAACCTTCTAAACCCTTTTACCCAGTCTCTTTTTACCCTCTTAGTGTCTCCGTTTTCTCCTACTTATTTACAATATTGCACACTACCACTGTCTTTTCTCTCACTTACAATGTATCCTTTTATCTTTCTTTCCCACTGTCACTTTCCATCACATCTCGGCAGCTCAGAAATTCTGAAGGGTCAACTTCTCTACACCCACACGTTTAAAATTTGGGTCAAATATCCCTTATACATACGAGCCAAAATTTTTCTCCTGTTTGAGAGAGTCTAGACCAACACCCCCCCCCCCCCCCCTTCCCAACCAAGTGTATGTACGGTCTCTAGCGATCTGTATTTTTCATTGCCACTGTCTCTTCACTTTTTGCTTCCACTGCTTCTATCTCATCTACATCTACATCTACATCTATACTCCGCAAGCCACCCAACGGTGTGTGGCGGAGGGCACGTTACGTGCCACTGTCATTACCTCCCTTTCCTATCCCAGCCGCGTATGGTTCGCGGGAATAACGACTGCCGGAAAGCCTCCGTGCACGCTCGAATCTCTCTAATTTTACATTCGTGATCTCCTCGGGAGGTATAAGTAGGGGGAAGCAATATATTCGATACCTCATCCAGAAACGCACCCTCTCGAAACCTGGCGAGTAAGCTACACCGCGATGTAGAGCGCCTCTCTTGCAGAGTCTGCCACTTGAGTTTATTAAACATCTCCGTAACGCTATCACGGTTACCAAATAACCCTGTGATGAAACGCGCCGCTCTTCTTTGGATCTTCTCTATCTCCTCCGTCAACCCGGTCTGGTACGGATCCCACACTGATGAGCAATACTCAAGTATAGGTCGAAGGAGTGTTTTGTAAGCCACCTCCTTTGTTGATGGACTACATTTTCTAAGCACTCTCCCAAGGAATCTCAACCTGGTACCCGCCTTACCAACAATTAATTTTATATGATCATTCCACTTCAAATCGTTCCGCACGCATACTCCCAGATATTTTACAGAAGTAACTGCTACCAGTGTTTGTTCCGCTATCATATAATCATACAATAAAGGATCCTTCTTTCTATGTATTCGCAATACATTACATTTGTCTATGTTAAGGGACAGTTGCCACTACCTGCACCAAGTGCCTATCCGCTGCAGATCTTCCTGCATTTCGCTACAATTTTCTAATGCTGCAACTTCTCTGTATACTACAGCATCATCCGCGAAAAGCCGCATGGAACTTCCGACACTATCTACTAGGTCATTTATATATATTGTGAAAAGCAATGGTCCCATAACACTCCCCTGTGGAATGCCAGAAGTTACTTTAACGTCTGTAGACGTCTCTCCATTGATAACAACATGCTGTGTTCTGTTTGCTAAAAACTCTTCAATCCAGCCACACAGCTGGTCTGATATTCCGTAGGATCTTACTTTGTTTATCAGGCGACAGTGCGGAACTGTATCGAACGCCTTCCGGAAGTCAAGAAAAATAGCATCTACCTGGGAGCCTGTATCTAATATTTTCTGGGTCTCATGAACAAATAACGCGTGTTGGGTCTCACACGGTCGCTGTTTCCGGAATCCATGTTGATTCCTACATAGTAGATTCTGGGTTTCCAAAAACGACATGATACTCGAGCAAAAAACATGTTCTAAAATTCTACAACAGATGGACGTCAGAGATATAGGTCTATAGTTTTGCGCATCTGCTCGACGACCCTTCTTGAAGACTGGGACTACCTGTGCTCTTTTCCAATCATTTGGAACCCTCCGTTCCTCTAGAGACTTGCGGTACACGGCTGTTAGAAGGGGGGCAAGTTCTTTCGCGTACTCTGTGTAGAATCGAATTGGTATCCCGTCAGGTCCAGTGGACTTTCCTCTGTTGAGTGATTCCAGTTGCTTTTCTATTCCTTGGACACTTATTTCGATGTCAGCCATTTTTTTCGTTTGTGCGAGGATTTAGAGAAGGAACTGCAGTGCGGTCTTCCTCTGTGAAACAGCTTTGGAAAAAGGTGTTTAGTATTTCAGCTTTACGCGTGTCATCCTCTGTTTCAATGCCATCATCATCCCGGAGTGTCTGGATATGCTGTTTCGAGCCACTTACTGATTTAACGTAAGACCGGAACTTCCTAGGATTTTCTGTCAAGTCGGTACATAGAATTTTACTTTCGAATTCACTGAACGCTTCTCGCATAGCCCTCCTTACGCTAACTTTGACATCGCTTAGCTTCTGTTTGTCTGAGAGGTTTTGGCTGCGTTTAAACTTGGAGTGAAGCTCTCTTTTCTTTCGCAGTAGTTTCCTAACTTCGTTGTTGTACCACGGTGGGTTTTTCCCGTCCCTCACAGTTTTATTCGGCACGTGCCTGTCTAAAACGCATTTTACGATTGCCTTGAACTTTTTCCATAAACACTCAACATTGTCAGTGTCGGAACAGAAATTTTCGTTTTGATCTGTTAGGTAGTCTGAAATCTGCCTTCTATTACTCTTGCTAAACAGATAAACCTTCCTCCCTTTTTTTTATATTCCTATTAACTTCCATATTCAGGGATGCTGCAACGGCCTTATTATCACTGATTCCCTGTTCTGCACTTACAGAGTCGAAAAGTTCGGGTCTGTTTGTTATCAGTAGGTCCAAGATGTTATCTCCACGAGTCGGTTCTCTGTTTAATTGCTCGAGGTATGTTGTGGCGTAACAAGCTCGCTACGCCACACTGAGAAGGAAGCCGAAAGGCACGCGTACACACACGCCGACTGGCGTCAAGTCTGGAACAGGATACGTTATGACTGCTATAAAGAAAATACGTAGCTTTGGAATATACTTAACTTTTAATCAATCCTTGTGATACATCTCTCTTGACTATACAAATGAGACTCGTAAGATACATGCACTGTGACAACTGGCGCCTTGCTAAGTCGTAGCCATTAACTTAGCTGAAGGCTATTCTGTCTCTCGGCAAATGAGAGCAAAGGCTTCGTCAGTATAGTCGCCAGCAACGTCGTCGTACAACTGGGGCGAGTTCTCGTACGTCTCTCGAGACCTGCCGTGTGGTGGCGCTCGGTCTGCGATCACACAGTGGCGACACGCGGGTCCGACATGTACTAATGGACCGCGGCCGATTTAAGCTACCACCTAGCACCTGGCAGTGACACCACAAGGTAATTTTCGGATAGTGCACTCAGTATAATGTCACTCGACGCTCTGTCCCTACCACCCGTCCTAAACATCTGAGTGTCCCAGTCTATATCTGGTAAATTGAAATCTCCACATAAGACTATAACATGCTGAGGAAATTTATGTGAAATGTACTCCAAATTTTCTCTCAGTTGTTCTGCCACTAACGCTGCTGAGTCGGGAGGTCGGTAAAAGGAGCCAATTATTAACCTAGCTCGGTTGTTGAGTGTAACCTCCACCCATAATAATTCACGGGAACTATCCACTTCTACTTCACTACAGGATAAACTACTACTAACAGCGACGAACACTCCACCACCGGTTGCATGCAATCTATCCTTCCTAAACACCGTCTGTACCTTTGTAAAAATTTCGGCAGAATTTATCTCTGGCTTAAGCCAGCTTTCTGTACCTATAACGAGTTCAGCTTCGGTGCTTTCTATCAGCGCTTGAAGTTCCGGTACTTTACCAACGCAGCTTCGACAGTTGACAATTACAATACCGATTGCTGCTTGGTCCCCGCATGTCCTGACTTTGCCCCGCACCCGTTGAGGCTGTTGCCCTTTCTGTACTTGCCCAAGGCCATCTAACCTAAAAAACCGCCCAGCCCACGCCACACGACCCCTGCTACCCGTGTAGCCGCTTGTTGCGTGTAGTGGACTCCTGACCTATCCAGCGGAACCCGAAACCCCACCAGCCTATGGCGCAAGTCGAGGAATCTGCAGCCCACATGGTCGCAGAACCGTCTCAGCCTCTCATTCAGACCCTCCACTCGGCTCTGTACCAAAGGTCCGCAGTCAGTCCTGTCGACGATGCTGCAGATGGTGAGCTCTGCTTTCATCCCGCTAGCGAGACTGGCAGTCTTCACCAAATCAGATAGCCGCTGGAAGCCAGAGAGGATTTCCTCCGATCCATAGCGACACCCATCATTGGTGCCGACATGAGCGACCACCTGCAGATGGGTGCACCCTGTACCCTTCATGGCATCCGGAAGAACCCTTTCCACATCTGGAATGACTCCCCCCGGTATGCACACGGAGTGCACATTGGTTTTCTTCCCCTCTCTTGCTGCCATTTCGCTAAGGGGCCCCATTACGCGCCTGGCGTTGGAGCTCTCAACTACCAGTAAGCCCACCCTCTGCGACCGCCCGGACCTTGCAGACTGAGGGGCAACCTCTGGAACAGGACAAGCAGCCATGTCAGGCCGAGGATCAGCATCAGCCTGAGACAGAGCCTGAAACCGGTTCGTCAGACAAACTGGAGATGCCTTCCGTTCAGCCCTCCGGAATGTCTTTCGCCCCCTGCCACACCTTGAGACGACCTCCCACTCTACCACAGATGAGGGATCAGCCTCAATGCGGGCAGTATCCCGGGCAACCACAGTCGTAGTCCGATCGGGGGATGCGTGGGACGAGCTGGCCGTCCCCGACAAACCCCCATCCGGATCCCCACAGTGATGCCCATTGGCAACAGCCTCAAGCTGTGTGACCGAAGCCAACACTGCCTGAAGCTGGGAGCGAAGGGATGCCAACTCAGCCTGCATCCGAACACAGCAGTTGCAGTCCCTATCCATGCTAAAAACTGTTTTGCAAAGAACGTCTGAACTAATCTACAGAGAGCGCAAACAAATCGACAAAATTTAAACGGTTATTAAAATACAAGATTGCCTAGTAAATGCAGTAATGCTGCTACTTGCGCACTGCTGACACACTGCTCGACAGCGGAAGGAGACTACGCGATTTTACACTATTCAGGTACTAAAACGCGATGCTACAACTCTCAAATACTATAATACGCCCGAAATTTATGTATCAAACAATGCAAGTACCAAAAACACGCAAAGAAATTACGAATTAAACTATGTAAGAAATGAGTGAGCTAGGAGTATACGACTTGCTGCTGCAACTGCTTATCCATCCGTGTCTCGTTTTTCTTTTACTGGCACTGTCTCTCACTGACCACCAAAATCTCCTCTCTCTTTGGCTTCTAGTGCTATTCTCTTCAACCACCTCCATTTCTTTTCACTGCCATTTTTTCTCTTCCACAATCACTGTATATTCTTTCTTTCTTTCCCAATGGCAACGTGTCCTCTCTCTTCCACCATAACTATATCTTTGCTATTCTCTTTCAGCACAAAAAGTCAAATACGTTCGCATGCCTACATTCTTGGTGAGGTTGGAGGGATGAGGATGAAGCAGCTGGTTCCCCATTTTTCTATCACAGTCTTTTAAAGAGCAGCACATTACCGTTTTTTTGTTTCTTTTGCTTGTTTTTTGTTTGTTTGTTTTGTTTTGCTCCGATAGGAGCATTTTTCGTCTGGGATTACCTTTCTTCCCTGCTACATCAGAATATGCTGTATATATGAACAAAATTGTGTAGCTCATTAAATTTGGCAGTGTAAGTGGCTGCGACTCGTTTTTGTACTCTGACACATGTGAACAACAAATAAGTACACATAATCTAATATTGACACAGAATCGTTTGGCATAAATCATCGATCTCAGTTCATAAAAATGTCCGGCATATGGTTTGTATTCTTACAAGAGAAAAAAGTTACTAGAAATATTTTACTGTTTTGTAGTCTTCCCAGTTTTACACAATTTCTGGTTGTATTTTAAGTTCTTTTCTGCCTTGTTAAGATTCTTTTTTACCCTTTTTTGTTACTAGAGTACGACTTTGGACACATCTGTATAGGTGTTATACACTACGTCATAAAGTTGCATTGGTGAAAGTCATTTAAAACTACATTTACGCCCCTGACCGGATATTAAGTGCACGTTTTACGCGTGTAAGTACGAAAAATTTGAGCCTCTAGATATCGGTAATAGACAATGATATCGAAAATTTTTTCAAGCTTCCCAGAGAAAATCATCTTAAGAACAAATGGTAAAATGTTCGACGATTTACCATCAACAGAAAATAAAGAAGTGATCATCCCTGTAATTTCAGCTTTTGTCACCAAAAAATAATGGTTTTTCTGGCGTGCCTTGATAAGGTCAAACATTTCAAAAAGGATAAATTAGCGTTTCTAGATGAGAGTATACAGAATGGGCAATTACAATTTGACACATTTGTAATAGTTAGTTATTTACATAATCGTGGCCCACTGTGCGAAAACGGATAAAAGAAGATTCTTGCGGTTTTCTGTATGAGTACTGTACCTCTAAATCTCTGGATATTGGTAACGGATAATGAAATCGAAAATATTTCTCACGTTCCCCTAGAATATTATCTTAACAAGATATGGTAAAAATGTCTATCTGTCACAAATGTAATTTACAGAAGTAGTCATCGACACAACTGATACTTTTCGTACACAAAAGTCATGGTTTTTCGGAGTTTTCTCATGAACCGGCCGTAAACAAATGGTGGTTTTATAACCCACCTAACCTCCACCCTAGACCACACCTAATACAAAAATAACCAACCAATTTGTTCAATTTGCTATTTTGCCTTGGCTGGAGGTTGTGTCAAATGTGTAATAACTGTAGTGTGCCCTTTCTTGCGATAGGTATACAAAGGTCGCTAGGCCATTGAGTGTCCATTTGTCTTATTTATCTCTGCGATCAATACAAAGCGAGACATTACTCCCTGTTTGAGACACATTGGTACCGTGTACAGTCGTGCACATACCGATTAGCTGGGAGGGATTTGCTTCATCAGTATATGTACTTGCTTAATTCAAATGTAATCAACCAGTGGTTGCAGTCATTGAATTTGTAATTCTGTCAGCAGTCAGAATCTATGATCTCCATTTAACTTTCTGGATTTATAACATGCTCCTCCTTTGTACGGTATAGACGTAATGGCTGCCTCAGTCTTGTGAAGGTGAGCGTGAATCTCCCTGGGGAAGTACAGGATAACGTTTGACAGTGGCTTAGGTAATGACGGTTGAGAACGGAGCACTGAAATGCTGAGCCGGGAAACCTAGTTCGGATGCTGTGGGACGAGGCGGGGGACTGCGGCTATTCGGCCACGTCGTACACTTAGACGTCGGCGCGTTTAATCAGATTGCGTGGGTCCTACGGCAGCAGTTAGGCTCGGGCTGATGCCTGGGGGCTGGGAGGCGGCGCGCCCCAGTTCTGTCGTGTGCCGATCCGCGCGCCACTTGCCGCTAACTGCCCGCGTTCAGCCGGAGGCAGATGTCGTGTATAGGGCGACGTGCGGCTGCCGCCTGCATAGCGATTACCCGTCCTGATCTACCGTCGCTACTAATGCACTAACTTCTCCAGGCCTGGGGCTGAAAGTTTACAACGCTTACACAAATGCTAAGCCTTTAATCCGTAAGCTGTTGAGAAGGCGCGTACTAGACTGCAAATATTCTTTAGGTCGTCGCTGTTTATGTCTGACCACATTCCCTGACTCTTACAGTGAACACAAAATTTTTTAACTCTACTGCTTACTGCACCAAATATCGTCCACAACCAATTCTACCTATTAGTTTCTTTGATTTTCCCTCATTTTCTCCTTGGAAATGCCTTTACTCGCAGCTAGTTTTTTATTCCTGGTGCTATAGCACACGTTCCCTTCTTTATTGTCAAACGATTGAAATATTCTATTCCTTTTGTACTCAAATTCACGAACGAAGGTGGCCAACGTAGGTAGAACCACAGACGGGGATTGCAGTGTTACCCATTCCCAGCGTCAGTTGTGGTAGGTACATAGACGTGCAGATATCAAAACAGTTTGTTATCTTCTGTCTAGGAAGTTGTGAGCTTCGCAGAATGTCCAGCACCCTCCCCCCCTCCCCCTTCTTCAACCATATAACTACTGGTATGGGGAACAAACAGAATGATACCTTTTGTGACGCCTCCGTTACATAAAACATTCTCGGAATTTTCAAAAATAGCTCTGAGCACTATGGGACTTAACATCTATGGTCATCAGTCCCATAGAACTTAGAACTACTTAAACCTAACTAACCTAAGGACAGCACACAACACCCAGTCATCACGAGGCAGAGAAAATCCCTGACCCCGCCGGGAATCGAACCCGGGAACCCGGGCGTGGGAAGCGAGAACGCTACCGCACGACCATGAGCTGCGGACATTCTCGGAATTCTTACCGCGTCAATTCAGGGTAAAATCGCAAGCTTTCGACTATTACCTCCATCGTCTTCGTCAGGATAACTGACTGCCTACACAGCTGCTATGGTGGCCTTCTACAGCCCAAAAAAGACTCCTGATTGGTCGGTAATTACGTAATGCTGTCGCAGATTATGTTAAAGTCTGCTCTGTGGCACCACCGCTCATGTAGTACCGTACACACTGCGACGGGTATCTCTGCTTCATCTCTGCGTCGAGAAACGTACTTCCGTGTACCGCTAAGCTCTTTTGAAGCTCTTCTCCCACATGCTTATTTCTACAGCCTCTTTAATTAGAGAACCCAGTATTTATAAGCCCGCGACAACACTTTTGTTTCGTCAAATAGTATTTTGTGTTTATTTGTAAGACTGTGCTCAGAAACTGCAGATTTCCATTACACGGATTTTAATATGGAGTTAATGTTTGCACAGAAGTTGGAAACGAAACGGATGGACTGACCAATGTAGTTCGTTCCGCAGTCGCAAGAGGTGCTATAAATCTCAGGGACCCAAAGTCCGAGACTGTCTTCAACAGGACGCATCATAGTCGTTATCTTCTTAGGAGGTCGGAAGATTGATCTTATACCTCGCCTTCCAGGACTGCCTATTTCGCTGTATGTAGCGGCTCAGAAGGGAAGGAATACGATCGGTGGCTCATCATACAAATGCTAAACATTTTACGTCTCCTTTTCATGGAGAACGAAGACTTCATATTGCCCTTCAGTTGGAAAACTTGCTTCAGAAGATTTATTTTGGAATCCAGTTGGTCTCGTCAGAAACAGTTTTTGGTCTTTGTACCAATGTATTTAAAACTGTTCTCCTCTGTACAGGGGGCTGAAAACTCTGTGCCCTAAGATACAGTTTCGAGTGGACGACGGGCTCACCCGGCTATCTTTGTGGGAAAACATTTCAACAAAAAGCAGCCTTTCTCGTCATTCTGTCTCGACAGTGAACCGGATATTTCGGAGCAAGCTGTTCATATATTCAAGTAGGTACTAAAGAGCTTCTACGCCATGTGGCCAGAACGTAAACGTATCGTCAAAATAGCGATGAAACGAATATGGACGAAGGGGAGCCAAATTTATTGCACGATCTTCAGAATGTCCAATAAAATGTTGACCACTGCTGGAAACAACGGAGAACCCACAGCCATTCCGTCCGTCATTTCACAAAATTTACTGCCATACTGGAAGCAGGAAGTCGTCTTAAGATGTCGCAAAGCTTTAACTTTCCTGAAGGACATTTTGAAAGTGTCCCGTGCAGAAACTTTAGTAAATAGTGAATAAATGCTGAGTAAAATATTGTTTGAGGTAACTGCAATCTGTTTCATTTCCTCAGTGAACATTCGAGAGTTTTTTATGTGATGTTCGCAGTGGCCGGTAATCGTAATCATTATCTTAGTTAGAAATCTGGCACCACGTTCTCAATAGAATACCTTCCTTGGGAACTACAGGTAATCTGTAAACGTCTGAGAGGTCTGCCGCGTGGGATTAGCCGAGCCGTCTAAGGCGCTGCAGTCATCGACTGTGCGGCTGGTCCCGGCGGAGGTCCGAGTCCTCCCTCGGGCATGGGTGTGTCCTTAGGATAGTTTCGGTTAAGTAGTGTGTAAGCTTAAGGACTGATGACCTTAGCAGTTAAGTCCCATAAGATTTCACACACACTTGAACATTTCTTTTTCTGAGAGGTTTAGAAGTTCGAGCTCTAAGATTTATCATGACATCCCCTGGTACACCAGAATTCTTCAGAAGCCCTGCCGTTTTGTCCTCTTTTAGGCATTTGTAAGTGCTATCCTCCAATAGTGATGCGTCGCTATGACAGACGCCTCTTTGTTATGATATTCAGTGGCAGTATGAAGAGACGGCATTTCTGTTGTCAACAGGAGGCACCACGAGATCTTCATCTCTCTGCAATGCACGGATCCCCTCTCGCTCCGCGCTGCTGATGTTAAATTTGGGCGGCTTGGCTGCGGCTAAAATGCGACTGGTGGTAAATTCAAATGGCTCTGAGGACTATGGGACTTAACTTATTTGGTCATCAGTCCCCTAGAACTTAGAACTACTTAAAACTAACCAACTTAAGGACATCACACACAACCATTCCCGAGGCAGGATTCGAACCTGCGACCGTAGCGGTCGCGCGGTTCCAGACTGACGCGCCTAGAACCGCTCGGCCACTCCGGACGGCCTGGTGGTAAGTCTCACCTCGTCGGCGTCATCTTGTGAGAAATGCCGCACCGCCTGTACCACTCCAACAATGAAATCGTTAATAAGTACATTATATGATATTGGAGTAAATGCAGTGAAAACAATACCGGCCGTGAAAGCCTCTATTGTATGGTTATAGGGTACTTCTCGTTGACCTGGAATCATGAAATTTTGCGAAGAAGCAAGGTGTCACCATACAGATAACGAAAACCAAAAACACATTAAAATTTATATTTGGCATTTGTTACACTAATGTCTGTCTGTCCAACTCACAGGCACTTTTTTCTCGTGAATTACAGTATCAAATGCGAAATTACACAAAAAATTAAACTTAAAATTGATACTGGCGACTGAAGAAGAAGAAAATGGGCTAAAGGCATGAACTGAATATTGTGTTAGGGAGGGCACTGGACTAGGGTAATCAATGCAGCATACCTGTACTGCTGTAGTGATGTTATAGCTAGCACAACTTCCTAGCAACCAGTGTAGCCGAGAGCGCTAATGCGCTGCTTCCTGGAGACGGGTAGGCGCGCCGGCCCCGAATCGAATCCGTCCAGTGGATTGATGACGAGGGCTGCTGTGCTGGCCATTCTGGATGTGGTGTTTAGGCGGTTTTCCACATGCCGCCAGGTGAACACCGGGCTGATTCCCACGTTCCACCTCAGCTACACGACTCAGAGACAACTGCAAACCTTCGCACTATTCCATGGCTCACACTATACACAGACAGCCAGAGTGGACTAATTCCATCCCAGGGGGTCTGGGGTCGCAGCAGGAAGGATATCTGGCCACCCTTTGCACCTAACACTGCCAAATCAATAGTTACACTGCCGACCCCGCGTTGAAACGGGAAAAAGGCCCCAAGAAAGAAAGAATCTTCCTAACAAGCAGGAGACCTGGGTTCAAGTCCTGTCTGTGTCACAAATTTTAATTATTTTTCTCAGCTTCTTTCATTATCATAAAATTAAAACTTTCTAGAAAGTATTGGAATTCCTGGGACTAAAACTTGCTAGTATATATATCAATATGAGGCGAAACTCGTCGAGATTCTCAATTCCTGCGATGGATGAACTATCTATATACATAACGAAATTTGCATGGGACAATTACAGCGCGAGTCCAATTAGTATTTAGCAAATATTTTTAAAGTGCCAATAATTTCACTCTTTCTCGAAAATTGAGTCAATTCGTAATATTTCCAAATGTGTCTTATTCTTCTACTGCACATGGTGTGAGAGTCGCCAAAGAATAGATATGAAGGGAAATTACTAGTAGCAAGACAATATGTTCGTTTTTTTATGAATAACAAAGATAATTTGTATTCTATGGGCGACCGAAGACTTCCGGCATAAGAAGTCATCCCTCATCCTCTCAACATCCTTGTCAAAGAATGCGGAGGAGCGGTCAGATGTTCAGGCACTCTCTTGTCGTAGGGGTTGGAAACTGCCTCTAAAGGCGGAAGAATCAGCAATGATCAACGGCAAAACGATGCAATGGAAACCAGTGCTTTAAAGACATGTAAAGTGTAGCCAAAGGACATGTGACCTGTAACTGAAAAAGTGTCATGATGATCTCTCCATTGGCAAAAGAATCCGGAATAGTCCCCCATTCGGATCTCCGGGAGGGGACAGTCACGGGGTGGCCGCTATGAGGAAAAGATAAAATAATCAAAGAAAGGATAACGTTCTACGAGTCGGGGAGTGGAACATCAGAAGCTTGCACGTGGTAGGGAAACTAGAAAATCTGAAAAAGAAAATGCAAAGGCTAAATCTAGATATAGAAGGGGTCAGTGAAGTGAAGTTGAAAGAAGACAAGGATTTCCGGTGAGAAGAGTATAGTGTAATACCAACTGCAGCAGAAAAAGCGTTCGACAATGTAAAATGATGCAAGATGTTCGAAATTCTGAGAAAAATGGGGATACGCTGTGGGGAGAGACGGGTAATATACAATATGTACAAGACCCAGGAGAGAATAATAAAAGTGGACGGCCAAGAACGAAGTACTCAGGCCGCGCGGGATTAGCCGGCGGTCTAAGGCGCTGCAGTCATGGACTGTGCGGCTGGTCCCGGCGGATGTTCGAGTCCTCCCTCGGGCATGGGTGTGTGTGTGTTGTTTGTCCTTAGGATAATTTAGGTTAAATAGTGTGTAAGCTTAGGGACTGATGACCTTAGCAGTTAAGTCCCATAAGTTTTCACACTTTTGAAGTTCTCAGATTAAGAAGTGTGTAAAACAGCAATGCAGTCTTTCTCCCCTACTGTGCAATCTGTACACCGAAGAAGTAATGATGGAAATAATAGGTAGGTTCAGAAGTGGAATTAAAATTCAAGATGAAGGGATACTAATTATACGACTCGCTGATGACATTGCTATCCTGAGTCAAAGTGATGAAGAATTACATGATCTGTTGAATGGAATGAACAATCTACCGAGTACACAATATGGATTGAGACTAAATCGAAGAAAGACGAAACAAATGAGAACTAGCAGAAAGGAGAACAGCGAGAAACTTAACATCTGGATTGAAGGTCAGAAAGTAGATGAAGTTATGGAATTCTGCTATCCACGCAGTAAAAGAACCAATGACGGACGAAACAAGGACGACATCCAAAGCAGACTAACAATGGAAAAAAAAGGCATTCCTCGCAAAGGAAGTCTACTAGTATCAAACATAAGCCTTAATTTGAGGAAGACATTCTTGAGAATGTGCGTTTGGAGTACAGCACTGCAGGGCAGTGAAACATGGGCGGTCGGAAAACCGAAACAGAAGAGAATCGAATCATTTGACTCGTGGTGCTACAGAGAATGCTGCAAATTAGATGGGCTAATAAGGTAATGAATGAGGTGCGCAGAATCGGAGAGGATGGAATATGTGTAGAACAGTGATAAGAAGAAGAGACTGGATGATAGGACATCTGCTAAGGCATGAGGAAGTGACTTCAGAGGTACTAGAGGGACCTGTAGAGGGCAAAAACTGTAGAGGAAGACAAAGATAGGAATCGCCCAGCAAATAATTGACGATGTAGGTTGTAAGTGCTACTCTGAGATGAAGAGATTAGCACAGGAGAGGAATTCTTGGCGGATCCAATCAAACCAGTCAGAAGACTGATGACGCAGAAAGACCACCGTCATTCCTAATGTAAAAATCACGCCGGCCGCGGTGGTCTAGCGGTTCTAGGCGCTCAGTCCGGAATCGCGCGACTGCTACGGTCGCAGGTTCGAATCCTGCCTCGGGCATGGATGTGTATGATGTCCTTTGGTTAGTTAGGTTTAAGTAGTTCTAAGTTCTAGGGGACGGATGTCCTCAGATTTTAAGTCCCATAGTGCTCAGAGCCATTTGAACAATTTTTTTGTAATAATCACGTGCAGCCAGGAAGGAAGCAGACGGGTGGGAAGGGGCTGCATATATACGTGACATAATGGAGACAGTGTTGAGATATGTAAGTAGTGTATGTCATCAGTCTCATGTCGGACACTTTGTTACAATTTCGTGCAACAGTGATGATAACGGAATAGTTTGTTACAGTTTTGTTGCATCATGGTGAAGTATGGAGCAAAATATCAAAATTTTGCTATAAGATGGGCCAGGTTATTATAATTTTCTTATAACATCGCGATGTATGAGGCAATTTGTTACAGTTTTGTTGTAATATGGCGATGTATGGGACAGGCTCCTAAACTTTCAGCTACTGGCGTTTGAGGGCAGTTTTCATATAGATAAGAAGTGGACGTGACAATGCTTTCAGCCACATAGTAACAACTACTTTTCCATGTCATCAAACTACGCATATTGGCTGCTTCCCAGTGTCATCATCCACATCTTTAGATTATTTTTAGATTGTTAAATAATACAGAAGGAAATATCCAGGTAGAAAATATTTACTAATTACCATGTATGAATTACAAACACAATTATTTTTTTTATATTTTCTTGATATAAGTATAGTAAGAACCAGCTTGAATTTAGATCATAATTTAGATCCGCATCTGAATCATCTGAATTACCTTACTCTTCCAGCATGTAATTTGATATATACAGTGTGTCCTCCATAAAACCAGTATGCCCCATGCACTCGTTCAGGATATCTAGCTGAACTGCTTTTCAAGTGGCAACACTGAATCTAAAGTTGGCTTCACTGCATTTTATCGGAAGCGCAGCTGTGTGTTCCTGCTTCAGTTGTTGTTTGAAGCTAATATTATTGTGTTGTTACAGAAATGGGACAGTTTCCTTTAGAATAGCGAATTGACATATTGCAGTGTTACATAAAGACAGGGTCCGTCAAGGACTGTTAAGACACGTTTCCAGCGAAGTATCATGGCAGAAAACTCCCTGCTCAGTACTATTCAAGGTCTGTATTAGAAATGAATGTCCAGAGGTATAGACGACCAACAGTGAGGCCCCTGAAACTACAGACAGAAATGGCGTCGACATTACAAGTTCCGAAACGCGGTAAGGAGATTTTCGCAGCAGATTGGTGAATCTCACACATCGTTTCACCGTGTACTAAAAGATAAGAATCTGAAGGCTTTTCTTGTAAGTGTGGTACAAGACCTGAAATTTGACAATCAGGAAGAAAGAGTTCGTTATTGTAGCTCCCTGTTAACATCAATTGCTAACGGTCATGTCATGTCAGATGAAGCCTGGTTTCATTCGTCAGGTTATGTAAAGTCACCGAACTGCTGATACTGGTCGCAGAATAACCCACATATTCTGCGTGAAGGACCTGTCCACTCAGAGAAGATAGGTGATTGGTGTGCGTGCTTCAACATAGACATTATTGACCTACCATTTTTCCAATTATACCTTAAGCAGTGCCAGGTATCTCGAGATCTTCGATTGCTACTGTGCACAATTAACAATATGTAAGCTACGTTAAATTTTTTAAACTTACAGAACAGTTATGTTACAACATTAGTGCAACATGTGTCTTGTCCTCTAAATCAGTACATATTTTGACAGAAAATACAGATAATTTTTAAAGAGCATTATACTCATCACAGACCGTAGAAAATCTCTATTTCACAGTTTCAGATTCGGCTATGAGGCCATTATGAAGAGGTACTGGCAAAGAAAATCCTTCAGCAAATGTCACTTACTAAAATCCTCTGACAGGTATAGATATCGTCGTCAGAGCTGAGGCTTTTTCCAGTCAGAATAAAGTTTCAAATTTGCTGAAACAAAATATTTTACAGTACTACTTTATAATACCTTGAGACACAAATTTAATTTGTGAGGTAAATAAACTCTACAGTCAACTGCGAATATGATGTCCTTTAAAAGCTCAACATGACAGTGAACCTTAACAGTGAGAAATCAAACAGTTCATATGGTTTTCGTTCAAAGAAAGAATTTAAATTTGCAATCAGATGTCTGTATCTGTACTTGCCTGTTATGGTAAGCCACCTACGTGTTTTTTACTCGAAATCATTATGTGTTTGATAAATAATTTAGTTTTCATGAAATGATAGTATTTTCGAGTAGCAAACTTTCCTATCTGTCTGTGGAACACGGCACATGATTGTCTTTGTCAACGTTGTGTGTTTAAATCTCGTGTTTGGACATTTAAATGTTATCCTTAGGTATTACGAAAATATGTAATTTAAGCTATACAACGTAATAAATATTTAATCAAAACATCTCATTCACCCATAAACTGGTTCTTGGTCAGTTCATTTGTCGTATGCCATGTAGTGTCTTTCAATCTCATGTTTGGAGCATTATCATTAGCTATTGGTATTACTTAATGGTGGATTCAGCAAAGGAAATGAAATACAATGTGTAAATTTTTCTGAGAGCCTTAGTACCACAGTTCGAGTCATCAAATATCACTACTTACATTGAAAGTTGATTTTTGTCCATAGCATCTTGTAAACCCAAACTGAAAAACTCATTGCTTGCTTATCATACTATTTTTCACTATATATCCGTTGTGCTGCTACAGAAAGCAACCATTACACATTACAGAGAGAGACGAAAGATCAAATTTATAGACAAGGCAATAAAGTATCTGACATATTTTTTTATGAAAGTGTTTAAGTATGAGATATTGAATGATGGGGAGTCAAATAAATAATTACTTAAAAATTGTTATTGAACAAGGTAGACCACAGTTGTATCATTTTTCGACGTAATCTCATTCCGACATAATATCATTCAACACACTTCGTCTAGCACCTAGGAAGTTGGCATTTTCCTTTGAAAAAAGAATTCTGTTGGTTATGCGAGCAGCCTCTAGTGCAATCCGTGCTGCACCTTTTCATCAGAACAAAATTGTTGTCCTCCCATTACCTGATTGAGCGGTCCAAACATTTGGTAATCATTCGTTGTTAGGTCTGGCGAGTAGGGATGATGTGGCGACGTGTCAAAGAGCAGGTCATTGACGGTTGAAGTGTTTCATGGACAGTATGCGGCTGAGCGTTGACATGTTGCAGAATGATGCTATAGTCGGAAGACCACGTCAATTGATCTTGCTGCAGACCGAAGTTGTTTTTTAACATGCTGGAATATGACTCACTGGTGAGTGTAGCAACTAGTAGCATAGCGTTCCGAGATAATCGCACATTAGAGCAGATACTTTAGGTAGCTGCGTATTTTTTATCAGTAATACAGATGTAGGAACACTTACGTTACCCCCACTACGTATTTTTATGTTTATGCACATTCAATAATTTGACATAAATATTATTTTCTTATTTTTTGATACATAGTACAGATGGTTAAAATACTTGTGAATGTGTTGAAATACTCATATCATTCAAATACGTTTCAAATTGTACTAGTTTACACATTTCAGGTTAAGCTTATGTATTTTTGACTTGGTAATTTTGTAGTATTGTCAATATAATTACGTTTTTTTTATACAAAATTCGTGTATTTAGGATACGTTGGAATACAGCGCAAAATTCAAGTCGCTCAGACTGCACTACAAAATTACTGGATCACCTTCTAGAATACCTGAGTTGGGAATTTGGCTCAGTGATGCCTAAAACCTTCCTACGTAATAGTGCAGAAGCATAGTGCCCTGCGACATCATACTCGTTCTCGGCAACACTTCAAACAGCAATATGTCGACACAAGCGAAAAAATACCAGAGCTCAGTAGCCATGTGAGCTGTAAGGTGGATTAATGATACCACATTAGGTGCAAATTGCACCCCAAATGTGCCCAACACCATCGTGGACGTCTGTCACGGTTGGAAGGTCATCACACACCTAAAACCTAATTTAACCCATTCTTTCGAGCCTCTGCTATGGACGTCAGAATCGCAACGCCCAGCGTTGAGGTCAGTCGGTTTCCTTATACGTGACTTATTTAAGACACACAACCGCTCTAAATCGACACAAATAGGCCTCAGGGAGTGGTATAGAGGATATCAATGAAACCAATCCTCCCCTTGGAGCGTTGATTTTCACACATTTGTAGGTCGATAACGACAGTTCCGAGTGCGGTGAGCGACAGGAAACGTTCTTGACTACATTCGACTGATGCTAGACCCTCGGCGTATCAAGCATACTCTAAGGACATCGTGGGGCTGCAACACCACTGAAAGTGATCTGAATGCAATATTTGCTCTGGTACACAGGGTGAAGCCACCACGGAGAATCCGAAACCGTTCGACAGAATTTGAACGTGATCCCAAGCAGAAAAGGACGCGTAAGCCTTCTAAGCCCTCCTGCTTTGTCCACTTCTGTGGTGTGAGCACGGGAGTGCGTAACATTGACATTTGTGCGAATGAAATGGCAAAGTATCCCTCTACAGCCAATCCCAAATTCTTGAACCCCTCTGTCGTACCTATGCACCACTGTTTGGTACGTTAAAAATCGACCTGTAAAAAATTTCGACATCGATTCATACTCGCGCTTGCACTAGCACCTTAATGTTAGGCAGCCCCTTCGACATCACTTCAGCGAGGTTTGCATATTAATGTGGAAGTTTATGACAAATACACTCCTGGAAATTGAAATAAGAACACCGTGAATTCATTGTCCCAGGAAGGGGAAACTTTATTGACACATTCCTGGGGTCAGATACATCACATGATCACACTGACAGAACTACAGGCACATAGACACAGGCAACAGAGCATGCACAATGTCGGCACTAGTACAGTGTATATCCACCTTTCGCAGCAATGCAGGCTGCTATTCTCCCATGGAGACGATCGTAGAGATGCTGGATGTAGTCCTGTGGAACGGCTTGCCATGCCATTTCCACCTGGCGCCTCAGTTGGACCAGCGTTCGTGCTGGACGTGCAGACCGCGTGAGACGACGCTTCATCCAGTCCCAAACATGCTCAATGGGGGACAGATCCGGAGATCTTGCTGGCCAGGGTAGTTGACTTACACCTTCTAGAGCACGTTGGGTGGCACGGGATACATGCGGACGTGCATTGTCCTGTTGGAACAGCAAGTTCCCTTGCCGGTCTAGGAATGGTAGAACGATGGGTTCGATGACGGTTTGGATGTACCGAGCACTATTCAGTGTCCCCTCGACGATCACCAGTGGTGTACGGCCAGTGTAGGAGATCGCTCCCCACACCATGATGCCGGGTGTTGGTCCTGTGTGCCTCGGTCGTATGCAGTCCTGATTGTGGCGCTCACCTGCACGGCGCCAAACACGCATACGACCATCATTGGCACCAAGGCAGAAGCGACTCTCATCGCTGAAGACGACACGTCTCCATTCGTCCCTCCATTCACGCCTGTCGCGACGCCACTGGAGGCGGGCTGCACGATGTTGGGGCGTGAGCGGAAGACGGCCTAACGGTGTGCGGGACCGTAGCCCAGCTTCATGGAGACGGTTGCGAATGGTCCTCGCCGATACCCCAGGAGCAACAGTGTCCCTAATTTGCTGGGAAGTGGCGGTGCGGTCCCCTACGGCACTGCGTAGGATCCTACGGTCTTGGCGTGCATCCGTGCGTCGCTGCGGTCCGGTCCCAGGTCGACGGGCACGTGCACCTTCCGCCGACCACTGGCGACAACATCGATGTACTGTGGAGACCTCACGCTCCACGTGTTGAGCAATTCGGCGGTACGTCCACCCGGCCTCCCGCATGCCCACTATACGCCCTCGCTCAAAGTCCGTCAACTGCACATACGGTTCACGTCCACGCTGTCGCGGCATGCTACCAGTGTTAAAGACTGCGATGGAGCTCCGTATGCCACGGCAAACTGGCTGACACTGACGGCGGCGGTGCACAAATGCAGCGCAGCTAGCGCCATTCGACGGCCAACACCGCGGTTCCTGGTGTGTCCGCTGTGCCGTGCGTGTGATCATTGCTTGTACAGCCCTCTCGCAGTGTCCGGAGCAAGTATGGTGGGTCTGACACACCGATGTCAATGTGTTCTTTTTTCCATTTCCAGAAGTGTACATTTGTAACGTGGTTACATGATTTTTTTCGCATGTGCCAACACCTTGCTGTTTGAAGCGTAGACGAGCCCAGGGGCTACGTCGTAGGGCTCCATGCTTTTGCACCATTACAGAGGAAGGTCCTAGGTACCTTTGAGCCAAATTTCAAACCTATGCATAGCAATGGGAGAAAATTACGGGGCCTAAAAAAAGTTACTCTTTAATTTTGTTGCGCAGAATAGTTTTTACATCAGTGTCAATTTAGGCAATTTAGGTCGAGCCTTCATATCTTGATAACTAATACAGGTTCTTCTGGGTGTGGGTGTGGATTGCTACACAGAACATATGGCAAAGTGTCACAGAGTAGCGTGGAAGTCGCAAACACAGCGACTGTAGTTTTGTTCCGCTAAAACGTCAGTACGTTGTCGCGACGTAATCATAATTTACTCCCAATTTTTTGAGATGCTATAATTATTAGTCAACCAGACATTCTGATTCCAGTTTCACTGTGATCATTTTTATTTTTAACAACAGTTTATTTTTAACAACAGCTATCTATTACACTAATCACTACGAAGTTTTTACCAAGTATGGAAGCACCGCAAGAAGGGCATACCTGTACGTCAATGCTGTTGCTAGCCAATCAGAAAGGTTGCGCTGTTAGAGCTGATCACGAGCGGCACCTACGCAAAGTCGTCAATACGTTGTGAAGTATCAGTCGTGTTCAGAAGAGTTTCCTGTGTAGTTGTGAATGCCTAATGTCGGAGCTAAATGAATCTGAAGATGAGCAAATACGTGGATGCTTCCATACCCAATGCAGAGAAAGTATTTGCGGTATCACGAAGCACCGTAACGACGGTTTATTCTCCACACTGGGAAGACTGAAAAACGTCATCCGCTAAGGCACAATGCAGACGAACGAGTACGCTGAGAAATCGTAACGACGCTAATTGAAGAGGATTGAGACTGGCGACGACAGCTTCAAAAGCCACAACTGACTGTCGTCCACGTGTACTTTCTCGTGTCCTAAACAACACAAACAGAACTCCATAAGCAACAACTGCAGGGAGAGCTGGAATTCTAAAACCACCTACCAGTTATGCAAATGCCCGGAACAAGAAAATTTGGTGCCGAAGCCATAAAACCGGGCCTATGGAGCAACGGCAGAGTTTACGTCCCAGGAATGAAACATGACAAGGTTTACATGATGATTTGGACAGCCATACAGTGGTATTTCACTGCTCATCGAGGTCGCATTACTGTGAAGGAATATGTTACCATTTTGGCTGATCAGGTCTATCCCACTCTACAATGTGTGTCCCCCCAATGGTGTGCTATGATCCCAGACGACGACTCCCTGTCCACACACCTAGCATCGACCAGAGCTGTCTTTATGAGCTCGAGGATGAATTTACCGCATCCCCCCTCGCCACCATAGTCATCGAAACACAATATTATTGGGCTTTTGTTGTCTACTTTGGAGAGAAGGGTGCGTGATAACTAATTGCCACCATTTTCGTCACCTGACGATGCCACTATTTTGCTGGGAAAATGGTGTAAGATTCACTCTGAAACCATGGAGGACCTGCATTCATCCACTTCGAGACGGGAAGGTGTTGGTTTTAACACTAGCGGGTTTCCCACAGCGTACTAGGCATGATAATATATTGCGTTTTTAGTGATTTCATATTTTTGTCCACGTCTGTAGTAGTACATACCTTATCATAGGTTTCCCCTAGTATCTTTTTGTTGTCCTGTAGTAAGATTAAATATATTTCTTAACGTTACACTGTAAGTCGGAAAGTTCCCCACTGCCCTGATTTTCTACATCCAATGTGCTATCGGAAGGTGAGACGTCACACAGTTTAGTCTATTTAACACCTAAACTGTATGTTATAAATCCGTACGTTTGAGTGTATAAATGCCTTTAGTGACTATCTTTATGTTTTGTGGCGAATAGACTTGGATTCGGCTGTAGAGCCGTAGAAGCTCTTTCTTAAACGGATATTTAGGCCATGTACCCTACAGGTCCCCCCCATGAACCATGGAACTTGCCGTTGGTGGGGAGGCTTGCGTGCCTCAGCGATACAGATGGCCGTACCGTACGTAGGTGCAACCACAACGGAGGGGTATCTGTTGAGAGGCCAGACAAACATGTGGTTCCTGAAGAGGGGCAGCAGCCTTTTCAGTAGTTGCAGGGGCAACAGTCTGGATGATTGATCTGGCCTTGTAACATTAACGAAAACGGCCTTGCTGTGCTGGTACTGCGAACGGCTGAAAGCAAGGGGAAACTACAGCCGTAATTTTTCCCGAGGACATGCAGCTTTACTGTATGATTAAATGATGATGGCGTCCTCTTGGGTAAAATATTCCGGAGGTAAAATAGTCCCCCATTCGGATCTCCGGGCGGGGACTACTCAGGAGGATGTCGTTATCAGGAGAAAAAAACTGGTGTTCTACGGATCGGAGCGTGGGATGTCAGATCCCTTAATCGGGCAGGTAGGTTAGAAAATTTAAAAAGGGAAATGGATAGGTTAAAGTTAGATATAGTGGGAATTAGTGAAGTTCGGTGGCAGGAGGAACAAGACTTTAGGTCAGGTGATTACAGGGTTATAAATACAAAATCAAATAGGGGTAATGCAGGAGTAGGTTTAATAAGGAATATAGACACAAAGCCCATGCCTACTACAGTAGTACAAGTTTATATGCCAACTAGCTCTGCAGATGATGAAGAAATAGATGTAATGTATGACGAGATAAAAGAAATTATTCAGGTAGTGAAGGGAGACGAAAATTTAATAGTCATGGGTGACTGGAATTCGTCAGTAGGAAAAGGGAGAGAAGGAAACATAGTAGGTGAATATGGATTGGGGGGAAGGAATGAAAGAGGAAGCCGCCTTGTAGAATTTTGAGCATAACTTAATCATAGCTAACACTTGGTTCAAGAAACATAAAAGAAGGTTGTATACCTGGAAAAATCCTGGAGATACTAAAAGGTATCAGATAGATTATATAATCGTAAGACAGAGATTTAGGAACCAGGTTTTAAATTGTAAGACATTTCCTGGGGCAGATGTGGATTCTGACCACAATCTATTGGTTATAAACTGCAGATTGAAACTGAAGAAACTGCAAAAAGGTGGGAATTTAAGGAGATGGACCTGAATAAACTGAAAGAACCAGAGGTTGTAGAGAGTTTCAGGGAGAGCATAAGGGAACAATTGACAGGAATGGGGGAAAGAAATACAGTAGAAGAAGAATGGGTAGCTATGAGGGATGAAGTAGTGAAGGCAGCAGACGATCAAGTAGGTAAAAAGACGAGGGCTGATAGAAATCCTTGGGTAACAGAAAAAATATTGAATTTAATTGATGAAAGGAGAAAATATAAAAATGCAGTAAATGAAATAGGCAAAAAGGAATACAAACGTCTCAAAAATGAGATCGACAGGAAGTGCAAAATGGCTAAGCAGGGATGGCTAGAGAACAAATGTAAGGATGTAGAGGCTTGTCTCACTAGGGGTAAGATAGATACTGCCTACAGGAAAATTAAAGAGACCTTTGGAGAGAAGAGAACCACTTTTATGAATATCAAGAGCTCAGATGGCAACCCAGTTCTAAGCAAAGAAGGGAAGGCAGAAAGGTGGAAGGAGTATATAGAGGGTTTATACAAGGGCGATGTACTTGAGGACAATATTATGGAAATGGAAGAGGATGTAGATGAAGACGAAATGGGAGATAAGATACTGCGTGAAGAGTTTGACAGAGCACTGAAAGACCTGAGTCGAAACAAGGCCCCGGGAGTAGACAACATTCCATTAGAACTACTGATGGCCTCGGGAGAGCCAGTCATGACAAAAATCTACCATCTGGTGAGCACGATGTATGAGACAGGCGAAATACCCTCAGACTTCAAGAAGAATATAATAATTCCAATCCCAAAGAAAGCAGGTGTTGACAGATGAGAAAATTACCGAACTATCAGTTTAATAAGTCACAGCTGCAAAATACTAACGCGAATTCTTTACAGACGAATGGAAAAACTGGTTGAAGCGGACCTCAGGAAAGATCAGTTTGGATTCCGTAGAAATGTTGGAACACGTGAGGCAATACTAACCGTACGACTTATCTTAGAAGAAAGATTAAGAAAAGGCAAACCTACGTTCCTAGCATTTGTAGACTTAGAGAAAGCTTTTGACAATGTTAACTGGAATACTCTCTTTCAAATTCTGAAGGTGGCAGGGGTAAAATACAGGGAGCGAAAAGCTATTTACAATTTGAACAGAAACCAGATGGCAGTTATAAGAGTCGAGGGGCATGAAAGGGAAGCAGTGGTTGGGAAAGGTGTGAGACAGGGTTGTAGCCTCTCCCCAATGTTATTCAATCTGTATATTGAGCAAGCAGTAAAGGAAACAAAAGAAAAATTCGGATTAGGTATTAAAATTCATGGAGAAGAAGTAAAAACTTTGAGGTTCGCCGATGACATTGTAATTCTGTCAGAGACAGCAAAGGACTTGGAAGAGCAGTTGAACGGAATGGACAGTGTCTTGAAAGGAGGATATAAGATGAACAACAACAAAAGCAAAACGAGGATAATGGAATGTAGTCAAACTAAGTCGGGTGATGCTGAGGGAATTAGATTAGGAAATGAGACACTTAAAGTAGTAAAGGAGTTTTGCTATTTAGGGAGTAAAATAACTGATGATGGTCGTAGTATAGAGGATATAAAATGTAGACTGGTAATGGCAAGGAAAGCGTTTCTCAAGAAGAGAAATTTGTTACCATCGAGTATAGATTTAAGTGTCAGGAAGTCGTTTCTGAAAGTATTTGTATGGAGTGTAGCCATGTATGGAAGTGAAACATGGACGATAACTAGTTTGGACAAGAAGAGAATAGAAGCTTTCGAAATGTGGTGCTACAGAAGAATGCTGAAGATAAGGTGGGTAGATCACGTAACTAATGAGGAGGTATTGAATAGGATTGGGGAGAAGTTTGTGGCACAACTTGACTAGAAGAAGGGATCGGTTGGTAGGACATGTTTTGAGGCATCAAGGGATCACAAATTTAGCATTGGAGGGCAGTGTGGAGGGTAAAAATCGTAGGGGGAGACCAAGAGATGAATACACTAAGCAGATTCAGAAGGATGTAGGTTGCAGTAGGTACTGGGAGATGAAGAAGCTTGCACAGGATAGAGTAGCATGGAGAGCTCCATCAAACCAGTCTCAGGACTGAAGACCACAACAACAACACCCTACAGGTACCTTCAGTTTGAAAATCACGAGATTCGTTTGGCGATGGATATAATTAATATGGATATAGATATCAGCCTGCTCCAGCGCTTCTTTTAATCAGCTCGAAAAGAAGTTGTTACAGTGTAGTTCCTGCTGATACATCGATAAAAATCCAGCGTGGATCGGAAACCGAACAACAGATTTATAAACACCAATTTCTGTGCTGATAACAACCTTTGCGGAGCTTGTTTATCTGTGGCAACTTGAGCAGTGGCTTAGCTCCCGTGATTTTAGTCCCTAAATGTTGCTATGTTGCTATGTGGGCGGCCAGGGAGAAAGGGGCAAGTCAGGTAGGATGCATATGACCGCGCATGCACGTACGAACGCAGACACACACACACACACACACACACACACACACACACACACACACACAAAGCAACATATAAGGTAGAAGGTAACACGTCATACTAGTTTAATGCAACAGTAAAACAGTAGCATACTGCTTTAAAATATGTATTTGTAGTCGAAAAATATAATTGTCAACGTTCTCTGCCTCATTATTATACTTTCATTAATTCCCCTTTTTAGCACTAGTTGGTGTTATACTCCACTGGTTGTTGGAAAAATTAATGGCTTTCTACTCAGTTTTCAACTTCTGGCCATGTAGGACTGCAGCTGATGCGAAAGCGACATAGGCACTAGCAGAAAGTCACTGAACTTACAGTAAGTCTAAAATCGAAACCAATGAAAGAGGGATAGAAATTAGTATCATTCGGCGCACATCACCGTCTAACATAATCCATGTTTTATGGTGAGAATCATCCCTGCAGAGACTATGAAAAAATATAGGTAATGAAATTTCGACTTTTGTACCCATCATTACTTGACCAATTTTAGCAGTAATAGACGGTTCCCACATTGGACAAACACTTTCTTTTCAACCTATCAATAAAATTCAAGACACTTTATGCGCAACAGAGTGACTTAGTACAGAAAAACTGTAACAAAAATGTAGAACCGTTTGTTTAGTTGCAATACGGCGTTACTCAGTGTTGTTATTGACGTAGTTATATATCCTGAGATATCGCTGGCATAAAATGATTCTGTGTGCCTCCACTAAATGCAAGTCAAGTGGATGTTACTAGCAGTAGCTTCAGTTCTTATATTTTTGGTATCAGAGCATTCATATAGGAGAATTTCCTTTTTCTTCTTCTTCTTCTTCTTGTTCATCTACTTCTTCTTCATGCTACTACAAAAAATAACAAAGAAATTCCAGTGGCTGACGGCAATTCTGTGAAAGTGAAATTTCCAAGCTGTCGGTGAAGAACAGTAGCTAAAACAGATAGTAGTAGTAATAATAATAATAATAATAATAATAAAATAATTGGGAATATTCTGTATTATCTTTGGTATGTGCTACCTTTGATCACATCTAAGAGAGGGCCTTAAAGGCCCTAACTTGGTTAGGCTAAATAAGCAATAAACACATAAACAATTCAGTACCCTAAGAGGTAGTATATTTATCATAACACAGTTATAAATACTTGGTTAACCAAATGGAAAGTGCGGTAAAAGCAAAGTGTGCACTAACATATTAGTTAATCGTGATGAATTTAATGACCATAACCACCACTTTATTGTCTGTCTTAAAGTTTATAGCAACAGATTGCAGAAATTCAGTTGGCCACTAAAGATCAATGTCTCACTTGTCTGTAAATGCCTCCTTCAAAGTTAGACGAGAGTCAGGAAATGTATATGAGCACCTACAATGCAACACTACCGTTCTGTGATAACATCCATGAACGATATTCAACCATCATTATCATCATCATATGATGATAATGAAGTGGAGAGAGGAACATTTAAGTATAAATGGATTTTTTACGTGTATGGAAAGGTTATTCATCAGTAATTCAAGTTAACGATATCTGTTCAATTTCAAACAAAAATTTGAAAGTTCATCATAATGTGAATAAATGATTCTATGCGAGAACACACAGAAAATTAACACATGCAAACAAACATTTTTTGATAAATGTTGACCACAGAAAGAAAATTACTGCTTCAAATAGCCAAATTTACTGGATTGTGCTAAGCAGATGACCGTGTGACACACATCTCTCATCTCCCTTATTGAAACGTATAACACTTTCTCAATATTTCGTTCCGTAACAGTCTGAAAAATGTGGAAATATTTGAGAAACATAATGGAAATATATTTGTTAACGTGTACAGTATTCAGTATTCTGAGCAAGAGATGGATATTTGAAGGAAAAAGGAATGAAAAGGTGGAGTTTAAAGTTTATGTATCAGGCCATAATAATTGTAAGAAACACTTGCACCTGTAGACGCTACCAATCAAAAACATGGAAATTTACCATTTCTGTTACATAAAAAATTGGTAGGAAAACTGCTCAAAACCATTGAGCTGAGTGCTGCTTGTGCTGTTTTCATTCTATAGGGAAATTAACTGGACACTGAGTTGACTGTTCACAATTCCTCCTTCTCAACTCTATATGCCAATTGGAGGGAAAATAACACATCAAATTCGACAAGTTTCACATCAAATAAAACCTACTGATTTCTCATGCCTGTAGACGTCACACGGTTGCTACAACCAACTGCTAACGATGAAAATCATATGCATCTACCATATTATACTGCTGTATATTTGCACTGTACCTACAGTGAATACTGATTTTAAGGAATGATTTAGCCAACACCTTTATGTAGTAGCTGACTGTATAAAAAATTACTTTTTGTGAAACAATTAGATGAATATCAAACTCGAATTTATGTCCACTCTGTCTTAAAATAAGAGAACTGGACCCAGCCCATTATGTGATAATGATTTTATGTTGATGGTGATCTCACTACAAGTAAATTAGAATTTTGTCACCTACTTCTGGTGAATAAACGAAAAACCTATATAAAATTTTAACTCCTTACTACATTATCGTAATGATAGTCTATTACCATAACATGATGATGATTTTATCGTAATAAGATGACGATAATAATGAAGTGGAGAGAGGAAGATTTAAGTATAAAGGGATTTGTTTTAGTGTATGGAAAGGTTATTTATCAGTAAATTATGTGGAACTGCAGTTTTACTGAATGTAAGTAAAAGCTATGAGGAAATGTAAACAGGTTACTGTATGGAAAGAAACTTGTGTAGTAGCAGTCATACAATCTGTAAGTCTATGCTGAAATGTTGAGCTACAGTATACTGAGTATACAAAACTATTTCAACATTTAAAATTGCCGCAAGTTAATGGTACTTAAGTTATAGCACACAGAGTAAAGTCTCTTTGTAATGTAGGTGGGCTGTTAGCTATGTGTTGTTGTTGTGGTCTTCAGTCCTGAGACTGGTTTGATGCAGCTCTCCATGCAACTTTATCCTGTGCTACTACATCCTTCTGAATGTCTTTAGTGTATTTATCTCTTGGTCTCCCTCTACGATTTTTACCCTCCACGCTACCCTCCAATATTAAATTGGTGATCCCTTGATGCCTCAGAACATGTCCTACCAACCAATCCCTTCTTCTAGTCAAGTTGTGCCACAAACTTCTCTTCTCCACAATCCTATTCAGTGCCTCCTCATTAGTTATATGATCTACCCATCTAACTTCCATAATATGAATTTGACCCTCACTACCCCAACAGAAATAATGTCCATCATAAAATCTTTAAAATCAAAAACATCTAGTGGGTATGATGAAATATCAACAAAGTTAATTAAAGAATGTGATTCTGAGCTAAGTAACATATTAAGCTATCTGTGTAACCAGTCGTTTATTAGTGGAATATTTCCTGAATGGCTGAAATATGCTGAAGTTAAGCCACTGTTTAAGAAGGGAGATAAAGAAATAGCATCAAATTTCCGTCCAATTTCACTGTTGCCAGCATTCTCAAAAATTTTCGAAAAAGTAATGTACAGTCGTCTTTATTACCATCTTATCTCAAATAACATACTGTCAAAGTCACAGTTTGCATTTCTAAAAGGTTCTGATATTGAGAATGCTATCTACATTTACAGTGAAAATGTGCTTAATTCATTAGACAAAAAATTGCAGGCCACTGGTATATTTTGTGATCTGTCAAAGGCATTTGACTGTGTAAATCACAATATCCTTTTAAGTAATCTAGAATATTATAGTATAAAAGGAAATGCTGCAAAATGGTTCAAATCTTATATCTCTGGCAGGAAACAAAGGGTGTTATTAGGAAAGAGACGTGTATCAAGCTATCAGGCATCATCCAACTGAGAACTAATTACATGTGGGGTCCCACAAGGTTCCCTTTTGGGGCCCTTACTTTTTCTTGTGTATATCAATGACCTTTCATCAGTAACATTACCAGATGCCAAGTTTGTTTTGTTTGCCGATGATACAAACATTGCAATAAATAGCAAATCAAGTGTAGTCATAGAAAGATCAGCTAATAAAATATTTGTGGACATTAATCACTGGTTCCTAGCCAATTCTTTGTCACTAAACTTTGAAAAAACAAACTACATGCAGTTCAGAACTTGTAAGGGGTGTCCCAAGAGTATATGTCTAACATACGATGACAAGAAGATAGAAGAAGTGGACAGTGTTAAATTCTTTGGATTACAGCTTGATAATAAATTCAACTGGGAGGAGCACACCACAGAACTGCTGAAGCGTCTTAACAAATCTCTGTTTGCAATGCGAATTTTGTCAGACATAGGGGATATAAAAATGAAAAAGCTGGCATACTATGGTTACTTTCATTCCATAATGTCATATGGGATTATTTTTTGGGGTAATTCATCAAGCCAAGCTAAAGTTTTCCAGGCACAAAAACGTGCAGGAAGGGTTATATGTGGTGTGAACTCAAGAACATCCTGCAGAAGCCTGTTTAGGGAACTAGGGATACTAACTACTGCTTCCCAATATATTTATTCCTTAATGAAATTTGTCATTAAAAATATATCACTTTTTCAAACCAACTGCTCAATTCATGGAATCAATACTAGAAATAAGAATAATCTTCACAAGGATTTAAAGTCACTTAGTCTTGTACAAAAAGGTGTGCATTATTCAGGAACACACATTTTCAATAACTTCCCAGCAGCCATAAAAAGCTTAACAACCAATGAAATTCAGTTTAAGAGAAGCCTAAAGGATTTATTGGTGGCCAACTCCTTCTACTCCCTTGATGAATTTCTTAGTAAAACCAACTGATTTGAATATAAGAACAACATAACTTCTGCACAATTTCAGTGCAGTAATGTGTTCATTGAAAAATTGTGTTTGTGTTTGTGTGTGTGTGTGTGTGTGTGTGTGTGTGTGTGTGTGTTTGTTAGTATAATCTAACTTCTGCACCATTTCAGTGCAGTAATGTGTTCATTGTAAATAAGTATTACAGTAGTTGTATTGCATTATAAATAAATAAAATTCTTTTTTATTTTAAATTCAGTGCATTAGTATTTTTAAAATGACTCTTAGTGTTCATTAAAAAATGACGATCATTCCACTTGGGACCTGTGGAATGGTACATGAGCTTATTTGTTTTAGTTGTAAATATTTGTCATGTATTGTTTTTCTGACATGTTCCACATCCTGGAGGACCTCCTTACTATAGATCAATTGGAATGAAAGTAAATCTAATCTAATCTAAACTGTTGAATGGTACTTAAGTAAATAAATTAGTGAAATCAAAGTGAACTAGAAATTAGAATATAAATGAAAAACTTGGTTTAGTTTAGAGAGTTACATACTCGCAAACAGCGGGCAAAACAGCAGAACAGAAGAGACAATGACCGTGAAGTCAGCAACTTCCACATAAGCGGGCGCTGTCGATTCAGCCGTCAGGGCATCGCCCAACCGGCTCACGTGTTTCGCAGTTGTCGTATGTGAGCAAAAGCCCTCCCTACATCCCAAGAGCCAATGACCGACGTTAAGAAGATTCTTCGAGAAGCTTTTCAACATGACAGAAGAGGCAATGACCGGCTCACGTGTTTCTCAGTCGTCACATGGGATCAAAAGCCCTCGCCTACATTCCAAGAGCCAATGACCAACGTTAAGAAGATTCTTCGAGGAGCTTCTCAACGTGACAGAAGAGGCAATGACCGTAAAGTCGTTCACCTCCAGTAAATTGAAGTGAATAAATACGCGAGACGCAGTGGGCCAGAGGATGAAGACGGAGTCAGAGACGGAGACGGAGATGAAGACGGAGACGGAGACGGAGACGAAGAAGACGAAGAAGTAGCAGTAGTTTTCAGTCAGTTTCGGTGCTGAAGACCGTCATGCAAGAAGAGACTGCATCATGCACAGACGAACCAAGTCCGCCGCTGTAATGGAATAGCAAGCAGCAGCCGCGGCACCAGAAGACAGAAGTTAAAAGGTATTTGAAGTCTGGTTTTTACATACCCGGGTGACTCGTGAGGATGGGAAGGAGACGGCCTCACATCAGTGGTCACCTGTGAGCTGGGATGAAGACCTGACAGCCGAAGACTAGCAAGCGGGAGTCCGTGGTTCGAGTCCGCCACACTGGCCTTCCCCCGCCGCGCCGCTCCGCTGGCCGACGCACTACACACGCGGCCCCTTAGAGAAGAGAAACACTGGGACGCGACACCCAAGGTATCATCCGATGCACGATTTCGCTCGCAATAATTAAACGGGCCACCACGCGCTGCGCGTCTCCAGTCAACTGGGCGAGACGGCGACACGAGATACACACCGCTACGCGTAATCAGACGCCGCCGCCGCCGCCGCCGCTGCCGCAGCAGAAGACTTCACAAACGACACAGCTGCCGCTCTCCGAACCAGAACATTCCGTAAGATACAGCTGTACAAATCTTCAATAAAAGTTATCTTATGTAAAAATGATGTTTTATTCGACCTCATACCCGAGCCAAGGAAGAACCCACCCTGCCCACATGTTGTTAAGAGAGAAAAGTTAATTTATTTAATATTTTCACCCTGACAGAATGCTTTAGAATGCTCATCCTGACAATTGACTTGCATGAAAAGAGAAAACCCAGTTACATTTAGTGACAGAAGTGTCACATATAGTAGCACAACTGTTACATTTGGTGTCAGAAAAAAAAACCTTGGCTCAATATGAGGTGTGAATGACAGTCACTAAAGGTCCACAGTTAGTATTGTTTAATGTGTGAAAGGACAGAGGTTTGCATAGCAGTCGTAATATTTTCTTTATTTAGAAGTGTATTTTCTCTCATGATTTTAAGGGTTTGTTGAAAATATTCAAACATCTTTTTTATTCAGTGTGGTAAGATTGTGTAACTAATAGTTTGTAAAATGATGACACGAAATCGTACAAAGTCAGAGTCAGCACCACAAGCGGTTTCTACTGAGGAAGCTATTCAGAGCTTAGTTTATCAGATAGCAGAGCTTAAAAATGATAATAATGCATTATTTAAACAGTTGAGTGAGGTTAGGCAGACCAGTTCAATCCCTCCCACCCTAGATTCCTCAGCAGCAGCCTTCGTAACTTCTTTTTCAGGTAAACCTTGCGAGGACATAACAGCCTTTTTTGATGATTTAGTAGCAGCTGCAAAGTTAGGATCATGGTCAGATGAACAGCTCTTACAAATGACAAAAGTTAAGATTGACAGGAGAGGCTAAAGCACACGTCTTGTACCATGAAGAATTACGGAATGCTCCAACATTTGAGGAATTGAAGAAAGGATTGCTTAAACGTTTTCAAAAACAGAACAGCTGTAGATTTTATAGGGAACAGTTAAACACTATCACTCAGAGGCAAAACGAGTCGTTAGAAAGTTTTGTAGATAGGATTAGAAAAGTTAATATTAACACCTATCAGTTGACAACTAGTGATGAAGCAAATAAAGTTATTTTACAAGAGGCAGAAGATAGAGCTCTGGATACATTTTTACGTGGGTTGCCTCCTGAAACGTCCCGTCGCGTCAGGGCAGAGTTTCCTAAAAATTTAGCGGAAGCTGTATCTGTGTCGACGGCTTTCGAAGAAATAGACATTGCCACGAGATACAAGGTGAAGCGAAATGTATTTTCAGCAGGAGTACGATGTTTTAGGTGCGATCGACAGGGGCATATAGCAAAAAACTGCAGACAACCTCAATGCACTAATTGTCAAAGAATAGGTCACACATTCAAGGAATGCAGGTCTAAGAAAGTTTTTGGAAATAGAAATCAGTTAAACTCAAACGGGAATGTCGGAGCCGCCGCCAGGCGTTCCCAATAAAATTTCATGCCATTAAGGCGAATGTGAAGGCGGAATGCTGGTTATCTGCTACCATACAGGATAAAGAGGCAAGGATACTAGTGGATACAGGCGCAAACGTATCAATAGTGAGTAATAAATGTATTGGAGAAAAGAAATATGACCCTCCAAGGTATAGATTGAGTGGAGTAGGAGGAGGTACAGTGAAGTCATTAGGATGTACATCATTGATTTTCTATATTCACGGTGTACAATTTCAAGAAGATGTAGAAGTGGTAACAAAGGTAACTGACGGGTACGACGGGATCCTAGGGTTGGATTTCCTGAATAAACATCACGCTAAAATCGACCTCAGACAGCAAACTGTAGAACTTAGCGGAATAGTGTTTCAGCTAGGTGACACCGCTGCAAAGGGCCCTCTGCCGCAAGATTTCCCCAACCGGAAGGCGAAATCAACTATACTGCGTGCAACGTCCTTGAAGGTTGATTCGCGGGATCAGATACCATCTGGCTCAGGAAAACTTTTCTGGATGACCGTTGACCCCGAAGTACCTACAGATACAGTGTGTCTAATAGAGCCTTTAGAGGAAAATGAGGAATTAGATGTATCACATTGTTTTGTACGTAGAAGTGTTGTACGGGTTCAAGACGTTGAGGGAGAAAGAAAAGTACCGGTACATATTGACAATTTCGGAGTGGAGGACAAAGAGTTGCATAAGGGAATGTAGCTACAGTCAGTACTTTTCAAGAAGAAGATTTCATTTGGTCAGATATTAATGATGGTCAGAAACCAGACGCCCATAAAACCGCATTACGCCAGAAGATTGAGCATTTGAAAGGAAATGATAGAGACACGATAGAAGCAGTTTTAGTTGAATTTCAAGATTTATTTAATGCAGAAGGTCCACTGCCAGCAACAGATATCACACAGCATAGGATCCCAACACGATATAGCCCCCCAGTTTATAGGAAGCCTTATAGAGTTGCGCATCACTTACAGCCAGTACTGGATGAATTTATAGAACAGCATCTAAAAGATGGAATTATAGAATATTCTGATTCGCCTTATAATTCAAATATTGTAATTATTCCAAAGAAGTCTCCCGACGGTACGAAACGATATAGATTTTGTTGTGACTACAGACACCTTAACAAACAAACTATCTCAGATGTTTATCCTCTTCCAAACATTACAGATATCATTGACAGTTTGGGTAACAGTAAATACTTTTCAACAATCGATCTACGTAGCGGATATAATCAATTGGAAGTTGCTCCTGAAGATAGGCATAAAACAGCATTTTCTACCCCTGGAGGCCATTGGCAATTTAAAAGAATGCCTTTCGGTTTGAAAAATGCACCAGCAACTTTTCAAAGACTACTAGATGGAGTATTGCGAGGACTCAAAACTCAGCAATGTTGTGTATATCTAGACGATATTATTGTATTCTCCAAAGACATTAATGAACATGCTGTGCGTCTGTTTTTCAGAGACTTAGAAAAGATAAATTAACATTAAATATGGAAAAATGTAGTTTTGCATTGACAGAGGTTACATACCTAGGGCATGTCGTTAGTGAAAAAGGAATTAAAACAGATCCTCGATTAATTTCGGCAGTTAAGGACTTCCCAACACCACAACGCGTTAAGGAGGTACAAAGTTTCATTGGTCTCGCATCGTATTACCGGAAATATGTTCAAAATTTCGCTGAAATTGCCCGACCCTTAACCCAATTATTGAAAAAGGGTGCAAAATTTCATTGGTCTGAAGATTGTGAATCTGCATTTCAAACCCTTAAAGATAAGTTAACACACAGTCCAGTATTAGCCTACCCAGATTATAATAAAGAATTTATTTTATCCTGTGACGCAAGTGGTCATTCATTAGGAGTTGTTTTGAGTCAGAATATTAATGGCGCGGAACACCCCATAGCCTACGCTTCGAGACAACTAACAACGGCAGAAAGAAATTATTCCACAACGGAGAAAGAATTGTTAAGTGTTATTTATGGCATCAAATACTTTAAATGCTACTTGTATGGTAGAAAATTCAAGGTCATTACAGACCACGCAGCTTTAAAATGGATGCTAGGATTAAAGGATCCATCTAGTTGTCTTACCCGTTGGGCCCTATGTCTTTACGAAATGGATTTCGAAGTCATCCATAAACCAGGCAAAAAACACACGAATGCAGATTGGCTAAGTCGGAAAATAGCACTTTTGGAAGCAACAGGTCGAGATGATGAGGACTGGAGAAAGGCACAAGATGAAGATACAGAATGCAAAAAATACGGAACTCAAAAACAATTTTGCTTTGAAGATGGTGTATTATGCCGTAAAACAAAACTTGGACCGCGAATTGTTGTTCCCCTACACCTTAGACAAGAAATAATGGCAGAAGCCCACGATCATATCCTTGCAGGGCACGGTGGACAGCGGACAACCGAAAGACGTATAGCAGAGCGATTTTGGTGGCAAACCAGAAAGCAGGATGTTGCGCAGTACGTTCGTAATTGCATTGCGTGCGCACAACGAGCTGAACTTTCTCGTTCAAAAATACCCTTACAGAGGCTCCCCGAGGCTTCATGTCCATATCAAATCTGCGGAGTGGATCTCTACGGACCATTTCATAAAACACCGGCTGGTAATAAGTATGTTCTTACAATTATAGATCACTTTTCACGCTATCTAGCTATGGTGAGTCTCCCAGATCAGCAAGCAAATACAGTTGCCCAAGCTTTAGTTAACAACTGGATACTTAAATTTGGCGTACCTGAAGCTATTATCACAGATCAGGGATCTAATTTTATGTCTGAATTAATGAAACAGCTATGCCACTTACTAAAAATACGTAAATTACGCACAACTCCGTTACACCCTCAGTGCAACGGGCGCACAGAAAGAGTTCATCGGACAATTGGCAAGATGCTTAGTTATTATATTAACGAACAACATTCTAATTGGGATACGTATTTACCAATAATCGTGTCGCTATACAACGCCAAAACGCATGAAGCAACTGGCATGTCACCTTATGAAGTGGTCTATGGGAGAAAAATGCCGTCCCCTTTCGATGTAATCAGGCAGAAAAACGGAAAAGTCGGAGAAACAGTAAGAGATTTCAGTCGAATGATGAAGGATGTATGGAAAAAGGTTCAAAAATCTAATACAAAGTCTTTGGAACGACAGGAAAGATTAGGTAATACCCAAGCTAAATATCCAAATTACAAAATCGGTCAGTGGGTTATGCTTTCAACTCCTTACATTGCGAGAGGAAAAACGAAGAAGTTTGTAACAAACTAAAGAGATCCTTATCAAATTATTGAGATCACGTCACCAGTCAACGTTAAATTGCAACGGCCCACCCGAACTACTACTGTCCATGCAAGTCGGTTAAAACCTTTTAAGGGCGCTCCAGATGTAATTCCTTCAACAATAGTGTCTGCTTTTCCGAAGTGTGGAGGAAGTACCCGAAAAGGAAAAAGAGTGGCCACGCCAGCACAACATACAGACATGGCACCATACAATCTTCGATCAAGGGTGCGAATGTCCTAGTTGAATCTTAGTAGACTGTGGACAGTATACAAAGGTAAATAATTAATACATGATAATGGTTTATTTTCTAAGAAAGAAAAGTTGAACGTAGATACATGTAGATCTTGTAGTTAACAACGTATTCCTTCTTTTATTTGTTTTTGTTTTTACTAGGTTGGTAGGTTCATAACCATGTTGTTTGCTTTTTTCAGAAAACTCCATGCAAGCATTTCTTACCCAAAACCTGTCCTACCTCAATGACTCCCTTGACAGTTCCCTTCTGAAGCCGTTAGATATGTTCATAAACTCGCAGCAAGGCAAAATTGATGCCAATGTTATGATGCAACATGTCTTAAAATTAAAAGGTGAACGCAAAACTAAAATTATAATGCTAGGAACGGGTATATCTGGAACCTTTGTGTTGGTGTTTCCGCTTTGTACAGTTTTCTTTTATTTAAGACGAAAAAATAAGCCAAATATTAATATACCACTTCATCAAATCCCTGTTAACTGGATACCACACTCTTAACTGGTGTACTTCAGTGGTTACGTTTGAGCATTAGTATATTAATTTTGTTTATTGTACTTCATTCTTTATTAAACAGTCTTATGTTAAAGTAAACAATACTGTAGAATAGATATTTTTGCATTCATATAGGGTTGATTAAACAGGTGTTGCTATGTAACTTTCTAAGTGAATAATCTATTTTTTGTTATTCATTGTCATCAAGATTTGTTACACTTATCACAACGATTTATGTGTACACTATGTGATTCATTACCATACAGTGCTTTAGTAAAGTGATAAAATATTTTCAACATACTTAATGTGAAGCGTGTGTAATCTTCTAAGTCGAGAGTTTTCATTGCTTGTGCTTTTGCCGTGTGAAGAGTGGAGGAATGTTGAGTGGTACTTAAGTAAATAGATTACTGAAATCAAAGTGAACTAGAAATTAGAATATAAATGAAAAACTTGGTTTAGTTTAGAGAGTTACATACTCGCAAACAGCGGGCAAAACAGCAGAACAGAAGAGACAATGACCGTGAAGTCAGCAAGTTCCACATAATTCGAGGGCGAATTTCTCCGAAGGGTGGAGGAATGTTGAGTGGTACTTAAGTAAATAAATTAGTGAAATCAAAGTGAACTAGAAATTAGAATATAAATGAAAAACTTGGTTTAGTTTAGAGAGTTACATACTCGCAAACAGCGGGCAAAACAGCAGAACAGAAGAGACAATGACCGTAAAGTCAGCAACTTCCACATAAGCGGGCGCTGTCGATTCAGCCGTCAGGGCATCGCCCGACCGGCTCACGTGTTCCGCAGTTGTCGTATGTGAGCAAAGGCCCTCGCCTACATCCCAAGAGCCAATGACCGACGTTAAGAAGATTCTTCGAGAAGCTTTTCAACATGACAGAAGAGGCAATGACCGGCTCACGTGTTTCTCAGTCGTCACATGGGATCAAAAGCCCTCGCCTACATTCCAAGAGCCAATGACCAACGTTAAGAAGATTCTTCGAGGAGCTTCTCAACGTGACAGAAGAGGCAATGACCGTAAAGTCGTTCACCTCCAGTAAATTGAAGTGAATAAATACGCGAGATGCAGTGGGCCAGAGGATGAAGACGGAGTCGGAGACGGAGACGGAGATGAAGACGGAGACGGAGATGGAGACGAAGAAGACGAAGAAGTAGCAGTAGTTTTCAGTCAGTTTCGGTGCTGAAGACCGTCATGCAAGAAGAGACTGCATCATGCACAGACGAACCAAGTCCGCCGCTGTAATGGAATAGCAAGCAGCAGCCGCGGCGCCAGAAGACAGAAGTTAAAAGGTATTTGAAGTCTGGTTTTTACATACCCGGGTGACTCGTGAGGACGGGAAGGAGATGGCCTCACATCAGTGGTCACCTGTGAGCTGGGATGAAGACCTGACAGCCGAAGACTGGCAAGCGGGAGTCCGTGGTTCGAGTCCGCCACACTGGCCTTCCCCCGCCGCGCCGCTCCGCTGGCGGACGCACTACACACGCGGCCGCTTAGAGAAGAGAAACACTGGGACGCGACACCCAAGATATCATCCGATGCACGATTTCGCTCGCAATAATTAAACGGGCCACCTCGCGCTGCGCGTCTCCAGTCAACTGGACGAGACGGCGACACGAGTTACACACCGCTACGCGTAATCAGACGCCGCCGCCGCCGCCGCCGCCGCCGCTGCCGCAGCAGAAGACTTCACAAACGACACAGCTGCCGCTCTCCGAACCAGAACATTCCGTAAGATACAGTTGTAAAATCTTCAATAAAAGTTATCTTATGTAAAAATGATGTTTCATTCGACCTCATACCCGAGCCAAGGAAGAACCCACCCTGCCCACATGTTGTTAAGAGAGAAAAGTTAATTTATTTAATATTTTCACCCTGACAGAATGCTTTAGAATGCTCATCCTGACAATTGACTTGCATGAAAAGAGAAAACCCAGTTACATTTAGTGACAGAAGTGTCACATATAGTAGCACAACTGTTACAAAACTAACAAATTTCTCTTCTTCAGAAACGCTTTCCTTGTCATTGCCAGTCTACATTTGATATCCTCTCTACTTCAAACACCATCAGTTATTTTGCTCCCCAGATAGCAAAACTCCTTTACTACTTTAAGTGTCTCATTTCCTAATCTAATTCCCTCAGCATCACCCGACTTAATTCGACTACATTCCACTATCCTCGTTTTGCTTTTGTTGATGTTCATCTTATACCCTCCTTTCAAGACACTGTCCATTCCGTTCAACTGCTCTTTCAAGTCCTTTGCTGTCTCTGACAGAATTACGATGTCATCTGCGAACCTCAAAGTTTTTATTTCTTCTCCATGGACTTTAATACCTACTCCGAATTTTTCTTCTGTTTCCTTCACTTCTTGCTCAATATACAAATTGAATAACATCAGGGATAGGCTACAACCCTGTCTCACTCCCTTCCCAACCACTGCTTCCCCTTCATGCCCCTCGACTCTTACAACTGCCATCTGGTTTCTGAACAAATTGTAAATAGCCTTTCGCTCACTGTATTTTACCCCTGCCAACTTCAGAATTTGAAAGAGAGTATTCCAGTCAACATTGTCAAAAGCTTTCTTTAAGTCTACAAACGCTAGAAACGTAGGTTTGACTTTCCCTAATCTAGCTTCTAAGATAAGTCGTAAGGTTAGTATTGCCTCACGTGTTCCAACATTTCTACGGAATCCAAACTGATCTTCCCCGAGGTCCCCTTCTACCAGTGTTTCCATTCGTCCGTAAAGAATTCGCGTTAGTATTTTGCAGCTGTGACTTATTAAACTGATAGTTCTGTAATTTTCACATCTGTCAACACCTGCTTTCTTTGGGATTGGAATTATTATATTCTTCGTGAAGTCTGAGGGTATTTCGCCTGTCTCATACATCGTGCTCACCAGATGGTAGAGTTTTGTCAGGACTGGCTCTATGCTATGTATAGTAGATAAATGTTTACTGAAGTTATCTACTAAAAGGGATACTTCAGTATTAGTTTACGTAGGCATATGTATTTTTGTGGAAGAAGTATTTCTTTACATTGTGGTTATTTCCTACACTCAAATTCATGAAAGGATTTGTATATAATGTATAGGTTTAGAAGCCTTAGCATATATAGATTTTTCCTTTTCACATGTACCTATATTTCGTTTGACTTTCAGTAAATGCTCTGTAAACTGTATGGATTCTTCTTGAATCACAATTGTAAAAAAACAGCAGATGTAGAACTACATTCTGAACAATACTGTGAAAACCATTTCAATGATAGTTTATGTAGCCATTTTCAAGCAGCCATATGTTTGAGAATATACAAGATGGGCTATAATACAAGATAAGATTCGGCTGTGATGGCGAAATGAGTGCCATGTCCATTTGAGATGCAGAGGAAAACAGACAATATCCCAAGGACAGTTACCTGATGATGTATGGTTTTAAAACTAAAAACTAATTTAAAAATGGTTTTCGTTTGTTCACCAGAAACAGGTGACCATAATGTAATTTTCATCTAAACTACCTCATCTTTTATTTCTGCCTACTGTCTTCAAAAAAGAACTGTCAGTTTAAGAAATTTTCATTATCTCTATTATGAAAAGTTGGTATATGCCACTAATGATACAATTTAATAACAGATACGTTTTATTGGATCAGAAAATACACACATTTACAAATAACATTTTGAATTTGGAAATAACAGTTTCAGAAAATATTTTATACCAAATGAAATTTTGGGAAGTTTCAACATTTTGATGTCAGAATTTTGTTCACTTTTCATGCATACGGAATTCTTGGGAGACTGTTGTAACGAAACTGATCAGTGGCCACTCTCTTTATCTATTAAAGAACATGATACACTGTACTCAGACAACTGATTCAACAAAACCTCTCATAAAATAATGTACTTTACATCCATTTATTTGTAATTGATTTACATGAAGTGCACTATGTATTAATACAAACCATATATAAACATTATTTACACTCAAATTAAGATCTTTCAAAGTAACTATGTATATTTTGTGTCAAACTGTAGAAATAGATAATTCAGCAATTGTTATTATTATTATTATTGGTAGTAGTAGTAGTAGTGGTGGTAGTGGTTGTAGTATCGATTATTTAAAAAGTTTGTAGCTGTGAAATTAAATATGAATAAAAATGAATGCATAACATTATAATGAAATACCTTTGAAGACATGTTCAGGTGACAAAGTGGAATCACATCAGACATGTATGGTAAAACACTTAACTCATAACGACTGGTGGTACTGTGGGAATAATTGTATTTTAAGTGTTAATAAAACTGGGAGAAATCGAAAAGGTAATAACAAATATTTCATTTACTGGCATACATAAATAGTTTTACTACCTGCAATGAATGTTGCAAGCAGGAAAATCTTCCCATTCAAGAGAACTGTGCCAACAACCACATCAAGATGTAATGAATGATGAGCGAAAGTTAAATAAAGAATAACTCTTTATTAATAACACCAGTTTAATATTCAATGACATCATTAACCATTTCCTCATATTTGTTGCCAAGGTATTACAAAATGTATAGAAAAAAGAAGATACTTGTGAGGCTTCCTACCTGCATTAAGTCTACTAAACCAAAATTTTTCGACATGGTGAAATAAGTAGTTTGTTAGATCCATCAGTGGAACTTAAATTCAGATAGACTTAGAAAAAGTACAATACAAATCTCTACTCAACAGAACACTGTTCCATCCAAAATTGTGGATGGTGGAGTGCATTGTTCTTGAAAAGCTGAATAGGTGGTGAAAACATTTTTCTTTGTGCAGACCGTGGAACATAACCTTAACTAGACTTAAGATCTAAACTAATGGAAGTGGAATAGAAAACTTTATTAATGGGAACGCAATGCTAAACTGTGGTTGGTAGAAATCATCTTCCTAGAAACAAATTAAAAAATGGCTGCTGATAAAATGTTTGATATTTGTACTGCCAGTTGAACATAACGTGAAATAGGTCGAAATTCGAAACTGATAAAGACCGAATAAAAAGTATATTAACCAGACAAACACACCAGTTATATCTTTCATCATGTACATGTATTGGAAAAATGTATGTAACGTATTTGTATTATTATTAGTATTACGGTAAGCCAGTCTGAGATGTTATCTCTTCAAAAATAATTAGTAACTTGCTGTATACATGTGTGTGTGTGTGTGTGTGTGTGTGTGTGTGTGTGTGTGTGTGTGTGTGTGTGTGTGTGTGCGGGAGTACATCTCAATTGGGTTTACATTTTCCTCCCCTGTGTTACCACTCTTCACATCAGATAGTGTGTGACATGACAAGGGCAATGACTCTGGTGGAAGAGTACATGCAATACGTATTTTCTTTTTTTTTTTTTGTTTTGTTCAGAGACCTCACTGCCATACTATTGTATATATTTTTAGGTAATGGAGTTTCTGTGGTTCGCATGCTGGAAATCTATGGATCAAAATTTTTTTATCACTTACTGTTTACCCATATTTAATATACAGTTTCTAAGAAACTGTGCATCACGTCGAAAATCTTATAATAATTTTGAAATGGACTGTTTTTCTTAAGGAAATTGCATGTTGTGGTGTTTCCCGCATGCAGGATAAATGGTTGTTGTTATACCACTGCTCTGTGTAAAGGTCATTAGATGGTTAAATTAGACAAGACGTGGTCAGTGCATCGATCTCCAGACTAATAATGTCGACCTGTACTCTGTGAAGCTCTCGTTCTCCATCTAGTATACCCTCATTTCAATAACAAGCAAATCTGTGTAGATATTGGTAGACTATAGTCACGTTACAGGTGTAACAGTGTCGAGGTCCTCCCCTTACAACCCCAATTTTAATAAGTGACTATATGATATACGAGTGTGGTTCATGGTGTGGGTTCCTGTTGTCATGTCCCATGGGCAACGTATGAGTGGCCAAGTAAGTAGTCCTGACGGTCGGGATACCAGTTACTTCGGAATAAGGCTGGGCATCTCGGACATGTTCTGAGTCGTGGTCACCTTTGTGCTAAGACGACAAAGACTACCTAATCCAGTGGTTAGTCCCTCAACCGTTAGGGGTAATACTCAATGGGACCCAGGGCAAGTAAGGATAGCAACCTGCTTCCCTGGTACTTTAAATATGATGCTCGCAACGATCAGAGCAAAATGTCTCGGACCTTTGGAGGCGATGGAGTCCCACCTCTAATTGACAAACTAGGGACTACTAAGATACGACTCGGCAAACGAATTGTAACGAGATGGGGAGCTATTAATATCAATGGGGGCTACTCTGGGAAGAAGGTAGAGCTGGCAGAGGATGCAAGTAAGATGGGGTTGGACTTTTTACCTGTTAGTGACATTCGGGTAAGGTGTCAGAAAGAAGAGGAAGTGGGAGAATACAAGGTCTACCTGTCAGGAGCCAAAGCAGGAATAGCACAATGGGGTGTAGGGCTTTACATCAGGAAAGAAATGGAACGCAGTGTAGTTGCAATAAGGTATGTGGATAGATTTGCCAGTGTCCAGCAAGGAAATTAGGATTGTGTCAGTATATTCGCAGGGACATATCAAGAAAAGATGGATAGTTTTTATGACGCCCTCAGTGATGTAGTTGTTAGAGTAAAGGACAAGGACAGTGTTCTGCTGAAGGGTGATTTTAATGCCTGGACTTTAAATCGAACAGAAGGGTATGAAAAGGTTATGGGTAAATTTGGAGAGGATATGGAGACCAACAGGAATGGGAAACAACTCTTGGATTTCTGTGCCGGTATGGGCTTAGTAATCACAAACTTCTTTCTTAAACATAAGAACATTCACCGGTATACTTGGGAAGGCAGGGGAACCAGATCTGTCATTGACTATACAATAACAGATCAGGAATTCAGGAAGGCTGTGAGGGACACACGTGTATTCAGGGGATTCGTTGATGACACTGATCACCTTTTAATCTGTAGTGAAATTGGTATTGTGAGGCCGAAAGTGCAGGAGGTCAGGTCCATATGTAGGAGGATAAGAGTGGAGAAACTTCATGATAAGGAAATCAGGCACAAGTACATAACAGTGACCTCAGAGAGGTACCAGTTAGTTGCATGTAGACAATTACGGTCATTGGAAAAGGAATGGACAAGATACAGGGACACAGTACTAGAAGTGGCTAAAGAATGTCTTGGAACAGTAGTGTGTAAAGGTAGGATGAAGCAAACAGCTTGGTGGAATGACACTGTCAAGGCAGCCTGTAAAAGGGAAATGAACATGTATCAAAAATGGCTACATACTAGAACTCAGGTAGACAGAGAAAGTTGTGTTGAAGAAAGAAACAAAGCCAAATAGATAATTGCAGCATCCAAGAAGAAATCTTGGGAAGACTTAGGAAACAGTTTGGAGACTTTGGGTCAAGCTGCTGGAAAACCATTCTGGAGTGTAATTGGCAGTCTTCGAAAGGAAGGTAAAAAGGAAATTACAAGTATTTTGGACAGGTCAGGAAAACTGCTGGTGAATCCTGTTGATGCCTTGGGCAGATGGAGGGAATATTTTGAACAGTTGATCAATGTGGGTGAAAATACAATCAGCAATGTTTCAGATTTCGATGGGATAGGAATGGTGAGGAAATAGGATCACATTTGAGGAAGTGGAGAAAATGGTCAACAGATCGCAATGCAATAAACCGGCCGGGGTGGATGAAATTAAGTCGAAACCCATCAAATACAGTGGAATGTCAGGTCTTAAATGGCTACACAGGATAATTGAAATGGCGTGGGAGTCGGGACAGGTTCCATCAGACTGGACGAAAGCAGTAATCACACCAATATTTAAACTTAGAAACAGACAAGATTGTAACAACTACAGAGGTATCTCTTTAATCAGTGTTGTGGGTAAAATCTTCTCAGGTCTTGTTGAAAGAAAAGTGCGAGCATTAGTTGAGGAGAAATTGGATGAAAATCAGTGTGAGTTTAGGCCTCTTAAAGGTTGTCAGGACCAGATCTTTAGCTTATTTCAAATAATGGAGAAGTGTTATACGAGTGCATCAGGGAATTGTATCTATGCTTTATAGATCTAGAAAAGGCATATGACCGGGTCCCTAGGAGGAATTTATTGTCTGTTCTACGAGATTATGGAATAGGAGGCAAACTTTTGCAAGCAATTAAAGGTCTTTACATAGATAGTCAGGCAGCAGTTACAGTTGATGGTAAATTGAGTTCATCGTTCAGATTAGTTCCAAGGGGAAGGCAAGGCTGTAGCCTGTCTCCACTGTTGTTCATATTATTTATGGATGATATGTTGAAACGAATAGACTCTCTGGGTGAGGTTAAGATATGTGAACACAAATTCAGCAGTCTCGCATATGCAGATGACTTAGTTGTGATGGCAGATTCGATTGAGAGTTTGCAAAGTAATATTTCAGACCTAGATCAGAAATGTAAGGACTATGGAATGAATATAAGCATCTGCAAAACGAACGTAAGGTTAGTGGGAAAGAGATATAAACGGATTGAGTGCCAAATAGGAGGAACAAAGTTAGAACAGGTGGACGGTTTCAAGTACTTATGATGCATATTCTCACAGGATGGCAACATAGTGAAAGAACTGGAAGCGAGGTGTAGCAAATCTAATGCAGTGAGTCTTCTGCAAGAAGGAAGTCAGTACCAAGACTAAGTTATCTGTGGACCGTTATATCTTTCAACCAACTTTGTTGTATGGGATCGAAAGCTGGGTGGATTCACGTTACCTTATCAATAAGGTTGAGGTTATGGATATGAAAGTAACTAGGATGATTGCAGGTACTAGTAGATGGGAACAATTGCAGGAGGGTGTCCATAATGACGAAATCAAAGAAAAACTGGGAATGAACTCTATAGATGTAGCAGTCAGGGCGAACAGGCTTAGATGGTGGCAGAAGCAAGGTCACCCAAGAGACTGATGGGTTCAGCCGTAGAGGGTAGGAGGAGTCGGGGTAGACCAAGGAGAAGATACCTGGATTGGGTTAAGAATGATTTTGAAGTAATAGGATTAACATCAGAAGATTCACCAATATTAGCAATGAATAGGGGATCATGGAGGAATTTTATAAGGGGGACTATGCTCCAGACTGAACGCTGAAAGGCACAATCAGTCTTAAAAGATGATGATGATGATGCTGATATACGAGTATATTCACTGACATATTGTATAGGAATTCATTATGTTAGTTTGAATTATTATGTATCTTGATAAGCCTGTTAGTTTTAATCACATGTGAAAATCGCAATTGAGTGCTGAAACTGGTAAAGTGAACATTGCAGTTTTTAGCTTTCTTGGACTAATGCATTGTATAAATGGTTATCGTTTTCTGTGGGTTTCGAAAAACATGAAAAACAAATACCAGTGACCGTCCTTTGAAAATAATCCTGTGAATATCCTTCCTACTTTTAATATTACGGAAGGTTGTAATACGTTTTTAATGACGTCATTGACTGGACTTTAAACTGTAACTTTACTTTCCTCTTTTGTATCGCACTACCACCCCAACCAGCTTCACAACCACCACTACCATCAGCACAACAATCACCACCATCATCACTGTCAACAATTACAATATTAATCCTCGCAATATGGCTCTAATTTGAAAACATTGTAATCTAGTCATGTACGTTATATCTTAAAATGTAGAAAAAATATTGTTTTTTAATGATTTCTCAACCAGATTCATTAAGTATTTTAAATCTTTAGTAAAACTGAAACGAAAAATTTAAGACTCAGTAGTGTATGTGACTTCCGTGACAAATGTAGTATTCATATATTTTTAGATTCAGGACGCTTCTAGTATGTTGTGAATAAAAGTTAGTGACAGTAAACGAAATTTGGATCTTTTAAAATTATTTCATGATGTTGATGAAGTACCACTGCCATCAGGGTATACATTATGGAAAATGCGTTGGTATTGGTAAGATAGGCTAAAAGTTATTTTCAGGTTGTAAACTTTGCTTAACACTTGTAACTATTTAAAAAAAGTGTTGTTAATCAAAGATAACGACAGTTAACTAAGTTTATCTTGCTTTCCTAATTTACTTTTTGTGTTGAGCATGAAGTCTCGCCCCCTCCTCTTGGTACTACACGTTATGGGAAATGGGCTGACATTCCTAGCGTTAACGTATACAAGACATCATGCTACACACGGAGTATACACGGTCGGAATCACGAGATAGTCAAAACTCTTGACATGACAGCTGCCTTTCTGATGGCAGCTGGAATAATTGGGTCCTCAACGAGATACTGTTTTTTCACATCGTTCTTATGGACTCTATACATGTGTCAGCCTTTCCGTCTCAAGATCACCAACTGAAACCTTCTTGAAATACAAAAGATAGTTAATAGGGTATGATCTGAGCGAAAATGAATGTTGTTCCACCATTTCCTGCAATAAAAAATTACAGTTCATGTCAAGGCAGAACTCCAGTCTTTCGTGTGAGAATAAGACTCAGCCACTCAGCTACAGAGCGAAAATTACAGTGGGAAGTAACATTGATTCCATCCTAACACTGCCAACACCACAATGTTTCACGTCAATAGGTCTAAGTATCTTCAGCGTGCTTTTAGTTATTCTAAGGGGGGCAATCAAAGTTTCATCACCTCAAAAAATTCAGTTGCGTGATTAATTTATTGTTTCTTGCTCGAACAGTCCACGAGCGTATTGTCGGTCCATAGTGTCCAACGAGCACAATATTTCGGTGATCAGACATGTCTGATCGCCACCTGACGGTGGCGACATGTCTGTACACGGAAATATTGTGCCCGTTGGATGCTATGGACCGACACTACGCTCGTGGACTGTTCGAGCAAGAAATACACCGGGAGAAACTGAAGAATCACAATTTTTTGTTTGTTTGCCTGTTCATGTCTGCTGTCCTGGCACCATTGAAATTTCGTCGTCACAGTACCGTAGCACGACACTTGAGGAGCCCAAACAAAACGTCGCAGAACATTAGTTTTTTTGCGTTTCTAGGGGAATAGTGCTGTAACAGTCCATACTGAATGGAAGTGTGTGGCAATAATGGTATATAATACGGTATTAGCTGCCTCTGGCGCTTACGTTGTGCTCACACAGGTCTAAACGACGGAGGACTAAGCGGCATACCACTTCTGGCTGTGTCACGATGTGGTCTCTCGAGGTTGTAGGAGACTCAGGAGTATTGGTCGTTGGAAATTACATGGGCGACTTTTTTCACGAAAACGCCCCAGTTCATTCTGCAATGAAAAGAGCCGCGCCTGCAGTTTCTGAGGGCTACAAAATTTTGCATCGACCTCGTATTCTTCTGAAAAATGCATCCAGTGTGTTCCTGTTTCCTCAGATGAAGAAACATTTGCGTTGCTTGCATTTCTACGATGAGGACGTTGTTTTCAGGATGGAACATTTTCTGAACAGCCAAAGTGGTATAAGATCTGGGTCTGCATTAAGTCACCCACAGAGGAAATGTGTAGCACTGACGGGTAAATATGTTGAGAACGACTAACATCTACGAATTTCAAATCCATTTATATCGAGGCGATAATTAAAACTTATGACTGTCTTCATATGACACGAAATACAACCGAAAAAGAAATTAATATATTCAGCAATTAATACAAAAAGAGTGTTAATGATACTGAGTTTTTAAAGGTTGAATCTGGGAGTACCAGCAGCACCAGATACCACCACACGCACGACAAGCTGTCATTCAAGTGCAACTTCCAAATCGGAAATGTAAAAGTGAAATTAACCGGCACTATGAGTTCCTTCCCTGGTGGCGCAGTTACATTATTGCAGATTTTATTGTAAGAAATAGCTGTAACGGTTACCACAGAGACATCATAAGCAGGGCGATATTGTTTTCGATAGAGACACATTTGAACACGTTACAGCAGAGTCAGTGTTTGTAATGCATGAGATAAACCGCCAGCAAAGACCCAGAAAGCAACGCTTGGCTAGTTTCCAAGCTCTGAATCTTGGCAGTGGACGCGACGGAAGTAAATTGGGCCAGGAAATAAGGCAGTCGTAACTGCAAACTTAGATCGTTCCCTAGTGTCGCATCTCAGAATAAGTATAAATCTACGCCTTCGTCGCTGCGATCAGCTCTGGAGATAATAACTGAACCTATGTTTGTTTACGATAATGTGAAGCAGCTTTACTAATAAATGAGTTGTTATAGCTGTGGAACTACACACGACTGCCATTAAAATGAGTCTTATTTAGAGGTGACGTGTGACGTTTCCTGAATTCAATTCCGACTGCTTCCATGGATGAGTGTGCAAAGATCTAATTCCCTTCTTGCTGCGCCAGAAATATCTGGAGAAACTGTGGGAATTTTGAACAAACAATCACAGAGATCATTTCAGAAAGAATGGTAAATATTTTAGGAGGCTGTGGTACGACCAATTAATTAGTGTTGAAAATTTTAGAAACCTTATGCAGCAGCAGATATAGTGCTACAGTTGTTTGAATATCAGCTTATATCTAAAGGAAATATGACGAAAATCATAAGGAACACTCAGATAATTTTCTGAACCATTTTACTGACGCAAAAGAAAAACTAAACGTTGTAGTACTCCAACTATAAGCTACGAAAACATTTTCCTCTAATCTATTTAACGTAATCATAATGAATTTACAAGACGCCTGAAGCAGAAATTCTATAATTAGATAATGTTTTGAAATTTACGCGCAGAGCTCAACGCCAGCAGAGGATCTGCATAAAATTGATCATTAGGTGGTTAAATCAGTCTCGTGTTCGGAAGAAAATAGATTAATGGTTGCAAACACTAAATCTTCAATAGACATATTTATGATCTACCAGTTACGAAAGACTCGTACTTGGTAGATAGGACTATATATGTCTTTCAAGTACAGAGAATTCAGTGGAACGTTCACACTAAACATGAAATTAAATGTGTGGGAGAAATAAACAAATATGCAGCGTCTTCTGGGAAGCGTAGCAGATGGTCAGGTCCACGTAACACCGCTACTCAGTATAGTCCATTATTGAGTCAGCACAACTCCACTTTCACAAGTGCTTGATGCATGGTATCTACGCCAACAACCGTCCTACTGGTATAACACCCCTACTTCATACGCATCAATATTTCCGCTATCGGACATCCAAAGTCCCTGCACATTTTCTGCCTCTGATATTAATTGCCACAGGGAAACGAGAATTAATTGCGCCTCTGCTATAAATCTCGCTAACCTTTCTAAAGTTTTCGGGTAGATAATGGTCACGAGGGAGAAAAACGCCGTGTCAGCAGTCAAACAGCTGTACTCATCGTAAAATTTTAATTTTCCAGAAAGAATAATTACAGCTGAAATTCATCTCTAACGGATGTAATGGAAATAATCAGTTCGCTGAACCAGCATCTAGACCACGGTCTGCAACAAATAGTGTAAGTAATAGCATTTCACTTCTAAAAAAAATACCCTGTGGAAGAGTCGGGTATCAAATGTTTTAAAATGAACAGAAGAAACCTACTACCTAGATAAGCGTAAGGAGCACATTGAAAGCCAATAATTTTAACTAGCGCTATATTCAGTGTAGATCCAGATATGAACATATCTCCTGATATCGTATATGCTACGCTACATTGTTCAAGTGTGTCCGCATCAGTGGAGCCCAGTTTACAGCACATTATCAGATCGTATAACATGCATGCATTCATGCAGTAACATATCATTAAACCTGCACTATGAGGCTGATATAAAGTTAAAAATATTCGGTATCAAAATTCAATCTGTATTTATTTCTGGTTTCTTGGAAAGAGCAACCAACAACGAGTTTCTCGAAATTTTCCTCGCTTAGGCTCAAGCGTTTACCGGACAATACAATGGTAATATCCTGACTGACAGACTCGGCGCCCAGTCCAAACCGCTAGGGATAGAAACTTGAGAGGCTATCAATCATATAACACAGGCGTCTTTTAAGAAGACATTTTTCTATATATCACCCCTAAAGGGGTGAAATGGGGGTTGAAACGTTTTTTTTAAAAAAATGTCGCTTTTAAGGAAATTTTTGAGCTAGATCTACGAAAATTTATGTTTGGTTTTCCTATCAGAAACAAATATGTTTTTCAGCATTTTTAGAAATTTAACTCCTATGGGGGTGAAATAGTGGGCGAAACATTTTTACAAATACTATTTGTTATTACCGAATTACAAAAGAATTTTCAAAGCTGCATAAGTGGAAACTCGTATTTGACTTCTCGGTTACAAATAAGAAAAATAAAATACATGTATTCCACAGTTTTTCAAATTCAACTCCTGAGTTTGTGAAGTAGGGGATGAAACGTTTTGTGAAACATTTCATTGTGAAATCATTTTTAACGCTAAATCTATGACAATCAGAATTTGGCTCCTGGGTTATGAATAAAAATTACATATTTCACTGTTTTCGCCAATTCAACCCCTAAGGGGCTGATATAAGGGATGAAGGTTTTTATGAAAATATTTCGTTACCGCTTTATCAAAACATTTTTTAAGCAAAATGTAAGAAAATTGAATTGGATCTCTAAGGAGATCTGTGTTAGGGGATGATAGTTTCAAAGGAAAACCAATCACAAGAACTGAAAAGGTACGATTAACAAAGACCTCTCTGTCTCCAGCTACCAGCATTGCTTTTTGGTCAGAAGTACGTTCGGAAAAGACCATGCTTCTATGGCCTTAATTAGCTTGGAAAGTCCAGAAAATACTGCAATTTGTGAACGAAATAAAAATTTGTTAAAGGGAAACTAAAAAAATCTGTATACACCACAAAGGCTAAGCAAGCCAAGCAGCGGACGGTAAGATAGTTGTGCATAGGAAATGACCTTAGTACGTCAAAAGCAGTGACAGGTACATACTTAAGTGAAGGAATATCGAAAAAGGTCAGATCAAGTTGAAAAGATTCTGCATTTCTTCCACAATTTTTTTTTGTCTTCTTTATCAATTGAAAATCACCATTTGTCTGATAACTTGGTTCATCTAATCTTTTGTGGCAACACCCACTTCTCCGTAGGCTGGCTGCAATGTGCTTTCAACCTCTTCATTAACTGTCAGAGACTGTACCAGTTACCCGTGGCTTCCAACTTCGTTATTGGCGCAGGCAAACGCGTAAAATTTGATTAGATGCAAAACAAGAATTCTTCATATCTGTTTTCTTGAATGCCACTTCAACGTCCTTAATGCAAGCTGTATTTGTGGCACATAAAGTAACTACGGCTGAAAACCACAAAAATGAAATCAGACAGATGTTGTGTTACAGTCTCTTACCGACTTAATTTCATCAGAAATTCCACAGTAAAAGAAGGCAGCAAGTATCCAGGTACCTCATCCGCTTAAAATACACTATGTAATCAAAAGTATCCTGCCACCTGGCTGAAAATGACTTACTAGTTCGTGGCGCCCTCCTTCAGTGTTGGCCCACTCTTAGTCTTGATAACAGCTTCCACTCTCGCAGGCATACGCTCAATCAAGTGCTAGAAGTTTTCTTGGGGAATAGCAGCCGTTTCTTCATGGAGTGCTGCACTGACGAGAGCTATCGATGTCGGTCGGTAAGGCCTGGCACGAAGTCGGCGTTTATAGGATTCAGGTCAGGACACTGTGCGGGCCAGTCCATTACAGGGATGTTATTGTCGTGTAACCACCCCGCCACAGGCCATGCATTATAAACAGGTGCTCGATCGATCGTGTTGAAAGATGCAATCGCCATCCCCGAATTGCTCTTCAGTAGTGGGAAGCAAGAAGGTGCATAAAACATCATTGTAGGCCTGTGCGGTAAAACAACAAGGGTGCAAGCTCCCTCCTTGAAAAACACGACCATAACATAACACCACCGCCTCGAATTTTACTGCTGACACAACACACGCTGGCAGATGACGTTCACCGGGCATTCGCCATACCAACACCCTGCCATCGTGTCGCCACAGTGTGTACCTTGATTCATCATTCCACACAACGCTCTCCCACTGTTCAATATGTAAGTAGGCTGTTTAGGTTTTTATATTGGTAACGCCACGTAGCACTCTGTATAAAAATCACTGGTTGTGCTGTGTGTAGTCTGTGGCTGGTTTGCACTGTTGTTCGCTGTTGTAGTGTTGGGCAGTTGGATGTTAATAGCGCGTAGCGTTGCGCAGTTGGAGGTGAGCCGCCAGCAGTGGTGGATGTGGGGAAGTGAGATGGCGGATTTTTAAAAATGGATAATCTGGAGGTGTGTCCATCAGAAACAGTAGATTTGTAAGACTGGATGTCATGAACTGCTATATATATTATGACTTTTGAACACTATTAAGGTAAATACATTTTTTGTTCTCTATTAAAATCTTTCATTTGCTATCTATGCCTATCAGTAGTTAGTGCCTCCCGTAGTTTGAATCTTTTATTTATCTGGCAGTAGTGGCGCTCGCTGTTTTGCAGTAGTTCGAGTAACGAAGATTTTTGTGAGGTAAGTGATTTGTGAAAGGTATAGGTTAATGTTAGTCAGGGCCATTCTTTGGTAGGGATTACTGAAAGTCAGATTGCGTTGCGCCAAAAATATTGTGTGTCAGTTTAAGCACAGTCATGTATAATTTTTCTAAGGGGACGTTTCAAATAGTCCAATGTTCACGCTCCTTACACTACCCGAGGCGACGTTTGGCATTTCCCGACGTGACGTGAGGCTTATGAGCAGCCGTTCGACAATGATATGAAAGTTTTCTCACCTCCCGCCTAACTGTTACAGTACTTGCAGTGGATCCTGATGCAGTTTGGAATTCTTGTGTGATAGTCTGGATAGATGTCTGCCTATTGCACATTACGACCCTCTTCAACTGTCGGCGGTTTCTGTCAGTCAACAGACGAGGTCGGCCTGTATGCTTTTGTGCTACACGTGTCCCTTCAAGTTCCCACTTGACTATCTCATCGGAAACAGTGGACCTAAGGATGTTTAGAAGTGTGGAAATGTCGCACACAGACGAATTACACAAGTGACACCCAATTACCTGACGACGTTGGAAGTCCGTGAGTTCCGCGGTGCGCCCCATTCTGCTCTCTCATGATGTCTAATGACAACTGAGGTCGCTGATATGTAGTACCTGGCAGTAGGTGGCAGCACAATGCACCCAGTGGGGGTATCCAAATACTTTTGATCACATAGTGTACGACTAAAAACCACAACAAACAAAACCAGCAGATGTTTTGTTACCGGCTCTTACAGACTTATTTTCATCAGAATTACCTCAGTAAAAGAAGGCGGCGTGTATCCAGGTATCTCATCAGCTTAGAGTAGGTTGTGACGTGAAGAACTAAATGTGGCATTGCATCTCTAAATGGGATTACACGGAAAAGTTCTTTCAAGAGTACCTCTAATACGAAAAAATGTCAGCGTATGACTTAAAGCAGCCACAATTATTATCAAACGTTATGTGCGTCTATATAATTTGTTTGTAGAGAGTATCAGTGTATTCACATAGTCGTATTTTAGACGTATTGCATCAGATAAACGCGCAAGGCTGTTAACGTTAGGATAATTTATTTTAATTGCGTTCTCGTCCATTATAATTTACTGGGCAATACCGCTTAGCAACAATTGGATCCTTTTTCTCTTTAAATTTACTATCATAAAATGTAGTAACTTCTACTGGCATCTGAAATATTGCGGAAATAGAAACTGCTATTGGCATGCGGTTGTCACAGAATTGATTGGTAGTCAGGTGCTCGTATTCTTAGTCAATCAACAGATTGTAGTAACACTGCGAAAGCGTATTTCTTATTCAAACAAACACTTTTGAAATGGAAAAGTAACTATTGACGTTAACAAACTAAAATTAGTTTTAAGAAATGAAGGTAAGATGCGTTGAGGGTCCGTTGTTGAAGCCTCCAACACTAAATATTTTGTAAGAAGGTCTGTGGAAGTCACTTGGATTATTATAATACTAATAAATCGTCATTGATACGATTATTCTAGGTTAAGCAAACTTTTCTAAGGAGTCAAGAGAGTCTCACAGTTCAGGGCATAGCTCGAAACAGAAAGAGGGGCGGAAATGCTAACTATGTAACAGTTATGGAGAAAGGTAAAACTGAAATCGTGGAACAAGGTAATATTCAGGTTTTTCTCATATAGTTTTTCACTATCACAAGTAAACACAGACAGACAAATACAGCGCTGTAGAATTTGTAATGCATATATGTATGCCACTAATGAAATATTTTCGGTAATAATAGAAATCAAGTGCGGAAGGAAATTACTAGAGATGGAAGTAAATCATACTAAAATGAAAGCAAACGAACTACAAAGGGCTTAAAAACATTTCATGTACTAATAATCTTTTAGCAGGTATCAGAAGAAACTGAAATTGGCAGCCAATCCTGAAAGAAGAAAACTTATTACTTGTTAGCTTGGACACTATCGAATTTTTTTCTTTAGAAACTAAAATGACGACAATAAACGGGCCGGCGCGCAATGCAACTTAAGCCATGAATATGAAAACAAGAATTTTATGTAACATTTATACTACTGTCAGTATAAGCACTAATCAAATTTGTTTTCAGACGAAAAGACAAGAGAGAACGTATGTTGAACCATATTCCATAGTGAATAAAACAACGGAACAGCTATCTTTACCAATCCCCTTACCACAATCCATATCCTGTAGAAAGATGTATCTAGTTCATGTGTAGTATAGATCCCTGTGTGTTTTGTGGTAGTTAGGGAGATGGTAGGATAGTATCTCCATTCCCCAACAAAAGTCCACTTCTGATTCTACAAATCATTGTTAAGATTTTTAGTGAATGTGCGCCAAATACTGCCTGTGCATACCAATAATTTCTTGCATGTAGCAGCCTCAAGCAGCATATCCTGCATCCATATATATACAAAGCATTTATTATGCAACATAATATTTTTGTGTCATTTTTGTGTACAACATTGCAACATGCAAAGCATTTCTTTGGCAATACAATTTTTTGGTGTTATTTTTGTGTATAACACTGTATAAGGCAGTGTTTATATTATAAGGAAACACTAACTGTGCAGAATTTCTTAATATTTTATATGTTTACCTTAACAACCTTCATGAGCAGATATCTTAATCAGTAACTAAACAGTTCTCATAATGGCACACATTTGAGTTACATGTACAATAATTTTAGATTCATGTTAATATATTTGTGTCTCATATGAAACAATTAATAAAATTTTATTAATATAAACTGCATGTGCAGTCACTTACTTACCTATCTTCAATTATGTTTAGAGGAATATGTAAAAACGTTTTTGTAAAGTTGTTACGATAATTATTTTCTGTCTGTTACAGTACTATATAACTGCTATTTGTCAGGGCACAAACAAATTACAAAATGCACATGCACACGTGATGGCTGCAACAACGATGTCACTTTCAATGATCGCAGAAGCCTAGGAGATCTGTCATAATGAAGGACGTCTGCAGTAAATACCTGTTCTTAAGTGGCAATCAGCGACCAATGCTGAGCCTTGCCTTCGAGAACCACAATCACACAGTGCTGTTTCACTGAAAGGACACTGACAATACAAGCCACTGTGTCAAAAATGCTTAACTTGGCCTTCGAGAGCCACAATTCCACAGTGATGTCTCAGTGAAAGGAGAACGACAATACAAGCCCCTGTGTTACCAAATACGCAGTTTCTCCAAGTAACGGTGTCAGTGAGATTGACACTGTACACACCGCTGCGTGATTTTACTACATTATACGTTTCTACATTGAGGTATTAGTGAGATTAAACGCACCTTTACATATAGTTCATAACGTTTCTTCTCCTCTCCTATTTCTACAAGTGTGCAAAGTGCAAAACAATACTAAACTCCCTGTGCAGGGACATTCCCATTTTACAGAACAATAACACACTAGATGTTTTTCATTTTATAATTTTAAACTTTACAGTTTGAAATTTTTTATGTTCGAAAATGTGCCTAATTATTTTTTTTAAAGGCTCACTAAATGGTAACAAGATAACTGAACCAATGATGGACAATCGTTTTAACATTAATAGAACTTCTAGAACTTCTATATTTTATGTATTTTGTTTAAATATTTGAATTAAGAATGTTTAACTTCTTTTGTTCTATTTGTACGTAACCCCTTTCAAATTCTTAAAGAAGTCACAGCAAGGCTATGTAGGGAATGTGTCAGAGCTCTCCATTACATAAAACAATACGTCCAACTTAACGCTATTCTTTGCATTGTGTAAGCACTCAGCTTTCGTTAGTAACAATCTGAGGGCGAAACATGGGAACGTGATTCTAGCCATTGTTCTGAAACGAGGTCTCTCTGTGAGAGTGGAAGTAGTAGTGCCGGTCGATAGCTCAGAGACAGAAGAAGTTTCACACTGGCCTCACGTCTGTGATGACAAATCTTACCACACTCGAGGCCTGATTTCATTTATGTAGCCAGGAGAGATTTAGATGGCTTAACTACGCTTGAAGATGTAATTAAAGGTAAAATTCACAAACGTAGCGCAAAAGCAACTGCATGGTTAGGGTCATGACTGTTAATCTGAGTTAGCAATTAGCCCATGTTTTGCTTGTCAGTGAAAGAAGTCTCCTTATCCTCCAAATAATAACAATTGTTCTCCATATATATATATATATATATATATATATATATATATATATATATATATATATATATATATATATATATATGTTAATTTGAAATTGAAATAATTTTTTAATCTGGCACTCAACCATTATTAACCATTATTCACACATATATCATTTGTCATTGTCATTATTAATATTCGTTCATGTTGATTCTGAAGTTTGAAATAGACTTAATTAATGAAATCCCTTCTCGAAAGTTATATAGTAGTTAACAAGATCCAAGCAAACTCCTTTTTATTAAATTCGTTCTTAGTAAAGTAAGCTTTAGCCGCTGCTGCTGCATGCTGGAGTGCATTGCTGTCAGCCACATGCAAAAAGGCAGTCATCTAAAGAGGTGAGTAGAAAACTTAGTGCAAAAACAGAGACACTGACACACCACATCTTGTCAGGTACTCTAGTCCAGAAAATTACACTGCACGCTGCATATACGTTACATGGAGCGACACGTGTCTGAGGTATCAGATGTTGTAAACACATGGGTGCAATGTGATAAACTTGTTATGTGTTCCCAGAAATTAAATATCAGTGGATTAAGGTCCGGTGAACGTGGAGGCCAGAAAATTGGACCTGCGCAACCAATCCACTTTCCTCGAAAAGCATCTTTTAAATAGCTACACATACTCATTTCAAAGTGTGGTGGTGAACCATCATGCTGAAACCATAGCTGTCGCCGAATACCAAGTGGAAAGTTTTCTAATGCGTCAGGCAAGGTACTATAAAGACACTTACGATACAGGAAAACATTCAACTTGTTCAGCAATGGGCAAGTGCTTAAAGGTATTCTTCTTACCGATTCTGGTTCACAGTTTTACATCAAAGCCTGTATAAAAATCACGTTTATGGGTGACATGTGTTGTGATCACTAACAGCTGTTGAGGGGTTGAAAATATCTTCAGGAGTAAAGCGCTTCGTCTGTCCCTATCACGTTACTTATAAAATGTTGGTTATCTTCCACTTGTAAGAGGTCCATGATCAAGGAATTTGTTGCTAGTGCACTCGAGCAGATGTAATTTCGATGGATTGCTCACTCGTTGCCTGCGATACGTAAGCTATAAGAGAATCTCAGACCAGAGAGCAATGTTGTCAGCAGTAGGAACTGTGTAGCACTAGGAGTAAGTAGTAGCTAGCGGTCTGGTGTATCGTGTTGGCTGGGCCGGTCGCGGGGAGCGATGGCGAAGCCTGAGCGATATAATATAAGGTAAAAGCAGCCTCGCGCATATGTACTATTATGTCAAGCCCCATGTAAATGTTTTTAAAAAATCTCTTAATAATAATCTTTCTTATAAAAAATTAACTTTTGATAATCATTCATCTCAATTTAAAGAACTTGGCTCTGAGCACTATGGGACTTAACTGCTGAGGTCATCAGTCCCCTAGAACTTAGAACTACTTAAACCTAACTAACCTAAGGACATTACACACATCCATGCCCGAGGCAGGATTCGAACCTGCGACCGTAGCGGTCGCGCGGTTCCAAACTGTAGCGCCTAGAACCGCTAGGCCACTTCGGCCGTTAAAGAACTTACTAATTTCTCCAATCCATGGTCATCCCGATTATTCTAAAGAAAAATCAGTTGTTTCTTTCTATACATGACAAATCTATCGGCCAGCACTGCACGGGGCTGTGACAGAAAAATTTCTTATAGGAGCAGATATATACGCGTTATCTGGCGCCCTTATTGAGGTAAGAATTTTCAATTTATTCAGACTGATCTTTCAGGGCCATCACGCAGCGCTGCTGACGTCCAAAATACACCAGTTTAAATTCACAGTCATTATTGAAAGGTTATAAGTGAGAGACAGTTTTATTGAGAAGTTACATTGTATTATTGTTAGGTTAACGAAATTTTACTGTTGGGAGGTTTTGGAGTGTATCTGTTGGAAGGTTACGCTGAATGTGAATTATATACTTATATTTTTTTACTGTTGGCATGTCACACTAAATCTGAATGATATATAATATTATTTTACTGTGGGGAGGTTACACTTGTCGACAACCAGCCAGGATCGTATTTTTGTGAATTTCTGAGAAGTCTAAATCCACATGACTACTCTGCAATTCACATTTAAGTGCTTGGCAGAGGGTACATCGAACCACAATCATACTATCTCTCTATCATTCCACTTCTGAACAGCGCGCGGAAAAACGAACACCTAAACCTTTCTGTTCGAGCTCTGATTCCTCTTATTTTATTTTAATGATCATTCCTACCTATGTAGGTTGGGCTCAACAAAATATTTTCGCATTCGGAAGAGAAAGTTGGTGACTGAAAGTTCGTAAATAGATCTCGCCGCAACGAAAAACGTCTTTGCTATAATGACTTCCATCCCTACTCGCGTATTATATCTGCCGCACTCTCTCCCCTATTATGTGATAATACAAAAAGAGCTGCCCTTTTTTGCACCCTTTCGATGTCCTCCGTCAATCCCACCTGGTAAGGATTCCACACCGCGCAGCAATATTCTAACAGAGGACGAACGAGTGTAGTGTAAGCTGTCTCTTTAGTGGACTTGTTGCATCTTCTAAGTGTCCTGCCAATGAAACACAACCTTTGGCTCGCCTTCCCCACAATATTATCTATGCGGTCTTTCCAACTGAAGTTGTTCGTAATTTTAACACCCAGGTACTTAGTTGAATTGACAGCCTTGAGAATGGTACTATTTATCGAGTAATCGAATACCAACGGATTTCTTTTGGAACTCATGTGGATCACCTCACTCTTTTCGTTATTGAGCGTCAACTGCCACCTGCCACACCATACAGCAATCTTTTCTAAATCGCTTTGCTACTGATACTGGTCTTCGGATGACCTTACTAGACGGTAAATTACAGCATAATCTGCGAACAACCTTAGAGAACTGCTCAGATTGTCACCCAGGTCATTTATATATATCAGGAACAGCAGAGGTCCCAGGACGCTTCCCTGGGGAACACCTGATATCACTTCAGTTTTACTCGATGATTTGCCGTCTATTACTACGAACTGCGACCTTCCTGACAGGAAGTAGTCAGTTATATATCTGCTCTTATTTACCTAATATTTAATGGAGTTTGCATCTGGCGCAAAGCATTTACTAACTTGTCACTCTTTCTTTCACAGATCATCGGCAATTGATTGCTCTTTGTTGTAATTGTATTTGTTCCATTTTTTATTTGTCTTTGTTAGATTTTATGCTTAACTTGGATTTGTGAAAATGCCGCGAAAAACTGTTAACAGTACATCGCGATGTGCAATGAGTGAAAAAGCCGACTCGAATAATTTGACCGATAATATTAGCGACACTCAGTGTAATAGTGATAATCCTCTAATTACAGATAATCAGTGCGTACCGACCACTAGTAATGATTTTAATCCTAATGATGGACAAACTAATTCAATTATGTTCACACTAAATTTAACGACAATTGATGACGCGGCACGTTCCGTTACAATGAACGCTGCCCAGTTTGACACAACTGATTTGCAAAATTTACGTAGCGAACAGATAATTGTTTCTAACGAAGGTGAATAATGTACTCAAAATATGTCAGATTTATTTGATTCCGATGTAGTGACCAACAGTGCACATCGGATTGGCAAACCTTTTTGTGAATCAGACAATGATCAAATGGTTACACAAAACGTGACACGTGCAGATACAGCATCACACAGCACAGAGAATACAGCAGCTAATTTTGGCATGGATCAAGTTATGGCATTATTGCTACAACTTAATGAAAATCTCAAACAACAACTTAATGAAAATCTCAAACAACAACTTAATGAAAATCTCAAACAGCGGAATGAAATACTAGACAACCATTTCAAACAACTTAATGAAAATCTCAAACAGTAGAATGAAAAACTAAGCAACAATTTCAAACAAATTAATGAAAAACAAGACAACAATTATAAACAACTTAATGAAAATCTCAAACAGTTGAACGAAAAACACGACAACCTTCATTAATAGAACAAACATGACAGGTAGATCAAACAAACTAATGAGAACTTTAAACAAAGTAATGAAAAACTTGACACCCCTATTAAACAGCTTAATGAACAGAAAACAGCCAATTCCGTGCAATGTAATGAAACTAAAGAGCAGTTTTGTGAAGAAATTAAGGCTTGTGCTTGGAATAGTAGTGAAGAGTTACGTAGTACACGTGCAGCCACACGAAAAGCACTTAGAGATGAAATTAGTGCAGTCGCTAAACAATGTTCTGAAAACGCGACGAGTTTAAATAAATGTCAGCAGAACTTTCACACACTCTGGACGCGAAAGTCGATAAGAGATTTGAACAACAGAACAGCCAAATTGACGAACGTTTTAAAGTGACAGAAATTAAAAATGTTTCAGTCTCTAACACGTCACAGCATATGCCACATCTTGAACATTTGTCACACTCACACAACCAGTGTAACTTAGGTAATTTAGAGAGAGTACGTGTCTTAGATTCCGAACAGTCACTGACAAACCGATTATCATACAATCCTGAACCAGTTCAGACATTCAGAGACGATAATTATGATTATAAGCACTTTCTATCCGTCAGAAACTTTAACGTATTTAAGAATGACAGAACACAGATACACTCTTTGGACTGGATACAACGATTTACTTTTGAATTTTCGCTGGAATTGCCTGTAATGCAGAAACTAAAATTTATTTGCAGCGCGTGAGTGACCTCAGGGGATTCATTACACTTCGATGAATATGTGCCGTAGCGTGCACAGGGCCCCGAGCTGTAGTAGTGCTATTTCTTTTTTAGTTTTCTGCGCTGCTGCCTACTCTTTTACTATCCTTTACGTCTATCAATACAGCTCTTGAACTATCGATCTATATAGGATTAGAAATGAGTAAGGAAAACCTGATATGACGAGTTTTACCTGAAAGTGACAGTTTTCATTAGACATTCCCGAGATGACAAGAAATACCAGCATAATTTTAATAAGTGACAAAATTTTAATTATCAGTATCGTCAAAATTATGAGCAACATCAAACACATTTTTGGTAACAATAGAGGTTTTTCACCACAACAGCAACAAAACCAGCCGGTTAGCATACCTAACCAACAATGTAATGTACAATGTCAACCAAGCTTTAATGTTTCAAGGAAATCACTACGTACAGAAAACACATCATTTCACCTCCTATCGCAATGCGCCGTATAGCAATGATTATTATGACAGACGTAAAAGTAATGAGCACATTTTTCAGCGTAACAGTCGGTCTTATCAGCAGCAGAGTCAACCACAACAACAGATTATTATGCATGAACCAGACAGTCAGTATCATCCCGAACCTAATACGTGAGGAAGAAATAACAGATCAATACAAATAGTCGATATGCCACAGCATCCTCCCGCAAATAATAGCACGTCAGAAAGAATTTGACTAGGTACAGTACAGGTTGCATCCTCCAGCAACGTAAGCAATACTTTTGATACACAGAATCTCGTTCACGAAAATGTTATTACTTTTGACGACATCCGAGACACACAATTTTCATGAAAAACCAGTTATTCAAAAATCCATTTCCCACCCTGTCATTGAAGTAAAGACTGGATCATCCTTATTTTCAGCAGTAATCGATTCTGGATCACTTATGTCAGTTATAAATGAATAAACTTTCAACGAATGTAACAAAGAGAAAACTTATCCTACGTTACCATTAGGCAAAACTAAAGTAAAAGGAGCAATATCTGGTAAAGGACTAGATGTAAAATTAAGACACACTTATTGTTTTGTATTGCAGGTCATACGTTCCACTCAAATTTTGGAATGTTCCCTTATTGGCAACAGACGTTATTTTAGGTACGAATTTTTTGGTACAACACGACGCAATTATTGACTTTCAAAATTCCTGTTTAATGTTAAAGGATGAAAATGTACAACTGGCATTAGAATTTCAGCACTCTTTAACTGCAGAAGAACAAACAATTAATCGGACAGAGGTCATTTCTGCATCACGTAACGTAAACTGTCATTCCACGTTGTTCACAGATACGTATGCACACAACTACAATACATCAGACGAAGCCGACTATGACGTTATGCAAATGATTTCTGTGAAAGTAAAGCAGAGCAACGCAAATACAGACGACGAACGTACTCAGCTAAGCAAAATTCTTTTACAGCAAGCTCCAGTTTTTGACAACGTCCCTGGTACTATGTCCGGTTTCATGTATGAATTTCAAGTTAAACAGCATGACACATATAAAGCTAAACATTATCCTATTCCTTATATCCACAGAGAACAAGTTAAGAAAGAATTACAAGCTATGCTTGACCAAGGAATTATTGAACCGGTAGTTAGTCCGTACATAAACCCGCTCCATATTGTTAAGAAAAAGGATGGTTCACTTCGCCTCGTACTTGATTCGCGTCACATCAATGACATTATTATTAATGAAACAGATGGCCCACCGACACTAGAAGAACTTTTACAGAAATTTCATGGTACTGCTATTTATTCCACATTAAATTTGAAATCGGGATTTTGGCAAATTCAGCTCCATCCCAACTGCAGAAAGTACATAGTATTTCTCTGTTTTGGTGATGGTTATCAATTTTGCAAATTACCGTTAGGTTTAACAATTTATTCAGCAGCGTTTATTCGCGGTTTGAATATTATACTTCCGACAGAACTGAAAGACAGCATCACAACGTATGTAGACGACATCCTAATTGCAGAAGCTAACTGGTCTGAACACAATTTGATTCTTGAACAACTGTCGCAAACTCTTCGTGCACAGTGACTCACAGTTAATCTTAGCAAATCGCACTTTCGCAAAACTTCCATAAAATTTCTTGGACATGTAATTTCAGCAGAAGGTATTGCGCCTGACCCGGAAAATCTTCAAGCCTTGCGTGACATTACTGTTACAACGACGAAGAAACAACTACGCATCTTTTTGGGATAAATTAACTTTTTCCGTAAATTTATTCATTACTCTGCTTTAGACAACCCTAGATTATGCCAATTGATGGGTATAAACGCTATTTGGTCCTGGGATAGCCAAGCACAGTCTGCGTTTGTTGATCTGAGACATGTCTTGTTAAATGCACCACTTTTATCACACCCAGATCCTACCAGAAATTTTTCCATTGCCTCATACAGTTCTAACACCGCTTTAGGCGTACACGTTTTTCTGCAAATTGAAGAAGATGGTTCTATAGTAATTAAAAACATCGCCTTAGCAAGTCGCATTCTGTCACCTGCTGAACGCAATTATTCTGTTACACATTATGTGTTATATGGGCATTTACGAGATTTAGGCATTTTCTTTATGGAAGACGTACTACCGTATATACAGATCATAGAGCTATTCAGTTTTTACTTTCCGCTAAATATACACACGGCAGGTTAAGCAAATGGAAACTTTATTTACAGGAATTTAACTTTACAATTGTTCATATTCGCGGTACACAAAATGTTGTAGCAGACGCACTATCCCGTTCTCTCAGCAACAACCAGTAAGACATCGCAACCAACTCACGCCAACCAACTCTAAATCGCGACAGGCAAATGCCTGGATGGTTGCTTTGAAGGGCCACTGCCGATTTCCTTACCCAATCTTCCCTAAACCGTTGGGATCGATGAACTCACTGTTTTGTCCCCTCCTCCAAATCAACCACACAACCAACCAACCTTTCTACTCCACATTTGGAAGTGCAACAATTCTGAGATCTATGCTTTTAGTTTCACCAAGATTTATATACACTGGATCTATCCCTCCGCCGACCATTCCATTTTCGGTTTCTTCTTATTTTTTCTGCAGTCATTTTAGTTTAGCTTCCCTACATTTCTTATTGATTTCACTTCTACGCGGGTTACGATGCTGTATTCCTGCAAATTTCTGAATATATTTTGTATTTCATTTGGAGCATTTCTTCTGTTGCACAAGGCTCTTTCACCTTTGTTTTCTTTGTATCTTGTTTCCACCCAGTTCCGGTGATGGTCCTTTTCGTCACTGCACCATCCTCTTCTAGCGAACTGTAGCATGATATTCACTGAGAGAACTTCACACACATCGTCACCAAGCCTCAGTGCTTCAGTAGCCCACCCTCTTACACGATTCTCTTGAATGTCGGCCTACAGTTCACCGTTGCGACATTGTGATCTGCGTTGTACCGTGGTCTACGGGTGTAAACATTGGCCAAATACATTCAGATCTCAACTTTCTCGACTTTCGCAGTCGAGAACAGGTACCTAAACTAGGCAGACAACACGCGCAAAACTAAGAAGTGGTAGCAACATGTCATATTGAAATCATTATTTCTTAGGAAACTTTGATGTAGGTGGTGGTGGTTAGTGTTTAACGTCCCGTCGACAACGAGGTCATTAGAGACGGAGCGTAAGCTCGGGTTAGGGAAGGATTGGGAAGGAAATCGGCCGTGCCCTTTCAAAGGAACCATCCCGGCATTTGCCTGAAACGATTTAGGGAAATCACGGAAAACCTAAATCAGGATGGCCGGAGACGGGATTGAACCGTCGTCCTCCCGAATGCGAGTCCAGTGTGCTAACCACTGCGCCACCTCGCTCGGTTTGATGTAGGTACCGTTGTGTGACGAAGGTACTACATACCTGATACGATATAAGACAGGTCCTGGTGGCCCTAGTTAAATCAGTTTTGTGACTGGGGTCAGCACAGCTGCTCCATACGTCATCATTGTCAGCCATATAGTGCAATATCTGAAGACGGCCTGGTATTAGAGGCCGAAACCAGTCACATGTTTAGGAAATGATTGTGCAACAAAGACTGTTTTTTCTAATTTTATCACTATTTAGGTTTTCCGTAGTTTCTCTAAAATGCTTGGGGAAAATGCTTGGATGGTTCCTTACGAGGCGTGCAGTTGATATTCTTCATCTTCCAATACAAGTGTGTGCTCCATACATGTCGAGCTGGTCGCTCACAGAATTTTAGACCACAGTTATCCCTCATTCTTTCATGTCTTACAGAAGGTGATGGTGATATTAACAGGTGAACCCTGAATGGGCTGTACCTTATGAGTAGCGATCCGCTACGTAAACTGTGTTCTTTCGTTTGACGTCTGAAGTACATAAATTACCCTCCATCGCTGTGTGAAGTACACTGCGCTTGTCTGTTATCGCAGCGGCTAGACATGTGAGTAGGCGCTGATCAGCAACGCAAAATAGATGCCTTACACCAGAAAGGCTAGTTCTGCTGCTGCGACAGTCCCCCAGCAGCACACAGAAGGATTCATGAGGAAGATAAATGAAAACAAGTTATTGACAATAGCTTCGACTTATGGTGTTGACGAGGTCCTTTGCACCCTATTCTGGTTATGGTAAACAATTATTAGACTTACTTAATGTTGCTAATACTTATGGAGTTGTTCGAAACAAATAAATGTGTGTGTGTGTGTGTTTTAATCACCACACTAGCCACTTTTGCAATGCAAATGTGATATGATTTCCATCATTTTATCAGCTGTGAGCAAAAGGCTAACACGCCGCCGCCCTTCTGTTCCTCGTTCCTAGAAAGTCGACGCTTGTCTCTCGCAAATAAACGATTTAGTTTATCTCAGACAGCTATACACTTCAGTTCCTTCCATCACATACGCATATATAGATTTTTAATACTTCTCTGCTACAAGGGACTACATTTGGCAACAAATAAATTGTACATACACTCCTGGAAATGGAAAAAAGAACACATTGACACCGGTGTGTCAGACCCACCATACTTGCTCCGGACACTGCGAGAGGGCTGTACAAGCAATGATCACACGCACGGCACAGCGGACACACCAGGAACCGCGGTGTTGGCCGTCGAATGGCGCTAGCTGCGCAGCATTTGTGCACCGCCGCCGTCAGTGTCAGCCAGTTTTCCGTGGCATACGGAGCTCCATCGCAGTCTTTAACACTGGTAGCATGCCGCGACAGCGTGGACGTGAACCGTATGTGCAGTTGACGGACTTTGAGCGAGGGCGTATAGTGGGCATGCGGGAGGCCGGGTGGACGTACCGCCGAATTGCTCAACACGTGGGGCGTGAGGTCTCCACAGTACATCGATGTTGTCGCCAGTGGTCGGCGGAAGGTGCACGTGCCCGTCGACCTGGGACCGGACCGCAGCGACGCACGGATGCACGCCAAGACCGTAGGATCCTACGCAGTGCCGTAGGGGACCGCACCGCCACTTCCCAGCAAATTAGGGACACTGTTGCTCCTGGGGTATCGGCGAGGACCATTCGCAACCGTCTCCATGAACCTGGGCTACGGTCCCGCACACCGTTAGGCCCCAACATCGTGCAGCCAGCCTCCAGTGGTGTCGCGACAGGCGTGAATGGAGGGACGAATGGAGACGTGTCGTCTTCAGCGATGAGAGTCGCTTCTGCCTTGGTGCCAATGATGGTCGTATGCGTGTTTGGCGCCGTGCAGGTGAGCGCCACAATCAGGACTGCATACGACCGAGGCACACAGGGCCAACACCCGGCATCATGGTGTGGGGAGCGATCTCCTACACTGGCCGTACACCACTGGTGATCGTCGAGGGGACACTGAATAGTGAACGGTACATCCAAACCGTCATCGAACCCATCGTTCTACCATTCCTAGACCGGCAAGGGAACTTGCTGTTCCAACAGGACAATGCACGTCCGCATGTATCCCGTGCCACCCAACGTGCTCTAGAAGGTGTAAGTCAACTACCCTGGCCAGCAAGACCTCCGGATCTGTCCCCCATTGAGCATGTTTGGGACTGGATGAAGCGTCGTCTCACGCGGTCTGCACGTCCAGCACGAACGCTGGTCCAACTGAGTCGCCAGGTGGAAATGGCATGGCAAGCCGTTCCACAGGACTACATCCAGCATCTCTACGATCGTCTCCATGGGAGAATAGCAGCCTGCATTGCTGCGAAAGGTGGATATACACTGTACTAGTGCCGAAATTGTGCATGCTCTGTTGCCTGTGTCTATGTGCCTGTGGTTCTGTCAGTGTGATCATGTGATGTATCTGACCCCAGGAATGTGTCAATAAAGTTTCCCCTTCCTGGGACAATGAATTCACGGTGTTCTTATTTCAATTTCCAGGAGTGTAGTTCCAATCCCTTGGTTCCGACAAGAAGTTTTGTAAGGATTCCCTATATTTCATTATTAATGCCAGACTGGTAACCCGCCTCCCCCCCTCCCCCCAAAGAGTCTCAGTTAGAACACACTTCTCTCATACTACTACATCTTCGGTAGTTGCTACGAGGAAACTCAACTCAATAATGGAACGGATCTCAGTCTGACGAATGGAGAACATAGCTCCAGAAATTAAAATCAATTGAATCTCCAGTTCGAACCGAAATTTACGAGAGATTTCCCTCAGTTACAAGGCGAATTCCGGAACTGAAAACGACCTTCCAGGTATTCGTAACTGGGAACTTTTCTGCCCCACTGTGAATTCAGAAAGAACCGACTCTCAAGGACTCCAAACGTAAACAGCTATAAACTTTATTCACATAAACTTACACTAAACTTTTATATTTTTACAGAGGGCCAGTGTAACACAATAAAAACGGATCCACCACATACATCCCACATCTCCCACCGTCACCTACCGCCTCCCCACCCAAACCATACATGACCAAGGTTTTCAGAAGGTTTTTCTTAGCTGTAATGGGGTATCAGATATTTTGTTGACACTTTAAGAAGTCGGAACTGCAACAATTCATTTTGCCTATAAGGATAGAGAAGGGCCGGCTGATGTGGCCAAGCGGTTCTAGGCGCTACAGTCTGGTACTGCACGACCGCTTCGGTCGCAGGTTCGAATCCTGCCTCGGGAATGGATGTGTGTGATGCCCTTAGGTTAGTTAGGTTTAAGTAGTTCTAAGTTCTAGGGGACTGATGACCTCAGAACTTTAGTCACATAGTGCTCAGAGCCATTTGAACCATTTTTGATAGAGAAGGGAATTACAGTCGTCGTACGTGCCCTGGGATTTCACGTACTTTTCTGGAACATATTATGCCAAAACTCAATTAAAAATAAATCCCATACCCCACATCTTATCAAGCCGTTGGGCAGGTTTGCCATAGTTGTAAGGGAAATACAGGAAATGGAAATCCCCTTTGAGTTAGCCTCCATTCGCTTCTCTTCGCATCATTTCAAACTCACTCCGTATTTAAATGGGAAGACACTAAGTTGGACAGAATTTTAATAACCCATTCTGCCTTTGTTGGTAGTGGAAATAAAAGTTCAAATTTACACAGACTTGGCATTCTGTCTTAGGGTAACACAGTGATTCTTTTGTAACTAAATAGTGCTACTGTATTTTTCAGTATTGATTCACACCCATGATATCGTAATTGGTTGTGTCTTCTCAGCAATTCACAATACGATCTGCTTAAAAACTATCATTGCCAAGGCGTCTAACCTGATAACACAATATGACAACGAAAATATAAATTTCATGAAATTAACCATTATCAGTTCACCTGTGTCATTAACGAATGTTACTAGCACGCACTAATGGCGTTGTAGGGTGACTGGGAGTGCAAGTGTGGTATCGATAGCTACGATGCCACGGCTTAGATACCAATTAAGTTGGCACTACGACACCGACACCGATGACAGCACCCTGTAGCCGGCGCTGGAGAGCTCTACGAGCATCGCTACAGATTCACCGCACTCCATCAGGTGCAGGCAGCCAGGAAATTTCGCTTCAACTTTGCTCTACATACGACGGGTCTCAGACTTCGCATCTGTACGAAGTTACGTATTCTTCTTGCTCCAGTAAACCACTTTTACTCACTGCAGTACCGACGTAAGTTTCCTGCTCCGACTCCTACCCACGCGCCGCCTTCCAGGCGGGATATGAATTTTTTTTTTTTGCATCTCCTATCATTTCCTTTTTTGCTCATATGCGAATATAATGATTAGAGACGCTAGGAGATTTTTTAAATGTAATTTACTTTTTTACTGAGAAACGTTTTTGCTAGCAGCCATATTTGTCGAGGTATTCGAAAGAAACATAAACAAGCGACTTTTAAACCCCAAACCTCAACGCTCACACCCCCGCTCAGTATTCTCTGTCCTAATTTTCCTTCATTCACTGGACTACCAGTGGTCTGGAACCTTCCACCTAATCACTCTTCTGTACACATCTCGTTAGAGAACCTCTGCTTAAGGTGTTCGGAAATCTTTGCTAGAATCACCAATGACAATGAAGGTGTGATGCAGACCTGAAGGAGTATTCAGGCAGCTCAAAGGTTAAGGCCTCTGTGGGCGAGAAATAGAAAGTGAGGACTCGAGAGGCGGTTTGGCTCAAATTTTCCTTGACCAAAACACATTTAAATGAATTTTTACCACACAGAAAAAAATCACACACATCGAGGAGGGTGAATCGCAAAGTACTCGAAGGTTTCAGAAAACCTCTGATAAGTCGCATTCTCACTGTGAACAACAGCAGAAGAACTTTATCGATATATTTAGAAACATTCATAAAATAGGAATAGCTAAATTAACAAGCCAAAGACTTAGAAAACTAATTAAGCGGCTAGTACTATACATTTCTCAGCACGAGAATACTACGTTGAAGTTAATGGGTAGCATGGAAGTTATAGAACTTGTGGCAGACCAAGTAACAAAGTACATGAATTATCCTACATAAGAAGTTTCTTACACTGGTTAGCTGTGGAATGAATTAGATTTCTTCAGGACAAGAAAGTTTCCCTCAATGGAATAAGCCTCATCCCGAAGAAATTTTGTTGGAATCGAGTATTACATACAAATTATAGTTGTGGCCATCGCAGCACTGTATGAAAATTAAACGTTAACAATTAGAAAGACCAAGGAAAAGAAAGACTGATATCTCAACTTCATTGTTTCGCCAGAGTATTAAAAGAAAAATAGACTTACGAAGTACATCAAAGATAAGCACAAGGAAAATATATACCTTAAATCGATGATGTACCTATGGAGGAAACTAAATGAATGACGTGACTGTAACCGAAATCAAAGAAGAGACCAAGTATAGGCAACCTGTTAATTATAGTTTCAGATTATTATTTATTATTTCTTGTAGAGTTGTGAGCCTTTAACGTTTTATTGTAATCTTGGACCTTCTGCAAAATGGAACATTATTACTGGACTACCCTATGAGAATAATTTCTTTTGACTCTGTTCGTTAAATTATGTAGCACAGACCGTAAAATAATGGCCACTGCATGTTATTATTCTTTCTTTCTTGTAATTCACTAAAAAAGGTTTAGGATGGATAATATTCTAACAGCAAGGTATCGTTGTCATGGTTTAGAGACGGTGCTTTAAACTTGGGGCAGCACTTAATAACAGTCCGGTAAATTCAGTGTTAATTTCCTCGCAGGCTACTCTTCATTTTCATAGCTCAGCCTGGCCTAGCATCTTACCTGATAACATCTTAAGGCAACAACAACGTAGAGGCTGTTAGTCACTTGTATTGTACACTGTCGTAATCTCCAACTAGAGGTATAATAACGGCCTGTAAAGATATCTCAGGACGGTGCGAATTTATTTCACCCTCAAAGGAGAAAGACCGCGCTGTAGAATAAGAAACTGTGAGATGGGAGTAAAGGGCAGTGAATTAATTGCGTGTTGCTTGACGTATAAAATAAGAATAAAGTGGAAGCATTACACTGAGGAGAGATAAAAACGAAATCTCCTCATATTTTTACGCAGGCTTCCTAGGTAAGAGGCAGTTTTATCAGCCTCGGCCCGTACACGACTTGGAGTACAAAAGCCGTGTAGCCATCAAACGTGCATGGACCTATAACTTAATATTTTCTCGCGATACCGAGATATTTAAGGGGAGTCCTTGTGAAACCTTTAATTTTGTTCTCACTGATTTCATCTTCTATGTAACGCCATATTTTTACTGTACAAAGTAGCACTTTTTCTCTTTTATTTATTTTTCTTCGCCTTCTTGTTGCACATTTCTCGAATTCAGATACAATTAATTTCTTCTTGTTATCATAAAATGAGGAATAAGTAAATATATTCTTCTTTTTATGATGACTACATGAATGAGCAAGTATCATCTTTCTTTTACTGCTTTAAAATCAAGTACTAATTTACTAATAAATATATTACAGCTAACGCACTGAAGGCAGTTATTTAGGTTTGTTCAAAAGAACTTGTTACACTGTCAGACATACAGATGTCTTACACAAACATGAGCGGTCAGTCCTCTGTTGAATTATATTCCTATTCTGAGAAGTGATCGTAACGATTTCAGGCACTGTGAATTTTTTTGCACACGGTAACGACAATAAAAGTGCAAAGTGCATTGCATTATGTTCTTCGGTTCTTTGCTATTTTCCTACGACATTCACAGTGGACAGTTAAGTAACAACTGCTGTATGAGCTGTCGTCCCTATCCCACGTCCTAGGTACAATGGAAAATTTTTTCATGGAATTTAAAGACTTTGGATTTTCTTTTATCAGTTCCTCCTAAAAATGAGTTCTGCGGTCTCCAATTCTAACGTATCTAACCAACAGCCGTAACTTCTTTGACTAACAATTACAATAAGATCTTAGGTTCCAGGTTCGATATCAGCCTCTGCTTAAACTTTGAATAAGAGGCATCTGAAATCTTCCGGCATAAGGAAAAACCTTCGTTCTCCCAACGACATTGGCAAAGGAGGCGGAGAAGCGAATAGAGTTTCGAGGTAACCTTTTGCCGTTGGGATAGTCAACAATGTCAACAATGTGGTGGATAAATTTGGAAAACACTGCACTGAATATACAATTTTTATCTACTGCACATAAAGCTGGTAACTGGAAAAATCTATGAGGATCTTTCATCTGGCAAAAGATTCCGGATTAGTTCCCCATTCCGGTATGAGCGAGGCGACTATAAAGGGGGAGGTGAGCATGAGAAAAATCAACAGCTAACGAAACGGAAAAATTATACGAACCGTAGCGTTGAATGTCAGAAGTCTGATTGTATTAGGGAAGCAAGAAGGAAAATGCCAAGGCTCAGTGTAGAAATACTGCTGTTCATTTAAATGAAATGGAAACAAACAATTTGGAAAAGAATTAGAATCGAGAGAGAATATGAGAATGGAAGACAGAGAACAAATGTGACGGTATAGAAAGAGCATAAGACAGGGATGTATTCCTTCGCTCATACTGTTAAAAATGTAGCCTACGTCGAAGAAACAATGACGGAAATTAAGTTTCTTGAGTGGGATTAATAACTCAGTGTAATATCTGTTATTTACAGATGATAAGATTCGCTGATGACATTGCTATCCTAGTTCATTACTTAGAATGGATTATACGAGTGTAGCAAAAGACATGATTAACTTTCAGGAATCTTTCCTCACACATAGGGGAAGAAAATGCATCAATGTACATGGGTACGGAAGCACATTGTTTCCATGATAGAGCTCATTTTCTACTTCTCTTCATAGCCAAATTAATCATGGGAAACTCACAGAAACCGAACGTACCGGCACTACAAGAAACTTTCCGTTACACGAAATGTTCAAACTACGCTCTTCGTTACATTAGGAAACACTTCCCTATGTGAAATACTCAAAATGCCCTTCGTTAGCAAGAATACATGCATCGATCCACCGGTGCATTGAACCCCAGGTGACGTAATGTGTCTCTGGGGAATCACATCATCAACAGAGATTTTCTGTCAATGTTTGGTGATTATTAGGCCCCATGTTTTCCACCCAGGCTCATCGAAGAAATATAGCGTGCTTTCTTAGAGAAAACCTGTTCTGCTGGAACATGTACCTTAAAGGGTGAGATCAAACGTACTTCATTGACGATGGGATTCCTCATTTCAGCTTTAATGTTCGTAGGATTTGAAATAACAGATAACGCTACAGATGAAGAGCTAGGGATGGACCAATTCTATGGCCTCCACACTCTCCGGATCTATACTGGAGTCACTTTCAATTGTGATGACGTTTCAGGATCCTTGTATTCGGAGCCTCGGTACAAATTGTACAGAGCTTTCGAGCCTTGTTGTGCAAGGCTGTGAAACAATACGTAATTTTCTAGGGATACATCAGCACTTTAGAGATTCAGTGCGACGACGGGTTGATGCATGTATCCTTTCAAATGGAGGGCATTTTCGACATTTCATTTAGCAAAGTGTTTCATATTGTACACGATAGGATATGTTGAAAATTTCATGTAATACAATGTTCAGTGTACTAGTGGACCATTCTTATCCTGTGATTCCCATAACATTATGAGAAGAAGTATAAAATGAACTGTAACATGAAAATAAAGCATTTCCCGAGCCATGTCCATATAATATATTTTCTTGAACGTTTGGTCACATCTTTTAGTTCAAACCTGTATTGTAATTCATGCATTGAGACTAGAGGTCATCAGTTCGAAAAGTAATTTGTTAATTTGCTACTATTAGAAACTTGTGATCCACGCCAATACAAGACTAAATATTCATTATAGATTATTCGTTTTTTATCTCAAAATTATCAGTTTAACATCCTCTGCCATAGGTTTAACGTTGACCCTAAGGGACTGGGACAAGTTGTTTATTACTTAAGAAGTAGCAACTCAGTCATTGACTATCACCATCTACGCCAGTTACATTTGACCTGCACCTCTTCGTATCTCGTATGTACCCATATCTGTTATTTACCTGCAACGTGCGGCATTAATGTCTTACAAACACGGCCTCTGGAAATAAATTCTCAGATTTCATCGGCATTATTTAACACAGTGAAAAAAGGACCTGTTCTTTGAGTATATCGATGAAATAGTTTTGTGTTATACACTTTGCTGAGTAAGCGACTGTGCTAGCACTGTGTTTAAAACGGATCTCGGTACTCAACTGATACGGATAGAGAAGGAAAGAGTATTCAGCTCTTTCATTGCACACTGTCGACATGCAATCCGAGAAAGCGAGTTACGTAACCCATTTCTAGTATCTAATTCACATAACCGGTGCGGACACAGGTGACGTGTTTCAAAGTATTCATGAGATGCCACCGAAATTGTGTTACGCAATCAATCGCAAGCTAAGTTCGTTTCCCCTTGTTCGCTGTCGAACGGCTCGTGCCCGCAGATCCCACGTCCCTGTGATGTCGATTGCATCATAATGATTAAAAATTTGTCTCGGCAACCTCAATCAACTGCGCAAAGGCAGTGACAAATGAAACAGCGCTAATCCGCTTCCGGGGCCAATTCCGGATGAACACATCTCTCTACAAACAGCAATCAGCGGCCTACATACGGGAATACTGGCTTCTACCCGCCGTGCACATTATACGGCAGTAAACAGTATTTGGCAATCAAATAAAACATTAATTGCACCGACAAATCGAGCATTACCAGTACAATGAAGAAAATATGACAGGCACCGTAAGCAAAGCAGTATTTTTACTTTCTAAATTTTTCAATAATTTCAAACAATTGTCTATAAAATCCAGTTCATATTTAAATCAATATAAGGCAATAACACTTTACTACTGTTTTAATCCTCTATTAGTCATCCTGACCCAGTACGTTTTGTAGAGGTTGATTCGTAAAGAAACAACAACAGAAGTAGATGTTCATAATTTTTAATTACGTGCGACAGCTACTGTTCTTAACGAGCTGATGTTTTGCACTGGTTGCTCTAGAACTTCCAAGAAGTTCTGTTGTAACATTTATTGGAGAAATTTGTGGTTGTGTCCTGTAAACTGGACCGATCTGGTTTCCTAGTCTTTAACTTCGTGTGTATCTGTATTGTGATCCTGAACAAGTCAAGTGGTGTAATTACGTGAACGCTATCTGATACAATGAGTCACCAAAACTATCTGAAACTGTGTACAATACCAGAAATACTAAAACTATATGCTAAAGAACTGTCCTGTGAAATTCTGTACTGTAGAGTGCAGTGAACAGTGCTACTATGCGTGACGTCACAGCACATGACTTGCAATTCCAACACAAAGCAAACAGAATAGAGATTCTGCGTAAAATAAGGAACATAATTTTCAAAAAATAAACGTCCAAAACATTTCCTTAAAAATTCTCTGTACCTTGACGTGTGCAAACAGACTAAAGAAAACTCAAAACATTAGATAATACAGACGCAAATGTAAAACTGCACCGTGAGAATAAGACTGTCTGCATAAGAAATGAGATCTGCACTGACATTTAGCAAAAATGAACCTGATAATTTTGAAATGCGAAGCTTAACTGTAAATTATTTAATTGTATCCTGACATTGGTGTAAGACTGGCCGTAACACTTTTTCATGTCTTACCTGTGGCGACGGAAACTTAGTAGAGCTTGGAAGTGATTAACATCAAAATGCTGCTACAGAAAAGAAAGCCTTGCACAGTGCAATGCGAAGACATGCAACTATTCTATGCGCATTGAGCACTGGTCTTAGTCACTGTGGTCGGCGAAGTTTAGTGCAGCAACACACAATTTAAGAACTCAGATTTTTGTGAGGAGACGTTGGAAGACATTGCATTTACTGAATGGCTAAAAGGAGACTAACTTTTATTAACTACATTCTGAATACTAAAAGTCATTTCTCGACAACTGCAGTCATTTTTAGAAAAATTACTTCTAAATATATGACTGTGCCATGAAATTACTTAGTGAAATTGTAAAGAAGTGGTGAATCTATAATTTCTGTGTACAAGCCACATGAATATCAAATTTTACTTGATCTCGTCTCGAAAAATCAAACTAACTGACGCGAGTCAATAAATGAAGATCGCGAAATAGGTAACCTTTAACAAACTCAACATAAACTGCGCTCAAACAAGCTATACAGCGACAACATTACCTGAAAATCTTCAGACTTTTGAAAGCAATCTTTCTCAAATCGTATTTCCAAAATTCAACATCCTCTTATCTTTACCTGTGTGCTTTGTTAGCAATTTCCAGACAGCTTAATGGCATGACCAACCCTCGACTCACTCACCTCTCACAGAACGCTACAGGCAATGACAATGCTACTGGCAACCAAAGGTCACATCAGTGGTGCAACAAATCGATAACTGAAGACTTCTGTTGGAAATAATCCAATGTACAGGTACAAAGTATGACATATCGAATGAAAACAAAGCTCAAATCTCGTCCGTTGCTTACTAAAAATAAGCTAATGGCCTTACACTGTAACTAAAGGAAACCTGTCATTACTGTTGAAAATAGGGCCACAGTGAATTGAAATGGAAGATGTCGCAATTATTCAGCTGTCTTGTGTTCCTGAACTTGACTACCATCCAATACCATTGGCTTCTATTTCATGTAGAACCTGACCACAAGGATTGTGAAGTAATTTGAACAGAACGATCTCCTTGTCAACCAACATGGATTCTAAAAACATCGGTCATGCAAGACTCAAATGGCGATTTTATCACCTGACCTCCTGAAAGCCACAGATCAAAGACGTCAGGCGGGTTCAGTAATTCCGGAAAGCATTTGATTCTGTACCGCAGCAACGGTTATTGCGGAACGTGTAATCCTATGTGGTATCAAACGAAATTTGTGAATAAAGTGAAAATTTGTTGTTAGAAAAGACGAAATATGTTATCTTGCATGGCGCACCAGCAGATGTGTAAGTAGCTTCAGGCATGCCCCCGGTAAGTATCTGTGGTCCCTTCCTGTTATGTAAAGGGACATGGAAATCAATGTTGATTCTAACCTCCGACTTTTTCCACATTACGCAGATATCAGTACGAAGATACTGTTTTTAAAAATCTCTATTAATATTCAATTAGACCTTGATAATTGTTCAGGAAGTGCAAAGATTGTCGACTTGATTTAGATGTTTAGAAACGTAAAATTTATACTTGAAATAACACATTAGGGTAGTACACAGCCAGTGTAATACCACTGGATCACAACTAGAATCAGTAACGTACAGTACCTACACTGCCGGTCACCCATGATAAAAGCCAGATAACTTATTGAAATGTAAATAACACACGTTACAAGCTAAAAAGATCAACAAAATGCGCATTTTCTCCTTTTTTACGTTCTCTTTGGCCTGCAGTATAGTACACGTTATTTTAAAACATAAAGAAAAGTAAGGTTCGAAAAATAACTGCAATAAGGTAATAATACATTCAGTATTATTCAGTATCAATGCAAATGTAAACATAAAAGAGCCACGGTTTACGTACATACAATCTTGCCAACGTTATTTTCGCAAGTCACTTGGTAATGACAATAAAGCCGAAACAGAACTGTCGTGTAAAATATTTAAGATATGTTATCTTATTGGAGCTTGTTTTGGAGCTTTCACTTTCATTTTCATTATTTTCTCTCCGTACCATTACGTACAACACAATGTAGGTTGAAGTTTAGTCTGTTCCAAATATCCACCCTTTGTCCTCAGAGGAGCTACATAAACTCTTGGCATTCCGGAGATATGTTTTGTATTCATTTTGCAGATATTGCAGTCCAACACGCCTGTAAATCATTACATAGATCTTCAACATTAAATGACCTCTATTTTGTTAGCTTCCTGTCAATTTCATCCATTAGAGACTAATGGGCTTTAAATCACGTGACTCGCTGATCCACATCACATTCTTCAATTCCCCACATGTCGCTTGTCTGTTGACATACCCTCTGAATAATTTAGAAGCATGTTTGAAATTATTGTTCTCTTGCAGAACAAACCCACGACCGATAAGTCCCTTCCAAGATAGAACTGCGTTGTTGATCAGTATCCTGTGATGTTCTTCCCCTGCTAACTTCGGCCGTGCGGTTCTAGGCGTTTCAGTCTGGAACCGGGCGACCGCAGGTTAGAATCCTGCCTTGGGCATGGGTGTGTGTGATGTCCTCAGGTTAGTTAGGTTTAAGTAGTTCTAAGTTCTAGGGGACTGATGACTTCGGATGTTAAGTCCCATAGTGCTCAGAGCCATTTTAACCATTTTCAACCTGTTAACGTTCCACTAACCTTCTCTACGATTTTATCACCCGCAAAACTTCCTCTCACCATAACTGTCGCGCCACCATGCATCATCGCTGGCATCACACAAGACTCTTTATACATTCTCCATGAAACCGATCAAGAAACATTCGACGATGGCTTCCAAATACTTCAAACTTAGAGTCGTCTGTGAATAACACCTTGAACCATTGTTGTACGCTCCTGTCGTTTTGTTACTTTATCCACTGCAATCTTGTCAGGTTATTTCCTTTGCGTGATAAAGGTTTTTGGTCGCTATGCAGTCCTTTAAACCCCGTTCACGAAGAAATCGTTGCAATATCGAGGCAGAGATTGGTGCTGCTCGCGTAATATTTGTTATGACGCCAGTCGATAACCGTTCTGTTCCGAGGAGCAAAATGATACATCCTCATCGATAATATTAAATGGGTAGAAGGTGGCCAAAGGTATCTGTCGCATTAGGAATATGGACAGACAAGCAAAAGATCAGTTGACAGAAGTGCACGCAAAATATATGAATGTTTCGAGATGGGGATATTCAATCGCCGAATATTTGTTCAAATACCTGGTGAACCTTCAGCTGTCCTTTATTTTATGTGACCATTATGAAGCATAAGCTGGCATAAACGGCTGGAGAGTTAATGCCATTTGCAGTCGTTTGTGCCAGCTTATGATTGATAATGGCCATACAACCGAATCTAGTAGCGAAGCCAACTGTGCAAAATAGAGGACAGCTGAAGGATCACCATGAATTTTAACGACACCCTTAAAATACACTGAAGTGACAAAAGTCGTGGGGTATCTTCTAGAATCGTGTCGGACCTCCTTTGACCCGGCGTACTACAGCAATTCGACGTGGCATGGACTCAACAAGTCGTTTGAACTTCCCTGCATAAATATTGAGCAATGCTGTCTGTCTCTTAGCCTCAAATAGCTGCAAAAGTGTTGCCGGCGCAGGATTTTGTGAACGAACTGACCTCTCTATTACGGGACTCATCTCGGACGAGTGGGTAGCCAAATCATTCGCTCGAATTGTGCTGAATGTTGTTCAAAGCAATCGCGAACAATTGTGGCCCAGTGATATAGCGCATTATCACCCATTAAAGTGCTATCGTTGTTTGGGAACATTAAATCGATAAATGGCTGGAAATGGTAGCCAAGTAGGCGAACATAACCATTTCCAGTCAATCACTGGTTCATTCCATGTCAACAAAGTCCACACCATTGTGGAGCAATCATAAGCTTGCAGAGTGTCTAGTTGACAACTTGGGCCCATGTCTTCGTGCGGCCTGCTCCACACTTGAACCCTACCATCAGGTCTTAAAACTGAAATTGGGTCTCATCTAAGACCAAGGTTTTCCAGTCGTCTAGGTTCCAACCCATATGGCCACGAACCAAGGAGAGACGCTGGAGGCGATATCTTGCTGTTAGCAAAGGCACTTGCGTCAGTCGTCTGCTATCATAGTCCATTATCGCCCAGTTCCGCGCCCGTTCGTCGTAAGTCCAACGTTGACTCCTACGGTTCGTTTATGCAATGTTGCTTTGCTGACAGGACTGGCAACTCTATTGAAATACCGCTGATCTCTGGCTTTAAGTGAAGGCCGTCGGCCACTGCGTTGTCCATGGTGAGAGGTAATACCCGAAATGTAGTACTTTCGCCACGCTCTTGACACTGTGGATCTCCGAATATTGAATTCCCTAACGATTTCCGAAATGGAATGCCCCATACGTCTAGCTCCAGCTACCATTCGACGTTCAAAGTCTGTTATTTCCCATCGTTCGGGCATAATCATATCGTAAACCTTTTCACACGAGTCACCTAAGTACAAGTGACAGCTTCGCCAATACATTGCCCTTTTATACCTTGTATGCGCGATACTGCCGCCATCTGTATAGACGCCTATCGCTATCCCATGAGTTTAGTCATCCGAGTTTAAATATACTGTATTCAAGTTCTGGGTGAAGATATGCCACAGTGTTGCAACTTGTGGCAGACGCGGCTAGGTATAGGCAGAGGCTAGACACGGTCGTGCGGCTAAGTGCAGTGAGCGTTCGCCGGTAGAGCTAGCTAACTTTGTGTACCGGTCGGCACCAACTAGCAACACAGATGTAATCTCGACTAGTACACTGATGCCACTTATAACACAGTCCTGGAGGTCTTCAGTGATCGTCGGCCTGGAGGCTCTTTAATAGTTTCGATGTTTTAACCGTCGCTCGTTGCGCCCGCAGGAATCTTCTAGGCACCAGCACTATCGATAAGCTACGATACTACAGTATTTACTTCCTCGCGAATTTCAGGTCCAATACGAGACCTCTACTGTTTACTCTGCACGCATATGAACTGATCATCCCCGTGTGATGTTACTGGGGGTCTTCCAGATCCCGAAACACTTGCATTGGCACCAGTTTGGTTGATCCGCTGCGATATATACACCACTGTATATTGGGCTAAATCAAGTTTTGTTAAATTGACTTACTAGCATAGCCTTCCTGAGGCAGAGCTACAATCACAGTACGTCTTTCAGTTCTAATGTGCCGCTTCTGACCATTAGGAGGTAATAAGGTATGAACATGCTCAGATATAAAAATGCACTACTAGACGCACACCATGTACTGTAAACCAGTGCGAACTAATTCCGTTACAGCCAGCTAAAGGAATGGGGCCTATTCGAACGGAAACGTCTTAAATAAAAGCAAGTCAGTGTTTTTGTGGATAATCATCAGCGTCCCTCTATGCGAAAAAGAAGTCAAATACACAACAGACCCGCTTATTATTTTCATGTTAATACTTGTTTTATTATCAAAACGGGGATATGACACAATAATCGAAACTAAATCCCTGTTTTAACCACAAATCCATAGTTGTCATCGGTGATCGAAAGGTTTTGACCAGTGGTGTAGGTATAACAGTATATAGGGATATGAAATGGGATGATCACATAGGATCAGTGGCAGCTAAGGCAGGACACAAATCTCTGTTAGTTGGTGGGAAAGTGGGAAAACACCACCAGTCTTCAGAAGACATTGCGTCTCCTCATACAAACTACACTCCTGGAAATTGAAATAAGAACACCGTGAATTCATTGTCCCAGGAAGGGGAAACTTTATTGACACATTCCTGGGGTCAGATACATCACATGATCACACTGACAGAACCACAGGCACATAGACACAGGCAACAGAGCATGCACAATGTCGGCACTAGTACAGTGTATATCCACCTTTCGCAGCAATGCAGGCTGCTATTCTCCCATGGAGACGATCGTAGAGATGCTGGATGTAGTCCTGTGGAACGGCTTGCCATGCCATTTCCACCTGGCGCCTCAGTTGGACCAGCGTTCGTGCTGGACGTGCAGACCGCGTGAGACGACGCTTCATCCAGTCCCAAACATGCTCAATGGGGGACAGATCCGGAGATCTTGCTGGCCAGGGTAGTTGACTTACACCTTCTAGAGCACGTTGGGTGGCACGGGATACATGCGGACGTGCATTGTCCTGTTGGAACAGCAAGTTCCCTTGCCGGTCTAGGAATGGTAGAACGATGGGTTCGATGACGGTTTGGATGTACCGTGCACTATTCAGTGTCCCATCGACGATCACCAGTGGTGTACGGCCAGTGTAGGAGATCGCTCCCCACACCATGATGCCGGGTGTTGGCCCTGTGTGCCTCGGTCGTATGCAGTCCTGATTGTGGCGCTCACCTGCACGGCGCCAAACACGCATACGACCATCATTGGCACCAAGGCAGAAGCGACTCCCATCGCTGAAGACGACACGTCTCCATTCGTCCCTCCATTCACGCCTGTCGCGACACCACTGGAGGCGGGCTGCACGATGTTGGGGCGTGAGCGGAAGACGGCCTAACGGTGTGCGGGACCGTAGCCCAGCTTCATGGAAACGGTTGCGAATGGTCCTCGCCGATACCCCAGGAGCAACAGTGTCCCTAATTTGCTGGGAAGTGGCGGTGCGGTCCCCTACGGCACTGCGTAGGATCCTACGGTCTTGGCGTGCATCCGTGCGTCGCTGCGGTCCGGTCCCAGGTCGACGGGCACGTGCACCTTCCGCCGACCACTGGCGACAACATCGATGTACTGTGGAGACCTCACGCCCCACGTGTTGAGCAATTCGGCGGTACGTCCACCCGGCCTCCCGCATGCCCACTATACGCCCTCGCTCAAAGTCCGTCAACTGCACATACGGTTCACGTCCACGCTGTCGCGGCATGCTACCAGTGTTAAAGACTGCGATGGAGCTCCGTATGCCACGGCAAACTGGCTGACACTGACGGCGGCGGTGCACAAATGCTGCGCAGCTAGCGCCATTCGACGGCCAACACCGCGGTTCCTGGTGTGTCCGCTGTGCCGTGCGTGTGATCATTGCTTGTGCAGCCCTCTCGCAGTGTCCGGAGCAAGTATGGTGGGTCTGACACACCGGTGTCAATGTGTTCTTTTTTCCATTTCCAGGAGTGTAAATACTAAACTGTGTGTGACTCGCACAAACTGTGAATAACATTCCGTATTGAGATTATACAATCAAGAGCAGCAGGAACGACCACGGGAAGCACACATGGAAGTCTGAACTCTCAGACACTTACAGATACACACCAGCTATCCTGCGAAAGCCTACTCTCGAAGTATTAAGTAACAGCATGGAGGAACTTAGGAATATAGTACTTCCTCTTATGTACCGTTTCCACTGAGACCACGAAAACAGGATTAGACTAAGTAGAGCGAACCAAGACGCGTTGAAGAAGTACCGGAAGGCTATAATTAAACTTTCCCTATTTATCACGTTATAACACGGAAACTGTACAAGGACCAAACTTGGTTGTATTAATGCCAAGGACAAGAGGAAGAGAAATAATGCAGAATCAATTTAATTGAAACACTTTTAATGTGCTGCTACGGTAAATTATACCATTACATACGGGTAATATTACTACTACAAAAGGGCTCAGTATGGCACCCATCAGTGTCAAGAAGAGTCTGAAAGCGCAGGACTGGATTCCGCACAGCAGAAGGAATCATGTCTGTAGGTTCGCTGGCTACCTCTCATGATATGCTGCTCTTCAGATCAGCACGTACGTGAATGTTCACTTGGTAAACTCTGTCCTTCAGGTAGCCAGCACTTCTTAAAGTGCAGGTGAACTTCACGAGCGATGTGCGGTGGGGCTCTATCTTGCATGAAAGCTGTTAAGTTCAATACGTCTCACTGTTATGAGGCAAGTATAACATGCTAGCGAAGCATATCGCAGTAACGCTGGCCAGTCACATTGCACGTCTTTGGTCCTTGAGCACCAACCTGTTCAAAGAAGAATGGGCCAACGATGAACGTAGCCGTGAAGCCCCACCATACAGTGATACGTTCGTCATACAGAGGAACTTCATGCACAGTGGTTGGAGGTGAAGAACCCCACACTCGGCAGTTCCGTGCGTTCACCTCACCCATCATAGAAAAATGAATTTCGTCTACCCATATGATCGTCCAGGGCCAGCCGTCGTCAACTTCAACCCTTGCGAGAAACTGGAGAGCGAATTCAACACGTCGTAGTGCTTCGTGTGGTGCAAGCTACTGTAAGCTATGGATCTTGTACGGATAACATATGAGAATGGTTCGAAGCACCTTCCGTACAGTGGACCACGGGATGTTCAACTATCGTGACACAGCACACGCACTACCTGACTATTGAGAATTGCGCGCAGCGTTGTCTGCCATAGTAATAGCGAATTCATCAGCCACCCGTGGTGCAATCGGTCGTCGGCCTCTTCTCGGAGCGACACGCACTTCTCCAGTTGATTCGAATTTCTTCATTACGCTCCGCACAGCAGGTGGACAAAAAGGCCCCTTTCGTAATCCTTTCAGCCGGTGACATTCTGGAAGTGCATGTGCTGCATTACTGTTGTTTTGATAACAGATCAACAATAATGTCCAGCTCCTTTGGTCCAAGCTCCTTTTGCCAACAAGAGCACTGCGACTGCTCAGGCGTTTGAGATTATGAATCACGATGACTGATTGCAGCACCTGGCGGCCATAGTAGGAACCGAACGCTGGCGCTGTGACGCATGGAGCTCATGCATCGTGCACCCCACAATCTGGAAATTAATGCCACTAAGTACGGTAATTAGTTTCCGTGTTAAATAAGGAAGTTTAATTATAACCACTCGGTATTTCCTCCTGTGCTCAGTTAGTGAATGAGACAGGAAGAAATATGTGCTACGCCGTGAAATACCATTTGTCTTAATGCCAAGGTGGTTTAAAGAGTGTTGAAGTATACGTATAAAGTGCTTAACTGTTTCACAAAGTCGTTGATAATGTCTTTCAAAGAATAAATTAGTTGTTCTCCGTAAAGGGAGTCCCCCATAATTTAGAAAAAGAGACTTTATCTTCTGGTCTGCACAAGAAATAGAATAATGCCAACATTAAGGTAGCATATGGAGTCAGGCGGTGGAGTGTAATGAACTAAATTTTTATTGTCACATACTGATGAAATTTTGAACTGGAAGACACTTGTTACTGAGCTTGTCGGTAAGGCTCTACAACTTTGCCTTTTCACATACTTGGTACTTTGGAAGATAAACTCTGCATCACCGACTAGTTGTTCCTGCACGCATGTTGCTGTGGCTCAGTCTGGTTAAATGGAAAATAAAGAAAAGAGGAAGAGCACGTTTCTAATATGTGTGGGAACAGAACATAAGTCCTAATCTCCTACTTCCTCCTCAGGTTGCCCATCTACTCCTCCTCCCCCTCTCTCCTTTCTCTGAACATATTCTTCTCCCCCTCTTGCTCCAGCTCATCCTGCCCCCACCCCTCCCACTGTCTCTGTCCATCACCATTTCCTCGTGATCTCTGTCCATATCCCCCCTTCATTTCCTTCCATTTCCTCCTGCACCCCTTCTCCCCCCCCCTTTCTCTGTCCTTCCCCCCTTACCATCTCCATCTTTCCTCTCCAGTCTCTCTTCATCTCCTCCTGCCCTTCTCTTGTGCTTCTACTCCTTTCTACCATCGATGATCATTGCCTCCCAGCCCCTGTCCGTTTGCTATTCCTCTCTCTCTCTCTCTCTGTCTCTCTCTCTATCTGACCTTGAGTTTTTGTTTATTGTTGGTATTCTAAGCATAAGCCAATAAACCATAAATACAACTTTTTTGTGTTTTATGTATACAGGGTGGATCATTTTCACCCAATCATGGAGAATAATTCGGAATGGAGATGAGATAAAGTAATGTTTCATATGAAAATTGTGGGGGGCACAGTGCGTCACGGATTGCTACTAACTGGTCGTTACTATGAACGTGATTTTCAAGGTGATTTGGAAGTTAAATTGATTCTTTAGACTGTGAACCCCTATATTCGATTCAAGAATTGAAAAGAACGCAAATTTTACATATAAAATAATACATTATTCAAGTGCATGGATAGTTCAATGAAGGTCAAACAAGCAAATATTTTTATTGTTCTAGTAGGGACTAACTTAGAATAGAGGAGGGGTACACCAAAATACAATGTTAGACACAAATTGGAAGGTACATCCCAAGGAATGAGAGGCGAGGGACCTCATAAAATAACTTATAAATAAATGATTTTTTTATTTATGTTGATTCTGCCTTGCAAATGCCACAATAACATTTATGTGCTTTGATGTATTTGTTGTTGCCAATGTACACAGTAATGGAAACTTAAAGTTCAAATTTATTTTGCTCTTTCCAAATTAGACTTCTGCGTATGGTTTTCAATGAAACAAAACACAGCCTTCTACTGAATTTGACAGTTATGTTTAAAATCATGGTTATTGGTAATGATACATGTCCCCTTATACCCCTTCCAAACTGAATCTATCATCGTACATAGTTCTATCCCTCCTCTGGTCTGAGTTAATCCCCACTAGAACTAAAAATATATTTGTGTATTCGACCTTGATGGAACCTCGCCATGGCCTTCAATAATGTATTATTGTGTACGTAAAATTTACCGCTAGTTTGGAATCTTGCAGCAAATGTTACTATTTTTAAAAAATCAATTTAACATCCAAAGCACATTGAAAATCATGTTCAAGCTCATGGTCATTTGCAGAAATCTGTGACCCTCTTCGTCATCAACAAATTTTATCTAAAACATTTTGCTGTATCTCATCTATATCCCGATTTATTGCCCATTAGGGATTAAATGATCGATCTTATATACTGTGTGTATGTATGTGTGTGTTAGAATATATCCATTATATATTAATATGTTTATTACAGTAACTTGTAAAAATTTGAAGTAAATCGGTCATGTATTTATTGAGATTTTTGATAACAATATTACCCATTTAAATATTACATACATCTTTATGTATTACATATATTAAATATATACAATCAAAGTTTCTCTGAATGTCCATCAGTGTAATGTTTGAAAATCTGAATTAAATCCGTCAAGAACATTTGGAGCTCTTTGGTAACAAAGTTTCCCCTTTTATATATTACGTATTTACTTATATATTATGTATACGAAAATAGCTACACAAAAACCCACGAATATTAGAAGGGTGCTGATTCCTCATGGTACAGAAAGCAGATCAGAAAAATGTGGAGAAGCAAAGAAAAAGCACGCCAAATTTAAAATAGGGCAATATCCCGAGATTGGCGAAGTTTTACAAAAGCTCGAAATTTAGCGCGAACTTGAATGCGAGCTGCTTTTAACTGCCTCCAGAATGAAATCTGGCAGAAAAACTAAAGATATTCTGCTCGTACATAAAGTACACCAATGGCAAGACGCAATCAGTACCTTCACAGAGCGATGAAGATGGTGATATTATTGATGACACTGGCACTACAGCATAGTTACGAAACACGGTTTCCCGATATTCCTTCACAAAAGACGACGAAGTAAATATTCCATAAGAGCAACTGCCAACAAGAGTCACCTAGAATTAGATATCCTCGGTATATCGAAGCAACTTAAAACATGTAAGGCCAGGCTTCCGATCCAGATTATATACCAGTCAGGTTCCTTTCATAATACGCTGTTACGATAGTTACATACTTAGCAATCACATACAACCGCTCGCTCGGAGAAATATCCTACCCAGAAACTGGAAAGTTGCAGAAGTCACACCAAAACCAAAGAAAGGAAATAATAGGAATCCGCTGAATTACAGACCCATATGACTAACTTCAATTTCCAGTAGAATTTTGGAAGATGTATTGTGTTCGAACACTATGAATCACCTAGAAGAGAACGATTTATTGACAAGTAGCCAACACAGATACGGAAAATATCTTTCTTGTGAAACACCACTAGATCTTTTTTCTCATGAAGTAATGAGTGTTATCGACAGGGGATGTTAAATTCATTCCATATTCTTAGATTTCCAGAGGACTTTTGACACCGTTCCTCACAAGTGATTCTAATTAAATTCCGTATCTATGGACTATTGTGTCAGTCGTATGGCTGGATTCATGAATTCCTGTCAGAACGGTCAAAGTTCGTAATAATTGACGGAAAGGCATTGAGTAAAACGGAAGTAATATTTGGCGTTACCAAGGAAGTGTTATGGTTTCTCTGTCGTTCCTGATCTACATAAACAATGTAGGAGACAATCCGAGCAGCGCTCTTAGATTGTTTGCAGATGATGCTGTCATTTACCGTCATGATCAGACTGAACTGAAAAGTGAATTAAGACTTTTGGGTGATGCAAAAAGTGGCAATAGACCCTAAATCACGATAACTGTGAAGTCACCCACAAGAGCGCTAAAAATAATCAGCTAAATTTCAATTGCATGATAAATCACGCAAATGTAAAGAGTGTAAACTCAAATAAATATTCTGCGATTAAATTACGAATGATTTTAATTGGAATGATTACATAAATGATGTTGCAGAAAAAGAAAACCAAAGATAGTGATTAATTGGCAGAATACTATTAGAGAGACTGCTTATACTATGCTTGTCCTCCGTCTTTTGAAGTATTCCTGAGCGATATGATATCTGCGCCAGATAGGAATGACGGAGGATATCTAAAAAGTTTAAGGAAGGGCGGCTCTTCTTGTATTATCGTGAAATAAGGGAGAGAGTGTCACGGATATGGTACGTGAATTGGGGTGGCAGTCATTAAAACAAAGACGTCTTTCGCTGCGGCAAGACTTTCTCAAGAAATCGCAATCACCAACTTTCTCCTTAGAGCGAAAATATTTTTTTGGTGTCACCATCATAGGGAAAAATGATCACCATAATAAACTAGAGAAATTAGTGCTCTCACGAAAAAATTTAAGTGTTCGTTTTTCTCGCGCGCTGTTTGAGAGTGGAATGCTAGAGAAGAAGCTTCAAGGTAGTTCGCTGAACACTCTGCCTGCCATTTAGTTGTGACTTGCAGAGTAATTGTGCAGATATAGACGAAGGAATCATTTCTACTGAAAACTATTTCAGCTGTGATAAAATCTACTGTATAGTAGACCAGTGTGATTACTTTCCCTTTAAATCGAAGCTGCACTTGTGACTTATGACTATGACTATGACGATGACTAAAACGTTATTTTTTTATTAAGACTAAGTCAATGCGCTATATAGTATTCCGTAAAAGGCCAGCTCACAAATACGTTTACGTAGATTGTAACATGACCCGTTCCGTGTCGTTAGCCGACCATGGTGGCCGAGCGGTTCTAACCGCTTCATTCCGGAACCATGCGACTGCTACGGTCGCATGTTTGAATCCTGCCTTGGGAATGGATGTGTGTGATGTCCTTAGGTTAGTTAGATTTAAGTAGTTGTAAGTTCTAGGGGACTGGTGACCTCATATGTTGTCCCATAGTGCTCAGAGCCATTTGAACCGCATCGTTACAATAGAAACCGTACGGAGAAATCTGTGGAACATTCAATTAACTAAAAACTACTCATATCTTGATGCGTTCTTATCACAAACATATCAAAAATATTATCCTATGGGTCAGTACGGTCTTGGACTAGGTACATTATTTGCAAAACGGCTAAAAAGGAACAATCCAAATTAAAGTTAGTCACCTTCAGAATTTACCTTCTGAATTGTTATAAACTGATATGTTCCAGCGTATAGCATGCTTCGAACAAGGCAAAGCAATTTCCTTTCCAAACTTAGTTGCTTGAGTATCTAATAATAAAGGTGGCCGACTATACATAGCCGACCTCGCTACATGTGCAATACTGACATTCCAAAACTTAAAATTATAGTTAGAGAAGTTTAAACAAAAGTGTGTACCAGAGAGTAACGCCAGTATATGTTAGAGTCAATATAACATCTTCGTTTCCACTGTATTAAATATGTACGTGAGGTACATTGCAATCGTGGACATGTGGATCATACAGATTCGAGCTGTAGTTTGCCAAATTTTGACGCTATGGTGTTACTAGTCTCCTCATAATAACGGATTGTTTAATAGTAGGTTTAAGTGATAATTAAAATGCGGGTAAATAATCTGCCTTCCACACATCGAAAAGCTGTGGTGCGCATTTTAAAGAGGGCTGTATCTTTTAATGACTAATTTAACTTACTGTAATCGACGACCAGTTGATACTGAAGCAATGTCAGCATTTTGTGAAAATACAACTAAAACCCAAAAATAATTTTTGCTGTTGTAATATGTTTTAGTGGTACTCAGCCATTTTATTTGTCACTGTATGTTTACGAATTTAATAACAGATTTAATAGTATGTATCTGTCTTCCTTGAAGAGTGTAAGGGGCAGTAAAATGGAAACGGGACAGATGGAAAAAAGTACATAAACTCTTGATTATTGCGAAAGTAATGGCCATTATCCCATTGTGAGACAAGACGGACAATGTCTTCATGGCAAAATGTTTGCGGTAGCCTACGGAACAATGATTGTACCCAGGCGTGCCCCTCTTCGTCAGAAACAAGTCGACGTCCGCGAATGTCTTTTCATGGGGCTCCCAAAATACGGAATTTGCATGGGGAGAAATCGGAAGTGTCTAGAGGATGTATAACGGCTTCCCAGCGAGACTGCAGGGTAGTCGAAAAAACCCTGGTAACATGTCGGCCTGCATATTGCTGCACTTAAGTGACAAGTGCCATGTGTCTCAAAAGTATGGGCACCAACAAAATAGGCAGTACCTTTCCACCAAGCACGCGAGTGACCCTTACAAAAACCAAATGCCCCCTAAAATTTTATCCAGAAGATGTATGTCACATTGGAAATGTTGGAAGGACATGCCTTAATAGAAACTGGAGAGCAGAATTAGCACGTGAACAGTCACGTATTACCGTTCCTTTTCTGTCAAGGCGGCTGTCACGGTTGTTCCTTTTAGACGAGTTGTCGAAGTTGTATGAAGTGCAACAGTCGCAGCAAGTTTGGAAAGGACCTATCAGCATGAGAAAAAAGATTTGCATAACGTAAAAAAGGATTTTGATATTGGTTATGCAACATAGAAACATAAAAATGATGCATTTAGTGTGAAATTGTGATTTTAAGAAATAAGAGTTAATGTGACAAGCGAGTATAGTATTATTTATAATGATGGGATTTCAGGCTGAACAGCTACGGAATTATGCAGCAGACAGAGTATGTGTGGCTGGCAGTTAGGGCTTGACTGCATGGAGCTATCAGGTTTTTAGTATTGTAGTTGTTGACAGGCATAGTTCTGGAATGCCACGTGCGTTTTGATTTTCAAATAGGGTACACTTTTACTTATTATCTGTTTACACTGAATCGCCACAGAAACTGGTAAAGGCATGCGTATACAAATACAGAGATATGTAAACAGGCAGAATACGGTGCTGCGGTCGGCAACGCCTATATAAGGCAACAAGTGTCTGACGCAGTTGTTAGATCAGTTACTGCTGCTACAACGGCAGGTTATCAAGATTTAAGTGAGTTTGAACGTAGTGTTATAGTCGGCGCATGAGCGATGGGGCACAGCATTTCCGGGATAGCGATGAAGTGGGGATTTTCCCGTACGCTCATTTCACGAGTATACAGTGAATATCAGGAATCCGGTAAAACTTAATATCTCCGACAGCACTGCGACCGGGAAACCATCGTGCAAAAACGGAATCAACGATGACTGAAGAGAATCGTTTAATGTGACATAAATGCAACCATTCCGCAAATTGCTGCAGATTTCAATGCTGGGCCATCAACAATTGTCAGCTTACGAACCTATCAACGAAACATCATCGATATGGGCTTTCGGAGCCGAAGGCCCACTCGTGTAGCCTTGACGACTGCTTGACACAAAACTTTACGCCTCGCCTGGGACTGCCAACACCGACATTGGACTCTTGATGACAGGCATTATGTTGCCTGGTCGGACGTGTCTTGCTTCAAATTGTATCGAGTGAATGGACGTGCACGGGTGTGGAGACAACCTCATGAATCCATGGACCTTCAATGTCACTAGGAGACTGTTAAGGCTGGTGGAGGTTCTGTAATGGTAATGGGTCGTGTGCATTTGGAGTGATATGGAACCACTGATATGTCTAGATACGTTTTCGCCAGGTGACACATACGCAAGCATCATGTCTGATCACGTGCATCCATTCATGTCCATTGTGCATTCCGAAGGACTTGACCCATTCTAGAAGGTTAATGCGACAACCCACACGTCCAGAATTGCTACAGAGTGGCCCCAGGAACACTCTTGGGGTTTAAACATTTCCACTGGCCTTCAGATTCGCCAGACATGAACATTACTAAGTATATCTGGGATGCCTTGCAACGTGTTGTTCAGAAGAGATCTCCATCCCGTCCTACTCTTACGGATTCATGGACAGTCCTGCAAGATTCATGGTGTCAGTTCCCTCCAGCACTACTTCAGACATTAGTCGAGTCCATGTCATGTCGTGTTGCAGCACTTCTGCATGCTCGCAGGGGCCTTACACGATAGTAGGCAGGTGTAACATTTTCTTTGGCTTTTCAGTGTATTTCATATGAGCCAAAAAAGAGCGGGCACAACATATTTATGTCTGATGATGCTAAAGCTTTTTATAATTCATGGTCAACAGTAATGGGACCTGTGCCAGCCCTGTTTCTGTGTTCTTGGCATATTCAGTGGAAGTGGCCGTAGAACCCAAGAAGAATTTCTGGGAGGAGGATACAGCACCGTTTAGTTCATTCAAGTAGCTCCAGACTGAACTGGATACAGATGTTTTTAGTAGTGGCTGGGAGAAGATGATGGAAGACTTATTACCTGGTCCAGAACTTCGCAGGTACTTTCTTAGCATGTACTGTCAGAGACTGGAGAAGTGGGCATATTGCTTTAGGCGTCGATTAGGGAATAATAGAAACGATTACTTGGAGTTCATGCATAACATTTTAATATAATCATCTAGACGGAGAAAAAATGCAGAAGGTTAGATAAGTAGTTAAATGGTTTATTATGTCTAGTATAAGACAAAGTTTTGATCGCTTAGTGAAACTATCAAAACATAAGCAGTGGTTCAAGGAATCGTCATTGAAAGTAAGCAACAATTTTTTTTTTTTTTGGAAATAACGCATGGGATAATTTTGTGCAAGAGCAAAGGTTTGTCAAAAGGGCTTTCTCCAACGTTTTACAACGTCTGAAGATTCTGATAATTCAAATGGAGATTTTTGTTTTTGTCACAAGTGAATATAGTAAATGTGAGTGGTAATGTTGAAACTCGGTGATTTTTGTGTGTGTGTGTGTGTGTGTGTGTGTGTGTGTGTGTGAGAGAGAGAGAGAGAGAGAGACAAACAAATGAGTCAGATAACTATTAAATAATAAAGAGTTATGCTGTGCTGTGTTTATTATTATTTGTATAAATTTATATCACTCACTGGAAAATTGTAAGATAGTACTGTTAGTTTACAGCCATTCGATGAATTAACGCCTAAAGGGAACAAACATTAAGACTTTCTACGCATTCGATGCAGCAAGGTTCAGACTGAAGAGAAATTAGGCCTTTCGACATTCTTTAGTTCTGTACATTATAGTACTGGCAAACAAAAAGTTTTCCCCCTAAGATATTCCATTCATAGAAACTAGCATACAACTGAAAGAGATCTTGCTACTTTTGACATGAAACTGCACTGTACGGTAAAAAGTTATCTTTGGCGTGTATCGGAGTTTGTTGAAGGATCTGAATTACAGAAAACGACAAAGAACAAATGCAATTAGTGTGGTGTTTTTACTGATGTTGATGAGAACTTAACTAGAAATACAAATAGCTTGCATGTCATGCCACAGCATCTGTGTAAAAATCCTGCTGAATTGTTCTGAAATTCTGAAAGCACGTAACTGCAGGGCTTTGGAAACGTGATAAACGAGATCCTAACCATGCTTTGTTGTGTCGTAGAAAGTCCAGTGTTTGTTTCCTTCTTTCGGTCTACGTTTACTGTTACGTCAGAATATAGCGTGCTGAGAATAAGAACAATCTTATTCTTCTTCATACCTGCAAAGTACGTAAGAATCGTTTGTCTTACAATGGTACTGTGGACGGTTGGTTCCTGCACAGCTGGTTAACGTGGGATTTCCAGGATGGCTACGGGTGAATATCTCGGCGTTTCCCAGGGCGGCAGCCCCCACCCGTTCATCGGTCACCCTAAAGCCGATACTGCTACATCGCTAGCATATTAAATTCTCCGGTCAGGGAGAGTGTGGCCCGCAGTGGTTACTGTGAGAATGGCTGGCTACGTCATGTCCACCGCCCAGAACATAGATACCTTGTGTTGAACTCCCACTAATGGCAGGAAGATCCGAACCTTCACGTTGTAGCCCAAAGCGCAGAGCTACCCTTTCACCCATGTGCTCATATCTTGGTGTGGGCAGATATGGCTGCATTATCGGCATGATGGACTGGTCCAGGTAGGCTTAAATGCTGTTACCACTCGCTGACTGGTAGCGGCAGCCTTTGTGCCCAGTAGTCGTAACTAGCTGCGGATCGAGCTGTAGTACGTCCTGGTGACTGGCCTCATTTCGTCATATGGTAGGCTGTAACGCGGAAGAGGTGTTGGTCCACTCAGTATGTGGGTCACTGAAAGGTGCTTTTGAGGTGTAAAGTCTTGGTATCTTACTGTTCGGTAAAGTGTGGGAGAAAGTTGGTTTTCAGTTATTTCTCATTGCAATGAAATTAGTTTTTGTTCAAAGCTATCGAAGTAAATATTTTATTCGTTTGTGTTTTAGGAATTTGAAATTGTAATGAAAGATCATACATCCCAGCTTTTCACGTGCTGTATGCCACTTGAGTGGAAAGTATTATAACCAGCTTTGCTATTCCTGTGCTGAAATTATGTAATATGAATGCCTAAAATGTAGATAGCCTGGAAGGCCACTTTAGAAAGTATGAGGGAATAACGCTGCAAAAAATACAAACGCGCCAGCGATTCCCCTCTGGGAGCCTATACAAGACGAGCATGAGAAGTATTTCACTACGTAGTTGCTCCTAGCACAGGTAAGAGTTGGCAACCAGGCTGTCTATTCGACAACCCTGACAGTGCATTTACTTCTGTATGTGTTCCTGAATTGTTCAGCTAAATTTACTTGACATTCCCCTTCCACTTCAACGACTTATGCTGCATAATCCTCGTGTAAGGCGAGACACTAAGATAGAAAATTTAATTATAGACTCCAGAAACGTCGTACTTCACATAAGGAGCAACTAATGTTACCCTTAACGTGGCCTTAACAGGCTCAGCGATCAATATTTGTGCTGAGAGACACCAGCTACCAGCAGCATCTCCTTAGCTCAGTGGTTACACACATGTCTTTCAATGCAAAGGCGGCTAAGTTCTCAGCTCTAATTTCAATGCAGACCTGGAGCTCCAAATTGTTGCATGCAATTCTCTAACAAAATGTTAAGTAATTCTACACACATTTAGTCTTCTCACAAGCGCAAGTCGAAAGGTGCGTTAATGGTCATAGATGCCTTCTTTGTGAATACCTAGCTTCTTTGCTACACAAACAGGTCAGAATAAATTCATCTCGATCGTCAATGATAGGAATTTGAGTTTTGTTCATCACGTCAGACCCGTTAGTCAGGAGAATAGTTTTGAAGTGAATGTAGTTCCTCTGTGTTAAATCTATTTAAAAGCACTTAGATATGCCTGTAGACATTTGCCGACACCAGAGTGGTTAACTTCCTTCCACTTTAGGTAGCTTCGATAATGGGTAATTTTGTTTATTTTCCATCACTTTCGATCATCGTTAAGTTCTCCATGAAATCGCACATGGACCTCAAAATGTGCAGTGTGCCTGCGTTGCTATATTCACAGTGGCGTGAAGAAACATACGAATGGCTCACAAAAAACTACATGAAGTGTTGCTTCTAAAAAGAAAAGAAACGAGATTTAAAGCATTAATAACAAAATTGAACTCCGCAGTTGGGTATTCTGATTGGATCACAGACTATACAACTACTTCTGAGTCATACTCATGTCTTGCTTGTTTGTGTAATACAACACATCTATAGTTGTATCTTTTGCGATCCAGTACCTCTCGACTTTGTTTAGTGTCGTTATTAATGCTTTACACCTCTCGTTTTCATTTAGAAGGTTTTATGTTCGAGGTGTGCGAGGTTTTCAGTGCAGACGGCGACTGACCTAGACCAGCAATGTAACAACTCTGGCGTGGATAGCAAGTCTTGGGAACATCCACTGGTGGCCACCAGCAGTATTATGAGCGTTTTTAACTGTACGAATTTTTGTAAGGCTTTCCGCTTCTGAGGAATGCATGGACGTTCTAACATTGAAATCAATAGTGAATTAAACTTACCGGTATTTGAATATGAATTTTCAAATTGGTACCGAGTTGTATACTAGCAACTGTGGCCATACCGTAGTTTAATAGTAAAAGTTCTTCTCCTCTTGCTCTTAGTTTTTCTAATGGAGTGGGTACTCTTACTTCAGTTTAAATTTTCCGTAATCCCTCCAGGAAGCGATTCGGAGGTGGCAGTATGGCATTAAATGCCCACGCGACAGAGTGTAATAGAGCTTTCTGTAGTTCTGCGGTCTCAGTGCACACATCAGCAGTACTATAACCAAGGCTATGAAGTAATTTTTATAACACTGTATGATAGTCTACATTATCCAGACGTTCGCTAAGTATGCCCAAGCAGCAATTTGTTTTATGTGTCATTGCCTGAATATGGGTCATAAGTGCTGCAGCCAAGTGAGAAGCTATTTGTTATTGTACGATGCGGTTCTCCAGACTGGCGAGGTGGGTAACCTATAAGTCCTTTGTCTCCTGGCTATCGTTCTCATGCGCCTGTACTTGTTATAATGCCTTGTTAATCTTATAAAGATCTACAGCGTCAGCTGTTCCAGAAGCTGTTTACATTAGTCGACCGGACACCTCTGACAAATGCGTCTTCTAACTGCCAGATTTTATTCTCCAGCGCCCAAATATGGCAATATATAGCAATCCAAGCTTAGGGTCCCCTCGTACAATGACTTTATCACGTCCATGCACCACGTAAGCAACACACAACCTATTTGAGGATGTACTTTGAGGATTGCTGCCAAACTGCAACAGCATAGTAGATTTATCATAATGAGGCTTCCTGAGTTCCTTTTCAACCACAGCCCGATGCCTGATGCTGGAACTGCTACTTCTCGTTTCGGGGTAGAATCATGTGCCTTAAAGGATGAGAAAATAGTGTTGTTAATATATTATTCTTGTTCGCGCCTAAGTGCAAAGCGTTGTGTTGTGTTAACTGCCGGGACTCCCTTGCTTTTCTTGCCAAACATTTTCATTTTTATACTTTTTTCCCTGAATATTCCCTTCCATTCTCGCAAAGATGTTTCAGACAGTAAGAGGACAGACACAACCGACATGACTTATCTAAGGACAAGTTGGAAGATGCAGCTTGATGTTAAAGGTTACTTCTTTCCTGTCACCTGAAAGGGTCTCTGATAAAGTGTCACAAGCTTTGTAGTCTTTGGTCTATACACGTTATTCATCATGCCTACATGATACTTAGGTAACACTTCTTTCATGTTATGAGTTATGTTTTCTCGTCAGAAAGTTTTAGTGTTCATCTTTTTTACCAGTCAACAAATAGTTCTATGACTTTAAGAGAAATTTTTCTCTGACGACATATTGTTTCCTGCAGGAGGCCTCCAAAATCAAAAACAGGAGGCATCATCTGCCCAAAAACCGACTCGTAAGGGGATATGGAACTTGAGTCTCTCTGTCATTAGTATGCGAGTTAACTTAGTAGCTTGGCAGTTATGCAGTTTTATGATGAACTCTCTGCAGTTGACCATTTGCCTGTGGGTGTAAAGCACTAGTCCCAAGTTTCTTAGTGTGCAATAATCAGTACAACAGCTAAATTCAATTGGACATAAAATTAATTCCTTGGTCAGTTACCACTGTTTCAGGCATTCTCAATATTAGTACTCATTGTTTCACCATTGCATGTGCTACTATTAATGCCTGCCGAATTTGTATCGCTAACAAAGAAACGAGTAAAAAATTATCTATTGTTGTCAATACATAATGGTTTCCTGCTGGTGTTTGCGCAAATGGCCCTAGAATATCCATTCAAACAATTTGAAACAGTTTGTCTGCCTCAGGCAACCGTTACAGCATGATCCTTCAGTGACTGTTTTCCACATTTTGCATGCTAGGAATACACTATCTGTTTTAACGATCATGCTGTCTATGTGTTACCCACCAGCAATGTTCTGCTACTCTGCATTCCATGGTCTTTTTACCAGTGTGTCTGGCTGAAGTTGCCTGCCACATTATGTTTCCAAATTTGACTGACACTGGTGTGTGCACTTAGCATCGTGTCTTTCTAAACAGCACTCCTTTTTCTGTGTTGAACTGTTGCTGTCTGCCAAACTGCTGACAATCTGGGTCATTTATCTGTGCTTCCATCCATTCATCCTTATTTATCACAGCGCATTCCACAGCATATAATTTGTGGCTGAGAGCACATGTGTTTGCATGTGATTTCCCTGGACAATGTATTACTTCGAAATAATACTCACTGGGATGCAACAGTCATTTAATTACTCTACAAGTTCGATCTTTAAGTCCCTATAGCCATTTGAGTTCTACATGGTCAGTTATTACTTTAAAATGTTGTTTGTGTGAAAAAACATCTTAAATGATTTATTTCTTAATACAACCATTTCCTTCTCAGTTACTGAATAATTCTTTTCTTCTCTATTAAATTTCCTTGTGCATTCGGTATGGGGTGATCTTGTTCATGTAGACTAAACTATTAAGGATTTTTGTTTGGAATGCTGCTTCACAGTCAGATGACCAACAAAAGTTAATTCCTTTTTTTAATTACTTGTTTATGGGTTTGATAATTCCATCTAATTGTAGAAAGATCTATCCATAAAAATTTGTGAGGCCAAAAATGACCATAATTACTTTAGTGTGTGGGTGATGAAAAAGAAATCTTGTCAAACGGAATTGCAGTGTTGCAGAGGAAGAAATTTATATAAAAACAATATATACTCCACCGTAATTATATCACCCAAATACACCACTCATTGCTGCAGTTGCTATCTTCACCATACATCATCCACTAGTTGCTCGGAAGCAGCTGGTACGCTTTTGAGCCTAAAAGACAAATGCAACAACACTGATAATGACCAAATGAGGGTTGATAAGGCTGTTTTTGGACAAACTTCAAGCACTGAAATTGACGGTTTATACTGCAGTTGCATAATATGATGTCATATCCAGTTTGGCTTCATCCGATATTCCTAATTTATCTCTCCATAGCTACATAGCTGTGAAGTGACGACACTGTGCCACATTATCTATTGTTTCCATCGTATTTTACATGGGGTAGGCGTCTGATGTTCTCTCCTAGTTTAAGTAGTGGCAATTGCAACAGAACCTATAAGCTTTGCTGCCATGTGATGATGGCAAAAAATGCTTACCACTTTTTTCTGTTATTTCATATTGAAGTTTCGGTCTTATTAATTCTTCCTTCACAGGCTGAAGTTGCTGTAGACAGATGCTTAATTTACAGTGAGAATATAATATTGTGATAGTGGTGTGGCTGGCAACAGTCCAGAAAGACCAAATAACCTTACATATTCTTTTACAGTTTCTCCATGTCCTACTTTTCCAGTCCAGCTAGATGTGTTATTTTTCCCCTTAGCGCAATCAAATTGAGAAATTATACTGAGGTTGCATAATATGATATGAAATCAATCTCCAGTGCAGCTTCATTTAATATTTCTAAAATAACCACCAGGTTATCGTGTCATAGCTGCGCTTTTTCCATGCTAAGGTTATCAATACTGACTTGTGCTACACTATGTGATCAAAAGTATCCGGACACCCCCAAAAACATACGTTTTTAATATTAGGTGCATTGTGCTGCCACCTACTGCCAGGTACTAAATATTAGCACCTTCAGTAGCCATTAGACATCTTGAGAGAGGAGAATGGGGCTCTCCGCGGCTCACAGACTTTGAACGTAGTCAGGTGGTTGAGTATCACTTGTGACATACGTCCGTACGCGACATTTCCACGCTCCTAAACATCCCTAGGTCCACTGTTGCCGATATGATAGCGAAGTGAAAACGTGAAGGGACAAGTACAGCACAAAAGCGTACAGGCCGACCACGTCTGACGACTGACAGAGACTGCCGACAGTTGAAGAGGGTCGTAATGTGAAATATGGTGACATCTGTCCAGACCATCAGACAGGAATTCCTAACTGCATCAAGATCCACTGCAAGTACTACGACAGTTAGGCGGAAGGTGAGAAAACTTGGATTTCATGGTCGAGCGGCTGCTCATAAGCCACACATCACGCTGGTAAATGCCAAAAGACACCTCGCTTGGTGTAAGGAGCGTAAACATTGGACGATTGAACAGTGGAAAAACGTTGCGTGGATTGACGAATGCCAGCAGCTGGTAGCCGAGCGGTTCTAGGCGCTTCAGTCTGGAACCGCCCGACCGCAACGGTAGCAGGTTCGAATCCTGCCTCGGGCATGGATGTGCGTGATGTCCTTAGGTTAGTTAGGTTTAAGTAGTTCTAAGTTCTAGGGGACTGATGACCTGAGATGTTAAGCCCCATGGTGCTCAGAGCCATTTGATTGACGAATCACGGTACACAATGTGGTGATCCGATGGCAGGGTGTGGCGAATGCCCAGTGAAGTCATCTCCCAGCTTGTCTAATGGCAACAGTAAAATTCGGAGGCGGTTGCGTTATGGTGTGGTCGTGTTTTTCATGGAGGGATATTACACTCCTTATTTTTTTGCATGGCACTATCACAGCATATGCCTACATTGGTGTTTTAAGCAGCTTCTTGCTTCCCACTAATGAAGGGCTTTTCGGGAACGGTGATTGCATCTTTCAACATTATCGAGCACCCGTTCATAACGCACGGCATGTGACGGAGTGGTTACACGACAATAATGTCCCATTAATGGACTGGCCTGCACAGAGTCATGAACTGACTGCTACAGAAAACCTTTGGGATGTTTTGGAACGCCGACTTCGTTTGAGGCCACACCGACCGACATAGATACCTCTCCTTAGTGCAGCACTCCGTGAAGAATGGGCTACCATTCCCCAAGAAACCTTCCAGCACCTTGATTGAACGTATGCCTGTGAGAGTGGAAGTTGTCATCAAGGCTAAGGGTGGGCCAACACCATATTGATTTCCAGCATTACCGATGGAGGGCACCACGAACTTTTAAGTCTCCAGAATGAGTTTTTCACTCTGCAGCGGAGTGTGCGATGATATGAAACTTCCTGACAGATTAAAACTGTGCGCCCTACCGAGACTCGAACTCGGGACCTTTGCCTTTCGCGGGCAAGTGCTCTACCATCTGAGCTACCGAAGCACGACTCACGCCCGGTCTTCACAGCTTTACTTCTGCCAGTATCTCGTCTCCTACCTTCCAAACCTCTCATTCTGGAAACATCCCCCAGGCTGTGGCTGAGCCATGTCTCTGCAGTATCCTTTCTTTCAGGAGTGCGAGTTCTGCAAGGTTCGCAAGGTCATTTTCAGCCAGGTGTCCGGATACTTTTGGTCACATAGTGTACACTGCTTCCTTCAGTTTCCCATGTGTTGTATGAACTAAGCATGTAAAATATTTCAGTTTATCAAGATCTCCGTTTTTAGACCATAGTTCAAGAATAAATAATGAACTAACTAGCAGATACGATAATACATCAAACTAGATTAAATTTTCAGTTCTTTCCAGTATGATATCCCATGAGCTAACTTTAATGGATCTTGTACACAGTTAAGGAACCCACCCAACCTCTTTGGTGTTCTTTGTGCGGATAATATTGTTCTGTCCATAGAGCCAAGATTAATGGCGTTCAATCTCATTCCACAATACGCCATCCCAAGGCAAGTTTGGCTTCATGCACAACCAGAAAATCAAAATTGAGAATGATTTTGAGTCACTGCTGACTACAGAGAAGGAATTCTCCACTAACCTGGAAATTACCTCCTCCACTGGGAAACGTATAACCGTTTACCCAAGTGAATCTACACGAGCTTCACCTAAGCAATTTAATGTCCATAGCAGTACATTTAACTCTACCTTACCAAGTACGTCCCTGCTTGTTACAGATGCCTGAGTTCCAGTATCTCATAACAATTTACACAACTTCCTTTTCACGTAACTGATCACAAATAAGTCTGCAGTTGATTCTGCACAGAAGTGACCTGTGTTAATTCTTACTGGGAGCGATGCACAGTGGAAACACTGCCTTTCATCCTGTCTAACGGTGGCAGATGAGACCCAATCTGAGACTGTTTTCCCTGTTTCTATGAGTTTCTTCTATTGCAATTTAGCTCAAAATGTCCAGAATACTGGCACATCCAACATTCCTATTTTCCGCAGTTTTGCTTTATATACCCTGTACAACGCCATCTGGAAAAATTAACGTCCTAATTAAATATTACCTTCTCCTCTCATTGCTTGGTGACCACACTCTCATCTGCTAGTGCTGCCACAGTTTCTTTCCTTTGCTTGGATTCCTTCCATACGGTTTTACTAGTATTATCATCCCACATGAGCTCACAAGTGTTAGCATCTATTTTGCTAATACAATCTACAAAAATTTCTGTTGATTCTTTGCGTTCATGAAATGTTAAGTTGCTAATGGTGGTATTTGGAAGTATATTTCGACGACTATCTCTCCACTAACCCCTTTGCTTCATAAGACGAAAGCGCTTCTCTCCTAGTTTAGTGCCACGTAACGTAAGATGTAGCGTCTCTTGTTAGTTTCAGAATGGTTACGCTCAGTAATCATACCTCACTTCAGTTCTCTAACACAGCAGCTGTTTCTAAATTATCTAAGAGTAAAATCTTGGCATGATGCTCGTAGACTCTTGATGGGATTTGAAAATAACAGCCATCGAGCTACAGGATTAAAGGTTTACTAACTGTTTCCATGGCTTAGAAAAACATAAATGTGTATTCTTCAGACTGAAAAAGCCATATTGCACAAATTATTACAAAGTTGTTAAAATTTCGAACAGAGAAGGAACATAATTCGATAAAAAATTAACAAAATTTTTAGTAAAGCATTCTCTTTGTAGAATCACATATCTTAACTGGAAGTATCAATAGTTAAAATGCACTATTACAGGTAGCAGCCCTACACTATAGGGCCTCGTTGTAAAACGTTTAAAATACAGCACACATTACATTGGATCCAGCACACATTTAATAATGCACGAACAAGGCTTGTGAGATGCGCCAACTGATGAAGATGTGCAGGCCTTAGCAATAGGTCAACAATGATAGATGGTGTTTACTGTGAACATGAGTGTCTGAGTAAGCGTAAGCGCATGGAGCTGCAAATGCCCGATTCATCAAGTAAAATAGTTAAGAGCCAGAACTGAAACTAAATGAGACTAATGAAAATAGGATGAAGGGGGCTGGGAATAAGGAAGAGGACATCTAGATCATATAACATGTACAGAGCAAGCAGGCTCAGTTAAACAGTGTTAGTTGTTTGCATATAAGTGCATAATGCAGCATGCGAAGGACATTTAAATAAATATGGGGATGGACCAAGTAACAGTTTCTAAAAGAAATACATTTCGTAAAACATGTTAACATAAAAAAAGTGTAAATATGTATGGCCATACTAAGCAGCACGCAGCTAACATGAGAGAAAAAATACTTATGAAAAGGAAGGAATGTAACTGATTAAAGTACAAGCAAACAAGATGAGGTGGAAAAAGGGGAAAGAAGTTTAATTTATGACATAAAATACCAGGGAAAGTAGCCAATTTTCATATTTTCACATAGGGTGCTTATCATTCACGACTGCTTTCCCTTATATGTTACTTCACGGGTTACAATTACTGCCCCCTTCACCACCCCCCCCCCCCCTGCCGCCTGTTACATTTCCTCCTTTTTGTAAGTATCTTTCCTTTCATGTTAACTGAGTGTATCTTATGGCTTTTAACATTTAACAGTATGTTAGCATGTTTTATTAAATGTATTTTTTTGACGCTGTTACATAGTAAATTCCTGTATTTATTTAAAAGTTCTTCTTATGCTGCTTTATGCACTTGTATGCAAACAATTAAAGCGTGTTCATGAGACTTCTTGCTCTTTACATGCCATATGACATAAATGCCTCCCTCTCAGACCCCATCTTGCCCATTTATTCCTATTTTCAGTTGCCTTATTCTGTTTTAATTCTAGGTATTAACCATTTTATTTACTGGATCATGCATTTGTGAGCAAGTGCAGTTATAGACATACTCATTTGCACAGTAAACACCATCTACCAGCGTTTACCTACTGCCTGCACATCTTAGTTGGCACATGTCACTAGCCTAGTACGTGCAGTACCTTCTGTATTAGCAGATACTGTAAGGGGGGGCACAGTCACAAAAGGGGTGATCCCTGTGGTTATTGGGACCAGGCAGACAGGTTTGTTAGGTTAAAGCCAAATTCCAGACAGACAACAACTAAGGAAAATAGAGGAAAAGAAACTTCATGCACCGCAAATAGGGATAAAGCTAAGGGTGGTATCAACTTACTTCACCAAAATATCAGGGGAAAAATAAATAAAGTAGATGAGCTGATAATGTGTTTAGATGAATTCAAAAATAAGTTTGAGATTGGAATACTTTGTCTGTCTGAGCACCATGTAACTGTGGGGAAGGAAAATGTCATTATAAATTGGTATAATTTAGCATCTTACATCTAATAAGGATAAAGGAGGAGTTGCCATTTTCATAAAACAAGGGTACAAATACAGAACTGTTTAAGTAAACAAATTGGATGTTGATCAGCGCTTTGAGGTTTGTGCATGTGAATTTCAGTTAGATAATGTTGTGTTGATATTAGCAACAGTGAACACGTCTCCACTATGAGATTGGAAGCTATTCATAAAAAAGTTTGACTCCCTATTATGCTGTCAGTAAAAAAGAAGAAGTTATTAATCTGTTATGATCTCAGTGTTAACTTTCTAAGCCATTCTGATACGAAAAGTGAACTAGAAGTGTCGTTAACAACATATAACATTGAATCAGTGATCAATTTCCCTACACGTATAGCTCAGAATAGTCATACTCTAATAGATAATGTATTTGTACAGCAAGGAGATGTAGACCAAACACATGCTTTCCCTGTAGTAAATGGATTATCTGATCATGATGCACGACTGATTAACTTACAAAACCTAAAAGGCGTACACTTCAGAAACCATTAAGTAAAAGTGTGAGGGTGCGCAACCCGGTTTCTATAGATCACTTCAGAGGAAGTTTAGGAAATTTAAACTGGGAAGATGTATACAATGAGCCAAATGCTAATGATAAATGCAGCATATTTATTGATAAATTTATATCCCTTTTTGAACATTTTTTCGAAAGAAAATTACTAAATGTAACACCGCAAACTTTTCAAAGAAACCTTGGATTACTACAAGTATTAAAGTGTCTTCAGAAAAGAAAAGAAAATTGTATGAGACAGCAAGAAATATTAAAGATCAGGAAGTAGTTCTACACTACACGCTTATCTTGTGAAATAAGGAAAATTATCAAATCTATGAAAAATAAATGTTCTGTTGGAGTACATGACATCTCTAATAAGATATTAAAACAGTATGGAGCAATTACAGCTGATGTTTTGAGTCACATATGTAATGCATCACTGACTCAGGGAGTTTTTCCCGACAGGTTAAAATATGCCATTGTCAGGCCTCCCTACGAAAAGGGGAAACCACAGATGTCAATAATTACCAGCCAGTATTCTTGCTTACAGCATTTTCAAAAATTAGAGTAATGTACTCGAGAGTGTTAGCCATCTCAACTGTAATGGAATGCTTAGTAAATCACAGTTCGGATTTCAGAATTGCTGTTCCACTGAGACAGCAATATACAATTTCACTGTCCACATAATAGAGTCTTTAAATAGTAAAATGTCACCACTAGGAGTATTCTGTGACTTATCCAAAGAATTTGATTGTGTGAACCACGACATTATGTTAGAGAAATTACAGTTCTATGGTATAAATGGAACAGCATATGAGTGGTTTAAGTCAGGAAGCAAAAGGTCTCTTTATATGCTTCAAGTGATTCGAAGGAGTTCGCCACCTATCTAACTCGGGTGAAATTACATTAGATGATCCACAAGGTTCGATCATGGGTCCCCTTCTGTTCTTGATATATGTGAATGACCTCCCTTCTTAAGTGAAACAAGATTCTGAACTGACACTGTTTGCTGATGCTACAAGTATAATTATTAATCCAGTGAAAAAAAGTCCAATAGAAAATGATACAAATAAGGTCTTTGGAAAAGTTATTAATTGGTTTACTGCGAATGGGCTAGCTCTGAACCTTGAAAAAACACAGTACATCCAATTTCTGATGCAAAAAGTATGTTGTTGTGGTCTTCAGTCCTGAGACTGGTTTGATGCAGCTCTCCATGCTACTCTATCCTGTGCAAGCTTCTTCATCTCCCAGTACCTACTGCAACCTACATCCTTCTGAATCTGCTTAGTGTATTCATCTCTTGGTCTCCCCCTACGATTTTTACCCTCCACGCTGCCCTCCAATACTAAGTTGGTGATCCCTTGATGCCTCAGAACATGTCCTACCAACCGATCCCTTCTTCTGGTCAAGTTGTGCCACAAACTTCTCTTCTCCCCAATCCTATTCAGTACCTCCTCATTAGTTATGTGATCTACCCATCTAATCTTCAGCATTCTTCTGTAGCACCACATTTCGAAAGCTTCTATTCTCTTCTTGTCCAAACTATTTACCGTCCATGTTTCACTTCCATACATGGCTACACTCCATACAAATACTTTCAGAAATGACTTCCTGACACTTAAATCTATACTCGATGTTAACAAATTTCTCTTCTTCAGAAACGCTTTCCTTGCCATCGCCAGTCTACATTTTATATCCTCTCTACTTCGACCATCATCAGTTATTTTGCTCCCCAAATAGCAAAACTCGTTTACTACTTTAAGTGTCTCATTTCCTAATCTAATACCCTCAACATCACCCGACTTAATTCGACTACATTCCATTATCCTCGTTTTGCTTTTGTTGATGTTCATCTTATATCCTCCCTTCAAGACACCATCCACTTCGTTCAACTGCTCTTCCAAGTCCTTTGCTGTCTCTGACAGAATTACAATGTCATCGGTGAACCTCAAAGTTTTTATTTCTTCTCCATGGATTTTAATACCTACTCCGAATTTTTCTTTTGTTTCCTTTACTGCTTGCTCAATATACAGATTGAATAACATCGGGGAGAGGCTACAACCCTGTCTTACTCCCTTCCCAACCACTGCTTCCCTTTCATGTCCCTCGACTCTTATAACTGCCATCTGGTTTCTGTACAAATTGTAAATAGCCTTTCGCTCCCTGTATTTCAGCCCTGCCACCTTTTCAATTTGAAAGAGAGTATTCCAGTCAACATTGTCAAAAGCTTTCTCTAAGTCTACAAATGCTATAAAAGTAGGTTTGCATTTCCTTAATCTTTCTTCTAAGATAAGTCGTAAGGTCAGTATTGCCTCACGTGTTCCACTATTTCTACGAAATCCAAACTGATCTTCCCCGAGGTCGGCTTCTACTATTTTTTCCATTCGTCTGTAAAGAATTCGTGTTAGTATTTTGCAGCTGTGGCTTATTAAACTGATTGTTCGGTAATTCTCACATCTGTCAACACCTTCTTTCTTTGGGATTGGAATTATTATATTCTTCTTGAAGTCTGAGGGTATTTCGCCTGTTTCATACATCTTGCTCACCAGATGGTAGAGTTTTGTCAGGGCTGGCTCTCCCAAGGCCGTCAGTAGTTCCAATGGAATGTTGTCTACTCCGGGGGCCTTGTTTCGAATCAGGTCTTTCAGTGCTCTGTCAAACTCTTCACGCAGTATCGTATCTCCCATTTCATCTTCATCTACATCCTCTTCCATTTCCATAATATTGTCCTCAAGTACATCGCCCTTGTATAGACCCTCTATATACTCCTTCCACCATTCTGCTTTCCCTTCTTTGCTTAGAACTGGGTTGCCATCTGAGCTCTTGATGTTCATACAAGTGGTTCTCTTATCTCCAAAGGTCTCTTTAATTTTCCTGAAGGCAGTATCTATCTTACCCCTAGTGAGATAAGCCTCTACATCCTTACATTTGTCCTCTAGCCATCCCTGCTTAGCCATTTTGCACTTCCTGTCGATCTCATTTTTGAGACGTTTGTATTCCTTTTTGCCTGCTTCATTTACTGCATTTTTATATTTTCTCCTTTCATCAATTAAATTCAATATTTCGTCTGTTACCCAAGGATTTCTACTAGCCCTCGTCTTTTTACCTACTTGATCCTCTGCTGCCTTAACTACTTCACAAAGTTACCCATTCTTCTTCTACTGTATTTCTTTCCCCCATTCCTGTCAATTGTTCCCTTATGCTCTCCCTGAAACTCTGTACAACCTCTGGTTCTTTCAGTTTATCCAGGTCCCATCTCCTTAAATTCCCACCTTTTTGCAGTTTCTTCAGTTTTAATCTACAGGTCATAAACAATTGATTGTGGTCAGAGTCCACATCTGCCCCTGGAAATGTCTTACAATTTAAAACCTGGTTCCTAAATCTCCGTCTTACCATTATATGATCTATCTGATACCTTTTAGTATCTCCAGGGTTCTTCCATGTATACAACCTTCTATCATGATTCTTAAACCAAGTGTTAGCTATGATTAAGTTGTGCTCTGTGCAAAATTCTACCAGGCGGCTTCCTCTTTCATTTCTTAGCCCCAATCCATATTCACCTACTACGTTTCCTTCTCTCCCTTTTCCTACACTCGAATTCCAGTCACCCATAACTATTAAATTTTCGTCTCCCTTCACTATCTGAATAATTTCTTTTATTTCATCATACATTTCTTCAATTTCTTCGTCATCTGCAGAGTTAGTTGGCATATAAACTTGTACTACTGCGGTAGGTGTGGGCTTCGTCTCTATCTTGGCCACAATAATGCGTTCACTAAGCTGTTTGTAGTAGCTTACCCGCGTTCCTACTTTCCTATTCATTATTAAACCTACTCCTGCATTACCCCTATTTGACTTTGTGTTTATAACCCTGTAGTCACCTGACCAGAAGCCTTGTTCCTCCTGCCAACGAACTTCACTAATTCCCACTATATCTAACTTTAACCTATCCATTTCCCTTTTCATATTTTCTAACCTAACTGCCCGATTAAGGGACCCGACATTCCACGCTCCGATCCGTAGAACGCCAGTTTTCTTTCTCCTGATAACGACATCCTCTTGAGTAGTCCCCGCCCGGAGATACGAATGGGGGACTATTTTACTTCCGGAATATTTTACCCAAGAGGACGCCATCATCATTTAATCATACAGTAAAGCTGCATGCCCTCGGGAAAAATTACGGCCGTAGTTTCCCCTTGCTTTCAGCCGTTCGCAGTACCAGCACAGCAAGGCCGTTTTGGTTTTTGTTACAAGGCCAGATCAGTCAATCATCCAGACTGTTGCCCTTGCAACTACTGAAAAGGCTGCTGCCCCTCTTCAGGAACCACACGTTTGTCTGGCCTCTCAACAGAAACCCCTCCATTGTGGTTGTACCTACGGTACGGCTATCTGTATCGCTGAGGCACGCAAGCCTCCCCACCAATGGCAAGGTCCATGGTTCATGGGGGGGGGGGGGCAAAAAGTATAATACGTTCAATAAACATAACACATCAAAAGAAGTCAATAGTCAGGGTAGAGCATACGAAGTTTCTGGGTGTACATATGGATGAGAATCTTAATTGGAAAATTCATATTTAGGATCTCCTAAAGCGACTAGGTTCAGCAACTTTTGCAATCAGAATAACTGCCAATTTTGAGGCTGTAGAAATTAGTAAGCTAACCTACTTTGCATACTTCCACTCACTCATGTCATATGGAATAATATTCTGGGGCAACTCAACACTTAGGCAAAAGGTATTCACTGCTCAAAAGAAAGTAGTTAGAATAATGTGTGGGGTTCATAGTTGCACATCTTGTAGGAATCTGTTAAAAAGTTTAGGAATTTTTTACAAATGCTTCACAGTACATTTACTCGGTAATGAAATTTTTTTCTCAAAAACATGGACCAGTTTGAAGTCCCCAGCGACATTCATGATTACAGTACCAGAAAAAAGAAAGACCTACACTATCCTTAACCTATATTTGGCACAGAAAGGGGTAAAATATGCTGCTTTTTGATAAATTACCAGATGAAATAAAATGTCTGACAGACAGCAGTAATAGTTTCAAAAACAAATTGAGATCATTACTCCTTGACAACTCCTTCTATACCATAGCTGAATTCTTGAATATGAGTAAATAAATCTGGAAATATAACATAAGCATTTTGTGCCATTTAAGGGAATGGGATAGATAATAGAAATATTTAGGTACAACACTATAAAGTAAACAAAAAGAAAGAAAGAAAAACAACTTGTTTCCTGTGCGCATTTTTGTGGATTTGACATGTTCTACATCATAACGGTTTTTCCGTGCTATTGATCAATGGAACATGTAACTAACTAACTAACTAAATGTCTGTTGGATCCAATGTCACATGGGACTCATTTGCAGATAGACGACGCGCGAAGCGGAAGGAGCTGCTCACTAAATTCCGAAATCCGATCTCCGTCGAGGATGTAGAGTATATATTATTACCACTAACTTTCAAATCACGCAATGATCATCATTCAAAGATAAGGGAAATTAGAGTTCGTACTAAGGCGTTCAAACAGTCATTTTCCCTCGCGCGATCCGCTAGTGGAAAAAGGGGGGGGGGGCGTAGATATGACTTTGGCGCGAATTCTGCCCTCCACCACACACTGCTTGGTGGCTATCGGAGTATATATGTAGATGTGGATGAGATATGTTTTATTTTAAATGTTTCACAACAAATGCGTATAGTACTGGGTCACTACCTTCAATTGTGCATCTTAACTGTTGATATTTGTGGATGACATGCACAATGAACCAGACAAGAGCCTTTTGGCTGCAAAATCTGTTGTTGTCAATACGTGACTCTCCAAGTGCATATGGTTTCCTAAAAATTTTGTGATGTTTGTTTATCGAATTAGGTTCCTTCTCTGTTTAACACTGTACATGTTTTGTTATAATTTGTTCAATAGCCCCATTTTCCTTCTGAAGAAGATAAATTTATATGTATCAAAGCCATGGAAAAGGGTTGATAAACATTTAATTCAGCAAATGTTGGTTGTTATTTTCCAATCCTATCCAGTTTTTAACTCAGAATACAACGACAGCCTTTACTGATTTTTTGAAAATGTGGTGTTAGTGTTCATGACAGGCGCATTAGCAAGTGATTATCCCTTTCTTCCTCTCTTAGTCGGCTTAATTGTGTCTGCAACTGGCGCCCTTCATCTAAGAGATTCTGATTCCTATACTGAGCAGGAACCTGTTTATCCCTATTGAGAACCTACTATCGACACTACCATACAGGAAACGCAGAAGGAAAATACTAACACAAGAAGAAAGGATAGGGTATAACACTGCAACTGCATTTACCTAGCTTATGCAGTCAAATATCAAATTTGTTTTATTGCGTACCATGCCCCAACAGAACAAATAGTCCTGTCACTGAAAAGCCACGTGTAACACTTTCGTCTGCTACTACTATGCCATAACCTCAAAGCTGAAGGCAGTTCGTATAGTGAAATTATTTGTATTCAAGTAATTATAGTATGAAGAAGCAGAGCAGTGTTACCCTCTGAGAGGAATTTGGTATGTTGACCGTGTTGTACCTAACGCAGGTGGCTTATCGGAAGTGAAAGTAGGAATTACATAAATATTTAAACACTAACAAAGAATATTTTACCTAGCTACACTGTTCAAAGAATAAAGAAAACGGTCGCCAGTCTAATTAGGCAAGAGAATGATTAACATTCTTGTTCAAGAAAATAGGTATGAGTAACTTTAATGGACAAACACAACCTTTACTTTGCCACACGCGAGTACAATGAACTCTGGCACCTGAATACAATATGATCAGGTTAAGGTTGGAGCTAACAGATCAGAACAAACTATTTGCATAAATATAACCTTATAACACTACACACTGTTACTTTCAGGGCTGATTCAAACTGAATGGTCTTTATAACATTACTATTAACATTCACTATAGAGTCATTAATTGGATATAGGTTCAGTATTACTTTTCAAACATTTTCCTAGCTGTCATAAAATTGTAAATTTAGTTCACTGCTAAATTATGAACTGGTCACAGGTTAAGTCTCTCTCACCTAAATACTTTTCTATTTAGAATGAAAGTTAAATGGAATTCACTAACAGGTTACTTCTCACTGTCTTTTGAATACAGTGTTAATATGCACTTTCAATACACAAGGGAAACACGTGCCTAGCAAACATGAGTATATAACATTCCACTATTGCAGTTTTCAACTTTTACTACAGTGAGACACAAAGTTATCATATTTGTAAGATACTGACTCACCTTTTGCGATTTACAATAGGCAGCAAAGTGATCATTTACTAAGCAAAACTTTATAAGCCTCAGTTTTAAGAACTTTTAATTTTGAACAGCATATTAATAAGCAGTTTTAATAGAAAATTTTTTTTCAGCAAGCATCTTTTACTTTAGTTCACTCTCTTGCCACATTAACTTTAACTTTCTTTTTACTATGTTCAAGAGGCGTTAATTAGTAAAACACTGGGCTTTAATGTTCTTTCAATAAGGACACTCGGTAATCACTTCAGCATGGGAAGGACCATAAGGGGGATAAAAAATCAAGGTATGTATACGAGTTCGAGTATAGGTTACCTTATATTTGCGCACACTAAAACATCCAATGAGCTGATCCTTCACTGTACATTACTATAGTGTTCCATTACAGTGATTGCGCATTGTGGTGGCGATTGCATGTTGGTAGGTGGATTTGCAGGTAGAATTGCTGGACTGTCATTTCTTGGTGGCGATGATAGATACCAATTCAAGAATAGTTCCAGCTCTTTATCCATCCATCCAATGCATTAGAAAGCGTCAGAAAAAACCTCTCTCGGAACTAGCACAATACACCACTTTTACATGAGCAGTTGATAGTTCGGTAGCTCGTCTCGGACTGAGTTTTGGTTCCACCTTTTCTACCTAGATCAACCAATATTTGCGCGCGCTACTCAGTTCCGTTCTCGAGGGGAACCACGACACCTTTTACAAATGACATAACTAAGAACCCTAAGTGAAGGTCAGCAGTTTACATAACAGCAAACAAACATTTTAAATAAAACAGAACATTTGCTAATGTAGGCATTTGTACACAAAGTCATTTAAATAAAATTATTTAATTTTAAAGATAACCAAAGAGGTTATATGACATACACAAAACATATAATTTGCTCATGGGTTACGCTTCCTACACTCTAAAAGAGATCACAGTTTTCACAAAGAAAGGAGTACACAATTTTGTGTTATCGATTCAATCAAACACATTTACAGAAGCTCAACGATGTAATATTAAATGCAACAAAAGGCAGAATAAATCAGTAGAGTACTAGAGCTATGGTGTTACAAGGAGAGCAACAGTGCAGGTCCAAAAAAAAAAAAAGTTTAAAAATGGCCACTTGCTAACACTACTGCGTAGGGTGCGTCTGCTGGAGAACATCCGTTCTTCTGGCTGCAGTCTTTTGGTCGGCATCTATCTTCGTCTACAGCGTATGTCTTACACTAGTTAAAATGGAGGTAAGGGTGACTTGGTCCTCAACCGTTGGTTACAATGGGGTTCCCAGAATGGTAGTGGCTGGATGAGTTTCTCTGCTCTGCAGCCAAAAAAGTCCTGTCACAGCTACAATCAATTGTTTATTGCAACTTGTCTACAATCATTGGCTTAGAACTGCAATTAATGATGAGGCGAATATCATGGCTTTCCTCTGTTCATCGGCCACCGGCTGCTGGCCGTGTGTCCTGTGGCTGCTGCCGCCGCGCTGCTAGATACTCTGAGTCATCCTGTTTATAGAGGGTAAGGCCAGAGGCTGTTGCTACGAGCATGTCTGGCTGCGTCATTCTCCAGTGCCAAGAACATAGAGGTCTTCTGTAGATAATCCAGCTACAGCAGGGACGGCTGAATCCTCAAGGCTTACTTCCAGGTTGGCAGCAAGGTGGAGCACTCAGATTTTTAGGCGGCAGGCAGCGGTTCGTCTCCCTGTGGTGGTAAATGTTTCTGCATGATGGGCATGGCCCTGAGAAACACAGGGTCAACATCACGTAACTGCCTAGCTGTTCGAATGCTGACTGGCTGGTTCAGGTGGGCTTAAATACTGATCCTCTTGGCTAATTTTGCGTTACTGGTTTCGTTTGTATGTCACATCGAATTTTGTATAATAGAGGCAATGAATGATTGTCAGTTGTAACCAACAGCGGTTCGAGCCGTGGTACTTCCTGGCGACTGGACTGGTTTCGATACGTGGTAGACATGGACGTCGAAACGCTGTAGGTCCACTCAGCATGTAGATCGCAGACCGGCGCTTCGCTGACTACAGTGTACTCTGATTATCGTCGTGGCGCACCATCTCTGGTTCCATGTCTTGTTATAGCTTTTACCTCTACATTCTCTACACACTTGGAGACTTCTCAGATAGTTTAGTTATTGTTCAGACTAAGCACGTTTCGTTCTGTTGGAGTTTGTTGGCGAGCCGCAAGAATCTGATGACGTATTTTGTTGCCAAATTCCTTCCTTTGTTTTGAGTTATTCCATGACGTGATGAAGGACATACATTCACAGCGGCTGATAGTCTGGTTGGCCATCTTCCGCCCCATATGCAGTGTCAGCAGTTATCGAAAACTACAGTCTGTTGTTGTCCGGTTTGTTTTACATAAGCTGAGAAACCATGCACCTTGCTTTAGTTAGAAGTAAATGCTCATTAATTGTAATGTTAAATAGCCACGGTGGTAATAGCAGAAGAATTCATCCTTGAACTTGTTCCATAAATTAGAATCAACAGTGAACTAGTCAGCAGGGATGTCCTGAAGACAAGAATATCTCTCATCGAAGCACAGGAATCTAATGATTTTCTAGAATCTGTCTCTTGCCACTTTATCTATGATAGAATTAGGTGCTCAAAAACGCAGCAAAAAGTCAGCAAACGAAACATTATGCTGCAAAAAGAATCTCTGCAGTACATGTTACCAATCGCTGCTTGCAGTTCCTCGTATGATAAACTCCATTTTTTTATTTCATTCCAAGTAATTGATTCGGTGAGGCATTTTTATGATATGCAGCATAGATTACACAAAAAGAAGTCGAGAGGCACTAATGACACTCATGCTCCCGATGGTATCCCCCCCCCCATGTTCTTCTGGACGTTCTTCCACGCGACTCCATGATAATAACCGTCCATTCCGTTCATTTTATAACTGCTATACCTACTGCTGCGCGACTCCTGAGACTATTGTGGAAGGAACTGAGATAGAGAAAGATCTATTGGCGGTAAACCTTCCTTAGTATCGCTATCTTTAAAGCCAATTGCCCCTGACAGAAAATCACCATCTGAATCCGATAACTCCCTTTCTGAGTCATTTGAGTTCTCCGGAGTACGCAAAATCTCTTCATTAATGAGATCATGCCAACGACATAGCTGAAAATACCAATTGCCGGCCAAATAATACTGTCTAACGTATGAGAAAAATAACAACGCAGATGCACGAAAAACAGCTGAAAATTTACGTTACACTATCGAGGATGCAGATCGCAGACCGGCGTTTCGCTGACTACAGTGTACTCTGATTATCGTCGTGGCGCACCATCTCTGGTTCCATGTCTTGTTATAGCTTTTCCCTCTATATTCTCTGCACACTTGGAGACTTCTCAGGGTAAAAATCGTACGGGGAGACCAAGAGATGAATACACTAAGCAGATTCAGAAGGATGTAGGTTGCAGTAGGTACTGGGAGATGAAGAAGCTTGCACAGGATAGAGTAGCATGGAGAGCTGCATCAAACCAGTCTCAGGACTGAAGACCACAACAACAACATCGAGGATGAAAACCTGTCCGACACTGCGTATCTCATAAATTGAGGCAACGACTGTTGAACAAAGTAAAATGTCATAGAAGTTCATTTGCAATCATGAGAAGTTACGCCATGGGTGAATTGATCTCTCCAGGTCTCCTACGTATACTTCATTAAATCGTGAAAATTATGCAAACTGCAGCACATTATTGTCAAAACGGAAAAGAAAATGAGGAAAAATCATGATATTCGGTGAAAACAAAAACTGAATTCGTTATTGCGGAAATAAAGTTTGAAATGTATCCTTTGAGCCTCTCCGCTGTTCTGGAGTTGTAAGTGCTACAGAAAATCGTCCGTATACAAGTTACCTGCCAATCGAACCGCTGAATGGATACGCATTTCGAGCAATTTTCGTCGGCAGATAAGATTTGTATATGATGCTCTTATTCTTTTCCTTAGAATTATGCAGTTTCAAAACAACTGTGTTTTGTGTACAGTACTCAAAATCCGTATGACATGTTGATTAAGAATATAGGACGAACAAAGATTAAAAACATTGCACCAGGAAGTAAAAAAACGAAATAATTATGTTACTGAAATATTTCATTGTGTGATAAATCCACAATCTGTTGCGTGGCGTAGCTGCTAATTCGACCTTTTCCGGGTAATTTCGCTCTAACCGAGGCGTAAAGACTGGGGTTTTTTCCTCACTACTTTAGATGCAAGGCTGGTAATGTGTAAATGAACGTATGTGCAAGCCTAGTGGCCGCCGTCTTTAATTTACCCCTGCGTAAGTTCCAGTACGAGAATTTCTCCAGCGCTTATATTTTCATAACTGGTGTCATACGTTTCTGGCTTCTCGGCTGAGAAGCAGGTCCACTGATACCTAGCAGCCACTCCTTCTCACGCAAGCCTCTGAGACCGCGACGGATATTACAGAAAATAAAACTGGGATGAAGTGTTTCCCATCCCAACGGCAGCAGAGAGCAGTAAAAACCAATGGCTGTCGGCTAATGGATCTGGGAACCTCTCCAAATGGAGGTTTCCTTCTGAGATCCGAACAGAAAAGAAACCAAAGAAGACCATCTGCTGCCCACCATATTCTATCTCCCACTTCTGTCAGTTGCTTCGTTTTCTGAAGTTTATACCCCTGAACGAAATTATTTTAAGGTTCACTGGGAGATAATATTAATTATTCATTGGAGGACATATGCTCCAGTACCCTAACATTTGATAAGAACAAAACGTGATGTGAACAGACGAGGGAGTTTCTAACGAAAATATCACTGTACAAAAATTTGCAGGTATTGTACCACTGACACGCAACAGTGTATGAGAAGAACGGGAATCGGGAACTAAAGTACGAAAAGGTGTCGAATATCTGATTTAAACATTTTTTGAACCAAGTATGTATCACAATATTAATTTGTGAAACAATATAAAATCGTATAACTTAAACACCAGATTTCTTACATCTACGCATGTAGACATGGACAAGCAATTTGGAATTTCGTGGTCAAATGAAAAAATAACTGTTAACAAAAAAAGGTGGAATTAATAATCTCATTAAATATCTTGCATTATACAGAAAGAGTGGTATGGAATCATGGGTTGGGTGAAATCACGTAGCAGGTTCAGCCAGCATTAGCCCCTTTCTATGAGGTGTAAGAGTTGTAAGGTGACTGTATCTTTTATGCAAGTGACTGTAATAGACAGGTATGCAGTGTGTTGTCATGTTTCTGTTGTATGATCAGAGAACGCAGAGGGTGTCTTTTACTGTCTTGGGACTGACAGGGAGACCGATCTGTGAAGAGAGGAAGCAGGAATTACAAGTTGCACGTTGGAGGGAGTACATGTGAGGAATCGGAACTTTGATATGACGTGTTTTGTGTAATTATTTGGTTTCACGTGTGCTTAGGTTTTCTGTAGGAGGTGAATTGAAACTAAATTCAACTTCTGAACACGGACGTTAAACACAAACAAAGACTAATAAATGAAAATCGTCCTTCTTAGTGACAATTAAGCAATTGGCTTTTTCTTTTTTGTTCTGATTGCCACTAAAGAAAAATAGTGTTCACAAAAATAACAGTGAAAGTTTCTTGTATTATATTAACCTTTTTAATCACTATTTACACTCATTTGGTTTTGAAGTTCATGTCAAACAAATTATTACACTTTTCTATAACATATCGATTTTGAAATTGATTGATAACAGCTTATTGTAAGTAACAAATCCTACATTTTCATCGACTCCCGGAAGAATTAGTCATTTAATAATATAGACAGGTACCAGAAATTGGTTTCGTGTATTAGATGTTATTTAGATTTTTTTCTGTTGTAAAGAATATTCTTAAGGAGCTTAAACATAATTTCGATTTAACTAAGTATCTTCTGTTGACTTTTTTGTTGTATTTGTGTGTTGCATTATTAATTGACAATATCTGGAGTGGTGCAGGATGGTTTTCGGTTTGGGGGAACGAAAAAAATCTTCTACGGGCCAAAAATCATAGGCCCAATTTTCTGTTAAATGGGGAATGTTCCGTAGCTTCTTATGTTTAATAACAATCCATGACCTGAAACTGACATGGAACAATGTCATAGTAGAAAAATAATGGATTAAGGTGCGAAACTGCGACGGTAACGAACGCGTCTTAGAAAAAGCAAGTGACAGGTCAAGTGTATGGGAATGATATAAGTGATGATCATCAATTAATGGATAAAATAGAAGACAGAGATTGTAAAGAAGATTTATAATGTAAGGGCTAAGGGAGTAAAGCATTCAGGAAGACAACAGAGTAGAAACTGGAAGGAGCGACGATTAAAAGAGAATGGGAAGACAGATGCTCAACAGAATTAGATGGAGCACAAGAACAGGGGCATTTGGGGAATAATAAATTTGTGAAAATAGGTTATTAGTGGAAACCTGAAGAGCAGTGGATACATTTGTATAAGGCTAAGTCTGCAAGTGGGGAGCAATCTACAAAAGAAATGACAGCTATGATGCAAATACTACAGCAGTGCTACAGCGGCTTCTTCGTGAGAACATGGAGCAATTAGTGACGGAATCGAGGGATCAGTGAGACCACAACTGTAGCAGAGATATAAAGGAGAAAACAGAATACACCAATGAAAAAATTGTGTATCAAACAGTGAAAAAAAATAAGGAACAAGTTAAGGATGTTTGGGTTTAGGGAGAGATGCCAATAAACTAGCAACCTATTATTTCTAACGACATTTTCTAAAACGTTTTTGAAGTTGATATACTGTATAATAGTACACCACCTGAACAAAAAGTAAAATGCAGTCTGGGTTTCAGAGGAGTTGCTAAATTACGACTGCCATTTACAGAGACATTCACCAAATTTTGTAAGCATTAGTCAACAAAATAGAACGGGATGGTGTTTTCCTTCACTGTATAAAGCATTTTGCTGTATGAATCACTATATCTTCCCAGAGTAACTGAAGAATTGTGCAAATGATAAGGTCAACCATTAGTTAGCGTCATATTTAACCAAAATAATGCAGAGAGTTGTTCTTAATAACGTAACCAATGTAAGCAGGAGAGATTCCTATTCCCGATACGTCTTCCAGAAAGCAGTGTTCCTGAACAAGTACTCAGCAATATAAACCAGACTCTGTACAGCCGCTTGGTGATACCTCAAAGCCGAAACAGAATATAGTAGAGGGTTTATCACACAACAGCCATGATAGTGAGCACAGCTGGCGCATACACACCAAAGACTTAAAGGTAGAGGTAACAAGTCCACCAATGGAACGACAAACGTTGCTCAATAATTAGGGACATATCTTAAGAACCGTACGGTTGAAGCCAAGGCCGTTAGGAAATCTAGCAGCCTTTCAGATGGCAATGATAAATACTCGACGAACAATTAAAGAGAGCAAAGAGATCTCGTAATTTTCATAAATCGGTTCACGATTCTATTAGAGTTTTGGAGTAAACCGCAAATGTTTCTCTAATGAACCTTTCGATATAGTCAGATTACCCAACGGACTTCGGTGTATTATATTTTAAAAGGAGTAGAAAAATGAGTACAAATTTGATAACTTTGTACTCAATTTTGTGCTGTGCTCAGTGAACGGTCACACTAACACACTTGATCTGTGTCTTAAATTACGAGTTACTGATGTAGGGCTATATATGCCTGTACTAATGTATGTGTAAACATTACAGACATTTATCTACATAACACAGTGATATATTACATTCGTACGCGACATCTTACTGTCATTTATGCATATATTATATGTCATAGTATTTCTGTAAGTCGGTGATCTCTAAACGGAAACTATCAGTACTGTATTAGTGCAGGAGCTTCTATCTCATATGTCCTTTAATTTCTCGGGTGTTATGGATGATAGATGAGAGTGCGTGAAGTTCAGGCTAGCTTCCCGAACAACGTCGAAATGTCGGTGAGGGGGAGTGGGGTCACGGTTTATAACGGGCTTATGGTCTCTGACGCAGGCATTAGCGGAAATTCGAACCGACTAGGCTGCGCTGAATAGGTCAGACGGATTGGAAGAGGAAGCTGACAACGTGATTATGGCGGGCACTGCATATCCGTAACTGTCGGACAAACTGCATAATTCATGGCGCTAATTCACGCGCTAGTGCTTCTCTCTCGCTGACTGTGCCAAAGCCCTATCCATCGACGCATCAACAGAAATCTGACGACTTCTGATCCTGAATAAATTACTTTCTAACCGGATAGTGTACTTAAAACGTGCGCCGCATCGCTATTCTAAGTCCTTAAAGAGTCCAGCGGAATGTTTCGCGGATGCCCCGTGTAGAAAATAATATTCAAACCTGCAGCCACGTATGAAATTACTTACTGCAGTCACTCATTTTATGGACAGTCAAGAATACGAGTGTGTTACACGGTTCACACACTATGGTATACATACCTCCAGCGTGAATCTTTCACTCTTGACCTGAGTGTGTGCTGTTTTGAGACTTCCTGAGATTTTAAAATTGTATACTGAATCGAGACTCAAACCCGAACGTAGATCTTAGTGACTGAACTGCCGAAGTACGGTGCGTGAAAATTGTATCCACGATACCGTTATGCATAATAACGTCGGCGACTTTGAGCGTGAAGTCAGTTTCTGGTTCTCCCACGATGCCAAGATTTGTAATTCCTCGCTGTATAAACTGCCAGCAAGTGACACATAGTTATAAATTATTTCATATCTATCACCCATCATAACATTATTAGGAGTAGCACAATTGAGTACAAGGTCTTTGATAAAAGCAAAGTAGCCGGCCGCGGTGGTCTCGCGGTTCTAGGCGCGCAGTCCGGAACCGTGCGACTGCTACGGTCGCAGGTTCGAATCCTGCCTCGGGCATGGATGTGTGTGTTGTCCTTAGGTTAGTTAGGTTTAAGTAGTTCTAAGTTCTAGGGGACTGATGACCACAGCAGTTGAGTCCCATAGTGCTCAGAGCCATAAAAGCAAAGTAATTACACAAATTTTTTACGTTGCAAGGTTTTTATTTCTTTGAGACAACAATAATGCCTCCTTCAAAGTAGTCAGTCCTCTTCTGCAGCCAGCCAGCCGGCCGGGGTGGCCGAGCGGTTCTAGGCGCTACAATGTGGAACCGCGTGACCGCTACGGTCGCAGGTTCGAATCCTGCCTCGGGCATGGGTGTGTGTGACGTCCTTAGATTAGTTAGGTTTAAGTAGTTCTAAGTTCTAGGGGACTGATGACCTCAGACGTTAAGTCCCATAGTGCTCAGAGCCATTTTTTTTCTTCTGCAGCTACACACCGGCGCAATCACTGTTCCTAGTCTTAGCAGCATCACTGAAAGGCCTCAACTGGTAGGGCCACATTTTTCGAATATTCTCCAGAGTACCAAAACGACGTCCTTATAAGACCCCTTTTCAATTTCGGGAAAATAAAAAATCGCAAGTTTTCTGAGCAGGTGGGTAGTTAGGCTGGGGAACAGGAATGTCTTTTGAGCTCAAAAATTCCACTTGTCTGCAATGTCCAGCGTCACATAATTCACCCTTTCGAAGACATCTTTGTAAAGCATTTGGTTGATGGTTTGCTCTGGAGGAGCAAATTCTTTATACTCCAATGTCAAGGAAACAAATTAGTGTTGTTTCGATCTTTGACCTGCCCAGTCGAGATATTCGCGGTCGAGGAGATATATCAGTGTGCCACTGCACACTTTGCCGCCTTGTCTCAAGATCGTACTCAAAATCGAGGATTCATCATCAGTGGTCACACGGCTAAGCCGTTTGCGGTCATTGGAAATCCTGTCTAGAAGCTCAACGTACACGTTTCCTCGACTATTCTTCTGCATAGTTGTGAGGTTTTTCGGCACCCTCTTCGCTCTAACCTTTTGTATGTGCAAAAATTCAGACGAAATTTGAAGCACGGTGAAAGTGTTTAACCTGTCATTCTTCATCCTTGTCGTTAAAATTCTGTCTGATCTCACAAGAGCACACACGTGTTCGACGTTTTCGTCTGTTTTTGAAGTTAAAGGTCTCCCTGAACGAGGTTCATCTTCAACGTGTTATCGGACTTCCATAAATGATTTGTGCCAGCGAAAAACTTGTAGGCATGATAAGAAATGTTCTGCACAGGCGTGTTTCAACTTCTCAAAGATGAAACTCGCGGATTCCCAAGTTTAACAGAAAACTTGTTGGAATAACGATTATTTAAACTCCGTGGTTCCATTTTTGTAACACACGAGAAAAATAAAACTTCACTGGTGGTTCACTCAAAAATCACGAGATAGCTATACAGAACTGAAACTTGGTCAGAGCACCTGGAAGGGATGAACGCTCTGGTCTACACGAGCAGAGCAACACAGCATTGGTAGATCGCTCGCATTGTTATGAGTTTCATGACTTCTCTCACACACCTGTAAAATGCGCAATGTCATGGTGCTTCTTTAGCTACGGCGGCTATGGATAGTACAGAAATATAATGCGATCTCTGCAAAATACGTGCTCAATGTAAGGAAAAATAACGCATATGTCAAATATTTGAAGTCTACAGTGCCCATTGTGGTTTTACATTGGCAGACTAAATAAAGCACCCAGAAGACGAGGGCAAAACAAACTGAAACTACGCGGTTTGAGAGATTATGTGATGTTATTTCAGTGATAACAACAGCGAGTCAAACTGAAACCGAAAAGTAGCAGTATCAGAATAGTTGCCAGTATTATGCTGCAACCAATCTGGCCGGTACGAGAACGTACTTCCGTTGGGAGTGGTGCCATAGAGCCATCGTACCTTGCCCCGAGACAAGCTGACCCATAGCTGCTGTAGCTGGTCCCTGCTACCCCGCATACTAGCACTGAAACGGAACTGATGTACGACCTGATCCCACACGTGTTGTATCAGAGACATATCCGGGGATCTTGTTGGTCGCGGGTGTTGCGCAACATCACGGGGACAACTTATGGAAACGTGTGCCTTGTGTGGATGTGTGGACGAGCATTGTCCTGTTGAAATATTGCTTCACTATACTGTCGCAGAGAGGCAACATATGAAGTCAAAAATTTCAGCGACAACTGATGTCCCGTCAGAGTTCCATCACACTATCAGCCGTTAGCGGAAATGATACTCGATGGTTCTCCACATGTAGATGCCAGCAATAACACCGCAGTGCCTGTACAAAACACTACAAGGAGGATCCTCTCCAGGTCACCGCCATACTAGCCGACGGACCAAAACCGACTGATCTAAATGTAATTTACGGAGTATCCAAATGAAAATGTGATAGGTGACTGGTTGACACATACTGTGAACAGTTTTTTTCGAAATACTGTTAAAACTATTAAAATGAAAGTGAATGAAATGTCCAATGGTCCGCTTTAGCTGTATTTCATCAGATCACTCTTAAATACACACAACCGGTTTCGCAACTTTGGAAGTGCATCTTCTGGTGTAGACATAAATGCTGTGTCATAGGTTACAGAATGCCGCAGTGTAACAACTGGCGTGGCTAAGTAAGGATTTCAGTACCCCTCAATTGATAAAAGAGCCACCGTCAAATGGTAAAAAGACCATCGTCAATGATGAAAGTCATGTCTGTGCAAAGTCGCGAACTGTACAGATTCCGATTACAGTATGTTCTTGTCGACCTATGTCAAGCAACAAAATGCACCTGATAGATGTTATATTACCCGGCCGGCAGCTACAGCACATGCTTCGGCAACAGGCCAAATATCTCAAGAAATAAGCGTCAAACGAAAACACTACAAAGACCGAAACTTGTCTAGCTTGAAGGGGGAAACCAGATGGCGCCATGGTTGGCCCGCTAGACGGCGCTGCCATACGTCAGACGGATATCAACTGCGTTTTTTTAAATAGGAACCCCCACTTTTATTACAGATTCGTGTAGTACGTAAAGAAATATCAATGTTTTAGTTGGACCACTTTTTACACTTTGTGACAGATGACGCTCTAATAGTCAGAAACGTTTGGCTCACAATTTTACACGAACAGTTGGTAACAGGTACGTTTTTTAAATTAAAATATAGAATGCAGGTACATTTGAACATTTCATTTCGGTTGTTCGAATGTGATACATGTACCTTTGTGAACTTATTATTTCTGAGAACGCATGCTGTTACAGCGTAATTACCTGTAAATACGACATTAATGCAATAAATGCTCAAAATGATATACGTCAACCTCAATGCATTTGGCAATACGTGTAACAACACCCTCTGAACAGCGAGTAGTTCACCTTCCGTAATGTTCGCACATGGATTGACAATGCCCTGACGCATGTTGTCAGGCGTTGTCGGTGGATCACGATAGCAAATGACCTTCAACTTTCCCCACAGAAAGAAATCCGGGGACTTCAGATCCGGAGAACGCGCGGGCCACGGTATGGTGCTTCGACGACCAATCTACCTTTCATGAAATATTTTGTGTTGGCACAAGAGCCAACACCCTGTCACGAGTGGAGGCTGGCGTGAGGAGGGAAGAACAGTACTGACGTGAGCTCTGGAACACGACAAGGAATTAGAATTCAGAAAGCGGACGTAATTAATTTAATACTTAACTTTAATCCATTAATGATGAACGTCGCTCTTGACGGTACATGATTCACAATATTATCTGTTCAGAACATTCATAGTAACTGAATATGGCGCGTTGCTAGGTCGTAGCAAATGACGTAGCTGAAGGCTACACTAAACTGTCGTATATGCAAATGAAAGCGTATGTAGACAGTGAACCATCGCTAGCAAAGTCGGCTGTACAACTGGGGCTAGTGCTAGTGAGTGTCTCTAGACTAGACCTGCCGTGTGGCGGCGCTCGGTCTGCAATCACTGATAGTGGCGACACGCAGGTGCAGCGTATACTAACGGACCGCGGCCGATTTAAAGGCTACCACCTAGCAAGTGTGGTGTCTGGCGGTGACACCACGTTACTCCCCCGCAAATCGGCGGACGGTTGTGGTATAAGGCCTTCGCCCGCCGTGGGGAGGACCCCATGTGACGTATGTGACGAGGTGGGGGGACTAACAACAGGCGAGGCTGTGCCACCCGCACCCTGTCATTCGGACCGCGGGGAGCTACGGAACGCCTGAAAACCTACTCTATTGTGCACGCCAACATGCGGTGTATGCGCCCGTAGAGAGACAGAGGGGGGCCGAAGGGTCGACCTCCATCGGGCCGGGACACCCGACGGGCGAAGGTGACATATGGTCCGGGGCGGGCAAGAGTTTCATGTCGGAGGACAACTATTCCCGGGGAGCGATCGGCGGCGCGTGAACCAGGGGGGCGCCCGGCAGCTGCAGCGACACGGCCACTGCGAGCGTCGCCGGTGGGAGAACAGGCGGCGTCGGCGGCGGCGGCGGCGCGTCGCTATGGGGCAAAATGGAAGGCAGCGTCGGTAACACCTGGGGCTGAGGCGATCCAGTAGATGGGTCCCCGGGGTGCTGACCGGACGGCACCGTCGCTGAAAGCAGACGGAGGGAGGCAGATGCCGTGCGACGACAGAGGCACAGCTGATTGAGATGCCGGCGCACCTCACCAGAGGCCCCCAAAACCAGATACATAGCGTTTCAGAGGCAGCGAAGAATGCGCCCTTCGAGCGTGAACCTCGATAGTGGCGGTAGTAGACAACATCGCTTGGGGCAAAAGCAGTTGTCTGCCGCTGCACAGGAACCTGATGCAGCAGATGTAGCAAAGACATCAAGGTTCGATGATGGCGACCGTGGAGCAACCCAGCTGGCGAGCGACAATCTCGGGGCTGAGAGCGACATGAGGATAGAAAGAGCAATAATGCGTCTTCCCAAGAATGCGACTCTTTCAACTTCAACATCTGTGACTTGAAAGTCCTGACTAATCGTTCAGTGGCACCGTTTGACTGTGACGAAAACGGCACGGACGTCAGATGTTGAATACCGTTGGCCTTGCAGAATGACATTCTGCGGACATGAATTGTGGGCCATTGTCGGAAACAATTGTCTGTGGAAGACCTTCAATGCAAAAGATAAAAGACAACGCTTCGATGGTGGCAGATGATGTCGTGGAAGAAATCCGGACAACAAAAGGAAAATTACTGAATGAATCTATCACAACTAACTATCGAGCATTCCAGAATGGACCAGCAAAATCGATGTGTAAGCATTGTCAAGGGATAGTGGCTTTTGGCCATGCAAAGAATTTCCGCGGTGGTGCTGACTGTTGTTCGGCACACACCATGCAAGAAGAACACACAGTCGTAATCGCGGCATCGATTCCGAACCAAGTACAGTGCTGACAAGCAAGTTGTTTCGTTCTCACTATACCCCACTGTCCTTGGTGGAGAAGCTTTAAGACAGAGGACTGTAACGAACATCGGACCACGACCCTGGACTGACCATTATCAGAACGCAACAGCAAAACACCACGTTGAACAAAAAGTCTCTCCTTGTGAGCAAAAAATTGGGGAACCAACGGGTCCCTGATCCGTGACTTTGACAAGGGCCATTGCGTAGCAACAAAACGCAGAACGGTAGCAAGGACAGGGTCGGCAGTTGTGGATGTAGCTACATGACGAAAATCAATCGGAAACGATTCGACCACGTCATCGGTCACCGAATCAATGAACATGCAAGCAAGTTCGAAGGAATCGAATGCCCTATCCTCAGCAACAGGCAAACGGGACAACGCATCGGCGTTTCCGTGCTTAGCAGTGGACCGATACAAGATATCGTAGCGGTACTGCGAGAGGAAAATAGACCAGCGAATGAATTTCTGCGCTGTACGTGGAGGTACAGGCCTGTTCGGATGAAAAAGCGATGTCAAAGATTTGTGGTCTGTGATTATGGTAAAGTGATGATCATACAAGGAACCATGAAACTTTGTAACACCAAATACGAGAGCCAAAGCTTCTTTCTCGATCTGTGAATAGTTTCTTTGCACAGACGAGGGCAATTTAGAGGCAAAGGCAGTAGGGCTATCGTGCAAGACTTCTTTGTGCGCAAGCACAGCACCGATCCCGAAATCCGATGCATCCACCATCAACAGAAGGGGCTTCTGGGGATCGAATGGCGTAAGGCAAGTATTCGAAAGCCACGCCGATTTCAACCGGCGAAAGGCGCGTTCGCATTCCGTCACCCAGACGAACGGAACACCTTTACGGCGTAAGCGATGAAGCGGAGCTGAAATGGAAGAGGCGTGGCGCACATATCTGTGATAACATCTGTGATAACAGTTGATTTTTCCCAGTACATTCTGTAGCTGCTTCAAATTCTGAGGTGAAGACAAGTCTTCTATGGCATGGAGGTGCGTGGGACTGGGATGTATGCCTTGGGCATTGAGTACATGGCCCAGGTATGGCAAGTGACGAGCGAAAAACACACATTTGTACTTCCGTAAGCGAAGACCATTATGTCGCAAGACTTGAAATAATGTTCTGAGATTGGCTAAATGTTCTTCTTCCGTCTTTCTGGAGATCACAATATCTTCCAGATAGTTTGGTGCAGTAGGGACCAACGCACAAACAGTTTGTAGATATTTCTGAAACAATGCAGTGGCGGATGCACACCCGAATGGCAGTCGTTTGAATTAATACAAACCAAGATGCGTGTTAACCACCAAAACGAACTGGATTCTTCATCCACCGGTATTGGAAAGTATGCATCTGCTAGGTCCAACTTCGAAAAATATTTACCCTGGCACAGTTTGTCAAAAAGATTTTCCAGGCAGGGTAAAGGAAAAGTTGCAATCACTAGTTGTGGATCCACTGTTGACTTGAAGTCCACAAAATATCTGAACTTTCCCAAAGGTTTTTGCCAAATTACTAAGGGTGATGCCCAGAGAGAAGCCTGCACACGTTCAATTACACCTTGTCATTCCAAATCGTGTAATGTTTTTTAGCGTCCTCATCACGCAATGCGTGGGGAACATTGTGCACTCTGAAAAATTTCGGTTGCGCGTTTACTTTCAGTTCCAAATGTGCTTTATAGTTCTTAGCGCAACAAACAAGTTAACTGCAGAAGAAGAACGAAGGACGTAAATTGACACAAGTTTTGTTTGTCATTTGTATGTTGCAAGAAGGCTGCACTGTCCTAAGGGATCTCTTGACCTGAATAGCTAGTTAACTTAACGTTTTCGGCACGCAACGGAAGTGTGCCCAGCAGTTTGTAAATGTCTTGATTGATCAGTGAAACTGCAGCTCCGGTATTGAGCTGGAATGGTATCACTTTGCCGTTAATGTCCAAGTCTACAAAAAGTTTATTGTCCTGCTGATGACAAGAACGACTGTATCGTGCAACGTGAACTGACACTGCTACAAAATCACTAGCGACTTAATGGGAGTTCCGGCGATGTTGACGCACACTATGTGTGGGACGAACACAGTCACCGTGAGAGAGAGTGGCACTGGCGGAGTGGAATGAACGACATGAATTTCCATGGGCGAAGTTTCGCGAGCCTGAGTATTTTTGGTTCGATTCCGATTTCGGCGCGAAGCAAATGGCCTGGAATGGTTTGGAGTTTCCTATCTGAGCTTTTTCTGGCAAACACTCTGATTTTTATTACAGTAAAAGCAAATAGCCTGACGTTACGGACAATTCTCACGCGAATGTTTAGTAGCGCACCGCGAGCATGATTTAAGCACTGCATTTGCTTGCAGGCCCGGCACACGTGGCTGAGAGCCTGGCGGCAGCGGCGCGGCTGGGCGCGAGGGCTGTTTACTGCTCCGTGCATCTCGTCCCGTGGGCCGGTTAACCTGACACACGGCTCGCAAAGTTTCAAATGATTCCTGAGCAAAGTCAAGTGTGTCCTGCCGATCCAATATGTCCATCACATGTTGAAGGGAGGGATTGACTAGTTTCAAAATCTGTTCCCTAATACGAACATCAGAAACGTTGTGTGCAATTGCATCACGTTCCATAGTATCTGAATAAGGGAGTCCACATTGACACACAAAAGCACAATCCCTAGTAAGGCCATGCAAGGTTGCAACCCACTCCCTATTAGTCTGACCTGCCGTACGTTTTGTACGATGGACGATTGTTTGAAATATGCATCTAATGCAGACAAAATTTCTTCGTAGGATAGAGCTGTTACGTCGCATCGGGGAAATAATTTGACTATCACACGGTAGGTTTGCACACCGATGGACGACAAAAGAAAAGGCTGCCGCTCGTTACCTTGAATTCTGTAGGCGGCGAGATGGAATCCAAATTGGCGCGACCACTCCGTCCAGCTTTCCAGTGCAGCATCAAAAGGTCTGAAGGTCGGTGCAACTGTTTTTGTGGCTGCGTTAGCGGTGGAGCGGCGGCTGCCGCATCGTTTTGCATTGCACGTTAACCCTGAACGAGCTGTCCAAGGGCATCCAGTAATGCCTGCGTCTGCTGTGTCTGTAAGCGATAAAATTCGGACAGTATATCAGGAGATTGTGGGGAAGCCATTACACAATTAAATCAGGGCAGTCTCAACGACAGATGGCAGTATAGTTAAGATCACCGTTGTTACTACTCGTTGCCAATTTTGTGTTGGCAGGAGAGCCAACACCATGCTACAAGTGGCGGCCGAAAGCACGCGTTTTAGCTCACACAGGCTAGCGTGAGGAGGGAAGAACTATACTGACGTGAGGTCTGGAACATGACAAGGAATTAGAATTCAGAAAGCGGACGTAATTAGTTTGATACTTAACTTTAATCCATTAATGATGAACGTCGCTCTTGACGGTACATGATTCACAATATTATCTGCTCAGAATACATTCATAGTAACTGAATATGGAGCCTTGTTACGTCGTAGCAAATGACGTAGCTGAAGGCTATGCTAAACCGTCGTCTCTGCAAATTAGAGCGTAGGTAGACACTGAACCATCGCCAGCAAAGTCGGCTGTACAACTGGGGCGAGTGCTAGGCAGTCTCTCTAGACTAGACCTTCCGTGTGGCGGCGCTCGGTCTGCAATCACTGATAGTGGCGACACGCGGGTCCGACGTATACTAACGCACCGTGGCCGATTTAAAGGCTACCACCTAGCAAGTGTGGTGTCTGGCGGTGACACCACAAAATCTACTATTCAATAACGCTTCAACCGCACGCGAGCTATCCGCCAGACTTCGTGTTGGAAGTACATCGCCATTCTGTCATGCAGTGAAACATCTTGTAGTAACATCGTTAGAACATTACGTAGGAAATCAGCATACATAGCACCATTTAGATTCCTAAGCATAAAATGGGGGCCAATTATCCATCCTCCTATAATGCCGCAGCACACATTACCCCGCCAAGGTCGCTGATGTTCCACTTGTCGCAGCCATCGTGTATTTTCCGTTGCCTAATAGTGCATATTATGCCGGTTTACGTTACTGCTGTTTGTGAATGACGCTTCGTCGCTAAATAGAACTGGTGCAAAAAATCTGTCATTGTCCCGTAATTTCTCCTGTGTCCAGTGGCAGAACTGTACACGATGTTCAAAGTCATCGCCATGCATTTCCTGGTGCATAGAAATATGGTATGGGTGCAATAGATGCTGATGTAGCATTCTCAACATCGACGTTTTTGAGATTCCAGATTCTCGCCCAATTTTTCTGTTACTGACGTGCGGATTAGCCGCGACAGGAGCTAAAACACCTACCTGGGCATCATTTGTTGCAGGTCCTGGTTGACGCTTCACATGTGGCTGAACACTTCCTGTTTCCTTAAATAACGTAACTATCCGGCGAACAGTCCGGACACTTGGATGATATCGTCCAGGATACCGAGCAGCATTCATACCACACGCAGGTTGGGCATTTTGATCACAATAGCCATACATCAACACGATATCGACCTTTCCCGCCATTGGTACACGGTCCATTTTAACAAGGGTAATATATCACGAAGCAAACACCGTCCGCACTGGCGGAATGTTACGTGATACCACGTAATTATACGAGTTTCGTTCTTTATAGTTTTTTCTTTTGATGCTTAGTTCGTGATATATTTGGCCTGGTCACTATCAATGGACCACCATGTATAGCTGTTAGAACTGTGGTTGCCACAGTTTTATAATTAAATGTGATATGACCGTTACTGTTTCCAGTGCACATAAATTATCTAGTAAAAAGCGCAGGCAGCTCTCTAAAACTGTTCGTAGTTGATGCGGTTGTATAGAAGAAGCTAGTAACACCAGAAGAGAGTACCGATGCGCTAAATGAACTGCTTTTTGCTCAATGATACAGGATCTATCTGTGGACCCTGAACGTAAGTAAATCTAAAATACTGCACACATATACAAAAAGAAATCCACTACTGTTCAACTACACTGTTGATGATAAATTGCTTGAAACCGTATCTAATGTAAAATATAAATAGCAGCCTTAAATGTAATGCCGACATAAAACGAATAGTAGGCGAAACAGATTCCAGGCTGAAAAAAATGTTCAAATGTGTGTGAAATCTTACGAGACTTAACTGCTAAGGTCATCAGTCTCTAAGCTTACACACTACTTAACCTAAATTATCCTAAGGACAAACACACACACCCATGCCTGAAGGAGGACTCGAACCTCAGCCGCGACCAGCCAGGTTGAGATACATAGAAAGAATCTTAAGGAATTCAACTCCTCCATGAAGGAAGTGGCGTAGAAGGCGAATGTTCAACTGATTGTTGAGTATTGTTCATTAATCTGTAACTGTCAACAAGTAGGACCGACTGATGAGAGATCACCGAAGAGCGGCACGTTCCGTCATGGGTTCGTTTAGTCGGCGCCAAAGCATTACACAGATGATCTAGAAAATCCAGTCGCAAGAGTTACGAGAGATTCGTCATGCATCACGGATTACTATTGAACTGTCGCGTGAGCACTTTCCGGGAAGGATAGGACGATATATAACTTCCTCCCACATACATCTCATGAAATGACTATGGCGAGAAATTTCGAGAAAGTAGACCCAGTCCAGAGGCATCCATGGTCTTGGAAAAGCGTCTTTGCCTAAATTTTGATAAATAATCAGTATTGGCGGCCGAAGTCTTTCGGCATAAGAAGTCAGCCTCATTCTGCCAACGGCCTTGTCAAAGAGGGCGGAGGAGCGGATAGAGGTTCAGGGCACTCTCTTGTCCTAAGGGTGGGGAAATTGCCCCTAAAGGCGGAAGAATCAGCAATGATCAACGACATGAGGATGCAGAAGGCAATGGAAACCGCTGCATTAAAGACACGTAACGTGTATCCGCAGGACATGTGGCCTGTAATTGAAGAAGTGTCATGATGATCTCTCCATTGGCAAAAGATTCCGGAATAGTCCCCATTCGGATCTCCGGGAGGGGACTGCCAAGGGGGAGACTGCCATGAGAAAAAGATTGAATAATCAGCGAAATAATAACATTCTACGACTCGGGGCGTGGAAAGTCAGAAGCCTGAACGTGGTAGGGAAACTAGAAAATCTGCAAAAGGAAATGCAAAGTTGGTTGGTTGGTTGGTTTGGGGAAGGAGACCAGACAGCGAGGTCATCGGTCTCATCGGATTAGGGAAGGACGGGGAAGGAAGTCGGCTGTGCCCTTTGAAAGGAACCATCCCGGCATTTGCCTGGAGCGATTTAGGGAAATCACGGAAAACCTAGATCGGGATGGCCGGACGCGGGATTGAACCGTCGTCCTTCCGAATGCGAGTCCAGTGTCTAACCACTGCGCGAACAGTTTAGTGACAGGGTTGTTCTTATCAGTATCGACAGCAACCCAACACTGACAACGACAGTTCACGTATATATGCCGACGTCGCAAGCTGAAGTTGAAGAGATAGAGAAAGTGTATGAGGATATTGAGAGGGTACTACAGTAAGTAAAGGGAGATGAAAATCTAGTAATCATGAGGGGCTGGAATGCAATTCTAGGGGAAGTAGTAGAAGAAAAGGTTGCAGGAGAGTATGGGCTTGGGTCAAGGAATGAGAGAGGAGAAAGATTAATTGTGTTCTCTAATACATTTCAGCTAGTAACAGCGAATACTCTGTTCAGGTATCACGAGAAGAGGAGGTATACTTGGAAAAGGCCGGGGATACGGGAAGATTTCAGTTAGATTACATCATGCTCAAACAGAGATTTCGAAATCAGATTGTGGATTGTAAATCATACTCAGGAGCAGGTCACAAGATAGTAGCGATGAAGAATAGGCTGAAGCTTAAGACATTAGTCAGGAAGAAGCAATACGCAACGAAGTGGGATACGGAGGTACCAAGGAATGACGAGATACGCTTGACGCTCTCTAAGGCTGTAGATACAGCAATAAGTAATAGCTCATTGGGCAGCTCAATTGAAGAGGAATGGACATCCCTAACAAGAGCGACAACAGAAGTTGGGAAGGAAAACATAGGTACAAAGAAGGCAACTGCGGAGAAATCATGGGTTACATAAGAAATACTTCAATTTATTGATGAAAGGAGGAAGTACAAAAATGCTCCGAGAGACTCAGCAATACAGAAATACAAGTCGTTGATGAATGAAGTAAATAGAAAGTGCAGGGATGGTAAGACGCAATGGCTGCATGGAAAATGCGAAGAAATCGGTAAAGAAATGACTGTCAGTAGGACTGACTCAGCGTACAGTAAAGTCAAAATAACTTTCGACAACCTTAAAAGCAACGGTGGTCACATTAAGAGTGCAACGGGTATTCCACTGTTAAATGCAGAGGAGAGAGCAGATAAGTGGAAAGACTACATTGAAGACCTCTATGAGAGAGAAGTTTTGCCTAATGTGATAGAAGAAGAAACAGGAGTCAATTTAGAAGAGATAGGGGACCCAATATTAGAATCAGAATTTAAAAGAGCTTTGGAGGACTTAAGGTCAAGTAAGGCAGAAGGGATACATAATATTTCATCAGAATTTCAAAAATTGTTGGGGGAAGGGGCAACAAAACGACTATTCACGTTGGTGTGCAGAATGTATGAGTCTGGCGACATACCATCTGACTTTCGGAAAAACATTATCCACACAGTTCCCAAGACAGCAAGAGCTGACATATGCGAGAATTATCGCACATTTAGCTTAACAGCTCATTCATCCTAGTTGGTGACAGAAGAAAGGAAAAGAACGTTAAGGATGTGCTAGATCAATTTGGCTTTACGAAAAGTAAAGGCACGGGAGAGGCAATTCTGACACTGCGGTTAATAATGCAAGCAAGACTACAGAAAAATCCAGACACCACAATAGGATTTGTCGACCTGGAAAAAGCGTTCGACAATGTAAAATGGTTCGGAATGCAGAAAAACTGTTCGAAATTCCAAGAAAAATATGTGTAAGCTATAGGGAGAGACGGGTCACATACAATACGTACAACAGCCAAGAGGGTATTATAAGACTACACGACTAAGAACGAGGTGTTCGTATGAAAAAGGATGTAGGACAAGGATGTAGCCTTTCGCCCCTACTGTTCAATCGGTACGTCGAGGAAGCAATGATGGAAGTAAAGGAAAGACTCAGGAGTGGAATTAAAATTAAGGTTAAAGGATATCAATGACACCATTCACTGATGACATTGCTATCCTGAGTAAAAGTGAAGCAGAATTACATAATCTGCTGAATGGAATGAACAATCTAATGTGTACAGGGTATGGACTGAGAGTAAACCGAAGAAAGACGAAGATAATGAGAAGTGGTTGATATGAGAACAGCGAGAAACTTAACATCAGAATGCATGGCCATGAAGTAGATGAAGTTAAGGAATTCTGCTACCTAGGCAGTAAAATAACCAGTGACGGACGGAGCAAGGAGGACATAAAAAGCAGACTAGCAGTGGCAAACAGGTCATTCCTGGCCAAGAGAAGTCTAATAACATCAAATATCGGCCTTAATTTGAGGAAGAAAATTCTGAGAATGTACGTTTGGAGCACGGCATCGTTTGGTAGTGAAACATGGACTGTGGGAGAACCGGAAAAGAAGAGGTTCGAAGCATTTAAGATGTGATGCTACAAACGAATGTTGAAAAATAAGATAAGGAATGATTAGGCACTCCACAGAATCATCGAGGAAAGGAATATGTGGAAAACACTGGCAAGAAGAAGGAGCAGAAGTTTAGGACATATGTTAATAATCGAGGAATAACTTCCATGGCACTAGAGGGAGCTGTAGAAGACCCAAACTGTAGAGGAAGACAGAGATTGGAATACATCCAGCATATAATAAAGGGGTTAAGTTGCAAGTGCTACTCTGAGACAAAGAGGCTAGCACAGGAGAGGAACTCGTGGGGAGCCGCATCAAACCAGTCAGAAGACAGATTTTTTTTTTTAAAAAAAGAGGCTTTCCGAATGTCATTCTTCCCACGTGTGGAACAGGTGTGAGGGGGCACCAGTTAGTGGTACCTCTGCCACACAAGTTTGATGACTTTTAAAATACGCCGTAGACGTTGTGTAGACGATGGCCGTCCGAGGGAGTGCAGAACCGCGGTTCATCACTAAGCACAATGCGATGCCATTCATGAGCAGTACGCCGGCCAGTGTGGCTGAGCGGTTCTAGGCGCTACAGTCTGGAACCGCGCGACCGCTACGGTCGCAGGTTCGAATCCTGCCTCGGGCATGGATGTGTGTGATGTCCTTAGGTTAGTTAGGTTTAAGTAGTTGTAGTTGCTATTTAGGGAGTAAAATAACTGATGATGGTCGAAGTAGAGAGGATATAAAATGTAGACTGGCAATGCCAAGGAAATCGTTTCTGAAGAAGAGAAATTTGTTAACATCGAGTATAGATTTTAGTGTCAGGAAGTTGTTTCTGGAAGTATTTGTATGGAGTGTAGCCACGTATGGAAGTGAAACATGGACGATAACCAGTTTGGACAAGAAGAGAATAGAAGCTTTCGAAATGTGGTGCTACAGAAGAATGCTGAAGATAAGGTGGGTAGATCACGTAACTAATGAGGAGGTATTGAATAGGACTGGGGAGAAGAGAAGTTTGTGGCACAACTTGACTAGAAGAAGGGATCGGTTGGTAGGACATGGTTTGAGGCATCAAGGGATCACAAATTTAGCATTGGAGGGCAGCGTGGAGGGTAAAAATCATAGAGGAAGACCAAGAGATGAATACACTAAGCAGATTCAGAAGGATGTAGGTTGCAGTAGGTACTGGGAGATGAAGAAGCTTGCACAGGATACAGTAGCATGGAGAGCTGCATCAAACCAGTCTCAGGACTGAAGACCACAACAACAACAACAACAAGTAGTTGTAAGTTTTAGGGTACTGATGATCTCAGATGTTAAGTCCATTGTGCTCAGAGCCATTTGAACTATTATTTCATGAGCAGTCCATGCTTCCCAGTCACGGCGCCATTTAAAAAACAGCCGTTAGTGTTTCAAATGGTTCAAATGGCTCCAAGCACTATGGGACTTCACATCTGAGGTCATCAGTCCCCTAGACTTAGAACTAATTTAAACCTAACTAACCTAAGGACATCAAACACATCCATGCCTGAGGCAGAATTCGAACCTGGGACCGTAGCAGCAGCGCGGCTCCGGTCTGAAGCGCCTAGAAATGCTCGGCCACAGGGGCCGGCAGCTGTTAGTGTTACAGTGTTAACGGAAGCCTACATACGGGACGGTAATTCTATAGTCCGGCCACTGTGAGTCTCCGATCAATGGTGCAGAATGACAGAGACTGTTGCAGAGAGTCCAGTACTTGTCCTCTGATGGGATTTGCAGATGTGAAAGGCGTCACGATGTGTTCTGTGCACAATACGGTGCTCCTTCCTTGTGGTGATCAGATATGGGCGACCGACATCTCGACGATGACTATGTCTGCCCTCACATTCCCGTGCATTACCACAGACGGCTACACTCAATTCCAAATGCCCCACAGTTCAGTATATTGCACGATTATCAACCAGGACAAATGGAGACACACATTGAGGCCCACTTTAAACACTGTCTCACACGAATAGACGTCACATCCGGGTCCATCACAGTGATCGCTCAGCATCTGATACTGTTCAGGCGCCTTACATCTCCTACCTCACCTGGTAACAACACTACATGAATGACATTAATGCTCATTGGTGGCCGTTCCGCTGAAACTCTCTTCATTTCATATCCGCCGATGTGTATGTGTGCGAAGTTACATTTTCAACCGCCCATGCCTCTTCGGGGCTTCACGTTTTTTTGTTTTTTCAGGCGGCGTAGTTTCCAATAGACGGTCACAAGTCATGAAATGCATTCAGCTGCGTAATGAACGCATCAAACTTGCAGTTGTTATGGTTAGATTATTATCAACATTTTCAGTTCTGTGAGAAGATTTAAAGCATATTTCTTGGGGGCGTGAGTAGGAAGAGGCGATTCTCTGACTGCCAATGTACATGCGTATTTTGCCTGCAAATCTACCTGATTACCAAAGCAGCTCGGGAGAAAGCTCGAAAGTAGTTAAAAAAGTGAAGTATGTAATCTTGTAGTTACGTGCAATAGTGGTAAGTCATCTTAAGAGGACCAACTAATGATTATAACTTCATAAAAGTAGAATTAATCCACATACATTTTAGAAAGCCAAACTGCAAAATATTGTTTAGAAAGCACTTAAGTTTCAAATGATATCCAGATGTACCATCGAAGGAATAACTCGATACATCACAACTGATTTCCTGAAGACTTGAATTTACAGAGAGTAGAAGAAAATAATGCAAGGCGAGAAGAATATATCAAAGAAGTTTATGTAACAGAGATGTTACACTGGGCTGACAGGTCATGACACACCTCCTAATATCGCGTCGAACATCCTTTTATCCGAGGAATTGCAGCAACTCGACGCGGCATGAACTCAACAAATGGTTCAAACGGCTCTGAGCACTAAGGGACTCAACATCTGAGGTCATCAATCCCCTAGAACGTAGAACTACTTAAACCTAACTAACCTAAGTACATCACACACATCCATGCCCGAGGCAGGATTCGAACCCGCGACCGTAGCGGTCGCGCGGTTCCAGAGTGAAGCGCCTAGAACCGCTCGGCCACATCCGCCGGCTGAACTCAACAAGTCGTTAGAGTTCACCTGCAGAAGTACTGAGCCGTGCTGACTATAGCCGTCCCAAATTACGAAAGTGTTGCTGGTGCATGATTCTGTGCACGAAGTGACCTCTCCATTATTTCTCACAAATGTTCGATGAGATTCATGTCGGGCGATCTGAATGACCAAACCGTTCGGCGAAAGGAAGAGAATACTCTCCAAACCAATCCCTAACAATTGTGGCTCGGCGACCTGGCGCATTGTCATCCATAAAAATCACACCGTTCTTTGGGAAGATGAAGTCCTTGAATGGTTGCAAATGGTCTCCAAGTAGTCGAACATAAGCGAGGACCCAGTGCATTCATGTACACACAGTCCTCAATATCTTAATTCCTGTCGTGCAGCCATAATCATGTTCGAAACCTTTTCGCATGAATCACCTGAGAAGAAATTACAGCTTCCCCAACGGTCTGCCCTTTCATACTTTGTGTACCCGGTATTACCGCCTTCTGTGTACGTGTTTATTTCTGTCCCATGACTTTCGTCACCTCAGTGGAGATTGATATCATACAATCAGCTGAAAGAACAGTAAAAATCTCAGGTAATTTAAAGCGAATATCTTGGAGAAGTTTCTTTGCGGGAAGTATCACTACGTCGTGGGGAACGTCATGTGAAATTATTACTAAGAAAATAGGCTCCCCCATTGGTGACTCCACTTCCAGACAAAACGCCGAATGATAACGCCTTAAAAAAAGGCCAGTGAAGTTCTAAAACTCCTTTTCCTTATTGAGGACGAAAATGGTGATTCTTTGACAACAATGAAAACCGAAGGCAAGAACTCTAGGAAAACTGTAACATCTAAGCATCCTTATATGCATGTGGGGGTACACAGCTGGCTGAACTCATATGTGAAACGTAAAAAGAACGGACCTCCGGGTCCAATGGCATACCTAGGAAATAATTGGCAACCAATGTTGTACAACCACCATTAGGTCATGAGATGTTCAATTGACTCTTTTATTAGAACATGTTACGCGTTTCGGGATTACACCCATCTTCAGACATCACAAACTTCCATCCCTTCTAATCAACTAGGCGTACAGCCTTGGCAACTCAAAGAAAGTGTCCAATAACATGTGACTATATCTGCGACACAAGCAATTTTGAAGCAGACTTTATTGCGATTGTACAGTGTTGGTTGCCAATCATTAACATAAAAATTATCGCAGGCCTCAGACTGTATTTTATGTCCTGTATATCATACCAAGGAAAGTCCCTTTGTAGTCCTTGCATGGGCAGATTAACCAATCAGAGCATGATCCGGACAAATCCCAAAACCTTTAATAACTTAGGAAGTCATCATAATTAAAAAATACTTCATAAATTATACCACTGTTACGTCTGGCACGCCAGCAACACATGTAAAGTGCCTATGGTATGTGCTATCGAACATCTTAAAGTCTTCGGACGGTTATGAGTCGGTGACAAATTACCAGCTGCCGTCGGTTACCATGTGGTTGTAAAAATTTGTGCAATGATGCTTTATCTTAATGTGAGGTGGGTAAAGTGTTGTTTATACACGGCGATGCATGCTGACAATGCAGTTCTTTTCCATATTGGTTTCACAGGTGCTTGAAATGACAAGCAGTTGAAATTAGCTAATCGCACGATTAAATAAAAATCACATTACAACCTATTACGGACGATGTGTAGGTTTTTAAACATATGTTATTATTAATTTACAGAAATTCTGGAGATGCACACTAGTGCGAAGAGCGTTAATTTTAAAATAAATACCTGCAATAGAGACTGCATTTTTAATTGAAAACATTTTAAGTTGAACCGTTACTCTTTTTCATGGTGTCGCACATTTGGCAGTGTGGTGTTTTCTTCAAGATGACACATTTTCATGTTATCAGCTAAAAGAAAAGGCCTATGAAGAATATTGAAAGTTAGTTAGACTAAAGACGGAACTTTCGAGTGGCAGGAATAGTCACAAGGGCCACACGTGTCCGGGTACAGGACCGCAGGAGGCACACAGAGATATGTTACCTGATGGGATTAATAAAGTAACGACTTTACACAGAAAAAGATATGGCTGCATGTGGTTCGTGTGGAAAAATTTGAAGGGCAGAGGAATGAATGAGTTGTGTGGATAAATGTTCTGTGACTGGTCACGCATAGACACGTACACTCGTTTTTGAAACGTGTTTCGGCTGTCACGTTATCTCTACTTTATAAAAATTTTCAGCTGATCTGGACAGAGTGTCTGTTCATGCAGTAAAACACAAGCGGAAATATTACTGGCCCACCTCTTAATTAGAGAGAAACAGCCATTGTGCTGACCAGATTAGAAACCGCATAAAACTTATTTCCAGAGGCCATTTTGTAAATTACCTGCTGTTCGGAAAACGGATATTTGACCGGCCTAGCAAAGCCAGTTAAGGTCGTAACAACACGACAGCGAAAATCAGATTCTGAAATTCGGTTTGCATCACTTGTAAAAGTAGCAAATTTAGTATTTCTGTCAACAAAACGTGTCTGTGATCGCATCCCTAATGGCTTACCATTGCAACGTTAGTCAGATTTCAAAGAGAGTTAAGTGTCCCAGTAAAGTACGTTATCGTCTCTCACCACGGCAATTTCGTGCAGTGTCACGTACATTCGGTAGCAGGCAACCAGGAGTATGTGGACGAGGAATGTCAACGCTGGACGAGAGCTATTTCACATATGAATGTGGCGCGCATTTCTCTCGCTCCCCAAGCGCTGTTTACGACTGCCGTCGTACGCATGTTTCCGTGCCGTATGTCAGGCGAGATATGTGCAGTTGTAAATCCTTTGTCGTTAACGTTACGTCGGAGAATCATCCCAGGCTAACGCATACGTTATTTGTTTCCGTTACCTGTGTTAAAATGAAAAAAAAAAGCAATGTTTGCTGCATACAGGACCTTTATTCCTGCAAAGGCCCGGCATGCGTCGATAACGTTACATCACGTGTAAGTGAACGTTGTCTCTTACGTTCCTTGTGAAAGGCTTTGTATTACATTTTCATTTCAGTTCTGTATTCCGATATTTCACATATTGTCACTTCATTCCAAAGAATGCGAGTGATGAACACCAGTATCAGGTTTACAAAGTGAACTGGCTACCGACTGCTTACGACCAGCTAGTATAACAACAACCAGTCGGAATACGAGTTTGCTCACACCTTATGTCCTGAGCACATTTGTCGTCTTATATGCTTTGTCACAGGAGCTCGTTTCTTTTATGGAATGTGTGAAGCTAACTGTGAAGTAGGGTACGAAGGTGATAAAACTGTTTAGAGGCGCCAAAGCGAACTCAAAAAGTCGTTAATTTTAACATGTGAACGTTGTCAACACGGAACTGCACAGGTGCAGCTACCGAACCGACAAAGATCTTGCGATTAGGGGCGAACAAAACCCTTGTAAACCATTTTATTAATCTAAATCAGTTATAGATCCACTGTGATATGTGAACGGACGGCATAAAAATCATCTGAAATTAATTGTCCAAGTGGATCCTTCAACACAGTTCGTTTCACGAAATCTCTTCCTGCAGATGGTTACTAAACACGGAGGGTAGTAAGATACATAGAGAATTTCGCGCAGTATTTAGGCTCGTTAGCGTTGAACAAGATCAAATTTGCCTTTGCTTGCTCGCAATTTTTATGCTGGTTGACAAGTTGAAACATGAGAAACAGGAGTTATATTCCCCTAATAGGTGCAGGAATATATCCTAATACTAAATGTTTAAAATCTTGGACCAAGACGTAGAGGTAATTAAGGATTCAATAAGCAGTCAGGAACGATTCTCTTCCACAAAAGAGGCTTAGACATATAAGGACACAAAATCAGGATCGTTTAGATTAAAGGTACCTACCATCCCACTATCGACATGCAGAGTCTTAGGAAAGCATAAAACAAGGAGAAACAGACGTCGATTAGATTCCTACTTATTCAGAATATATATTGGCCACGACATCTTGGTAGATGATTGTTGCAGTGTCTGTGTGTTTATGGGTTGCATTTTTTCATATGACTTTTCAAGCCAATGGCAGCACGGGATCTCTTGCCGCAATTGTCACAAGTGTATCTGGCTGCTGAGGCAGGAGCAGTGGTAGCATTGCGAAGGTTTTTCTGCCTTAATCTGTCTAACAAGCCTTCATCATGCTTCGACATTCCAGATGATATATCATCACGCCACTCTGGTCTCATGCTAGCCCGTGCCTCCCATCTGTTTGTGTCGATTCCAAAGCTCTCCATATCTCGTTTACATGTGTCCTTGAACCTCAATACAGGACGTCCTACAGGTCTTTTGGCTATAGAAATCTCTCCAAGCATCATATCACGTGGTAATCTGTCAGGATCCATATGGTGGACGTGTCCCAGCCAGCTGAGTCGTCTCTGCTTCAAGATAGCTGAAATACTGTTGCAGTTAGTTTTAGATAGCACTGCTTCGTTGGTCACTCGGTCCTTCCACGTTACTCCGAGGATGGATCTCAGGCACCGCATGTGGAAAGCATTAAGGCGACGTTCTTGTCTGGCATAGGTAGTCCATGTTTCCGATGCATACAAAAGGATGCTGAGGACGCAAGTTTGATATACAAGAATGTTGGTGGTCAAAGAGAGCTTGTTGTTTTTCCAAACACGTGTAGAGAGTTTGCCAAAAGCTGTCGCAGCTCTTCCAATGCGAGCATCAATTTTCTTAACAGACATGTTTGATTCTATAGTAGATCCAAGATAGCAGAAGTTATCTACGACTTGCAGAGTAGTGCCATCTAGTGTGATATTCGGCTTTGTGTTAGTACCCTGAACCATAATTACGGTCTTACTGCTGTTTTCACTCATCGAGAATAGGTGGCGTGCGTGACTAAATCTTGATACTAGTTCTTGCAGCTCTTCTGCGGAGTTCGCAACAATTGCAGCATCATCAGCATACAGGAGTTCACGAGCGACTATCTCGTAGCGCTTTGTCTTCAGAAGACTGACATTGAAAAGCCTTCCATCTTTCCTAGTATGCAGATGTACTCCAACATTGCAATTCTCGAAAGCCACTTGGAGCAGACCCGAGAGGAAAATTCTTATTCAGAATACAATTTATCTTATTAACCAACTTGTCAACTTACTTACCACTCCGTTGAGAACAGATTTTTGAGTCACCTGACGAAGTATTTCTGCAATTTGAATTGTGATCCTTCTCTAAGAATCTTCTCCTCGACGGGTTGTCAGAACTTAATGTTCCTTCCGTTTCAATCAACAACCGCCACAGACTGAGAAGAGTCCGTTAAGTCTGCGTACTTCATTTACGTTAAAGTGTTAAGTGATTTTGTAGCTCTGATCTAATAGAATAAAGCGATAACATTAAGCTCATTTTCTTGTTACAGTAATTAGCAACGAATATTACTACGACGCTTCAGCAGGCGTAAAGAAAGCGAATAGTTGAACCTCGCTCGAGTTGACGAACGATTTTCTCATTTTCCAAACCGTCGAAAGTAAGTCGAACATTGAATTTCGCCGGTACGTCGATCGACTTCCGTGAATAATAAATTCGTAAAATTTCGTGATAGGAGAATGGCTAATAATTGCTGAACTCATCATGAGCTTAAAAAACTAACTTGGCTAGCCAATAGTTTACTGTGGCGCACAAAGAACAAAGTCCTATGTTGAACATAGAGCATTTTTCACGTAAGAAAGGGCAGTCGTATCTTTCCTACAGATCAGACGTAGCTTTATTTTCTCCAGTTCCATAGAGTGAAAGAGTACCTTAAAGGGAAGGGTTTCCGTGAGACAGAAGGCTGTAACTCAATTCGTGGGAACCAGTACTCAATATTGAGTAACTTGAAAAGCGGTTTTTGTCACGAGTAAAACGACAACAGAATAACAGCAGCTTGTCGTATATGGTTTTTCAAACGAAGTGCTTCTCTAATTGTTAAGTGAAATTAAAAATATGTTGCTTTAATCGTGTACAAAGATGGAGAGAATACTTCTAAGAACTCTTGAATCGCTCAGACGCAGTGGGTTGCTAGCTGCAGCTACCACGACGGAAAAGAAAGGTGAAGAAGAACGCGAAGTGGCTGAAGAAGAGGTCAAGGTTGCAGTCAGAATACACAGAAACAACATGGCCCCAGCGAAGGACAGAATGGCAGCAGGATTAAAGAGGGAGGTGGGAGCTTGCACTTAGATATATATTATGTAATCCGGTTGATATGGAGGAATGAGACACTGCCAGAAGATTGGAAATTGGCCTTGGTATGTCTTATATACAAGAAGGACAGGAAAACTGAATGTGATAACTACAGTAAATATCGGAAAATTACAACCATTCATTGAAAACAACATATAGGAATACCAAGCTGGCTGTCTATCAAACCGATCGACAGCAAATTACATTTTCACCCTAAGACAGTTGTTTGAAAACCACTGGGAATATGATAATACATCTATAATCTGATCGTCGATGTTCTACGTACGTACGACAGCATCCACAGGAATAGCCTATACAATGCACTGCGTGACTCCTGAAACGCTGACAAGGCAATGAGGATGGTGCAAACATGGATGGGTCAAGGGCAGCAGTGCAACTCCGAGGGATCACGTCAGGAACGCCTGAGACTGAGATGGGTCACAGAGAGGTGGAAGGTCTCTCATGTGTTCTGTTCAAGGTCATCTTGAAGAAAGTAATAAGAAACTGTACACAACACGAATGGACTGGAGTACAGATGGAAATTTTAACTGTCTCGCATATGCAGGTGATACAGTACTTAACTGTGCCAGAAAATGGAGAACTACGTACAGAATCAGGGGCTCAAGGTGGATCAAAACTAAACGGAATTCACGCAATTAGGTGAAGACAAAAGCAGCAAGAATTTCTTGGGATGGATGGAATGAGGTTCAAGAAAGATCACCAGTCCACGTACTTGGGATCTTGGTCTCCCAGCAACAACAGCACAGAAACGAACAGTAGAGAAAGAATAGCAGCGGAAATGAAATGCATGCAATTCCTCTGGGAGACGCTCAGCTCAAAATCAGTATCAGTGAATAATGAGATGAGAAGATACAACACAGTGATATGCCCAACAGTCATTTGAGCATGACTAACGGGGAAAGGCAAATCTATTAAGATCTGAAGGAAGAGTAAGGGACTGGCCTTAGGTAAAGGCGAACGGAGAAAGAAAAAGAATGAGGAATTCTATCTCTCGATGCAACAACTAACAATACTACAGAGGCGGCAGAGCCAATGACTCCAGTGGGTAGGCGATTCAGCCCGTATGCTACAATAACGACAGGTGAAGAAAACAATTAAGGGGGTATGGAACACCAGACGCCCCATAGGACGACTGAGGCGCCGCTGGATGGACGACTTGGTGAACGAGATGGCAGTCTTACAGACTGAAGACACCTAGAGAAACCGAGCGCAAAACCTAAAGGAATGGGGGCAGTTTGTGGAGGCTGCGCGTGGTCTGCATGGCCTGAGACCGCTGGGTATGAATGTATGTATGTATACACGTAATGTTAATAGTTACTTTTAATTTTGCCGCCCGTCCTCCTTCGTTTAGAATAGAAACTCTTAACGAGGGGAATATCATTAGCTATACCTGAAATAGAGATCTCCACGAAAGGACTGAATGAAAATACATTCAGACCATCGCTTAATACTTTTACTGAATTTACGGCTTTCATTAAGTGCTTCCTCTTTTTATGTCTTTGAATCCATACTGGACAACTACTCGTTCCTTTCAGAATACTGTGTCATTATTCCAGAATCTTACCCAGTACATTTGATAAGCAAAATTAGTGGTACAAAACAGTTGGCGACTAAAGAACACATTAAGGGCATACAAATGGACATAAAATATTATATACGGTACGTGGTATATCACCGGGAAACTACATTATTCTAAATATCATATTAACAAAAATACATATGAGGTACGTCCAAAATTCCACAAATAATAGGAATAGAATACTTCGTCAATTGCTGGCGCACCAGGCATAACGAGTGCCTTATACATTGGGTCATCAATGTCTGAAAGCTATTTCCAGACACTCAAAAGCCAGACCTGAATGTATAAAAATAATCCACAGAATTTTATATCTTTTCAAGTAACAAGCAATGCGCAACGCGAGAAAGGATGGTAACCAAATGTCACTTGCATTATAAAATGAATCATCCAGCATGGGTAACATCAAGCACTTCATGATTATCAGTGTATAGTAGTATCATAATATAAAATATATTAATAACCATCGATTCGGTTCAGTATAAAGAGAAATAACGTGGGAAATAAGTGTAAATGAGAAAATAAGCCTCAAAACAGGAAGGGTTATGTGTCTACATGAAGTAAACTTAACACCATAATATAAAATGTGTGAAAATCAGTATCATACTCCTAAAGGAAGAGTAGTTTGTTACTAAACATTCACTACATCAATCGTTATTGGATATCTGGGGTTTACAAAACAATGTTCCACAAACATACAGTTGTCTATAACATTTAGCAAAATACATTGTAACACATCACAGTTTTTGAGGAAAGATATGTGGTGACCAATAACAAAATCAACACGAAAACAGGTATACATTATTGTATGACGCAAACCAAGTAAACAGATGAGCTAATACACACTAGTTACTCAGAATAAAAGAAGTTGCCGCCAGTTGTAAAATGGGGGGGGGGGGCAAGAAACATATAACACATGCAACAAGAAATGTGGAATGCACCACTGGTTACATAGTATAACATTTATACGGTAATGATAGAAATTCCGTTATAAAAATGCAAAAAAGACTTTGGTCAGTTCACTAAAAATGCATTGTATTGCAAAAAGATGCCAAAAATCGGAAAATAACGGCATAAATAAGGAATTGTCACAATTAGAAACGTTATGGCGCCACGGAAAAATGAGTATAACACGGAGCCATAGTCCTAAAGTAGAACAGTTTGTGACGATACATATACAGCGATGCTACGTCATACATAATTGGATACGTGGAGATGCGAAAATAATGTTATCACTATCGTATACATGACTAATTTTGAGCAAGTACATGGAAACACATCACATACTGTGAGGAGAGATATACGGTAACCAATAGCAGAAACTAAGAAGGAACAGGTAGAATGTATTGTATGTACATCGACTGACGGATGAGCTAAGACAAATGACTTATTAAGAATAAACAAGTGTCAATAGATACAAAAGTAGGGTCGGGTAGTAAACCAACAGCATCTGCAATACGAAGTGAAGGAGCAATTGCTGTGTACAAATGTAATATATGGACGTTTTGAGTAAACTGCAGTCTCGATATAACATAGGGCTTTAAGCTTATACAAATTAAGAAAGACCTTTGCCAACAGTTCAATAAAAATACAAATTGTCAAAGCAAGAGCCGTTAAAAATGAAACCGATTACACTGCAAAGGATCAGAGGTTCCATTAAAATGCAAAAGCAAACATCGAAATACAATGCAACAGAGCCAAATGTAACACTTGTTTAAAATTCTGCAGGAAATTCCCGCTTTTCAACTCCTTTTATTCATTTAGAACACTTCCGGATGTTTCTTAAGAACGGTATAAATTTCCATTTCTTCATAGATATTCTTCAGTCTACCTTTACTAGTAACATGTAAAATTTCTAGTGCATTAGGGCCACTCGCAGTACATTTGTTAGCACGTAACTGATTGCTGAACGAAGATTTATTACTGGTGCTAATATTACTATGTTCCCGTAGTCTAGTTCCAAAGTTTCTCCCAGTTTGTCCCACGTAATGTTTTTCACGGTCATCACAACTGGCTTTATAGATCCCGGTGTTACTCCATCCTTGTGGGTGATCTCCCAATTTGATTTCGTGTGAGAAAACTTAGCTGCACCTTCGTATTACGGAAAGCATTCACTGTCTCATCAGGAAGGGTCCAATTGTATGGCAATGTTGCATTTTTCACTTTTTCTTTAGGCTGCTCCCTTGTTAGTTAATGCTATCAACATTCTTTTCTACAGAGGTATTCAGTTTTTTACTGTGCATAGCTGTCACCATTCTACTATCATAACCGTCTCTACAAGCGAATTTCCTTCAACATGTCTAATTCCTTACTCACTCCCTTACTACCAAGAGGAATGTTTATCATCTTACCTATCACTGCTTAAAAAAAGGGACGTTTAATCTAAGCTGGAGGACATGAATCGTTATGAGTTGTAATATCGGGTTTCGTTGGCTTGAAGCCAAATCTATGTGTGCTCCTAACGTTCATTATTTTCATATCCAAAAAAACTAATAGTTTTATCTTTTCTTATTTCCATTGAGAAATTCATATTGGGGTGTAAGCTATTCAGTTGAAGGAGCATCTCATTAATTTCGTCTATTGTACCATTAAATAGGACCAGGGTATCGTCCACGTATCTCTTATAATAAATTACCTTATTCGCTGTGTCTTTATAGCTTTCAAAAAGCAAATTTTCAATATCGTTGACAAATATGTCTGCCAGGGCCCCTGTAAGACAGCTTCCCATTGCCAAGCCTTCAAGTTCCGAGTAAACTGAACCACCAAATGTAAAATACATATAAAACTGAACCAGATGAAGTTCGTCAGGAATCTCATGTATCTCTTGCAAACTGATTTTCTTATACTACCTTAGCTATATCAAAAGTAACGAACTTTCCATCTACCGGTATATGTGTGTCTTTAATGTCTTTGATTGAGCTCGAAGTCTTGGAGCCTTGGGAGCCAGCCAGCTGCATTCTCTGCTGTTTCTATCAGAGAGTATTAAAATGCGTCGTTTAACTGCCCTTTCAATAAATGCATTGAATTTATTAGTGGGATCACAAGTTAGTTTGGCGGTGTTGTTGTTAGTAAAGAATTCCTCTACTTTCGCATTATAATCCTCTCGGTTAAAAAGAAGCAAAGTACACTCCTGGAAATTGAAATAAGAACACCGTTAATTCATTGTCCCAGGAAGGGGAAACTTTATTGACACATTCCTGGGGTCAGATACATCACATGATCACACTGACAGAACCACAGGCACATAGACACAGGCAACAGAGCATGCACAATGTCGGCACTAGTACAGTGTATATCCACCTTTCGCAGCAATGCACGCTGCTATTCTCCCATGGAGACGATCGTAGAGATGCTGGATGTAGTCCTGTGGAACGGCTTGCCATGCCATTTCCACCTGGCGCCTCAGTTGGACCAGCGTTCGTGCTGGACGTGCAGACCGCGTGAGACGACGCTTCATCCAGTCCCAAACATGCTCAATGGGGGACAGATCTGGAGATCTTGCTGGCCAGGGTAGTTGACTTACACCTTCTAGAGCACGTTGGGTGGCACGGGATACATGCGGACGTGCATTGTCCTGTTGTAACAGCAAGTTCCCTTGCCGGTCTAGGAATGGTAGAACGATGGGTTCGATGACGGTTTGGATGTACCGTGCACTATTCAGTGTCCCCTCGACGATCACCAGTGGTGTACGGCCAGTGTAGGAGATCGCTCCCCACACCATGATGCCGGGTGTTGGCCCTGTGTGCCTCGGTCGCATGCAGTCCTGATTGTGGCGCTCACCTGCACGGCGCCAAACACGCATACGACCATCATTGGCACCAAGGCAGAAGCGACTCTCATCGCTGAAGACGACACGTCTCCATTCGTCCCTTCATTCACGCCTGTCGCGACACCACTGGAGGCGGGCTGCACGATGTTGGGGCGTGAGCAGAAGACGGCCTAACGGTGTGCGGGACCGTAGCCCAGCTTCATGGAGACGGTTGCGAATGGTCCTCGCCGATACCCCAGGAGCAACAGTGTCCCTAATTTGCTGGGAAGTGGCGGTGCGGTCCCCTACGGCACTGCGTAGGATCCTACGGTCTTGGCGTGCATCCGTGCGTCGCTGCGGTCCGGTCCCAGGTCGACGGGCACGTGCACCTTCCGCCGACCACTGGCGACAACATCGATGTACTGTGGAGACCTCACGCCCCACGTGTTGAGCAATTCGGCGGTACGTCCACCCGGCCTCCCGCATGCCCACTATACGCCCTCGCTCAAAGTCCGTCAACTGCACATACGGTTCACGTCCACGCCGTCGCGGCATGCTACCAGTGTTAAAGACTGCGATGGAGCTCCGTATGCCACGGCAAACTGGCTGACACTGACGGCGGCGGTGCACAAATGCTGCGCAGCTAGCGCCATTCGACGGCCAACACCGCGGTTCCTGGTGTGTCCGCTGTGCCGTGCGTGTGATCATTGCTTGTACAGCCCTCTCGCAGCGTCCGGAGCAAGTATGGTGGGTCTGACACACCGGTGTCAATGTGTTCTTTTTTCCATTTCCAGGAGTGTATCTTCCTTACCTGCCTTAATTACAGTGGTCCTATCTTTTAACTTATTGTCTATTTCCATACAGTTCTAGCCTATAATGCATTAGCATGGCTGTCAGACAGAACAAGGTAAGTAAGGTGACAGAATTACTGAGGCAAGATCCTTAGATAATAATTGTTGGATAGAGAGCAGAATCTTTAAGAGAGAAATAGCGTGAGAATTCTGATGGGGGCTGCTACATGTCTTGAGATTCCAAAGAAAGACTTGGCATGATTTCTAGAGCCATATAGAGGCAGACAACCTATCCGCTCCACACAGCATCCGAAGCGTTTCTGAAGATTAGCGAACCAATATGGCAAATACGCAATGTCATTTTGTCAATGCTATGGTGCGTCAGAGACCGGCGGATTCTAAGATACAAGTATAATGTCACGAGCTGGGGTCCAGGGGAGGTTCGGTGGCAGAGTTTGAGTAGATAAGTCGTCTGTCAGTCGCAGGTCAGGGTGGGAGCTATATAGCTATAAGGCTCTGTTGCTCTTAGGTTCAGACATGATTTCAGTTAAGAGACAGAACAGTTGGGGCGCCTCCTTGGGGATAGTCACTATGAAACGAAAGATTCAGAATAAACTCGAAGTTAAATGGTGGCTTTTGAGTACTTATTCTTCTCGTCGTCATCCAAACACCTACATCCACCTCAGAGTATTTACGTCAGACAATCTAGTATTTCTTTTATTTCTGTAACCGACTGAATTTTCTGTAGCAAGTACCCCTGTCGCTCAATCCCTCGCAAAAACAATGCTCTGGACTTAACACAATATACGGCAGGTTGCAGGAGAACTGTAATTTCTTTTCCCCTAGAAGGAGTAGGAATGGAGGAAGACCATACTGTACACTCAAAGACAAAAAACGACACACCATGAAGTAATAATCGGAATGGAACGGAAATACGTAGATGTGATGGGCATATTCAGGAAAATAAACGGTTTGAATTTCAGAAGAAGTGGACGGTTTATTGAACAGAAAGGGCTTCATGAAGCAAACAGGTCAGTAACACGTTGGTCCACCTCTGCCTTTTTGCTGGCAGTTATTCAGATTAGCACTGACAGAACTGTTGGATGTGCTCCTGAGGAATATCATGCCATATTGTGCCCAATGGGCGAGCTAGTCAATATCCCGTGATGGTTGTAGGGCCATGCCAATAATGCTCTAAACGTTCTCGGTTAGAGATTCGGGCCGACCACTGTGACCGAGCGGTTCTAGGCGTTTCAGTCTGGAACCGAGCGACCGCTACGATTCCACGTTCAAATCCTGCCTTAGGTTAGTTCGGTTTAAGTAGTTCTAAGCTCTAGGGGACTGATGACCTCAGATGTTAAGTCCCAATGTGCTCAGAGCCAGTTGAACCATTTTAGAGATTGGGTGACATTGCTGACCAAGGTAGGGTTTGGCAAGCGATGAGGCAAACAGTAGAAACTCTCGCCATGTACGGTCGGCCATTATCTTGCTGGAATGTAAGCTCAAGATAGCTTGCCACGAAGGACAACAAAACGAGGCTTAAATCGACTTTGACTGTGGTGGTTGCCACGGATGTCAACCAAAGTGGTCCTGCTATGAAAAGAAAAGGGCCCACGATCCCTGGCCATTTGTATGTGAGGTCCGTCTGCTCATTATTTGTTTGTGGTTGTCTCTGTAGGCCACCTTACGGTGCATGGGGAAGGATATCCTCTACCAATAGTAGACATTTCCTTTCCTGTTCTACTCGCAAAGAGAGCGAGGAAAAAACGAAAGTCAGTATGCCTTCGTATGAGCCCTGATTTCTCGTATCCTATATTAGTGGTCCCTACGCGCAGTGTATGTTGGCGGTAGTAGAATCCTTTGGCAGTCAGCTTCAAATGCCCGTTCTCTAAATTTTCGCAACAGTTACAGGATATAGTTTCCGCCTTTTTGCAAACATAGTTTTTTCCTTTTACCCAAAAAAATTTTCAGCTACTCTCTGACCTCATCTGCGGTTTTTTTACTGAAAACTGTAAAAATTGCATATACTAGTTTGTAAATGATCTATGATTTTTTCTTGGTTTTGCTTCTTACCTTGATTTTACATTATATAGTTTTGTAGGATCAACTGTATGGTGCCCTGCACTGATAGATTGTCATCTGCAAAACCAAACGATGCAAATGTGAATTCAACTGGTGCATTGACATACCCCTTGATTTTTTTAAAAAAACGTGATTCTGGTGTCTCTAACGTTTTGAATATATATTTGTTATTACTCAAAGTTTTGTTGCGACCACACTGGACTCGCATTCGGGAGGACGACGGTTCAATCCCGTCTCCAGCCATACTGATTTAGGTTTTCCGTGATTTCCCTAAATCGTTTCAGGCAAATGCCGGGAAGGTTCCTCTGAAAGGGCACGGCCGATTTCCTTCCCCATCCTTCCCTAACCCGAGCTTGTGCTCCGTCTCTAATGACCTCGTTGTCGACGGGACGTTAAACAACACTAACCTAACCCTAACCTTTTGTTGCGACCGATCCTCCTCCTTCTGCATTCTGAGGGAACTCACACACATACTAATGTTCTCACACAAAGTACTTTAATATGAGTCTGCAGTGCCCTCAGAACGCAAAAGAAGGATCACTCACTATAAACACAGAATACAACCACATATAAAATCACGCAAAGAAGCAAAACGAACAGAAACTTTCCGTAGGCTTCACCTTTGGAGATCATTTTCAACCTAAAATATGGCCACATTTTACAGTTTTCAACAAACAAAACCCACTGATGATGGCACAGAAGTGTTTAAACGTGTTTGAGTAATAAGAAAAACCAGGGTGTTTGCGAAAAGGTGGAACCTATATCCTGTAATTTAACTACAAACACGGCAAGAAAGACAAGAGATACAGTTTCAAAAGATGAATATTTCTCAATACCGTTTATCAAAAATTACGTCCCCTTCCCACCGTGGATTTCCATTTGAGTTTCCGATGCATCTCTGTAGCACCTAGGTGTTGTTCAAACCTATTGGTAACAAATTTAGGAATCTTCCTCTGCATGGCTTCGACATCGTCGTTAAATATGAGCTGGTACGGATCCCAAACACTCGAGCAGTACTCAAGAATAGGTCGCACCAACGTCCTAAATACATTGACCATTACAGGTGGAACACGTGTTCCTAAAACTCTCCCAATAAACCGAAGTCGACCATTCACCTTCGCTACCGCAGTTCTTAGCTTTGCAGCGCTACGCCCAGAGATTTCAACGACTTGACTGCGTCATGCAGGACACTAGTAGTATGTCTATCCAAATTTCGCGCCAGTCGGATAAAAGTGGCGTTACTGGCGCCATTATGTGGATTCATATCAGGTTTACATTAAATACTCACTGTAACGGTCATGAACATTAGTAACCTTTGAGATTGGACGTGGAGAGTTGATGTTAGTCACAAAACCTTTAAGGCGACAAAGACACCATGATCAACACCTCGCTGTGTTTGAACGAGTTCGTGTAATGGAACTACGAGAAGCTCCATATTCCAATATTGCCGATGGAGCTGGCAGGAATGTAGCCACTGTCCATGACTCAATTCAGCGGTGATCACGAGAATGTACAGTCGTAATAAGAACGGGCTCCGGATGACTACTTGGCACTACCTAGAGGGACGACCATCGTGTTCGGCGTATGGCCTCTTGTGCATAGTAATGCTTCTGCAGTACCAGTTTGAGCATCAGCTGGAACCACGGTAACACAATGAACTGTAACAAATCGGTTACTTCAAGGACATCTCCGAGCCAGGTGCCCAGCAGCGTGCATTCCAGTGACCCCAAACCATCGCCATTTGTGATTTCACTGTTGTCAAGCGAGAGCTCGTTGGACGGAAGGGTGGAAATCTGTTAAGTTTTCCGAGGAACGCTGGTTCTACTTCGTTCCAGTGGCGTCCACGTATTGGATAGAAAGAGGCCAGTTGAGGGCCAGCAAACTGCCTGCCTAAGTGCTAGACACACTGGACCTACAGCTGGAGTTATGGTCTGGGGTGCGATTTCGTATGACATCAGGAGCCCTTTCGGGGTTATATCACGCACCCTGAGTGCAAATTTGTACGTCATTCTGGTGATTCGACCTGTAGTGCTGTCATTCATGAACAGAATTCCAATGGGTGTTTTAGAGCTGGATAATGCTCGCCCACATACACTGTTGTAACCCAACTTGCTCTACAGTGTCGAAAAGTTGCCTTCGCCTGCTCGGTCACCAGATCTGTCTCCAATCCAGCACATATTGGACATGAGACGATAACTCAAGCATATTCCACAAACAGCATCAACGGTACCTGTACTGACCGACAAAGTACCACAGGCATGAAACTCCATCTCACAAACCGACACCCGACACCTGTTCAACACATTGATTGCATGGTTGCATGCCTCTATTCAAAATTATGGCGTTACACAGGTTGTTAATTTACCAGCATTTCACTTCTGCAATGGCTTGTCTCACGCATACATTAACATACGATTTTAGAACGTTACTGACTTAAATATGTTATCTAGACAAATGTATTGGCGAAATTTTACTACTCTACATTAATTATATTTTGGTGTTATGACTTTTTCCGTTAGTGTATTTTAAAGTAGCGCTGAGACTTTGTCACGTACCAACATTAATATGCTCATTAGGAAATACGACCGACGGAAAAGACCAATTGGGTCATCGAGACTTCAGAAGACACGAGATAAGAAAGCCTCTTACTGGTGAATTACGGAACTTTCAGGTGTCCTGGACCTTCTCGTTACGACTTGGTCAACGTTGCCGTCCACATGAAACAATTCGCGAGGAACTGTTTGCACTGTTAGCATGTCCGATGCAGTAATGTATCATGGCCAGAACGCTCCTAAAGTGAAAAGTAGCTCCGTCCAAACAGGCCTCTGTGGGCCCAACTGGCCGACCACCAGCCCTCTCTCCCTCAGCCGACAGCCATCGCTGGAGGCGGGTTTGAAGGGGCAAGTGGTCAGCACAACGCTTTCCCGGCCGTTGGCAGTTTTCGTGACCGGAAAAGTTAAATGTAAAGCAGATGCCATTCCGAAGATAGCTTTGAGTACCACAGTGCTTTGCTAGGCTAGGTACTGCAGGAGATGGTATGCCGTTGCCTTCCTCCGACCTTTGAACTGACTTACCAACCAGTTTTAGGGGACCTACAGTTAAATGCGGAATCATAATCACGGAGAAATTTGGCACATTTCTCATCAACAATGACTGCCAGAGGCGAACGAACCTTAAAGTGACAGATTAAAATCACAGAATTGATCGGGATCAAACCCGAGACAGTAGGATCTGCCGACTGCAACTTTGCCACAGACAGAGCAAGCCACATGAGGACACATTATCTCGCCCCAATTGACCTTATTTCACACTAACTTATTAATTATCTACACAGTGAGATAATTATATAACTTTTTGTCGCATGACGTCGGAGAGTCGTCATATACTCACAAGCAACCCACTAAACCAATACTGGGTGTTTTCCCAGGGGAAAATTAAGACGTATGCAGTAGCACGCGACGATAGATGCTGTACATTGTAGTTCTGCGTCGAGGATGTACAAGATTAGTCTTTCGAAGAACGATAGATGTTGAACACAATCTAATTAGCGTACCTGTCACTGTCTCTCTGTGCGACCTGCACTGACCCCCAGATAACAGGCCGATCGGACGCTGTGTCGGATTATTTAGCACAAAGCACGACAAAGACAAATTAAACTGCCATCTGCCTCTTGATAAAGGATGTTAGATTAACCCAGATCTAATTAATCTCGACTAATTTACAATTTCAAAACAGACCTCTGTCTCAGGGGTAATAGCATTTACTGGAAAGTCTCTGCTGCCCTGTCTCGCGGTCATTAATCTGAGAGTGGAACTTAGAAATGAAAAATTAACGGCTCTGTATCATCATCATATTCCTTTTGTTAATTTTCTAACATATTACATTCTACGTATCAACTGTTTCGTCATCTTCCGTGCATGTGCGAGTAGGTACATATTCACTATTTGCTCTTAAGTATGTTTCGCAACACGTGCATGCAGCTAATACATTTCTGAACTGATAAATATATAAAGTGTACTTTACTTTGATTTTTATTCTGGATATACTCGAAAATGGCTGATATCCGGTTATTGTGTTATGTGTGTAAGACTTTTATAAAGGAAGCTCAGTGTAGTAAAAGTAACTCCACTTAATAACAATCAATGACTTCAGAAGCTTGACGCAGCAGATGATACACAAAAATTACAGCAATAGTTAGAGACCAGTTACGCCTCATGATTTCCACACCAGGGAAATATTACCATTGTGGTCAAATTCTTGAGTGCAGCAGAGTCTCGACAAGTGATTCATCCCTTATATCTAACAGTGTGTGTATTTGACAGTATCATACAACGTGTTGCAATAACCGTCAAAATGGACAAGAACCTAAAATAAACTTGCAGATAACGTGCTATGTCAAGCAAACTCCGTTATTAAGCAAAGAAGACATTATCACCTTTAAGCAGCTACACACGTTTCACGCTCTTATTCCACCTAATCTTTCCTAAAATTCTCGTTATTTGATAACATGTTACGGCGTTGTAATGCACTCTAGCGAGACATTTACAGACTCAGCATACTTTCACAAAAGTAGACCAAATTAACAATGTCAGAAACAAAATATTATTCTTACGTTGTTCAAGCATTAATATGAAACTTAGATGAAGACAACGTGAATGTACAAGTCTAGGGTTCACCCCTCTGATGATGCTTCTTCGTCATAAGCAGCGAAACTTGAATTCATATGAAGGTTGTTACCACTTGTTTTAGAATTAGCTATTTGAGTCTTGCAGAGACTAATAAGAGCTACGTCTCCGTAGACATTAGGTCGCCCAGTGCTGCGTGGAGCTGAGTGTTATTTTAAGGTAGAGCTACAAGAAAAGCTCTACAGCTTGCAAAGACTTCATTTTATATCAATCGTTCTATTAATGTCGACGACTTATTTAAATATTCGAAATCTTTTGTGTTGATTTCAATTATGTGATAAATGTATCAAAAACATTTTTAAAAATACACTCCTGGAAATGGAAAAAAGAACACATTGACACCGGTGTGTCAGACCCACCATACTTGCTCCGGACACTGCGAGAGGGCTGTACAAGCAATGATCACACGCACGGCACAGCGGACACACCAGGAACCGCGGTGTTGGCCGTCGAATGGCGCTAGCTGCGCAGCATTTGTGCACCGCCGCCGTCAGCGTCAGCCAGTTTGCCGTGGCATACGGAGCTCCATCGCAGTCTTTAACACTGGTAGCATGCCGCGACAGCGTGGACGTGAACCGTATGTGCAGTTGACGGACTTTGAGCGAGGGCGTATAGTGGGCATGCGGGAGGCCGGGTGGACGTACTGCCGAATTGCTCAACACGTGGGGCGTGAGGTCTCCACAGTACATCGATGTTGTCGCCAGTGGTCGGCGGAAGGTGCACGTGCCCGTCGACCTGGGACCGGACCGCAGCGACGCACGGATGCACGCCAAGACCGTAGGATCCTACGCAGTGCCGTAGGGGACCGCACCGCCACTTCCCAGCAAATTAGGGACACTGTTGCTCCTGGGGTATCGGCGAGGACCATTCGCAACCGTCTCCATGAAGCTGGGCTACGGTCCCGCACACCGTTAGGCCGTCTTCCGCTCACGCCCCAACATCGTGCAGCCCGCCTCCAGTGGTGTCGCGACAGGCGTGAATGGAGGGACGAATGGAGACGTGTCGTCTTCAGCGATGAGAGTCGCTTCTGCCTTGGTGCCAATGATGGTCGTATGCGTGTTTGGCGCAGTGCAGGTGAGCGCCACAATCAGGACTGCATACGACCGAGGCACACAGGGCCAACACCCGGCATCATGGTGTGGGGAGCGATCTCCTACACTGGCCGTACACCACGGGTGATCGTCGAGGGGACACTGAACAGTGCACTGTACATCCAAACCGTCATCGAACCCATCGTTCTACCATTCCTAGACCGGCAAGGGAACTTGCTGTTCCAACAGGACAATGCACGTCCGCATGTATCCCGTGCCACCCAACGTGCTCTAGAAGGTGTAAGTCAACTACCCTGGCCAGCAAGATCTCCGGATCTGTCCCCCCATTGAGCATGTTTGGGACTGGATGAAGCGTCGTCTCACGCGGTCTGCACGTCCAGCACGAACGCTGGTCCAACTGAGGCGCCAGGTGGAAATGGCATGGCAAGCCGTTCCACAGGACTACATCCAGCATCTCTACGATCGTCTCCATGGGAGAATAGCAGCCTGCATTGCTGCGAAAGGTGGATATACACTGTACTAGTGCCGACATTGTGCATGCTCTGTTGCCTGTGTCTATGTGCCTGTGGTTCTGTCAGTGTGATCATGTGATGTATCTGACCCCAGGAATGTGTCAATAAAGTTTCCCCTTCCTGGGACAATGAATTCACGGTGTTCTTATTTCAATTTCCAGGAGTGTATTCTTTGCACACCCCGCTTCTGAGCCAAGAGCCGTGCCTGCTACAGAAATTCGCTGTTTAGCATACAGTAAAGTTGTTCAAAGAGCATTTCTGAAATACTGGAATATTATTCTTATTCGAGCGTGGCCTCAATCACACCGACGTCAATGACGTAATTTTCACACTGTGGAAAGAATATGATCACCTGCTGTATTCTTTATTCCAGTTGATAGCCTTTTACATTCGATCATTATAGCAGACAACATTGTAGATAGGGCAACCATAGGTATGAGTACCCATCTTGGGTATAAATAAACAGCTTCATCTGTATGTAGTATTTTATTATTCGCCCACTACCGGTTTCGTGCCACTAAAAGCCACATCGTTAGGTGAAAACACTAGAGCGGAAAACCTCGGAAGTTTGCACCCGACATTCGTTGTCCATCAAAGCAAAACAGCGCTAAAAGGCCGTGTGCCATAGATTAAAACAGCCGGTTTTCAATATAGTGGATGGGACTCATCCACTATGTTGGAATCCGGCTGTTCTAGTCTATGACATTCCTTCTTTATCGTGCCCTTGGGAAGTCGCGAATCCATCGTCTTCCAGGGAAATTACTCCTTGATACCTGTACTGCGGGACGGAAACAAGCTGGCGGGGGCTCCATCAGGATTAGGGTAATATTCAAATGGGCATTTATGGGTCCGGTGGAGCTCGAGAAAAGCATCATGATGGCTAATGAATACCGTAGGCTAGTTTCAGACCACGTGCATCCCTTCATGAGGATCATATTTCCCAACGGCAATCAAATTTTTCAATATAATTATACGCCAAGTCATAAGGCGAGGATAGTATTATAGTTTTTCGAGAAACACAGTGGAGAGTTGCAATTGATGTGCTGCCTTCCCCCAACTCGTCAGATCTGAACTCGATTGAACACATAATGTCAGTGAACGTGGCATCAGTGCTCATCGCACCCCTCCCCGGAATTTACGGGAATTACGTGACTTGCGTCTGCATATATGATGCTAACCAACTCCAGCGAACTACCAAGGCCTCACTACTTCCATGCCACGACGCATCGCCATTGTTATCCGTGCTAAGAGTGGACATACCGGCTATTAGATAGGTAGTCATAATGTTCTGGCTGATCAGTCTATATCTTAAGTTAGAAGTAGTGAGTTTACAGACGACCATATTACGAGCTCATGTCACTACGGCCGTTAATGCAACAAATGCAGACGTTCAAAGACAGTTTCTCACTTTTCCAGTCATCAGTCTACTGTCTGGTTTGATGCGGCCCGCCACGAATTCCTTTCCTGTGCTAACCTCTTCATCTCAGAGTAGCACTTGCAACCTTCGTCCTCAATTATTTGCTTGACGTATTCCAATCTCTGTCTTCCCCTACAGTTTTTGCCCTCTACAGCTCCCTCTAGTACCATGGAAGTCATTCCCTCACGTCTCAGCAGATGTCCTATCATCCTGTCCCTTCTCCTTATCAGTGTTTTCCACATATTCCTTTCCTCTCCGATTCTGCGTAGAACCTCCTCATTCCTTACCTTATCAGTCCACCTAATTTTCAACATTCGTCTATAGCACCACATCTCAAATGCTTCGATTCTCTTCTGTTCCGGTTTTCCCACAGTCCATGTTTCACTACCATACAATGCTGTACTCCAGACGTATATCCTCAGAAATTTCTTCCTCAAATTAAGGCCAGTATTTGATATTAGTAGACTTATCTTGGCGAGAAATGGCTTTTTTGCCATAGCGAGTGTGCTTTTGAAGTCCTCCTTGCTCCGTCCGTCATTGGTTATTTTACTGCCTAGGTAGCAGAATTCCTTAACGTCATTGACTTCGTGACCATCAATCCTGATGTTAAGTTTATCGCTGTTCTCATTTCTACTACTTCTCATTACCTTCGTCTTTCGCCGATTTACTCTCAAACCATACTGTGTACTCATTAGACTGTTCATTCCGTTCAGCAGATCATTTAATTCTTCTTCACTTTCACTCAGGATAGCAATGTCATCAGCGAATCGTATCATTGATATCCTTTCACCCTGTATTTTAATGCCACTCCTGAAGCTTTCTTTTATTTCCATAATTGCTTCCTCGATGTACAGATTGAAGAGTAGCGGCGAAAGGGTACAGCCTTTTAAATTCCGATTCTAATACTGCATCCCCTATCTCTTCTCAATCGACTCCTGTTTCTTCTTCTATCACATCAGACAAATCTTCACCCTCATAGAGGCTTTCAATGTATTCTTTCCACCTATCTGCTCTCTCCTCAGCATTTAACAGTGCAATTCCCGTTGCACTCTTAATGTTACCACCGTTGCTTTTAATGTCACCAAGGGTTGTTTTGACTTTCCTGTATGTTGAGTCTGTCCTTCCGACAATCGTATCTTTTTCGATGTCTTCATATTTTTCCAGCAGCCATTTCGTCTTAGCTTCCCTGCACTTCCTATTTATTTCATTCCTCAGCGACTTGTATTTCTGTATTCCTGATTTTCCCGGAACATGTTTGTACTTCCTCCTTTCATCAATCAACTGAAGTATTTCTTCTGTTAGCCATGGTTTCTTCGCAGCTACCATCTTTGTACCTATGTTTTCCTTCCCAACTTCTGTGATGGCCCTTTTTAGAGATGTCCATTCCTCTTCAACTGTACTGCCTACTGCACTATTCTTTATTACTGTATCTACAGCGTTTGAGAACTTCAAACGTATTTCGTCATACCTTAATACTTCCGTATCCCACTTCTTTGCGTATTGATTCTTCCTGACTAATGTCTTGAACTTCAGCCTACTCTTCATCACTACTACATTGTGATCTGAGTCTATTTCTGCTCCTGGGTACACCTTACAATCCAGTATCTGATTTCGGAATCTCTGTCTGACCATGATGTAATCTAATTGAAATCTTCCCGTATCTCCAAGCCTTTTCCAAGTATACCTCCTCCTCTTGTGATTCTTGAACAGGGTATTCGCTATTACTAGCTGAAACTTGTTACAGAACTCAATTAGTCTTTCTCCTCTTTCATTCCTTGACCCAAGCCCATATTCTCCTGTAACCTTTTGTTCTACTCCTTCCCCTACAACTGCATTCCAGTCGCCCATGACTATTAGATTTCCGTCCCCCTTTACATACTGCATTACCCTTTCAATATCCTCATACACTTTCTCTATCTGTTCATCTTCAGCTTGCGACGTCGGCATGTATACGTGAACTATCGTGGTCGGTGTTGGTCTGCTGTCGATTCTGATTAGAACAACCCGGTCACTGAACTGTTCACAGTAACACACCCTCTGCCCTACCTACCTATTCATAACGAATACTACACCTGTTATACCATTTTCTGCTGCTGTTGATACTACCCGATACTCATCTGACCAGAAATCCTTGTCTTCCTCCCACTTCACTTCACTGACCCCTACCATATCTAGATTGAGCCTTTGCATTTCCCTTTTCAGATTTTCTAGTTTCCCTACCACGTCCAAGCTTATGACATTCCACGCCCCGACTCATAGAACGTTATCCTTTCGTTGATTATTCAATCTCTTTCTCATGGTAACCTCCCCCTTGGCAGTCCCCTCCCAGAGATCCGAATGGGGGACTATTCCGGAATCTTTTGCCAATGGAGAGATCATCATGACACTTCTTCAATTACAGGCCACATGTCCTGTGGATACACGTTACGTGTCTTTAATGCAGTGGTTTCCATTGCCTTCTGCATCCTCATGTCGTTGATTATTGCTGATTCTTCCGCCTTTAGGGGCAATTTCCCACCCCTAGGACAAGAGAGTGCCCTGAATCTCTATCCGCTCCTCCACCCTCTTTGACAAGGCCGTTGGCAGAATGAGGCTGACTTCTTATGCCGGAAGTCTTCGGCCGCCAATGCTGATTATTTATCAAAATTTACGCAGTGGCGGGGTTCGAACTTGGGACCGAAGATGTTCTTTTGATTATGAATCAAAGACGCGACCCCTAGACCACGGGTACTTCAGTTTTCTTTTTGGTCTACTAAGGACTGTCACTGATTTCACTGTAGTGCCAACCTTTTCATCTCAGAGTAGCACTTGCAACCTACGTCCTCAATAATCTGCCGAATGCATCGCAATTCCTGTCTTCCCCTACAATTTATTGCCTTTTATAGGTCCCTCTAGTAACATGCAAGCTATTCTCTGTTCCGTAATGACTTAACAGATGTCCTATGTCCTGTTCCTCCCCTCTCAGATTCAGCGGAGAACCTCCTCATTCCTTACTTTATCGTAATTTTCAACATTCTTCGAAGCACCACATCTCAAATGCTTCAATTGTCTTTTACTCTGCTTTTCCATATTCCATGGTTCACTACAACACAATTCCGTGCTCCAAACGTACATTATCAGAAATTTCTGTCTCTGATTTGATGCCTATGTTTGACACTAGGTGATTTCTGCTGGCCACCAATGCCCTAGCGTCCTCCTTCTTCCACCCGTAATCGGTTATTCAGCTGCTGATACTATATCTCATTAGTTTCGTCTTTCTTCGATTTATCCCCAAACAGTATTCTGTACTCGGACTATTTGATTCAATAGATCCTGTTATCGTTATTCACATTCACTTAGGATAGCAATGTCATTAACGAATCTCATTGACGTCCTTTCATGGTATGTTAATCATACTCCTTAATCTCTCATTTTTTTCTGTCATTGCTTCTTCGATATATTGATTGAACAGTAGGGTCAAAGACCATATCCTTGTTTTACACCCTTTTTAATTCGATCATTTCGTTCTTGTCTTCCACTTTTGTTGTTCCCTCTCAGTTCTCGTACTTTTGTATGTATCCGTCTTTCCCTACAGATTACCCTTTTTTTCTTAGAGTTTCGAACATCTTGCACCCTTTTACGTTCTTCAGGTCGAAAAATGCTGTAGACGTGTCTTGCTTGTTCTTCATTCTTCTTTCCGTTATGACGTAAACTGACCATCTGACACATCCTCATTTTTCTTTTCCATTCTTCTGTATGCCGTTATTGTCAGGAACTTGGATGCATGAGTTGTTAGGCTGCTTGTGCGACATTTTCTGCACATAACGGCTCTTGCAATATTCTGGATAGTTAGGATGATGTTTCTCCGAAAACCTGATTTGTCGCCAGTCTCACACATTCTACACACCAACGTGATTAGTCGTTTTGTTAATTGTCGCATTATTTACAGAAATTCCGATGGAATTTTTTCCATCCCTTCTGACTTATTTATAATTCTTCCAAATCTTTCTAAATTCGGATGCTAATACTGGATGCCCTAGCTCTTCCCTATTTATAATCAGAGTAAGGAAAAGAAATAACCGAATATACAAACGACTAAAATAACCAAAGGAAATATCACAATACAAAAAAAACTAAAATCGGGTAAAATATGTAGGATGGTGTCCAAGATCACTTAGCACAATGCTGACAATCTAAGATAATGAACATGTATCACGTGAAAATAAAGTGTCAGTCCCTGTCACATTTTCAGTAGCATTCTACACATCCTAAAGACAAACACACACACCCAAGCCCGAGGGAGGACTCGAACCTCCCCCAGGACCAGCCGCACAGTCCATGACTTCAGCGCCTTAGACCGACGTAGCTCGTTTTAGGGTGAAAATAATCTAATTTCATGTTTGTTGGTTCGTTTACCCTTAAATGCGTACATGACTGTTTAGTCATGTGCAAATATTTACAACTGCAAGCTAGCTCTAATGCCTTGGAAGTAGCCTACTTCTGGGAGAAATTGATTTTATTGCTGTCATGTTTGTCTATTTCCATGTTAATGTTGTTAATGTCTATGGCCCTTCACACATGTCTATAACTCTTTTTGTTACCTCGCTTGTAATTGATGCCTTTGACACGAAAATTATATATCTCTCATGGGTTAAACTCAGATATGTGTGATCGGAGTGACGTCAGAATGGAGCGACTAGCTGGCTGGTAGTGTCAGTTGTGTGATCAGTTAAATATATACCGATTCGCACTCTTAACCGACTGCGAAATCTTACCAGACTTCTCCTACTGGATCGCCCAGCTGTGCATTTAGCTCTAAAGCGAGTCAAAGCACGATCGCTTGCTGACTAGTGGAGCTCGACGGGGCGAGTTCACGCTATTAGGGCTTAGCGCTCGCACAGTGGACGGCGGAGGAGAGTTTGCGACAAGGGCCTGTTTCGTATGCATTAGCGCGCTGCGCCCTACCTGCGCCTACCTGCTGGCTGCTGCTGCTACCCGCGCGACGCAGCCATTAATCAGCAGAGAGGGCGGCCGTGCCGGGCACCGCACCTGCGACGTACTCACAAATACAGCCGACTGGCGGAATCTGTATGCGGCCCGCGCCGCGCCGCGAGTTACGGAGCAGTTCTTCTCGTCTTGTGACGCATCTCGAATAGTGAATAACGTCCTTTTCTCGAGTACATATGGCATGGAAATAAGGTTTTCGAGACGTATGTATATTCACTTTCAACAAACACAACACTGTGTGAAGAAAAAGAAACAGTTCTACATCCGTACGGTCTGGCTGCATACGCCAAGTTATTTAGATGTGCAAGATAGAGAATTTTTCACGCATACGTAATTGGAGTCCAAATCTACATTAATTTGTGCAATGAGGTAAAAAGCGCGTAACTGGCCAGTAACTGTAATTGGTGGATATCATTTCTAAATTTTTATTATTTTATTATATTTTATTTAGTTTTCAGGCGAAGCCCATCCCATCATACACAATGACAGAAACAAGACATTGGTTTCATTTCATTACAAAATATACTGTATAACATTATTAAACAAGATAAGGTAACAACAAAACACACTAGGTTGACTGCACCACTGTTGTTACGACCAGACGAAAGTGCAGTCGTGGAGAGGTAACCGTAGCTTTTTCTTTTTTTATTGCCGTGGGAGATGACTCATCAGACCTGAAACATAAGAAATGTTAGTCCACTTTATTACATGAATGACAAAAAAGATTTATTCAACTTGGTACAGTCCATTGCCACAGGAGTGCTTGATAATTTACAACTGGCACTCACTATTAAAGCATCACTTGATGCACTAATTGGCAAAACACTTGAGGTACAGTTCTGCTTGATGATGTTAATAGCTTCAGCTGAAGTCACTGAGGCAGAGCGCTTGCATGCTCGGCTTTATTTTGGCCAATATGTGAGGGCGCTGCTGTACCCCTTCATTGTGGCGGACTGCTGCAAGACGTCACTAACGTCTGTGGTATCGATGTGCACTGTCGACTGGGGTATGGTGCCACTATCTTTGGACTATACCACAGTCTGTTTGACTATTGATTTTATGGCTACCACACAGAAAAGAACCATTAACAACTGAGGTATGATTGAACTATCTTCTATCCATTGATAGTCATCATTTCGGAGTACTGTCACCTTCACATATATATCTGCACGTAAATGTATATAGATTGCATACCTCCTTCCAGTGTGTGGTAGAGAATATTTTGTGCATCAGTGCCCCTCCTCCGTTCTCCTCCACACTCTCCACATATTTCTTCCTGTTTCAGTCGCGAACTGTCCATGCTAAGAGTGACTGTAGGTAAACCTCATATGAATCTCTCATGTTTACTTCCATGGTCTTCGCACTAGGCGCAGGAAGCTTTGTTGGGTGGCTTTTGTAGAAACGTACACGCAGGAATTTTGACAGTAAACCACACGAACTGTGAAAGCATCTCCGTTGCGCTCTCACGCACACTAAACGAACCTATGGCGAAAGGCTGTCTTCTCCCTTGGCTCATATGTATTTTCTCTGTTTGGTTCACTTGGGAAGCGTCTCAGACTGGAGTGTAACACTCTTCGGCAATACGATCTATTCCCATGTGTACGAGAGCAATCACACTGTATTAAAGTTGGGCAACCAATCGGAAGTAAGGTTCCTCCGTTCTGTGGACGCCAAAATGTGAAGCGGCAACTAGGCATTAGATGACGTACAAGTAGACAGCTGTTATGTGGAAAGCATTGTTTTACCGATGTACACATTATTTACTGAAGACGTGAAAATATTTGACAGGAAGAAAGATGTGGTTATCCGTGCAAAAGAAATTCAGTTGCAAAGAGGTACATATTGAAGGAACCCGGTTAAAATAAAATGCAGGAGCAATAGTATCCGATTTCATCCAACGTAAGTCAGTACATTCAGGGACCCTTTCTATTTATTTATATGCTGCGGATACACGCTGCTGAATTGCCACATCTACAGGAAGGATATGACAGTAAAAAGTATATGCTGCAAAACGACGTGTTATTTTGAAAGTATTTACTACATCCCCTAATGGATTGTGCAGAGTCCTTACTCTTGCTGCTTCTGAAATGGATATCCCTGAGAGTCTCGATCTGGACGTAGGTGGAATCTGTCAGAATGTTTCAAAACAGCAAACACTGTACTGCAAAAGAGAATAATTCGGTATGTCAACAAATGACGTCCTATGTACACAAGCACTACGTCCGGAATGGATAGATATGTTATAAATCAGAGCGTGTGTTGTTAATAACCTTTCTTATTTCTACACTGATTGGATAATGAGATATTAACACAACAGAGTGGGTTTTGGGATTGTGCACACACAGACGCACTCACACACACACACACACACACACACACACACACACACAGAGAGAGAGAGAGAGAGAGAGAAATTTTTATGGATCACAAACTCACAGCATTGACAATGCTGAGCAAGATTTTCGAGATGTTTCCCTTGAATCTAACGTTAATGCCGAATGTAGTAATCATCCTCTCATTAATACCAATTGTTAATCTCGCTGATGCACAATCTCTGGACTGGTATTCAGTAAATAGAGCCGTGTCTCTACAAAGGTATCTCAAACAGCGTGGCCTACTCTTTCGAGCATATAATGGGAAACCAAGAAACAGACTTTATTTTCCACGGCTGCCTTAACATTCTCCGTACGTTGGTAGACATGACCTCCACAGAATTGACATACCACTATCTGCAGTACTTTTGTTTCCAGTATTTGCCATTATTGTATGTAAGATTTCTCATACGTGATATGTATGTATCATTTCTCGTAATTTCTATTCTCACTGTTGTGCGACTGACAAAGCAGTCAATTGCAGAAAGTCAGTCAGCACTATTGCCTTTATGAATAATTCATAGATTACACGCTACGGCTAGCGTATTCTACATCTACATCTACATCTATATGGACACTCTGCAAATCACATTTAAGTAGCTGGTAAAGAGTTCATCGAACCACCTTCACAACTGCCTATTATTCCAAACTCGTATAGCTCGTGGAAAGAACTAACACCTATATTTTTCCGTACGAACTCTGATTTCTCTTATTTTATCATGATGACTTTCATCCCTATGTAGGTCGGCGTCAACAAAGTATTTTCGCATTAATAGGAGAAAGTTGGTGACTGGAATTTCGTGAAAAGATTCCTCCGCAACGAAAAACGTCTTTGCTTTAAATATGTCCATACCAAATCCTGCATCATTTCAGTGACACTCTATCCCCTATTTCGCGGTAATACAAAACGTACTGCCCTTCTTTGAACGTTTTCGATGTACTCCCTCAATCCTATATGATAAGGGTACCACACCGCGCAGCAAAATTCTAAAATAGGACAGACAAGCATAGTGTAGGCAGTCTCTTTAGTAGATCTGTTATATTTACTAAGTGTTCTGCCAATGAAACGCAGTCTTTGCTTTGCCTTGCCCACAAACTATGTACTCTTTCCGGTTTAGGTTTTTCGCACTTGTAATTCCTAGGTATTTAGTTGAATTTACGGCCTTTAGAGTTAACGAATTCCAGTTAGCACTTAAGTGGATGATCTCACACTTCACCTTATTTAGGGTTAATTGATAATTTTCACACCATATATATATATATATATATATATATATATATATATATATATATATATATATATATATATATATATATTCTCTAAAACGTTTTGCAATTTGTTTTGATCTTCTGATGACTTTACTAATCGATAAACGACAGCGTCATCTGCATACAACCTAAGACGGCTACTCAGATTGTCTCCCAAATCGTTTGTATATACAGGGTGGTCAATTGATAGTGACCGGGCCAAACTAAAAGACTACAAAGAACGAAACTCGTCTAGTTTGAAGGGGGAAACTAGTTGGCGCTATGGTTGTCCCGCTAGATGGCGCTGCCATAGGTCCAACGGATATCAACAGAGGTTTCTTTTTTTTTAAGAAGAACGCCCAATGTCTTATTACATATTCGTGTAGTACGTAAAGAAATATGAATGTTTTAGGTGGGTAACGTTTTTCGCTTTGTGATAGATGGCGATGTAATAGTCAAAAACGTATCAGTACGTGGTATCACGTAACATTCCGCCAGTGCGGACGGTATTTGCTTCGTGATACATTACCCGTGTTAAAATGGGCCCTTTACCAATTGCGGAAAAGGTCGATATCGTGTTGATGTATGGCTATTGTGATCAAAATGCCCAAAAGGAGTGTGCTATGATTGCTGCTCTGTATCATGGACGACATCATCAAAGTGTACGGACCGTTAGCCGGATAGTTACGTTATTTAAGGAAACAGGAAGTGTTCAGCCACATGCGAAACGTCAACCACGACCTGTAACAAATGATGATGCCCAAGTAGCTGTTTTAGATGCTGTCGCGGCTAAGCCGCACAACAGTAGCAGACAAATTGTGCGAGAATCGGGAATCTCAAAAACGTCGGTGTTGAGAATGCTACATCAATATCGATTGCTCCAGTACCATATTTCTATGGACCAGGAATTGCATGGCGACGACTTTGAACGTCGTGTAGTCTTGCCGCTGGACACAAGAGAAATTACGGGACGGTGACAGATTTTTTGCACACGTAATATGTAGCAACGAAGCATCATTCACCAACAGCGGTAACGTAAACCGGCATAATATGCACTATTGGGCAACGGAAAATCCACGATGGCTGCGACAAGTGGAACATGAGCGACCTTGGCGGGTTAATGTATGGTGCGGCATTATGGGAGGAAGGATAATTGGCCCGCATTTTATCGATGGCAATCTAAATGGTGCAATGTATGCTGATTTCCTACGTAATGTTCTACCGATGTTACTACAAGATGTTCCACTGAATGACAGAATGGTGATGTACTTCCAACATGATGGATGTCCGGCACATAGTTCGCGTGCGGTTAAAGCGGTACTGAATAGCATGGTCTAAGGCGCTGCAGTCATGGACTGTGCCGCTGGTCCCGGCGGAGGTTCGAGTCCTCCCTCAGGCATGGGTGTGTGTGTTTGTCCTTAGGATAATTTAGGTTAAGTTGTGGATAAGCTTAGGGACTGATGACCTTAGCAGTTAAGTCCCATAAGCTTTAACACACATTTGAAATTTTTTTGTTTTTAATAGCATATTTCATGACAAGGGGATTAGTCGACGAAGCACCATACCATGGCCAGCACGTTCACCGGATCTGACGTCCCGGGATTTATTTGTCTGGGGAAAGTTGAAGGATATTTGCTATCGTGATCCACCGACAACACCTGACAACACGCGACAGCGCATTGTCAATGCATGTGCGAGCATTACGGAAGGGGAACTACTCGCTGTTGAGAGGAATGTCGTTACACATATCGCCAAATGCATTGAGGTTGACGGACATCATTTTGAGCATTCATTGAATTAATGTGGTATTTGCAGGTAATCACGCTGTAACAGCATGCGTTCTCAGAAATGACAAGTTCACAAAGGTACGTGTATCACATTGGAACAACCGAAATAAAATGTTCAAACGTACCTACGTTCTTTATTTTAATTTAAAAAAACCTACCTGTTACCCACTGTACCTGTAAAATTGTGAGCCATATATTTGTGTCTATTACAGCGCCATCTATCACAAAGCGAAAAAAGTGGTCCAACTAAAACATTCATATTTCTTTACTTACTACATGAATATGTAATAAAAAATGGGGGTTCATATTTAAAAATTGCAGTTGATAGCCTTTTCACCTATGGCAGCGCCATCTAGCGGGCCAACCATAGCGCCATCTGGTTTCCCCCTTCTGGCTAGACAAGTTTCGTTCTTTGAAGTTTCTTTCCTTTGACGCTTATTTCGTGAGATATTTGGCCCGGTCACGATCAATGGACCACCCTGTATATGGAACAGTAAAGGGACTAAAACACTACTTTGGGCAACGCCGTAAGTCACTTCTGTATTACTCGATGACGTTCGATCAATTACTACAAACTGTGACCTCTCTGACAGGATATCAGGAATCCAGTCACGTAACTGAGACTATATTCCATGGGCACGCAATTTCACTAACTGCCGCTTGTGAGGTACAGTGTCAAAAGCCATGCGGAAAAATCAGATATACAGAATCAATGTGAAATCCCTTGTCGATAGCGCTCAACACTTCGTCTAGTAAAGGGCTAGTTTTGTTTCACAAGAACGGTGTTTTCTAAATCCGCAATGACTGTGTGTCAATAGACGTTTTCTTCGAGGTAATTCATAATGTTCGAACACAATATATGTTCCAAACTCCTGTTGCATATCGCCTTTAATACTATGGACCATTAATTTAGTGGGCTACTGCAACTACCTTTTTTGAATGTTGGTGTAACCTGTGCAATTTTACAGTTCTTAGGTACGGATCATTCATCGAGCAAACGGTTGTATATGATTGTTAGGTAAGGAGCTATTGCATCAGCGTACTCTGAAAGGAACCTAATTGGTATACTGTCTGGACCAGAAGACTTGCTTTTATTAACTGATTTTAATTGCTTCACTACTCCGAGGATATCTACTTCTACATTACTCGCGTTGGCAGCTGTTATTGACTCGAATTCTGGAATACTTACTTCGCCTTCTTTTGTGAAGGCATTTTGGAAGGCTGTGTTTAGTAACTCTCCTTTGGCAGTACTGTCTTCGATAGCATCTCCTTTGGTTTCGAGCAGAGAAGGCATTGATTATTTCTTGCCGCTAACATACTTCACTTACGACCAGAATCTCTCTTGATTTTCTGACAGGTTTCGAGACGAAATTTCGTTGTGGAAACTATTATAAGCATCTCGCATTGAAAGCCCCGCTAAGTTTCGAGCTTCTATAAAATATCGCCAATGATGGGGATTTTGCGTATGTTTGGTAATGTACCCGTGGTCTAGGGGTAGCGTCTTTGATTCATAACCAAAACGTCTTCCGTCCCGGGTTCGAACCCCGCCACTGCGTAAATTTTGATAAATAATCAGCATTGGCGGCCGAAGATTTCCGGCATAAGAAGTCAGCCTCATTCTGCCAACGGCCTTGTCAAAGAGGGTGGAGGAGCGGATAGAGATTCAGGGCACTCTCTTGTCCTAGGGGTGGGAAATTGCCCCTAAAGGCGGAAGAATCAGCAATAATCAACGACATGAGGATGCAGAAGGCAATGGAAACCACTGCATTAAAGACACGTAACGTGTATCCACAGGACATGTGGCCTGTAATTGAAGAAGTGTCATGATGATCTCTCCATTGGCAAAAGATTCCGGAATAGTCCCCCATTCGGATCTCTGGGAGGGGACTGCCAAGGGGGAGGTTACCATGAGAAAGATATTGAATAATCAACGAAAGGATAACGTTCTATGAGTCGGGGCGTGGAATGTCATAAGCTTGAACGTGGTAGGGAAACTAGAAAATCTGAAAAGGGAAATGCAAAGGCTCAATCTAGATATGGTAGGGGTCAGTGAAGTGAAGTGGGAGGAAGACAAGGATTTCTGGTCAGATGAGTATCGGGTAGTATCAACAGCAGCAGAAAATGGTATAACAGGTGTAGTATTCGTTATGAATAGGTAGGTAGGGCAGAGGGTGTGTTACTGTGAACAGTTCAGTGACCGGGTTGTTCTAATCAGAATCGACAGCAGACCAACACCGACCACGATAGTTCACGTATACATGCCGACGTCGCAAGCTGAAGATGAACAGATAGAGAAAGTGTATGAGGATATTGAAAGGGTAATGCAGTATGTAAAGGGGGACGGAAATCTAATAGTCATGGGCGACTGGAATGCAGTTGTAGGGGAAGGAGTAGAACGAAAGGTTACAGGAGAATATGGGCTCGGGACGAGGAAGGAAAGAGGAGAAAGACTAACTGAGTTCTGTAACAAGTTTCAGCTAGTAATATCGAATACCCTGTTCGAGAATCACAAGAGGAGGAGGTATACTTGGAAAAGGCTTGGAGATACGGGAAGATTTCAGTTAGATTACATCATGGTCAGATAGAGATTCCGAAATCAGATACTGGATTGTAAGGCGTACCCAGAAGCAGATATAGACTCAGATCACAATATATTAGTGATGAAGAGTAGGCTGAAGTTCAAGACATTAGTCAGGAAGAATCAATACGCAAAGAAGTGGGATACGGAAATACTAAGGAATGACGAGATACGTTTGAAGTTCTCTAACGCTATAGATACAGCAATAAGGAATGACGCAATATGCAGTACAGTTGAAGAGGAATGGACATCTCTAAAAAGGGCCATCACAGAAGTTGGGAAGGAAAACATACGTACAAAGATGGTAGCTGCGAAGAAACCATGGCTAACAGAAGAAATACTTCAGTTGATTGATGAAAGGAGGAAGTACAAACATGTTCCGGGAAAATCAGGAATACAGAAATACAAGTCGCTGAGGAATGAAATAAATAGGAAGTGCAGGGAAGCTAAGACGAAATCGCTGCAGGAAAAATGTGAAGACATCGAAAAAGATATGATTGTCGGAAGGACAGACTCAACATACAGGAAAGTCGAAACAACCTTTGGTGACATTAAAAGCAACGGTGGTAACATTAAGAGAGCAACGGGAATTGCACTGTTAAATTCAGAGGAGATAGTAGATAGGTGGAAAGAATACATTGAAAGCCTCTATGAGGGTGAAGATTTGTCTGATGTGATAGAAGAAGAAACAGGAGTCGATTTAGAAGAGATAGGGGATCCAGTATTAGAATCGGAATTTAAAAGAGCTTTGGAGGACTTACGGTCAAATAAGGCAGAAGGGATAGATAACATTCCATCAGAATTTCTAAAATCACTGGGGGAAGTGGCAACAAAACGACTATTCACGTTGGTGTGCAGAATATATGAGTTGGGCGACATACCATCTGACTTTCGGAAAAGCATCATCCACACAATTCCGAAGACGGCAAGAGCTGACAAGTGCGAGAATTATCGCACAATCAGCTTAACAGCTCATGCATCGAAGCTGCTTACAAGAATAATATACAGAAGAATGGAAAAGAAAATTGAGAATGCGCTAGGTGACGATCAGTTTGGCTTTAGGAAAAGTAAAGGGACTAGAGAGGCAATTCTGACGTTACGGCTAATAATGGATGCAAGGCTAAAAAAAATGAAGACACTTTCATAGGATTTGTCGACCTGGAAAAAGCGTTCGACAATATAAAATGGTGCAAGCTGTTCGAGATTCTGGAAAAAGTAGGGTAAGGTATATGGAGAGACGGGTCATATACAATGTGTACAACAACAAAGAGGGAATAATATGAGTGGACGATCAGGAACGAAGTGCTCGTATTAAGAATGGTGTAAGACAAGGCTGTAACCTTTCGCCCCTACTCTTCAATCTGTACATCGAGGAAGCAATGATGGAAATAAAAGAAAGCTTCAGGAGTGGAATTAAAATACCAGGTGAAAGGATATCAATGATACGATTCGCTGATGACATTGCTATCCTGAGTGAAAGTGAAGAAGAATTAAATTATCTGCTGAGCGGAATGAACAGTCTAATGAGTACACAGTATGGTTTGAGAGTAAATTGGAGAAAGACGAAGGTAATGAGAAGTAGTAGAAATGAGAACAGCGAGAAACTTAACATCAGGTTTGACGGTCACGATGTCAATGAAGTTAAGGAATTCTGCTACCTAGGCAGTAAAATAACCAATGACGGACGGAGCAAGGAGGACTTCAAAAGCAGACTCGCTATGGCAAAAAAGGCATTTCTGGCCAAGAGAAGTCTACTAATATCAAATACCGGCCTTAATTTGAGGAAGAAATTTCTGAGGATGTACGTCTGGAGTACAGCATTGTATGGTAGTGAAACATGGACTGTGGGAAAACCGGAACAGAAGAGAAGCGAAGCATTTGAGATGTGGTGCTATAGACGAATGATGAAAATTAGGTGGACTGATAAGGTAAGGAATGCGGAGGTCCTACGTAGAATCGGAGAGGAAAGGAATATGTGGAAAAAACTGATAAGGAGAAGGGACAGGATGATAGGAGATCTGCTAAGACATGAGGAAATGACTTCCATGGTACTAGAGGGAGCTGTAGAGGGCAAAAACTGTAGGGGAAGACAGAGATTGGAATATGTCAAGCAAATAATTGAGGACGTAGGTTGCAAGTGCTACTCTGAGATGAAGAGGTTAGCACAGGAAAGGAATTCGTGGCGGTCCGCATCATACCAGTCAGTAGACTGGTGAAAAAAAAAAATTAAGTCACCACCAACTATTATCGTATAAGTCGGGTACGTGTTGGAAATCAAACTCAAGTTTTCTTTGAACCTTTCAGCAACTGTATAATCTGAATTGTGAGGTCGGTAAAAGGATCCAATTATTATTTTATTCCGGTAGCCAACAATGACCTCTGCCCATACTAACTCACAGGAAGTATCTACTTCAATTTCGCGACAAGTTAAACTGCTTCTAACAGCAACAAACACGCCACCGCCAACCGTGTTTAGCCTATCCTTTCGGAACACCGTTAGGTTCTCCGCAAAAATGTCGGTTGAGCTTATATCCGGCTCTAGCCAGCTTTCAGTGCCTATAACGATTTCAGCATCAGTGCTTTCTATTAGCGCTTGGAGCTCTGGTACTTTCCCAACACAGCTACGACAATTTACAACCCTTATACCAATGGTTCCTGTATCGGCGTTCTTCCTGTGTTCAGCCTTCACCCTTTGTGACTGAAGCGATTCTTGTGTTTTCCCGAGACCCTCTAACCTAAAAAAAAAAAACCAGTCCACGCCACACAGCTCCTGCTACCCACGTATACGCCCCCTGCGTGTAGTAGACTCCTGACCCATTCAGCGGAACCCAAAAGCCAACTACCCTACGCCGCAAAACGTCGGAGCCTCTGATTCAGATCCTCCACTCACTCTGTACCTGCGCCGCAATCGGTACTGCCGACTATGCTGCTAATGGTAAGCTCTGCTTTCATCTCTCAAGCAAGACTGACAGCCTTTACCATATCTGTTAGCCTCTAGAAACCAGAGTGCAACACTTCCGATCCAAAGTGACACACATAATTCGCACCGATGTGAGCCACCACCTGTAGTTGGCTGCACCCAGTGCTCTTCATTGCATCCGGAAGCACCCGTTCCATTTCTGGAATGACTCCACCCGGAATGTACACGGAATGCACATAGGCTTTCTTCCCTTTCTTTACAGTCATGTCTGTAAGGGGCCTCTTAGCGCGTTTAACGTTGGAGCACCCAACTATCAATAATCCCACCCTCTGTGATTGACCAGATCTTTCAGGCTGACGAGTTTCCTGTGAAACGAGACCGGCGACGGAATTTGGCTGAGCGGGTGAGCTACACACGGCACCTGAGTCGTTTGTCAGACTAACCGGAGAGGCCTCACGATCAGCCCCTGGAAGCATTTCGCCACCTGCTACCCCCCAGGGTGACCTCCTGCTCAACCACAGGTGAGGGGTCAACTTCAGTGCGAGCAGTAACTGGGCCGGCTACCGGTGATGACCCATCGCAGGACTTAGACGTGCTGACGTGCTGAACGTCCGTTAGATCCCCAAGGCTGGCCCACAACAATTGCCCATCCACTGCAGCTTCAAGCTGTGTAACCGGAGCCATCACAGCCAGGAGATGAGAGCGGAGTGTCACCATCTCGGCTCGCATCTGCACACAACAGTCACAATCCCTGTCCATACTAAAGACAGAGGAAAACTAAACTACCCAGATAATGAACTATCGGCATGTGCAGCAGAACTCTACTGAAGACGCTGACGAAAACGCAGGAACTGCGTCTAATAAATTAGATTAACACGTAGAGATTCAAAAATGTAACTACCGAAGCGCTCATGTGAAACTAAATAAATCGCCCCTGATTGCGAACTTGGAATATGTCACAAAATCGGTTTACTTTCCGATGCAAACGAATACGTGATAACTACGGCTATTACATATTAAATTAATACGCAGAAACTGAAGAAACTAAACAACCAAAGCACACAGATTAAGTTATACAATTCGCTCCTGGTTAGGAAATTATCAAAGTCATAAAATCGGTTACTTCCCTGTTGCTGCGTCTGTCTTGGCCAGCTGCTGCTGCCCGACTGATTTATTGCCAGTTTCATTCTGATAACCCAAACATCTTCAAATATTCATCGCCTTGTAGTCAACATGTTAAAATTTAAGAGATGCGCTGGAAACCACCGTGTTTCACAATGATATTGAACACATCTCTGAACTTACAACCTGTTGTCATAAGATGAGGATTATCTGAAGGTGCTGTCGTCTGTAGAGTGAAACTATTAAAGGTAGTAACTGGTAACCTGAGGCCCTTTCCTTGTACATTAATTCCTCACAGCCGCTGAGCTCCCCCACAGGGAGCAATAGCATGTGATAAGTTTTTATAAACGTTAGTGACCTTCATACCACTTCGGCATAAAGATGGGTTGAAATAATCAGGATAATCAGGATAACACCAACACTCAGGTCCTGAGCGAACGAAAGTTCCGACCCGTCAGGGACTTTTGTTATTAGCAGGCTTTTGTCCAACGAAAGTTTTCATATACAGATAAATTCTAACTTTCGTCTTAATGTACACAACAAATAAGTTAAAATTATTTCTTAATATCTACCCTCCTCTTTTGAACGCTTAGATTGCTGACAGTTCTAGTATCGTCACTCTGTAATCTGAACATTAACGAGGTGTATAAGTGAGTAAGACCCGAAGTTCGGAGCAGTCCGTTTTAGTACCAGTTTTAATAATTAGTTGTGGACCCAAGGCACTAATTCTTTGGCGGATAGCTTACACTTACGCGTAAACGCATGCATAATACAATTCAATTATGTTCTCAAATATAAACAGTTCCTACTGGTGTGATATAACGTCGATACTATTGCTTGAAATCTTCACAACGCCATTTGAAGATTTCCAAGGTTAACGTAGCATTTGCTTACGCAGTGTAGTTCGTCACCAGCTCCAGTGTTCACTATCCATCCCTGCACCGTAATCTAGGCCAGTGGTGTTGCTATCAACAGACATAATTCTCTTCACAATCCTGGTCGCCTCGCCTCCAGTCGCAGAGTCCACACACTGGCCTCCGTGTGTGCGGAGGGACGGCTGCTCTCGCAGCGACAAGCTCTCTGTCGGTGACCTCAGTTATTTCCACAACTTTACTTCTTACTCACTACCCATCACTATCTAATTCTATGACTGTCCTTCTCTTCTTACTCTACCCAGCTATTATATACACGCACTGCATAGTTCGTGTCTTTGATAATTGCCGCATTATGACTCGATCATTACTTTACATATTCGGTAATGTGACACGACTCACCATTCCCCAATCATTTTTACAGACCATTTGACAGTACTACGAAATCAACACAAGCTGTTTATAGTGTGACTAGACAAAACTACTTTCGTTCAGCCATAACTTTGGGTCCTTTGATTGCTCTGGGAAGACACTCATCAAAGTACACTCCTGGAAATTGAAATAAGAACACCGTGAATTCATTGTCCCAGGAAGGGGAAACTTTATTGACACATTCCTGGGGTCAGATACAGCACATGATCACACTGACAGAACCACAGGCACATAGACACAGGCAACAGAGCATGCACAATGTCGGCACTAGTACAGTGTATATCCACCTTTCGCAGCAATGCAGGCTGCTATTCTCCCATGGAGACGATCGTAGAGATGCTGGATGTAGTCCTGTGGAACGGCTTGCCATGCCATTTCCACCTGGCGCCTCAGTTGGACCAGCGTTCGTGCTGGACGTGCAGACCGCGTGAGACGACGCTTCATCCAGTCCCAAACATGCTCAATGGGGGACAGATCCGGAGATCTTGCTGGCCAGGGTAGTTGACTTACACCTTCTAGAGCACGTTGGGTGGCACGGGATATATGCGGACGTGCATTGTCCTGTTGGAACAGCAAATTCCCTTGCCGGTCTAGGAATGGTAGAACGATGGGTTCGATGACGGTTTGGATGTACCGTGCACTATTCAGTGTCCCCTCGACGATCACCAGTGGTGTACGGCCAGTGTAGGAGATCGCTCCCCACACCATGATGCCGGGTGTTGGCCCTGTGTGCCTCGGTCGTATGCAGTCCTGATTGTGGCGCTCACCTGCACGGCGCCAAACACGCATACGACCATCATTGGCACCAAGGCAGAAGCGACTCTCATCGCTGAAGACGACACGTCTCCATTCGTCCCTCCATTCACGCCTGTCGCGACACCACTGGAGGCGGGCTGCACGATGTTGGGGCGTGAGCGGAAGACGGCCTAACGGTGTGCGGGACCGTAGCCCAGCTTCATGGAGACGGTTGCGAATGGTCCTCGCCGATACCCCTGGAGCAACAGTGGCCCTAATTTGCTGGGAAGTGGCGGTGCGGTCCCCTACGGCACTGCGTAGGATCCTACGGTCTTGGCGTGCATCCGTGCGTCGCTGCGGTCCGGTCCCAGGTCGACGGGCACGTGCACCTTCCGCCGACCACTGGCGACAACATCGATGTACTGTGGAGACCTCACGCCCCACGTGTTGAGCAATTCGGCGGTACGTCCACCCGGCCTCCCGCATGCCCACTATACGCCCTCGCTTAAAGTCCGTCAACTGCACATACGGTTCACGTCCACGCTGTCGCGGCATGCTACCAGTGTTAAAGACTGCGATGGAGCTCCGTATGCCACGGCAAACTGGCTGACACTGACGGCGGCGGTGCACAAATGCTGCGCAGCTAGCGCCATTCGACGGCCAACACCGCGGTTCCTGGTGTGTCCGCTGTGCCGTGCGTGTGATCATTGCTTGTACAGCCCTCTCGCAGTGTCCGGAGCAAGTATGGTGGGTCTGACACACCGGAGTCAATGTGTTCTTTTTTCCATTTCCAGGAGTGTAAAACACATGAGATATTAGTTCACTTTTTTATGTAAATGAATAAAAGATTTACGTAACTTTGATACACTTACTTTCCACAGGATTGTTGTATTATTTACAATCGTCATTGACTACCAAAGCATCACTTTATGCACTTACTAACAAACTGTTCTCTTGAGATAAAATATTCGACGTTTAAAAGAGTATCAGTTCATCTGAAACTTTGTTGTTGTTGTTGTGGTCTTCAGTCCTGAGACTGGTTTGATGCAGCTCTCCATGCTACTCTATCCTGTGCAAGCTTCTTCATCTCCCAGTACCTACTGCAACCTACATCCTTCTGAATCAGCTTAGTGTATTCATCTCTTGGTCTCCCTCTACGATTTTTACCCTCCACGCTGCCCTCCAATGCTAAATTTGTGATCCCTTGATGCCTCAGAACATGTCCTACCAACCGATCCCTTCTTCTAGTCAAGTTGTGCCACAAACTTCTCTTCTCCCCAATCCTATTCAATACCTCCTCATTAGTTACGTGATCTACCCACCTTATCTTCAGCATTCTTCTGTAGCACCACATTTCGAAAGCTTCTATTCTCTTCTTGTCCAAACTGGTTATCGTCCATGTTTCACTTCCATACATGGCTACACTCCATACAAATACTTTCAGAAACGACTTCCTGACACTTAAATCTATACTCGATGTTAACAAATTTCTCTTCTTCAGAAACGATTTCCTTGCCATTGCCAGTCTACATTTTATATCCTCTCTACTTCGACCATCATCAGTTATTTTACTCCCTAAATAGCAAAACTCCTTTACTACTTTAAGTGTCTCATTTCCTAATCTAATCCCCTCAGCATCACCCGATTTAATTTGACTACATTCCATTATCCTCGTTTTGCTTTTGTTGATGTTCATCTTATATCCTCCTTCTGAAACTTTAACAAACCGAATATTGATATCAGCGTGAAGGCGTCGCTATGCTGAGTGGTAGCCGAAGTCTTCTGGAGATCCTTCCATTGATTTTTGCCGATTTCAGGGAGCCCTAACTAACGTCGGTGGTATCGCTTCGCTTTGCCGACTTGAATGTGGCACCGTGATCTCTGGATGTACCACAGCTTAAATCCCTGAAACAAGAAACTAATCCAAAATTTTTCGTGCAAGAACAATGCAACTGCTTGACCTTTCACATTATTGCAAGCTATAAAGTCCCCTAATCACGTCATCACTTCGCTCTAGAGAGTGGTATTAAGTTAGAAATGTTGTTGTTGTTGTGGTCTTCAGTCCTGAGACTGGTTTGATGCAGCTCTCCATGCTACTCTATCCTGTGCAAGCTCCTACATCTCCCAGAACCTACTGCAACCTACATACTTCTGAATCTGCTTAGTGTATTCATCTCTTGGTCTCCCTCTACGATTTTTACCCTCCACGCTGCCCTCCAATGCTAAATTTGTGATCCCTTGATGCCTCAGAACATGTCCTACCAACCGATCCCTTCTTCTAGTCAAGTTGTGCCACAAACTTCTCTTCTCCCCAATCCTATTCAATACCTCCTCATTAGTTACGTGATCTACCCACCTTATCTTCAGCATTCTTCTGTAGCACCACATTTCGAAAGCTTCTATTCTCTTCTTGTCCAAACTGGTTATCGTCCATGTTTCACTTCCATACATGGCTACACTCCATACAAATACTTTCAGAAACGACTTCCTGACACTTAAATCTATACTCGATGTTAACAAATTTCTCTTCTTCAGAAACGATTTCCTTTCCATTGCCAGTCTACACTTTATATCCTCTCTACTTCGACCATCATCAGTTACACTCCTGGAAATTGAAATAAGAACACCGTGAATTCATTGTCCCAGGAAGGGGAAACTTTATTGACACATTCCTGGGGTCAGATACATCACATGATCACACTGACAGAACCACAGGCACATAGACACAGGCAACAGAGCATGCACAATGTTGGCACTAGTACAGTGTATATCCACCTTTCGCAGCAATGCAGGCTGCTATTCTCCCATGGAGACGATCGTAGAGATGCTGGATGTAGTCCTGTGGAACGGCTTGCCATGCCATTTCCACCTGGCGCCTCAGTTGGACCAGCGTTCGTGCTGGACGTGCAGACCGCGTGAGACGACGCTTCATCCAGTCCCAAACATGCTCAATGGGGGACAGATCCGGAGATCTTTCTTGCCAGGGTAGTTGACTTACACCTTCTAGAGCACGTTGGGTGGCACGGGATACATGCGGACGTGCATTGTCCTGTTGGAACAGCAAATTCCCTTGCCGGTCTAGGAATGGTAGAACGATGGGTTCGATGACGGTTTGGATGTACCGTGCACTATTCAGTGTCCCCTCGACGATCACCAGTGGTGTACGGCCAGTGTAGGAGATCGCTCCCCACACCATGATGCCGGGTGTTGGCCCTGTGTGCCTCGGTCGTATGCAGTCCTGATTGTGGCGCTCACCTGCACGGCACCAAACACGCATACGACCATCATTGGCACCAAGGCAGAAGCGACTCTCATCGCTGAAGACGACACGTCTCCATTCGTCCCTCCATTCACGCCTGTCGCGACACCACTGGAGGCGGGCTGCACGATGTTGGGGCGTGAGCGGAAGACTGCCTAAAGGTGTGCGGGACCGTAGTCCAGCTTCATGGAGACGGTTGCGGATGGTCCTCGCCGATACCCCAGGAGCAACAGTGGCCCTAATTTGCTGGGAAGTGGCGGTGCGGTCCCCTACGGCACTGCGTAGGATCCTACGGTCTTGGCGTGCATCCGTGCGTCGCTGCGGTCCGGTCCCAGGTCGACGGGCACGTGCACCTTCCGCCGACCACTGGCGACAACATCGATGTACTGTGGAGACCTCACGCCCCACGTGTTGAGCAATTCGGCGGTACGTCCACCCGGCCTCCCGCATGCCCACTATACGCCCTCGCTCAAAGTCCGTCAACTGCACATACGGTTCACGTCCACGCTGTCGCGGCATGCTACCAGTGTTAAAGACTGCGATGGAGCTCCGTATGCCACGGCAAACTGGCTGACACTGACGGCGGCGGTGCACAAATGCTGCGCAGCTAGCGCCATTCGACGGCCAACACCGCGGTTCCTGGTGTGTCCGCTGTGCCGTGCGTGTGATCATTGCTTGTACAGCCCTCTCGCAGTGTCCGGAGCAAGTATGGTGGGTCTGACACACCGGTGTCAGTGTGTTCTTTTTTCCATTTCCAGGAGTGTATTTTACTCCCTAAATAGCAAAACTCCTTTACTACTTTAAGTGTCTCATTTCCTAATCTAATTCCCTCAGCATCACCCGATTTAATTTGACCTCATTCCATTATCCTCTTTTTGCTTTTGTTGATGTTCATCTTATATCTTCCTTCCAAGACACTGTCCATTCCGTTCAACTGCTCTTCCAAGTCCTTTGCTGTCTCTGACAGAATTACAATGTCATCGGCGAACCTCAAAGTTTTTACTTTTTCTCCATGAATTTTAATACCTACTCCGAATTTTTCTTTTGTTTCCTTTACTGCTTGCTCAATATACAGATTGAATAACATCGGGGAGAGGCTACAACCCTGTCTCACTCCTTTCCCAACCACTGCTTCCCTTTCATTCCCCCTCGACTCGTATAACTGCCATCTGGTTTCTGTACAAATTGTAAATATCCTTTCGCTCCCTGTATTTTACCCCTGCCACCTTCAGAATTTGAAAGAGAGTATTCCAGTTAACGTTGTCAAAAGCTTTCTCTAAGTCTACAAATGCTAGAAACGAGGTTTGCCTTTCCTTAATCTTTCTTCTAAGATAAGTCGTAAGGTCAGCATTTCCTCACGTGTTCCAACATTTCTACGGAATCCAAACTGATCTTCCCCGAGGTCGGCTTCCACCAGTTTTTCCATTCGTCTGTAAAGAATTCGCATTAGTATTTTGCAGCTGTGACTTTTTAAACTGATAGTTATGTAATTTTCACATCTGTCAACACCTGCTTTCTTTGAGATTGGAATTATTATATTCTTCTTGAGGTCTGTGGGTATTTCGCCTGTCTCATACATCTTGCTCACCAGATGGTAGAGTTTTGTCATGACTGGCTCTCCCAAGGCCATCTGTAGTTCTAATGGAATGTTGTCTACTCCCGGGGCCTTGTTTCGACTCAGGTCTCTCAGTGCTCTGTCAAACTCTTCACGCAGTATCTTATCTCCCATTGCATCTTCATCTACATCCTCTTCCATTTCCATAATGTTGTCCTCAAGTACATCGCCCTTGTATAAACCCTCTATATACTCCTTCCACCTTTCTGCCTTCCCTTCTTTGCTTAGAACTGGGTTGCCATCTGAGCTCTTGATATTCATACAAGTGGTTCTCTTCTCTCCAAAGGTCTCTTTAATTTTCCTGTAGGCAGTATCTATCTTACCCCTAGTGAGACAAGCCTCTACATCCTTACATTTGTCCTCTAGCCATCCCTGCTTAGCCATTTTGCACTTCCTGTCGATCTCATTTTTGAGACGTTTGTATTCCTTTTTGCCCGCTTCATTTACTACATTTTTATGTTTTCTCCTTTAATCATTTAAATTCAATATTTCTTCTGTTACCCAAAGATTTCTATTAGCCCTCGTCTTTTTACCTACTCGATCCTCTGCTGCCTTCACTACTTAATCCCTCAGAGCTACCCATTCTTCTTCTACTGTATTTCTTTCCTCCATTCCTGTCAATTGTCCCCTTATGCTCTCCCTGAAACTCTCTACAACCTCTGGTTCTTTCAGTTTATCCAGGTCCCATCTCCTTAAATTCCCTCCTTTTTGCAGTTTCTTCAGTTTCAATCTGCAGGTCATGACCAATAGATTGTGGTCACAATCCACATCTGCCCCTGGAAATGTCTTACAATTTAAAACCTGGTTCCTAAATCTCTGTCTTACCATTATATAATCTATCTGATACCTTTTAGTATCTCCAGGATTCTTCCAGGTATACAACCTTCTTTATGATTCTTGAACCAAGTGTTAGCTATGATTAAGTTATGCTCTGTGCAAAATTCTACAAGGTGGCTTCCTCTTTCATTTCTTCCCCCCAATCCATATTCACCGACTATGTTTCCTTCTCTCCCTTTTCCTACTGACGAATTCCAGTCGCCCATGACTATTAAATTTTCGTCTCCCTTCACTACCTGAATAATTTCTTTTATCTCGTCATACATTTCATCTATTTCTTCATCATCTGCAGAGCTAGTTGGCATATAAACTTGTACTACTGAAGTAGGCATGGGCTTTGTGTCTATCTTGGCCACAATAATGCGTTCACTATGCTGTTTGTAGTAGCTAACCCGCACTCCTATTTTTTATTCATTATTAAACCTACTCCTGCATTACTCCTATTTGATTTTGTATTTATAACCCTGTAATCACCTGACCAAAAGGCTTGTTCCTCCTGCCACCGAACTTCACTAATTCCCACTATATCTAACTTTAACCTATCCATTTCCCTTTTTAAATTTTCTAACCTACCTGCCCGATTAAGGGATCTGACATTCCACGCTCCGATCCGTAGAACGACAGTTTCCTTTCTCCTGATAACGACGTCCTCTTGAGTAGTCCCCGCCCGGAGATCCGAATGGGGGACTATTTTACCTCCGGAATATTTTACCCAAGAGGACGCCATCATCATTTAATCATACAGTAAAGCTGCATTTCCTCGGGAAAAATTACGGCTGTAGTTTCCCCTTGCTTTCAGCCGTTCGCAGTACCAGCGCAGCAAGGCCGTTTTGGTTAATGTTACAAGGCCAGATCAGTCAATCATCCAGACTGTTGCCCCTGCAACTACTGAAAAGGCTGCTGCCCCTCTTCAGGAACCACATGTTTGTCTGGCCTCTCAACAGATACCCCTTCGTTGTGGTTGCACCTACGGCACGGCCATCTGTATCGCTGAGGCACGCAAGCCTCCTCACCAACGGCAAGGTCCATGGTTCATGGGGGGGGGGGGGGGGGGGAGAGGTTAGCAATGGTGCCTTCTATTATGCAGTGCTTATATTTACGTGCATATGGTTATATTCTTCTAGATTTAGCATAAATATTGGAAATGTCATGTTTGCTGTGGTTCTACTTTTAAGGTCGCTTTCTACAGTTATCGGTATTTATTTTCTCTGTCTACGAATCCCGTTACATCCCTAGTAAAACGTGTAGGGGGTGGAAAAAAATATGGAAACTCTAAAAACACTCACATTAACATGCTAATAAATTGTTGGCATCCTAAACAGCTTCAGCCTAGATACAGATCGTGCTTGGTTTTGAAGGAAACCTTATACCATTTTTCCCAAAAAGTAGTTAGGTGTTCATGTAACAATGATGAAGAGGATAGTTACCAGACACCCTTCTCACAAAAATAAACCGCGAACGCTCAATATTTTTTAGATGGTTCAAATGGTTCAAATGGCTCTGAGCACAATGGGACTCAACTGCTGAGGTCATTAGTCCCCTAGAACTTAGAACTAGTTAAACCTAACTAACCTAAGGACATCACAAACATCCATGCCCGAGGCAGGATTCGAACCTGCGACCGTAGCGGTCTTGCGGTTCCAGACTGCAGCGCCTTTAACCGCACGGCCACTGCGGCCGGCTATTTTTTAAATTTGGTGTTTGTGGCGTCTAGGAAAGATGAGACAATTCATTCTTGTGCTCACAAAGCTAGTACTGGAAGATGCGAGCTGTGTGACTAGCGTTCCCGTCGTCTTGGAACAAAACGTCTCGACTGTGAAAGAAACATTGTACCACGTCATAGGCATAATCACGCAGAGTGGTCACCTAATCCTTCGCAGAAACATGACCCTGCAGAGTAACTATTGGGGCGCATGGATTCCGTGATACAGCTATTCGAATCATTATCGCCCCCCCTCCCCCTCCATCACCCCCACAACTCTTCAGTTATGGGACGTAATCTTCGCTTGTAGATGGAAACGGCGGGAAACAAGACTCATTGGATCAAGTGACAATATTCCATTGTTCCACCAAGTTTTCCTGCTACGCGCATTTGCATCACTGATGAATGTTATGGAATTCAAGCGCGCATTGCTTATGGAACTCCCTTCGTGTAGGTTTCATGCTGACAGGTATGCGAGTGAGTCAGTGACTTGCTCCGGAACCCCAAAACCAAGAAACGTATGCAGGTTTATCTTAGCTTAACTTTCACAGTAATCGTCATCAGGTTGAGGAATTCGATTAGCAGCAGTGACTTTTGCAGTTAACGTCGCCTTTTTTCCATCGCAATCCTCTTCAATGATCATCCATCGCGATCACTCAACTCACAGTTTCGTCCTCTTTGGGACTCAGCAGATAATGTTTTGCCTCTTTCCCCGTAAGCGCTATAAACCTTCGAAACGGTGCCTCTTGAATTACCAAATAGTTCGGTAACATGGCTTTCGCATGCACCCATCATATCAGTGGAAACATTTTGCCCACTCGCGAACACACTGTGCTCCAACATAGTACACTCACAAGTACAAGGAACACTGTTCTGACGACTACTGACTTTTGCAACGTTTTACGGATACTGCACAGGTACCATTCGTGTGTGATATTTTATGGGACTTAACTGCTAAGGTCATCAGTCCCTAAGCTAATACACTACTTAACCTAAATTATCTTAAGGACAATCACACACACACATGCCCGAGGGAGGACTCGAACCTCCGCCGGGACCAGCCGCACAGTCCATGACTGCAGTGCCAAAACCGCTCTGATAATCCCGCGCGGCTTGTGAATAAATACAACAGGGGAATCAGCAGGTTTCACTAACATCTGAATTTATGTTAGAGCATTAGTTTCTTGAGGTGTTTCCTTAGTTTTGTCCACCTCCTGTATTTCTGCGTGAAAATCATTCATTAACAGAGGGATTTGGTAGCGGCCATAAAAGGTCGAAACTGGACCTAATGTTACATACAATATTCGAGCCGCTCCATATTAAGAACAGCTTCGAGTGTGGTAGAAAGGATCTAAAGGAATGTTGTCTGTTACAAGGCATCGAAATAGTTCCTTTGGAAGACGAACTCTTGTGGCAGACTTCATTGCTACCGAAGCCACTTGCGGCATAAATCTGAATGCGCGAGCTTTGATATTCCTTTCTTCTACCCTTCAGTGTTGCTCTGAGAGGGTTGCAGCACCCGCCGAAGGCACTGTATTTTCCTCTCTTATGGACACTTGATCAAAGAACGCTACGCTTTTATGAAATTCTCGTGCAGAGTTGCTTACGGAAAAGAAAGAAAGCCGCTCTTTTTTCGGTCCCGGGTCTTGCCGGCGTAACGTGCACATATTTCGCCTCCATTATTCGCTCGGAGAATAAAAGCTTTTGCGAAATTCAAGAGCTGCTATCCCATTTTGTCTGTGCTGAACCTCGTTAGCATTTCGTTAAGACGTGCAGCTCCTCGCCTGGAATTCGATGGCCTCTTGTCAGCCGCGCCTTCTACACTGCCGAGGGCGAGTAATGTCGTAAACCTCGACGGCTGCCCACTATGGAAATTTCGGATTGGATATAAGATTCTGTTCCGTTCCTCTTGAAGTATTCCTATGGACGAATGTAGTGAATTTGTAACATAAAATTCTAGAGGGAAACCCCTCTTTTACGCAATTACAGTTTCATTTTTAGATACATTCTAAGTTCCTAAATTTGCACGTAACTATGGTGGGAAGCAATTAAAAGCGAACGAAAAAAAAAAGAAAGGTTATATCCGTATATGACTGCAATGAATTATTTTGACAATGCACCTTAGGAATCTTATACGCTGAATTACTGGACAATCCAAAGTGAATATGGCGTATGCGGATAACTATAACTATTTACTTAATGGCACTGTAATGATTAGAATTTGTAGCATCCACGTGATAAATTTTTGGCTACATTGCGACGAGAGGAAATTACGCCTCTAACAGTTCTAAACATTATCTGTTCGACGTATGAAAAAACAGTAAAAACGATGAAAAATATTAATTATTTATATAATATTCTATGACGTAATTGGACATATCGATGTGTATCATACAAAGACAATGATAATTGTAAATTCCTTTTATGATCAGCGTTTGTCTTCCTTTGTTTTTACCTTTTGTTGGTTGGCTTTTGTAGGTTTCGGACGCATATCGAACTGAGGTCTGTTCAGAAATTGTAATTATTTGTTAATTATTACTTGAAAATAGATTTCATTATTATTATGAGTGAATAATTATTTGTAACTTTAATTCCCCTCTCAGTAAGCATTATCTGTGTTAATTATTTCCTTGCGCTGCAAGGAGCGCAGCCATTGATGATAGCGATTTGTATCGCGTTTTTGTCTGTGTTTTCCTTAGAAGAAAATCAAATGTTTGCTTGATGAAGTCTAAATAGTGCACAATACGAAAGTAGATTTTATAGCGTTTAATAAGCATTTTAAATATTTACTTATTTGCTCTAACAATAGAAGGTCTCTATCAATTGTCTGCCGCCATCTTAACAATTATCTCAGCGGCAAATTCAAATTTAAATTACGCAATTCTGCAGAATAAATGCCGAAGGTAATACAAATGTGTAAAAATAAATGTGCACCGGTGGTCCCGAACTCATTTTAATGAAAATGATTCGAATCAGATTGGTTCTTTAAAACAGTACTCATAGCACGATCCTTATAAGAAACTTTTCTAGCTGATGTATGGAGCCGAAATTAATTGCGCACGAATTGCGAAGAATATTGTTTCAGGTAACATACGTCAGTGTTGTGCGCGGCTGATATTCGGTGGTTTTAATGATCATTTTGCTGAAGATAACTGCTTCCATCTTAATCAATAGTTGTATTGAATCTGTTGTATGAACTGTGATTTGGTGACACTTACACAACTTACAGACAACACTTTAACACGACATTAACTTGGAGTTCTTTAGCAACTTGATCAAATCCTTAGCCGGGAGAAAAATTATTTAGTAATTACTCAATGTAACAAAATAAGATTATCATTTCCATTTACAAATTAGTTAAATACCAAACCACTGAATAAAACAGCGAACGCTTCAAATTACAGAGAATGTCAAACAAAAATACATTATTTACGAGCTTTATAGGTTTTCCACACACAACGAAAGTTTTTTATCACCTATTTACTTCGACATTCATGTCACAGACCTCAGGTATGCGTGTGTATTCATTTGGAATATGTCCTGACCACCAAATAAAAAAAAAGTCTAACGACAAAATCGTTTGTAATCTACTGATGAAGGGGAAGGGGGCAGGGTGTTCGGGGTTGTCCAGCACTACCTAGAAACGTCAGCACTTGGTGGCGCATCGTCTTGCTCTGATGATGTAGGGTAGAATCCGTCAGACATACCATCTATAAGATTTTTGTATGTCCATCCTTCTGTTTGGAGATTTGAGGGACTTCTGTCGTTCACTTATGTAATAAAACGGAACACTTACAGCTGTTCTTAATACTTTATTCATTATACGGTTACAAGTTTCGGTGCTTTAGTATACCATATTCAGGCCTTAACTGACGTTGAGGGGGTGAATTCCAATCGCATACACGATTCAGCAATGGCCAACGTCTATCATCTGGTTTTCGCAGACTACTTGTAACAACAGTGTTGATGGGTGGAGACACAACATCGTCGGTACAGACAGTCTGCGAAAACCAATTCACGGATGTTCGCCACTGATGACTCGTGTATTTGACTGGAGTTAGCCCCCACAATGTCAGTTAAGGCCTGAAGCTGGTGAACCGAAGCACCGAAACTGTCAGCTATATAATAAATAACGTCGTAAGAACGGAGTGGTTACACTACAATAATATCCCTGTAATGGACTGGCCTGCACAGAGTCATGAACTGACTGCTACAGAAAACCTTTGGGATGTTTTGGAACGCCGACTTCGTTTGAGGCCACACCGACCGACATCGATACTTCTCCTTAGTGCAGCACTCCGTGAATAATGGGCTACCATTCCCCAAGAAACCTTCCAGCACCTTGATTGAACGTATGCCTGTGAGAGTGGAAGTTGTCATCAAGGCTAAGGGTGGGCCAACACCATATTGATTTCCAGCGTTACCGATGGAGGGCACCACGAACTTTTAAGTCTCCAGAATGAGATTTTCACTCTGCAGCGGAGTGTGCGCTGATATAAAACTTCCTGGCAGATTAAAACTGTGGGCCGAACCGAGACTCGAACTCGGGACCTTTGCCTTTCTCGGGCAAGTGCTCTACCGAGCTACCCAAACACAACTCACGCCCGTCCTCACAGCTTTACTTCTACCAGGACGGGGCGTGAGTCATGTTTGGGTAGTTCAGATGGTAGAGCACTTGCCCGCGAAAGGCAATGGTCCCGAGTTCGAGTCTCGTTCCGGAACAGAGTTTTAATCTGCTAGGAAGTTTCAAATCCAAGTTGCCGGCCGTTGTGACCGAGCGGCTCTAGGCGCTTCAATCTGGAACCACGCGACCGCTACGGTCGCAGGTTCTAATCCTGCCTCGGGCATGGATGTGTGTAATGTCCTTAGGTTAGTTATGTTTAAGTAGTTCTAAGTGCTACGGGATCGATGGCCTCAAATGTTAAGTCTCATAGCGCTCAGAGCCTTTTGAACTATTTGAACAAATCCGAGTGTCACCAGTAAACAAGACAGAACACCAATCCTGAGGCGTACATTTTGAACGATTTCTTGCCCATCTTAATAAGAGTCCATGGTACTGTGTTGTACAACGTGGTGCTCGCCATGGTCTTCGGGAATGGATATTCACATCATCACCTTGTCTACTAACAGTCTGATGCGATGCATCATGTCTTGTAGGCTCTTCGAATGCTGAATTCACTTCTGGAGCATTCAGTACAGGGTTATTTCGACGAAAAAGTCGTAAATGTCGTTCACCCCTCTTGACTGGATTCCAGCAACCTCCCCCGACGACAAGCCTGCTGCGGGAAACATGATGAGGGCCCTGTCATGGGTCGCGATTGTCTTTCATGACATGGTCGATGTTCACAGACTTTCAAATGAAATGCTGCAATCCATTCGAGTTCAGCATTCTACGCTTGGGGTGCGCCAAAGGTAACTGTGTGTTGTGTACAAACAACGCTGGGGGCGACTTTCCTATTGGTTCACTCATATAAGCCTAATCAGCTTCACGCTATACATTGAAGCACATATGATGCCGGTGCGTGGGCGCATTAGAAATGCCCGTTTGATTTCTGGAATTATTTTCAGCAAAGAAAACACCTTTACAAGTTCTTTCTAATACATCGAAGTCAAGTCCGAAGATATAAGTAGCCAAGAGTAGAACTCTGCGTCAACACACCTATTACGATCGATCTAATAGCTTGGAAGATGTTGATTAAAAAAGTGTGCAACATTTGTTGGCATTCAAACATCCTTAACTGTGTCGCTGACGAAATCTCCTCTGTATTGTAATGATAGAACAACAGTTGCTAAATGCTAACATGTAGAATTCCTTCTGTGTGGCCGGACGGGGTGGCCGAGCGGTTCTAGGTGCTTCAGTCTCGAACCACACGACCGTTACGGTCGCAAGTTCGAATCCTGCCTCGGGCATGAATGTGTGTGATGTCCTTAGGTTAGTTAGGTTTAAGCAGTTCTAAGTTCTAGGGGACGGATGACCTCAGGTGTTAAGTCTCATAGTGCTCAGAGCCATTATGAACCTTCTGTGTGGAATCTATTGTTTTCACTTATGAAATGTAGCTTTGTTATACCGCGCATCTACGGTTCACTGCGCTTGCGGAACGACGGAAATTTTGAACTTTTTTTTTTCATTCGCTGTATTTCTTGTCAGTGTATCGTTATGCATCAAATAGAAATAGCCGTTTATATCCACCTATAGATAATTACAGATACGGAAAACATGAGAAAAACAGCTCAACTCTATTAGTACATTAAAAATATCAACATGTGGGTTTCATGGAATCCCGTATTTATTATGAATGAAAACTGCCGTACTAACAGCGTTTGGGAATAGCTCCAATAAAAATGTTACACCTTTCGTAAGCTCTAACAGCTCTTTTACATTGCAGTTGCTGAAGCTGGACAGTTAATTCCCGTCGCTATACCAACGAAACTAACTTTAGAGATGTCATCACGTTTAATCTCTATGACAAACGTTAATTTTGTAGTGTTTCATTGATTGATGCATCAGCGTATATAAGTCTCCTGTTTCAAGAGAGTGGAAAAAGTGCCCCGAAAAAAAAGTAGGGGATAGAGGGCGTACATGTTTAGTATGACAGAGCGTCTCTGCCATCATCTCTTCCTGTCTTCTGCAATTATTTTCATCCCTCGAAGTCTACTGTGCACAACCCCCTGATATATACACAAATTCTGATTTTCGTCTCCCTTAATAATTTTACTACACTGCTGGCCGCCGTAAATGCAACACCCTGAAGGAAGCATCCGAATCAAGTGAAATTTACACCATGGGTTTGCAGCGATGAGATATGCAACTGATTAGAATTTCAGCGCAGACGCACATCACGCGCGCCTGTGGCGCCACCTCATAGTGCCATTTAAGGCTTGGCGATTTCGACGAGTGTACGTTCGGCACGTGTGTTTACCTTGTGGTTGTTTCACAAGACGATCAGTTATGCCTCGTAGACAACAGCGAACATCGTTTGATCAAGTATCCGAGTTCGACAGAGGAAGGATAGTGGCTTACCGAGATTGTGGATTATCATACAGAGAAATCGCTAGTCGTGTCGGACGAAACCAAACAACTGTAATGCGGATATGTGACCGTTGGATGCAGGAGGGTACGACGGACCGACGTGGTCGATCGCATTCACCTCGGTGCACCACTGCACGTGATGATAGGCAAATTGTGCGCATGGCAGTGACGGATCGCTCAGTGACATCCCGAACCATAGCACAGCACATTGCGTCTGTAACGCATCATCCAGTGTCTGCGCGTACCATTCGACGCCGTTTACAGCAGAGTGGTCTGTCCGCAAGACGTCCATTGCTTCGTCTACCATTGACGCAGAACCACAGACGTCTCCGTCGCCAATGGTGTGATGACAGACGGATGTGGACGGCAGAATGGAATGACATTGTCTTTACTGACGAGGCACGCTTCTGTCTGCAGCACCACGATGGTCGGATTCGAGTGTGGATACACCGTGGAGAGAGGATGCTGGACAGCTGCATTATGCACCGCCACACTGGTCTTGCACCGGGTATTATGGTATGGGGCGGTATTGGATATTACTCTCGCACGCCTCTAGTACGCATTGCCGGTACTTTAAATAGCCGGCGCTACATATCCGAGGTGCTGGAGCCAGTTGTCCTTCCTTACCTTCAGGGACGGCCACAGCCATATTTCAACAGGATAATGCGCGACCACACGTGGCACGCATTGTCCAAAGGTTCTTCGTCAGTAACCAGATTGAATTGCTTCCCTGGCCGGCTCGCTCTCCGGATCTTTCGCCGATAGAAAACATGTGGTCCATGGTTGCTCAACGAGTGACCCAGATTACATCCCCAGCTGCCACACCAGATGATCTTTGGCAACGTGTGGAAGCTGCTTGGGCTGCTGTACCCCAGGAATACTTCCAACGTCTCTTTGGCTCAATGCCGAGACGTGTGGCAGCGGTGATCTCCAACAATGGCGGCTACTCTGGCTACTGATTCTGGCAGGAACCACATGTCACAGACGTCTGCAAACGTAATCATTTGATACTTGGTCAACATGTTATCTACAAAATAAATTTTGTTGTGCTACTTCTTGTCTTTCTTGGTGTTGCATTTACGGTGGCCAGCAGTGTATCTGCGGATCCTTCTTCACATTTACTAACCATGAAGCTTAAATATAGGTACCATTAATCAGTTGTATGTATATGTTATGTTATTGTTAGTGCTCCTTGACCCGTCCTTTCATTCGAATGCTCAACTTTCCAGCTTCAGTAGTGTCAGCATTCGGTAACATCTATTTAAAGTGCCTCTTTTCCTCGAATACATCAGAGCTCTACGTGTAACTTTCTTCGTCATCTGCGCTCCTGGTTTACCGTTTTAGGAAAACAATGCTGATCTGTACGTTTATACAGGGTATTACAAAAAGGTTCGGCCAAACTTTCACGAAACATTCCTCACACACAAATAAAGAAAAGATGTTAAGTGGACATGTGTCCGGAAACCCTTAATTACCATGTTAGAGCTCATTTTAGTTTCGTCAGTATGTACTGTATTTCCTCCATTCACCGCCAGTTGGCCCAATTGAAGGAAGGTAATGTTGACTTCGGTGCTTGTGTTGACATGCGACTCATTGCTCACCAGTACTAGTATCAAGCACATCAGTACGTAGCATCAACAGGTTAGTGTTCATCACGAACGTGGTTTTGCAGTCAGTGCAATGTTTACAAATGCGGAGTTGGCAGATGCCCATTTGATGTATGGATTAGCACGGGGCAATAGCCGTGGCGCGGTACGTTTGTATCGAGACAGATTTCCAGAACGAAGGTGTCTCGACAGGAAGACGTTCGAAGCAACTGATCGGCGTCTTAGGGAACACGGAACATTCCAGCCTATGACTCGCGACGGGGGAAAACTTAGAACGACGAGGACGCCTGCAATAGACGAGGCAATCCTTCGTGCAGTTGACGATAACCCTAATGTCAGCGTCAGAGAAGTTACTGCTGTACAAGGTAACGTTGACCACGTCACTGCATGGAGAGTGCTACGGGAGAAGCAGTTGTTTCCGTACCATGTACAGCGTGTGCAGGCACTATCAGCAGCTGATGGGCCTCCACGGGTACACTTCTGCGAATGGTTCATCCAACAATGTGTCAATCCTCATTTTAGTGCAAATGTTCTCTTCACGGATGAGGCTTTATTCCAACGTGATCAAATTGTAAATTTTCACAATCAACATGTGTGGGCTGTCGAGAATCCGCACGCAATTGTGCAATCAAGTTATCAACACAATTTTTCTGTGAACGTTTGGGCAGGCATTGTTGGTGATGTCTTGATTGGGCCCCATGTTCTTCCACCTACGCTCAATGGAGCACGTTATAATGATTTCATACGGGATACTCTACCTGTGCTGCTAGAACATGTGCCTTTACAAGTACGACACAACATGTGGTTCATGCACGATGGAACTCCTGCACATTTCAGTCGAAGTGTTCGTACGCTTGGTAGAGGCGGACCAATTCCATGGCCTCCACGCTCTCCCGACCTCAACCCTCATGACTTTCATTTATGGGGGCTTTTGAAAGCTGGTGTTTACGCCACCCCGGTACCAAATGTAGAGACTCTTCGTGCTCGTATTGTGGACGGCTGTGATACAATACGCCATTCTCCAGGGTTGCATCAGCGCATCAGGGATTCCATGCGACGGAGGGTGGGTGCATGTATCCTCGCTAACAGAGGACATTTTGAACATTTCCTGTAACAAAGTGTTTGAAATCACGCTGGTACGTTCTGTTGCTGTGTGTTTCCATTCCATGATTAATGTGATTTGAAGAGAAGTAGTAATATGAGCTCTAACATGGAAAGTAAGCATTTCCGGACACATGTCCACATAACATATTTTCTTTCTTTGTGTGTGAGGAATGTTTTCTGAAAGTTTGGCCGTACCTTTTTGAAACACCCTGTATACTCTAGCAGACTAGCTCCTTTACAGAAATAAAATACACTCCTGGAAATTGAAATAAGAACACCGTGAATTCATTGTCCCAGGAAGGGGAAACTTTATTGACACATTCCTGGGGTCAGATACAGCACATGATCACACTGACAGAACCACAGGCACATAGACACAGGCAACAGAGCATGCACAATGTCGGCACTAGTACAGTGTATATCCACCTTTCGCAGCAATGCAGGCTGCTATTCTCCCATGGAGACGATCGTAGAGATGCTGGATGTAGTCCTGTGGAACGGCTTGCCATGCCATTTCCACATGGCGCCTCAGTTGGACCAGCGTTCGAGCTGGACGTGCAGACCGCGTGAGACGACGCTTCATCCAGTCCCAAACATGCTCAATGGGGGACAGATCCGGAGATCTTGCTGGCCAGGGTAGTTGACTTACACCTTCTACAGCACGTTGGGTGGCACGGGGTACATGCGGACGTGCATTGTCCTGTTGGAACAGCAAGTTCCCTTGCCGGTCTAGGAATGGTAGAACGATGGGTTCGATGACGGTTTGGATGTACCGTGCACTATTCAGTGTCCCCTCGACGATCACCAGTGGTGTACGGCCAGTGTAGGAGATCGCTCCCCACACCATGATGCCGGGTGTTGGCCCTGTGTGCCTCGGTCGTATGCAGTCCTGATTGTGGCGCTCACCTGCACGGCGCCAAACACGCATACGACCATCATTGGCACCAAGGCAGAAGCGACTCTCATCGCTGAAGACGACACGTCTCCATTCGTCCCTCCATTCACGCCTGTCGCGACACCACTGGAGGCGGGCTGCACGATGTTGGGGCGTGAGCGGAAGACGGCCTAACGGTGTGCGGGACCGTAGCCCAGCTTCATGGAGACGGTTGCGAATGGTCCTCGCCGATACCCCAGGAGCAACAGTGTCCCTAATTTGCTGGGAAGTGGCGGTGCGGTCCCCTACGGCACTGCGTAGGATCCTACGGTCTTGGCGTGCATCCGTGCGTCGCTGCGGTCCGGTCCCAGGTCGACGGGCACGTGCATCTTCCGCCGACCACTGGCGACAACATCGATGTACTGTGGAGACCTCACGGCCCACGTGTTGAGCAATTCGGCGGTACGTCCACCCGGCCTCCCGCATGCCCACTATACGCCCTCGCTCAAAGTCCGTCAACTGCACATACGGTTCACGTCCACGCTGTCGCGGCATGCTACCAGTGTTAAAGACTGCGATGGAGCTCCGTATGCCACGGCAAACTGGCTGACACTGACGGCGGCGGTGCACAAATGCTGCGCAGCTAGCGCCATTCGACGGCCAACACCGCGGTTCCTGGTGTGTCCGCTGTGCCGTGCGTGTGATCATTGCTTGTACAGCCCTCTCGCAGTGTCCGGAGCAAGTATGGTGGGTCTGACACACCGGTGTCAATGTGTTCTTTTTTCCATTTCCAGGAGTGTACTTTCATCTTCCGTACAAATCTTTACACATGAGCAGCCGACCAAAACCCATGCCACGTTTAACCCTGCAACTTAGGTTTTAAAAAGGATGCCCTTAATCTTCTTGCTATGCCATTTATGGACTTATGGCAAAATTGTGCAATAGTGTTGACGAAAGCCCCACGTCAGGCCGTTGTGCAAAAAGAATGGAGCATTATCTGAAGAGAGTACATGTTCTGGGTTTCCGGCATGCATGGTTATGCTGCGGTACAGATTGAGCTACCGCAAAATTACCTCAAGAAAATACACTCAATAAGTCAGTAGAAGGTAACTTCAAAGAAACTGGTTGCCTGAAAAATTGTATAACAGCAATAAAGGCAACTGCATAGCTGTGTTGTCTAGAAACTACATAACAATGAAATGAGTACCCACCTTAGTGATGGATCATGAAATTGAATTTTTATAAGCATTTTCTTGCCAATAGGGAAGTATTTAATATCAAATATCCGTCGGCTGTGATGCTCCATGACCTCTGAGATGTTTCTTCGCATTTGGAGTGCTCCCCTTGCGTTGGGGTGCAGATTGAGATGTAGGTCGCGCCCTGGCACTGAGGTGATGTTGTGGGGGTTGAGACAGGCCTGGTGCTGGCTAAGCCTTCGCACCAGATATATAGCATCACTCATAGTGATCGGAGCATGGCAGAAGATGGTGTGGTGCCGTTTACACTCGCTGGTTCTAGTGACAGATGTCAAGATGTGAATCTTTGTACGTTTGTAATAAAATTGTTGTCAGTGTTCTCTCAGGAGGCCCCGTAAGAAGTGCCTGTGGTAATTGTTAAACAAGGAACCAGAGGCAAACAGTGTAAATTTTTTTAATGTAGTGTGCGTTTCCACAGTGTAGCTGTTAAATATCCAAAAAATTCATTGTTTAAAAATAGCGGTTACACTTATCAACGGGCTAGATCCGCCTTCTTTTTTATCATTGTTCAAAATATCTCTTGGTTCATAAAGCAATGTTGTTGTTGTTGTTGTGGTCTTCAGTCCTGAGACTGGTTTGATGCAGCTCTCCATGCTAATCTATCCTGTGCTAGCTCCTTCATATCCCAGTACCTACTGCAACCTACTTCTTTCTGAATCTGCTTAGTGTATTCATCTCTTGGTCTCCCTCTACGATTTTTACCTTCCACGATGCCCTCCAATGCTAAATTTGTGATCCCTTCATGACTCAGGACATGTCCTACCAACAGATCCCTTCTTCTAGTCAAGTTGTGCCACAAACTTCTCTTCTCCCCAATCCTATTCAATACCTCCTCATTAGTTACGTGATCTACCCACCTAATCTTCAACATTCTTCTGTAGCACCACATTTCGAAAGCTTCTATTCTCTTCTTGTCCAAACTGGTTATCGTCCATGTTTCACTTCCATACATGGCTACACTCCATACAAATACTTTCAGGAACGACTTCCTGACATTTAAATCTACACTCGATGTTAACAAATATCTCTTCTTCAGAAACGCTTTCCTTTCCATTGCCAGTCTACATTTTATATCCTCTCTACTTCGACCATCATCAGTTATTTTGCTCCCCAAATAGCAAAACTCCTGTACTACTTTAAGTGTCTCATTTCCTAATCTAATTCCCTCAGCATCACCCGACTTAATTCGACTACATTCTGTGGTGTCGCCGCCAGACACCACACTTGCTAGGTGGTAGCCTATAAATCGGCCGCGGACCGTTAGTATACGTCGGACCCGCGTGTCGCCACTATCAGTGATTGCAGACCGAGCGCCACCACACGGCGGGTCTAGAGACACTTCCTAGCACTCGCCCCAGTTGTACAGCCTACTTTGCTGGCGGTGGTCACTGACAAATTACGCTCTCATTTGCCGAGACCATAGTTAGCATAGCTTTCAGCTACGTCATTTGCTACGACCTAGCAAGGCGCCATTGTCATTTGCTATTTATCTTGTGATGCATGTAGCGTCAGAGCGATGTTCACCAATTATGGATTAAAGTTAAGTATTCCAGAAGCTACGTACCTTTTTTTGCTAGTCTCTATTCCTTTAATTGTTCCAGACCTCACGCCAGCCTCCGTGAGCTTAAACGCGTGCCTTTCGGCTACCTCATAGTGGCTTGGCTGTCTTGCCAAGTCACAACATATTCCATTATCCTCGTTTTGCTTTTGGTGATGTTCATCTTATACCCTCCTTTCAAGACACTGTCCCTTCCGTTCAACTGCTCTTCCAAGTCCTTTGCTGTCTCTGACAGAATTACAATGTCATCGACGAACCTCAAAGTTTTTATTTCTTCTCCCTATATTTTAATACCTACTCCAAATTTTTCTTTTCTTTCCGTTACTGCTTGCTCAATATACAGATTGAATAACATCGTGGACAGGCTACAACCCTGTCTCACTCCCTTCCCAACCGCTGCTTCCCCTTCATACCCCTCGACTCTTATAACTGCCATCTGGTTTCTGTACAAATTGTAAATAGCCTTTCGCTCCCTGTATTTTACCCCTGCCACTAATGGAATTTGAAAGAGAGTATTCCAGTCAACACTGTCAAAAACTTTCTCTAAGTCTACAAATGCTAGAAACGTAGGTTTGCCTTTCCTTAATCTTTCTTCTAAGATAAGTCGTAAGGTCAGCATTTCCTCACGTGTTCCAACATTTCTACGGAATCCAAACTGATCTTCCCCGATGTCCGCTTCTACCAGTTTTTCAATTCGTCTGTAAATAATTCGCGTTAGTATTTTGCAGCTGTGACTCATTAAACTGATATTTCGGTAAATTTCACATCTGTCAAAACCTGCTTTCTTTGGGATTGGAATTATTATATTCTTCTTGATGTCTGAGGGTATTTGCCTGTCTCGTACATCTTGCTCACCAGATGGTAGAGTTTTGTCAGGACTGGCTCTCCCAAAGCCATCAGTAGTTCTAATGGAATGTTGTCTACTCCCGGGGCCTTGTTTCGACTCAGGTCTTTCAGTACTCTGTCAAACTCTTCACGCAGTATCGTATCTCCCATTTCATCTTCATCTACATCCTCTTCCATTCCCATAATATTGTCCTCAAGTACATCGCCCTTGTATAGACCGTCTATATACTCCTTCCACCTTTCTGCTTTCCCCTCTTTGCTTAGAACTGGGTTTCCATCTGAGCTCTTAATATTCATACAAGTGGCTCGCTTTTCTCCAAAGGTCTCTTTAATTTTCCTGTAGGCAGTATCTATCTCACCCCTAGTGAGATAAGCCTCTACACCCTTACATTTGTCCTCTAGCCATGCCTGGATAGCCATTTTGCACTTCCTGTCGATCTCATTTTTGAGACGTTTGTATTCCTTTTTGCCCGCTTCATTTACTACATTTTTATGTTTTCTCCTTTAATCATTTAAATTCAATATTTCTTCTGTTACCCGAGGATTTCTACTAGCCCTCGTCTTTTTACCTACTTGATCCTCTGCTGCCTTCACTACTTAATCCCTCAGAGCTACCCATTCTTCTTCTACTGTATTTCTTTCCCCCATTCATGTCAATTGTTCCCTTATGCTGTCCTTGAAACTGTGTACAACCTCTGGTTTAGTCAGTTTATCCAGGTCGCATCTCCTTAAATTCCCACCTTTTTGCAATTAAAGCAACAAAATGCGCTAAATAAACTCTCTCGTCTACCAACCAACCAATGAAGTAACAGGCATCCATTTATATGTAATGGAATGGGTATAGAGGGATAGGGGAGTAAAGTCATAAATAATTGATAATGGCAGTACAAGGATGACAGATCATAAATAAGTGAGCTTGGATTGTCGTAGCCCTCATAATGTTGGATCAATCCATTGGAACACACAGGGATTGTCTGTTGCATGGACCCATGTTCAGTAGAGTCCACTGAATAACGTTCTCTGTAACATTTGCTTCTGCACTAGCAATGTACGAGTAGTATTTTGTCATATCAGCCACGTACCGCAATGTACCCTGCTTTATAGAGAGGGCAATCCTCCAGCCTGCACGTCCGGTGATGAGGCGCGAATATTAACACGTTGTCGCCTACTCGTATTTTCAGCGTTATCAAAACATTTTCCGTAGACACCGTAGACTGTAACATGCAAACACCTGACCGGTATTTCCAAGATGCTTATTCTCATGTTTCGGGCGATAGCAATCTGCCTGTTGTCAAGTCGCTTACTTCAGTGAATTTCCCCATTAACTGCCCGTATTGCCGCTGGAATGATTATACTCTTGTCTCTGCTCCAGTCACATGCTTTCCTCCCAACGTTACCAATTGGCTTTCACTCACACAGTGGGTGGTTGTCATCATGTTGTGCCTCATTCCGAGAAATCACACAGGATAGAGATGAGTAGTGGTACGGACAGTCACCATTTCGGTGAAACCTTGGCTTCCTTGTCGACAGAATAATGTGCACACAGTGTAGTTGAACTTTATTATGATCCACAATTTTGCTTTTGATTGAGATACATCATTTGACATTCCACGCTATACTGAAGTATCAATGATGAAGTAGCCAATTTCCACGTAAAATATCAATCACCAATATACACAAGTGCACAGAGTAAACAAAGTGAGTATTGCAATACTGGTAGGTAAATTATTTGGTGAATAAAACAGTGCACTATACAGTTCAAATATCCACCAGTATATAAAAGTAGAACTGCAAACTAACATGTTAATTAGGGAGTGAGAATGCAAATAAAATGAAGTTAAGCCTGTTTTGGATCTTATGTTTAAAGCTGCTTGTATAGTTAGTTTAAGTTAGATTAAGTAGTGTGGTAGCTTAGGGACTGATGACCTCAGCAGTTTGGTCCCATAAGATCTTACCACAAATTTCCAATTTTTTTATTTATTTATGATATGGCATTGTCGTGCTGAAGGAGAGAGTGTTCCATGCATGCAAGAGCTCTTCGAATTCGTGCCTTCAGTTATCTGAGGGTCTCATAGTACTTTGCAGAATTTATGGTTGTGCTTACAGGCTTGAATTCCGAATGCAACACTCCTTGAACATCCCGGAACACTATGAATTTGCCTGCTGACACCATGGTCTTGAACTTTCCTGACATCGGTGACCCTTTGCGGCAGAATTAAATTGATTCTCTCATGTTTTCTGGCTGGAAAATGGTGAACTCAGCTTTCAAGAAACTTCTTGGACAAAGCTTCACCACCTGTCATAATGTTGTTAAGAAATCCGTCACCGTCACACTCAAAACACAAAAGAAGTTCTTGACAGATGCCCAGTCTTCTCTGTTTCACGTCAGGAGAGAGCATTCGAGGCAGCCATCTTGCACAAAGTCTTCTGTTCGGCAGTTCTGCGACGATAGCCTGTACATGCTGTCGTGTTATCTCACACTTACCGGAAAGCTGTTCGGCGGCGTACGATAACTTTCTGCAGTACGTTCATCAACCAGATTCCTACGTACATAGTCCGTCGATGTACGCGGACGTTCACTTTGATCTCTGTCACACACATTCGCCGTTCGCTTCATTACGAGCACGAACAACACAACGTCGCACATTACTGTTGTCGATACAGTCATAACCGTACGCAGCTTTCATTCTTCTATGGATTTTGGCCGGGCGCACGTTTTCTGCGGTTAATAACTCGACTACAGCACGCTGATTCTCAAGCATCGATATGGTTACGTTACACACGGCAATGTTACACGCTACAATTACACCTCTAGCGCCAGGATATTGCATCTTGAGTTAACGAAGCGGGTAAGTCGACCGAGCAATATGCGTGACATTTTATGCCTCAACCGACATTCAAAATAGAATAAAAACTTCGAAAGCATTACTCTTCGGCACGCCCTCGTAGATGGGATTATTGCTAAGGAAAGAAGTTTGAAAAATTGGATCAAAGAATAAAAGTGTCATCAGCAATGCTCTTATGTAAGTAACCGAACGAACTTGATACGTGCAGACAACGGCGTTTCTGCCACAAAGAGTCCAAGCAGGTTGTAAGTTGATATTCACCCAGCAGAACTACATTTTGTTTGTTTCCTGTAGAAATGATACGGGCGTAACTTCCGGCGGCTGACATGTCATTAAACTGGAACATCGTAATTCGCAGTAAATGAGAACTCAGTTAAAACCAGCTGTTCACATATTGCACCATACGAAACAGATCCAATAGTTTTGAAATAATTTCCATGTTTAATAGAAGTCGCCGAAGTGGAATCATCGGTATCAGGTGCAATTACGAATGCAAAACAGTTTCCTGTCATTTAACAGTGCAACATCACTCAACAAATATCGGATGTGTTTAGCAAGACAGCTCATTACTTCACGAGCACATTTTTCTCCCACCCGGCTCTCCGTCAGTCCAAACGCACATATGGGCTTTACGAACATAATGAATAGTAATCAGATGACTACTCGCCCTAGAAAGTTAGTATTGTTACTATATTTAAATATTATATATGTACTGATACTAACGTTAAGAATAATTTCAGGTAGGATTTACAGACACTGATACATAGAATAGATCCAGGCGTTGTCGATTAACTTAATTACTTCAGCACGTATGCTATCAGTACATGTACAGATATTCACGCTGGTTGGCACTAGGAAGGCAAAGGTCCGCACTACTCTTCAAGCACATCCGGTTCTAACCCACAGATGTCGCAGGCGTGTCCTTTCTCTCAATACAGCTATCGGACGTAGCAGAAACCGGCGTTGTCAATACAAAGCTGATGTTGTGGTTTTCAGTCCAGAGACTGGTTTGATGCAGCTCTCCATGCTACTCTATCCTGTGTAGGTTTCTTCATCTCTGAGTAACTACTGCATCCTTCTGAATCTGCTTAGTGCATTCATCTCTTGGTCTACCTCTACTATTTTTACACTCCACGATGACCTCCAATACTAAACTGGTGATCCCTGGATGCCTTAGAACGTGTCCTACCAACTGGTCCCTTCGTTTAAGCTATGCAGCTACAATATCACACACACACGAAAAAAGAAAGAAAAAAGAACATTTGCCTCTCTTACATTCCAAAAACTTCAAGTATGTTTATTTTCTGAACCAATGAGGAAAGGCTATATTTTGGTACGGTTTCTGCTATCGGAATGGAGTACAGTATCTTTCCCTAATGCAAGTTAGTGTCTTCTCGGTACGTTCTGAGAGTTTAGCGGGAGCTGCAAGAAACTTTATCGGTATCTCTGTTCAGAATAAGGAGAGAGTTTAAAGAAATGAGGAGCGACGCAAGAAACTTTAAATGTCGTATCTGCATCCTGTTCGGGAATTTTTCCGACGATACTGCGGCCAGTCTTAATATCCGAAAAGGCCACCGGACAGAATCGGCGTGTTGCGAAAAGTTGTTGCAGCGGGAGGGCCTTTGAGTTAAGACTGGCGAAGTTCCGGCTGCGCAGTTGGCCGCCTTCTTATCTGCGCCGGCAGAAGTTAACGCGCGCAGCTATAAACTGTCCGCTGATATTCCGGATTGCCGAGGCAGCCGCCGCTGCGATCGGAATGTTATCGCCTTGCCCTCGGCCAGCTATCGATTGCGTTCCCGGCCTATGAGCTCCAAAAAGTTCCGGCGAACAATCAGCCTAACCGGCCGTTTCACGTAATGTACTGCTCGCCAGAGTAGGGGACATAAAAGACGCTGGCGCGGAATTTTCAACCTGTCTCTGTCGGTTGTTAAGTTTATCCTGAAGACGTACAAGTGGTGCTTCGGCTCCATTCGTCTCGTCTTGGTATTGCTGCCGCCAATTCAATCTCTTCTGCAACATGGGAAGCTGATAGACGTACGCGCTTTGTCTGAAACTTGCAATTAAAAACAGTGTAAACGATGTACCAATTCAGACAATAATTAACGCTCTTCGTACATCCATAGTTGAAACGGAGGACAGTGGGAAGTCAGCTGGTATAAATTTATATTAAAAATGAAGAAATTCCTCTAGCTGTATTTAAGGTGTCCATTTTATTTTGGCAACTAATTTCAATGTTGCAACAACGTCATCTTCAGGCCCATACACTTGTTGACGTGAACTGCGTGTGGCTGTTACTAGAAGTCAGCGGTGATACACGGACGGACTCCGTGTGGAAGGTGGTTTGTAACTAACCACGTTCCACACGGAGCACGTGACAAATTCAGGTTTTGAGTCACGAATCAACTTGCGATGAATGATAATCTGAATGGCGCAAATGGTAGTTCACTGCCCTGGAACCGCAGAAATTCTGTCTCCAGTCCCCATGTGGCACACACTTTTACACGTTTGGTACATACAGTACATTAACTAACCACCTTCCACACGGAGCACGTCCGTGTCTCACCACTGACTTTTAGTATCAGCCACACGCAGTTGACGTCAACAAGTGTATGGGCCTGAAGATGACGTTGTTACAACGTTGAAACTAATTGCCAAAATAAAATTGAAACCTTTAATACAGCTGGAGGAATCTCTTCATTTTTAATATAAATAATTAACGCTCGTGACTACTTAGGGATGTGCAAACTGCTCTCCTACCGAAAAGCGGAGCGCTTGAACGAGAAATGTTGAAAACTCTACTTCGTAAAAAGAATACGTCGAACATTCTCATAACGGACATTGGTTGACTGTATGTACCAAATGTGTAAACGTGTGTGCCACATGGGGACTGGAGACAGAATTCCTACGGTTCCAGGGCTGTGAACTACCATTTGGGCCATTCAGATTATCATGCCTTAAGTTGATTTGTGACTCATAATCCGAATTTGTCACAGATTTCTCTCCTCATTGTTCCACATTCGGTAAGGAATCCTCAACGGCGATCCGAAAATTACACCCCAAACAGTGAAAAGTCAGTCTCAGTTTAGGTTACTTACTAATCATTGCTAAGTAAAGCATCATAATGTTAGTTTACATTACACTCTTAATTAATTGCAGTATGTAGCAATTTTAGAAGTTAATTTCGCGCCAACACACAAAGTGTTCCTAACATAAAATGGTGATATAAGGGTATTGCAAATCTTATGCAGGCAACTACTTAAGAAACCGTAATACCTTACAATAAATTTACCTTCTGACCATGTTTGCTATGAAGAAACAATTGCATTTAGAAAAATAATGATACTGGTCGGGAAGAAGCAAAGCTTGTAGTGTTTGCCCATTTTACAGATTCTATCAAAGATACTTGAAAATAATAGAACAAATTTATATAATATCTGCTTGACAACCCCCCTGTAGGCAGTAAACGAATAATTTCTGTATGTGTAGGTAATATCTGTGTGTGCTTGTTTTACATATACTAAATTTTATTATAAGTTAATATTGATTTAGCAATCTAGTTCTGTAAATTGCAAGCAATTAGACAGATTTCCTCTGAGGAGACGTTTTTAATTTGTTACTCTAATGACACACTCACATTAACAGCGAGTATTCGAAAATATAATCCAACACACGCACATAACAAATGAAGGAAGGTGACATTTCCATACTTCAGCTGCATATTTATGAAAGTCTCCTTCTTACACATCTAGATTCGGGATAAAATAGTTGTTTTTTGAGTTGTTACCCAATGCTAGGTAAATAACTGATTACAAATAAACAGTAATAAAACTGATATTCTGATAGACGGGGAGGATTTCCTGTAGCTTTAGTGTCCGGCCGCTGTGGCCGAGCGGTTCTAGGCGCTTCAGTCCGGAACCGCGCAGCTGCTACGGTCGCAGGTTCGAATCTTGCCTCGGGCATGGATGTGTGTGATGTCCTTAGGTTAGTTAGGTTCAAGTAGTTCTTAATGTAGGAGACTGATGACCTCAGATGTTAAGTCCCATAGTGCTTAGCGTCATTTGAGCCATTTTTGTAGCTGTAAGGGAATGGGATTAACCGAAGAATAATTTTTCTTCTGTGTTCTTCTTTACGGTGTGAAAATGTGGACCGCGAAGACGGACAATAATGGTTTTTAATATATGGATATGGTGGAGAACGGCAAAAAAACAACCCGTGTTCAATAAGTAAGAAACGAAGTCACGCCGAGCAGCCTGGGTGAAGATAGACAATTGCCAGATGTAACGATATGAAAAAAAAATTTAAAAAAGTAATTGGACCGGGCAAGTACGCTTATGACCATAGAATTGCATGAACATGCAGGGAGCAAGCAACATACGTCCAAGTGGCATCAAATTTTCTACATGTTTGGATAAGCAAATGACCAGCATGTTAGAGTAATCGCAACGTCATTTGCAACCTGAGTTAAAGACAAACTTACATAGTGAATTTCTCATTCAGAAATCTGAACTGAACAACTGTTATTTGTTAGAATATCAAATTATGCCTAGTATAAGAAGAAAAGCCTGCAGTAGGGCGTGTCTGAATTCGATGTCGGCAGGTTCGTGACCCATTTGAGACAGATGTTTGTAAATCCGCAATATGATTGCTTGATTTGGTTGGGATCGCTTGAACATTATGCCACATTATGGAATCTACAAGTTGAAAACGGTCACTCTCAACGCCACGCTGAATATGAATGGCTCAGCACGACTAGGGTCAGGAAGGACATGCATCTCGTTCATTCACTCGTACAGAACCGTACAACCACGCAACGTGTCTGTTGTATGGAAAGCATAACACAGCTGTCGACACGGATAGCGCGATTGCTTCTGGAGGACCTCAGTCTGTTTGCATGGCGACCATTGTTGTGGCTGTCATCGATACAGCTGCAGATGGAGATGCTCCAGCTGTGGAGTGCCCAACGACAACACTGTGTGGTGTTTACACTGCAGTGCGGGTTTTTGTTTGCCGTGCCCCAAATAACTGTATTCGCCGCTGCACCTGTGCGACTCGGGAGAAAGGTTACTACAAGGGTCAGACGGTCACGACACTGGAATCACGTGATTGCTACGGTCGCAGGATCGAATACTGCCTGGGGCATGGTTGTGTGTGATGTACTTAGGTTAGTTAGGTTTGAGTAGTTCTAAGTTATAGGGGACTGATGACCTCAGATGTTAAGTCTCGTAGTGCTCAGAGCCATTTGAACCATTTTTGAACGGTCATTACATATGGACCCTGAACGTGTCAAAGCTCTGACTGTAGGCTGCTTTGCTCTTTGCATATCGGAGGAGACCCTGAATTAGAATGTGGACCAATTTTCGTATTCGCTCTGAGTTGAAATAGAACGTGCAGTTAAATAAAATGGCGTGTGACGAGGGCGTCCCGTCGCGTAGACCACTCGCCTGGTGCAAGTCTTTCGATTTGACGCCACTTCGGCGACTTGCGCGTCGATGGGGATGAAATGATGATGATTAGGACAACACAACACCCAGTCCCTGTGCAGAGAAAGTCTCCGACCCAGCCGGGAATCGAACCCGAGCTCTTAGGATTGACAGTCCGTCGCGCTGACCACTCAGCTACCGGGGGCGGACGTAAAGCTGACGCGACTTCACTGAGGTACGGAAATCAAAAATGAAGAAATAAACAGAATCTTCCGACATATAGAGCATTAGAGCATATATATATAACATCTGAGTTCATAAGTCCCCTGGAACTTAGAACTACTTAAACCTAACTAACCTAAGGACATCACACACATTCATGCCGAGGCAGGATTCGAACCTGTGACCGCAGCGGTCGCGAGGTTCCAGACTGAAGCGCCTAGAACCGCTCGGCCACACCGGCTGGCTATATATACAGGGTGGTCCATTGATCACGACTGGGCCAAATATCTCACGAAATGAGCGTCAAACGAAAAAACTACAAAGTACGAAACTTGTCTACTTGATGGCGCTATGGTTTGGCGGCTAGATGGCTCTGCCATAGGTCAAACGGATATCAACAGAGGTTTTTTTTTTAATAGGAACCCCCATTTTTTATTACATATTCGTGTAGTACGTAAGGAAATATGATTGCTTTAGTAGGACCACTTTCTTCTCTTAGGGTTAGATGGCGCTGTAATAGCCACAAACATATGGCTCACCATTTTAGACGAACAGTTGGTAACAGGTAGGTATTTTTAAATTAAAATACAGATCTTAGGTACGTTTGAACATTTTATTTCGGTTGTTCTAATGTGATATGTGGTGTCACCGCCAGACACCACACTTGCTAGGTGGTAGCTTAAATCGGCCGCGGTCCATTAGTACATGTCGGACCCGCGTGTCGCCACTGTCAGGATCGCAGATCGAGCGCCACCACACGGCAGGTCTCGAGAGACTCACTAGCACTCGCCCCAGTTGTACGACGACGTTGCTAGCGACTACACCGACGAAGCCTTTCTCTCATTTGCCGAGAGACCGTTAGAATAGCCATCAGCTAAGTCCATGTCTACGACCTAGCTTGTATGTAAAGAATCTCACTTGTATCGCCACAATCTCCAGATGTCTCATCAAAAACGATGTACCACAAGGATGTATTAAAAGTTAAGTATTCAAGGAGCTACGTACTTTTCTTTATAACATTCATTACGTATCCTGTTTCAAACCTCACTCCATCCTTCGTGAGTTAGCGCGTGCATCTTGGCCGCCTCGTTCAATTAGTGTGCGTAGTGTTGGCAAGTCTGCCGACACTACATGATACATGTACCTTTCTGAACTTATCATTTCTGAGAACGCTTTCTGTTACAGCGTGATTACCTGTAAATACCACATTAATGCAATAAATGCTGTAAATGATGTCCGTCAACCTCAATGCATTTGGCGATACGTGTAACGACATTCCTCTCAACAGCAAGTAGTTCGCCTTCCCTAATGTTCGCACATGCATTGACAATGCTCTGAGGCATGTTGTCAAGCGTTGTCTGTGGATCACGATATCAAATATTCTTCAACTTTCCCCACAGAAAGTAATCCGGGGACGTCAGATCTGGTGAACGTGCATGCCATGGTATGGTGCTTCGACGACCAATCCACGTGTCATGAAATATGCTATTCAATACCGCTTCAACAACACGCGAGCTATGTGCCGGACATCCCTCATGATGGAAGTACATCGTCATTCTGTCATGCAGTGAAACATCTTGTAGTAACATCGGTAGAACATTACGTAGGAAATCAACATACATTGCACCATTTAGATTGCCATCGACAAAATGGGGGCCAATTATCCTTCCTCCCATAATTCCGCACCATACATTAACACGTCAAGGTCGCTGATGTTCCACTTGTCGTAGCCATCGTGGATATTCCGTTGCCCAATAGTGCATATTATGCCGGTTTACGTTACCGCTGTTTCGTTGCTAAACAGAACGGGTGCAGAAAATCTGTCATCGTCCCGTAATTTCTCTTGTGCCCAGTGGCAGAACTGTATACGACGTTCCAAGTCGTCGCCATGCAATTCCTGGTGCATAGAAATATAGTATGGGTGCAATCGATGTTGATGTAGCATTCTCAACACCGACGTTTTTGAGATTTCCGATTCTCGCGCAATTTGTCTGCTACTAATGTGCGGATTAGCCGCGACAGCAACTAATACACCTACTTGGGCATCAGCATTTGTTGCAGGTCGTGGTTGACGTTTCACATGTGACTGAACACTTCCTGATTCCTTAAATGACGTAACTATCTGGCGAACGGTCCGGACACTTGGATGACGAATATGTAATAAAAAAATTTGAGTTCATATTTAAAAAAACCTCTGTTGATATCCGTTTGACCTACGGCAGGGCCATCTAGCCGCCAAAACCATAACGCCATCAAGCTAGACGAGTTTCGTTCTTTGTAGTTTTTTCGTTTGATGCTTATTTCGTGAGATATTTGGCCCGGTCACGGTCAAGTTACACGCACACTGTTAAATTTTGTGTCACTTCACTTGATGAAGGACCTAGCTTGCAAACTGGCCTCTAGAAAACCCCTTGTACTCGCACCATTGGTTGCGCCCAGGCTGTACTCCTTCAATGCCGGCCACTTTGCAGCATAAGGACAGTATGTTGTCTTCCCTTACTACAAACAATGCGCAAGATTGATTCACCTGATCCACTTTTGCAGATGGTGTAGGAAGTCAGATGGCCACCGTCTCAAAAGATCCAATCTTTCGATGATGTTAATGTCGTGTGACAGCCGGCCCGGGGTGGCCGAGCGGTTCTAGACGCTTAAATCTGGAACCGCGCTACCACTACGGTCGCAGGTTCGAATCCTACCTCGGGCGTTGATGTGTGTGATGACGTTCGGTTAGTTAGGTTTCCGTAGTTCTACGTGTAGGGGGCTGATGACCTCAGATGTTAAGTCCCATAGTGCTGAGAGCCATTTGTCGTGTGACTAGGGCCTCCGTTAGGGCAGGCCGTTCGCCGGGTGCAAGTCTTTCGAATTGACGCCACTTCGGCGACTTGAGCGTCGATGGGGATGAAATGATGATGATTAGGACATCACAACATCCAGTCCCTGAGAGGAGAAAATCTCGGACCAAACCGGGGATCGAACCCGGACCCTTAGGATTGACATTCTGTCCCGCTGACCACTCAGCTACCAGGGGCGGACCTGTCGATGATGAAATAAATAATTTACGGTGAAGTGGAAACCTGAGTGTGATTACCTGTGAAACTGTCAGCTTCTATCCTTATGCCATCAGTTTGTACCCAATAAAAATTACAGTATGACTTCAATGTGCAAAAAATAATTAAATAGTAATTACAAAAATTGTTTGGTTTGTGATCTATGTTGAAATATGAAACAAAGTTGTATGCAATGTGACTGCATTGTCATCTACGTGGGGGAGTTGGAAAATAAGTTTCCCCTGTCGATAGTGGTCAGATTTGTGTGTGAAAGGAAAAAAAAAAGTATGATACGTTAAAGATAAGACATATCTTTATTTTTCTACATAATTTCCAAGTACATTGAGACATTTGTCACACCGCTTTATAAGCTTCAAAAAGCCTTCCAGGAATAAATCGGTGCGTTGCATACGGAACAAGCGTTGAACGGCGTGTTTGACGTCAGCATTGCTGCCAAAGCGCCTTCCACCGAGAGACTTCTTCAAAGCAGGAAACAGATGGAAGTCACTTGGTGCGAGATCCGGTTTGTGAGGCGGATGGTGTAGGCGCCCCCAACCAAGAGTTGCAATACGGTTTTGCGTTGCCGCCACCGTGTGTGGTCTCGCATTGTCATCCAACAACAGAACGCCAGATCTGAAAAGCCCAGGTCGCTTTTTCCGAATCACCTCTTTCAATTTCGACAGACTGGCACAGTAACGCACAGCATTGGTGGTTGCATCCTCCAGAAATTCCAGCAGCAAAACTCCTTTGGCGTCCCAGAAAATGGTGAGTGGCACTTTACCTGCAGACGGAGTGCTTTTGAACTTCTTTCGGACAGGTGATGACAGATGTTTCCTCTCCATGCATGCGGCCTTCGATTCGGGGGTGTAATGGTTGACTCACGTTTCATCCCCTGTCACAATACGAAACAGAAAGTCATTACCAGATTCATGGTAACGCACGAGCTGTTCCAGGCTGAACGCCATGCGTTGTTCCATGTGTGTCGGGGTCAATTGGCGGGGTACCCATCGAGCTGACACCTTCCTTTATGTCATGGATGATCGTGTGAGTTCGCTCATGTCCGATTCCAAGTTCTACCGCTACTTCATCAATGCTGATACGCCGGTTTGCTTTGTGTTCGGCTACAGCGACTCACCTACACTCAACAACTATTTCACGATGAAGGTGTGCAGAATTTTTTCGCATTCTATCATCGCACACCCAAGAATTATAAGGAAATATCTGCAGATGATGACTGTATATTTTCTAGAACCACTGACCGAATCATAAAACACCATTTTTTAGTATCAGGAAGGTAGTGGTCGGCAGTGTCATTCAAGACAGTCACATAATATGTATCAAAAACTACAAATAGTCTCATCTTCTTTGCAACTGTCTAAAAGTTCAGTAAATTTATAAACACTGCTCCTCACACAGTATTCCCTAGGCTCTGACTTAACCATCTGCATATATCGTAATTTGCTCTTTACCACCTAGTACGTGTCACAGACAGTCGGTATGACACACAAGTCCTCACAAACCTTATGTGTAATTCCTGCTGACAACGTTAAAAATGTTCACGAAAGAATCTCTGCGTTCGCATCACAGTCCTTAAAAAATACACCACGTATTTGTAGTGCTAGATAATATTCGCACTAATTAACAAAACGTGAAATGGGAACAGTGACCCACTCAGTCATATCTTCATTATAAAGTTGTAATATTATGTTGGGACAAAACAAACTCAATCAGAATCTCTAGAGTAGACGTTTAGGAACCTCAGGAAGAAATAAAACGATACATTTTGAAGGTAAGAACATGTAATATTGAGCTTTATTCAGAAAGTGATACAGTAAATAGACAACTGTCACACATTTCACCAACTGCTGTGCTTCCAGCACGATATTAGTTCACAGAACTCTCTACTTTGTAGGTCATACCCCGCTGCCTTGAGAACGAAGTCTTTCGCGACGGCACTGTTGTATAAAACATTCTCGGACTTCCTGCCACGACAGTTCAGGATAAAATAGTGAGCTTTCGACGATTACGTCCAATGTCTTTGTCAGGAGCCACTGACTGCCTAAACTACGGTATGATGGTTTTAAAAATTGAGAACCGGAGAAATCTGCAGTTGCTGAGCACAGCCTCACAAACAAACGTAAAATAATGTTTGACGAAACAGAATTTTGTCCCAGGTTCCCACAAAGGTGGGAATCTTTATTTGAAGGCTGTAGAAACAAGGATGTGTGAGAAGATCTTCAACCGAGACAGCGGATGTAATGTTAGCAGTCCATGGAAGCGAGCTCTCGATGCAGACAAGAGCCAGAGGTAGTCGTCGCAATGTTTACGCTGCAGCGTGAGCGATGGGCCACCAGTGCAAACGTTGACACCATCTACGACGTCATGACCTAATTATCGACCAATCAGAAGCCATATGTCGGCTATATAAGGCCACCACAGCGGCTGATTTGACAGGCAGTTGCTCCTTACGAAGACGATGGAGATAATCGTCGAAAGCTCCATGTTTTACCCTGTATTGACGCGGTAAAAAGTCCGACAATGTTTTGTTCGCACTGCCTTGTTTACAAGATGCTAATTATGTAATTTAAGCGGTAAAAAACTAAAATTTTTTGCAACCATTGCGTCAAAGTTAACCACAAAGGGCAAAAGTAACACCGGCTTACTACACTCCTGGAAATTGAAATAAAAACACCGTGAATTCATTGTCCCAGGAAGGGGAAACTTTATTGACACATTCCTGGGGTCAGATACATCACATGATCACACTGACAGAACCACAGGCACATAGACACAGGCAACAGAGCATGCACAATGTCGGCACTAGCACAGTGTATATCCACCTTTCGCAGCAATGCAGGCTGCTATTCTCCCATGGAGACGATCGTAGAGATGCTGGATGTAGTCCTGTGGAACGGCTTGCCATGCCATTTCCACCTGGCGCCTCAGTTGGACCAGCGTTCGTGCTGGACGTGCAGACCGCGTGAGACGACGCTTCATCCAGTCCCAAACATGCTCAATGGGGGACAGATCCGGAGATCTTGCTGGCCAGGGTAGTTGACTTACACCTTCTAGAGCACGTTGGGTGGCACGGGATACATGCGGACGTGCATTGTCCTGTTGGAACAGCAAGTTCCCTTGCCGGTCTAGGAATGGTAGAACGATGGGTTCGATGACGGTTTGGATGTACCGTGCACTATTCAGTGTCCCCTCGACGATCACCAGTGGTGCACGGCCAGTGTAGGAGATCGCTCCCCACACCATGATGCCGGGTGTTGGCCCTGTGTGCCTCGGTCGTATGCAGTCCTGATTGTGGCGCTCACCTTCACGGCGCCAAACACGCATACGACCATCATTGGCACCAAGGCAGAAGCGACTCTCATCGCTGAAGACGACACGTCTCCATTCGTCCCTCCATTCACGCCTGTTGCGACGCCACTGGAGGCGGGCTGCACGATGTTGGGGCGTGAGCGGAAGACGGCCTAACGGTGTGCGGGACCGTAGCCCCGCTTCATGGAGACGGTTGCGAATGGTCCTCGCCGATACCCCAGGAGCAACAGTGTCCCTAATTTGCTGGGAAGTAGCGGTGCGGTCCCCTACGGCACTGCGTAGGATCCTACGGTCTTGGCGTGCATCCGTGCGTCGCTGCGGTCCGGTCCCAGGTCGACGGGCACGTGCACCTTCCGCCGACCACTGGCGACAACATCGATGTACTGTGGAGACCTCACGCCCCACGTGTTGAGCAATTCGGCGGTACGTCCACCCGGCCTCCCGCATGCCCACTATACGCCCTCGCTCAAAGTCCGTCAACTGCACATACGGTTCACGTCCACGCTGTCGCGGCATGCTACAAGTGTTAAAGACTGCGATGGAGCTCCGTATGCCACGGCAAACTGGCTAACACTGACGGCGGCGGTGCACAAATGCTGCGCAGCTAGCGCCATTCGACGGCCAACACCGCGGTTCCTGGTGTGTCCGCTGTGCCGTGCGTGTGATCATTGCTTGTACAGCCCTCTCGCAGTGTCCGGAGCAAGTATGGTGGGTCTGACACACCGGTGTCAATGTGTTCTTTTTTCCATTTCCAGGAGTGTATATTCTCACGAAGGTAACCAGAAAGGAAGTAATCCTCGGAATAGCCTTCTCGTGTCCCCAAAGAGTGACGCCTTACATTTTAGAACGCTCTTGCCAAAACACCCTGTACCACATCGAAACGTACGTCACAGATGACAGTTATAGAGTTGTCTATGGTTCTTTATGTGATATCAGAGGTTTTGGCTGCCAGGTAGTCGTCTAAAAACCTGCTCGATAACCGGAGGCTATGACGGAAGTCGTCAGTAGTGAAACTATTACAGAGAAAGTCACAACTTCATATACGGTACAGGCCATCAGAGCTCTTAAAAATTCCAAGAGGAGTTCCTCTTCGTCTGTTTGATTCACTAAGTATTTGTAATCATGTCTTCTGCTGCAGATATAAGGCCACAGTAAATTTATCTTTTACAGTTCATACTTCTTTACAGTTCGGTCTTCTGTATTCGTTTCCATAGCCTTCCAGTGATCTGAATGTAACATGCCTCTCTTCATCTTATTTACGCGTCTTTTCTATTCACATGTACAAGACATATTCGTTGTATGTCCCCACTTGTTCTGCCGTTTTCGAAGTCTAATTTGCCTAACCAGTCCACTATATCAGTAAGAGTTTACCGTATCCTTTTCTCCTCGCTTTTTCTCTCGATGGGCTCTTCGCGTTGGGTATTAATCGTTCTCTTAAATTTTGAATGTCTTCTGTACACCAATATACTTCCAGTAGGTCCTTTTTTGTGAGGCACGATTTACTTGAATTGAAAGTTGTGCCCATGGCGTCTTAATTCAAAAATAACTTCAGCTTTTTGGCACCAATGTCAACAGAGCTTCAGTTGAAGATAAATGTCTATCTATCTCAATCACCTCTTTCGCTCGAGGCACCTTTTGTTATGTTCTTGGTTGTTAGTTTCCTTTTTTCTAAGTTAGACACTTATCTCATGTCTAAATGTTGTACAAAATACCCGTAGATTCCCTTAAATAATTCCGGATCGTTGTTGCTTTCAGTTAGTTTGGCTAGGCCATCTTCCAGCTACAGTTTTGGTATTGGTTACCATACCTACACTTTGTTCCTGTTTTCAAATTTTCTTTTACTTCCTCAACACTGTAGTCGATTATTGTTGCAGCTGTCATGTTTCGTCTTTGCGCACGCGACGATATGTTTATGGGTGTTGTTCCCTGATACGTTAGGATTGTTCTACGATTGACCTACGCTTTATTTGCCATGAGCCTCGATCTTCCCTCTTCTCTTTTCTCCTTTACAGCTCACATACAGTTCGTACAGGCATTCTACGATATGTTGTTTACCGCTATATCTTAAGATTATTTTGTCTAGTATGTGGAATATTTTATTCTGCTTTAACTGCCGATTTTCTTTTTGTAGGTCCTTGAATGATACGAAGAAGTCGTGCTCTTTACCTGCTTAATTCTTTTCTGATAACTTCACTGCATTCTGCTGTTGGCTGCGTATTGCAGTTTACGACTGATGACAGTAACGCGGTGTGCGACACCACTGTGACAGTGTTGCCCTACACAGACATTAACTCTGTTTGCTCCAAGAGCATGTAAAAATGATGGTTCAACGCCTGTTTTCCTCTTGTCTTTACGATTATTGAAAAAATAAACCAATATTCGAACGCAAATCGAAATGTTCTGCCGTTAAATAATGTTTTGCTCCTAAAGTGCTGACAGAAACTTAGAAAATATAAACATATATTCTAGTAGGTCTGTTAATTCCTTCCTGAGGAAAGAAATGAAGATAGGTTGTGGAAGGCTAGGAAGGAGAGACACGCGAGTCAAACATACGATGAGGAGGACCATCATATTATAAGTATGAGGGGACACAACCTAGATATAAATGGGAACACCATGTGGTCATGTTCTCTCCATTTCGTACCCATTAACTGCTGATAGAAACACAGCAGGTGACATAGAGACTACATTCCTTGTAGATGCCCATCAGCAGCTTATGAGTCAATTCAGTCTGGCCTTGCATCTACATGCACTGGAAAATTTTCTTTTGAAACACTACAAAGCAGTCTCAAAAGCATTATTATACAGATTGCATTAGATTATGAATACTAGTTTTTGCTCAATTACTTATTAATTTACGAGATACATTGTACGTTAACCCTTAGACTACACAGGTGACTGATGGGAGACAACGTTGATGCGAATGGCAGAAGTTTATCCACAACACAAAGACTGTCGTACCACTGATTCTGAATTCGTTTCACTGTATGCAGTTTGGAAAAGTAGCCATAGATGGTAGGAGATAGCAGGTCTTGTGTTATTGTAAGGAGGGAAAGATATCGGTTACCTATTGCCCTGTTTTTTCCCCTGGTGACACACATTTACGTATATTTTTTGTTTGTTTGTTTATTGTAGAACTTCACGCATCATTTCATAATACAATCAGATGTCAGGTAAGGTCCTCAGTTTTCTCTGATCCTATGTGTCACAGTGGTATTGAAAACATACTTGTCTTCCTTCTTCCTTTTGAAGTTGATTTTTACATATATTCTTCTTTTCATATTTTATGCATTTGGAATCAATAATAAAGGAAATTTACGTACGAGTTGGAGGAATCAGACGATTAACGGTAAAGAATGTAACCCTAGCAGTGGTGAAGGCAATAAGGATGCAAATAATTCAATGAGTTCAAGTGAAGAAGGTGAGGCGTGGACAGACGAACGTTCTAACACCACCACTCCAAAATTATATATGGTCCACTCCATACACCTCCTTCGTGCCTAAAAATGCCATTCATTGTTCAGGATCACACAACGCTGTCGTTGTGCGATCTTAATACGTCTTCTGACGAAATGGACTGTTTTCTATAATTATTTCCTCGCAGCTGGATAATGTTCACAAAATCAGTGGACAAACAAACATTTCGATACGTTAAGAAAAAATAACAAGTATGCGACAGATGACACTAATCCTTGTAAAATAATATTGTTGCTTACTTTCACGTTTGCAATGATTTATAATAGGCTACGCAGTGTTTGTGATTGTTGGTCCCATAGTAAATCACTAGGCAATGAGGCAATAAAAGCATCAACTGCGCGTAACATTTTCCAGTTTCTATTGTCGAAGCAATGTATCAGTAATCCCAACAACCTGCCGCCTCTTCAAAAACATATTATAATGATGAGGTTATTGCTTGTCTCAAACACACCTTTCCAACTGTAAAAGAAGCTAGCCCCATCAGAATATAGATGGGTCTACTGTAAGATTCAAAGAGAGATCTGCTCTGAAGCAATATCTACCTCTCAAACGCATAAAATGAGGGATAAAAATTTGGGAATATTGTCATGCTGCAACAGGATACATGAATAGTCTCAGTGTTTATGCAGGTAAACAATCAGAATACAGACACTTGGAGAGATATTCGTCTTGACACTATCAAATAGTCAGAAAAAAGGGCGTCATATTTGTTTTCGACATATTTTTCACAAGTATCAATTTAATAATAAGATCAAATTTCCTTTACTGAGCACTGCCACCAGCTCCAGAAAAAAACATGGCGAAGTTCCGAGGAAAATTGGGAAGACGGGCATTTGAATTTGTTGTAAAGCCAGAACAAAAGTTAGCAGCAATATGGCAAGATATCAAAGGAATGATTGTTCTAAGCAGTTATTACACGGCTACAGTGGGCAAAACGACTAGCAAGGAAAAAGAAGGAGGTAAGGTGGAAGTAATTTGTCAAACTAATCTGCTTCTATAAAAAGTACTTAGGAAGGGTTGATATTTCTAACCAGAAAGATGATGTGTCTGTCTCTTATCGATCTTCCAGTAAATGATAGAAGACAGTACTCAACGAATTGTTGATGGTGCCTGTTGTCAATGCCTTGTTTCTGTATACTAAAATTACATAAATCACTGAAATCGGCGTTTTCTTGTCCCACATCCTGAAAAACGGAAGGTAACTGGGAAACGAAAAACTGAAGTAAATAGAAGGAGGAGGGGTGATATATACCATCAAAAGTAGCAAAACGTATGCTGAATGCAGCTAACCGTTTCCCCAGCACGGTTAGTACAGGGAGACGTTGCTCAGGATGTTCAAAAAAATAAGATTGCAATAAGAAAGGAAATAGTTTTGTACAATATGCCAAATAGCACTGACCAAATAATGTTTCACGCACTGTAATGTAAAGACGACGAACTTTATATTTACACACGCTGTTCGTTTTCATTTTTCAAAATAAAGTATTATATGCGCTACTAATTGTTTTCTTTCATCGCTTAACTAGAATATCAGTGGAATAAATGGTCCCTCCCAGTAAGACGAGTAGTAGTCTAAAGGTTAAAACAAAGCTGAGCAGCATTCTCAGACGATTTTGGTAGACATCGTATGGACAACTCAGCACTGTCCTAAAATAATTGTATACTTGGAAGCAAATGAATAATTCAAAATATCAGTCTCAAGCGCCGGAAGTCTGCATTAGTATCAGATATGAGAGCTCTATATCTCTCTCTACCCTTACGGTCTTGGTGGACGTGATGTTACGAAGTTTCAGGGGTATATGTATCCAGAACGTAAATGTGATGAGAGCTTCAGCAGAGTATTGTTGTGTTGGTGCTGTTATGAATGAAGGTCGCGACGGAGTGAAATCTGGTGGCAGCACAAAGTCTGCTCCTCTGGTACAGCACCACGGAAGCTGCCCAGCCTATCCTCCTCATTCAACAGACGGATCACCATCAATAGCGTCGCATGATCTAAAGCCACAAAACACAGCAGAAAGTTTGGAAATATGGTAGGATGTTAATGTAATGATCGATGATCTGTGAGATGATGCTTCCTTCGACAGCCGAATTCTGGGGGCCAATATTTCTTTCATCAACATTATTGGAAATTGTGGTCCCCGACTTCACTCCTCACGACAAATGTTAGCAATTAGGGCTTTCGAGGTAGTACAGGAGTGGATACAAAAATAAATACATAAATACGTGCCTTCAACATGAATATTGACAAACACATCCATTATCTATCTTTGATACAATAAACACAAGGAAATGACAAAAGAAGTATTTACACATATAAATTTTTGTTGATCACATAGTAAGCATAGCAGTTGAACTAAAAGTGAAATATAAATTTCTTGCAGATACGGGCACTATACATAACAATATTCAGTGAAAGATGGAAAAAGAAGCACAAATACACACTACTTGGATGTAAAACTGGTTGATATTTGCAATTAGTATCTCTCAGATTTAATTCTTTGCAATATGTTCATGTTACGTTTTGATTTCAGGACTGTGCTTTTATTTTGTTGTTCATAGAAGGTTGCCAACAGTTACATTTCACGAGACTTCTTCAGAAGGCAATAAATGTTACTAGGAGTTCATAAAATAAATCGTTACTATTGCAAATAAAATGGTAATATGAGGGCCTGAGGAATCTCTAAATTTATTAGGTTATGGGAACAGCACTGTGCCAATTTACAGCACATGTAATTTTCTCGCACACAGAGGTGACAAAAGTCATATGATAGCACCTAATCTTGTAACGGTACTCCTTTTCCCCGGCGTAATGCTGCAACTCGACGTGGGATGGTGTCAACAAGTGTTTGGAAGTATCCTGCAGAAATACGGAGTCATATTGCCTCTATAGCCGTCCATAATTAAGTATTGCTGTTGCAGGATTTTTTACACGAATTGACCTCTCGTTATGTCTCATAAATATTCGATTTCTTACATTTCGGGCGATCTGGGAGGCCAAATCATTCGCTCGAATTGTCCAGAAGGTTCTTCAAACCCACAGCGAATAATTGTGGCTCGGTGACATGGCACATCGTTATACATAAACGTTCCATCGTTGTTTGGGAACATGAAGTTCATGAATGGATGCAAATAGTATCCAAGTATCCTAAAATAACCATTTATAGCCAATGATCTGTTCAGTTGCACCAGAGAACCCAGTCCATTCCATGTAAACACAGCCCACGTCACTGGAGCCACCACCAGCTGGCACAGTGTCTCGATGATAACTTGACTCCATGGCTTCGAGGGGTCTGCACCGCAGTCGAACACTACCATCAGTTTCTACCGGCTGAAATAAGGACTCAGCTGACCAGGTCATGATTTTGCAGTCGTCCAGGGTTGAACCGATATGCCACGAGCCCAGGAGAGGATCTGCAGGGAAAGTCGTGCTATTAGCAAGGGCACTCGCGCCTCTGTCTGCTGCCATAGCTCTTTAACGTCAAATTTTGCAGCACTGTCCTAGTGGATACGTTAGCCGCAACTTCCATACTGAGTTATGTGGTTAATTCACGCGGTGTTCCTTGTTGTTAGCACTCATAACTGTACGCAGAAGCCGCTTCTCTCTATCGTTAAGTGAAGGCTGTCAGCCACTGCGTTGTCCACGGTGAGAGACAATGCCTGAAATTTGATATTGTGAACCCACTCTTGACTCTGGGGATCTCGAAATACTAAATAACCAAACGATTTCTGAAATGAAATGTCCCATGAGTTCAAAGCGCGTTCATTCCCGTCGTGCAGCCATAATTACTTCGGAAAGCTTTCCACATGAATCAGCTGAGTACAAATGACAGCTCCGCCAGTGTACGGCTTACTTATATCTTGTGTTTGCTTTCTGCATATGCGCATACCGCTATCCCATGACTTTTGTCATCTCAATATATAGCACAACGGACGCGAACTCACCATTGATCATTGCTGATGAGGCAGACAAGTATAAAATTCTGCCGTGCAATGGAAACAGTTTCAGTAACTGCAAATTTCGAAGTGAGGTACTGTAAATTGAGATGGACTGGCTCGAATTTATTCAAATCGTATATTACGAGAACAATAGACCAGAGGTACACTTGAAGTAAGACGTTGAACGTGTAACTTTTAAGAAATGCTGTAACAAATGTAAGTCTCAAACATTACTCAGAATTGCTGATAATACGAGGGTAATCCCAAAAATAAGGTCTCATAATTCTTAGAAGTACATAGACCTGCTTATTTCTACAATCGTTTACATCAGTTTACAGCATGAACATTTAGCAGTTTTTCGACATATTCACCATTTCTGTCGATGCATTTTTGTAGACGTTGTGGCAGTTTTGTATACCCATCTCATACCAGCTCGTCGCCATGCTCTTAAGGAAGTTATGAACCTCTTCTTTCACCTCGTCGTCGGAGCTGAATCGCTATCCGGCCAAATGTTCTTTTAACGTATGGAACAGATGATAGTCACTGGGCGCCAAGTCATGATTATAGGGTGGGTGGGTGATTATATTCCACCAAAACTGTTGCAGGAGAGCAACGGCTTGCCGAGCGATGTGTGGGCGGGCGTTGACATGGAGAATGTGTACGCCCTTGCTCAACATTCCTCTTCTCCGGTTCTGATTTGCCGTTTTGAGTTTTTTCAAAGTCTCACAGTACTTGTCAGCCTTAATTGTGGTCCCAGTGGGCATAAAGTCGACCAACAAGATCCCCGTCACCCGTGACAATTGAGTCCAGAAAGTTGTCCTGTTCGGCTGCAAGGCGGTGAAGAAATGCGCGGGAAGCATCAACTCGTTGCTGCATGTGGTCCTCAGTCAGCATGTGTGGCACCCATCTTGCGCACACCTTCCGGTAGTTCACTGTTGCCGTTAAAATTCTGTGAATGGTGCTTCGGGAAACTTTAGGAACCGACGTGCAGAGATCATCCAGGGTTACCCGCCGATCTTCACGTATGCTTTGCTCAACCTTCAGCACTGTCTCCTCAGAAACTGACGGTCTCCCGCTCCTTTGTTTGTCGCGAATTTCGGTCCGACCAGCTGCAAACTCTCTGCACCACTTACGAACATTTTTGACATGCATACACGACTCACCATACACTTCCGTCAATTGGCGATGGACATCAATCGGCGCAGTGACCTGTGCGTTCAAAAACCGAATAGCTGCGCGCAATTCGCACTTGGCGGTAACATCCAACGGGAGCTCCATTCTCAACGGCTGGCAAGCCAAGGCTGAGCGCCTGAGCGCAGCGTGCGCATGTTTACATACAGCGCAGGAAGCACTCCTCGTAACAGTGTGACCAACTCCCACACAAAGAAAGTTCTGTACTTTTAAAAAAATAGGAGACCTTACTTTTGAGATTACCCTCGTAGCATTTGAATTACATGAAGACAAAGCTATCTCGTTTAATCTGTGGTCGTCACTGCAATGTTTTCGAGCTAAGAGGATTTGGAAGTTAGTAGTCAATTTGCTAATTACGAAATTTTACTCAACAAATAACTTGCTTACTGATCATTTTCTGCTATCCGACAAATTTCTTCGAGAGATACTGTCATCTGTTGCAGTGTCAGAAGAAATCGGTGTTTTTTCTTTGCCATCTATTGTTGACAATGTCGCCGTCTATGACAATCTATTCACGACGCTAGTAACACTCACTAGATATGTTAACCCTAGATTACTTGAAGAATCGACTTCTAGATGAAGAGAGGAAGAGGAAAGATGTTGTCAAGAAACACCACATTAAATTGTCGATGGTTTTTTGTTGCAGTTAGAACAGAAATCGATGTCTGGTAAGTCTTTTAACAGTACTAAATCAGATAAAAGAGGTAACAGTCTTTACATTCTTCGTGTTATAAGTGTGGGATGGAAGGACACCAGTTGTCGGACTGTCGAAAACCAAAGAAAAATACGGTAAAGGAAACAAAAAAAAATCTGCGGGGACAGGATTTGATGATTAAGTTATAAAGGAGAACAGTTACGGTTTACCTGCAGCTACTTTGAAAATGGGCAACATCAAGGGAAATTAAATGTGGAACGTGTGCCATTGGAGTGATATGGGACCCCTGATACCTCTAGATACGACTGTGACAGATGACAAGTACGTAAGCATTCTGTCTGATCACCTGCATTCATTCGTGTCCATTGTACATTCCGACGGACTTCGGCCATTCCAGAAGGACAGCGCGACACAGCACTCGTCCAGAATTGCTTCAAAGTGGCTCCAGGAAATCACAGAAGACTTAAATAAGGATGGTCGGAAGCGGATTTGAACCGTCGTCCTCCCGAATACGGATCCAGCATGCTAACCACTGCGCCACCTCGCTTGGTCTCTCTCCTCCGAAAAAGTTTGTTTAGACGCTACCCAATGTTTTATTTTTGCAAGGTGGTAAATTCTTAGTAATTTAGCAACGATCTCCCACTCTCGAGCAAAATTTCTGCACTAACCAATGGGGCAACAACCACATTTTCTTTTCTCCGAAAACGGCATCCGATCCTGCACTGCGGCTCCTCTTCTCAGGCACTGTCCAGTCATCCCCCTACATGCTGCAGTACTCCAGTCAACAAACTCTGTAGCCTGGCGACTGACTGTCGGCACCCCTGCTCCTTACAAACTGTCATGAGGCAAATTAGATCTTATCTACCTTTCCGGCCACCCCCATACCATTCTTATACGATTAGCGTCGGTGACCATGAAGCACCATGTGAGACCATTTAAACGGAATAGGTTACGCCATAAAGAAATGGACAGGCCCACACAGTCACAGCTGTCTCTTTAGTGCTCACTGATAAGATCCGTTCGGCGATACCCGTCCGCCAGTTGCCTCTCCAGTTTCTTCGAGAAACCTGCAGGCGGCGCCACTGCGGAACCGGTTACACAATATCAGTCGTCCTAACTTACGAATTGGTCGTTCTCCAGAGCATTGTCCTGGAACACATGGCTAGCGTTTTTTGATCCTGTTCCCTGACAGCATCTCCCCGACCCTTGTCTAGTGTTGTCACTCTTCTGATGGCTTACAAGATTCGACAAAACCCTGCACCTAAGTACTGTATGCGGAGTAAATAGAGCTAATCGGTCATACTTTATAGAAGGATGGCTTTATGTTTGTAGTCATCTCAACACCCATTTTGATATCAGCTTGAATTAGCGGAGAAAAATATGGAATCATCTAACTGTCGCATGATCGATCATACGGGTTCAGTGTGTGGGACCAACTTAGACAACAACTTCGTCCCAGTCCTTGTCACCAAGACATCAACGAACAGTTACGACAACTGAGAGCCAGTTTGCCTCGGGACGGAATGCAGTGGCTTTACGACACCCTTCCCAAATGAATCAGCGCGTACACCTGAGCTACAGGGAACACAAATTCACACTAATAAGTGGGTTCATAAAGCTAAGTTCTTTGCAAATCTGACTCGATTCTATAATCAATAACGTCACGTAACTCTCATAATGCGTGAATTTTAATTTTATTTCCTGCTCCCCTTCTGGATCCTTCACTTCCCTTGTTAGTCAATGTCTAAGAAGATAATAGTAACAATAATAATAATAGTACTCGGCTCAAGTCAGTTTAATGTGGCCACTCCTATCGACGTCAACGTGCAATAACATTTTGCAGACAATAACCATTCACAGACGGCAGGTGGAAGGACTATCAGGGGGAGGGATGCGAGAAACAGTGCAGTCTTCGTCGTAATGCGGAAACGGAACGACTAACGTAACGTTGAAAAGAGCATTATCGTTGGCTTTCCGAAACGACTAGGTGTGTAAACCCTTTACGAAAGAAAAATGCCAAAATAGCCCAATATTTTTAGAAGTTATTTAATTTACACGACCAGTTACGGCATCTCATTACTGCAATCTTCAGATCATAAGCGCTCCATGTATAATCAGACATATCGATACTGGCATAATTGAAGCCATCAGTATCTGTATTCCGCGATTTCGTTTCTGGAGAATTTATTTCGAAGACTTGTTGTGAAGTCTTCAAAGTAAACAATCCAACAGCGAAATCACGGCATCCAGATATCGATGGCTCCAGTTATGCAAGTATCGATGTATCTGATTGTCTGTACATGGAGTGTATAGTGCCTGAAAGATGGCATTAACGAGATGCTGAAACTGGTCGCCTAAATAAAATAACTCCTGAAAACCTACCACTGTTTGGCGATTTTTCATTAGTAAATTTTTGACTGGGTGCTGTCCCGTATCCACGATGGATCAACAGAGCCGTTTGCAAAACGTTGCCGGCCGGTGTGGCCGTGCGGTTCTAGGCGCTACAGTCTGGAACGGCGTGACCGCTACGATCGCAGGTTCGAATCCTGCCTCGGGCATGGCTGTGTGTGATGTCCTTCGCTTACTTAGGATTAAGTAGTTCTACGTTCTAGGGGACTGATGACCACAGATGTTAAGTCCCATAGTGCACAGAGCCATTTGAACCATTTTTGCAAAACGTTTTATTTCCGCCGTGTTTAGTGTACCAGGCATTGCTAAATGGCGTTATCCAAACCAGAGGCGCGACAGCTATGGTACACCTAGAACCATAAATGACAGGGTGAATGATAACTGCGGAGAAGTGTATATGCGAATATAAGTACGACTGGTCAGCAAGTGAGTTCTCAGACGAACGAGGAGGCTAACACCAGTGTCTCCTCAATAACATCAAACGTTGCTGTGTGTGAGCCACCGCAACAGATGCATGGTTCATACCGCCATGGTGACTGCTGTTCATTAGCGAAGAAGACTGGAATTTTCACGCCAATATCGCATCTGTACGTCCACTGAGCGGCGACAGGTGACCTTTCCAGATGACTGACGTTTTATGCTCCACTGTAAAGATGATTTGGGCGTGTACGGCACCGAAGCAATCGCCAGGAGGTTCCAGCCCGGAAGAGGGATTGTCATGGGCTGTGGAATGTTTTTGTTTCATACCTTGTGTGATTTCGTCGTTCTGGAAGGCACAGTGGATAAATACATGTGCCTATCTATTTTTGGAGACCATATACACCGCTACATTCAGTTTGGTTTCCCGCGGCACGATGGCACCTATCAGCAGGAAAATGGAACCTGCCAAACAACTCGCATGGCATGTGCTTCGTTTGAAGACCATCAGGATGATTTTACCGTACACATCTGGCTGCCAAAACCCAGTCCAGAATCTGTGGGACCACCTCGATCGGCATGTACGCGCCATCGTTCCACAACCGAGAAAGGTAGCGCAGTTGGTCACGGCGCTGGAGTGGGAAAAGTTACACATCCCTGTCCGTACCTTCCACTATCGCTCTGACTTTCTTTCGGCAAGTCACGCAACGGTCCACGCTCCTAAAGATGGCTGCTCAGAATTTTACCAGGTGATACATTTGTGTGGGCAGTGTATTACACTACTGGCCATTAAAATTGCTACACCACGAAGATGACGTGCTACAGACGTGAAATTTAACCGACAGGAAGAAGATGCTGTGATATGCAAATGATTAGCTTTTAAGAGCATTCACACAAGGTTGGCCCCGGTGGCGACACCTAAAACGTGATGACATGAGGAAAGTTTCCAACCGATTTCTCATACACAAACAGCAGTTGACCGACGTTGCCTAGTGAAACGCTGTTGTGATGCCTCGTGTAAAGAGGAGAAATGCGTACCATCACGTTTCCGACTTTGATAAAGGTCGGACTGCAGCCCATCGCGTCTGCGGTTTATCGTGTCGCGACATTGCTGCTCGCGTTGGTCGAGATCCAATGACTGTTAGCAGAATATGGAATCGCTGGGTTCAGGAGGGTAACGCGGAACGCCGTTTTGGATCCCAACGGCCTCGTATCACTAGCAGTCGAGATGACAGGCATCTTATCATCATGACTGTAACGGATCGTGCAGCCACGTCTCGATCCCTGAGTCAACACATGAGGACATTTGGAAGACAACAACCATGTGCACGAACCTTTCGACGACGTTTGCAGCAGCATGGACTATCAGCTCGGAGACCATGGCTGCGGTTATCCCTGACGCTGCATCACAGACAGGAGCGCCTACGATGGCATACTCAGCGACGAACATAGGTGCACGAATGGCAAAACGCAATTTTTTCGAATGCATCTAGGTTCTGTTTACAGCATCATGATCGTCGCATCCGTGTTTGGCGACATCGCGGTGAACGCACATTCGAAGTGTGTATTCGTCATCGCCATACTGGCGTATCACCCGGCATGAAGGTATGGGGTTCCATTGGTTACACGTCTCGGTCACCTCTTGTTCGCATTGATGGCACTTGGAACAGTGGACGTTTCATTTTAGATGTGTTACGACCCGTGTCTCCACCCTTCATTCTATCCCTGCGAAACCCTACATTTCAGCAGGATAATGCACGGCCGCATGTTTCAGGTCCTGTACGGGACTTTCTGGATACAGCAAATGTTCGACTGCTGCCCTGGCCAGCTCATTCTCCAGATCTGTCACCATTTGAAAACGTCTGGTCAATGATGGCCGAGCAACTGGATCTTCACAATTAGGCAGTCACTTCTCTTGTTGAACTGTGGTATCGTGTTGAAGCTGCATGGGCACCTGCACCTGTACACGTCATCCAAGCTCTGTTTGACTCAATGCCCAGACGTATCAAGGCCGTTATTTTGGCCAGAGGTGGTTGTTCTGGAAACTGATTTCTCAGGATCTATGCACCCTAATTGCGTGAAAATGTAATCACATGTCAGCTCTAGTATAATATATTTGTCCAATGAATACCTGTTTATCATTTGCATTTCTTCTTGGTGTAGCAATTTTAACGACCAGTAGTGTAGTAACAATAAATGCGAACTAGGCAACAACAAGGAAGACTGATAAAACCTAAAATCACCAGTAATAACTGCAAACCATCGAGGTCAAATTGTTTCATCCAGGAGTTCGGTTCCGAAGAGATCCTATTTGGAGGCGATCGTTAAGCGGTGCGTCGGCGGGAATGGTAACTTGCGACTGTGACTGAGAAGCGCAGAGCAGTCGCTCTGCCATAACGTGGCAGCCACGGCGAGGCGAGGTTCGGCGAGGTGGCGATAAATCGCGGTGAAACTGCTCCGGCCTTTACTGGCCTATTAAACGACCGGTAATGCGGCCGTTATCGAGGCTCCTGTTCTGCCGATGCGGCTAGGTGCGAGAGGTCGTTTTCCGGGGCCGTATCTCGCTCTTGCCCCAGAGCGGGAATGGCATTCGATCGCCTTACGCCGCCTGTGGAGTGCTCGGAGATGTTTGCCATTAGACGCGGCCCAATCTCTGGTATGGCTGTTAGCGATGTTGTCGTACATTAATCCTTGTGGAGAGGTCTTTGTAGCAGGACAGCCTAGCTCATTACCCTGACACTTGAGAGGCTACCTATGGGGCCTCTGAGGTAACATCCACATCTGTATTCTGGAAACCAATATACGCCGCGTTGAAGATCTACTATTCATAGTGCCATATATTAAGACAGGTAGTAATGGGTGATCGTCTTGTGGATGACGAGGTGGTTAGAGCAAGGAACCCGAAAAATTATCCTCCATGTCCTTTTCGAGAAATGTATTCAAGGAAAAGATAGGAAAGCCCTGATCTGGATAGCAGGAGTCGGTTTTGAAAACCGATCCTCCTGAATGGAGTACAAAGAATTGTTGTCTCTTACACACATCTTTACGATCTTTATTCTTTGGCATAACTTTGAGTCTTGATAGCACAATCTTTTACTAAGCGTTGCGCGTTTCAAAATTTCATGACCCCACTAAAGCTGTGGAATGAAGTGTGCAAGAATTTAATGACAGAAAATGTAAATAAGCCTGCATCTAAGTATTCCAGTGTAGAGAAATTGTATATGGTATCGTACTTGCATAAAAATTATCTTCAGTACAAAGCTCACGTATTATAGCGCATAAAATGAATAAAATACCATTTTCATCTCATCGACGTGTATTTGACATTGCCGTCGTCTGTCGAATAGAATCAGTGTTAAACTGAGTGTGACAATTGAACTATCGAAGAGGTAAACGATAACCATAGGTGGCGGTAGCTCTGACCATAGAAAACTAATCAAAGAGTGACTTTACAAAATTCTACACTCTGCGATTAAGCAGGTGCCAACATCTCGAGAGCAAATTTGACAAAAACAAGTTTTCTACTTTTATGGAAGTAAAACTCATACTAACAGCATGAAAATTGCATCGTTAGGTAACATTGTATAAAACGTACAGTAGTAATCTTAAGTCAGTAACCAAAACTGAGGGCATTTGTAATCAGTAACTGGTTTGGTACTAAATAAACATAAAACCAGTATGACGAATAAGTCTAATATAAGTGTGAAGCAATAAGTTCAAACCGATCACAAAATAAATGTACATAAAGCCTACTTTACACTACATTCGGTTGCTATACTCTTTGCATGGAGTGAGTTTTACGCACATGGTTTCATATTTGACTGTAGACACGGAAGAGCCAGTATACACTTCGGTTTCGTCGTTTCATGGGTCGTGTCTGAACTGAAAGTTTTGGCAGCTGCACGTTGCTCGAGTTGTGATGGAGTTACACCTTGTTGCGTTGAATCGCTGCATAAGAAAAAAATAAGAAACATGTTTCGAATCATGACTTGTAGAAGAAAAGACGTCAGCGCGGTTGCTCAGCATCCTTGCTGAAATAATTTATAATGTAAGACCTAAGAAATTCATTTAATTACCTTTGAATGTCACCAGAACTGTTCAAGTTTCTTCTAAGTACAGTTAATTATGCGATAAGGAATAAAGATACTGTAGTGCATGAAGCAGTGTCGTCGTAACTGAAATTACGTATCACATTGCGTGCATTACAATCGAGAACACTCGGCATGCTATAAGATGCGGATTTAGTTGGTGATGACGCTTTTTCATCAACACCAATAATTATTAACATTAAAAATAATTATTATTAACATTAACAGCAGTAATTATTCGAAGCTGGCCGCATTAAGAAGAGAATGGTTTGCAAACTATTCTCTTGAAGATAGGTCTATACAGTGGCAATATATCAAAATTCCAGAATTCAAACATATGTGAATGGGGAGCAATGCTGCGACGTTTCAAATAGATGGATATTGACTAAAGAATGCAGCTTCTTGATTTGTGTAGCATTCCCTCCTGTCAACAATATTCCTTAAAAAACAGAGTCGGTCAACTCGAACGGTGGGGTTTTAGTCTTGTATATGAGAGCATTTGTACAGCTAGAATTACATTTGCTTGTACTTTGCTTAATTCAGTTGTATATGTGCTTCTGATTAGATAAATTTTGCACTGCATCTCAGATATTGTCAAACTACCCGTGTTCTGATCGCTCGTGAAGGTCTCAGGAGAGACAATATATTGCTTATTTTTATAAGCAGCATCATTGAAATCCCACAAACACCAATGCAAGGCATAAATATTCAAAATGTGAACATTATTCTCCATCCCTCCCTGCATATTTCAGTTTTTCTACACTCTACGAACACATTTAACCTCAAAACTCATACAACTAGTGTCGCCAAAGTTGGAACAAACCGAAAGTGTTTAGTTTCACCAACAAGTTGCGCAAACGCCCAGAGCACATGTGCAGCAGCCGGTAGTGCAGTTGCCTGCAACCTAGTGTCGTCGTGTAAAATAGGCTTAAGTATCACAAGATGTAGTCAATTTACAATAGATAAACATGTAAATGTCATAACAGAATCACTTAGGTGACCCAAGACTGGTGGTAGCGGCATGAAAAGAAAGTATTATTACATGAGGAAAGGGGCATATATATATATATATATATATATATATATATATATATATATATATAATCAGAATATTTAAATTTTAAAACTTCATGTATTTTTGTTATCTTCTGCCCTTGAGGGCAACGTTATTTAAGATTTCTCTAGTGCACTACATAATTACACTCATCATTTAGTGAAGTGAATAACTTATGTTCTTCAGTTACTGGTACAATTTTATTTTCAGGAGCAAGTGCATTATCTTTACGTAAATCTTGCAGCTCTCTACTAAATTCGAGATGTACTTCGAATATGTATTCAATTCCAGAATTCTCTGATATCTCAATACTTTCTTAATCCAAAAGAATCTTGATCACCCCACTTAAATTGACCATATGTTAAATGTTGCTTCAAAGCATAACCACACAGATTGTTTTCCTTTAAAATGCTGAATGATTTTCTTTATATTATTATATTTCACATGTTTATTATTTGCTGCCACATATATTTTACAACATTGGGATATACTATCTTATATTCCTTTTTCTATTATTAGAATGATAAACATGTAACAATTCAAGTGGTTGTCCACTCATTTTTAGCACTAGATTAGATTAGATTAGATTTACTCCCATTCCAATTGATCCATAATGAGGAGATCCTCCAGGATGTAGAACATGTCAGAAAAACAACAATACATTGCAAATATTTACAACTGAAGCAAATAAGGTAACATTCCGCAGGTCCCAACTGGAATCATCGTAATTTTTTAATGAGCGCTATATGGAAGGATCATTTCACAAATACTAATGGACTGAATTTGAAATAAAAAAGTTTTTTATTTATTTATAAGGTAATAAACGTGTAATACAAATACTTATTTACAGTGAACACATTACTGCACTGAAATGGTGCAGAAGTTAGATTGTACTTACACATACACACACATACACACACACACATACAGACTTATTTACAATGAACTCATTACTGCACTGAAATATATACAAATCAGTTGGTTCTACTACGAAATTCATCAATGGATTAGAAGGCCACCAATAAATCCCTTAGGCTTCTCTTAAACTGAATATCATTGGTTGTTAAGCTTTTTATGGCTGCTGGGGAGTTATTGAGAATGTGTGTTCCTGAATAATGCACACCTTTTTATACAAGACTGAGTGACTTTAAATCCTTGTGAAGATTATTCTTATTTCTAGTACTGATTCCATTAATTGAGCTGTTGGTTTAAAAAAGTGTTATATTTTCAATGACAAATTTCATGAAAGAATAAATATATTGGGAAGCAGTAGTTAGTATCCCTAGTTCCCTAAATAGGCTTCTGCAGGATGTTCTTGAGTTCACACCACATATAACTCCTACTGCACGTTTTTGTGCCCAGAAAACTTTGGCTTTGCTTGATGAATTACCCCAAAATAATCCCATATGACATTATGGAATGAAAGTAAGCATAGTATGCCCGATTTTTCATTTTTATATCCCCTATGTCTGACACAATTCGCTTTGCAAATAGAGATTTGTTAAGTTGCTTCAGCAGTTCTGTGGTGTGCTTTTCCCAGTTGAATTCATTACCGAGCTGTAATCCCAAGAATTTAACACTTTCCACTTCTTCTATCTGCTTGTCATCATATGTTAGGCATATACTTGTGGCACACCCCTTACAAGTTCTGGACTGCATGTAGTATATTTTTCAAAGGTTAGTGACAAGGAATTGGCTAGGAACCAGTGATTAATGTCCACAAATATTTAATTAGCTGATCTTTCTAAGCCTACACTAAATTTGCTATTTATTGCAATATTTGTATCATCGGCAAACAAAACGAACTTGGTATCAGGTAATGTTAATGATGAAAGGTCATTGATATACGCAAGAAAAAGTAGGGGCTCTAAAATGGAACCCCACATGTAATTATTTCCCAGTTGGATGATGTCTGATAGTTTGATACATGTCTCTTTCCTAATATTACCCTTTGTTTCCTGCCAGAGGTATAAGATTTGAACCACTTTGCAGCATTTCCTGTTACACTATAATATTCTAATTTACTTAAATGGGTATTGTGATTTACACTGTCAAATGCCTTTGACAGAACACAAAATATACCAGTTGCATGCAGTTTTTTATCTAATGAATTAAGCACATTTTCACTGAAAGTGTAGATGGCCTTCTCAATATCAGAACCCTTTAGAAATCGGAACTGTGGCTTTGACAATATGTTATTTGAGATAAGATGGATATAAAGCCGATTGTACATTACTTTTTCTAAAATTTTTGTGAATGCTGGCATAAGTGAAATTGGTCAGACATTTGAGGCTATTTCCTTATCTCCCTTCTTAATCAGTGGCTTAACGTCAGCATATTTTAACCATTCAGGAAATATTCCACTGATAAACGACTGGTTACACAGGTAGCTTAATATGTTACTTAACTCAGAATCACATTCTTTAATTAGCTTTGTTGATATTTTACCCACTACATGTTTTTGATTTTTAAATTTTTATGATGGATATTATTTCTGTTGGGATAGTGAGGGTCAAATTCGTATTATGCAAGCTACTTGATATGTCTGGCCTGAATGCAGATCACGTGGAAAAAAATACCAAGTACATCTATCTTCATTTTATGGTATCAAACCTTCTGCGTTTTTCATAATGGAGCTCTTTTACAAACAAATTAGAATCATACCCTGAGAATTCTGTGAGTAATTTGGAACAAGATTAGGATACTTCAATTGAAGATTCCATTGACAGCATAGAAGGACAATATATTTTCCTCTGAAATGATTATGTTAATGACCTTTTTTGTTTTTCTTTGAATACTGGCATCTAAATAATGAATATATATTTTTTAACTTCCATATCTTGATTGTTCTTCAAATGTTAGTCGTTCCCTTTCCTCAATTTCAGAATACGTTTTTGGAATGTATTCCACCTTGCTTCTCAAACATTCAGTCAATTTTTTATTACAGTTTGTTGTTCCTATTTGAATGGATCTTACTATCCCTCATTGATGTACTTGACAAGGTAACAAAAACCACTTGGTTCATGTTTCTGATTTTACATATTACAAGACTGCCTACATAACTTTTATTCATTTACATTTATGTATTCAGCATTTCAAAATCTACATAAATAAAAGAAAAGGACTTTCTGTGTAAATTGATAATTTTCCAAACTTAGATAGTAATCTTTCTCTGGTAAACTTACTTTTAATAGATTATAACTAAGCAATCTGGTGTGTGAGTATTTAAGTTTTCCTTACTGTTGAAGTGAGTAATATGTATCACAAATACACTTTACTTCTTCATGTTTTGTAACTTCGCTCAAAACAAGCCTAGCTAAATTTTTTATACAACAGTTGTGTGAATTACTCTCACTCTTGAAATAAATAAGTTTTACATGCTTCTGTTTCTTACATTTTATATTTTTAAATCGATACAGTTTTTATTCTTCATCGAATGGATAAACATAAATAGATACCATAATTTTAGTCTTATTATTTGGAACATTATCAGTCTCAACTCGAAACACAAGGTTTTTCACATTTTTTATCTATATCAAGAGCAGCATTTCTATATTTTCTAACTGTCTGCATTTTTATTTACAAGAAACAAACCAGATTTTATAACCTATAGGAAACCTTTGCAATCATTACATTCCACATTCACCTAAGTTTTCTTACTTTTTGTTGTTTGTAACTAGTCAATATAGGATGAAGTGCATATACATATATTATTTCGTATCTCCAAGGCAGTAATTCTGTTTAATGCCTAACCAGATCTTTGTGCTTCATAAATAACCATTTTTGATAAACTTTTCATATTTGATTTTTATTCATTGTAATCAAAGCTCTTTCATTCAATGATGTATAATTTTCTGTCTGAAAATTATTTCCAAAATTCTTTGAACTATTGGCATTCGATACTCACAAAACAGGATAAAATTAATTTCAGTCCATGATGAATGTTTAGGTAATTTTAACTATTTTCATAATTTTTTGCTTTGGTGCATTCAAAAAAAGTTGGACTTAAATACTTTTTGAATATTTTTGAAATTCATAGTTTGTTGTCAGTCAGAAAATGCGTTATTAACCAGATGCTCATTAAATGTTCTGTTTGTTGATTACACAAGTAAATTAGTAGAAAAACGAAATATTTCTTTCATTCAATTTGTTTCATTATTTTAAAATATTGCCTCACTGAATCTGATTGTAAAATGAGGCAAGTGTTTCCATGCATTTTGCTGATGTCTAATAATGGATAGAATTAGAACATTTTTTTTATTTACCATATCCAGCCAACTTACTTCTATATCAATAATCATGTAGTTGAATAACTGTGAATTGGTTCATTTTCTACTTTAGTTATAACTAATATGTTTTAACTGATAAAATAAAAATGAATATAATCTGACTCAACCTGATTTGTAGTCGCAGTTTTCCAATTTTTGTTCTATTCTATGTACCTTTTGTTACATTTGCATTTAAGTTTGTCTTTAGTAAATTGGTTGGAATAAAAACAATTAAATCGTTGATTTCTTGACACCCAATATATTTTTTGTAGATGTGTTTCCTCACTCAGTTTGTTGTTCTCAACAATTGAAAACTTACAGGAAGAAATTTAAGATTTACAAATTTAAATGAAATGGCTTTCTGTGTGCTGAACAAAAGAAGACAGGAAGTGCCTGTACAAATAATTAATGAAATCGAACCATATGTTGTGACTCGAACTGAAAACCTTAATTTGAGAAATACGATCCATATTCTACAATTATTTTATTACATATTTGAGCATGATTACTATGTGCTCAGATGTGAAAAAATACATTCAAGATATCCACAATATCGTAGATAGGCATCTAAATTGTGAAGAAATAATAAGAATCAAGTATAATCCAATGGCAGAAGCCTTAGGTTTGCATCCAAACTGACTCTTCTGCAAAATAAAATGAAAAACTAACTGGGACAAAAAAGTTTTCTTTTGTAAAAATTACTTTTAATTACATAATGGACACACAGAGCAACAAAGTTTACATGATGCAGGAAATCTTTTGTAAAATAACATATTCATATATGAATAATTTGTTCATAAGTATCCCCTTTCACTTTCTCCCCATCCAATGCCTTCATTGTGTATATGACTGGATTAGAATAGACAACATGATCTGCCATAAAAAATTTCTGGTGGCCAACTGATTGTATACCCCTTTCCAAACATTCCTTTCAGTTTGCTAATTCTCACTTTATCTCCCATGATCTCATGATCAACAATAATAAATTTCTGGTGACCAACTGGTTGAATACCCTTCTCCAAACATTCGTTTCAATTTGCTAATTCTTACTTTACCTCCCATTTTATATTGACACCTTGAATCTCTTACATATCTGTCTTCCTCAGCAAATCTTTTTATTATCCTTGGTCACATCCTTTGGCATCATATTTATGGTTGAATGTTTTGTGTTCTTCACCCAATTTAGTATTTTTTCAAAGGTGTCAACTGCATTTACACCTATTTTATCTTTAACTGGAATAGCCCAAACAATTTTTGTAAAGGCATCAATTACAGCTTGTAAATATTTGTATCCTTTATCTATTATTCTAAAATTAGTTTCAAAATGCCTGAACACATTTTTTACTACATCAGCTTACCATAAATCGTCTATACCAAGTGAAAACAATTCTTATTCTTTTAAAATATTTTCTCATTGCTTTATGTCACTCAATAATTTCTTCATGGTTTATTATTAGGCAGTGTATCAGCAGCCACAGATTTTTTTTAACAGACTTACACTTTTTAGTATTGCATATTGAGGGTGATGTGATTCAGTAAACTTGATACACTTGAAACATATGTGATTATTGGCTTACAAAAGTTGAAAACTAAATAATATATTTCAAATTTTGTATGATGTAATTGTTTCAGCAAATGTAATTGATTTCATATCTATTGGTATGTTTGTAACTATATCTTCTAATCAGTCAGAAAATTTTATTTCATAACACTATTGATAGACTGCTATTGTTTATTTCATATATCTTATCTAATTCATTCCTGTGATATCAAAATCATGAAATGCCGATTGTTACTTTCTATTTTTCCCAACAACAATGATTCTTTTAAGTCTAAAGTTGTATTCAAAATCGTGCATTTTTTCGTTTGCCTCCTGACAAAAAAGAAATTCAATTTTTTATCTACTCTATCAATATTTTCTAGTCTATTGTTCCTTTCTAAAACAAACATATGAGCTGCATGCATGTTTTTCATCTTCATATAATGATTTCTTAAAGTGGTATTTCTGTCATTGTTGTTGTCATTATGGTCTTCAGTCCACAGACAGGTTTGTTGCAGCTCTCGATGCCATACAGTAAAGCTGCATGTCAGGGGAAAAATTATGGCTGTAGTTTCCACTTGTTTCAGCCATTTTCAGTACCTGTACAGCAAGGCCATTTTCTCAGGTTACCTTCCATTAGGAAAGTGGAAGCACCAAGCGACTGCATGTAACTTATAAATTATATAGTGCAGCAATCAGTCATCCATTTTAGATTTTATTATGCCAGTCCAGATTTCTGCTAGTAGCTAGCCATACGTAGTGCAAAAAACACAAGAAGTACATAGTCATATGCTATAGTAAAAACTTACAAATAATGGCATAACTTATATGGTTTGCATATTACATACAGCTATTTTTTTATTCTCAGTGCATGTAATTCTCTGTTGTTCAGGTGTCAGTCACAGTTCTTTGAATACTACTGTATACAGAAGGTGGGCTGTGTGAAGACCACATCGGTTGATTGTATGGTGCCCTCTATATGAGGATAACGTAGTACATAAAGTAAAGCAAAGACATCATAATAAGATTCTAAGTTTGAAAAATAGGGCAACAGCAAGTAACAATGATTGTGTATCAAATTTTAACTTCTTCCCAAGATTGTTGAATTTAACGAACATTGTTTTTGATCAGAGTGAAACGGAAATGCTTAGTAATGGTATGAAGTATAACGTATATAGGAAAGTGGATCATAAGGCTATAAAAGACATGGTGGTCCACCCTAAGTATGCAACTGACTCACTGAGAATACCAGAACTTCATCAGAATAAGATTTGTTTAGTGATTAATTTTACTATTACAAATGAGATTAATAAACCTGTCCCCAGTTCTATAAAAGAGAAGAGAGCCATTGAATATATCAATTTTAAGCTATCGGAAAACGATGGCATAGTAACTAATGCAGACAAAGGGGGAACAATCATGATCATCGCAAAAGACATCCATATTGCCAAAACTCTAAAATTCTTTGAAGATAATTGGATTAAGGAAAACGTTAAGGATGTAACGTCTGAACCTCAGATGAAATTGCTAGATCAGTTAAAAATTTGCAGTGAGATAATATCACGAAGGAAGGTACATAGGCTAAAGTTTATGAACCCCCGGCACCCACACTTAGTGCACAAATAAAGATATACACAGAATGATAATCGATATGCCCAGTGGTGGATGGTAGGTGTAGTCCTTTCTATTAGATAGCTGGCAAATGCCTGCGGTTTCCAAAACTCAATATAAATTCTATAAACAATTCTCCGTTAAAAACAGGTTCGTACTTATAAAAAAATATTAAATACGCCAATCACTGATGAAATGAAATCTATTTCTTTGGATGTCGCCATCTCATACACAAATATACCCATTGATAAAACTGTGCAAGTCATTCAGAATAATTTAATGGAACAAAACAAGCTTTCTATGAGGGAATTAGATGAATTCAATGGGCTCCTTACCATAATTCTGAAATTTAACTACGTTAAATTTTATGGGGGCATTTGTTCCCGAAAAGATGGTCCCAGTATGTGGAGCTCAATATCTGAATTGCTTGCTGCTAACTTCATTAATTAACTAGAAAACAGATTCTTTTCTGAAAATCCTTCCTTGGCTGACAACATTGTATACTACTTTAGGTATGAAGATGACACACTGCTGCTAATGCAAGGTAACAATGATGTCATCAACTCTATAGTAGCCAAATATAATAACTTGCATCAAACAATTAAATTTACTTGTGAGACTGAAACAAATGAATCTATTACTTTTCTAGATCTATCTATTCGGAATGAAAACGGCAGGCATACATTTTGCAGTTTCGCAAAGAGACTTGTACTGATGGCATTGTGGATTTAAATTCAAACCACTGAGTACAACATAACAAGGCGTTTTTCAATTTTCCTATCAATCAGTTGTTCAAAATTCTGTTGTCAAAAGATGAACTAGATGATGAAATGGCAGCAATAAGGCACACTGCAGAAGTGAATAATTATCCACATGACTTTGTAGGTACTATATGTAAGAAAATAGCTAATAAATACAAAAATAGGATGACACTTTACAATAGTATGGTTTCTAAAGAAAATACTAAGTTCGTTAGTTTACCTCACTATGGAAAAATGAGTACTAGGATTGCAACTATCCTTACAAAGTTCAAAAATGGCTCTGAGCACAATGGGACTTAACATCTGAGGTCATCACTCCCCCCTTAGAAAGTACATTGTGATAGTGTCTTTTGGTACCAGAAATAACTAAGGATGTATTCTGCAACACTCTATAGATGCAAAAAAACATATGTCACGCTTCTGGAGTTTATAAAATTGTTGCCCAAACTGTAAGGCCTGTTATGTTTGCCAAACAGGAAGGAGGTTGGAAATTAGGTTTGGGGAACACCTCGCGTTGAGAAGAAAAGTCACCTTGGAGAAATTGAGTATGGCTGCCCATTTACTTACAACGAAGCATAAGATGCCGACTTTGATATCTAATGTGAGGTTGCTGCATAAATGTGGGAAAGGTACGTTCCTCAACCTCCTAGAAGAGCTGGAGATCTTCTGCCATCACAAGAATGCCGACAGCAACCTAATTAATGATCAAATCGTTATGAAAAATACACTCTTCTGGGAATTGTTTGAAAGCTTGGTGCTAGGAATCAATGTAGGGTTTCACACGGGGGAACAAAGTATCTCCTGCCATCTTGCCAAAATGTGGCAAGCCTAATATTGTACGAGTATGATGGTTATAATTTTGAACCTACAGAACGTTCTCCATGATATGTTAGCTCAGATGCATGTACATTGTTATTAACACCAATTCATTCTATTGGTTTTATTGTATTTATAAGAAAAATCGGTTTGAAGTCACAAAGAGTCTAGTACCCTCTACATCTGTAACAGAATAGTCCAGTTACACCAACCATCCATCTGGCTGACATTTGGCACCATCTATAAACTATTTAGTAAATGGAAGGAACAATATACCTGTTAAGAGAGAAAAATAATACCAAGATAAAAACATTTAAATCAGATCAACTCTAATAGTTGTATATAGCATTAGCCTTCTTGCGTCTTATAAATAAATAATAATTATAAATTATAAATAAATAATTATAGATAAATAATTATAAATTATAAATAAATAATTATAAATTATAAATAAATAATTACAAATAAATAATAATTTAAAGAAAGATGTTACCAATCTGATGTTTGTTACATGTTTAAAGAATAAAACAACTGACTCACAAGGAGCGAACCTGGAAATTTTCTTATACATGTTTTCCATATTCACTGGAAAATATGTTCCAATGTAAATCTGAATTGTTTTACTTTCCATAAATATTATAAATGTAGTTGATGCCAGACAACCAACCGATGTGTTCTCCTCGCAGACTACCTTCAGTATACAGTAGTGTTCAATGAACTGTGACTGACGCCTGAACAACAGAGAGTTAAGTGCACTGAGAATAAAAAATAGCGGTATGTAATATGCAAACCATATAAGTTATGTCCATTATGATTATCTGGGCTGTTATGCTGATGTCGGTTGATGAATTTTGGCTCAATTCAGGTGTCTCAGTAGCGAGCCAGTGGGTGTGTTGGACCTTCCATCGAGCTACAGACCCCTCGAAGATGTCTCCCGCAGACGGGGATGAAACGTTGAGAATTGAGCCAAAATTCATCAACCGACCATGGCATAACAGCCCGGATCTGCATAATGGACACGACATTTCCGGCCATGAAAGTCTACATATAAGTTATGCCATTAGTTGTAACTTTTTAGTATAGCACCTCACTATGTTATTCTGGTATTTTTAACATTGAGAATGGCTAGCTACTATATAAAATATGGATTTACATAATAAAACCTAAAAAGGACAACTGATTGCTGCATTCTATAACTTAAAAGGCCATTTTAGCTAATGTTACAAGGACAGATCAGTCAATGACCCAGACTTTCGCCTGCAGAACTACTGAAGATGCTGCTGCCCCTCTTCAGGAACCACTTGTTTGTCTGGCCTCTCAACAGATACCCCTCCATTGTGGTTGCACCTACAGTACAGCTATCTATATCGCTGAGGCCCGCAAGCCTCCCCACAAATGGCAAGGTCCAAGATTCATGGGGGAGTTGTCACTAAGAAAATGAAATTTTTTGATTAAAAGGTTTTGTGCTGACATAATTATTCAATTGTGTTACAATACTTATGCTCTCAGCTTTTGTAAGACGATTATTTGATTGATTTTTAAGTATTGTTTGGTAACTTCACCAGAACGACTCTTTGGATTTTTTATACCTATAAATCTTCTACCTTTTGACATCAGTATATGCTTTAGTTGCTTTAACCCCCCAGTGGGCACCCCTTCGGCAGTTAGCCGCAAGATTTAGTTTTCTGTTAGTATCAGAGATTGTGTAACAGGTGCATCCACTTTCAGATACACATTTGCTATTCTCAAGAGGTATCACTACTTACAACGTTTGTGCAATTCATACTTTCAGCAGTTTTGTCGCTATTGTTGTTTGAAATGTAACTGTTAGCTGCTATGATCCACGTGTTGTATATGTTTACTGTACTTACGTTTTTCTTTCCCCTCAAGGCAATATTTCTTTCCTGTTAGTATATAATGACTATTCGAATAGAATCAAAGTTTCCATATGCAATTTTCATTACTTTTTACAATCTTGGATATTGATTTACTTCAATATATTACTTTTATAAAAACATGTGTTTCATTAGGTATCATAAAAGCGTGGAAATGGAGAAAAAGAAGGCATTTGACAGGCACCATCTAATTGTACATCCTGAAGACTATCAGGGAGTATTGCGAGGATGTCAGAAGAAGAATTACAAGAATTGTCAGATTCATGATGAATCTGAGTCGGAAGAAGAAGTTATTGACGAAGAAAAAGAACAGCAGTGGCTCCGAACAATCAACAGAGGAAAATGATGACCACCTGGTTGAAGAGAGGACACAACAAACAGATGTTTACCGATTCTACGTAGGAAAAGATAACGAAACTATCTGCATAAGTGAACTGCTTCTTTCTTCTTCTAAAATCAATGCCAAGAGTATGCCAAAAGTTTTGCCAGGTCCAAAGACAACTGATGAAATTATGGAAAAGGAATTGGTGCATTTTACCCATTTATTACTGGTGGGAAGATTGACAACATTGTAGAAAATACAAACCGATACATCCAGAACACTAAAAGAGCTAATGTTCAATATTCAAGAGAACGAGACTGCAGAGACACCACAAAACCAGAGATAAAGGCTCTTTTAGGTGCATTATATATAAAGAAAGGAGGACATACGAATTGCTGTGAACTGTGGGATGCAGATGGTACAGGAATGATTATTTTATGAACTTTCTTTAGCTACAAGCGCTTTCGCTTTCTGCTCTAACTCTTAGGTTCGACGACCTGGATACCTAGAACGAAAGAAAACAAAGTGACAAACTAGCACCTATTGCGGACTTTCATCAAGAGTTTGTCAACAACTCCCTTCCTCATTACAATGTCAGCGAGGTTTTCACTATTGACGAGATGTTGCATCCTTTCACAGCATGCTGCAGATTTTTACAGTATGTGCCTAATAAGCCTGCATAATATGGGATCAAGATATCAAGATTTATGCCTTGTGTGATGCCAAAATATTTTAAACCCTGAACTTCGAAATTTGCTGTGGCAACCAGATGCCAGGACCCTACCTGAAGTCTAACAAGCCTAATGAAATTGTGCAAAGTTTAGAGGAATCAAACAGAATTCTTAGAACTGACAATTATTACAGTACCTACCCTCTGGCTGAAAATCTAAACAATGGTTCGATTTTCTTTGGAACCATGAAAAAAAGATAAGAAGGAAACACCTCAAGAATTCCAAGCAATAAATCCCTAGAAGTCCAGGCATGTGTCTTTGGTTTTCAAAACAATTATTGTATCTTCTCGATTGTTCCTAAAAAGAACAGAGCTGTCATTTTTTTATCGACAATCCACAGGACACATGAAAAAGATCAGGAACCAAGAAATCGAGAGAGAGTTTGAACTACAATGTTACCAAAGGAGAACTAGACACTGTAGATCACATGTCCTCATCCTACAGTGCTTCCCGAATAACGTGGCGATGGCCACGTGCACGTTTCTACAGACATCTAGATATTGCTATAAATGTAAAAACTATTTTCAAATTCAACAATCCTGATAATAAAGAATGAAGACGAATTTTTTTGGAACATCTTGCTCTGGACCTTATGGAAGAACATTTTAATCAAGGAGCATCACTTGAGACACGTCCCAAGGATATTCACGGCTTCTTGAACAACTATAGGCACAAAGAAGTGAAGACAAAAGAGCCATCAAAACCTGGAATTTGTTACATATGTGGCAGGCATAAAAACAACAGAACCCAAACAGTATGTATGAAATGCAAGAAAAATGTACGGAAGAAACATAGTGTCATAGATACAAAATGTGTGAAATGTGAAAGTGAGATACAGATGGAAGTTGACTAACTTATTCACAATCATAAACAGGAGTGGGAGTTTATGAATGCTCCATTTCATAATGTGTTCCCTTGTGACTTTCTTTTCACATCAATCAGTGCAATTAAGTGATATAATTAAAAGTACAACGACAATAATAGAAAATTACAAAGGCATCAAATAAATAAAAGATTCTTTTCTTAGTGCTATGTAATTTTAGGTTATGTTTCCCAAAATAATGTAACTGGCGATTATGTATAGATTTTTTTTCCTTAGGTTAAAAGTGTAATACTAATTGCATTGTAAAAGGTGTAAAGCACCCACCCATGGTAGTATGAAAGCCACACCCACCGAAGGGTTAAAGATGTTGTGTGCTTCTTTATCAAATTGTTTAATTAAATCACCTACAGTTGGATCAATTATTGATTGCAAAAGCTCGAATTCATGTTTGATGCTTTCTAATACTCTAGGGCTTTGCTCATTACTGGAGTAACGTTTAGGCTACACCTTGTTTACATAACTTTTCGCCTATTAGATTTAAAATATTACAGAATACAGAGACAGGACTTCGTCCATAATGGACAATAGCTTTAACATGAATACACAAAAAGATCACAAATGACTTCATAAAAATTTTGTATTGTTGCAGTACCGTAGTGTAGTTCACTGAGACCAACATATTTAACCAAATCTTTAGGAATATTTTCTCCAAATGAATCAAATACATTTTTTTCATATTTGGTTATATAATAATATATCCAATGTGGGCCAACATTATCAGAAATAAGAAAATTTATTACTCTACATTTGACATTGTTTGGTTTGTTGGATAATTTGTCAATCGTATAATTACCACAAAAGTTTTTATTTTCCTGATTTTTAGCGAGTTTTTCTATATCAAAATTACTTAATTCATTAGGTTACATACTAAATATTTCTAGAGCTTTTTTCCACTTCTTAATTATGCAGTTTTTGACCTTCCAATTCTTTATTACATTTCCTTTTATTTATAACTGCATTTACAACATCTATTCCACCAGCTAGTGAATGAATTGTAGCTAAACACAGTAATCCTGCTAAATGATTGTAAGAAATCCTCTGTGTTTTATTACTCCTGACCCCTGCTCGTACCTTCTCATAAATCCAATAATTTTTTTCACAACTTGTGTGCCTAATGTTATGATTAATTTGCCACCATATTTCTTATCTCTATTTCTATTTATAACATCAATTAAAAATTATCAACAATATGTACCTGTTCATTACTGACTTTATTATTTTAATTGCTTTTGGTTTAGTTTTGCCAGTAGGCAGCAATTTGTTATCAATGCAGAAGAAAATCACTTATACAGATAACAATTTATGAGGATGAATATTTTTAATAGGTACTGAAATGATTCTATTGAAATTTTTATAGTCCTCACACATTTTCATCAAGATCCAGGTTGAAGCCTACTTCTGCAGGCGTAAATTGAGTACCCATACCTAATTTTTGTGTATCTCATATTATGCCAGTTACTGCAGCAGAAGGAAGTCTATCATTGAATTCTGCATCCTTACTACATAATCTTTCTTTTTCTGCCTTCTGAAGTTCTTTATCTGCCCCATGTATTCCTCTAAGTCTTGATTATTTGTGTATGCAATTTTATGTTGGTTACATCCTTCATTTAGTGGATTTTTACCTTGAAATCTTTCAACAGGGTGTTCAACTGGTGCCTTACCCAGGCCAAAAAATTTACATGTAGAAAGTGTTAAGTAGATGTTATGCTTTCAAACTGAATTAATCAGCGAGTTTACTAATCCTTTTCCATACTTTTAATTTTGCCAAAATCTATGTGGCAAGTTATTAAAAATCTGATCAAGTATGGTATATCTATTGGACTATTGATAATGAAATCATTGAATTTCATTACAGTAATTGTATTTCCAGCTATTTCTTCACCATCAGTAGCTGCTCAGCTACCTGTAATCCCACACATTCATTGAAACATATTCGACAAGTTATTCAGCAGATTTTTTATTGAATCTTTGGCTGGGTTTGAATCAGAATAAGCTAAAGAATCTGAATTTGATAGTATCTGTCTTAACTTTGGGATGTAGACAATAACGATTTCTTTTATCAAAATTATATATTTATTACCTCTTCTTGATTTCACTTTAATTTGATTCTTATCAGAATATAATCATGCTGAATGGTACTATACATCCATATAATTTATAGCCCAGTAGTGTCTTTATTTGAAAGATTCAGCAGACCATTTGTACCTTTATTTTTTTCACAAATTGTTAATTCACCTCCATTGAATTCAACAGACAAAGAACGAGTCAAATTTACCAGTGGGTTTGAACACAAAAACACAAAAACTCCACTACGTTTAATATACTTTCATATTGTTTCACTTAAATTTATTTAACATCACTATGAGGGACAACACCTCCACTCTCTTCATTCTGTAATTTTTTTCTACATATGTATATTCAAATTTATTCAGTGCAGACTGCATCTCTGAATCACTCAATATGAAATCAAAGAGTGGGCTTACATGTTGTTTAATTTGTGGCACATTTCAAAATTCTTCTGGAAGAAGCGTGGTACAATGGAGTGCATATTGAATCATGTGTTTTCCAAATGCTTCATTTTTATCAATTGTTTTCAATACATTTGCACCTAAACCTTCACATCATTCTTTTACTCTTTCTATTGCAGCTATAACAGATTGATCTTTTGTAATTTTCGTATTACGTTCTTGGTTGCTTTTTCCTGATAATGAAACCTTCCTTCTATTCTATGACTTTTTCTGTTTCTTTTAGCTTTTTTTAACAACCTGTGGCTCATTTATTGCAAACATTTACTGAAGATAAAGAAACATTAATTTTGCAACTTCACTATAGTATAGTACTAGACGACCATCTCCTCTACAGGTTCATATTGTTAGGATATCTTGTTTTCTAATTCTTTATTTTTCCCCATTGCGCTTACTAGTCACATCTGTCATACAAAATCCGATCTGATTTTTATTCCAACAATTACCGTACTTTGTTTAAGGCCATCAAACTTTAAATCACCACCAACAAACTCATTTTAAATTTGAGCCAAATATGTATCATCCTCTGTAAATGTAATTAAAACATTTACATCATCTCTCACTAGTTCCTATAGTATCTTTGATTATGTATGGGCTCAACAAAGCCAACTTATCCTTCATGTTTGCTTCTGAAAAGTATTCTCTAACTTCATCCTGATTTTCAAAAAAGAGGTCACCAAATACTAGAAATGAATCACCCTGACATTCATCCACAGGTATAATTCCATCATTATTTCCAGTAAATGTATTAGTCTTCTCTTTTCAGTTGTCTTTCACTTTCCACATATTTTTATAAATTCTTGATATTTGGTTGATCTAAATTTTTGGAGCAAATATACCAAGGATTCAATTTACTCCAATGCAAACATTATGGAGCTAAAATACAACTGACAATCATTGATGTTGTCTTTCAACAACTTGGTCCTATTAGTGGACTTTGAATATAATCAGGCCAGACCTTCCAATATTCTTATTTTTATTTCTTCTCTTTATTTTTCGTTCCCAAACAGTTTCCACATAATAAATAATTTTTATTCTCAAAAAGAGATTGGCTGCTTCTCAATGACACAGCTTTAGCAATTATTTTCAGCCATAATGGCAATGTTCATAAACTGTGACTGTGTGGGATAATTATTTATTTCAAGTTTTTGCTACCAGTCACTTTTTACTTTGTGCTTAATCTAACGTAATGCAACGCATTTGAGCATGTTCTGTTCATCTGCAGGCGTTTATACATACATATAGAGAAATGTTGCTTAAATACAGTCATGAACTAGACTTATCTAGAACTCTTTTTGCATTGTTTATTACTTTAGCTGCTGGTGTGACATTTGGAGGGAAGGAAGAGGGCAGTGTATGGCTACAAATCGAAATCAGTGATGTCTTATGCTGGTTTTCTTCCTTGTGGTTGACTATGTATATCACAGCCTGTATATGATGCAGATAGATTTGCATCAGTTATATGTTTTACGAAAATAGTTTGAAAGGCTTTTATTTAAAAGTTGATCAGTTAGAATTTCATCATCTTGCTGCTTCACTTGCATCGCTGGTGTAATGGCAGAGCTGTTGATTGACATTAGACTATTGCACATTATATTATGTCACTGACTGCCAACGTAATTCACTGCACAAATTGCTTCGATGTTATACACACAACATAAGATGGAGGACTGTATCATGTGAGTCTGTATCGATTATTGAGGTTTTGTATCGATATTCTTGGTACTGACAGATTTGTAGTCAATTGTTTACTTTGACATATCTTGAATCTACTTAGTTAGAACTGGCTTAAGACTGTTGAAAAATTTTAATGTTTTGAATTCGGTTAGTTGTTTAAGAATGTTATCTCCATGCCTTGTGTTATGTATGAAAATCTCCGTTTCTTCCACGATATCCATTCTTTTACTTTTTCCTCTTTTGTGTAAGATTTTGAGGTTGCCTTCGATTTCTGAAGGGTGGCCTGTGTCTTTAATGTGAGTTGCTATAGCTGCTTTGTTACATTTACCAGGCCTGTAGCAGTCAAAAGTTTCTTTCAGTTGGGTTCTGAAATTTCTGCCTGTTTGGCCGATATAATATTTATTACATTGGCTGCAGATACATTTGTAAATGCCTGATGCATGAAGACTTGTATCTGGTGGTTTCATTTTCTGAATAAGCTTCCTACACAGTTTGTTGTTGGTGCTGAGGCTGATATTTACTTCTGGGCTTTTGAAAAGTCTTGCTAATTTGTCAGATACCATTGCAAGATATGGCATTGTTACATATTTGAATGCTGAGGCACTGTCAGTTGTTAGTGTAGTTTGATGTTGTTTGTTCAGTTTATTTTTTATCTATTGTGACATGGTATTAATTAGAGAAGGGTAATATCCATTGTTTACTGCAGTATATGTTATGGTTTCTATTCCTTGTCGCAGTTCTGTATGTTAAAGTGGAAATTTGTGTGCTCTGCATGGCATTGAGCTATAACCAGCTTTCTTGTGGGAGGGGGGATGTTTTGAGGAGTTTGGTATAGTGTTGTCAGACCCAGAAGCTTTTCTGTATACATTGAACACTAGCTTTTGGTTCTGTTTTGATATTTTTATGTCAAGAAAAGGTATGGTGTTTTCTTCCTGTTCAAGGGCGAATTGAATATTTTTATGTAGGCTATTGAATTTTTTAAAAATGTTTGTCACTTCATCATCTGTGCCATGAGATAAATGAGGGTGTCATCTACATATCTCTTATAGAATTTAACATTGCTTGTGATGTTATCATTCAGTGCTAGAATTTTATTTTCTTTACGGTTGGTAAGTATTTCAGCTGATAGGCCACTGAGAGGGTTCCCCATTGCTAGTCCTGGGTCCTGCTCGTAAATTTTATTGTTAAAAGAGAGGTGATTATGTGAGAGCACCAGATTAAGTACATCTACCAGTTCTATGATTTCTGGTTTGCTCGTTGTCTTGTTTCTCAATAGGTTCATTCTTATTATCTCAACTGTTTCATCTACAGGTATACTGCAGTAAAACTTAACAATATCTAGGGATAGAAACATGGCTTGAGGTGGTACTGTCAAATCTTTCAAACTGTTAATAAGTTCACGGCTGTTCTTTATGGAATATGTTTCTTCAAATGTATATTTTTCCACAAGTATGACATTTAGGTCTCTCATTAATTTGTAGGCTGGGTTATTAATTGAGTTCGCAATAGCCCTGATAGGTTTGTTGGTTTTACAGACTTTTGGTTGTGCTCTGAGTTTGGGGGCTGTTGGGTTCATCACAATATGGTCTCATACTTCATTCTTAGTGGAAAGGAAGTTAGTGTTGTTGAGGCATTTTCTTATTTCAGCTTGAAACTATGATGTGTTGTCAACTTGGACTTCCAGGATGTGGTTGTTTGCATAGAATTCGAGTGCTTTGTGTATATAATCATCCATAAACGTAATAACTGTTGTGGAACCTTTATCAGATTTTACAACCAGAGCATTATGGTTTTGTAGTTTCTTATTGATTGACTTTAAGACATTTCTTTCAAAGTTGTTTGTTTTTGTTGCTTTTGTCGTTATGTGTTTCTGTACAATTTTAGTAGCCTTGTGGCCTAGTACTGTTTCTTCAGTGTCATTAAGTTTTGCAATATCACTGGCTATCTTTAGTGAGTATATGCTGTCTTTTATGTTTTTGTGGTTCATGCTTGAATTTATATTATGCTTCAAACCCTTATTTAGCAGTGTCATTTCGGTCTCTCTGAATTCAATGTTAGTTGAATTTAAAACTCTTGGGAAAAATGTGTTGGGGTTACTATTTTATTTACATATTTATCGATAGGTGGCTTGTTTCTCATTCTCAAATTGTCAAGCTTCTTCTGATAAAGTGCTGTTTATTTTATTATATGTGTTTTTTTATTATGTTTCCAAGGATATCATGGAATAATGGCATTTGTGCTGGATGTGCTAATAACATTAATTCCAGATAGGTGCTGTAAGCTAATCGCTTGAGGTCTTCTTTCTTTTAAGGGGTTCCGGAAAGGCTCAAAATCATGAAAAGTTCAATTTTTACTTTTTTGCGTTTTCTGAATCTGCAGACTATTACCTTTTAATAGATATATAATTTATTCAATTCCGAAGACTACAACTATTTTTAAACTTTTTTTGAAATGTGTTCTACATGGGCGTGACCCACTGTGGCGCTGTTAAACTGCTGTCAAATGGTGTTATTATTAACGTCCGTGTTCATCAGGTACATTTTAGTGATGTGAGATAAAGTATGTGTGGTGGCTAACCTGTGATGGTTCAATATATATCGCTGGTGTGATTGTCGATTGTTTCATGTTTATTTACTCTGTCGTTATCTCGAAAATATTCGTAATTAATTCTGTTTCTTGAGTCTCTGTTTTGCTGAAATATAATAATGAGTAAAAGTAAAGTTATTAGAAATCCTCTGAAGGCTTTTAAGAAAAGGAGAAATGTTGGAAAGCCAAAGGTATGTGTTATTACTGTAAACAATATAGATGATGAAAATCCCCAACATAGCTTGTGTCCCAAAGAAGAAGACAGTTGGTGTAAATATAACAAAGGATTGCTAACTGGTGAAGTGTACACTCATAAGCATAGTCTGCCTCATGCAATAATGGAGGTGATAAAACCTATTTTCAGAGACTTAGCAGCACCTGAAGTGTTGAAAAAGTGTATTCACGGAAAAACTCAAAACCCCAATGAAAGTGTAAATAGTGTTATATGGTCGAGAATCCCCAAGACTGTATTTGTTGGAATAGAAACACTTCACTTTGGTGTGTATGATGCTGTTGCGACTTTCAATGATGGCAACATTGTAAGGTGCAAGGTATTTAGAAATATGGGAATGAAGATAGGTTCTAACATGGTACGAGCGATGCTTGCTTTAGGCAAGGAACGCCTTCGGGCTGCAGACAGGGCTGTAAAGAGTCTAGAAATACAAGCAAAAGTAAATAGGAGGAGGAACAAGAGGAAGCTGGAGGAGGAGTTTGCAGAGGATGAAGATAATCCATCCTATGGACCTGGAATGCACTAAAAAGTTAATCCAATCTTTGTCGCTCGATTCCCAAAACTTTTATTTTCTCATACTAATTACATGTTTTCTAAGGATCTTCCAAACATATTTGTTTCAAACTTTCAGTAAATGTTACACAGTACCTTCTGCATAATTTAACACAGCCTTTTTCCAAAAAACTGTATATTTTTGAATATATAAATAAAAAATTGCAAAAAAATGTTGTGAATTTTCATTACAATTGAAAAAAAATCATCTTTAATAACTGAACTAAAATTTTGTAAAATCCCTGTGTTAATTTGTAGCCCATATTCCAATAAATAATCTGTAAAAAGTTCAACTTCCTACCTCAAATACTTTGTGAGGAAAGATGTAATTTATAAGCATTATTTTAACATTGCAAGTATAGGGCGTTCCGGAGCCCCTTAATATAAATATTGTACTTCACATCACAGCCAGAACTTCTCACCTGTAGCTTTAGCAATTTGTGCTGAGATAGATTTACAGTTAGTCATAATGCTCACATATTTAGGTATTATGTTTATGTATGGACATAATTTGTTGAATTTTATATCAAAACATGTTTTAAGTAACTCAATCTAATTTTTCTGTATGTTCGAAATACTTTCGCAACTTGGCTGGTTGTATCATAATTATTTTCAGCTATAATGGCTATGTTTATGAAACGTCACTGTGTGGGATAATTATTTATTACAAGTTTCTGCTACCAGTCACTTTTTATTTAATGCTTAATCTAACATAATGCAACACATTTCCAAAATGTTCTGTTCTTCTTCAGACATTTATACATACATACATACATATAGAGAAATATTACTTAAAAATAAACAGTCTTAAACTAGGTTAATCTGGATCTCTTTGTGCATTGTTTTTTACTGTAGCTGCTGGTGTGGTATTTGGGGGGAAGGGGGGGGGGGGACAGTGTACAGCTAGAAATCGAAATCAGTGATGTCTTCTGATGGTTTTCTTCCATGTTGTATTGTTTGGTTGTTTAAAACATTTATGACTGGTATTATTACATTACAAAATAACAAACAGTATTGTTATGAAGATATAATTGAAGATCCTATTTGTCAGTATTGTCTAGAAAGCTTAGAAAATTTTATCCATACCCAAAATCCGGTTATACAGGTTACAGCAGGTGAAATTTTGAATAGTTATCATTGGCTACCATTTTAAATTATATATGTAAATAAAAAGGATAGTGTTGGATGTGTCTTGTTTGTTGTTGTTGTGGTCTTCAGTTCTGAGACTGGTTTGATGCAGCTCTCCATGCCACTCTATCCTGTGCAAGTTTTTCATCTCCCAGTACCTACTGCAGCCTACATCCTTCCGAATCTGTTAGTGTACTCATCTCTTTGTCTTCCTCTACGATGTTTACCTTCAACGCTGCCCTCAAGTACTAAATTGGTGATCCCTTGATGCCTCAGAACATGTCCTACCAACCGATCCCTTCTTTTAGGTAAGTTGTGCCACAAACTCCTCTTCTCCCCAATTCTATTCTATACCTCCTCATTGGTTATGTGATCTACCCATGTAATCTTCAACATTCTTCTGTAGCACCACATTTCGAAGGCTACTATTCTCTTCTTGTCTAAACTATTTAACGTCCACGTTTCACTTCCATACATGGCTACACTCCATACAAATACTTTCAGACACGACTTCCTGACACTTAAATCAATACTCGATGTTATCAAATTTCTCTTCTTCTGAAACACTTTCCTTGCCATTGCATGTCTACATTTTATATCCTCTCTACTTCGATCATCATCAGTTATTTTGCTCCCCAAATAGCAAAACTCCTTTACTACTTTAAGAGTCTCATTTCCTAATCTAATTCCTCAGCATCACCCAACTTAATTCGACTAAATTCCATTATCCTCGTTTTGCTTTTCCTGATGTTCATCTTACACCCTCCTTTCAAGACACTGTCAACTGCTCTTCCAAGTCCTTGGCTGTCTCTGACAGAATTACAATGTCATCGGCGAACCTCAAAGTTTTTATTTCTTCTCCATGGATTTTAATACATACTCCGAACTTTTCTTTTATTTCCTTTACTGCTTGCTCAATATACAGACTGAATAACATCAGGGAGAGGCTACAACCCTGTCTCACTCCCTTCGCAACCACTGCTTCCCTTTCATGTCACTTGACTTAAGGATGTATCTTAGGTTTACTAATTAAATTATTGAAGTCAATGAAGAAACTGTTGCTAATGATGATAAAAAAATATTCCATTTGAATTACTCAACATAAATTATAATTTTGATAATGGAGATTTTGTATAGCATAGAGACAATTTCTATCAAGCAACTAATATGATTGCTTCAGTCAAACTTAATGCTGAATTGGGTGCAGCAGTAATCGATAAACCACATTATGGCATATTTGCTTATATAATCCTATTTTTGATGCTATTCAGGGTTTAGAAATTTCTATAACTAATAAATACCATAATTTAATTGACCTTAGTGGTTCTTTGTGACAGTTGTTTTAAAAATGGTTAGTAAATTTTATCCAAATTAAATGAATAATATCAACAGCTATTAGTTTTACTCATTCCGTGCAAACGAGGAAAGTAAATATATCCTTCATGATCCTAAAAGAGGATGCTATAATTATCATGAGTATAGGAGATGGTGACTTCATCCTAATCATATTCAGTTGTACATGAGATTGAAGACTGACACAGTTTATGGATGTAATGATGCAATGGAAAATTGAATAAAATTTATATCGGTAGTTATGTGGTGAAGATAATTCATTTTGCAACCATAAGGGAAGGAAATTATGTTGTATCCAGAATATAACACCCATTTCTTCCTCATCAGTTTTGTTACATTTGACTTCATTTCTTGCTGAAAAATGAGCAGGGTATAAACTAAATAATGGGACAATAAATATCAAGAAAAACTACGTGCTCTATATATTGGATATGTTTATGAGTTTTTTAAAGCTTATAAGTAATTTACCTCAGTAGGTGATACTACTGTGATTTTCAGTGGGAGTTCCAGTGCAAGAGAGGCTATTCTTGGGTGGTGTTGCAACTTACATGGAAGATAAATTTACTAAAGAAAGTAAAATTGTTGTTGAATCTATGGGAATTCATGTACCTATTGTTGAATATGAACCAAGCTACAAGCTTGAGCTATGAATAAATAAAATTAAAGACCCTAAAGTACTTCTATCATTCTATGCACTACAAGATGTAAAACTAGCTGGATTAAGTGGGAAGAAGGATGTTGAGGTTGGTAGTACAAGTTACTAAAACACAGTGGAATTTGATGCACCTTATTTTGTTTTTGTTGTACTTAAAACTAATCGTAGAAATAAACAGCTGCTTTAATCGTCACTGCATGATCATGACCAACTACACTATATCTATACAGAACTTCTATCTAAAAAGTGGGATAAAATGAAGTTATTCCAGAGATGATGTGGTATATTAATACCCTAAATAATTTTCCCAATGCTAATGAACCATTTCTTGATTTCAAACTTCTCATAGAGTTGATGGGGATGGCAGATATAAATAAAAATTATTTCATTACAGATTTTCCGACTTGTAGCATTTATATAACAGCTAAGTATAATATTGTTACATGTCAGAAAGTGATGGTGAAACTGTACACAGTTAGTGATAAAATTCCTGCAGACACTCTAGCATATGTTACCAGGTATGGAAAGAAGAATCTGACATATGATACGCAACACACAATTCAGCTAAGGATTTTTAATTGAAAACTACTTTATCTGCTTTTTATAAGTTGTATGGATTTACTCTGCTGGTCAAAAGTGGTGCTGCATTATATAGATCCCACCTGCAGCAAAGCACTAACTCAGCTTGCCTGTTTAGGAATTATACTGGACTGACATAACGCTGTGGCGCTGTGCTGTCTCTAGATACCAAAACCGCAACATCCTGTTCACTCCGTCACGCCTGTCAGTGCCATTCGAACAAAGTGACTAAGCTGCTGATAATTTCATTCACAGATGGCACTGAAGCAGTTCCCACCCTCAACAGTACAGGAAATATTCAGTTTTTCGCGTACAATGTAGTTTTCTAGTGTTAATTTGAATGTTCACATTCACATTTACATGTAGTTTACAATTCGTCTCATCTAGAAAACGCAATAATTCAATGAAAATAACCTCTTACAACAAAAAATAAACCAAAGAAACTAGGACATTTTTTAATGTGGTTTGTTTTGCATTTAATTACCATGTAAGCATACAGCTACATTTGTAACCAGTATGCCTCAGACTGGGAGCAGTCTACCTGCCGAAGCTACTGTGTTTCATCGATCATCACTACTATCCGAGTTGTGCTCCTTGAATTAAAGACAACAGATGAAAGTAGGGCAGCTACCATAAGATGCTAGATCATCATCATGACCTGACAATGGAACTGGACTTCGAGATGGACTTCAAAGAAACCCCCAGAGGGGTAAGAGATGGGAAATAGATGAGAGAAAGAGACAACTTCAAAAATCTCTTTGAGGTTTCCCTCGTTGGCTCAAAGGTTTTGCCAAAATCTATTAATAAATATTTTTCTATGTAAGTGGAACTGTTACTGATGAAGCTCTGAAATGCAAGCAATACTAGCTGCTTTAAAAATATTACTGACAGTGAATATTTTAATACTAGATATGGAAACCAAATTTGTTTGGATCTCAGTAAAGAATTTAACATAATTTTGCGAGATGGATATTTGAAATTAATCAATAATTTTGTTTTCAGTTTTCTGCAGAAGGCAAGGATAAACTGAGAATCAAAAGAATGAGGAAATTTTAAGTTACTAATAAATAATTTCCTTACCTAGAATTTCCTTGATTTGAAGAGAAACATGTCTTATGTTTTGTTCACTATGAAAGCTCTGGGGGCATGATCATCCCCCTTCGAATTATTAAAAACAATAAAGGGTTTTCGAAAAATCCCTAAAATCACGAAAATAAATAAATGAGTAAATAGATAAATAAATGACTAAATTCCCCTCCATTTGCCTTCATTTCCCTCTATTTCCCTTTGTATTCTCTTTTTCCCTTCATTTCCTAAAAATGTCCTTAAGAATCGTCAAAAAATAGCTGATGGTAGAAGATACTTGTATGTTCTGGATTATTTTTTTCTAAAAATCAATAAAAATAATAAAACTCCAAAGGGAAATATGCGGTTTCTAAGATATTGGGAAAATAGCTATAATCTACAAATATATTCTGTTATTCATCACTCACAGAGTGTGCTCATTCATCTTTGTCCCAGTACAGTAAAGGTGAATTATTTACAATCTCAGAAAAAAGCATGAGAACCTTACATTATACCCTGCTACCGAAAAAAACTTTCATGCAAATTGTCTTAGCTGTGGTAATGCAAGGAGAAATAAATTTTTTGAGAATTACAAAGAAGTGAGTACAATAAGTTACAACTATAAATAACAATATACGTATTATGTTACAGATTGTAAAATGTAAAAGAGAATGGTGTGATGTGAGTTTTACATACGAACATTGCTGTTGCACAGCAACGAAACACACACACTACTTTCTGAATACTGTGGACTGTAGGTAAATATTGCATTACTTATAACCATCTATATGCTTTAATGTCTGATATAATTAATCTTGAGGCCAGTGTGGGAATATTATCGAGTGTAAAATATTGCACCAGTTAGCATCAACAAATACACTACTAAATTCTCTTGTCATTAATTCTGTGGCCAAGAAGACAAATGCAAGTAGCACAACACTGACACATTTCGTGAATCATTAATGAAGTCATACCTGAAGCAGACTCCATAAGGCAACTGATTGTCTGTCGCTGACAGTACTCTGAAGATTGGTAGTAAATATGAGCAAATGGAGGGAAATAATTTTCCACCTGACAACTTGAAGTCACACAGCTAACTTCGCACTGAGTACTACTGTTTCCTTAAAGTGTGTGAAAAACTTATTTAAATCTCTGGCAACTTCATCTAATTTGTGATTATACAATACATTACAAATATCTCAATTGTACGCTAAGTGTTATCTGTCCAAGAAATTACCTTACTCCTAGCAAATAAGTGAAATAGCACAAAACATTAAATGAAAGTGTAAGATGAATCTTATGTGCAAAAGATGAATAACTGTAGATTATAATTGTCAGCATGATCAGAAAACCTTATATAAACAAAAAGAGTAGTGCAGTGCTCTGTGAAAGATATAAAGTAAAATTAACAAGAGAAGCAACGGACTAAAGATCACTATTTCCTAATTGTGACAAATGTCCATGAAAATGTACAAGAAAATCTATGTAATGGAACTCAGAGCTAACATGTAATGTAAAACATAGGAAACGTCCCAATAAAAATATATACATGACAAACATTCACAGAACATTAGAAAAAGAAGGTATACAGATAAGAAATAACAGCTAGACAGACAAAAAAATTATCTAGGTTCATGGAAAGGAAAGGGGAAGGGTATTCAGAGTATTTCAAAGACAAAGTGTCAATCAGTTTGTGTGATACTTATTCCAGTGTCATGTACTACTGAAATGTGCTGATCAGCTTTCTAACTCCTATTTTGTACGTGTGTTACACATTCACTGAAACCTCATACTTTTCTCAATATATCTTTTATATCAGTTTACCAGGCAAAAACGTCATAGTCACATAGCAATAACTTTCATGTCAATTTACAAAGCAAAATCATAAAGTTAATTTGCATAAGTTTCATTATCACATCATAACCATGTATGTACATAGTGTAATCATGTTTAACGTGCTTATTCTCATATATATTTCTAAATTACTATCAACATCCCTCTTCAGCTATAGCATATGTACAGTGTTGTTTGACCTGCCTACTCACACATTTTACTACATACATTTCTTTTACTACATATTTTTTTTCTTATTTGTATCTGTCACATTTTCAACTTACTCTCTTCCTACAACCGCTTTCTTAATTATGTTATGTCATTACATTTACCTCAATTATAACGTGTAACAGATAATGCATATCCTAAGAGAGCTCTCATAAAACCACTGCAGTATACAGATATTCACAAAATTAGCACATAAGAAAGGCAAAGCAGCCAAATTCATTATCAAACACATATAAACTAGACAAATATTTCATCAGGAAAGCTATGCAGCAAAGTATCTTACCCATATGTAACAAAAAAATAATTACAGTAAATCAGGAAACAAAATAAAGAACTCATTCTTAGGCTAAGACAAAGCATACATAAAAGTTCCATCAGAAAACTAGCATAGTGACTAAAACCGAGTACGTCATTACAGAAATGCAAGGTACCAGTGTCATCCCAAAATCCCAATAACACATCAGTGTCAATAGTTTGTTGGTGCCCAATAATTGTGTAATCTATGAGTCCACAAGAGACAAAAGCTATGTTTGTCTGTAGTCATAGTATGCAACAAGATTACGTAAGTTCACAACACGAACCTAAATCATGGCAAGAAAATTAATTAACAAGTGCTAAAGTGGGAAAAGAAGAAAAACATTATGAATTTGTAGAAAACTGTTCATTAAAATACGCACTTTACCGCAAGATACAGCTGCGATATTTTCCCACTGAAGAGTCAAACAAACTGGTACACCTGCCTAACATCATGCAAGGCCCCCATGAGCATGAGGAAGTGCCACAACAGGAAGTGGCATGGACTCAACTAATGTCTGAAGTACTGCTGGAGAGAACTGACACCGTGAATCGTGCAGGGCTGTTCATAAATCCGTAAGAGCATCAGGGGATGGAGATCTCTTGTGAGCAGGACGTTATAAGGCATCCCTGATATGCTCAATAATCTTCATGTCTAGGAACTTTGGTGGCCATCGGAAGTGTTTCATTTCAGACGAGTGTTCCTGGAGCCACTCTGTAAAAATTCTGGAAGTGTGGGATGTCACATTGTCCTGCTGGAATGGCCCAAGTCCGTTGGAATGCCCAATGGATGCGAACTGTTTCAGATGATCAGAAAGGATGCTTATGTACAGGTCACCTGTCAGAGTCGTACCTAGATGTATAGGAGTTGCATATCACCTCAACTGCACAGGCTCCACACTACTACAGAGTCTCCACCAGATTTAACAGCCCACTGCTGACATGCAGGGTCCATGGATTCATGAGGTTGTATCCATACCCATACATTTCCATTCGCATGATACAATTTGAAAGGAGACGACTAATCTGACCAGGCAACATGTTTCCAGTCATCAGCAGTCCAATGTCGGTGTTCATGGGCCCAGGCGAGGCATAAAGCATTGTGCCGTGCACTCAGCAAGAGTACACGAGTGGACCTTCAGCTCCTAAAGTCCATATCGATGATGTTTCGTTGAATGGTTCGCACACTGACACTCGTTGATGGCCCAGCATTGAAATCTGCAGCAGTCTGAGGAAGGACTGTGCTTCTGTCACATTAAACCATTCTCTTCAATCGTTGTTTGTCCCGTTCTTGCAGGAACCTATTCCAGCCACAATGATGTCGGTGATTTGATATTTTACGGATTACTGATATAAATGGTGCACTTGTGAAATGGTCATACAGAAAAATCCTCACTTCATCGCTACCTCAGAGAGCCTGTATCCCATCAGTCGTGCGCCGACTATAGCAGCATGTAGAAAATCACTTAAATCTAGATAACCTACCATTATGGCAGCAGTAACCGATCTAACAACTACGCCAGACATTCTTTGCCTTATATAAGCTTTATCGAGCTAAGTGGCGTGGTATTCTATATAACGTGCATCATCATCTGACTTGTGGACATCTTGGTGTGTAGTCAGTTACAAAAGAAAAGTACATATTTCTACAGAATAATGCTCTTGTATACCATTTGCAGCAAATCATAAAAAAATGTTCAGAAACATCATAAAGAACAAGTATATAAGAAACATATGCCTTACCAGTTGTACCTGACGACCCGAAAAACTTAACTTAAAAAATTAATTCTGATACCCTTTACCAAAAAAATGGTTCAAATGGCTCTGAGCACTATGGGACTCAACTGCTGAGGTCATTAGTCCCCTAGAACTTAGAACTAGTTAAACCTAACTAACCTAAGGACATCACAAACATCCATGCCCGAGGCAGGATTCGAACCTGCGACCGTAGCGGTCTTGCGGTTCCAGACTGCAGCGCCTTTAACCGCACGGCCACTTCGGCCGGCTACCCTTTACCATGTTGGTGTTACATACTATTTCAGATCTCTGTTGTCCTACTAATCGAATAACTGTCATCAACTTCCTTCGGCTACATGCAAGCTAATGAAATGTATCCAGACAAGGAAACAATCACCTCCAATAAAAAAACAAGGTCCATGATGACTATCTACTCATTCCTCATTATACATCATAACCCCTAACCATTGCATCTTTCTATCATGTTATTATCAATAATCAGTAATACCTTAAACACATTTATCTCTGCTGAATCCATATCATAAGAAGCTCATATCTCATAATGTCCTCATACGTCGAAATAATTCATAGTAAATACTCCCTGCTCTGTTTCTTTAATTAACTCTTACACCAGAAAGACTCCACAGTCACACTTAATAAATAACATAACTGAGCAAACAAACCTTCGTTACTGCACAACGGATCATGAAAAGAAAACTCCACAAAAATACAAATTACCTCAGACACTGATAATTTCCTTCAAACAAGACAGTCTTAACTTGAACAACCTTAATTATTCCTTGAACTGGAAGAGAATACTTCATATGTTTGGAATTCATCAATACCACTACTATTTCCAAAATCGATTTTCCATTTGTACAACACCACTATAATTTCAGTTACCTGTATGTCTAATTGGAACTCGTACAAAATCTTTCATTTCATAATTTGTGACTGGGACTGCTGTACTTACAAATGATAGCATTCAAAGCTGTTTGCTTGTTTCGCCAACCTGTGTACCACTTCCAAAAATTTCGTATTGAGAAGAAAGTTTTCCGAAACTACAGTTCCTATCTTCTAACAAGTTGGGTTCTTATAAGATAGTGCTCATAACAAACAGAAATATTCCCACATATTGCTTTAAGTGAACAAAGTTTACTGCTATAGCAGCAGTATATCCTGTATGATGTGACTAACTGTTTACTGCCGGAAGTGTAAGTCGCAATTGTAAACTGTGTTCCACTGTCGAATTTCAATGAAATGCCGCTTGTATTTCGTTTCATATTATCCTGATGGGATCAAATATTTATGATATCCGAGTAATTTTTCATTTAACAGTTTTTTAACTGGTTCATATTTTGTTACTGTCTCGAAATGTGTGTAATCGAAGTTTTTAATTTGCCACTATTGAAATGTGACACATTCTTAATCATAGCTCATAAGTCACTAAAATTTCTTTCATCAGAGTTATATTAGGATAATAATAGAAAATTTCTTGAACTTATAGTAGGAGAAGACAAATGAAGCAAGAAACTGAAAAATAGTTAACACACAGCTCGTAAAGGCATCGTTCACCAATCGATGTAACCAGAAAAGTATAATGGTTCCATCATCTATTTTTAAAAATAGGAAAATGCTTCGAATTTGGAGTGTCACTTCTTTTGCTCAAATGCTCAGTATAGCGCTCGAGGTTCTCACAGTCTTGTGTACAAGTGAATTTTTTTAAAGGAAACTAATCCCCTAGGTTGACTGCATTACAATGTTTGTAATCGTCACTGTAGCATTTCTGTACCCACAAAACGTCTTTGGTATGCCGCCAAGGCTGTTCCCTGTTTGGACTGAAAGTGAAATTCTGTCCTCCCGACATATGACAGCAGTGCTATGAATACACAAATACACAGACAACGATAATATGTAAATAAGAATAAGCAGAATAATCGCTCTTCTCTTTTCTTTCACTGTGTGTAAACTGTTGTTCTACTATACTTTCATGATCGTCTACATGCTGTTTCAAAGCTTTTCGTTTCTTTGTTCATGAAGAACAGATAAGTTAAGTGTTATCTGAATTTCTGTTTGTAGTTGTTTGTTTGTGTATTTCATCTGTCGGGATTGCAAGATACTCAATTTCTTTTGCCCATGAATTGCAATGGTGCAGGATGTTACACTGTTTTCTGTAAATAGTTCTTCTACTTTGTCATTGTGGAGATTTGTTTCACTATTTTAACACGTACTGCCTAATTTTGCGTTGGTATTTATTTTACTTATGTGTTGTATAGTGTTCAAGTGATTTTCTTCAGTTTCAGGACTCATAGTCTAGCCTCCAGTCTCGTAATAGTAGGCTGTAATCCATTTCCAATCTGTTGTTGGATTTCTATACAATGATTTTCTCAAGGTCTATGATATCTTAACTTCTTTCTGCTTGTGATTAACTTACTTTTTTAGATACTTTGGTGTTTTGCTGTAGTGTTTCACTTGTGCTTCAAGTTATATTCATGTTTTGTAGCAACTCTAACAAAGCAAAACCCGAATCGACTGTCTCAGTAAGTGGCTGTTGGAAAATTATGCATGGCTAAGGCGATTTTTCTCCTAGCGATTCGTTTTCTGAAATTCCTTGTTCACTGTTGGATACCTGATTTGTTGCGTTTCCTAATAAAGAACTCAACTGGGCTGGAAAAATTTTCTGTCCTGTGATATCTCAAATAAATTATTTATTTGTATCGACTGTGGTGCTCGTTGTGTTTCATTAATAACTGAGTCATTACTTTGCGGTGTGGTTTACGATCTAGTGGCATGACAAAGTAGTTGAAACGTACCCCTTAGAAAATTTTATGAATTACTGTGCTGGTAAACCTCTTACATTATTTGGTTTTCAAACAGTTGAGCAGAACTGAACGTACACAGACATTTCGCTCTTTACTTGTTGTGATTAACACTAAACTGAACCACAATATTTTTATCGCAATGTAATCCGACTTTCAAAAATCCCTACAAGAGAATGGCCCTGACTAACAATAACCTATACCTTTCATGAATCACTTACCTCACAAAAATCTTCGTTACTCGAACTACTGCAATACAGCGAGGGCCAATACTGCCAGCTGAATAAAAGATTCTAACTACTGAAGGCACTAACAACTGATAGGCATAGTTAGCAAATGAAAGATTTTGATAGAGAACAAACAATGTATTTACCTTAATAGTGTTTAAAAGTCATTATATATATATATATATGTGTGTGTATATATATATATATATATATATATATATATATATATATATATATATATATATATATACTCCTGGAAATGGAAAAAAGAACACATTGACACCGGTGTGTCAGACCCACCATACTTGCTCCGGACACTGCGAGAGGGCTGTACAAGCAATGATCACACGCACGGCACAGCGGACACACCAGGACCCGCGGTGTTGGCCGTCGAATGCCGCTAGCTGCGCAGCATTTGTGCACCGCCGCCGTCAGTGTCAGCCAGTTTGCCGTGGCATACGGAGCTCCATCGCAGTCTTTAACACTGGTAGCATGCCGCGACAGCGTGGACGTGAACAGTATGTGCAGTTGACGGACTTTGAGCGAGGGCGTATAGTGGCCATGCGGGAGGCCGGGTGGACGTACCGCCGAATTGCTCAACACGTGGGGGCGTGAGGTCTCCACAGTACATCGATGTTGTCGCCAGTGGTCGGCGGAAGGTGCACGTGCCCGTCGACCTGGGATCGGACCGCAGCGACGCACGGATGCACGCCAAGACCGTAGGATCCTACGCAGTGCCGTAGGGGACCGCACCGCCACTTCCCAGCAAATTAGGGACACTGTTGCTCCTGGGGTATCGGCGAGGACCATTCGCAACCGTCTCCATGAAGCTAGGCTACGGTCCCGCACACCGTTAGGCCGTCTTCCGCTCACGCCCCAACATCGTGCAGCCCGCCTCCAGTGGTGTCGCGACAGGCGTGAATGGAGGGACGAATGGAGACGTGTCGTCTTCAGCGATGAGAGTCGCTTCTGCCTTGGTGCCAATGATGGTCGTATGCGTGTTTGGCGCCGTGCAGGTGAGCGCCACAATCAGGACTGCATACGACCGAGGCACACAGGGCCAACACCCGGCATCATGGTGTGGGGAGCGATCTCCTACACTGGCCGTACACCACTGGTGATCGTCGAGGGGACACTGAATAGTGCACGGTACATCCAAACCGTCATCGAACCCATCGTTCTACCATTCCTAGACCGGCAAGGGAACTTGCTGTTCCAACAGGACAATGCACGTCCGCATGTATCCCGTGCCACCCAACGTGCTCTAGAAGGTGTAAGTCAACTAGCCTGGCCAGCAAGATCTCCGGATCTGTCCCCCATTGAGCATGTTTGGGACTGGATGAAGCGTCGTCTCACGCGGTCTGCACGTCCAGCACGAACGCTGGTCCAACTGAGGCGCCAGGTGGAAATGGCATGACAAGCCGTTCCACAGGACTACATCCAGCATCTCTACGATCGTCTCCATGGGAGAATAGCAGCCTGTATTGCTGCGAAAGGTGGATATACACTGTACTAGTGCCGACATTGTGCATGCTCTGTTGCCTGTGTCTATGTGCCTGTGGTTCTGTCAGTGTGATCATGTGATGTATCTGACCCCAGGAATGTGTCAATAAAGTTTCCCCTTCCTTGGACAATGAATTCACGGTGTTCTTATTTCAATTTCCAGGAGTGTATATATATCAGTACTTGACATACAGTCTTACAAATTTACTGTCTCTGATGGACACACATCCAAACCATCTGCTCTCAAAACTCTGCCATCTCTCACCCCACATCCACCACTGCTGGCGGCTCACCTCCAAGTGGGCAACGCTATGCTCTGTTCACATCCAGCTGCCCAACACTACAACAGCGAATATTTCAACAATGCCAACCAGCCACAGACTGCACATCACAGAGAGTGATTTTCGACAGATCGCTACGTGGCGTTACCGACTTAAAAACCTAAACAGCCTACTTACATAGTGTGTGCTATCTAATTAAATTCTAATGAAGGTAGGACTAATGATTAAAAATCCTATTGAAAGAATAAATATTAAAACAACAATGAAACGATTTATATTTTTTTCTCCTGCCATATAATCCTCTCTATAGTAAATTACCAGTGAAGAAACATACATACCAAAAGACATAAAAATGAGGGACATTCAATCCAAAGTTAAAGTCATAACAACCTTAGAACCATTTAAATTAAAAAGTCCTGATTCAACAAAAACTCTATAAACAATTATTAAGTAATAGATTCCTAAAATAAAAATTTTGTTGAAATGTAAAAACTGAATTACCAAACAAAATTTGTGTGTGTAGTTAAATAACCAGAAAAAAATAAATTCTCATTGGCAACAGAAATATCTGAAAAAATCTAGGTAACACTGAAATATTTCCTACAGTTTGTACTACTGAATGCCTATGCAACAGAGATCTTCAATAAAACTTTTTCGAGAACTATGTTGCTATCTAACCACAAAGTCACAGACAAACCAGAGGACTGTCAGAGGCAAAAAGGGTCGACATTTGCAAGTTTTCTACAAAAAATTTTATGTATGTGAGAAAACTGAATATATTGTCTTCATAAACTTTCACATGTAATGTGAACTTTGGATGTCATACTCAATTTCTGAGCAAAACTGACTGTTGGTTGGTCCTATGTTTCGCATGTGAACAGCATCACGGAAAAGAAAGACTTAAAACTTCACGAAATGTAAAATTTGAAAAAAAGAAAATAAATATTGTTAAACGCCAAAACAAACTACTAGCGTGCTCAATGAAAACTATATAACTAAAACTCAGTACTGAAGTACATTAAGAGCTTTGCATGGTATGACGTGTAACGTTTGACTTGAAATACACACGAAATAAATTACTGCTCTACTCGGAAGGATATGGCTGTTTGAAATTTAGAACACTGTTCACTGAAATTTAATCTGATTGCTAGCATGACACCTGACAATTTCGACTACATACTATTTGTTCAGGAATGCAATATGATATTGGCTCCAAAATAAAAGTGACTTACCTATTGCTCAGTATGATGTTTCTGTGTCTGGAGTATTCTGTGCCTGGAATACTCATGTTCTCGAAAGCAAATACTAGCCAGTAGATACAGCAGCCAAATAAAAAATAATACTCATCTCTTATATCATTCTTTTTGCATGTCAGAAACAAACTGTGACTCCTTTGGCGTAAGGAGCAGTGGACAGTGGACACACGGCAAAATACTCAAAACTTTTCAATGAGTCTTGGAGAAGGGTTTTACTTTGCAGAAAATAGTTCATAAGAAGTCAAACTCTGATTAATGTCAAAAATATTCCACAACGTAAGTCTAACAATTACAGAATTCTCTCATTACAAAATTTACAAACATTTCAACCAGTTGTGTTACTTGTGACATAATGGAAACAAAGAGATAAAATTAACATTATACTTGAGCGTTAAGGGACGAAGATTCCCTTCAGTTAATGTTTCTGACAAACAAATTTTTAACTCATGCACTTGTATTGGTTACCTTCAAAAATCCCTCTCGAAGGTCTTCTTCGTCAAAAGAAACAACAATTTATGTTTACATACAAGATTTCATCTCTATAATCAATTATACCAGATAATTTCTTTCAGGTTCCCTCATATCACATCTCCTTCTCTAAAATCTCGACTGCTCGCTACTAATCCTCAAAAGAGAATGCCCCAGAGGTGAACAACTGACTACCTAGAAAGTCATCCACAGATAAAACTACACAAAGCCAAGGATCGTATTCACTACTAGCACAGTGCGCTCATTCATCTTTGTCCCAGTAGAGTAAAGGTGAATTATTTGCAACTGCAAAAAAAGTATCAGAAACTTACAGCTTCACATGACAGATGTTTTATGAAGCTAAGAGTGTTGGTTCTTGAAGGGGTCAATCTGTTGGAGATATTTCACTGTGTTTGAGTTCAGAACACATACTAAGATTACATAATACTTGTGTGTCAATTATACTGGCCGATAGTTTTGTAGATCACTTTCCTTATCTTACTTCTAGACGTTCTTTCTTCCAACAACCTGACAGAACTCTGTGTTCGAGGGAGCTGTGGTATACCATGGTTAAAAGAAATGCTAACTGAGAGGAAAATTCTATGAAGAAGCTGATACTGATTCCACTACTAGCGGTTTTGTTCAGGTCTATTGCTCACAGTCGTTTCGTAATTAATGTTGGTTATCTTTGCCGTGAATTAAACTGGGGAAGCACTGTTGGAATTTTCTTTCCATAAACGTTCAGTAACTGTGTTTTTACTTTGATATCCTAAATTTCAGTTTCCGTGTGATCCGTGAGAGTCTGCACACTACCATTGTTGCCACTTACAGACTTTATATTTGACGAAAATTCCTTTGGGTTTTGTGAAAGTTTTTGAAAAAATTGTGCTACCGGTGTCGTTATAGGCCGAAATCGGTCATAAGGGCGTGCTGAGTTAGTTATATAATATTCCCAAGCCTCTTGTCACACGAAAGTGTCATCGAAATCATTCAGTCGGGTTTCATGGAACAGACAGTACGTCCGTCATTTCTTAGACCCTAGGTACATATCTATATCCTCGCTGAAGATTTTAAATTGCACTGAAGTGTATCGTGCCCAACATGTATCACGCCAGACAACACATTATGTGAAGGATTATTTGAACCACGGAATACTGGCGCGTTCCGTTGTCGCTATCACTCCTGATAGTCTTCTCTATTTGCAAAACATGAAGTTACATGTATTTTCAGTGATTCTCACATAACTAATGCCTCAAATTTTGACACTAGAAAACTCACTATTGAAGCTGTGCCTCTTTCCCTGTACACTGATGCACATCGATTACCCAATCTTTGTGGATCACTAAGAATGGTGCTAAAAACTTTTGGAAGAACGCTAGGAGGCCACCTCCTTTCATATTACTGTTTACTGCATGGCGTGGTGTAGCACTTGGCTAAAGTTCTGGAAACCTGTTTTGCTTGTGAAGTGCAATCTTGGTGCTATGACGATTACAGAGAAAGTATCATCAGCAAAATAGAATGAAAATTTATTACGAAACTGAATAAACTCGCTGGCTGGCTTTCCATAAACGTCTAGCCCTCCACTGTGTCCTATTTACGTAGAAGAACAGTCTAACCCGACAACTGCAACCGGGTAACAAGGGAAAATACAAGAGCTTCCCTCAACTTTCTTTGCCACCCGAGTCTTAAGAACAGTGCCTCCTCAACAGTTTCGGGAAGTTTTTATGAAACTTCGTAGTACGGCAACGAAGGAAACTCCAAGAGGAGCGACGATATGCATTGTTATCTACAAGTCCACTGAAAGTTTATGTCCCCGATAAAAGAAAGATAAACCCGCGACGCCCCTGTGCAGACGTACTTTCAACGCTGGCCGCAGTAGCGCCTTCGCTTTACCAGGTCGTTAGGGTACGCCCGATCTGCCTTAATTAAATTCCTCCTTTATTCGTCTTCTTCTCGCGTGCGGCCCATTCGAGGCTCCGGAGCTCGGAGTAGCAAGTTGTCCGCTCACTGCTACCTGCTGCCGCGGTTCTGACGCAATAATTAGCCGGCTTCGCCTCCGCCTCTGCTGTCGCAAGGGTGCCACAAAGTTTTGCCCCCCATTAAGACGTCATCCGGTGCGCACCGGTTGCCCCGGCAAGACGGGAGTGAATGCCGCCGAGGCACGGGCGAAGCGTGGCATTCTAGCTGTGACGAGGGCTAAGCGCGTTACGGAAGTCTCCGTGACAGCCGACAGTAAAAGGCAGAGCGCGCCCACTCTAAGTGTGCGTAATACTGGAGCCTCACGAAGGCTCTCCGAAGAAACCTGTAGCAGCCTTGTGCTTACAAGTATGTGACTCTAACGAAACACACCAGTTTCAGTGCGATCGAAATTTAAGGTGCTGAACATTATCAGCACATAGTACATATTGTGAGCTAAACGACGAAAACGTTCTCTAAGAAAAGATTCTTAACTGAATGATGGGATGTAAACATATCTACACTACTGGCCATTAAAATTGCTACACCACGAAGATTACGTGCTACAGACGCGAAATTTAACCGAAAGGAAGAAGATGCTATGATATGCAAGTGATTTGCTTTTCAGAGCATTTACACAAGTTTGGCGCCGGTGGCGACACCTACAAAGTGCTGACATGAGGAAAGTTTCCAACCGATTTCGCATACACAAACAGCAGTTGACCGGCGTTGCCTGGTGAAACGCTGTTGTGATGCCTCGCGTAAGGAGGAGAAATGCGTACCATCACGTTTTCGACTTTGATAAAGCTCGGATTGCATCCTATCGCGATTGCGGTTTATCGTATCGCGACATTGCTGCTGGCGTTGGTCGAGATCCAATGACTGTTAGCAGAATATAGAATCGGTGGGTTCAAGAGGGTAATACGGAACGACGAGCTGGATCCCAACGGCCTCGTATCATTAGCAGTCGAGATGACAGGCATCTTATCCGCATGGCTGTAAGGGATCGTGCAGATGGGAACGTTTGCAAGACAACAACCATCTGCACGAACAGTTCGACGTTTGCAGCAGCATGGACTATCAGCTCGGAGACCATGGCTGCGGTTACCCTTGACGCTGCATCACAGACAGGAGAGCCTACGATGGTGCTCTCAACGACGAACCTGGGTGTACGAATGTCAAAACGTCATTTTTTCAGATGAATCCGGGTTCTGTTTACAGCATCATGATGGTCGCATTCGTGTTTGCTGACATCGCGGTGAACGCACATGGGGAAGCGCGTATTCGTCATCGCCATACTGGCGTATCATCCGGCGTGATTGGTATGGGGTGCCATTGGTTACACGTCTCGCTCACCTCTTGTTCGCATTGACGGCACTTTGAACAGTGGACGTTACATTTCAGATGTGTTACGACCCGTGGCTCTACCCTTCACTCGATCCCTAAGAAACCCTACATTCCAGCAGGATAATGCACGGCCGCATGTTGCAGGTCCTGTACGGGCCTTTCTGGATACATAAAATGTTCGACTGCTGCCTTGGCCAGCACATTCTCCAGATCTCTCACCAATTGAAAACGTCTGGTCAATGGTGGCCGAGCTACTGGCTCGTCACAATACGCCAGTCACTACTCTTGATGAACTGTGGTATCGTGTTGAAGCTGCATGGGCAGCTGTACCTGTACACGCTATCCAAGTTCTCTTTGACTCAATGCCCAGGTGCATCAAGGCCGTTATTACGGCCAGAGGTGGTTGTTCTGGGTTCTGATTTCTCAGGATCTATGCACCTACATTGCGTGAAAATGTAATCACATGTCAGTTCTAGTATAATATACTGGTCCAATGAATACCCGTTTATCATCTCCATTTCTTCTTCGTGTATCAGTTTTAATGGCCAGTAGAGTACATCTACGTGATTACTCTGCTATTCACAATAAAGTGCCTGGAGGAGGGTTCAGTGAACCACCTTCAAGCTGTCTCTCTAAGGTTCCACTCTCGAACGGCGCGCGGAAAAAATGAGCACTTAAATTTTTCTGTGCCAGCCCCTGATTTCTCTTATTTCATCGTGATGATCATTTCTCCATATGTAGGTGGGTGGTAACAGAATGTTTTCGCAGTCGGAGGAGAAAACTGGTGATTGAAATTTCATGAGAAGATCCCGTGGCAACGAAAAACGCCTTTGTTTCAATGATTGCCACTCCAGTTCACGTATCATGCCTGTGGCACTACCTCCCCTATTTCGCGATAATACAAAACACGAGCTGCCCTTCTTTGAAATTTTTCGGTGTCATCCGTCATGCCCACCTGATACGGATCCCCCACAGCACAGCTGTACTCCAGAACAGGGCGGACAAGCTTGGTGTAAGCAGTCTCTTTAGCAGACCTGTGGCACCTTGCAAGTGATCTAGCAATGAATAGCATTCTTTGGTTTGTTCTACCCACAACATTATCTATGTGATCTTTCCAATTTAGTTTATTTGTGATTCTAAGCCCTAGGCATTTAGATGAATTTACAGCCTTCAGATTTATGTGAATAATAGCATAATCGATATTTAGTGGATTTCTTTTAGTACTCATGTGAATAACTTTACACTTTTCTTTATTCAGGGTAAATTGCCACGTTTCGCACCACACAGATATATTATCTAAATCATTTGGCAATTCGCTTTAGTCATCTCATGACTTTTGAAAACGGTAAATGACAGCGTCATCTGCAAACAATCGAAGACGGCTACTGAGATTGTGGTGTCACCGCTAGACACCACACTTGCTAGGTGGTAGCTTTAAATCGGCCACGGTCCATTAGTACATGTCGGACCCGCGTGTCGCCACTGTGTGATCGCAGACCGAGCGCCACCACATGGTAGGTCTACAGAGACGTACGAGCACTCGCCCCAGTTGTACGGACGACATTGCTAGCGACTACACGTACGAAGCCTTTCTCTCAATTGCCGAGAGACAGTTAGAATAGCCTTCAGCTAAGTCCATGGCTACGACCTAGCAAGGCGCAGTTAACCATATCTGGAGAGAGTCTCACTTGTATTATCAAGAGCAATGTACAACAAGAAATTAAAGTTAAGTATACGAGAAGCTCCGTACTTTTCTTTATAGCTTTCATCACGTATCCTGTTTCAGACTTAACGCAAGACGGCTTGAGTTGACGCGTGCCCTTTCGGCTACTTCTCAGTGTGGCGTAGCTAGCTTGTTACGCCACAACAGAGATTGTCTCCTACGTCGTTAGTACAGTTTGGGAACAATGGAGCGCCTATAACATTTAGTTGGGGAAAGTCCGATATTACTTCTGTTGTACTCAATGTTTATATCTGTAAATAAAAGAAAATAGAAATTGCAATGGAAGTGAAAATTGTGAGAAAAGTAAAAATTTTGATAAACAGTAAGAAAATAGAAAAGATGCAACGTGGAAATCAGTATAAAAGCATGGAAATTTGCAGAAAAATCAACATTGTCCGTTGGAATAGATGCGCACAGTGTATGCACAATAGTATGAAATCCAGTGTACTGACAATTGCCGTCAAATGGTATCACATTTGATGTCAGTGGTGTAGTGTACAATAAGGAATCAGCGATTCGGGTGGTAGAGGGGATACGGGTCGTACAGGGTTGAAGTCGGTATAAAGGCAGTCGGTTCTCGGCTCTATGCGGTGTTTGCCTAAGAGTCTTTAATGCAGACTGTAAACAGACGCCATTAATAACAGAGCGTTTTGTGTAGATAAGCCGGCCGGTGTGACCGATCGGTTCTAGGCGCTACAGCCTGGAACCGCGTGATCGCTACGGTCGCAGGTTCTAATCCTGTCTCGGGCATGGATGTGTGTGATGTCCTTAGGTTAGTTGGGTTTAAGTAGTTGTAAGGTCTAGGGGACTGATGACCTCAGCAGTTAAGTCCCATAGTGCTCAGAGCCATTTGATCCATTTTGTGTACAAAAACCACGACTGTGACAGTCCCTTGCGGAAAATACTACACAAGGCAAAAATCGGTACGTGCAAGGAAACAGGGCTCTATAATCTTCCAATTGCCAAGAAGTTGAACTGTTGAATTACAGCGAGTGGTAACTTCGCAGACTGGACACACGATATGGACGAAATGGTAAATATTAGCAAAGTGGAAAATTATCTGTATCATTGAAAGGATTACTTCTGCGCCAAGCAAGGGGCATAAACCGTAATTCTTCTGAACTTGTTCCTGATTTACAGTGCTAGTAACTGCCAGACGTCTACGATAAATTTTGTCACAGGACAGACATCTTACTGTCAACAAACAACTCCAGAAACCAGCTCTACAATTCTAACATAAGCAGGCTAGATTGGAGTCTGCTGATAACCATATACTAATGGACTTCAGATTGTGATGAATTGATCTTCAGTGATGGGAAGAAGTTTGATTTAGATAGCTTGGATGGATTTCAGTATGACTGGCATGATATGCGAAGAGATCAGCAGGTAAGAATGAGTAGAAGTTTTGATGGTGGAAGTGTTGTGATTTGGGGTAGCCCCCTAGGCTGAAAGTAAGTCACATATTGTTTGGCTGATCAGTAGAATGAACTCTGCATCTACATCTATACTGCGTAAACCATCGTTAGGTGTATGGCAGAGGGTACATGTCACTCTACCTATCATTAGCGTTTCTTCCTCTTCCATTCACATACGGAGCGCGGAAAGGATCATTGTTTGAATGACTCTGTGCGAGCAGTAATTACTCTAATCTAATTCTCACAATCCTACTTGATCGATACGTAGGGGATTGTAGTATATTCCTAGAGTCATCATTTAAAGGCGGTTCTTGAAACTTTGTTTCTAGACATTCTTGAGATAGTTTACGTCTATTTTCAAGAATCTTCCAGTTGAGTTCCTTCAGTACCTTAGTGACACTCATCCACTGATAAAACAAACCTGTGATCATTCGTGCTGCCTTTCTCTGTATATGTTCAGTAACCCCCGTTAATTCTTAAGCAGTACTCTAGGACGGGTCGCACGAGTGATTTGTAAGCAATCTCCTTTGCAGACTCAGTGGACTTCCCCAGTATTCTACCAATAAACGTAAGTCTACAACCTGCTTTACCCACGACTATGCCTATGTGATCATTCTATTTCACGTCCCGACAGAGTCTTACACCTAGGTATTTGTATGAGTTGGCCTTTTGCAGCAGTGATTCATTGACATTTCTGTCATAGGATAACATGTTGTTTTTTTTTATTTTGTGATGTGCACAATTTTAAATTTCTGAACATTTAAAGCATGTTTGAAAACCGTGCACCATTTTGAAATCTTAACTAGGTCTGGCTGAATATTTATGCACCTTCTTTCAGATACTACCTAATTTTAGATACCTCTATCATCTGCAAGAGTCCTGATGTTACTGTTAATATTGTCTGCGAAGTCACTAATATACAACATGAACAGCAAGGGTGCCAACATACTTCCCCAGCGTACACCTGAAGTTACGTCTACATCTGACGATGACTCTCCATCCAAGATAACATGCTGTGTCCTCCCTTCCGAAACTTCCTCAATACAGTCACTAATTTCACATGATACTCCATACAACCGAATTTTTTACAGTAAACGTAGATGTGGTTCTGAATCAAATGCTTTTCGGAAATCAATGAATGCTACATTTGCCTGATTGCCTTGATTCCAAGCTTTCAGTATGTCAAGTGAGAAAAGTTGGAATTGGGTCTCACATGATCAATATTTCGGAAATGCATATTGGATGGAACTGTTCAAGATACCTAATTACGTTTGAGCTCAGAATATGTTCTAAAATTCTACAACAAATTGATATCATAGATATCAGATGGTAGTTCTGTGGATCATTCCTTCTACCCTTCTTGCAGACGGGTGCGACCTGTGCTTTTTGACTAGAGTTGGGCAGTTTTTTGTTCAGGGGATCTATAATAGATCATAGTTAGAAGAGGGGCTAACTGAGCTGCAAATTCACTATAGAATCTAACAGGTATTCAATCCAGCCGTGGAGCTTTGTTCAGTTTTAATGATTTCAGCTGTTTCTCAACGCCACTGTCACTAATACTTACTTCATTCGTCTTTTCAGTGGCACGATTATTAAATTGGGGCAGTTCTCCTGGGCTTTCCTTTCTAAAAGAACGTTTGGTTTGGGAGTAAAGCCTTTCAGCTTTTTATTTGCTACTCTCAGTTTCAGTTCCTGTCTCTTTCGCTAGGGTCTGGGCACTAACATCGGTGCCACTAACAGCCTTTACATACGACCAGAATTTCTTTGGGTCATTAAAGGCCAAACGCGTTTAATTCAGCACCCTTCTATCTATAGCCCTTCGTTTTGTCTGCACCTATTACGTAGTATTCTCTGTTCCTCTAGAAGTTTCTTTACAATGACTCTGTAGAATGTTGGTTCCCTCTCATCATTGGTCTACTGGGAACATATCTATCCAGTGCTAGGTTAATTATTCTTTTAGACTTGAGCCTTAATTTCTCTACATGCTCCTGCCTGTGCTGAAAATTTCGAGTTCCTCACTGAGATATGACTCCAACACAGAGATGCGAGGGACAGAACTTATTAGAATAAATGATCACCTCGTGTACGAAACGTTTCAACAAGATAATGCACCTAGAATGAAAAAGTGGTTGGAAGATAAAAATATAAATATCTTGGTTATCACTGTTAGCATTCAACCGCGATTCTTATACATATATTTTAACAACGCATTTCAAGAGACAATGCTCTCATCATCAGGTTGTAAAGTCTATGTCATGAAATTAATCGGACTAAAAAGACAAAATACCATCACAAATAGTTGGGAAGTCCATAGAGTAAAACAGAATTAAAAGTATATTGGACTGTGGGTCCTCTTCTTATACTGAAGTTGTTGACACAAGTCGATGGCCGTCCCATAGCTACCAAGTATGCTGTCGCACTGTGCCGGCTGGGGAGCTGTTGTGGACTGACGTGCCTAGGTGTTGTGGCGTGGTTACAGCCGTGTGCTTGACGGTAACGCTATGCTATTGGGCGCCTTATTTCCTTATTGCATTGGTCTGCCATCTTTAGCCTCTCGCAACTCCGTCAGTGACATGCTACAAGTTTAAAGTCGCATACCTACCCTAAAATAATTCTAAAAACCCGCTAAAAATCTCATTTCTTTAAAATTATCTTGCGCATTTAGAATATTGCTTTATTTCTTTTCATGGATAGCTATCTCGAATACCTCTAGTAATTCAAGTTTCCTCCCTTTCGATTCTACATGCAATATTTCTACGTTATCATCTATGCTATTAAGGGAATGTCCTGTTTCATATATATGGTTCGCTACAGCTGATTTGTCATAATTTCCTAACCTGAACGCATCTCTATGTTCTTTATACCGGATCGCGAATGATCTTCCTGTCTGCTCTATGTATTTTTGCATCATAAATTCTGCACTGAATCTTATAAATAAGTTTGAAAGATCGGGAGTTTATAAGATTCAGTGCAGAACTTGTGATGCAAAATACATAGGGCAGACAGAAAGATCATTCGCGATCCGGTATAAAGAACATAAAGATGCGTTCAGGTTAAGAAATTATGACAAATCAGCTGTTGCGAACCATAAATATAAAACAGGCCATCCTCTTAATAGCATAGAAGATAACGTAGAAATAGTGCATGTAGAATCGAAAGGGAGGAAACTTGATTTACTAGAGGAATTCGAGATGGCTGTCCATGAAAAGAAACAAAGCAATATTCCAAATGCAAAAGATAATTTTAAAGAAATGAGATTTTTAGCGGGTTTTTAGAATTATTTTAGGGTAGGTATGCGACTTTAAACTTGTAGCATGTCACTGACGGAGTTGCGAGAGGCTAACGATGGCAGACCAATGCAATAAGGAAATAAGGCGCCCAATAGCATAGCGTTACCGTCAAGCACACGGCTGTAACCACGCCACAACACCTAGGCACGTCAGTCCACAACAGCTCCCCAGCCGGCACAGTGCGACAGCATACTTGGTAGCTATGGGACGGCCATCGACTTGTGTCAACAACTTCAATGTAAGACGAGGACCCACAGTCCAATATACTTTTAATTCTGTTTTACTCTATGGACTTCCCAACTAATTGTGATGGTATTTTGTCTTTTTAGTCCGATTAATTTCATGACATAGACTTTACAACCTGATGATGAGAGCATTGTCTATTGAAACGCGTTGTTAAAAAAATATATATGTATAAGAATCGCGGTTGAATGCTAAGAGTGATAACCAGTATAACGACAACTGCTACCTCGACTCCATAATGGATTATATTAAATAAATGTCTTACTCGGCTCTGCACGCACCCGGATTTGAACCCAGAGGGAAACCTTTGTGGATATTTTCAAGGCGTGTTTATCGCAGGTAAAGGCAATTCGAAGTCGTATGTGAGCTGATAAGATCCACATGAGAAAACTGGGCGAGAATTTCACTCCGAGAACTATCAACCCCATCAAAATCAATGCCCAAGATAATCTTTGAGGTGGTTAGGAAGAACGGAGGTTGGACAAAGTATTAACAATGCAATAACGCAACAGGACAGTGAGTGCCTTTATAGTAATTTCCAACCAGGAAATGTAAATATCTTATTGTGTTACTCTTGTTATGAGAGAAACTACGTAATTCCGTCTTGACTGTTTATGTCTTATACAATTTGGTAGTAAATTCGATTCATGTAGGCTTCAGACATTTTACTATTACTTTCGTGGAACCCTATCTTAATACTGATTTCCACTGTCACACTGCGACTTCATAATCCTTTTTTAGTTACTGAAAGTGCGGTGAAGCTATTGGAGTGTATACAGCTTTTGTGAGAAAGCGTTAATGCGGCGGATTCTGGCCACATTGTGTAAAAGCAGCAGCTGAAAGAAGGTATCCGTGGTGACATCTACATTAAGTGCTTATAACAGTACCAAGAAGCGACAAATAAAGAAAAACGAAAAGGAGAAAGTAAAAAGAAAGAAAAAGGAAAAATAGACGAAGAGACGAGGAAGTAAAAAGATAATGGTGTAGAACAGGGAAACCAACCCAGAAGAATTATTTTTGGCGACAACGATGAAGGCTCAGAGTGCGTGTACTGTGCAGAAAAAGTTTCAAATTCAAGGCCAGATAAGTAGTAGATGAAGTACAAGTTGTGCTTCCCCTGGGTTCAAGAACTTTGTACAAGACTTGAGGAACAGTTTGGCTTTTTTTCGTGAAAATTGTAATTCGAATCATGAAAACGGTTTTATCCGTTACCTTTTAAAGTTAAGTGGCCACTTACGCCGCTCAGTTCTGGAAATGTGACCATTTTGCCATTTTGTGAAAATTTAATTGTTTTAAGTACTTCATTTTATACTCAGCTTATTAATCTTTTGTACATTATACTTCAATAGCTGTAGACTGTAATCACTTATTTTTATGTATTACCGTCTATTACTACACAGCATTACAAACAGCAGTGTCTTAGCATGCATACTTTGCCCGCATCTTCATTATATCAATATACAAATCTAATTCAGATGTAGTTCATAATAAATAGAAATATGACATAATAAAGTATGTGTAAGGCGGTAGCTTGACAATACCATCAGCAACGAGATGACACTGAAGCTGCTCAACTTGGTGACAAGGTATTAATGTTGCAGTTTTTCTCTGAAACCATCACTAACATATTTCATAGGCTGATGTGTAAATTGACTTGATCAAGTAGTTGTTCAGTTACATTGTTCTGTAATTCCGGATCTGAATTAGCATTGCCAGTGGCTGTTTCTCGTTTCATCGTTTGTTGTTCCGCTTTTCCTGTGTAGTTGGTGGAGGTTCGAAGACCTGAGAGCCTACGACTGCGATGTAAGTGATAAGGGTCCTTTTCAGAGAAATTTTCCACTATAAAACTGTACTGTTGGCAGACACCCGGCCGCAGGTAGCGGGAGTGTCCTTCTCTTTCCCTCTAGCTCGCTATCCAGGAGAGTTATGGAGCACACTCCTGTGTTGAAGGAAACACTGAATTCATTGTGTAAGCCTTATAGAGATCTCCATCCAGGTGTGGCTTCCCTCAGGGCAAGTGTTCATTACGAAGGTTCGAAGTAACGTTCGGTTTAAGCTTTTAGGATAGGACTTTTGATTATGTCATTCTGTCGTTTTATGGAGACCCAGTGCCCTCGCACTGTGCCTACATGTAGAGGTTTCCGTTTGTCAGTTTCAAAATTATCCCATGGAGTGGGAGGAACCTCCTGGCTCTGGCTGCCCATCTCTGAGCGACTGGCTGAATCAAAATGAGACAGAATGAGAAGGAGACTGTTTAACGCTATTACGTATTTTTTAATTTTCTGAACTTGGAATCAACGTGCACACTGGGTAACGACTACCATTTCTGGAGACAAACTGCGAGTATCTAACGGCTCTTAGAGAACACACTTCGTGGTAGGCTTTTGTACAGCAATATCTTTGATTTAGAGTACTGATGAGTAGAGGCTTCTTTTCAGGAAGTTGTGGAGTAAACAGTCAAGTTAAGACAGGAGAGATGACAGACGAGTCTTGCTGGCGATGGAAGGATGTCTGTACTTAAGCACTAGGTAAAAAAAGAGGGGAGAAACCATATCCTCCAGCTGCTGCTGTGGTCTATTAAATTTTATTACGAAATAACTATGTCAGATAGTTTACTGTGTCTAGGAACCAAAGACGTTACTCCTTGAATCATAAAAGCAAACATTATCATTGCCTTACCTCTTATTTATTATTATCTCCGTTGTTGAATTTATTGTTAATGCTTCCGACTTCGTTCTTCTCTGATAGAAATGCAGGGAACTTGTGGATATTACGTTACAACTCGATAGTAAGAGTAAAAGTTGTATTCAAGGAATAAATAAACGAGTGCTCCTCGCTTCTAAATAATTAGGTGAGATTCGAACGTAAATATTACTGTTTCCAGTCATTCTGATTACTACATAAAATTCCAGCTCCACTATGTCGACGTGGAGTTGGAGGGACGCTGGGGAGATTGGCGAACGAATCTGCAAACACAGCGACTTTCAACAGACCCAATGCCACCTAACAAGAAATCTGCCTCAGTTCTTTACCAACATATTACCACACGACAAACACACACTAGGTGAGTTTAATTTCAATGGAAATTTCAATACTCCATTCGGAAACCAAGAAATCATGCTTGTCTATAAAACCACAAAGTGAAGGAAAGGTAATAATGTAGGTGCAGGCTCTGAATGTTTCGTTAAGATGCGCTGTCGTCGCTAGCGCACTCGTCGTTCAGTTTCAAATTACTTCGCTCCCTTCAGGAGCAGAATACGCGATCTGAAAGTCATGCACCCTGCTTGTTACTGTCAATCTGCATTTTTGGGTTTCCCGTGGTCTTCGCTCCCATCTATCTGTGTACGTTCTACACCTAATTAACCACACACACAGTCACCGGACATGTTCGCAAATTATTCACCTAACTGTGTCGCATCCTTACTGCCCAACTGAGGTTATGGTATGAGTTGGATTTCCTTGTCAGATTGTTAATAGTTCTTCCTAGGATGTCATTGGGTACCTCTCATGCCCAATGTCAATAAATTCATCTTGTTGTAGTGCCCATTTGTTTCTATTCACAGGAAGAAGATCGCTCCTCCAACCCATTCGCTGCTACAGACGTGTTCTTAACATTTCGTGCTTATGTGGCTGTTGTCATGGCTGCACTGCTCGCTAAATGCTGGTGCCTGCGCTGAGAAATAGCGTTCCGTCTTAAATGAAATACCTATCATCCAATTTTTCGAAAAGTACCGAGTGAAAAAGTTAGATTTTTGCACATCTCACAGTCTAAAACCTGCAATCAATAAAGAATTCAATTTCTTTCGTTGTCCGCCATATCCATTGCACTGCACCTTATTAAGGAAAATTTTGCACGATGATTTAGAGAGTTCGCAGAGGTAAAAACGAATTGCGTAAACTTTCAGTGCGGTTGATTTCAGCTCTTACATTGCACTAAACTAAATCAAGATAAGGTATGGCAATTTTATTTAAAATTGACAGCAGAAGGATATTTCATTTCGTTCTCGAGTTATAAGGTTTTGTTTCTGAAGGGAGGTCGCGAGCGACGCGCCTACCCACGTCCGTGCGCGTCGCTAATCGTGTGGTGATAAAATTCGTCATATCTCATAAACTACTGAAGATATCGAAAGAATTTTTTTTTTTTTTTTTTTTTTTTTGCAAATGATAACACGCATTGACGCACATAGGTTGAATGGTAAATACTCGAAACTATGTATTTCCTGAGATGTGGAAGTAACTCGTTTACAGCAGCGAGGTCGGTGGCTCAGAACGCATCCAGACGTCCATTGCACTGTAGTCAAACCCAAGCGCATATACACGTCCACGACACCTGGGGAACGGCGTATCAGGATGTACATGCATGCCCCCACAAGCGAAAACATTAATATATCTATGCGCGTGGTGTGGTAACCGTTTATTTCATGCTTAATGGGGCTACCGCTATTAATATCCATTTGAATAAGTGGTTTTTCGTTCCGTGATAGTACCGTTGTTTTCAATTAATTTGTATGAGCATTTGGATTGGTTCATCATTCTGTCGGGCACCAGACTTTGGTATTGTGCATCCTAGCTGTGTGCACCGATCACAACCGTCACCCCACACTAAACCGCCCGTATGTGTGGTAGTCAAAACCGGTTTCTAGGAACAGGAACGGAACAAAGAATTTAAGCAAATGAAACGAACTTTCTGATGTCATTTCTTGCGTTAACATTGTGAGGCCGAGTGCGAAGTGAAGACGTAAGACAGCCACAAAACTTGAAAAACAACAATGACAGGAGAGATCAGATACCAACAAAAACGTTGTATGACTATATCAAAAGGACGCCAGCTGAACAACTGCCATAGCAACTACTACATTCCGACCCAACTGGAAGACGGGACATAGGATGGGCAATGATGAGATGGAAACAACAGTTTTGGGAAATTACTTCGGTTACAAAATGGGCTTACACACAGCCCTTAAAGTAGAAGAATAAGAGGAAATCTACGAGAGACAAAAGTAATGAGAAGAAGCAGATATAACGATGAAATTGACATGAAAACTGATAGCTGAGAAATAGACAACTGAAGAAAAATACGAAGAAGGAGTGACAGGCGAAGAGATGATTCTTGGTCAGAATAGTCTGTGGTTATTAAACAAAGGCTTTCACTTGAGGAAAGACTTTCATAGTTGTACTTCTGGAACATAACACCGTATGGAAGTGTGTCATAGCCTGTGGGATTACTAAATAAGAACAGAATCGAAGTGTTTTAATGTAATGCTGTGGTAAGGTGATGAAAATTAGGTTGACTTATAACACATGAAATGTGAGGTACTCAGCAGAAACAGCAAGAAAAGGAACACGTATAAATGTTTGTGAAGGACAGGACGAAAGAACATCTGTCAGTAGATCAAGGAATAATATCCACGGCTCCTAACGCTTCCAAGAGCCGTAGGGACTGTAGCTGGTTCTTCTGTTTGCTGACAAATGTAGTTTTCAGGACTGTCGTAAGTATATATACCATCAAATGACTAAATTCTAAAGACTTCTGGGAAAAATGCTTATCAAGAAAGTAGTATCTACACATAGGAAGTATACCTATCACAGGATTAATATCTGTTTAGGCTTTCATGGGAATGTCTCTTACCACCTATCTATATGCCTTACACACTGTGGTAGTAGGCTGTATCAGGATGAATCAAAACTGCCGCCCGGTGTGGCTGGGCGGTTCTAGGCGCTAGTCTGGAAGCGCGCGACCCGTACGGTAGCAGGTTCGAATCCTGCCTCGGGCATGGATGTGTGTGATGTCCTTAGGTTAGATAGGTTTAAGTAGTTCTAAGTTCTAGGGGACCGATGACCTCAGAAGTTAAGTCCCATAGTGCTCAGAGCCATTTGAACCACTTTTTGTATCAAAACTGTTACAACAATCCGTTTTTGTTTGTCGTGAGATCTTACTGTTGTCACTTGTGAAGTTGATACACGTTGCTTCGTTTTTTCAGTATCTGTTATTGTGACGTCTATCGGCTCATTTCTTTGTAGTGTGATAAACGAAGTGTGAAGTTAAATAAAAACACAAAACGCTGTTTCCCAATTTTTTCACGTTAAATGGGTGTTGTGACCCTCGTGTCGAAGCGCCAGTCACGCACATTACACTACAACCACAGGAGATGATAAGGAATGTCTATCAGTCAGACGAAACGCCAATGGTGAGGGACTATGCAGCAGTTTACTCGTCACGTGGAGCAAGTACGTCAAAGCTACAGTACCACTTCACACTAAGTTAAAGCTGCAGTACCACTCTGCACTATTACATAAATCGGTTAGCTGGACCGCATATCACATTCTCATCTCCTTTTGAAACTCCAGACATATGCACTTCCAATTAACAAAGGCTACCTTATTGCATCCTTCTCATCTAATTGCCCATTCTGTGACGCTGTTGTGTGCCGTACCCTCCATCCCACTGCATGAATATTCCAAGACTCTGTCCTCTCTCCTTTATCTCGTCTACACAGGTGATATGCCCAAACAGACTCCACCGGTCCGTCTCCTTCAGTATGCTGACGACACCGCTCTCCACGCTCTGTACTCTATACGCCATCAATCCCAAAGATAGCTGCAAACCCACTTCAATCAGTTTTCATCTTGCTGTGGCTCCTCAAGACCAGCCCCTTCACAAATCAGGCTATAACTGTAGGCCGAACCACCTACACCTTCCATTTCCATGACTTCTACCTCACCGCCTACAACAGTCCTACCCCATGAAGTAACAAACGAAAATACGTTATACTAACAATCGGCTCCTAGCTAACATGGAGAGCCCTTCTACTAACTACTTAAGGGAAACTAGAATAAAACTAACTGTACGAAATTGGGGATTGCACCTCTCCACTACCCGTACACTTACAAACCGATGATCCGCTCCATCTTGTTCTATGCAAATGCACATTCCAAGCTTTGTCAGTTCTTGAAAGCTTCGAACGCCATGCATTCCTCCTCCATTACCGCGATCATTTACCTTCCGCTACGTGGAGCCTCCAACATCTCATCAAATTCTCACCTCACTTTACCCACATCAAACAGCTCCGCATATTCTACGCTTTCCGCAAATAACATTCCAACAATCCAGTTATCTCCCATCAGAGCACCATTCCTGGTATGCTGCCGCAACTCTGAAAACATGTCCCACCATCCCAACACCTTCACACACTTTATATCCTGTGTCAGTTCTACTTCAACTGATTACCTCTCCCAGACAATAAAATACGTCCCAATATTTACCCTTCCTTCCAAACGTTATCCTCCCCCACCTATCATATTGTAGTCTCTCTAGTCCGCTATTTTACGTGAAAATGCAATGCTGTTTTCTAGAAGAATATTACCTGTGTTAGTTTCGCCTTTAGTTTTTTAATAGAAAAATCAATATTTTTAATGTAACCGCCAAAGAGTTTATCACTTAAGTATCTTTAAATTGTATGTAAACTTTTCACGTTTATAATGTTTGGTACGCCTATGTTCATATTTTTAAAAACTCTTAGCTGAAGAGTGGAATATTCTACCGCTGACAGGCCCACACCCGGCCATATGGTACGAGGAGGAAAGAAACAGCTTAGCTTGCAGTGCGTGTTCTCGCGTTCCGGCCAAATCTTGCATTACATCGGAGACCAACTGACACTCGTCGACAGTGTTAACAGTGGGCTAGAGGCTACTTGTGCTTGCAGAACTATTACATTCTTGCTCTGTACACTGATCTTTAAATTGCGTATTCGTACAAAATATTTTTAAAGGAGAATGTCCTTAACTGAGGATCATATTAATAGAATAAAAATTCGCTTCAGTTGTAAGTAATTTGTCTTTTCCAATGAAAGAATGGTTTCAGAAGCTTAAAGCTCCATGATCAGATGTCACCAAATGCGAACAAGAGGAGGACAATTAGCTCATAAGAAGTATGGAACTGACATCCACAGATGCATGATAAGGCCTCTGAGAAAAGGTATTGCCCAACAATTAGAAAATATCATCAATGTGTAGCGGACAGGCCAGTCATTCACAAGGGATAAAACTTACGATAGGTGAAGGAAACCCATAATTATCATCGTAAGATACAAAGAACTGCTCCTCATATGTGAGAGAAATGTTAGTGGTTAACTTCAAACAAGCCACTGACAGATTTTTAATCGCTCCTAAATAGCACTGAAGCCCACACAGTACTAGGCACAGAAAGCTATTAAAAATCTTCAGTTGACTGTGGTGAGTTGTTTTGGAAAAATGTAACTGTATACCGAAAGAAAAGGGAAATGGAAAATGAATATGGTGGATTTTTCGCATTAGACGAACCTGAAATCCTCCCGAGACAGACACTTAAAACGCTTGCGAGATTGCTTCGGGAAAATTCATATCAAGGGTGACCATAAATTTATAATTAGGTCCTTCCATCAACCACCAGATTCATCTCTTGATGTTACCAAAAACAACAGAAAACCGCACTTTGTTTGCACAGACGTTCCATAGTCACACTTTTATCACTGGAAGAGACTTTCGTCCTGCAATGGTAGGATAACTGTAGTTTCCTTTGTGGTAAATGTGACAAGATATTCTCTGAAATCTTACTAAATGCCTTCTCTGACGACTATGTAGAACAAGCAGTCTGAAGCCCTACTCACTATGAAAGTATATTAGATGTAACGGCAATATATCGACGTGATAATTTTGAAGATGTCCATATCGAAACGTCTCATGAAGCAGTTAAAGCAAGACTGAATACCAAAGTACAAAGGACGACTGAAACAAGTAGAAAGTTTTACATGCTCAGCAAACTAGACATAGAAGCAGTAGTGTAATATCTCAATGACAGCTCAGGATAGCAGCATGTATAGGTGCTGTTTCAAAGAATAGGTGAGCGTTCACTGGATAGGTATGTACCTTGTACAGCAAATAATATTGAGATGGACACTCCATGGTATACAGTTACCGCAATTAAGCACACAAATAAACAGAGACCACTGCAATATAAGCATAAAACAAAGCATACGGCTATAGGTAGGGAGATTTTGAATTAAACGCGTTTGGCAGTCAACAGATCACTGCGTGGAGCGTTCATTGACTACCGTAGCAGAATGGTGTCGAACATTCACAAACCGAAAGAAATTCTAGTTGTATAAGGCTCTTATTGGCACCAAAGTTAGTGTTCTGCCACTCATGGACAAGAGAGGAACTGAAACTGAGACTCGCAAAGCAAAAGCAGAAATTATTAACCCTGTTTTCAAATGTTGCTTTACAATGGAAAAGCCGGAACTATTGCCCCAATTGTATTCTTGCACCAGCGTAATGTTCAGTGAAATAAATTTTAATGTTCGTGGCCGGCCGGGGAGGCCGAGCGGTTCTACGAGCTACAGTCTGGAACCGCGCGACCGCTACGGTCGTAGGTTCGAATCCTACCTCTGGCATGGATGTGTGTGATGTCCTTAGGTTACTTAGGTTTAAGTAGTTCTAAGTTCTAGGGGACTGATGACCTCAGATGTCAAGTCCCATAGCGCTCACAGCCATTTGAACCATTTAATGTTCGTGGCGTTGAGAAACAGCGAAATACGTTAAAACTGAATGAAGTCTCAGTGTCCGATGAAATCTTTATTAGGTTCCATTCTAAATCTGCGGCAAATTTAGCTCCTCTTTTAACTGTTATGTATCGTAGATCCCTAGAGCAAAACGTGCCTAGTAGTTGGAATAAGGCACAGGTCCTACTGGTCTACAAGAAATGTAGCAGATGCGATGCACAAAACTACCGTCCAGTACTCCTGACGTCTATTTGTTGTGGAATATTAGAACATATTCTGAGCTCAAAAATAACGTATATCGAACAGAACGACCTCCTCCAAGCCAAGTAGTACGGATTTCAGAAACATAGATCATATGAGAAACAACTTGCACTTTTTTCACATGACATCCAGAAAGCCGTGGGTCAAGGCAGACAGATGTATGCGGTATTTCTCGATTTCCGTTGTTCACTCAGTACCTCACCTGCGCTTATTGTCAAAAGTACGATCGTAGGTTTACCAGGCAAAATTTGTGATTGAATTTAGGATTCCTTGGTAGGCAGCACGCATCGTGCTGCCTTGGCTGGAAGATTATCCGTAGATGTAAAAGTAACTTCGGTTTTCCACGGGGGAATATGTTTGATACTTCTTTTCCTAGTGCAGTCGGAGCTGCAGATATGTCCAGTCAGACCTTTTGTGCAGATTCTGTACATAAGCCACTGAAAAATGTTAATCTCAACATTGTTTCCACACAGCAAGACAATAGTTAATTGTATCATCTCTGGTGAAACAGATACAGTCATCGGTTTATGATACACCATTAACAGTTATACTAGTAGATAATACACACTCTAGGGTTTTCATTGGAGGATTACTGCTGACAAGACTAGTGATGTCAAATTATCGTATATCACATGTGATGTGCAGAAGCGTCAAAAACATCTCAGCTGTCGTTCCAGTTTGTAGTGTTGTATTCATTATTTTCTTCTTTCTTCTTAGTTACATAGGTACACACATATGTGTTCCTTACTTCTTTCAGCGAATAGCCTGAAGTTGTTCTCCGGCAGACTGATATTCTCACTTGGGCTTTCAAGAAGAGGAGCCTTGGGACAGCAACTGGAAACAGAGATGCATGGAAATGCCAATTTGTCTGTTCAGTTTCTCTTACAGCTTGGCATTTTTGTGCCGATTTCAATGGTTTTTTAAATATGTTAAAACAACATTTAGCTTTCTTTCAACAAAAGAAACACTGTGTTCCCGTCCACACATTTTTTGGTACGAGAACCTTACACCTGTTGTTCTGTTTCTGTGTGTTTCTCTGATGGCTATCGATGTTACTTCCACTGCACATTCAAATATGACGATTGTTGAAATTGCTCTTGACTACATGACTTTTTCGAATAGCTTGGAAAAACATGTCAAAAGGGCTATTAGAGGATAATTATTGAAGTGTTTGTTATCACATCTTTATAAAGAGGTTTAACAACCACATATTTTAATCTACTACTACTGACGGCCTTGGGAGAGCCAGTCCTGGCGAAACTCTACCATCTGGTGAGCAAGATGTTTGAGACAGGCGAAATACCCTCAGACTTCAAGAAGATTTTAATAATTCCAATCCCAAAGAATTCAGGTGTTGACAGATATGAAAATTACCGAACTATCAGTTTAATAAGTCACAGCTGCAAAATACTAACGCGAATTCTTTACGGACGTATGGAAAAACTGGTAGAAGCCGACCTCGGCGAAGATCAGTTGGGATTCCGCAGAAATGTTGGAACACGTGAGGCAATACTGACCCTACGACTTATCTTAGAAGCTAGATTAAGGAAAGGCAAACCTACATTTCTGGCATTTGTAGACTTAGAGCAAGCTTTTGACAATGTTGACTGGAATACTCTCAAATTCTAAAGGTGGCAGGGGTAAAATACAGGGAGCGAAAAGCTATTTACAATTTGTACAGATACCAAACCAGATGGCAGTTATAAGAGTCGAGGGGCATGAAAGGGAAGCAGCGGTTGGGAAGGGAGTGAGTCAGCGTTGTAGCCTGTCCCCGATGTTATTGAATCTGTATATTGAGCAAGCAGTAAAGGAAACAAAAGAAAAATTCGGAGTAGGTATTAAAGTCCATGGAGATGAAATAAAAACTTCGAGGTTCGCCGATGACATTGTAATTCTGTCAGAGACAGCAAAGGACTTGGAAGAGCAGTTGAACGGAATGGACAGTGTCTTGAAAGGAGGATATAAGATGAACATCAACAAAACCAAAACGAGGGTAATGGAATGTAGTCGAATTAAGTCGGGTGATGCTGAGGGAATTAGATTAGAAAATGAGACACTTAAAGTAGTAAAGGAGTTTTGCTATTTGGGGAGCAAAATAACTGATGATGGTCGAAGTAGAGAGGATATAAAATGTAGACTGGCAATGGCAAGGAAAGCGTTTCTGAAGAAGAGAAATTTGTTAACATCTAGTATAGATTTAAGTGTCAGGAAGTCGTTTCTGAAAGTATTTGTATGGAGTGTAGCCATGTATGGAAGTGAAACATGGACGATAAATAGTTTGGACAAGAAGAGAATAGAAGCTTTCGAAATGTGGTGCTACAGAAGAATGCTGAAGATTAGATGGGTAGATCACATAACTAATGAGGAGGTATTGAATAGAATTGGGGAGAAGAGGAGTTTGTGGCACAAATTGACAAGAAGAAGGGACCAGGTGGTAGGACATGTTCTGAGGCATCAAGGGATCACAAATTTAGCATTGGAGGGCAGCGTGGAGGGTAAAAATCGTAGAGGGAGACCAAGAGATGAATACACTAAGCAGATTCCGAAGGATGTAGGTTGCCGTAGGTACTGGGAGATGAAGAAGCTTGCACAGGATAGAGTAGCATGGAGAGGTGCATCAAACCAGTCTCAGGACTGAAGACAACAAAAACAACAACATATTTTAAACTGTCTAGTAAAGCTCCCAATGCAACTGATGCATTTCATATATCAACTATATAACTAAATTACTACTTAAGGCACAAAAACATTTCAGAATTCAGTCCTAAATTCAATCAAAACCAAAATCACTTTTGTTTTTTACAAGCTTTATGATTCTACTAACTTCAGTGAAGGTTTTGGTACTACTTAAAGTGGCTTAAATTTTTGTAGAAGGATATTTTTACCATACTCTCTTGCGTCTTTATCTGGACCATCTAATCCAGTCCGGAATTCCAATTTTCCTTGTGTCTTTTCTGACACATTCCTCCCAAATTAGCTTTGGTCTTTAACTCTCCTGGTTCCTTCAGCCACTGCACTGAATATTTTCTTGCTCTCAGTAAATGTCCTGCCCATTACAGCATTTTAACCTTAATATAGCTGACAATGAGTCATTATACAAATTATATAATTCATAGTTGAATCTCCTCCTGCTGACACAATTTTCTTCCAGTATTCCAAGAATTTGTCTCAAGATCTTTCTTCCAGATGTGCCCGGTTGTTTTCCATCAAGTTTTGTTATTGTCTATATTTCAGTACTGTATGTTAGCACCAGCCTTTCTAAAACTTTATACGTCATTACTTCAGTTTCTCATAAAAGCAACGTAGATTTCTAAAGCTTTCTGAGGCCTTGGTAGCGCTTGCTGGCAGACAATATTCGTTTCTGAATTTCAGAGATGACATTGTTCGTAAACTTTCTTCTGATCCAGGGTAAGTAAAACTACACAAGCCATCAAACTTACATGAACCAATCTCTATGGACAGGGACTCATTTGAATAATCTTTTCTAGTTACACACATATACTTATTTTTCCTTACAATCTAGCCAAGTACCACTTTTCTCCTGGAAATACAGAATGGAAAAAATAAGCTGATACTATGGTCAGACCAGAAATTACAAATACGAGCAACTTAAATTGGAAAGACTACATAGGTAATATTGTGGGGATGGCGAAACAAACACTGCGCTTTGTTGGCAGAACACGTAGAAGATGCGACAAACCCACAAAAGAGACAGCCTACATTACACTTGTCAGCCCTCTGCTGGAATATTGCTGCGCGGTGTTGGATCCTTACCAGTTAGGATTGACGGAGGACATCGAAAAAGTGCAAAGAAACGCAGCTCGTTTCGTGTTATCGGGCAATAGGAGTGAGATTGTCACTGATATGATACGAGAGTTGTGGTGGCAGTCGCTGAAACAAAGGCGGTTCTCTTTGCGGCGAGATCTATTTTCGAAATATCAATCACCAACTTTCTCTTCCGAATGCGAAAATATTTTGTAGACACCCACCTTCCTTAGGGAGAAATGATCATCATAATAAAATAAGAGAAATCAGAGCTCGAACGGAAAGATTTAAGTGTTCCTTTTTCCCACGCGCCATTCGAGACTGGAATGGTAGAGAAGTAGTATGAAAATGGTTCGATAAATCCTCTGCCAGGCACCTAAGTGTGAATTGCAGAGTAACCATGTAGATGTAGATTTAGAATATATATTACAGCTCTTCAATGTAAAGGTAATAATTCTATTTACATAGATGTTGCATTCAAGAAAATCAAATAAATTTAGACTGGGGTCATATAAATCCCAGTGGTACTCAGTGGATAAAATCCTGAATAGATTTTAATGTGCTGCAAATATAACGCTGAATAAAACATCACTCAGCGGGAGATAGTCATACAGAACATAATAGGTCTGAAAACAAGGAAGATAAGTACTTCAAAAGTGCTTATGAGGGACTCCAATAGTACTAAGAAGGGAGCAACAGCAACTGAGGCAAGAAACCCTAACAATGGGTACAAGTACCATTTTCTTTGTGGCGGTTGCTTCGTAAAATAGCTGTTCAGTGGAACAGTCATCATCGTATTTTCATAAGTATTACTTTCAAAAAAGAAACAACAGTTTAAATTGACATCATATTGCTCCCAGTGGTAGTCAACACAAAACAAATGTATAAATATTCTAAATATAAAAATGAATAAAACATCGTTGGTAACAACTTACTCAGAGGGAGAGCCATGTATTTCAAAGTAATAGTTTCCAGATACGTACTTCGAGTGTATATGTGTGGTTATGTTGGACCCCTTGATTCTAGAAGGATTAACAATAAACGCTAAAGGCACATAGTTTATATTGTTGTTCATTTACAGACAGCAGGAATGAATTGTGATATGGTAAAACACGCAACAACAGAAGCAGTGGGAAAAAAATTAACAGCATAGTAAAGCAGCAGCTTAGTCTGACAAAATCGCACTGCTAAAAACGAACTCCCGCCATCTCGCCGTTGATTGTCTTGTCGTTTTATCGTCGTAGTTACACAATGGCTCATTCACTGTCAGTGGTTATCCAAAAAATGTAGCTTTATTCGGCGTCCTTCACCCTGCTCTGGGCTTGTTAACAGGTTGCTTTTTCATATATCCTGCATTTTTCGCCCACTGTGATTTCAATATCATTTTCTAAATGAAAAGTGTCTACCATGAATCTACTAGATATGTTTATTTCGCCCATCTGTACAAGCACAAATACAAGGTGTACATCTTTGATTCCGCCTTTTGCCGATAGGTGGGGACAACGGTAAGTAGCGGTCGAAAGAAACAGATCGCAGACGTCAGGCAGTTAGCTTGGACCTCGCTCAACATAACCTCATTCATACATTAGTCGATTTGTGTCTGCGTATTTAAGTTGTTCTTGATTGAAATGTCAGTTTACGACCTAATTCTAGTCAATTGCGGGAAGTGCTACTGTTTTGTTTCAATATGAATAAAACAGCGGCAGAGTATCATCGAATGCTCTCAAGAAGTATGGTAAGAATGCTATTAGCTACCGCATGTGACAGAGACCAGAGACAGGGCTGTGGGGCGGTTACGCACGCTGCACCCCGTGCTCTGCCCAGAGTCGACGCTTGCCCCTCGCCACGGCATCACTCTATTTGACTCTGGTTTACCTAGTATTGGAGTACGCGGCCGTGATATGCGGATACGCCGTCGAGTCCCACATTGATACACTACTGGCCATTAAAATTGCTAAACCAAGAAGAAATGCAGATGATAAACGGGTATTCATTGGACAAATATATTATACTAGAACTGACATGTGATTACATTTTCACCCAATTTGGGTGCATAGATCCTGAGAAATCAGTTTCCAGAACAACCACCTCTGGCCGTAATAACGGCATTGATACGGCTCGGCATTGAGTCAAACAGAGCTTGGACGGCGTGTGGAGATACAGCTGCCCATGCAGCTTCAACCGATATCACAGTTCATCAAGAGTAGTGACTGGCGTATTCTGACGAGACAGTGGCTCGGCCACCATTGACCAGACGTTTTCAATTGGTGAGAGATCTGGAGAATGTGCTGGCCAGGGCAGGAGTCGAACATTTTCTGTATCCAGAAAGGCCCGTACAGGACTTACAACATATGGTCGTGCATTATCCTGCTGAAATGTAGGTTTTCGCAGCGATCGAATGAAGGGTAAAGGCACGGGTCGTAACACATCTGAAATGTAACGTCCATTGTTCAAAGTGCCGACAATGCAAACAAGAGGTGACCGAGACGTGTAACCAATGGCACCGTATACCATCACGCCGGGTGATACGCCAGTATGGCGATGACGAATACACGCTTCCAATGTGTGTTCAACGCGATGTCGCCAAACACGGAAGCGACCATCCTGATGCTGTAAACAGAACCTGGATTCATCCGAAAAAATTACGTTTTGCCTTTCGTGCACCCAGGTTCGTCGTTGAGTACACCATCGCAGGCGCTCCTGTCTGTGATGCAGCTTCAAGTGTAACCGCAGCCATGGTCTCCGAGCTGATAGTCCATGCTGCTTCAAACGTCGTCGAACTGTTCGTGCAGATGGTTGTTGTCTTGCAAACGTCCCCATCTGTTGATTCAAGGATCGAGACGTGGCTGCACGATCCATTACAGCCATGCGGATAAGATGCCTATCATCTCGACTGCTAGTGATACGAGGCCGTTGGAATCCAGCACGGCGTTCCGTATTACCCTACTGAGCCCACCGATTCCATATTCTGTTAACAGTCATTGGATCTCGACCAACGCGAGCAGCAATGTCGCGATACGATAAACCGCAATCGCGATAAGCTACAATCCGACCTTTACCAAAGTTGGAAACGTGATGGTACGCATTTCACCTCCTTACACGAGGAATCACAACAACGTTTCACCAGGCAGCGCCGGTCAACTGCTGTTTGTGTATGAGGAATCGGTTGGAAACTTTCCTCATGACAGCAAGTTGTAGGTGTCACCACCGGTGCCAACCTTGTGTAAATGCTCTGAAAAGCTAATCATTTGCATATCACAGCATCTTTTTCCTGTCGGCTAAATTTCGCGTCTGTAGCACGTCATCTTCGTGGTGTAGCAATTTTAATGGCCTATAGTTCACTCAGCGGAGGGTGCAAAAGGTGCAAAATCGGGCGCTCAAACTGGCGCTGCACCTTCCTGGGCTCTACCCCACACGCCAGGTTCCGCCGGATTGCTCCTTTCACTTTATGAAAAGTCGGACCACTGCCGCAACTGGCTCGTCAGTAGCTTGGGCCAACAATACTTCCTCTGGCTGACTAGCGTTGGCCGGACCTGATGCAAGAGTGGTGCTCTCCACTATAGAACGAGTACCAACTCTCTGACGACACCAGAGGTCGGTTCTGTATCTAAAAATGCAGCAACAGGATTTCTGTGTTTACCGTGCGACTGGTTTCCTCGCCCATAACTGTGACTGTGACTATGTTGTGAATAGAGAAGCAGTAAAATCAGAACTGCAGTTATAACATCAGAAGGCAAGATCACACAATGTGAAACAATTTATTTCATGACAGTAACTGAGATCTCCCAGAAATATAACTACACACCACTCTCATTTACCTACCGTGATCATGCTCCAATTACGATACATGCTCCACACTGGTTCGTCAAATGTATAACACATGCTAAATAAAGTACCCATAACACTAATACAAGAGAAAAAGCAGATACATCAGTAATGATGATGCGTCGACAATAGCTCAGGGATTGGTCGACCGGAAGAGCTCAGTGACTTAGAATGTGGAATATTCAATGGATATCACCAGGGTTACAAATGCATCAGGGACATACTTCTAATTTTCCTAAAACTGTCCAAGTTGACTGTTGCTTGTTTGATTGCGTAGTGGAAACGGGAAGGAACAACAACAGCTAAATCAAGCCGAGGCAGATCTCATCTAGTGCCGGATGGGTTCGTCGAGACTTTTGGAGGGTGGTTGTAAAATATTGCATTGGATCAAGGGATGGCATCATTCGAGACTTACCCAGTGCTACAGTAACTAAAGGAGCTCAACGAAGAGATTACCTTCGTGCAATAACTGAAACAGCAGAAATATCTACACTGTTTGCCTTTGGGCTGTGAAACGAGTGATTTGTATGATCATACACGCCGTATGCTCTGGCATTGCTACTGAAGGATTTCGGACTGGCGAATGCCTGGAGAATGTTACCTGTCATCATGTGCAGCGCCAACAGTGAAATATGGAGTCGATGATGTTAACGATATTCGCGTGTTGGGCGATGTATGAAGAAAGTTAAGAAACTCAGTTCCATTATCGACGGCGTTTGGGATGTCCTGCCATAAGCATTGCTCTCTAGATGGTGAATCGGGCTGATGCCATTGCTCGTGCAGACCGAAGCATCGCTACTTGTCAATTGGCTCTAAAGCTATCAGTGAGGATCTGACGAACATGTGGTAATTTAGACACTGGGATCTTCGAAAATGTACTTCATATTGGTTCTAAGAATGTCCACAACAGGCCTCAAAATTCGAAGAAAGGCCATTTCACCTAAGCTATTGGAGTAGTTTGAGGCCCATAGGCAGCCAGTTCCGTCTCGGATCGTTATAATTGACGAAACATAGCTGCACCTCTTTCTGACGAAAACGGGATGGTAGTTATTGGGTTGACATCATTCTCGACCTCCAAAAAAACAGACCCCCAAGGCCCCTCTGCTGGTAAAGTCATGACGACAGTCTTGTGAGATGGATTCATTCAGGTGAAAGTGTAGCCAAAGCCTCATCCGTTTATTAAGAGAAGTGGAGTAAGACTCGGGACCAAATCAAGAAGTCTTTATGACGTTTTCGATCTTATAAGAATTCCAAATAAATCATTCTCAAGCACGACGGTGCACGCTATTGTCCCCATGTTCTCAGAACCTGGGAACATGACGCCAAACTGGGTAAAATATCGTCACCTCATCCATCCTCATCCTACATCTGGCGCCCTCCGACTTCCATATGTTTGGATCAATTAAGGGTTTGAAATACCCAATGGACACACTTGAAGACGATGAGAGCGTAATTCATGCAGATATAACGTGCCTACGAGCGTGAGACGATAGCTTTTACCAACAGAGAATGAATGATCTCACACAACGCTGACGTAAAACTATAGAGCGACATGGAGGTTATGTAGAAAGACAGTATGTGGCGTCACCGCCAGACACCACACTTGCTAGGTGGTAGCTTAAATCGGCCGCGGTCCATTAGTACATGTCGGACCCGCGTGTCGCCACTGTCAGGATCGCAGACCGAGCGCCACCACAAGGCAGGTCTCGAGAGACGGACCAGCACTCGTCCCAGTTGTACGAAGACATTGCTAGCGACTACACTGACGAAGCTTTTCTCTCATTTGCCGAGAGACAGAATAGCCTTCAGCTAAGTTAATGGCTACGACCTAGCAAGGCACCATTAACCATTTGTAACGTTGCATGTACCTCAAGATAGTTTCACTTGTATCATCCAGAATGCTGTATACCAAAGGACAATATAAAAGTTAAGTGTTCTAGTAGCTACGTTCTTTTCTTTATCACATTCATCACGTATCCTGTTCCAGACTTAACGCCAGACGGCGTGAGTTGACGCGTGCCCTTTCGGCTACTTCATTGTGGACTGGCTGCCTTAACAGTCCACTACACAGTACACAGGTAAGAGATGTATTGACTGATATTGCCGACAAATTCTGGTTGTTAAGAGTGGTTAAGTACTGAGAAAAAGTTGTACGGCATTGTGTATCGAACTACCCTCGCACATGCTCGTTCTATGAATTCAAATTTTAAAATATATTACGTTGCATCAAGGAAAATGAACTTTAATTTATAAAACGAATTAGAGTAAAGGTATATGTTTAGCAAAGCTCATCTGCCTGTGTTACTTTTACCATATTTTTGATGTTATTGAATATATCGCAGATATTGGTCATACCATGATGTTTACTAAACGTCTGTTAAAAAAAAGTTTTGATGACGTTTAAATCAGATTGTATACTGGATTATTTAGTATGATTCCACATACACATACATACACCGCAGGCCACCGTACCAAGCGTGGCCGAGGGTATCACATACAACCACTAGTCATTTACTTTCCTGTTTCACTCGGAAGAGAAAAACGACTCTGTACGAGCCCTAATTTGTCTCATCGTATAACCGTGGTCGTTCACTGCAACAGAGTCGATCTGCACTTGACCTTAAATACCGGCTATCTAATTTTCTGCAATAGTGCCTCACGAAAAGAGCATCGTCTTCCATCCAGGGACTCACATTTCTTCCCTGTAAGTATTTCCGTAAAACTGCGTGCTGATCGGATCTACCTGTAACAAATCTAGCAGTACACCTCTGAACTTCTTCGTTATCTTCCTTTAATCCACCCTGTCGGAAATCCCGCAAACTCAAGCAGTACTCAAGAGTGGGTCGTACTATCGTTGTATACGTAGACTTCTATATAGATGAGCTACGCTTTCCCAAAATTCTCCCAACAAAACGAAGCCGAGCATTCAAATACATGACTACCAACTTGATTTGCTCATTCCATTTCATATTGCTTTGCAACGTTAAGCCTAGATAATTAATCCAAGTGATTGTGTCGAGCAATACTATTTATGTATTCGATCGTTAGAGGATTGTTTTTTCCAACTCATCACCATTACCTTACATTTTTCTGCATTTATAGCTAGCTGTCATTCATCACACGAACTAGAAATCCTATCCTACAACAATCACTCAAGGACGACACCGTCCCGTGCACCGCAGCGTCATCTGCAAACAGCTGTTGCGTTCGCCCTGTCTACCAGATCATTTATGAGTAGCAGCGGTACTGTCACTGCCCGCTGGGGCACTCCTAACGTTACCGTGGCCTCTGATGAACACTCTCCATAGAGGACAGCGTATTGGGTTCTCACATATTTTGGAACCTAATCCGCACACTCAGACCTTCGTCAGCAGTTTGCTACAGAGCACCGAGTCAAACGCATTCCGGTACTCTAGGAATACGATATCGACCTGTTGTATTTTATTCTTTATTTTAGGACATCATGTGAGAAAATGGCAAGCTGAGTTTCGCACGAGCGACACTTTCTAAATCCATCCTCATTCGTGGACGAAAGCTTTCCGGTCTCAAGGAAATTTATTGTATTCGAACTCAGAATGGATTCAAGAATTGCGCAGCAAACTGATGTTAAGGATATTGGTCTCTAATTATGAGGGTTCGTTGTTTTAACTTTCTTATATACAGATCTCTCCTGCACTTTTTTTTCGCTTTAGACTCTGCACTGGGCGAGAGATCCGCGATAAATCGAAACGTCGCAGGAGCCCAGACTTAAGAGGTTATGGGATTCATGTTTAGTAACTGTTTCTGTTACTTTTCGATGAACAAAAAAGTCGCTGAAGGGTTCCTAAGACTTTGTAATGTTAATCTCAGTGATACAAACAAATATTTCTACTGGTCGTTTGAGACAGCAAATTCGTGCTTCTGGTTCTCATTAATTGCTTGGTTATGTCTTTGTTTAATATTTGTGAATCGAATGGGCTCATCATCTCCCCTGTATAAGTGATGTGACTGACGTTGCTAATGCAATTCCTGTGCATTAAATTGGTTGTCTCATTATTAAATCAGCTGCGTACAATCTGCGATTATCTTTAAAACTACGACTGAATTTGAGTTTCCTCTTTTTAGTGTTGCCTATAGATGTAGATGAACCCTCTGTATTAATTTTAATTCATGTCTTTGAAACCGTTTATAGTACATGTAGGGACTATTATTGGGAGTTGAATTTAATGAATTTCCTGCGGCCTTATATGATTCGTTGAATTTACTGTTACCAACATTAAACCTCACATAATAACGATGAAAAATGAAGCAGGTAGTAGTTTACCCAACAAAGAGAGTTTAGACAAAATTTTCTATTCAATTGTTTTGCCTTGATTTATTTTTGTTTTTTATATCAGCAGAGCATCTATTATTCTGATTTGGTTTGGTAGCCGCAGAGGTTTTTCCTCCTGTCCTTTTACTTCGTGGAGTTAAGTGTAACAACTTTCTATTGACATATTTTGTTGAACTGTAGAACCGTCACATTACCAATTTAATTTGTAATGGAATGGTTTTTGACATCTCACCTGGCTGGGATTGTTGATTTTCAGACTTTTCCAGAGTATGCTGAAATGAGTTGAGCCCCCAGTTGCAATCTACATTGTTTAAAAGGAGAAATCCACCACGCAGCTGGTACATATGTTCACTTTACAATCTGAACATATCTAATGGGTACATGGTGGATCTATTTCTGTGTTATACAATGAAGAACGTAGTTTCCAGGCCTGAACCTTTCTCCATAATGTGGAAAGTTCTCACGACTTAATTACTTTATTCTCTCTAGTCTCTGCAATTATTTGTTCCGCTGTTTCTCCTAGTTAACACCTCACAGGTATTTCTCAATTGCTCACTGAACATCCCGGTTTTAAAATTAAAAATCCATATCGTAAAGCCAAAGGTCTAAACCGATAACACACACACGGGCTGCAAGCTCATTTTAGACACATTTTACCTTCGAGAACTACATTTAAACCCCAAAGCTATTCCTGCTGACCTGTGTGCCTCTTTTGCTATTTGTTCAGTTATTGCCATTAACTGCCTCTAAAACAAAACCTCATAAGACGACTTCGTGATTTTTAATCATCTTCAGAACTGTTACATTAAATACGAAACGAAAACTACATTAAGAAACTACATTACTACACATCGAGAAAACAGCTATTCTTGTTCGTATATCATTCGTAAGTAAACTAGGTACAATGTATTAACAAACCATTCATGTATGTGGTAGAAATCATTTTTGCACATGTAAACGTCACAAGTTATAAGTGCTTCAGATATACAGTACTGGCATATGTATGTAATGCCATATTAGTGCTGTATAATGTCTAGTATACTAAATGCTTTAAAAAATCGACTGTTTAAAAACACAATAGCTCGCAATAAAAATTTTGGCTGGGTAATCATTTAAGATTCAGAGCTATATCATAATAAAAATAAGCCATTGACTTCCTAACTTTATCTTAATGAAGGAAAGGAAAAATATCAAACTAATTTTGTGGTCCAAAATCACTTTAGACTTAGGCCAATGTAACTTAACTACTCAAATAATGCTCACACGTTCAATACTTATTGGCCAGTAATCGTTATTGCGGAATAATATTGACGTTCTGTGATCGATATTGACGGTTTGCACAAAGTACTAAAGAAGACTGCAGAGCTCTGTAAATTGTGCAATGTATTGTAGGGCGTAAGGGCGACGATGTGCAGTACACGGCAGTTGCTGCGAATACCGAGGGAAATTCAATTCCCTTCGCACAAATTTCCGCAAAGAGCTGCAAACTGCTGAATCATAAAAGACCCGGAAGTATGCTGGAAGTTGTATATTAAAGCACCATACGGTACTTCGAGAAATGAAATTTGTGATCGATCAGGAAACTATTGTACACAATAGAAGAGGAAAACGAAGGCCGTGGTGTCGTGGCACGAAGAAGAAACGTTTATTTTACAGGTAGCAGTTCCCATAATAGACAAATGAGTTGAGGTGAGCTATCCAATGAGCACACAGGTTCATTTTTCTTGCTTAACAGTTGTGGCAGCACAGATACACTATTATATAAGCTTTCTGTCAGTAGTGAAATTTTTTGTTCATTTCCAAGAGTTGTTACAATAGACACATTCATAGATAACATCACATGTATGCAATAAATTGCACAGTTAACTAGTTTAATTTGTGGTTAATGGTTGTTATGATTTACGAATCTGTGCAGCGGTTAATGAGGTCCTGGTCCTTTGAAGTGTTCAATTGAAGTTTTCAGACTTATTTCACCAGTTCTGCATTATTCCTGTTTGCCTGTGGCCAGGAAAGCAATTCAATCGCAATACATGGGGATTATATGAAGACTGAAATACTAACGACCTGCAACACTTACCAGCTGTGACACGTGCATTTTGAACAGAAAAACTCGCTGCGGTTAAAAGTTTTTTATAGTGCATCTGGAAGTATTAATATATTTATACATCAGACCTGCATTACCCATGGAGGCTACAGAAATGTGAACTGTAGCCTTGTTGTAACAACGTTGTTGGTAGGAGTTTTTGTTTTATGTAACAGACTTCGAATTGCCTGATTCCGAAATCGATAAACTTAAGAAAATGCGTATGTGACCAGTGACTGAAAATAACTATACTAATAGTGCCATCATGAACGCAGGCTCGCAATGCAAAGTTTCTGTCTTGTATAAAAACCCCTGTTTGTTAATTCGCAATGTTTTATTTTCGCTTTGTTATTTGATACTATTTTCATTGTCAGGCCTGCTTTCAAACCAACTCTCTTCAATCGTTTGCTCTACTCCTTGTTAAAGTTAATCTGCACTAGTGGCAAACAGCATAACGTCACCGAAAAAACGCAGGACCTTCAGATATAAACGATTAACGTGTCCTTCTGATTTATTCTTCCTTATGGGTCTGAAAAGTTTCTCTATAAATGGTAGAAAACTGCTTTGATGATGTGTAATCTCCTTTCCAGACTGCTCTTTCGCTAAAGATTTTCCAAATAACCTACACAAGGCTGATGTAACCGGTTTGACATATGTATTCTTCAAAAACACTAAGCAGTTTGAATGAATGTCTCACGTGTTAAAAAAATGGCTCTGAGCACTATGGGACTTAACTTCTGAGGTCTTCAGTCCCCTAGAACTTAGAACTACTTAAACCTAACTAACCTAAGGACATCACACACATCCATGCCCGAGGCAGGATTCGAACCTTCGACCGTAGCGGTTACGCGGTTCCAGACTGTAGCGCCTGGAACCGTTCGGCCAACCCGGCCGGCACTTGTTCCATTGGCTGTTTGTACACATATTGTTAGAACAGAATCAAAAATTTTCTCTGAAAATAGGACTCCATAGAAAGCGATAACTCATATAAATTCCTCCGTTCTACCTCATCTGTCCAGATAGTTCAGAGACTGATTTCATTCCTGGCGTACAAGTGATGTCAGCGCAGTAACGATGATGGTAGCGTGAAGTAACAACTGCTAAACAACAGCTACCAACCTATGGGCATTCCTGCAAGCCACTATGCATTTCAAACCACGTGGGTCCATCTTCTGGCGTCTACATGTAGTCTGATAAATTTCTTTGCTCTTGGTCGAGATGATCTTTTAGAACTGTCTTGTTTTCTTAGAAGGTAATACGTTAAATTTCGAAATCTTGGAAAAATACAGTGAACGAAAACGGCACTAATGAGAATGCCTACAGTACTTTCTCTGTTACTTTGATCTTCGTTAGTTTTTTTTTTCACGACTTCCAAGTGTAGAACATTACCTTCTAATAACACAGATTTGAAGGATCAACTCTCCCATGAGAAAATACATTAATATGACTGTGGTGTCACCGCCAGACACCACGCTTGCTATGTGGTAGCCTCTAAATCGGCCGCGGTCCGTTAGTATACGTCGGACCTTCGTGTCGCCACTATCAGTGAATGCAGACCGAGCGCCGCCACACGGCAGATCTAGAGAGACTTCCTAGCACTCGCCCCAGTTGTACAACCGACTTTGCTAGCGATGGTTCACTGACAAAATACGCTCTCAGTTGCCGAGACAATAGTTTAGCATAGCCTTCAGCTACGTCATTTGCTACGACCTAGCAAGTCGCCATTATCAGTTACTATTGATATTGATTCATGTACCGTCAGACCGACGTTCACCATTAATGGATTAAAGTTAAGTATTCCACCAGCTACGTCCGTTTTTCTAAATTCTAATTTCCTTGTCCTGTTCCAGACCTCACGCCAGCCTGCGTGAGCTAAAACCCGTGCCTTTCGGCCTCCTTCTAGTAACACGGTGTTGGCTCTCCTGCCAGCCAAAACAATGACTACATGTGTAAACTAGAAGATGGGCCCTTGATGTAGCTAGTGTAGTGTAACAAAGCATAAATATTAGTGGCTGAAGGCTCTATTCAACGTTCTCTCAGCATAAAGTAGAAACAGTTGAAAGGTGGCTACACTGAGCCATAGCGCCAGAGATCGCGCTAGAAATTATTGTTCCGCCGCCTCCACTGGCAGTGATTATTGAGATGTCGTAGTGGGCAGTGCTTGGGGAGAGCTCGTGGTAGTCAGTGCTTGTTAAGAACTCGTAGCAGAGAGTGTTTGTTGAGATGTGCTAGTAGGGAGTGCTTGCTGAGATGTGATACTGAAAATTTCTTGTTGAGATGTGGTAATAGCGAGTCGGTGTGGAGATATATTGTAATGATTAGAGTGATTTGGTCAATATATGAAGGTAACGAAACTTGATTTATTTTTCATTATTTAATGTCGTAAATAATGCTTCATTACAGGTTCAGTCAACAAAGCATCTGGCTTGTGTTCTGGGATTAGAGTGTAATTCTGGTTTTCTTGAGTAATTATGGTATTTCTTTTTCCTTTAATTAATTCAGTATAAATGATATCTAAAATTTCTTGTGTTGTTGAAGAAGAACCGTGCCAGATGCGTACGTTGAGTCATACTCCCACACACAGAACAGTTACACTTGTGCTTTGGTTTCGTAGGTTTTATAGTTGCTGGGGACTTAATTAATTAATTGTGTTAATGTGCATGGGGGCTTAATTATTATGAAATGCAAATAATTTTAATTTTTGGTAGCTGTATGTCCGATTACGCTATGTCTCGTAAACGGTTGGCCCTGACTAGTATTATTACGCAATCTGACTGCATGGAACCACAACAAAGAACGCAATGGAAATTTTCATTAACACAATTAATTAATTAAGCCCCAGCAACTATAAAACCTACGAAACCAAAGCACAAGTGTAACTGTTCTGTGTGTGGGAGTATGACTCAACGTACGCATCTGGCACGGTTCTTCTTCAACAACACAAGAAATTTTAAATATCATTTATACTGAATTAATTAAAGGAAAAGGAATACCATAATTACTCAAGAAAACCAGAATTACACTCTAATCCCAGAACACAAGCCAGATGCTTTGTTGACTGAACCTGTAATGAAGCATTATTTACGACATTAAATAATGAAAAATAAATCAAGTTTCGTTACCTTCATATATTGACCAAATCACTCTAATCATTACAATATATCTCCACACCGACTCGCTATTACCACATCTCAACAAGAAATTTTCAGTATCACATCTCAGCAAGCACTCCCTACTAGCACATCTCAACAAACACTCTCTGCTACGAGTTCTTAACAAGCACTGACTACCACGAGCTCTCCCCAAGCACTGCCCACTACGACATCTCAATAATCACTGCCAGTGGAGGCGGCGGAACAATACTCTCTAGCGCGATCTCTGGCGCTGTGGCTCAGTGTAGCCACCTTTCATATGCCCTTCCTCCACAGGCTAGAATTTGATGGTATTTTTGCCAGCATTGGTGGTGAAAATACCACCAAATTCGTCAAAAAAATACACACAAAAATAAAAGATAATATTAATGCGTAAATATCACATAACTAGATAAAAATTTGGCTTTGCACTGACCTTTCAATAACCTAATATATAAAATACAGTAAGCAATACAAATTCCTTCATACATGTGACTTTACATAACAGTTTACACAAGTATTATGTGGTTAAACAGTTCAATCAATAGCGTCAGCAATGATGAATATATGCAGGTAAGAGTCTCATAACTTTTCACAAACAGTAATACACAAAAAATCAGTTTATGCAAATATTCACATAAACGCTTTCCATAGCCCAAGAAACAAGTAGTTGACAGTTCCAGCAGTAGCACCCAGCAATGGTCAACAGGTGCAAATACCATCAAGTAACATTATTTCAATAGAAGCAGTCCATCAGTGGCACCCAGCAATGTTGAACAGGTGCAGACACCAACAAGTAACATCTTTTCAGTAGAAACAGTCCATCAGTGGCACCCAGCAATGTTGAGCAGGTGCCAACACCAACAAGTGACATCATTTCGGTAGAAGCAGTCCATCAGTGGCACCCAGCAATGTTGAGCAGGTGCAGACATCAACAAGTAACACCGTTTCAGTATAAGCAGTTCCATCAGTGGCACCAGCAATGTTGAACAGGTGCAGATATCAAGAGGTGACATCTTTTCAGTAGAAGCAGTCCATCAGTGGCACCCAGTAATGTTGAATAGTTGCAGACACCAACAAGTAACACCATTTCAGTATAAGCAGTTCCATTAGTGGCACCAGCAATGTTGAACAGGTGCTGACCGCAGTCCATAATATTCACTTTCACTAATCACACTGTTCATCAGCAGAAATTAAACATGACTAAATGTCACACATCATGTTGAAAAGTGCAGCACCATCACTAATCAGACAGTTTAGGCATGAACAATAGTTTGAATACACATACAATGCTTTTACACTAAACATACAAATCATAACAAACACACAAATGATATCAGATAATTGTCCTATTAACTATTACAATACACAAATACCAGTAAACCTATAATATTTATGGGTGTCAGTGCACGCCACAACGAACAAGTAAAATAATATTTAGGAGATAGGTTGGGATCACTTCTCTGGGATTATAAAAGGAAAACACACAAAACACACTCACTCATCTTTCATCCACATTAGTGCTACTGTGTAATTGAATAGTGTTAACTGTGTAAATGCAATTCTGTCAAAATTTTATGTTCATCATGTGTATCAAGTAGTAGTGGCAGCAATGTATTACAGTCGATAATAGTTAGTCAACGTCATAGTCATCATGTCAAGACCAATGTTTGCCAAGCCAGATCAAAATGTACCGTTGCTGAACAACTGTCAGTGAGCCAAGATATGCAAATACTTCCTCTCTTCAAAAAAAGTCTATACTGCTTAGTGATTTAACAAAGTGTGTGTGAAGACAATTTTCCTTCTACTTGAGTGTTCTAGTCTGCCATCTTTATCCTCCTTGTGCCATATAGACCAACAAAAAAAAAAATATGCTCCTCACTTACTTCACCTCTTATCCACCAAAACTCCAATAATCATCAGCATCACATAATCTCAATATTTCAATAATACCTCTTCAATACGTCGATCATCAATATCATTTACCTTACCTCTTGTCCACGAAAACTCCAATAATCATCAACTTCACATAATCTCAATACCTCAATCATACCGCTTCAATACGTCGATATATATAAACCCTATCACCAATATCATTTCACTTCCATAACAACTCTTTCCTCTAGTCAGTCTCCTCGAACAAGTACAGATAAAATTCTAGTGCAAACTTCAGTTCATCATCCCATGCAATCCGAAGACACAGTGTCAACACACAACCTCTGTGTAATCCATCTGACCCAAATATTCTACTCATTATAAATTATAAGATACATTTCGGTTCCTTGTCCATCCTTAAATAAAAGAAATGCATACATGACCTCTAACAGACTTAGTTCGAATAACTCTCAGTTATGGCAAACAGAAGCAAACATGTAGAGTATTTCTTGTGTCAAGTGTCACTTCCTATTTCAATTGCTCACGAAGAATGCAGTGTAATAACTGTCAATGGTCTAAACCTAGTGTTGGTATGTCATGTCGTTATCTGCCTTCCTATTAGCATAAATTTATACAGCTTCCATAAAACCTCAAGCTTATGTGACTTCTATGAAGTTTCTCGTACTAATGTCGTTCGTCGAATTATAGCAGTTCATTTTCTTATCTTAAAAATATAAAGCACTGAGCGTAAGCAAAACATGCAATAGCGAGTAAATATACCAGTAGAGAACAGAATGTCAACAAGTGGATGCAGCACAATCCCTACAACGAGGCTCTGCCAAGCAAACAATCTATAATTAATACCACAGTGTAACTCTATGTTCGTACACAGTATATCAGCATTTCTATATTCTAAATTGAAGAGTAGTTATGACAACAAAACAGAAGTGTGTAAATATGGAATCCATACGCACAGCAGCAAACATATATCTTACGTAATAAACAAGTCATTAGCATCATTCAGCATAAGCAAATAAATGTTCATATGTAATCTTAATAAGTAAACATGAAGGCGCAAGCAGATAAATCACAAAGTGTAACCTACATACCTAACTACAGTCAGCACAATTAATCAGGTGACAATTATAATTTAAATAAATAAGCACAGCAGGCACATAATAGAAAAATATGACATCAGTGAAAAAGCAGTGCAGCCAAGCGATGCATAATACACTCCTGGAAATTGAAATAAGAACACCGTGAATTCATTGTCCCAGGAAGGGGAAACTTTATTGACACATTTCTGGGGTCAGATACATCACATGATCACACTGACAGAACCACAGGCACATAGACACAGGCAACAGAGCATGCACAATGTCGGCACTAGTACAGTGTATATCCACCTTTCGCAGCAATGCAGGCTGCTATTCTCCCATGGAGACGATCGTAGAGATGCTGGATGTAGTCCTGTGGAACGGCTTGCCATGCCATTTCCACCTGGCGCCTCAGTTGGACCAGCATTCGTGCTGGACGTGCAGACCGCGTGAGACGACGCTTCATCCAGCCCCAAACATGCTCAATGGCGGACAGATCCGGAGATCTTGCTGGCCAGGGTAGTTGACTTACACCTTCTTTGCACGTTGGGTGGCACGGGATACATGCGGACGTGCATTGTCCTGTTGGAACAGCAAGTTCCCTTGCCGGTCTAGGAATGGTAGAACGATGGGTTCGATGACGGTTTGGATGTACCGTGCACTATTCAGTGTCCCCTCGACGATCACCAGTGGTGTACGGCCAGTGTAGGAGATCGCTCCCCACACCATGATGCCGGGTGTTGGCCCTGTGTGCCTCGGTCGTATGCAGTCCTGATTGTGGCGCTCACCTGCACGGCGCCAAACACGCATACGACCATCATTGGCACCAAGGCAGAAGCGACTCTCATCGCTGAAGACGACACGTCTCCATTCGTCCCTCCATTCACGCCTGTCGCGACACCACTGGAGGCGGGCTGCACGATGTTGGGGCGTGAGCGGAAGACGGCCTAACGGTGTGCGGGACCGTAGCCCAGCTTCATGGAGACGGTTGCGAATGGTCCTCGCCGATACCCCAGGAGCAACAGTGTCCCTAATTTGCTGTGAAGTGGCGGTGCGGTCCCCTACGGCACTGCGTAGGATCCTACGGTCTTGGCGTGCATCCGTGCGTCGCTGCGGTCCGGTCCCAGGTCGACGGGCACGTGCACCTTCCGCCGACCACTGGCGACAACATCGATGTACTGTGGAGACCTCACGCCCCACGTGTTGAGCAATTCGGCGGTACGTCCACCCGGCCTCCCGCATGCCCACTATACGCCCTCGCTCAAAGTCCGTCAACTGCACATACGGTTCACATCCACGCTGTCGGGGCATGCTACCAGTGTTAAAGACTGCGATGGAGCTCCGTATGCCACGGCAAACTGTCTGACACTGACGGCGGCGGTGCACAAATGCTGCGCAGCTAGCGCCATTCGACGGCCAACACCGCGGTTCCTGGTGTGTCCGCTGTGCCGTGCGTGTGATCATTGCTTGTACAGCCCTCTCGCAGTGTCCGGAGCAAGTATGGTGGGTCTGACACACCGGTGTCAATGTGTTCTTTTTTCCATTTCCAGGAGTGTATATACAAATAACAAGCCTGTTCATTAATCAATCATCGTCAAAATCAGTTAATGTGCGTAAGCACGTCGCTTCACAAGTAAATTCATAGAACATGAAATTTAGCACAAAGTATGAATCATGTAATCGCAAGCAGCAAATTACGTCTAAAGTACGTACCTAAGTGGAAATATGTTACCTGAAAAATAAACTCAATTAATCATTACCTTTTTAGTTTATTACTTTTTTCTTTGAAATTACATTCTTCCTGAAATTTTTTCCATAGCAAGTCGTCTTAATGTCGGACACGCACAGAATTTACCTGAAGGTCTTAAATATTTGATACAACCGTATCCTGAAAAATACTGAACGTTAATAACATAATTCATAAAGTCACCATAGCTTTATACAGAATTTGTTCGGAGAATTTAGACTGTGTATTTGTTTATGGCTGTCAGTGCATTCGCACTGAGCGCTCGATCAGCTGTAGGCGCATGACGTAGGAAGTGATTGTTTGCAGTCAACGACTGCCTTGTGCGGCGCGCAGACTTCACTGTTGCTTTAAGTATCTGCCGCCGCCGGAACACGGCGCGGTATCCTTGTACTCTCCGCATGTTTACGTATAACTGTTGATGTCTCAAAAATATGTCATTCCACAAAAATTTTAACGTTCGATATATGATGTATTCCCTTAGAGCGTCGAGATTTAAGAGTTTCTACTTCAACAGTGTTATCATGGATAATTTTGCGAATTCTATATGGACCGTTATAAAGCAGAAAAAATTTGCGACATAAGCCTTTTGCTTTATGAGACAAACGGTGAGACTTAATTAACACCTTTTGACCAACTGACAAGATTTTTAAACGACCAGGACGTTTAGCTGATTTCTCTCTTCTAGCAGCCGCAGACGCAATATTTCGTAGAGATAGGGTGACAACTTCAGAATGCCGCAGTTTCCGTGAAGGCGGAAAAGGAACGATTTCAGAAATGCGATTTGTTGGTACTTTATTTTTTAATATCAATAGAGGCGGTAAAGAAGTTGAGTCATTAGGAAGTTCATTCAGAATGTTTTGAAAAATATGAAGATACTGATCCCAAGTTCTGTGATTCTGATGACAATAAAGACGGCACAATTTATTGATTTCCTTCATCCATCTCTCTGAAGCATTAGATTGAGGGTGAAAAAGTGAAATAAAAATTGGTTTAATCTTACGACGCCGTAGAGTACGAAGCCAAACTTTAGAGCGAAACTGTGATCCATTATCTGATATAACCTTATCAACATGACCAACTTCTTTAAGAAAATGTTTGATGAAAGCATTAGATACTGAACGAGCTGTTGCTTTGCGTAAAGGTGTAAAACACACATATTTTGATGTCAATTCCACTGCTACGAAAATGTACGCAAAACCATTAGTAGAACGAACCACTAGACCGAACAAATCGACTGCAGCCATGTTCTTTAATTTCGCTGGAATGATAGAAACAGTTGGCGGCTTAGCCTTTTGACATAATTTGCATTTGGCAAGAACAGATCGAATACGTTTTTCCATATTACTGAGGTAGCAATTTTCTCGTAATTTATGAAAGCATTTTCTGGGACCAAAATGTGCATAACTGAAATGTGTGTACCAAATCAATTTATTGACCCACTCATCAGGAATACAAACTAACCAAACAGAGTTGTCGACCGATTTCCGTTTAAAAAGAATGTCATTGAGAACTAAATAATGCTGTCTAATCGCTACGCTTTCCTTTCTCCTCCACTTCTCCTTAATGTCCTTCCAGATTGGATCCTTATTTTGCTCCTTAGCGATGTCCTGGAGCGAAGACGAAATAAAATTCTCAAACGCAACACCTTGAATGTACATCAAACAATAATGGTTTTCTTTGCAGTCCTCTTCAGCACTTTGTTTCAAACCCATAGGTGCACGTGATAAAGCATCAGCAACAATATTTGAAGATCCCTGTATGTAAACAATACTAAAATCAAATTCCTGCAGGTACAACGCCCATCGAGACAATCTGCCATAAGTTAATTTTGTCGACATAAGAAATTCCAGAGCTCGATGATCGGTGTAAACCTTAGTATGTCTGCCATACAAAAATGTGCGAAATTTTGTGAAAGCCCAAACAACAGCCAAAGCTTCAAGTTCCGTAATCGAATCATTCTTTTCGGATTTAGAGAGAACACGACTTCCAAAGGCAATAGTTTTCTGTACTACAACGCCGTCTTCTTCTATCTCTTGAAATAAGTGTGCACCTAGGCCTTTGTATGATGAGTCCGTCACCAAACAAAAGTCTTTAGATAAATCCGGATGCGAAAGAAGTGGAGCAGCAACTAAAGCATCACGGAGTTGTTCAAATTCTGACTGAGCTTCCTCATCCCAACACCAATTAGATTTCTTTCCAGATAGTTCACATAAACGAGGTGTGGCCAAATTGTCCAATCTAACAAAGCGTCTAAGAAAATTACAGACACCAAGGAAACTACGAACATCACGTTTTGTAGTAGGAACAGCATTATTACGAATAGCTTCTAGTTTCTCTGGATCAGGGAGAATACCTTCTGTAGAAATAATGTGACCGAGAAATTTCACCTGAGAACGACCAAATTCAGATTTTTCCAAGTTCACTGTCATGCCAACTCTTGCAAAAATACGTAATAATGAATCCAAAATTTTGTTGTGCTCACTCCAAGAATGTTTAGCAATAAGAATATCGTCAACATATGAAGTAATATTGTCACGAAGATAAACAGGTAAAATTTCATTTAAACTACGAATGAATGCTGCAGAAGATACAGTAAGTCCAAACGGTAATTTCCGAAACTGGTAACAGTTACCAAAGGCTAAAAAGGCAGTATATTTTCTACAATCAGGGTGGAGTTCTATTTGCCAAAAACTTGCGCGCATATCAATCGTGGATAAAACTTTAATTCCATGGAAATGTTGAAGAAGTTCATCTAAATTTTGTGGACGGTCAGTTTCAGGAATAATAATATTATTTATCTGTCTGGAATCCAGAACCAAACGAACTGACCCATCCTTTTTAAGAACAACGTGTAGTGGGCTGGTATAAGGACTGACAGCTGGCTCAATAATGCCCTGATCTAACATGTATTGAAGTTCATTCTTAACCTTGTCTCTGTAAGCCAAAGGAATAGCGTACGTTTTCCCGCGAAATGGTGTGTGTTCCTTTACTTTAAATAAATATTGTAAGCCTTGTATAGTTCCTGTGTGATGACTAAACACTGTACCATGTGAAGTCAAAATATGGTGCAGCTCTTCTCTTGCAACGTCATCTGGCACTTCAGCTTTTTTAACCTTTTCATTAATTAATTTTTCGCTACTAATTATATCCTCCATCGCGTCTCTGTATCTATTGTCATTGTCATGAATAAACACACTGTCGTCATAATGCTCAACGAAAACATCAGAAGTAAGAAACCTGAAACATTTTGTATCTGATTCAGATCTTGCTAAACACTCGAAAAATTTCAAACATTTCGGCATTCCGGCAACAGTCAAATTCACACTTCCTTCTTTAAAGTTCAAAATTGCCTTATGTGTGTTAAGAAACTCCATACCTAATATAATCTGTGTACTGAGTAATGGAACAATAATAAAATTAGCAGACAATTCGTATCCTTGACAAATGAAATTTAGGTTGGTCTGTTGTTTAACTTCCACACCTTTTCCAGAAATCGCTCCTCGAATTGTAGTTTTAGAGATAGGTAACACAGGACAGGCAATAGTTCTTTCACATATACGAAAAACTGATTCACTAATGACGTTCAATGGGCTCCCAGAATCTAAAACTGCAGTGAACTTATTCTTACCCACACATACTTCAATAACAGGATGTAAAAATGCGTCTACATTATTTTCCTTTTCGCCTAGCAAAATGTCTCTCATATCTTCCAGGCGTACGTAGTGTAAAGTTGTAGTGTCATTACTTTCTGACCCGTCTATATTGCTGCCAGAAGCCGAAGCTGCAAGTCATGGTCGATTGTTTGCGTCACGTCTTTGATTATTCCCGTCATTTCGCGGATCAATTTCTACTATTTCCATTTGTCTCTCTGAATTTCTGTCACGCGGAGGATGCCAATTAGGTCCTTCCTGTCTGTTAGATGCAAATTCTTGGTTGTGTCTGTTATTAAAATTTCTGTTTTCCTGTCTGTCTGCGTAACTACTTCTTGTATAATTTCGACTGTCACTTCTGAAATTATTGTTAGACCTACTACCCTGGTTATTTCTGTGGTAAGAGTTTCTATTATTGTATGAATAATTTCTGTCTTGATGATACCGATTACTGTTTCCGTATGATTGATCATTCCGGTACGAATTACCGTTATTATAATTGTCTGTGTAATTTCTGTTAGAACGTCTGTTATTGTCATAAGGCTGTTATCTATTGTCCTGTCTGTTACGTCTGTCATTCTCAAAGTTACCCATATAACGCCCGTTCCGATCACTATCCCTTTTCTCTGAACATCTGTCGTAATTACTGTTACTGAAAAAGTTACAAGAAGTCCCGTCGTCGTTGTCATACTCAAGTTCTTGTAACAAAGTCTTAAAAGTCTCAATGTCGTCTTTACATCTTCCAGCTAAAGCAATTTGTCTAATGGATTGTGGCAGCTTAGTTAAACAAATGCGAATTAATTCAGTCGGGCTATAAGGGTTGGAAAGGAACTGATTCTTTCGAATCATGTCTTCAAAATATTCCGCTGGCGTGCGGAACTCAGACTGTTTGAAATTACGCTGCATAATAAGACTGTGTTTCACTCTGTCTTGCGTGTTTTCGGACCAATAAGTCGATCGAAATGCATGATAAAAATCATTCAAATTATTACAATCTCTAATGAGTGCGCGCATCCGCGTCGCCGGTTCATTTTCTAAATATCCACACATAAATTCCAGTTTGTGACTTAGTGGCCAATTTGGTGGGAGTGCATACATAAATTGATCTAACCATGCACATGGATGTATGTCATTCTTAGAATTGCGGAAGATCTTAAATTTCCGAACAGTCAAAAAGTGTTTATAGTCAAAGTTTTCGCCTTGTGGCGACAAAGACCTACCGCGTCTGTCCCAGTCACAATGACGATTATTGTTAAATTCACGCGCCTGGCGCTCTCTTGTTGCATCCCGGAAATGAAACAAATTATTTTCTTCAAACCCCCCTGGTATCTGTGATTCTAAATTTCATCTGCTGTCTTTTCCTGCAATTTCGCCTTCAATTTGTTTGACTTGCTTTTGTAGTGCCTCAAATTCCCTTTTCACGCGTTCATTAAATTTTCCCTGATTTTCAACATGCTTATTTATGTTCTGGTACTCTTCAGTTTCCGCAAATGGCAATGGTGCTGTATCATCCGAATCTTTGTCCCCATGTAAACTAATATTTGTCAATTTATCTGAAATTTCCTCAACTCTTTCCGATAAGTCACCTATTTTTTCTTTCTGTTTATTTACGTCTTCCGTAAGTGTCGCGACTCGGGTTTCAGTGTTGACACATTTGGTAGTTAACTGTTCATATTGTTGTGTTAGATTATTTATTCTGTGATTTGGTACCGATTCCTCGATTCTCTCAAACATCTCTTCCTTATCGTGTGCACATTGTAAATTTAACTCTGAAAATTTCTGTACTATCACGCGATCTCTCTCCTCCTGTTCTCTATCCTGTTCCCTTTGTCTAATCTCTACTGCAATTAATCTATTATTGTGAGAATTCAAAATCGGTTGTACTTCTTCTCTGATTTCTTTCTTTAATTCATCTTTCATATTTTTGAAACATGTCCCTATTCGCGAATCTAACCGTGTTTCCATTGTTTATAATTCAGATCCTAACTGTGATCCCAGTGAGTCTAACCGTATTTCCATTGTTCCCATATCAGTTTTAATTGTTCCTATCTCTGTTTTTAATTCAGATCCTAACTGCTCCATTGTTCCCCTTTGTAAGTCTAACCGTGTTGCCAAAGTTCCCATCTCTGTTCCCATTGTTCCCATCTGTGTTTTAAATTCAGATCGAAAATTTAATATTGCACTCATCAACTGCTCCATATTAGCTTGTTCGAAATTCTTTTCGCCCCTAACATTTCCCGCAAAACCAGTTTCCTTCGTCATAGCTGTAAAGCTATCTGTGTTCGATACTATTTCAGAATCTTCTATCGTTAATCTCGTATTCTGTGAATTTCCTGATTGAGAAAAATTTTGAAATGGTTCCGGACTATTTTCCCGACTTATTAAATTGTTTTCCACTTCATTATTCACCATACTGTTGTCCTGTGTTAGCGAGTTCGCCATGTCAACAATTTCGTCATTCTGACTATCCATCATTTTTGCCTTTTTCATTGATCGCGTAATCATTTACAAAATATACAAAACTCGTCACTATATGAAAATTACACACAATGACGCTTTATCTCCAACAATACCATTCACACGAAATGTTTCCCTCAAACACGATTAATCGAACAATTGAAATAATTGCACTAAATTGTCAAACGCATATACAAGACAACAAAATTAAATTCTGAAAAAAAATACCATTAGAAGAATGACAATTACCACATCTACACATGCAAAATAGACTACAATTACTAAACTACAAATTACTACAACAATACTACTGTCTACTATTTTTACAATCAGAAGAATTCCAAGGGACGATCCGAAGCAGCGGTCGCCACGTGCATGGGGGCTTAATTATTATGAAATGCAAATAATTTTAATTTTTGGTAGCTGTATGTCCGATTACGCTATGTCTCGTAAACGGTTGGCCCTGACTAGTATTATTACGCAATCTGACTGCATAGAACAACAACAAAGAATGCAATGGAAATTTTCATTAACACAATTAATTAATTAGGTCCCCAGCAACTATAAAACCTACGAAACCAAAGCACAAGTGTAACTGTTCTGTGTGTGGGAGTATGACTTAACGTACGCATCTGGCACGGTTCTTCTTCAACAACACAAGAAATTTTAAATATCATTTATACTGAATTAATTAAAGGAAATAGAAATACCATAATTACTCAAGAAAACCAGAATTACACTCTAATCCCAGAACACAAGCCAGATGCTTTGTTGACTGAACCTGTAATGAAGCATTATTTACGACATTAAATAATGAAAAATAAATCAAGTTTCGTTACCTTCATATATTGACCAAATCACTCTAATCATTACAATATATCTCCACACCGACTCGCTATTACCACATCTCAACAAGAAACTTTCAGTATCACATCTCAGCAAGCACTCCCTACTAGCACATCTCAACAAACACTCTCTGCTACGAGTTCTTAACAAGCACTGACTACCACGAGCTCTCCCCAAGCACTGCCCACTACGACATCTCAATAATCACTGCCAGTGGAGGCGGCGGAACAATACTCTCTAGCGCGATCTCTGGCGCTGTGGCTCAGTGTAGCCACCTTTCACAGTTTCCTATATTGCTTTTATATTTCTGTGCCACCAGTTTTACCCATTCCTACTGAAACGATGTCATCTGTAAGCGACTTTGTGCTCTTTGTACCTACTAGTAGCAAAAGGCAGTCCATTTGGCCGACTAGTGGGATAAGGATATCGTGTAGAACAAAGCGGCAATTATATCAAAAGTGTTAGAAGTAGTTACAATCAAGCTACAGTAGCCCAGTACAAACAGTGGTGTAAGTTGCTTAAAATGTTATTAGGAAGTCAAAGAATATGTGGTATGCAAATAGAATAGCTAATTCACAGGATAAAATTAAAACCGTATGGTCAGTTGTGAAGGAAGTGTCGTGTAATCAGCACAAGGTCGACGATATAACGTCAGTTCGTAGTAAAAATATATCCTGCACTGATAAATCAGATATATGTACAGTATTAAACAATCATTTTCTGAGCAATGCTGGTGAATTAAATAAAAATTTAGTTTATACAGGGAATCATATAACTCTTTTGGCAAATGCCTTTCCGAGACTGATGTTTCAAATACTCCTGTGTGATACAGGCAAGGGGGAGATTGAGTCAATAATTAAATCACTAAAGTTAAGGACTCTCATGGATATGACAGAGTGTCTAGCAGAATATTAAACTACTGTGCTATACATGTTAGCCCTGTAGTTATCCATATTTGTAATTTATCCTTTAGGAATGGCAGTTTCCTGAGCGATGAAAGTACTCAATAGTAAACCCGCTATATAAAAAGAGAGAAAGGGATAATATAGACAATTTCAGACCTATTCCTATGCCATCAGTGTTTGCTAAAGTTATCGAAAAGGCTACTTATGAAAGGATAATTGATCATTTTATATCACACGATTTGCTATCAAACTATTGCTCCAGTAACTGGACCATTGCAGAATACAGGGAGTACCTCACAATTGCCTAACCTCTTACTTTAGCAACAAACAGCAATAGGTCATTATTCACAGCCTTGAGAATGACTGTGATGTGGGGTCTGAGTGGGGTATGGTCAAATTTGAGGTGCCTCAGGGATCAGATGTGGGGCCACTAATGTTCCTTACTTGTATAAGTGATATTCCCTCAAGTATTACAGGTATCTTTGATGATGACACTAGCTCGGTAGTAAAGGATGTTGTGTGCAACATTGACTCTGTTTCAAATAGTGCAGCTCGTGACATAAGTTCATGCCTTGTAGGAAAATAAACTAAAGCTAAATCACAGTACGACTCACTTTTTACAGTTTCTGACACACAATTCAACAAAATCTGAAGTTTTAATTTCACAGAATGGGCATATAATTAGTGAAACTGAGCAGTTAAAATTTCTAGCTGTTCAGATAGATATTAAACTGTCGTGGAAAGCCCACGTTCAGTAGCTTGTTCAAAGACTTAATGCTGCCATTTTTACTATTGGAACGATATCTGAAGTAAGCGATCGTTTGACACCAAAATTAATCTACTTTGGTTATTTTCGTTCGCTTATGTCGTGTGGTATAATATTTTGGGACAACTCTTTCCATTCTAAATGGATATTTTTGGGTCATAAACAGTCGGTTTGGGCAATAAGTGCTCTAAGTTCACGAACCTCATGTCCATCCATGTTCACGAGTCTAGGTACTTAACATTATCCTCTCAGTATTTATATACACACTACTGGTCATTAAAATTGCTGCACCACGAAGATGTGCTTTTTTTTTTGTCATCAGTCTACTGACTGGTTTGATGCGGCCCACGACGAATTCCTTTCCTGTGCTAACCTCTTCATCTCAGAGTAGCACTTGCAACCTACGTCCTCAATTATTTGCTTGACGTATTCCAAACTCTGTCTTCCTCTACAATATTTGCCCTCTACAGCTCCCTCTAGTACCATGGAAGTCATTCCCTCATGTCTTAGCAGATGTCCTATCGTCCTGTCCCTTCTCCTTATCAGTGTTTTCCACAGAATCCTTTCCTCTACGATTCTGCGTAGAACAGTTTACACAAGTATTATGTGGTTAAACAGTTCAATCAATAGCGTCAGCAATGACGAATATATGCAGGTAAGAGTCTCATAACTTTTCACAAACAGTAATACACAAAAAATGAGTTTATACAAATATTCACATAAACGCTTTCCATAGCCCAAGAAACAAGTAGTTGACAGTTCCAGCAGTAGCACCCAGCAATGGTCAACAGGTGCAAATACCAACAAGTAACATTATTTCAATAGAAGCAGTCCATCAGTGGCACCCAGCAATGTTGAGCAGGTGCCGACACCAACAAGTGACATCATTTCGGTAGAAGCAGTCCATCAGTGGCACCCAGCAATGTTGAGCAGGTGCAGACATCAACAAGTAACACCGTTTCAGTATAAGCAGTTCCATCAGTGGCACCAGCAATGTTGAACAGGTGCAGATATCAAGAGGTGACATCTTTTCAGTAGAAGCAGTCCATCAGTGGCACCCAGTAATGTTGAATAGGTGCAGACACCAACAAGTAACACCATTTCAGTATAAGCAGTTCCATTAGTGGCACCAGCAATGTTGAACAGGTGCAGACCGCAGTCCATAATATTCACTTTCACTAATCACACTGTTCATCAGCAGAAATTAAACATGTTCTAGTGGCACCAATTATGTAGAAAAAGTGCAAATAACAGTCCATAATATTCCCTAACACTAATCACACAGTTCATCAGCAGAAATTAAACATGACTAAATGTCACTTATCATGTTGAAAAGTGCAGCACCATCACTAATCAGACAGTTCAGGCATGAACAATAGTTTGAATACACATACAATGCTTTTACACTAAACATACAAATCATAACAAACACACAAATGATATCAGATAATTGTCCTATTAACTATTACAATACACAAATACCAGTAAACCTATAATATTTATGGGTGTCAGTGCAAGCCACAACAAACAAGTAAAATAATATTTAGGAGATAGGTTGGGATCACTTCTCTGGGATTATAAAAGGAAAACACACAAAACACACTCACTCATCTTTCATCCACATTAGTGCTACTGTGTAATTGAATAGTGTTAAGTGTGTAAATGCAATTCTGTCAAAATTTTATGTTCATCATGTGTATCAAGTAGTAGTGGCAGCAATGTATAACAGTCAATAATAGTTAGTCAACGTCATAGTCATCCTGTCAAGACCAATGTTTGCCAAGCCAGATCAAAATGTACCGTTGCTGAACAACTGTCAGTGAGCCCAGATATGCAAAAACTTCCTCTCTTCAAAAAAAGTATATACTGCTTAGTGATTTAACAAAGTGTGTGTGTAGACAACCTTCCTTCTACTTGAGTGTTCTAGTCTGCCATCTTTATCCTCCTTGTTCCATATAGACCAACAAAAAAAATATGCTCCTCACTTACTTCACCTCTTATCCACCAAAACTCCAATAATCATCAGCATCACATAATCTCAATATTTCAATAATACCTCTTCAATACGTCGATCATCAATATCATTTGCCTTACCTCTTGTCCACGAAAACTCCAATAATCATCAACTTCACATAATCTCAATACCTCAATCATACCGCTTCAATACGTCGATATATATAAACCTTATCACCAATATCATTTCACTTCCATAACAACTCTTTCCTCTAGTCAGTCTCCTTGAACAAGTACAGATAAAATTCTAGTGCAAACTTCAGTTCATCATCCCATGCAATCCGAAGACACAGTGTCAACACACAACCTCTGTGTAATCCATCTGACCCAAATATTCTACTCATTATAAATTATAAGATACATTTCGGTTCCTTGTCCATCCTTAAATAAAAGAAATGCATACATGACCTCTAACAGACTTAGTTCGAATAACTCTCAGTTATGGCAAACAGAAGCAAACATGTAGAGTATTTCTTGTGTCAAGTGTCACTTCCTATTTCAATTGCTCACGAAGAATGCAGTGTAATAACTGTCAATGGTCTAAACCTAGTGTTGGTATGTCATGTCGTTATCTTCCTTCCTATTAGCATAAATTTATACAGCTTCCATAAAACCTCCAGCTTATGTGACTTCTATGAAGTTTCTCGTACTAATGTCGTTCGTCGAATTATAGCAGTTCATTTTCTTATCTTAAAAATATAAAGCACTGAGCGTAAGCAAAACATGCAATAGCGAGTAAATATACCAGTAGAGAACAGAATGTCAACAAGTGGATGCAGCACAATCCCTACAACGAGGCTCTGCCAAGCAAACAATCTATAATTAATACCACAGTGTAACTCTATGTTCGTACACAGTATATCAGCATTTCTATATTCTAAATTGAAGAGTAGTTATGACAACAAAACAGAAGTGTGTAAATATGGAATCCATACGCACAGCAGCAAACATATATCTTACGTAATAAACAAGTCATTAGCATCATTCAGCATAAGCAAATAAATGTTCATATGTAATCTTAATAAGTAAACATGAAGGCGCAAGCAGATAAATCACAAAGTGTAACCTACATACCTAACTACAGTCAGCACAATTAATCAGGTGACAATTATAATTTAAATAAATAAGCACAGCAGGCACATAATAGAAAAATATGACATCAGTGAAAAAGCAGTGCAGCCAAGCGATGCATAATATATACAAATAACAAGCCTGTTCATTAATCAATCATCGTCAAAATCAGTTAATGTGCGTAAGCACGTCGCTTCACAAGTAAATTCATAGAACATGAAATTTAGCACAAAGTATGAATCACGTAATCGCAAGCAGCAAATTACGTCTAAAGTACGTACCTAAGTGGAAATATGTTACCTGAAAAATAAACTCAATTAATCATTACCTTTTTAGTTTATTACTTTTTTCTTTGAAATTACATTCTTCCTGAAATTTTCTCCATAGCAAGTCGTCTTAACGTCGGACACGCACAGAATTTACCTGAAGGTCTTAAATATTTGATACAACCGTATCCTGAAAAATACTGAACGTTAATAACATAATTCATAAAGTCACCATAGCTTTATACAGAATTTGTTCGGAGAATTTAGACTGTGTATTTGTTTACGGCTGTCAGTGCATTCGCACTGAGCGCTCGATCAGCTGTAGGCGCATGACGTAGGAAGTGATTGTTTGCAGTCAACGACTGCCTTGTGCGGCGCGCAGACTTCACTGTTGCTTTGAGTATCTGCCGCCGCCGGAACACGGCGCGGTATCCTTGTACTCTCCGCATGTTTACGTATAACTGTTGATGTCTCAAAAATATGTCATTCCACAAAAATTTTAACGTTCGATGTATGATGTATTCCCTTTGAGCGTCGAGATTTAAGAGTTTCTACTTCAACAGTGTTATCATGGATAATTTTGCGAATTCTATATGGACCGTTATAAAGCAGAAAAAATTTGCGACATAAGCCTTTTGCTTTATGAGACCAACGGTGAGACTTAATTAACACCTTTTGACCAACTGACAAGATTTTTAAACGACCAGGACGTTTAGCTGATTTCTCTCTTCTAGCAGCCGCAGACGCAATATTTCGTAGAGCCAGGTTGACAACTTCAGAATGCCGCAGTTTCCGTGAAGGCGGAAAAGGAACGATTTCAGAAATGCGATTTGTTGGTACTTTATTTTTTAATATCAATAGAGGCGGTAAAGAAGTTGAGTCATTAGGAAGTTCATTCAGAATGTTTTGAAAAATATGAAGATACTGATCCCAAGTTCGGTGATTCTGATGACAATAAAGACGGCACAATTTATTGATTTCCTTCATCCATCTCTCTGAAGCATTAGATTGAGGGTGAAAAAGTGAAATAAAAATTGGTTTAATCTTACGACGCCGTAGAGTACGAAGCCAAACTTTAGAGCGAAACTGTGATCCATTATCTGATATAACCTTATCAACATGACCAACTTCTTTAAGAAAATGTTTGATGAAAGCATTAGATACTGAACGAGCTGTTGCTTTGCGTAAAGGTGTAAAACACACATATTTTGATGTCAATTCCACTGCTACGAAAATGTACGCAAAACCATTAGTAGAACGAACCACTAGACCGAACAAATCGACTGCAGCCATGTTCTTTAATTTCGCTGGAATGATAGGAAACAACGGTGCTCTGTGAGAAACAGTTGGCGGCTTAGCCTTTTGACATAATTTGCATTTGGCAAGAACAGATCGAATACGTTTTTCCATATTACTGAGGTAGCAATTTTCTCGTAATTTATGAAAGCATTTTCTGGGACCAAAATGTGCATAACTGTAATGTGTGTACCAAATCAATTTATTGACCCACTCATCAGGAATACAAACTAACCAAACAGAGTTGTCGACCGATTTCCGTTTAAAAAGAATGTCATTGCGAACTAAATAATGCTGTCTAATCGCTACGCTTTCCTTTCTCCTCCACTTCTCCTTAATGTCCTTCCAGATTGGTTCCTTATTTTGCTCCTTAGCGATGTCCTGGAGCGAAGACGAAATAAAATTCTCAAACGCAACACCTTGAATGTACATCAAACAATAATGGTTTTCTTTGCAGTCCTCTTCAGCACTTTGTTTCAAACCCATAGGTGCACGTGATAAAGCATCAACAACAATATTTGAAGATCGCTGTATGTAAACAATACTAAAATCAAATTCCTGCAGGTACAACGCCCATCGTGACAATCTGCCATAAGTTAATTTTGTCGACATAAGAAATTCCAGAGCTCGATGATCGGTGTAAACCTTAGTATGTCTGCCATACAAAAATGTGCGAAATTTTGTGAAAGCCCAAACAACAGCCAAAGCTTCAAGTTCCGTAATCGAATCATTCTTTTCGGATTTAGAGAGAACACGACTTCCAAAGGCAATAGTTTTCTGTACTACAACGCCGTCTTCTTCTATCTCTTGAAATAAGTGTGCACCTAGGCCTTTGTATGATGAGTCCGTCACCAAACAAAAGTCTTTAGACAAATCCGGATGCGAAAGAAGTGGAGCAGCAACTAAAGCATCACGGAGTTGTTCAAATTCTGACTGAGCTTCCTCATCCCAACACCAATTAGATTTCTTTCCAGATAGTTCACATAAACGAGGTGTGGCCAAATTGTCCAATCTAACAAAGCGTCTAAGAAAATTACAGACACCAAGGAAACTACGAACATCACGTTTTGTAGTAGGAACAGCATAATTACGAATAGCGTCTAGTTTCTCTGGATCAGGGAGAATACCTTCTGTAGAAATAATGTGACCGAGAAATTTCACCTGAGAACGACCAAATTCAGATTTTTCCAAGTTCACTGTCATGCCAACTCGTGCAAAAATCCGTAACAATGAATCCAAAATTTTGTTATGCTCACTCCAAGAATGTTTAGCAATAAGAATATCGTCAACATATGAAGTAATATTGTCACGAAGATAAACAGGTAAAATTTCATTTAAGCTACGAATGAATGCTGCTGAAGATACAGTAAGTCCAAACGGTAATTTCCGAAACTGGTAACAGTTACCAAAGGCTAAAAAGGCAGTATATTTTCTACAATCAGGGTGGAGTTCTATTTGCCAAAAACTTGCGCGCATATCAATCGTGGATAAAACTTTAATTCCATGGAAATGTTGAAGAAGTTCATCTAAATTTTGTGGACGGTCAGTTTCAGGAATAATAATATTATTTATCTGTCTGGAATCCAGAACCAAACGAATTGACCCATCCTTTTTAAGTACAACGTGTAGTGGGCTGGTATAAGGACTGACAGCTTGCTCAATAATGCCCTGATCTAACATGTATTGAAGTTCATTCTTAACCTTGTCTCTGTAAGCCAAAGGAATAGCGTACGTTTTCCCGCGAAATGGTGTGTGTTCTTTTACTTTAAATAAATATTGTAAGCCTTGTATAGTTCCTGTGTGATGACTAAACACTGTACCATGTGAAGTCAAAATATGGTGCAGCTCTTCTCTTGCAACGTCATCTGGCACTTCAGCTTTTTTAACCTTTTCATTAATTAATTCTTCGCTACTAATTATATCCTCCATCGCGTCTCTGTATCTATTGTCATTGTCATGAATAAACACACTGTCGTCATAATGCTCAACGAAAACATCAGAAGTAAGAAACCTGAAACATTTTGTATCTGATTCAGATCTTGCTAAACACTCGAAAAATTTCAAACATTTCGGCATTCCGGCAACAGTCAAATTCACACTTCCTTCTTTAAAGTTCAAAATTGCCTTATGTGTGTTAAGAAACTCCATACCTAATATAATCTGTGTACTGAGTAATGGAACAATAATAAAATTAGCAGACAATTCGTATCCTTGACAAATGAAATTTAGGTTGGTCTGTTGTTTAACTTCCACACCTTTTCCAGAAATCGCTCCTCGAATTGTAGTTTTAGAGATAGGTAACACAGGACAGGCAATAGTTCTTTCACATATACGAAAAACTGATTCACTAATGACGTTCAATGGGCTCCCAGAATCTAAAACTGCAGTGAACTTATTCTTACCCACACATACTTCAATAACAGGATGTAAAAATGCGTCTACATTATTTTCCTTTTCGCCTAGCAAAATGTCTCTCATATCTTCCAGGCGTACGTAGTGTAAAGTTGTAGTGTCATTACTTTCTGACCCGTCTATATTGCTGCCAGAAGCCGAAGCTGCAAGTCATGGTCGATTGTTTGCGTCACGTCTTTGATTATTCCCGTCATTTCGCGGATCAATTTCTACTATTTCCACTTGTCTCTCTGAATTTCTGTCACGCGGAGGATGCCAATTAGGTCCTTCCTGTCTGTTAGATGCAAATTCTTGGTTGTGTCTGTTATTAAAATTTCTGTTTTCCTGTCTGTCTGCGTAACTACTTCTTGTATAATTTCGACTGTCACTTCTGAAATTATTGTTAGACCTACTACCCTGGTTATTTCTGTGGTAAGAGTTTCTATTATTGTATGAATAATTTCTGTCTTGATGACACCGATTACTGTTTCCGTATGATTGATCATTCCGGTACGAATTACCGTTATTATAATTGTCTGTGTAATTTCTGTTAGAACGTCTGTTATTGTCATAAGGCTGGTATCTATTGTCCTGTCTGTTACGTCTGTCATTCTCAAAGTTACCCATATAACGCACGTTCCGATCACTATCCCTTTTCTCTGAACATCTGTCGTAATTACTGTTACTGAAAAAGTTACAAGAAGTCCCGTCGTCGTTGTCATACTCAAGTTCTTGTAACAAAGTCTTAAAAGTCTCAATGTCGTCTTTACATCTTCCAGCTAAAGCAATTTGTCTAATGGATTGTGGCAGCTTAGTTAAACAAATGCGAATTAATTCAGTCGGGCTATAAGGGTTGGAAAGGAACTGATTCTTTCGAATCATGTCTTCAAAATATTCCGCTGGCGTGCGGAACTCAGACTGTTTGAAATTACGCTGCATAATAAGACTGTGTTTCACTCTGTCTTGCGTGTTTTCGGACCAATAAGCCGATCGAAATGCATGATAAAAATCATTCAGATTATTACAATCTCTAATGAGTGCGCGCATCCGCGTCGCCGGTTCATTTTCTAAATATCCACACATAAATTCCAGTTTGTGACTTAGTGGCCAATTTGGTGGGAGTGCATACATAAATTGATCTAACCATGCACATGGATGTATGTCATTCTTAGAATTGCGGAAGATCTTAAATTTCCGAACAGTCAAAAAGTGTTTATAGTCAAAGTTTTCGCCTCGTGGCGACAAAGACCTACCGCGTCTGTCCCAGTCACAATGACGATTATTGTTAAATTCACGCGCCTGGCGCTCTCTTGTTGCATCCCGGAAATGAAACAAATTATTTTCTTCAAACCCCCCTGGTATCTGTGATTCTAAATTTCATCTGCTGTCTTTTCCTGCAATTTCGCCTTCAATTTGTTTGACTTGCTTTTGTAGTGCCTCAAATTCCCTTTTCACGCGTTCATTAAATTTTCCCTGATTTTCAACATGCTTATTTATGTTCTGGTACTCTTCAGTTTCCGCAAATGGCAATGGTGCTGTATCATCCGAATCTTTGTCCCCATGTAAACTAATATTTGTCAATTTATCTGAAATTTCCTCAACTCTTTCCGATAAGTCACCTATTTTTTCTTTCTGTTTATTTACGTCTTCCGTAAGTGTCGCGACTCGAGTTTCTGTGTTGACACATTTGGTAGTTAACTGTTCATATTGTTGTGTTAGATTATTTATTCTGTCATTTGGTACCGATTCCTCGATTCTCTCAAATATCTCTTCCTTATCGTGTGCACATTGTAAATTTAACTCTGAAAATTTCTGTACTATCACGCGATCTCTCTCCTCCTGTTCTCTATCCTGTTCCCTTTGTCTAATCTCTACTGCAATTAATCTATTATTGTGAGAATTCAAAATCGGTTGTACTTCTTCTCTGATTTCTTTCTTTAATTCATCTTTCATATTTTTGAAACATGTCCCTATTCGCGAATCTAACCGTGTTTCCATTGTTTATAATTCAGATCCTGACTGTGATCGCAGTGAGTCTAACCGTATTTCCATTGTTCCCATATCAGTTTTAATTGTTCCTATCTCTCTTTTTAATTCAGATCCTAACTGCTCCATTGTTCCCCTTTGTAAGTCTAACCGTGTTGCCAAAGTTCCCATCTCTGTTCCCATTGTTCCATCTGTGTTTTAAATTCAGATCGAAAATTTAATATTGCACTCATCATCTGCTCCATATTAACTTGTTCGAAATTCTTTTCGCCCCTAACATTTCCCGCAAAACCAGTTTCCTTCGTCATAGCTGTAAAGCTATCTGTGTTCGATACTATTTCAGAATCTTCTATCGTTAATCTCGTATTCTGTGAATTTCCTGATTGAGAAAAATTTTGAAATGGTTCCGGACTATTTTCCCGACTTATTAAACTGTTTTCCACTTCATTATTCACCATACTGTTGTCCTGTGTTAGCGAGTTCGCCATGTCAACAATTTCGTCATTCTGACTATCCATCATTTTTGCCTTCTTCATTGATCGCGTAATCATTTACAAAATATACAAAACTCGTCACTATATGAAAATTACACACAATGACGCTTTATCTCCAACAATACCATTCACACGAAATGTTTCCCTCAAACACGATTAATCGAACAATTGAAATAATTGCACTAAATTGTCAAACGCTTATGCAAGACAACAAAATTAAATTCTGAAACAAAAATACCATTAGAAGAATGACAATTACCCAATCTACACATGCAAAATAGACTACAACTACTAAACTACAAATTACTACAACAATACTACTGTCTACTATTTTTACAATCAGAAGAATTCCAAGGGACGATCCGAAGCAGCGGTCGCCACGTGCATGGGGGCTTAATTATTATGAAATGCAAATAATTTTAATTTTTGGTAGCTGTATGTCGGACTACGCTATGTCTCGTAAACGGTTGGCCCTGACTAGTATTATTACGCAATCTGACTGCATAGAACAACAACAAAGAATGAAATGGAAATTTTCATTAACACAATTAATTAATTAAGTCCCCAGCAACTATAAAACCTACGAAACCAAAGTACAAGTGTAACTGTTCTGTGTGTGGGAGTATGACTCAACGTACGCATCTGGCACGGTTCTTCTTCAACAACACAAGAAATTTTAAATATCATTTATACTGAATTAATTAAAGGAAATAGAAATACCATAATTACTCAAGAAAACCAGAATTACACTCTAATCCCAGAACACAAGCCAGATGCTTTGTTGACTGAACCTGTAATGAAGCATTATTTACGACATTAAATAATGAAAAATAAATCCACACCGACTCGCTATTACCACATCTCAACAAGAAATTTTCAGTATCACATCTCAGCAAGCACTCCCTACTAGCACATCTCAACAAACACTCTCTGCTACGAGTTCTTAACAAGCACTGACTACCACGAGCTCTCCCCAAGCACTGCCCACTACGACATCTCAATAATCACTGCCAGTGGGGGCGGCGGAACAATACTCTCTAGCGCGATCTCTGGCGCTGTGGCTCAGTGTAGCCACCTTTCACAGTTTCCTATATTGCTTTTATATTTCTGTGCCACCAGTTTTACCCATTCCTACTGAAACGATGTCATCTGTAAGCGACTTTGTGCTCGTTGTACCTACTAGTAGCAAAAGGCAGTCCATTTGGCCGACTAGTGGGATAAGGATATCGTGTAGAACAAAGCGGCAATTATATCAAAAGTGTTAGAAGTAGTTACAATCAAGCTACAGTAGCCCAGTACAAACAGTGGTGTAAGTTGCTTAAAATGTTATTAGGAAGTCAAAGAATATGTGGTATGCAAATAGAATAGCTAATTCACAGGATAAAATTAAAACCGTATGGTCAGTTGTGAAGGAAGTGTCGTGTAATCAGCACAAGGTCGACGATATAACGTCAGTTCGTAGTAAAAATATATCCTGTACTGATAAATCAGATATATGTACAGTATTAAACAATCATTTTCTGAGCAATGCTGGTGAATTAAATAAAAATTTAGTTTATACAGGGAATCATATAACTCTTTTGGCAAATGCCTTTCCGAGACTGATGTTTCAAATACTCCTGTGTGATACAGGCAAGGGGGAGATTGAGTCAATAATTAAATCACTAAAGTTAAGGACTCTCATGGATATGACAGAGTGTCTAGCAGAATATTAAACTACTGTGCTATACATGTTAGCCTTGTAGTTATCCATATTTGTAATTTTTCCTTTAGGAATGGCAGTTTCCTGAGCGATGAAAGTACTCAGTAGTAAACCCGCATTATAAAAAGAGAGAAAGGGATAATATAGACAATTTTAGACCTATTCCTATGCCATCAGTGTTTGCTAAAGTTATCGAAAAGGCTATTTATGAAAGGATAATTGATCATTTTATATCACACGATTTGCTATCAAACTATAGCTCCAGTAATTGGACCATTGCAGAACACAGGGAGTACCTCACAATTGCCTAACCTCTTACTTTAGCAACAAACAGCAATAGGTCATTATTCACAGCCTTGAGAATGACTGTGATGTGGGGTCTGAGTGGGGTATGGTCAAATTTGAGGTGCCTCAGGGATCATGGGGCCACTAATGTTCCTTACTTGTATAAGTGATATTCCCTCAAGTATTACAGGTAACTTTGATGATGACACTAGCTCGGTAGTAAAGGATGTTGTGTGCAACATTGACTCTGTTTCAAACAGTGCAGCTCGTGACATAAGTTTATGCCTTGTAGGAAAATAAACTAAAGCTAAATCACAGTACGACTCACTTTTTACAGTTTCTGACACACAATTCAACAAAATCTGAAGTTTTAATTTCACAGAATGGGCATATAATTAGTGAAACTGAGCAGTTAAAATTTCTAGCTGTTCAGATAGATATTAAACTGTCGTGGAAAGCCCACGTTCAGTAGCTTGTTCAAAGACTTAATGCTGCCATTTTTACTATTGGAACGATATCTGAAGTAAGCGATCGTTTGACACCAAAATTAATCTACTTTGGTTATTTTCGTTCGCTTATGTCGTGTGGAATAATATTTTGGGACAACTCTTTCCATTCTAAATGGATATTTTTGGGCAATAAGTCCTCTAAGTTCACGAACCTCATGTCCATCCATGTTCACGAGTCTAGGTACTTAACATTATCCTCTCAGTATTTATATACACACTACTGGTCATTAAAATTGCTGCACCACGAAGATGTGCTTTTTTTTGTCATCAGTCTACTGACTGGTTTGATGCGGCCCACGACGAATTCCTTTCCTGTGCTAACCTCTTCATCTCAGAGTAGCACTTGCAACCTACGTCCTCAATTATTTGCTTGACGTATTCCAAACTCTGTCTTCCTCTACAATATTTGCCCTCTACAGCTCCCTCTAGTACCATGGAAGTCATTCCCTCATGTCTTAGCAGATGTCCTATCGTCCTGTCCCTTCTCCTTATCAGTGTTTTCCACAGAATCCTTTCCTCTACGATTCTGCGCAGAACCTCCACATTCCTTACCTTATCAGTCCACCTAATTTTCAACATTCGTCTATAGCTCCACATCTGAAATGCTTCAGATCTCTTCTGTTCAGGTTTCCCCACAGTCCATGTTTCACTGCTGTACTCCAGACGTAAATCCTCAGTAATTTCTTCGTCAAATTAAGGCCGATATTTGATTGTAGTAGACTTCTCTTGGCCAGAAATGCCTTTTTTGCCATAGCGAGTCTGCTTTTAATGTCCTCCTTGCTCCGTCCGTCATTGGTTATTTTACCGTCTAGGTAGCAGAATTCTTTAACTTCATTGACTTCGTGACCATCAAACCTGATGTTAAGTTTCTCGCTGTTCTCATTTCTACTACTTCTCATTACCTTCGTCTTTCTCCGATTTACTCTCAAACCATACTGTGTACTCATTAGACTGTTCATTCCGTTCAGCAGGTCATTTAATTCTTCTTCACTTTCACTCAGGATAGCAATGTCATCAGCGAATCGTATCATTGATATCCTTTCACCTTGTATTTTAATTCCACTCCTGAACCTTTCTTTTATTTCCATCATTGCTTCCTCGATGTACAGACTGAAGAGTAGGGGCGAAAGGCTACAGCCTTGTCTTACACCCTTCTTAATACGAGCACTTCGTTCCTGATCGTTCACTCTTATTATTCCCTCTTGGTTGTTGTACATATTGTATATGACCCGTCTCTCCCTATAGCTTACCCCTACTTTTTTTCAGAATCTCGAACAGCTTGCACCACTTTCTAGTGTCGAACGCTTTTTCTAGGTCGACAAATTCTATGAAAGTGCCTTGATTTTTCTTTAGCCCTGCTTCCATTATTAGCCGTAACGTCAGAATTGCCTCTCTCGTCGCTTTACTCTTCCTAAAGCCAAACTGATCGTCACCTAGTGCATTCTCAATTTTCTTTTCCATTCTTCTGTATAATATTCTTGTAAGCAGCTTCGATGCATGAGCTGTTAAGCTGATTGTGCGATAATTCTCGCACTTGTCAGCTCTTGCCGTCTTCGGAATTGTGTGGATGATGCTTTTCCGAAAGTCAGATGGTATGTCGCCAGACGCATATATTCTACACACCAACGTGAATAGTCGTTTTGTTGCCACTTCCCCCAATGATTTTAGAAATTCTGATGGAATGTTATCTATCCCTTCTGCCTTATTTGACCGTAAGTCCTCCAAAGCTCTTTTAAATTCCGATTCTAATACTGGATCTCCTATCTCTTCCAAATCGACTCCTGTTTCTTCTGTTTCTTCTTCTATCACATCAGACAAATCTTCACCCTCACAGAGGCTTTCAATGTATTCTTTCCACCTATCTGCTCTCTCCTCTGCATTTAACACTGGACTTCCCGTTGCACTCTTAATGTTACCACCGTTGCTCTTAATGTCAACAAAGGTTGTTTTGAGTTTCCTGTATGCTGAGTCTGCCCTTCCGACAATCATATCGTTTTCGATGTCTTCACATTTTTCCTGCAGCCATTTCGTCTTAGCTTCCCTGCACTTCCTATTTATTTCATTCCTCAGCGACTTGTATTTCTGGATTCCTCCTTTCATCAATCAACTGAAGTACACTCCTGGAAATTGAAATAAGAACACCGTGAATTCATTGTCCCAGGAAGGGGAAACTTTATTGACACATTCCTGGGGTCAGATACATCACATGATCACACTGACAGAACCACAGGCACATAGACACAGGCAACACAGCATGCACAATGTCGGCACTAGTACAGTGTATATCCACCTTTCGCAGCAATGCAGGCTGCTATTCTCCCATGGAGACGATCGTAGAGATGCTGGATGTAGTCCTGTGGAACGGCTTGCCATGCCATTTCCCCCTGGCGCCTCAGTTGGACCAGCGTTCGTGCTGGACGTGCAGACCGCGTGAGACGACGCTTCATCCAGTCCCAAACATGCTCAATGGGGGACAGATCCGGAGATCTTGCTGGCCAGGGTAGTTGACTTACACCTTCTAGAGCACGTTGGGTGGCACGGGATACATGCGGATGTGCATTGTCCTGTTGGAACAGCAAGTTCCCTTGCCGGTCTAGGAATGGTAGAACGATGGGTTCGATGACGGTTTGGATGTACCGTGCACTATTCAGTGTCCCCTCGACGATCACCATTGGTGTACGGCCAGTGTAGGAGATCGCTCCCCACACCATGATGCCGGGTGTTGGCCCTGTGTGCCTCGGTCGTATGCAGTCCTGATTGTGGCGCCCACCTGCACGGCGCCAAACACGCATACGACCATCATTGGCACCAAGGCAGAAGCGACTCTCATCGCTGAAGACGACACGTCTCCATTCGTCCCTCCATTCACGCCTGTCGCGACACCACTGGAGGCGGGCTGCACGATGTTGGGGCGTGAGCGGAAGACGGCCTAATGGTGTGTGGGACCGTAGCCCAGCTTCATGGAGACGGTTGCGAATGGTCCTCGCCGATACCCCAGGAGCAACAGTGTCCCTAATTTGCTGGGAAGTGGCGGTGCGGTCCCCTACGGCACTGCGTAGGATCCTACGGTCTTGGCGTGCATCCGTGCGTCGCTGCGGTCCGGTCCCAGGTCGACGGGCACGTGCACCTTCCGCCGACCACTGGCGACAACATCGATGTACTGTGGAGACCTCACGCCCCACGTGTTGAGCAATTCGGCGGTACGTCCACCCGGCCTCCCGCATGCCCACTATACGCCCTCGCTCAAAGTCCGTCAATTGCACATACGGTTCACGTCCACGCTGTCGCGGCATGCTACCAGTGTTAAAGACTGCGATGGAGCTCCGTATGCCACGGCAAACAGGCTGACACTGACGGCGGCGGTGCACAAATGCTGCGCAGCTAGCGCCATTCGACGGCCAACACCGCGGTTCCTGGTGTGTCCGCTGTGCCGTGCGTGTGATCATTGCTTGTACAGCCCTCTCGCAGTGTCCGGAGCAAGAATGGTGGGTCTGACACACCGGTTTCAATGCGTTCGTTTTTCCATTTCCAGGAGTGTATTTCTTCTGTTACCCATGGTTTCTTCGCAGCTACCTTCTTTGTACCTATGTTTTCATTTCCAACTTCTGCGATGGCCCTTTTTAGAGATGTCCATTCGTCTTCAAGTGTTCTGCGTTATTCCTTATTGCTGTATCCATAGCGTTAGAGAACTTCAAACGTATCTCGTCATTCCTTAGTACTTCCATATCCCACTTCTTTGCGTATTGATTCTTCCTGACTAATGTCTTGAACTTCAGCCTACTCTTCATCACTACTATATTGTGATCTGAGTCTATATCTGCTCCTGGGTAAGCCTTACAATCCAGTATCTGATTTCGGAATCTCTATCTGACCATGATGTAATCTAACTGAAATCTTCGCGTATCTCCCGGCATTTTCCAAGTATACCTCCTCCTCTTGTGATTCTCGAACAGGGTATTCGATATTACTAGCTGAAACGTGTTACAGAACTGAATTAGTCTTTCCCCTCTTTCATTCCTCGTCCCAAGCCCATATTCTCCTGTAACCTTCTGTTCTACTCCTTCCCCTACAACTGCATTCCAGTCGCCCATGACTATTAGATTTTCGTCCCCCTTTACATACTGCATTACCCTTTCAATATCCTCATACACTTTCTCTATCTGTTCATCTTCAGCTTGCGACGTCGGCATGTATACCTGAACTATCGTTGTCGGTGTTGGTCTGCTGTCGATTCTGATTAGAACAACCCGGTCACTGAACTGTTCACAGTAACACACCCTCTGCTGTACCTTCCTATTCATAACGAGTCCTACACCTGTTATACCATTTTCTGCTGCTGTTGATATTACCCGATACTCATCTGACCAGAAATCCTTGTCTCCCTTCCACTTCACTTCATTGACCCCTACTACATCTAGATTGAGCCTTTGCATTTCCCTTTTCAGATTTTCTAGTTTCCCTACCACGTTCAAGCTTCTGACATTCCACGCCCCGACTCGTGGAGCGTTATCCTTTCGTTGATTATTCAATCTTATTCTCATGGTAACCTCCCACTTGGCAGTCCCCTCCCGGAGATCCGAATGGGGGACTATTCCGGAATCTTTTGCCAATGGAGAGATCATCATGACACATCTTCAATTCCAGGCCACATGTCCTGTGGATACACGTTACGTGTCTTTAATGCAGTGGTTTACATTGCCTTCTGCATCCTCATGTCGTTGATCATTGCTGATTCTTCCGCCTTTAGGGTCAATTTCCCACCCCTAGGACAAGAGAGTGCCCTGAACCTCTATCCGCTCCTCCGCCCTCTTTGACAAGGCCGTTGGCAGAATGAGGCTGACTTCTTATGCCGGAAGTCTTCGGCCACCAATGCTGATTATTTATCAATTTTAGGCAGTGGCGGGGATCGAACCCCGGACCGAGGACGTTTTGACTATTAATCCAAGACGCTACCCCTACACCACGGGTGTTTTTTTTTTTAACCACAGCAAGAAGACGCTGTGATATGCAAATGTTTAGCTTTGCAGAGTATTCACACAAGGTTGGCGATGTGGCGACACCTACAACGTGCTGATATGAGAAAAGTTTCCAACCGATTCCTCATACACAAACAGCAGTTGACCGGCGTTGCCTGGTGAAACGGTGTTGTGATGCCTCGTGTACCACCACGTTTCCGACTTTTTAATAAAGGTCGGATTGTAGCCAATCGCGATTGCAGTTTATCGTATCGCGACATTGCTGCTTGCGTTGGTCGAGATCCAATGGCTGTTAGCAGAATATGGAATCGGTGGATTCAGGAGGGTAATACGGAACGCCGTGCTGGATCCCAGCGGCCTCGTATCACTAGCGGTCGAGATAACAGGCATCTTATCCGCATGTCTGTAACGGATAGTGCAGCCACGTCTCGATCCCTGAGTCAACAGATGGGAACGTTTACAAGACAACAACATCTGCACGAACAGTTCGACGAGGTTTGTAGCAGCATGGACTACCAGCTCGGAGACCATGGCTGCGGTTACCCTTGACGTTGCATCACAGATAGGAGCGCCTGCGATGGTGTACTCAACGACGAACCTGGGTGCACGAATGGCAAAACGTAATGTTTTCGGATGAATCCAGGTTCTGTTTACTGGATCACGATGGTCGCGTCCGTGTTTGGCGACATCGCGGTGAACGCACATTGGAGGCGGGTATTCGTCATCGCCATACAGGCGTATTACCCGGCGTGATCGTATGGGGTGCACGTCTCGGTCACCTCTTGTTCGCATTGACGGCACTTTGAACAGTGGGCGTTGCATTTCAGATGTGTTACGACCCATTGCTCTTTCCTTCATTCGATGCCTGCGAAACTCTACATTTCAGCAGGATAATGTACGACCGCATGTTGCAGGTCCTGTAAGGCCCTTTCTGGATACAGAGAATGTTTGACTGCTGACCTGGCCAGCACATTCTCTAGATCTCCCACCAATTGAAAACGTCTGGTCAATGGTGGCCGAGCAACTGGCTCGTCACAATACGCCAATCGCTACTCTTGATGAACTGTGGTATCGTGTTGAAGCTGTATGGGCAGCTGTACTTGTACACCCCATCGAAGCTCTATTTGACTCAATGCCCAGGCGTATCAAGGCCGTTATTATGGCGAGAGGTGGTTTTTCTGTGTACTGATTTCTCAGGATCTATGCACCCAAATTACGTGAAAATTCAATCACATGTCAGTTCTAGTATAATATATTTGTCCAATGAGTACCCGTTTATCATCTGCATTTCTTCTTGGTGTAGCAATTTTAATGGCCATTAGTATATATATATATATATATATATATATATATATATATATATATATATATATATATATAGTTATTTCTTGTTAACAATATTACCTTACTCCCATGAATAAGCGGCTTTCGCTCACTTAATACTCGGCAGAAAACAAACCTACATTTGGATTGGACTGCCTTAATTCATGTGCAGAAAGGTGTGCAGTATACTTATGCATCCATTTTCAATTAGCTACCACACTATTTCAAAAATTTTAGCTGTAATCCACGCGCTTTCAAATCGAAACTTTATACTTTCCTCATGGGTCACTCCTTCTATTCTGTCGAGGATTTCCTTGAAAAACTAAACTGATTCTTGTTGTATTGTTGATAGCGTTTACTTAAACTTATAGCTTGACTTTTTCGGGTTCATAAATATTTTATTATTATCTTTTATTACCTTTATGTTGTAATTTAATGTACTGACTCGTTATACGACCTTGGAGATTTGCCCCTCAATCTGGTCCTACGGAATTTGACGTGCAAATAAATAAATAAACTTTCTAATGCATCTAATATGGGGATTCTTCCCGAATGTCATTATTTTAATTACTAATTGCTATTTGCCTGAATCGTCTGCAGAATAGTGCAAACGACTAGACAAATTCTGAAACGATGGTACATTTTCTCTCCGTGCATAGTCGCTGAGACATTTACCAAACAAATGTGATGTTTATGAAACACAAGTTTCCGTTCTGCCTTCTGTATGTTGTTTCTGCTTTTAATATTAGCAGCTGTTACTTTATACTTACCTCTTTTTCTCGGTATTTGTAACCATGCTTAACAGCAAGGCATATCAAAAACAGTGAGAGATATCATTCCTGCTACGAAGGTTGTTTCCTCACTTTACTTTTAGAGTGACTTTACAACTGAAATATTCATCTGCAATACTGTCCTCGATTCTGAATCCAAATTTTATTGTCTCTGTGCTCAATCAGTTTCGTGCATGGACTGAAGATCCTGGCCTATATTATGTGTAAACAATTTGCAGTCATTAAAGTATAAAACTACGTTACAATTATTAAATCACCGAACCATTAGAAATTTGGCCATATTGCATCTTCAGATGAAAACTAGGAGAGAACGCCAGCTTGATTATACATTAATAGCTTCCTGCTGAAGAAGAGACACTGATACCTCATCTCAAAAGAGACGTTAAAAAGTGAAGAAAATACACAACTGTGTCGTGCATAGAATACGTATTACTTTTTAATGCTATACCTCTAAAAAACACAACAGTTGTAATTGAAACGCTTGTCGAACATTTCAGCAAAAACGGATCAGTGGTTCTAGTTTGTTGGAGTTAACATGCAGCGTATTCACAGTTTCAAAGTTCCACGCTTCAGCGCTTCACAACGCATGTAGTTGTGTTAACGGCTTACCTTGAGTGGCTACTGACTTGCAGCTGTTTACACTGACTACGTGAACGCTTAACGTCTAAGGATATGTGCATACTCGACACGTGTGTAATGTAATAGCGGCTTGAGGTCGCGGTCCGTATGGTAATTTCCCTGTTGGAGGGAACCGCTGTCTAAACTTGTAACCGAGCGGAGACGGAGGTTAACTCAGTGAAGGCTTCCGACTACGGATCTGGAAGTTTCACTGTCTTACCCAAACACTACCTTCACATCCACACACACATACACACACACACACACACACACACACACACACACACACACAACACACACACGGAATGATATATATTACCCTCGAACAAAAACGCTCATTCCGTGAAATTTTCCTCTTTCTGTTGTCGTTTATATGGCACGGACTGAAATAAAATGTGATCCAATAATTGCTATTCAGACGCTTTATATGGGCTATCAAGCCAAACGTGTAACTGTGTTCAAAGTTTCTTGATAGGGACATTAACATGTTACATTAGAAGCAGAGACGTCAACAAACGTAGACGTTACATCGGGCGAGTCCCAGGGAAATGTGTTGTATAGCTTGGTGTGCTGTTTAAGCTGTATGATAATAACTTCATCGTCAGATACTAAAGGCAATGCCTTGTTGATGTAGGCATCCTTCTCTGTCTCTCACAAACTCTCTCGTATGGTTGTACTTGCTGAAGTTCATTCCACTATAACTATTAGTAATATGGATGTTGTGAGGCTCTTATTTCATCTTTTTCCTATAATTATCGTTTCTAAGGTTTTGTTCTGTCGAATTAGGTTAGTTTAGTATTTCTTCTTTGTATCACGTTCATCTCTGTCGTTTTCTCTTTCATTTCTATTATCACTCGCCCATTATAATTTCTTTCACACCAGGATATATTGTGGACTTTCTCCATAATTGCATATTTATTGCTTATAATGTTTCATTTTATTGTTTTCTGGGAGACCACCCTTCACATTCAAAGCTTACCATGTTGTAAATGTCTTGGTTGATTAATCTTGTTTTTATATATTAACATGTTTTTTTTTATTTATTAAATACATTTTTTTTTTGCCATGAGTGTTCTGGTTGCCTTCAAGCAGCCACCACGAATTCCTCTCCTTTGCCAGCCTTTTCATCTCATGTTAGCAACTGCAGTCTGGTTACTTCATTATCTGCTGGATGTGTATTAAAATGTATGTCTTCCCCTTCAGTTTTTACCCTGTAGAGTCACTGCCTCCCCTCACCTAGTACAATGAATGTTATCCACTGATGTCCTTTCAGATGTCCTATTGTCTTGTCCCTTCTTGTCAGTGTTTTCAATACATTCCTTTCCTTGCCACGTCCTCCCTCTTATTTCTTACCTTATCGGTCCCCCAAAATTTCAACATTCGTCTGTGCACAACATCTCAAATGCTTATTTTCCCTTCTTTTCCGGTTTTGCCACAGTCCATGTCTCAATATTATAGAAAATCACGTGCTCAAAACGTACATTCTCACAAATTTCTTTATCGAAATACGATAAGGTCAATGTTTGATACTAGTAAACTTCCCTTGTCCAACAATGCCCTATTTCCCAGCACTAGTCTTTCTTGCTCCGTCTGTCATGGGTTATTTTGTTGACTACATAGCAGAATTTCCTAACTCCGGCTGCTTCGTGATCCACAGTACTTTCACGTTGTTCTCATTTCTGCTGCTTCTCATTACTTTCTCTTTTCTCCAATTTTCTCTCTGTACACATACTGACACAATCTGTTAATTCCATTCAACAGAACCTGTGATTTCAATTCACTTTCGTTGATAATACCAATTTCAGCAACAAATCTTAACATAGATATTGTTTCACCTCGAATTTTAATCACACTCTTGAACCTTTTATTTGCGTCATTGCTTCTTAGATCTGTAGACTGAACAATAGAAGCGAAAGACTACATCCCTGTCTTACATCCTTTTAACGCAAACACTAGGTTTTTGGTGTTGCACTGTTATTGTTCTCTCTTGGTTTTTGTACATATTGTACGACTATATTAGCTGTCTTTCCCTATACTCTGCCCCTATCTTTCTCAGAATTTCAAACATATTGCATCATTTTAGATTATCGAACGCTTTTTCTAGGTCGACAGATTCTATGAACATGTCTTGATTTTTTTTAGTCCTACTCCCATTATCAACAGCAACGATAGAACTGAATCTCTGGTGATCTTTAAAAAAAGAAAAAGGAAGGTCATCAGTCTTCTGACTGTTCAATGCGGCTCGCAACAAACTCACGACCTCAATTATTTGCTGGATGTATTCCAATCTCTGTCTTCCTCTACAGTCTTGCCCTCTACAGCTTCCTCTAATACCCTGGTGCTTACTGGGTGTCCTATCATCCTGTATATTCTCCTTGTCAGTGTTTTTCCCGATACTCCTTTCCTCTCCGATTCTGCAGAGAACCTCAATCCTTACCTTCTCATGCTACCTAATTTTCAACACTCGTCTCTAGAACATCTGAAATGCTTCGATTCTCCTCTGTTCCAGTTTTTCCGCAGTCCATATTTTACTACCATACAATGCTGTGCCCCAGACTTTCATTATCCGAAATTTCTTCCTCAAATTAAGGGCTGTGTTTGACACTAGTAGGCTTCTCTTGGCCATTTTGTGACATTACTAGTCTGCTTTAGATGTCCTCCATGCTCCGTCCGTATTGGATACTTTGCTGTCTACGTAGCAGAATTCGTTAACTTCATCTACTTCGCGATCATCAATCCTGATGTTAAGTTTCTCATTTCTGCTACTTTTCATTACTTTCCTCTTTTTTCGATTTATTCTCGGTCCATATTCTGTACTCATTAGACTGTTCATTCCATTCTGCAGATCATGTAATTATTCTTCACTTTTACTAACGATAGCAATGTCATCAGTGAATCCTATCATTGGTATCCTTTCACCTTGAATTTTAATTACACTCCTGATCCATTCATTTATTTCCTTCATCGATTCTTTGATATACAGAATGAACAGTAAGGGCGAAATACTACATCCTAGTCTTCCACCCTTTTAAATAAAAGCACTTCATTCTTCGTCGTCCACTCTTATTATTCCCTTTCGAACTTCTGTGATTGCCCTTTTCAGCGATGTTCATTCCTTTTCAACTGCACTGCCTACTTGGAGCTATTCCTTATTGCTCCATCTACAGCTTTTGAGAACTTCAAGTGTATCTCGTCATTCGTTACTGCTTTTGTGTTCCACTTCTTTGCATATTAATTCTTCCTGACTAATCTCAAACTTTAGTCTACTCTTCGCCAATACTACATTGCGATCTGAGTCATTATTTGCTCATGAGTACGCCTTACAATCCAGTACCTGATTTCGGAATCGCTGTCTGACCATAGTGCAATCTAAGTGAAATCTTTCCGCATCACCAGACCTTTTCCCAGAATAAATCCTCATCTTGTGATTCTTGAGCACAGTATTCGCTATCACTAGCTGTAATTTATTACGGAACTCTATTATTCTTTCTCATCTCTCATTCCTCGTCTCAAGCCCACATTCTCCAGTAACCTTTCCTTCTACTCCTTCCCATACAACTGCATTCCAGTCTCAAATGACAATTACATTTTCATATCCCTTTACATACTGTATTACCATTTCAGTATCTTCATACACTTTCTCTATCTGTTCATCTTCAGCTTGCGACATCGGCATGTATACCTGAACTATCGTTGTCGGTGTTCGTTTGCTATCGATTCTGATAAGAACAACCCTGTCACTTAACTGTTCACAGTAACTCACTCTCTGCCCTAGCTTCCTATTCATAACGAATCCTACTTCCTTTATACAATTTTCTGCTACTGTTGATACTACCCTATTCTCATCTGAACAGTATTCCTGGTCTTTTTTCCATTTCGCCTCACTGACCACTGTCGTGTCTACATGGTCCCTTTGCATTTTCCTTTTCTGATTATCTAGCTTCCCTACCACGTTCATGTTTCTGACATTCTTCGTCCCGACTCATAGAAAGTTACCCTTTCGTTAGTTATTAAATGCTTTCTCACGTTTACCTACCCCTTGGTAGACCATCTCGAAGATCTGATTGGGACAATATTCCGGGATCTTTTGACAATGGAGAGATCATCATGACACTTTCTCAATTATAGATCACATGTCCTCTGGATACCAGTTATGTGCCTTTAATGTAGTGGTTTCCATTGTCTTCTGTGTCCTCATGTTGTTGATCACTGCTGATTCTTCCGCCCTTAAGGGCAGTTTCTCAACCCAAGGACAAGAGAGTGCCCTGAGCCCTTGTTAGCCCCTCTGCCCTTTTGACAATGTCGTTGTCAGATTGAGGGTGGCCGGAAGTCTATGGCCGCCAATGCTGATTATTAATGAAAACTTAAGTAGTGGTGGGTTTCGGACCAGGAACCGAGAACGTTTTGATTACTAATCAAAGACGCTACCCCTAGACCACAGTTGCCTTTAAGTTTGGTAAATTCAAGGTGATCGTCATTTAACACGTGGTTGTATGTTAATAGATTACACTTATTCTGATGGCTTTGTCAGAAGCCTAAGTGATCTCCTTCCTTCTGGTCGGCATAGCCACCATGAGGAAGCTAATTCAGTTTCTTCTCCTGGCGTTGAGAAATTAACGCTGAAGACAGATGAACTTCACTGAATATCAACGGCAGGAAAATGCTTTAAGGATCATGGCGGATATATTATGCTCTGTAGCCTGAATGAAGAGCTAGAAGGAAATGAAATAGTGATCTAACACACAATATTAAAAGCTAAGTCGTTTTGCAGATGATGCAGCTGTCTAAGAAAGCTGCACATGTATTTAATCAGAATTTCATAATATTTCAGTAAGGTGCAGGTCTGGTAACTGTCTTTAATGGCTGAAAATTTAAAATTGTGCACTTCCAAGACGACAAAATTTAATATCTTATGGCCAGTGGCGGATACAATTGGGGGGGGGGGAGGTGAGCGCGGCACCCCCCCCCCCCTTTCAGAGGAGAATAGATTTAAATTCTTTGTATTTAAGTACTTGTCTTCTACGTCACCCGATTTGGGCAGCACAAAGTTGCAAATGAGTGAAAAATTAATTTTAAGAGGCTTGTTAATTATACGCACTATGTTCTCATAGACAGAGAAACATGCATCCAAGAAATATTTTGGGTCCTTGAACCCGCCTCGGTTAGATATCTCACCTGTACATATTCTATTTTTGAACGCACTTTCAACCGAAACCCATTCCAGAGCACTACTTTCCTGACGATCATGATTCAGCTTAATGCGCTTTGGCGATGGATCGGTCATTATTCACTTTCAGCGCTTCTCAAAATATCGTATATGGCGGACAACAGGACATTACAATTAGAATATACGAGTATAAATGAAACATCCCCACTGTTTAGCCATGTTTTGAGGCAAGCAGCTCCATTTAGAAAATCGAATTGACAACTAAATGCATTATGAGAACAAATTGTATACAATACAAACAAAATCTCTTTGATGTAAGCATCAACAAGATTATTAAACTTGGTAACATATAACTCTGTGTAATAAGTACACTCGTATTTGTCATAGACTTGAAAAGCAGCAAAACGTTCACCTTGTTTAAAGCACTCTGTTTGACCCTGCAGTATCACGCATTCACTTTATGCGTTCACGTAACATCAGCTGTTGGACGAGGACAATGACCGCCAGCCCGAAAGCAAGGGCCATGATGGAACTGCTTACGCCAGATGGTTGAGAACAAGAAAAAACGGTACGTCCCGCCAGCCACGATCACATGCGCAGATGTTCACTATGACCTTACGCAATGAATTTTTTTTTTTTTTTTTTGCCAGCCGACTTCGTCTTCTTCTCTTCCTTTTACACAGCTGGTGTTTAAAGCCCCTCCTGGAACAGCTGCGAACCTCCTGCTGTTGCTAACATTGCTATTATTGACATACAGCATCCTCTACATCCATTTTTTTTTTCTTTGAAAAATAGCAAATAAAATGAGATGCTTTTAGAGAGCTGCTATCAGTCTACGTTTCACCGAGGTGGCTGCTCCTTTTATCCTCCTCCTCTTATCATCGCCATTATCGTCTATAGAGAGAGAGAGAGAGAGAGAGAGAGACATTATCTGTTTGTCAGGTAAGAGAAGTCGGTGATGGATTGGGATTTACAATGATACTAGCAACATTAAACGAAATTAGACGATACCTTCATCATTTTTTTTTCTTTTTTCCTTCTCACATCATGACAGAATGAAGATAGCTTTCGTAGACCTGCAAGGATTCAAAGACGATGCAAATAATTTTGTGCCTAAACAAGCTGCTGCTATCCTCGTGGACGGCAATCAAGTTATTGCAAAGCAGTTTGTCACTATCGCACAAGTTTTAGCATTCAGCACCTTATCAGAAAAAACTCAGAGGATAAACTCGTGGGTGACACGCAATCACCTTCATCAGCAGTGGGGAATGGATGGAGTGTCACTACTTACTGCGAGAAATACGCTGTGGGAGTTGTGCAAATCTTGTGACTACATTATGGTAATGGGTCTGGAAAAAGCAGATTGGACGACGACTTTGTTGGGCACAGATCATGGCAGAGTGGTTAACATGCAATCTCTGGACTGTCCATCATTGAAATTGCTGAAAAAATCTTTCAATATTGCTGATGAAGAAAATGATCGATGTTTAGCAAAGACTAATGTACGATTAATTATGCTATGGTATTTTGAAAATAAAACGTCTTCCTAAAATACGTGTTATCTTTCTTTTTCCCTTGTTCCTCTTTCTCCTCCTCGTGTCTCCCCCCCCCCCCCTTCCAGCTCCATATAAGCAAACATTTCTATCACAACTGTGTCATTTCGAAAAGCATATTGCCTTCAGTAAGTAGCAAGTTAGAAGAGAAAAAAAAGAAGATGCAAGCTGCCATTGCTGATGAGCTTCATCGTCCTGCTCGCCCCAGTAAATTTACAAACTGATCAAGTAAAAGAATTCTACAATACTAGTTTTAAAAAGTTAATGCAGAAACTCCGAATTAATCACTACTCCACTTTTTCAAATATGAAAGCTTCCGTAGTTGAACGCTTTAACAGAACTCTCAAGAGTCTTATGTTCCGAAAATTTACTGCTCAGGGCTCCTACAAATGGATTAACACTGTACAAGATCTGGTCCATCAGTATAATCACATGACACACAGAACGATTAAAATGCGACCAGTGGATGTAAAAGATAATAGTCTTCTATCTACTGTGTATAACAAAATTAAAATGATTGATCCACGCCGGTCAAAACTCAAAGTTGGTGATTACGTCAGAATTAGTAAACAGAAAACAGTCTTTGACAAAGGGTACACCGCCAATTGGTCCACGGAAATTTTCAAAATACGTAAAGTGCAAGAAACCAATCCCAGAACGTATCTCCTTGAAGATTACAAATCACAGCCCATAGCTGGAGCTTTCTATGTTGAAGAGTTACAAAAAACTAAATATCCATCATCATATATTGTGGAGAAAATAATAAGGAAGAAAGGAAGAAAAGCTTTGGTAAAGTGGCTTGGATTCAGCAATGCACACAACAGCTGGATAAATTTGTGAAAAGAAAATTTAAAAAAAATGCATAGTACATGCTGAATGTGTGTGTGTGTGTGTGTGTGTGTGTGTGTATGTATGTGTGTATGTGTGTGTGTGTGCGCACGTGCGTAACATCTGCACTGGAGAGCTGCCAGAGCAAGCAGCGAGCAGTAGTGACGTCACGGAGCGGTACGGTGCTAAGGCCGGTACGTATACGTCCTCAATGTGTTCCAAAACCCCCCTATACTATCTACTAATGTTATTTACGAGACAATACTCAAAGGAAAATTCGAAGGTGAGGAAGTTTTCATTCCGAGGATCCCGATGATCCCAACCGATATGCTGTTTCAGTTTAAAAGACTACAATTTCCGATCCGTCTTGGATTCACCATGACCATTAACAAATCACAAGGCCAATCCTTGAAAGTTTGTGGTTTAAATCTGGAATATCCATGTTTTTCACATGGTCAATTATATGTGGCATGTTCACGGGTCGGAAGACCATCTGCGTTGTTTGTTCTTAAGCCTGATAATAAAACAAAAAATGTCGTGCATCAAAAGGTACTTAATTGAAGAGTGGAAGCTGTGCCCCAAAAAACATAAAGAATTAAGAATCATTAAAATACTTAATTTTTTATTTGTATTTCCTAATAAAAATTGAACTTAACATCCAAAATCTGATTATTTATTGCCTTTAAGGCGGTACAGAGTTCGCCGTGTCAGCTAGTAAGATAATATTTTTTTCTGTAAATGGAAGCTTTGCAAGCCATACTGGAGCGACGGGTTCTTGTCTGTACTCTGTCAGCAATAAAACTTAAATGGTACTAGCAGCTACGGTTAATATTTGGGATGGCAAATCTCGCAGGCTCTTAATCAAGGCCCGATATTAGGACTTTTTTTTTTTTTAAAGAAAGGCGTAGACTCTCTGCAGCGTTACTCAAATTTTTGGCGTGTGATAACCTCTATAGCTTACAAAGATCGGCTAGTGGCCATTCAGTTACATAGAGCCGGAAATTCCAGACTCAAACCAATTGGTACCAGGCCCGCTTTAAATACTGAGGTTTCCAATCTCGTGGGTATTAGAGAAATACAACGTCTCTGGTAAAAGGCACCAATAAGCTTTACGTAATAGTACTTGGAAAAATACAGCACTGTGCCCCAATAAATTACAACTAATTGGTGATCGAGATTCAGTTTTAAATATGAGTCGGTCACCGACTGCTTAGAAAAATGCAGACATCGTTTAAAAGAAAACAGTAATTTTCAAACTCTTAAGAAAGACGCCACAATGGCCGCTAAACATCTGTCCAAAAAACATACTTGGATTTAAAACTAAAATCGGTCAAACGGCGGATTCAATGAAATTTCAACGTCAGAAATTTTTAACCAGGGGTTTGTACAAAGAAACAGAGAAATTCCCAAATCCTGATCAGAACTCGGCTATAGCCTTTAAGCGTCAATATTTCAAAGAGTATGGCACAGTAGCCAGGGTCGGCTATCAGAATCAAATGCGATCAGAAAGAAGTTAAACCTCCTAAAGACTGAGGGCATGCCACACTTAAGTTACAAATAGAGCAAAAGTTCTAACATTTAGATTAACTCAGCACAGTGTCTGTTTAGTTAAGAAGCCTGTCTCCACCAAGAGCCGCTTAAGGAAACAAGTGAACAGTTACAATAAATCAGTACATGTCACTCTTAAGTTACAAGTATTGCTACAGTTCCAATTTTCAAGTTACACTGTGTACAGTTTTAAGCAAGTGACCATTAGAATTTACTCAAGATGAAATGAGTCTTTAGCGTTTGCCCGGATCTCCTGCCCTAAAACAACCCACAAGAAAAGAGCAGATACAGATTATACGCTAAAAATACGTAACTCTCTCAGCCGTATGGATGCTCTGCGGAGGGTAGCGGCATCGGTGTCTTTTTCAAAATGCGCCAGGTCGGCTGTTGGCTGCAGTAAGACCAAAGCAAGCAAGTTACCCGCCACACTCGTGGCAATAAAACACACTAGAAGTGGATCTAAGTTAGAGGCTTCCATTTGCCAGTACCTTACTCTCGCACTGACTTAATCCACGGAAAGATATTCAAGCAGACCAAAACTACAGTTAGATAGCGCAATATAATCAAAGAAAACACCAGAGATAAAACAGGCTCATTAAAATTTCTTGAACACTGGTGAGTGAATGTCGAAAGGTGGAGAGAAATTCATCAACGTTTTCATCCAAGATCGTCAAAATATGAAGTTAGGAGGACAACAAGGGTGTGAATGCGATCGGCCCATACTCTTACAGTTGGCTTAAGGCATTTTCCGCTACTGGGTGAAATCAACCGACGCGGCCAAGAAAGCGATGGTTTCGTATAAACAATCAGAATCGGTCGGACACTACTAAGGTCTCACAGTCTCATGCCTACATGTTTTTTGCTAAGTCAGAAACAACGGCAATCAGAACCAGTAACTCAATCACCAAGAGAAAATCTTAACCTCAAGCACACACATACCAACTCACGCGCCTGATGCCGGTGGAAGATTCACTCCCAGACGCATCGGGACTACATCTCCACTTGAGGCTCAGACCTCAGACGTCCTGCATGCAAACGCGGGCGTTCCTGGCACTCCACTCCCACTTCCGCTCCCTCCTCAGACCTCCACGTGGTCGCAGCGCTTTTACTCACCCCATAATGGGAGGCAGCCAACTCGCGATGACGAAGCAGACCAAACACGAACCAGCCAGCGTGGAAACCCCCTCACCAAAACTAGAAATCCCTTGGCCACCAGGTCATCCGACAATCTCTTCCCAAGCACAAAAAAATTGTTCAAGTGGCTCTGAGCACTATGGGACTCAACTTCTGAGGTCATCAGTCCCCTAGAACTTAAAACTACTTAAACCTAAGGACATCACACACATCCATGCCCGAGGCAGGGTTCGAACCTGCGACCGTAGCGGTCGCGCGGTTCCAGACTGTAGCGCCTAGAGCCGCTCGGCCCTTCGGCCGGCTCCCAAGCACAGAGTAACCCCTGTCTCACCTGACTGACATGGACATTGGAGAATTTTTCCCTTGCTAAGGTTGAAGATTCACCGGGCTCAAAATTCTCTCGACTTCACAGGCACTTGCGATGTAGGGATGGCAGTGGCAGCGTCCTTTGACACCGCTGCCAGAGGCGACATGGTAGGCAAGGTGCCACGATTTAAGATGTACCATTGCCAGTGGTACGGCTATAAAAATAAATTTGTGAAATGTTTTCTAGAATAAAAATGTTTGTGACATGAACATTGACTTTTAAGAGCAACTCTTTATTCTGTAAGGGCAATAATACACATCACTCAAGACTGATCTTCTACGAGTTCATCGAACAGTATGGTGGCCACGTGACTCCCTCGACTGTGACGAACAAGTGATTTGGTACCAAGGGCACGGCGCGCACACGCCAATGGTTTCAGATCCGTGCCGCTGTCACTGGTAGCCAGATCAAGTCTACTAGCTCCCCACTCCACCAAGTGCTGCCGGACTATGCCACGCTAAACTTTATTCTCTTTCTTTATGTTATCAACTGTCTCGAATTCTGTGCCAGTGTTCACTCCAGACGATAAAAACCAGTACATAGCAGTGTGAGATATTCGTAAATCTTGTGTATCATTCATATCGACGATTACATGTTTAAATTGGCGTATGCCTCGTCCCAACCGGGTTTGATTTAGCATCAATCTGGAGAAGTGAGTCAGACGACAGAAAACAGAAACAAGAGTGATGTGCAATGGGGACGTCGAGTGTCGAAATAGTGCTTCTGTTCGGCCTCTTGATGCAGCTGCCTCTCCTATAACATCAGGGGTTACTCCATGTTCAGTGGTACCAGTTTCATAGGTTGAAAACCAAATGACTCTAACTGCGTTCGTCAGAAGCTCCTGAAAAGAAGAAAGTTGACCTCACTATAACTAAATTGATTACAAGAAATTACAGCCGTACGGTTTGGTTGAAGACACTAGATATATGGATATTGGTTGAGGACACTAGATATATCGAGTACGGTCGTGCACTGAATCCTATGAACTGGCGTCAAAATATGTTTTAAGTCATTTAATGATTAATTCTCCTTATGATCCTTGTCAGCTTAAAGTACGGGAATACGTTGGTCTTGCACCTTCTGTCTGTCTAACTACTGACTTTTGGACATTACTTTCTTGGCTATCACCGCCCAGTTTGTTTTGCCGGACACTATGACCGTGCACGACGTCTTGTTAAAGTGTTTTTCGTATTCTGGGAAAATCTGGGTTTTCAGCTTGAGTACATCATCAAATGAATGGAACATGGTGAAAAGCTGTAACTGTTGTGTCCGACAGTGCTCCGAAAATGGTTCACGTAGTCGAAGGAAGTGAGGTTATTAAATTTAGCTGTTTCGTTAATATATTGAACATAATACTGCAATTTGCGTCGAAGCAGAGTGAGTTGTAAGCTGTTCTAAAGGAAGTGAGGAAAAGCGTGGAGTGATTAAAGGGAACCGCAATGGCAATGGCAGCTCTAAGAAACTATTTACAGCAGAACGACCTCCTAATTGAAAAATTCATTCATAATGTAGCATCTAGGCGTGGCTCGGAATTTTAGATCATACAACGCTTTCACAAACTTTCAAGTGCTGTGAAAAGAAAGGCTGCTGCTCTAGATGCCAAGGTTCCCACGATTGCAGTGGAAGAGCGGCTCATTATTTGCGACATGTGTGCAGTTTAGAAGTCGTTCGAAACAGTGATACGCGAAATGAGAGCAGACAAATATGTATTGGCTTGAAGGTGATTGTTTGGCGGAAGGGATTACTTTCTTCCTGCTAGAAAATGATCGATTCAAAGAAGTTTCATAGTGGTCGGCTTAACCAAATACTACGGAGGCACTGAGAACAGCAAGACATCTGAAGCCTGTACAGTCTTGGATTCTAGGTTCATGAAAGACAGTATGTTTAACGATCTTCTTGATCTACATCTACATCTACATACATACTCCGCAATCCACCATACGGTGCGTGGCGGAGGGTACCTCGTACCACAACTAGCATCTTCTTTCCCTGTTCCACTCCCAAACAGAACGAGGGAAAAACGACGGCCTATATGCCTTTGTACGAGCCCTAATCTCTCTTATCTTATCTTTGTGGTCTTTTCGCGAAATGTAAGTTGTCGGCAGTAAAATTGTACTGCAGTCAGCCTCAAATGCTGGTCCTCTAAATTTCATCAGTAGCGATACAAGAAAAGTACGCCTCCTTTCCTCTAGAGACTCCCACCCGAGTTCCTGAAGCATTTCCGCAACACTCGCGTGATGATCAAACCTACCAGTAACAAATCTAGCAGCGCGCCTCTGAATTGCTTCTATGTCCTCCCTCAATCCGACCTGATAGGGATCCCAAATGCTCGAGCAGTACTAAAGAATAGGTCGTATTTGTGTTTTTAAGTGGTCTCCTTTACAGATGAACCACATATTCCCAAAATTCTACCAATGAATCTTGTATCCTGCTACAGTCACTCAACGACGACACCTTCCAGTAAACCACAGCATTATCAGCAAACTGCCGCACATTGCTATCCATCCTATCCAAAAGATCAATTATGTAGATAGAAAACAACAGCGGACCTACCACACTTCCCTGGGGCACTCCAGATGATACCCTCACCTCCGATGAACACTCACCATCGACGACAACGTACTGGGTTCTATTACTTAAGAAGTCTTCGAGCCACTCACATACTTGGGAACCAATCCCATATGCTCGTACCTTAGTTAGGAGTCTGCAGTGGGGCACCGAGTCAAACGCTTTCCGGAAGTTAAGGATACCGGAAAGATCAAAGAAAATGATATCGTCGGTGTTTCAGACGTAATTTTAAGGTTCCCATCCGGAAGGGAGTTCGCGGGGAACTGGAAGTCCTGTTGCTGCTGACACAGTTGCTGATGAAGATGAACCAGGCGTATTTTCACCGTGGGTTACCATCAAGGAGGGCTTAGCTAGATGTCGGAAACCAGAAATGTCAACGTCTACGTTTCAATCCATGGCAGAAGTAAACAGGTAAGAGAACTATCTTTGTTTTTATTGCTGCTACTATTTCAATCAATTTAAAATATTCAGAGTGACTTTCTACTACACCGCGGACTCGGTTGTTGAACAGGCAGATTAGGGAAATATTTTATTTTTTATTTTTTATTACAGTTATCTGGAAGACCCCTTAATAGCTAAGCAAGCAGATCCGTTAAAATGGAGGTTGGGAAGAAAACTTCAGCGTCACAAACTTTACTATTTAGCTGTCCGGAAATTGTGTGTTGTATCAACATCCATCCCTGCCGAACGTGTGTTTTCGAAAACTCGTCAAATTTTGACTATCAGACGAAACAGATTGCCAGCAAATAAAGTGAAGTACTTGTTCCTGAACGTGAATGGAAAACTTATTTTAGGGTTATTGAAATATTTGGCATGTAAATATTAACATAAATTACGGTATACCTATGTGTAGCTCCTTTTTTTTGCCAATACACGAAGCATAAACGTCTTTACACGAGTGCCATGTACGAGTAGGCATCGTGGCGCTGCCAGTGTCGTGGCGCCGGTGTTATGGTACGGTGTCACGTTTGGCTCTGGCACTGCAAACACCAGCGCCAGCAGAGGCACTGGAATCTGCTTCGCTAACAGGTACCAAGGAAACATAGAGCCAGCTTACTGAAATATGCACCTTTCCCTCCAACGCTACATTGTGGTTTTGCACGAAAATTCGTTGCTACACTTCAGTTTTGAAGCTCGGCTAACCTTTGGTGTGCTTGCTGGATATTTCGCCTCACCCCCTTGATACTTCCGGAGTAATCTGCTCCAGCAGGAGAGGTAACTGACCATAGCCAGAGGCGGATCGATTTGGTACCAAAAAATAAGCAAGTCTGGAGAGATGTTAATAATTCGTGTTGAGAAGTATTGAAGGATACACTCTTACAGACAACATAAGGCAGTTTCTGCTACTAGGAGAAATCATCCGACGCTTCCTCGAAATCACTGGTACCGAAGAAACAATCTGAGTGGTTCGGGCACTACTAAGGTCTCATATTCTTATGCTTACGTGTTTGTTGCCCAGCCAGAAACAAACGCCAGGCAAAACCAATAACTCAGTCGCCAAGAGAAAATTGTAAGCTCAAGCGCATACAGACGCCAAGTCGAGCACCCGATACCGGTGGCTAATTCACTCGAACACAAGTCGAGATCACGTCTCCACTTCATACCCGGACCTCAGACGGCCACCGTCTTATAAAGGCTCCTTTGAAAAAAATTTTTTTTTTGTTTACTACTACTACTAGGCTAATTACTGTTTAGCTCTACAGGACCTTTATACTGAAAAGTTTCCCACACCACCTTGTATTATCTTTCTATGTGTGTGAGTAACTGTATGTTCACTGTTGTGGGTAAATACATACAGCGTACACAGGGCGATGTGTGAAACTGATAGCGATTACACGCTTCCGCTGTTGTAAAAATCTGCTCCAGATGCTGCAGATACCGTGTTGAGCTGAATTTGGTAACCAAAGTACGGAGAAATATTCTCCGGGGCTCTGTTGCATAGCAATCAGATTGCTTTCAGTTCTGAGAAATGTCCAGATACTATTGTGGATTTGAATGATCCATGAAGTGACTTCTTTTCCGAAGAAAACATCGAACTATTTCACTAGAACTGAACGCTCCGGTCGGAATTGTTCTCAAGCTGGTATTTATAATTAAAACACAATAGAAGTATACGCTGAGTGTAGAATATGACGTACCTTCTTGAAATGAACAATATTTTATTGTTCTATTAACTGATTTCCTTCCATATACACATGTATTTTACATTGTGAATCAATAACTCGCATTGGCATCGGTTTTTACATCACAAGAATGGCTCTCTTCTTGTAAACATTTTCTCTTAACAACAAAAGCTCTATATCCTAAGAATATTTATGTGAGCGCTGACCGCCATAGAGTAATAAACAATATCTTTGTCTCTCTCTCTCTCTCTCGCACTGTCGCAGCAAGTTACGCTGCCTGATACATCATAGTCCAAACGCCGGTGATGTTGGCACTCCACTCCCGCTTGCGCCCCCTTCTCAGACCGTCACAGGATAACAGTGCCCCCCAACCGGCAACGTCCTCAACGAAACTCAGCATGAAGCCTCCAACTCGCGATGAAGACGCGGAAAATTCATACACGAACGATTCGGCACGTCTCATCGTGTTCCGGGTCCCGTTGTCTTAATAAAGCGTGTTTCATCCGTAACCGAGATGAGGAAACCGTGTTCATCATACATCCATCTTGTCTTACTATTTTGTTAGATTCGCGAATACTTTATACATGAACTCTCTGACTGACTTTACTACGAGAACAGTGTGGCGTTTCTTGTAAAGCGGTTGTATCTTTTTGGGTTTCAACAATTATTAACAATAATTATAAAATCTTTTTCATTCATTTACACGTCGTCTGTGCATTAAATTAAATACAAATCTCCATTTTTATAAAGTTTGTCTTTCAAGTAACATGAGGCAATACATGTACAAATCGAACAGTGAAGATAATTGACTGTTATATCGAGCCTTCCAATTATTACTTCCATAAGAATTATTCACATGGTACAGACATTCCGATAGTCTGAGATTGCTTACAGCATTATAGTAGATTTCTTTCAGGTTCCAGGACATAAATTTCCGTCGAGAAGTTAGATCAACAGTAGTTGTACCACGTTCCATGCAATCTTCTATGAAAAGTGTTGTGAGTTACAGCAAGGAGCCTATATGGTTTAACATAGCAAATGTCCATACGATCACGTTTTGGTTTCTATAATAGAAAAGTTACTCACTACAAAGCAATACGTCATTCAGAGGCCTGCTATTGCTATAGGACTTAGTATGTGTGTCTGTGTCAAATTGTTTGTTAAGATTATCAGATTGCGTCATGATATCATTTTTATAAATCAATATTCATAAGAAAACAGGGTATTTTTCATCACGAAATTTTACTGCGTTGGCTCCCGTAGTTATGTCTATACAACTCATAGACAACATACAACTAGTGAGTCAGAGAAAAGAAGAAAAAGACAGAAATAACCACGCTAATGTAGTGGCAGCAGGGTTAGGTCACAGTGATCCACACATCTCTTACAGGGCAGTGTATTTCACAAGCCTTCTGGAAAGGAAGAGGTGAGGACAAGTTAAGATTGGCCTTCGACGGCCAGAGAAGATTTGATAGCTGTGCGTGAAGTCAGCTTGTCTAGGGGAAGAGCACCCGAAACCAAAGTTCCAGGTCCTCCGTGGATGTAAGTTTATCTAGAGGCTCGTAACGCAAACTAGTAAAAAAATTAACCAATTATAAGCATCAGCAATAAAAATCCACGTGGATAAACATTATGTCTACCTTAAAATGAAAAGGCATGCAAAGAAAAGATATGGAATACAGCATAGTTGAAAGATAGCAAACTGGAATATCCGTGGACTCACCAAAAACGAATGTGAACTGATTAAAGCAATTAAAAACAAAATGTAGATATACTAGCCCCATCGGAAACAATGAAAAACTTAAAGGGATCAAAGATGATTAACGCTGTTATTAAGTCTTACAGAGGAGTTCTGCAAGACACCAGAGCTCAAGCAGCAGAGGCAATAAATATATGCACCACAAGGGAGAAGGGAAGAGGAAAAGAAAGAATTTAATCCTATTTCGCAAAAATGAAATAGACAAGCAAAACAAAAATGATTTAATGATATTACTTGGAGATTTTAACACAAGACTAGGGAAACATACTATAACAATTGGCAATTTTTAATAATTACTAATATTTTTAAATGGAATATCGACAAGTAGAAGTGGTAAGCTAGAGGTCAAAGTTATCAGTTCATTACATGATTGTCAACAGAAAAGCATCAACACTGACAACCGATACAAGGGAGTAAAGACAAAGCGACTTCTGTTGCGACAACTGTGTATTTGCACAGGATGGAGAAGGAGTAATAATACAGAAATGAAGAAAAAACTTCAAGTACATTTGTTACGAGATAAAAGCTTACGGCTCTTATATGAAAACAGACTAAATGTACAATTGCCAATGAAATCCAACGCTGAAGATACTAATGAAGAATGGGAGAATATTAGAAGCAGTTTCGAGAAAGCAGTTTTTGAAGCACTGTGAACAAGATTTAAGGGATATAATAACGAGAGTTTTTTTAATAAGGTGGTGGTGGTGGTTAGTGTTTAACGTCCCGTCGACAACGAGGTCATTAGAGACGAAGCGCAAGCTCGGGTTAGGGAAGGATTGGGAAGGAAATCGGCCGTGCCCTTTCAAAGGAACCATCCCGGCATTTGCCTGAAACGATTTAGGGAAATCACGGAAAACCTAAATCAGGATGGCCGGAGACGGGATTGAACCGTCGTCCTCCCGAATGCGAGTCCAGTGTGCTAACCACTACCACTGCGCCACCTCGCTCTTTTAATAAGGAACGAACAATTAGCGAAAGTAATATGACAAAAAAGTAAGCATATTTAAATCAGCCACTTAAAAAGCGTTAAAATTAACAGTAGAATATAGCAGTAAAATAATAACTGCTAGATGAGAATGTAAAAAGGCGCACATAACAGGATGAGGCAGAAAGTCACTCCTTGGACAACAAGCAATTGGCTATTAAGCTGACATTTAAATAGGACGACGTATATAGTTTCATAAAGATTCTAATCTCCAGGGCGTCTGCTTCTTAATCTCTGTTGGCATCTTTTTCGTAACTATTTTGTCTATAGTCGACAGTCATGATTATTTAGTTACAAGTCTCGTACCTTTCTGAATAATTGCAAAATATCTTAAATCATTGTAAAAACTTTGTATAGTCTCCGCATATAAGTCTTTACATTTGTATCTACCATTTGGCAGTAAGCTTCAGTAAACCTAAAGTCAAATTTTTAAAACAGATCTTACGTCCTCACTTCTTTAACTGTTCTACGACCACTGCTAAATGGATGATCTACTGCTAGGAGCAGTAAGATACTGCCAAAAACTAAATATATTGATATGTACATCACGAACGGCCAGTTTAGACGTTAGAGGTCATTTTCAGATGAAAACATGTGGCTACCAGTTCAATAGCTTTCCTATCTCCATGGCACATTCGAAGTTTACTTCAGCCTATGAGCTCACAAAAGTATTTTCTTGATGCTCCTACAGTGATTCTACAATCCTTTAAACAGGAGTATTTTCAATATAATGAATTGTGACAAACGATTGATGCAATTATCAAAATTAAGAAATATACTCCACGTTTGAGAAATTTCACAAAAGGTATAGGTTATATATTTATGAATGTACTGAAAACAGGAACGCGTTCCTTGCTTTTAACAAGGGATGTCAGTGGACGATTAGGAAACAGCTTCCTAATGTGCTAAAGTTTCTAGACTGAATAAATTTTGGAGGTGAAGTATTTTCGAGCGGTCTTCATAGGTTATGGGATACGTTACGGGTAGCCCTCTAAGCTTAAAACAAACCATGATGTGAGGCAATCGTCAGTGTCACTCATCTTGAATCCAAAATTACTGTGAGTATTCCTTATAACAAGAAATGTAATATGCCCAGTTTTTAAGGTAGCGGATGGAATATTATTGGTACACTGGAAATGTCTATGGCGCCATCCACAGTATACGTTGTACCCGGTACTATTCTGACAAAATTTCGTCGGGACTGCAATAAACCACGAGAAGCGTTCAATAAGTAATGCAACAACATTTTTTCTCAGTCAACTGCGGTAAAAAAGTGGAATATGTTGTGGAACATCGTGGAATATTCCACTTTCAGCTCATATACTTTCATAAGTTCCGATAACTAACCTGCTTTCAGAAGAAAATGTGGTCCATTACGTATTGAGTGACCCTAGTACATAGCATAACTAAGAAAATAAATGAACAACATACCAATGATACATACGATTTTTCTGAGTCATTTACCCACCTTCCATATGGCCGTCGTCGCTGTCATTCATTTCTCTTACAATTCAGAACTTCCATGTTTCATGTCACTCACTAGCTAGGCTAAATGTCCCGCCCACCGACATTCCATTACCATAACGGTCTCCACACCGACTTCCATTCCAGCCAGGTCTCCTAGCCACTTGTTCATTCTCAGATCTCTCGCAGTACCCCCAACCTGTGACTCTCAATGATTTCTGAGTACCCCTAAGCTTTTTAATGGTTTTCGGTTTGCGAATCCATCTCACATTGCCATAACTCTTTCGTTTTTCACTCCCTCCTTGTCTCTAGAAGCTCCGGATACAAAATACCATCAACTAATTCCATAACCTCGTCGTTAACATACGGAGCATCATTATCCATATACTCATTGTATATTTATTTAGTCATTCTATATTTCATTTTCAAACGTACTGTGTGACAACCCTCCATACCTTGTTGCAGTTTACTTCTACTAGAGCGAAACAATGCAATACCATCAGCAGAACAAAACGGTTTGAGATTTTTCCGAGTTTTATCAGTGTAATGATCAACAAATTGTTCCAGGACTCAGAATAATTTTGGTGATACCGAACCTCCTAGTCGAACACGTACTAAGAACATGTTAAGTTTTAGTCAATAGTGTGGTCAAAATTATTCGTGCACTTTTTAACCCGTTCCTCCTCTTTTACCATTCCAATCTTTTTCCTCTGTCTCTAATGGTCTGTTCTCCTTTTGATTTAAAATTTTGTTTCTGACGTGGGCTTTCCGTTAATCCACTCTTTTTAGTGTTCATTCGATTTGTTTTTCTTTCCCATCCGGTTCTCCTTTCACATTTGAAGTTCGCAGACCCTTTCGAAAGCTTTAATTTCGTATTTTTATCTCTTCTTTCACATCCCTTCACTGCGCTAAGAAATCTCAACTGTGTTCCTAGTATTTATTCAATACCCATGATTCATTTCCATATAATAGGGCTGGCAGTCAGACTGTTTTATAAAATTTCAGTCGTGTTTCTTTCCGTATTTTATGCTTGGATGTTCTGTTAATTGCTTCACAAATACTGGCAGTTATATTCAACTTAATCTGCTTATTTTCTCCGTATTCACAAGTTGTCTCTTATCCGAGGTAGTTAAAATATTTTACACATTTTATTGTTATTTATGTCCTACTACTCTAATTCTTACTCAGTATTCTCCACAAAATGAAACTGACCTGTATTTAGTAAAAGTTACTTCCATATTATAATGTGGAAAAATTTTATTTAGTTCATAAATTCGCTTTTGTAAATCGTGTTCTTATGAAAAATCAGTGTAAAATCATCAGCGCCTAGGAGTGATTTCACCTTTAGCGATTTGCTTAGTAGTACGCCAGAGTTAATCATAAAATTTCATCGGCGAACTGCATCCTCACTGTGCATAGTGAAGAGCGTGGCTAAAGCCTTACTAGCTCTTTTATTTGTTTGTACCGGATCTGAATAAATACTTCTCGTATCTATATTACCAATGTTTCTTTATACAGACTGTACTCTCCATATCTTTTGTATAATTACAGTAACCAAAGCTTTCTCATAATACAGATAAGGAATGTCTCACTCGATGTTAAACACCTCTGGTTTTCAATAAGATGTCGTAGAATAAAAACTGCGCCGGTCGAAGTGGCCGTGCGGTTCTAGGCGCTGCAGTCTGGAACCGCGAGACCACTACGGTTGCAGGTTCGAATCCTGCCTCGGACATGGATGTGTGTGAAGTCCTTAGGTTAGTTAGGTTTAACTAGTTCTAAGTTCTAGGGGACTAATGACCTCAGAAGTTGAGTCCCATTGCGCTCAGAGCCATTTTGAACCAATAAAAACTGCGTCAGTTGTTGATCGACCCCTTTCTAATTTTGACCTGTTCCTCCACTAGCAAACGTTCTGCTATTGTTAATAGCTTTCTTTATAATTCTTAAGCTTATATGCAGTGTCTGTCCGTCTGTAGTTTTCGCATTTCTTTTCTTCTTCTTTCTTGTACATCGATATTAATTTTGCTTTCTTCCAATTTCGTGATAAATCTTTTCGTTTCCAGTGCACATTCTACAGATTTAACAATTTGATTAATATTGACAATCCTCCATGTCTAATTAACTCTGCATGAATTATACCTAAACCTGTTACTTTTCGATGTTTTGTGGTTTTCCAAACTGGTGTGAGTTCTTTTATTGTTATTTCATTGCGGCCCTTTACCTTTATTTGTGCCTGTTTCGCTTTCTTCCCTTCCATCTTAGCATCATATCAAAGGTTTCTATATTGTTTAATCCATCTTGTTGCATAATATTGTTTAAAAAATTTTATCTTTTATGTTTCATTTAATGTTTTCAAGGCATTGTATGCTATCTTCTGATGGCTTTCAACGATGCTCTTTATTTGTTGTTTATTTTCCTTTTATTGGTTCCGGAGTTCCTGGTGACCAAGTTTGTAATCCACGCTTTCTGCGATATTTCTGTTTATTTCTTAATGTCTTAGTTGCAGCTTCTTTTCTTGCTTTTTCAACATTTGTCAATTCATCTTCAATAGAGCCTGGAGTGGGCAACCGTTCTAATTCTTTCCCTACTCCATTCTCATATATGCCCTTATTGCTTTCATTCTGGAGTAAATATATTTTGTAGACCTCTTCTTGCTTCTGTGTAACTTAAGGTCTTTTTCTGCTTCCATTTATCAAAAGTGTCGTTATGTCTTCCTATTTTTATTGTCATCGTTATAACTTTTTCGCTTATATGCTGATCGGGCGCTAAAGACTACACTGTTGTGCGCCCATAACACCATATCCATCCATCCTATATGCCGATAATTTTTTATATATTTTTCCAATTTCCTGTGTATGTTTATTCTCACACCTTTACTGGTACTTTCTTTCTGTTGTACTCCGCTATATAACATTATGTTTTTTCCGACATACTTACTACCTTTCAGCTTCTTCTTCGACTCTGAGATGACTGTTGCTGTGAGAATATCTTTGCTATTCCTTCGCTTTTCTAAGCAACTCCACTCTCATCCCCTGTAGCTAGTCTTACTTTACCAGATATCCATTTTCTTTGTACTTTTCTGTAGATAGAATCGTCATTGGCCAGCCTTGTAACCCAGAGGTTCTAGGCGCTTCAGTCCAGCCGCCACGGTCGCATGTTCGAATCATGCCTCGGGCATGGATGTGTGTGATGTCCTATGTTAGTTAGGTTTATGTAGTTCTAAGTCTAGGGGACTGATGACCACAGATGTTAAGTCCCATAGTGCTTAGAGCCATTTGAACCATATTTTTGGGATCGTCATTGAAAACCCGTCCCACTTTGCGAGGAATTTAAATTATCTTGTGCCCTCTGAAATCGTAATCGTTGTCTCAGCATGAAAACGCGTAGCTGTCGTCCCTGTGCAGCTTCGCGTAACAGCCAACACTAGCATAGTTTTCAGTCGCCATACCTGCCCCAGATCGCCGCCTCTCCTACTTCAGCCGAACGGATAATTATCCGACTTTTCATGTTTCGAGGTGAGGCGTGGACGTCCGAAAGGTTGTCGCCTTCTGGAGGTTTCACTGCCCTCCTACCATTTTGCATAGCCGCTCACGATAGTAGCACGCGAGCAAACGAACCAGCTTCGTCACTTCCGTGATGATCGTTCCTAGGCGCCGAGCTATAACAATCTGCTCTTTGTCGAAGTTGCTTATGACAGTGGATTCTCCGATATTCAGCCCGTTTCATCGGTAGAATGATTGTTCATTAGCCAATGCCCAGTTTATATTCTTCCCTTACTGCCTCCCGTGCCTACTGTGCAACCAAGCGGCAATTAATCTCGTGGTGGGCAGCGATCATAATGTTTTGGCTCATCAGTGCATTGTGATACATGCGAGGTGGATGCCTCGCTTCATGCTATGGCTTTGTCGCAGTTTATTTTAGCACTGATATAGCTGTCGTCCTTTAATATTCACTGTGATTCAGAAGTCATGTCCCGTAGGACAAATTCGGTACTGGTGGAGATAGCGAAGACTACAACGAAAGGAATAACCCATCACCACCTCACGGCCGAAAATATTAATTGCTTGCAGTGCATAGTACCATATGGTTAGTTGTCTCTAAGGCAAATGATTAATATAGGTATTAAATTGGAACCAGTTAGGACAGCTGTTCTACAGTGACTCGTACAGCAACTTACATGCATCAGGAGAAGGTGGAAATGATACGCATGCACCCATCAGGCATGGGTCCAAGTGAAGCGGCAGAAGGTTACCATAGAAATGCATACCAACATAAGCCCAAACACGGAATGATCGGCTATTAAATGAAACAGTTTGTCTAGAGGCAGTGTTCACGACAAAAGACATTCCAGACGGCCACACACAGAACAAGGATACACAAACGTACTAGCTAAGGCGATAGTTAGCCAAACTTGGCCAACAACAACGGTGACACAGGAGTGTGGCATCTGCCAAGCCTCCGTGTCCACGCTACTGTCCCCTGATCATTTCCATCCCTATCGAATCTACTTTGTGCAACAACTCCACGTTTGGTTATAACGACCTCAGGAAAACTTCGACTGTTACTGTCACCACACACCATGACTATTGTACATGTTATTTAAAAAGCACAGCAACAACAGTTCTCTGTACTTAACATGTACTTAGGTTACAGGTATGAGTTCAAAGCTGACAGTCCCTTGCATGTTTAACATCCAGTTGACAAAGTGACCTGTCAGACAGTGGTGGGTATATTTTGAAGTCAAGACGAGCGGAAATGATCGGAAGTGGTTACCACATTTCCTTTATGCAGTACTGACTGGTAAAGGTTTTACAAATAAAAATCAACTTTTATTGAAATATAGACTGTGTCTCTACACTGATAATATGAAGTAACTATAAATCCGTTATCGTTTTCGAGGCATACACTCACACTATCCCTAGGTTAAGTATGTGGTGTGGCATGCATGGGGATGTCCTCATTGCCGCCTTATTCTTTAAAGGCACCCTCACTGCTCCATGCTACAGACATCATCTTGAGGAAACATTAATAACCTATTTGGACGACCTGCCTCTTAAACGGAAATATGGGTTGTTCTTCCAGCAGGATGGTGCACCTCCGCACTTCAGATGAAACTTCAGCTGAATCTCAAGTGTAAAAATATGCCTTAAAAGAAGTTGGTCCACTTCTCTGACTCACTTTACAGGAGGTTATTCGGTAGTGTGCTCTCTAACACATGGTTCTGAAAGGCATGTCCTGCCATCTTTGTCTCTATCTATGGCCAGTAAGGTTGATACTCTGTAGCACAGTCGGCTTTCTCTCTCTCACTTCTAGATTACTTTTGTTAGCCAGTCCTCGTTGTTCTTACATCGTGTTAAATGCTTGGTTTTTGTAGTGCCTGAGCTTGGTAGTGTCGTAAACCTTAAAAGTGTTCTCACTGTACTTTCTGATTGTACCTATTTCGGCCAGTGTATTTTGAAGACACTCTGGTTTCTACAGTCTGTTTATGTTGTGTACATAGTTCCACTTAGTCAGCGCTTACACAACTTTCCCACTAGAGCGCGCCCCACTAAGCACGACAGCGCAGGCGCAGCGCTCGTCCGTCTCCGCACTAGAAGATGGCGCTGTCATAGAGACGGACCAAATTCTGCTTCCGCCGATCCGAGTATTAATATTTAACGCAGCCAATGAGATTGCTGCTAACGTAGAACCTTTTCTCCTCGCGGATCACACTGGCGCAGTGATACATGAACGCGCGAGGTATTATAACGAGTGTAGAGACCTCCGATTAGTCAGTCTGCATTTGTCAGCACCAGTCTGTCCCAGTCTGCATTTGTCTGTACGAGTTCCAGCTTTGTCTGTACCAGTCTATAGTCAAGTTTCAGTCTGTGCCTAATAAGATTACCATATTCCTGTACATAGCCATGAAGATAAATGTATAGACACTTTTGTCAAGTATCAGAGATATATGTGAGAATAAGATTAACGTACCAATACTAAAGGAACTTCAGATTGTCAGTTTTGGCCACCGTCAATCTGCTACTGTAAGCGTGCAAGTGGCATTTCTATCGTCTGACCTAACGGCAGAAGATAAACACACCACGATAAGACCACGAGACATATTGCTCACACTCGCCAACTTCGTTAGAGCGACAAGTCAAATAATCTGATGGTGTGTGTACTGAAGGTCATACAGTACGCTCGCCACAGATTACAAAAGCGTCTTTCCTGGCCTCACCAAAAACAGAACGTCTCGTCTTTTAAGTTGATAAAAACAGACTCTGTCGGTGGCCATGCCGTATGGGAGATCGTATCTGCATTATGACTATTGGCTAACGGCGCCCAGGGGCAGCTTCTCAATGCGAAGAGGTCCGTTGCTCAAGTAGCACTGACCACCGCAGCTGCTGGCGAGTCCTGCCACGTATTCTCCTGTGGAGCGTCCTCCCCTGTCGGCCTATGTGACATGTTTCATGCTTGCTCACTCGCAGCTCGGCTTAGAATATCTCAATAGTGGTCTGTTATTTAGATGAATTTTGCTAGTCAGTAACAAAATGTAATCTACGTAAATTAAGTGCTGAAAATCACTGGTACTGAGACACATCTCATTTATGGGTGGGAATAAATTAGTCTGATTTGATTTGTCTTTTTAATTCTGGTTTTAAATCTTTTAGGGGCAGTTCTGAAAAAAAAAACGGTCATTTTGCTCCGTACCACAACTTTTCATGTCGTTTTTCACAATTTTTTTTGTTGACAGTTTGTTAATCCTTAACGTATATTTTTTGACTATTTAAGTTTCTGATTAATAGGCAGTTGCTAGTTGTCCGTGAATGTCATTTTCTACGTTGCTTACAAATCTTTCTCAACTTGTTATGTGTGGCTTTTTACATTGTCGTTAGAAGTTTTAGATTGTATTCTACTGTTAACTCCGGTGCTTTTTAAGCAGATATTTTAGATATGCTTGCTTTTCTTTCTTCGCAGAAAGGGCTATCCTTGACGCATGTCTGATCTACGTTGGAAACGGTTGAAACATGGTTGGTAAGATTGCATACTAAGGAAGGTATCAGCTTCCTGCTCATACGAAATTTCTTCTTCTTCTTCGTCTAATTACTTCTTCTAATTACTAACTGGACTCCAGCGTAGCAATGACTTTTTTAGCAGACTGAAAGGCACAGATCTTCTGCTCATTATTTGTCGACGAGTTACCGTATCCATAACTTGAAATCGGAAGATGACAGACTGATGTTCTTTACAATTGTTCTTCGACAGTTCAGTAGTTATCATTCGCATTCAGGAGGACGGCGGTTCCAATCCGCGTTACGCCACCAGATTTAGGTTTTCCGTGATTCCAGTATGTCGCTCCACGCAAACGCTGGTATGATTTCTTTTGAAAAGGGCATTGCTGATTTCGAACTTCATCCTTCCGTAAGCTGGCCTTATGTTCCGTCTCTAATGACCGCGATGTCTACGGCATAAACTCTAATCCTCCTTCCTCCCTTCCTTCCTTCCTTGCTTGACTAACTGGTCGACCTTTCATTGAAACCCTCGCTACATAAGAAGGAGCCAACTGAAAGGAGTTCTGATACCTATTCGTTTATTCTGCCATGTTTTTAAAACAATTTCCAGTGTTTGACGCTTCATTTGACTCTTCCACTTCGTGTTTTCAGTAGACTGCATACGCCTCTTTCAGTCTAATACTGTTAGCAGTTTGTGAAGCCCCGCTCGACGAGCAAAATTCGGACTCCATCGCCATAGTTCTTTGGTGAAAATTGAACAATACGAGCCCAGAGCCTTTAGTAACACATTTAAATAATGCTGTCGATAAAGATGACAGTAAGCACTAAAACCTTAATTAATTACACGGAAGCAACTTTTCATAGAATAGTGAATATCGAGGTTTTTCTATTGAAACCTCTACGGAATTTAAATGGAATTATGTAGCTATCTGAATAATTCCAACGATGGTAGTGACTTTAAAACTGCCACTAGTAAAGTGCAAAAATCCCATATTTCCGATGTAGACCTCATCAGCGGAACACTGTCTCTTATTTCTCGCAAAGAGAGTCGTTAATGTTCTACTAGGCTGCCGTCTCTTGTGACAGATAAATTTTCTTGCCAAGTACTGACGTCGAAGAGATAAGGGTTAACGTCGCGTGGTCGTCGGGGTCGTCATAGACACAACACGGATTGGGAAATGATGAATGTACGAATCCAGTTCGAAGGAACCGTCCTAGAATTAGCTTTACACGATTAATCAAAACACAGAAAATCTTTGATGTGGTTGTCAGGACGGTGATTTGAACCTTTGTGATCTCCCATACGCCACCTCGCTCTCTTTAAAGTAAAGTTGATTCAAAAATGTATATTAGAGGTCTTGCCTAAGACTCCTAAACTGAATTTGTCCTCCCGACGACCGCACGTATTACCGTGTAATAGTGTTCACTGAAGGTAGTACACTTGATCAAACCTCGCAAAACCAAGATTTGGAGAGGGGGGAGGTGTATTTTTTGGCCACCTTCTGAAAATCTACTCACTTACTTTAAATTTCAAAATTATTGAAAAATATTTATTGTTTTTAACGAAATCTTCTACCAGAGCCCATAAATATTTCAAACTTTTAGGTTAATTCTTAGTAGTAATATCACTTTCCACAGTGAATGTCATATTCATTATTTTTAAGAGTAGGACATTAAAAAGTATGTTGTGAGTACAAGGCAAAAACAACTAAGGATATATCAATATCCTTTATTTTGTGTGGATATTGCTAAGAATGTGCTAAAAGATATTTTCAGGCTCTTGACCATACTTACGTATCAGCATCTCTTCAAAAAGTATGTCGTCAACATAAATCAACAACAATTAACCAGTTATTTTTTCCTTAGTTTAGGTTGGGCATAATTTACTCCTCTCCCGCCCCTTCCACCCCCTGACACCCCCCCCCCTCCCCTTGGTAATGCGCTTTATGGAAAATACGTTGGTATTGATAAGGTACGTGGGAGAGTAATTTAAACGAAAATTTAAAGGTGCACTTGAATTCCGAATAGTCGATTTAGCAACCGGCTGGAGATACCTTGAGCAACAGTTGGTAGCCTGTGGTTGTATTACACAAAAGACTGCTGTCTCACCGCAAAGAAAGCCGGCTGATTATAGACTAGCGCCGCTTAGGAGCAGCGATCAGTACTACATTTTTTACGTAGTAAATCTCTTACATTTTTGAAAATTCATGACGAGGTGAGGAAACACAGAACGATGATTCGTGTTGTCCCTGTATCACGTGTACGAGTGGTACAGAATGCTTAAAACACCCCTAATTTCGCGCAAAATGTTCAGCGAAGTGACCAACCAAAACATCGGCATGAAAAATGCTCACTCTCTTTCGGGATGGCAAATTTGAAGAATTACATCGAAAGGAAATCAACAATTACCACTAATTCATCCTCAAATCTGCCAGCAAATTACTGCAATTAGGAGTAAACGATGAAGGCTTCTGAGAGCAGGTCTCCTGTCACAACGCGATAATATTTGTGACACTTGCCCGTTCAACAGTAGCAGCAATCCAGAATACGAAATCTGAATGTCTCTAAAATTGCAGTGGCAAACCTCATCCGGAGTGATTTTCTTGTGTTTTGACGATTCGGAGCAGCACTGGGAAGCAGTTCAGAAGCGACGGAGAGATGAAAACCACGGTACTCGAGTGGTTGCATGCACAACCAACATAATTCTTCTCACGAGGAGTCCATGAGTGAACTTCCTAAGCGGTGCAATCTACATCTACGTGATTAATCTGCTATTCACAATAAAGTGCCTGGTGGAGGGTCCAGTCAACCACCTTCATGCTGTCTCTCTACCGTCCCACTCTGGAAGGGCACGCGGGAAAAACGAGCACTTAAATTTTTCCGTGCGAGCCATTATTTCTCTTATTTTATCGTGATGATCATTTCTCCCTATGTAGGTGGGTGCCAAAAGAAAGTTTTCGCAATCGGATGAGAAAACTGGTGATTGAAATTTCTGAGAAGATCCCGTCGCAACGAAAAACGCCTTTGTTTTAATGATTGCCACTCCAATTCACGTATCATCTCTGTGACACTATCGCCACTATTTCACGATAAAACAAAACGAGCTGCCCTTCTTTGTACTTTTCCGATGTCATCCGTCAGTTCCACCTGATAAGGATCTCACACCGCACATCAGTGCTCCGGAATAGGGCGGACAAGCGTAGTGTAAGCCGTCTCTTTGGTAGAACTGTTGCATCTTCTAAGTGTTTTGCCAACGATTCGAAGACTTTAGTTTGCTCTAGCCACAATATTATCGATGTGATCGTTCCAATTTAGATTATTTGTAATTGTAAGCCATAAGTATTTAGTTGAACTTACAGCCATCAGATTTTTGTGACTTCTCGCGTAATCGAAATTTAGCTGATTTCTTTTAGTATTCATGTGAATAACTTCGCACTTTTCTTTATTCAGGGTTGAAACATCCCCTTTTATCAATTTTACTAGACTGTGTTTAACCTGACGCACAATATTTTTAGCGCAACGCAATCTGACTTTCAAGATTCCCTACAAAAGAATGGCCCTGACTAACATTAAACTATACCTTTCACAAATCACTTACCTCACAAAAATCTTCGCTGCTCAAGCTACTGCAATACAGCGAGCGCCACTACTGCCAGCTAAATAAAAGATTCAGACTACTGAAGGCACTAACTACTGATAGGGATAGTTAGCAAATGAAAAATATTAATAGAGAACAAACAATGTATTTACCTTGATATCATCATATATATAGCAGTTCACGACAAATTACAAAACTCCGCCATCTCTCTCCCCACATCCACCACTGCTGGCGGCTCACCTCCAACTGCGCAACGCTACGCGCTGTTCACAGCCAGCTGCCTAACACTACAATGGCGAGTATTACAACAATGCAAAGCAGCCACAGACTGCACACGGCACAGCCAGTGATTTTCATACTGAGGTGGCGTTACCAATAAAAAAAACCTAAACAGCCTACTTACAGGGTCAATTGCCACTTTTCGCACCATACCGATGTCTTATCTAAATCATTTTGCAAGTCGTTTTGATCATCTGATGACTTTACAGGACGGTAAATGACAGCATCATCTGCAAACAATTTAAGACGGCTACTCAGATTCTCTCCTATGTCGTTAATATAGATCAGTGCATGATGGGCCCTACGCTGAAATATGACTAATATTTCTGTATTACTTCATTTCTATAATCACAAATAATTTAGGTTATTTTTCACTCACCCTTTTACAAAGAGAAAAACTGTACTGTGCCTCGAAACGTATTAAGAAATGTTTTGACGGATTAAAACTACGTACCAGATGAGTCCTGAACAAATATCAGGCGCGTTCAGTAAGTAATGTAACACACTTTTATCAGGTTGGTTTTATTCAGAATTCCAGTATACCGTATTACTCCCGACTTTTTAGGCTACAAAACCTTATTTTCAACATAAACTCTGTTAAATGCGACGGCCTTACGCGATCTTGCCAGGAGGGCTCGTGTGCCCGAATGGTACCATTCACGCCAGAACCAACGTCTTGTTGCATCACTAACTACCCCATCGTCCACGGACTGCGTAATTCCAGTTGAGCAGCGAGGGGTTTCATTGTGATCCGTTGGTCACATCGAATGAAACAGTCTGCACGTTCCAAGACTGCAGGCGTCAGCTCTGTGTGCGGCCAGCTGGCACACAGGAGATGGAATACATGTGCGCGGTCTCCTTACGATGATGACAGACACCTCACTCCACGGCTCACGTGCTGTTATTCACTGCCACGTCTCCATAGACTATCAGAAAGCGCCTACAAATAACTACGATACTCCGGTTTTTCGCCGAAAGGAACTCAGTTACAGCTCTCTGCTTGGAACGCACCTCCGTCACAAGAGCCGCATTGAAGGCTACGTAAAGTGCAGCCACCTATCGGAACTTCATGAAACTATAGGGGCTGAAGTAGGAGTGTTCCACTACGACCCAATTTCTCAACAGAAACTGGATGAGAGAAAAGCAAATGTATCGCTTGAAACCTTCCTATACCTCTTTTGTTACGCAGCCTTCCCTTTTATAATAACCTATGAAACCTTCCCTTATGCTTTCTATCTCTTGCTTAATAATAACAAATGAAATCTTCCCTTTGAAATTAATTCACTTTCTCAATCTTCGCATACAAATTTAAATGCTGCTTATTAAAAGTGACTTTCTGATAATTTCGACGAAACATAGAATGTGTCGTTGTCGTGGCCCTCAGTCGTTACCTGCAATAACCCAAAACTGTTCCTTACCTTTTTTTACAGTTACGGGATCGCCATCAAACTGCGACATGAATATACTTACTCGGTTTTATTATACTTTATTAGCTGCTGGTGGGATGTCATAATAAGCTAAGCTGACGTTATTCATTAATTAATTTGACTGAAATTACGTAATTGATACTTAAACTTTTTCTTGACAACAATAAAATTTTGCAAAGTTTTACGTTGATGGTTTTTTGGATGGATTATAATCAGTAATGCAATATTGCTGGCAAAAATTAACTATATTCTGAATGAAATGATTTAACAAACGTTCAAATGGGACTTAATTTTTACAATAATCTTACAACTAGCATTGCGCAAACATACCTTCAGTAGTCTTGAGTTTCTCAAAAAAATTATTCAGTAATATTAGTTCCTCTAATGATAATAGTTAGCTGATGTCTCTGTACATCCGTTTATAATCTCTTGTAAATCATAGCTGGTGGATGGCAGACACACCACTCCTCTCAACCTCTCGCTTCAGACCTTCTACCAACTCGCTTCACATCTCGCTTGCCAACAATGCTTTCTTGTGCAGACAATCCCTGCTACCATTACAAAATGTATCAATGTGCGGTCTTTCCCGCTCTTTTCTTAAAATGTATCCATACGCGGTCTCTCCCACCCTTTTTAAAATTCTATCAACGTGCGGTCTCTCCTGCTAACAATACTTTGGTGCAGACATTCCCTGCCACCACAATTATTTCCAACACGACAAATATGAATTATTCCTACTTAATCCTATTAATAAAATGTAAACATCTTTCATAAATTGTGGTTTGACAATAGAAATATACACGTCTTACACGCTGTACTTCTGGAATTACCCTCGTATTTGTCACTCTTGGGCAGCGCACTGCTAACTAAGCTGGCTTAGAAGAACTCGCGGATGCCCTCCGAACTTCAGTGTAATAATGACTCTCACTGACTCAGATGACAGAGTGTTACGCTAAGGCCAGATCTAACTCCCAGCCCTGTCGGCAATTTCATTGCATTTTACAATTAGCTGCTGAGTGCAGGATACATTCGGGAGCCTAATTAACGGACGATGATTAGCAAATAAATTTTAAACAGCATACAGCTCACTGAAATGACAGCGTACTGTTCAGTGCAGCACTGAGGCCTCCCTTGCACCACATCGCGGCATGAAAAGACAAAGTGAAGAGGAGCCTAATTAGGGGAAACTGGCGTCCAACTCTGACAAAATGAGAGCCGCTCTCTAGTGTGTAACGCTGCCATCCCTGCCCTTTGTCACAGGTCGTCTTCTTAATTACAGAGCAGTTTGGATGGAACACGCCTTTCATACTGCGGCCGTAACAGCGTGGAACACGAAGAATTCCTTTTTTTCTGTATATTCCACAAGACTAAAGCGACTTGCTCTTGCAGGTATCAGTGTTGAGTGATGCAACTACGCGAGACGAGTTGTGGAGCTTCCGTGATTTTAGAAACCTTTTTATGTGAAAACCGAGCTGATTGCATAGCTCTGCATATTCAACACAATAGACAGGCAATTCTTTGATGAAGACGACAACGATTTTCAGGCGGTTGGTATAAATTTTATTCCACATCACGGGCTATGTTGAAGCCAGGAAGTAAATATAGCTTGTCAAGCAAACGGCACATCCAAGAGTGAAGATACGTAAATTGCGGATATTTGTTCTGATACTAGTTTTCCGTAATTTTCGTGAAGAGGATAGGTCGCCAAGCTGTACAGCAACCTACGCATGGTTCTGGATCTATAGCTATCTTCATACCCAGTGAACCCAGTGAACCTCCCCATCGGAGGTTCGAGTCCTCCCTCGGGCATGGGTGTGTGTGTGTTGTCCTTAGCGTAAGTTAGTTTCAGTTAGATTAAGTAGTGTGTAAGTTTAGGGACCGATGACCTCAGCAGTTTGGTACCATAAGATCATACCACAAATTTCCAAAATTCTGCTCTTATGTGTCCTCTACTAGCGCAGTTTGGCTGACTCCCCAGCTGCCGGTGGCGACAACTGCTGGCGTCAGCATGGAAGCAGAGTCCTCACATAAGGCGGATTGTGCTGGCGGTGGTTTACACATGGCTGTAGCATACAACACGCCGAAATATTCAGTGTTTGACCTGCATTGCCCAGCGTTGATGAAGATAATGGCGTATCCCCATTCTGGGGATTGACAGCAACAGTGAACAGTGAAGGGGGCACGCAGGTAGCCAAGTCGCTCACCAGGCAGGTGGCAGTCAGCAGGCGGTAGTCGCACAGAACGTGACCCTCTAGTGCACAGGCAAGTCGGCAGCATACAGACTTCAGACCACATGGAAGCCAGCGTTTACTGGCGGCTGTGGTAGCTAGTGGCTGGCTGATTCTTCTTGTTGCCCTCCTTTTGGCATACCTCACATGCATAGGTACCGCTATGTGCAACGAACATCTGAGTATGAGAGTTTCATGTGAGTGGTATATGTGTGTCAACTTACAGAGTGAGTGTCCCTTCGTCCTCAGTACGCTCACATACTCAACAGTGACTGCCCTTCAGGCAGATCGGTGCGTCTACCTCTATGACGTCGCTCTGCTCGTCCATGCAGAAACAGTTCACTGTCCTCTAGTGAAGTCATGGCACAATGTAGCTCAGGCCGTTTTACAGGGCATCTGGTAACTCTTTAATATGATAATAATAAATAGTGAATAACAGTGACGCTACTAGGTTGTCATACCAAGAAGAGAAAGAACTAACGTCTGCTTCTCTTCAAGTCTACAGAAAGCAGTAACTCAACGTTCCTGGCCATATAGTATTAAATGGTGGAATTCACAAACTTTGATATCATTTTCATGCCGTGAACCACAGTAGATATTCGCGGCCACTTAGTTTAAATGATTTTAATAAAAACCAGTCTAAGTTGCAGTAACTAATTTATTTTGGTGTCAACTAACCAGTTTCGGTCTGAATGACCATTTTCAGAACAGAGGCTTCAAATGTTGTGATGAACCAGTTGATGGAGCTGCTGAGTAGGATTTCCCAGTTGTTGTTACAGCTGTTGATGGGAGAAGAGAGACAGAGACGAAGCAGTATTATCTCAGCCCACGCTGCTGCGAGCAACGTCTACATATGATACCAAGAAGCCCAGATGTAAACCATGAACTCGCAAGATACAGGTACTTAAGGAGGAGAATGGCCAGTTAAATTAGTAAAATTGCATCAAACGCCCGTTATTTGCAATTGTACAGCAGATATTGTAGTGAGAAAGGTACATTCAACGGCAGCAGTTACTGTTAACTGTTCTATAGACTGGCTCGCTCACGATGTACATCGAGGAAGCAAGGATGGAAATAAATGAAAGTTTCTGGAGTGAGATTGAAATTCACAATGGAAGGTTATGGAGGCTAATATTACTAAAAGGGTTCGCATTGTGGGACTAAGTATTGAGGTCCGCTGTTAGTCACATATGAACATTTGTCCCGGACTAGACCCGAATCCGGATTTCCCGCATATCGTGAGAGGTTGCCTTAACTACTTCGACTATCGGAGGTCGCCTCCAAGACCTACCCAGTCTTCCATATGTCACGCAGCCCACAACCACTGCGCTCGTACATTTCCCGCAGAAGGAGCGATAACTACTTTATAGTCATTTTTGCCCGTCAAGGCAAGGATACATTATTACTAGTTAAATGTCTCTGTTTATACTGTGTCTCTATCTTTGCACTACAGTGTCCTTCAGCATATGTGGGTTTGGATCAGTCCTCAAGGCATGCTCGGATGGCCGAAGGAGTGATGGCACGGTAGCTCAGCGTGTTCGGTCAGAGAGAGGCTGCTCTCTGTAATAATAATAACAATAAACACTGAGCAAAGGGATCAGCGATGAACTTCAACGGGTGTCATGTGACGTCTGCTACGACCAAATGCAACGAATACTAACAAACAAAATGTAAAAAAAAAACTGTTGTTAAGGCTGCCGCTCGCGATTAGCGTGATAAAGCGGGATATCTGCGTTCGAGGCCCTGTAAGGGATATATTTTCATGTGTCACAAATAACTGACATGAGTCCATATTCGCAAAATTGGAATTCACTTCGGAATATTTACCACAACTGTCTGCTCCTTCAGAGATGCATGCACGTCTGAATGACACTGTAATGTGAAGATACAGACCACTGTTTAAAGACACTGTATCTATCAATGATATAGAGGATAACATTAACTAAAGACGTCGCCATTCTCAGTGAAACTGCAGGACCTGTTAAGTCGAATGAACAGTCTAACGAGCACACTACAATGATTTGAGAGTAAACGGACGAAATACGAAAGTAACGATCTGTAGAGAAAAGGTGCTTTAAAGATAAATTCAACACCAAAATTACGGATCGCGAAGTAGACGAAATGAAGGAATTCTGCTATCTTCGCAGGAGAAAACACATGTCGGACACAGCAAAGAGGCTATAAAAAGCAGACTAACATAGGGAAAAAGGGCATTCCATGCTACTTTCTAGTATCAGACATCGGCCTTCATACAAAAAGGAATTTCTGAGAACGTACATTTATTTGGAGCAGAGCATTTTATGGATGTGAAGCACTGACTGGGGAAAACCGCAAGGGAAGTGAACCAAAGCGTTAGTGTAACGATGTCGAGAATTAAGTAGACTGACAAAATACGAATCGAAGGTGTTCTCCGCAGAATCAGCGAGGAGAGGAACATTTGGAAAACGCTGACAAGAAGAGGGGGAAGGTTAATAGTACGTGTATTAAGAAAACAAAGTTCCATCGTATTTGACGTTGTAGAGAGTAAAATTCTAGGAGAAGATAGAGACTGGGATCCATCGAACTAATTGTGGTGTCACCGCCAGACACCACACTTGCTAGGTGGTAGCCTTTAAATCGGCCGCGGTCCGGTAGTATACGTCGGACCCACGTGTCGCCACTGTCAGTGATTGCAGACCGAGCGCCGCCACACGGCAGGTCTAGAGAGACTAGCACTCGCACCAGTTGTACAGCCGACTTTGCTAGGAAAGGTTCACTGACAAATACGCTCTCATTTGCCGAGACGATAGTTAGCATAGCCTTCAGCTACGTCATTTGCTACGACCTAGCAAGGCACCATTACCAGTTTATATTGAGATTATAAATTATGTATCATCAAGAGCGATGTTCTCCAATTATGGATTAAAGTTAAGTATTCCAATATCTTCGTACTTTATTTGCAATTCTCAGGACATTTTCCTGTTCCAGACCTCACGCCAGTCTGCGTGAGCTTAAACGCGTGCCTTTCGGCTACCTCCGAGTGGCTTGGCTGTCTTGCCAAGTCACTACACTAATAACTGAGGACGCAAGTGCTATTCCGAGACGAAGTTGACACAGGAGAGGGGTCCATAGTGGTCTGTATCAAACCTGTCAGAAGAGTGACGGAAAGAAGTTCGATTCATTTAAAATATGGTTTAACCGGAAAACTGATCCGGAACTGTTTCTAGGAAGAAAGGAAGACTGAGTTTTTAGTCCCATCGTCATCAGAGTCTTTAGAGACGGAGCCGAATCTCGAATTGTGGCAAGGATGAGGAAGGAAATCGCCCGTGCCCGTTTAAAGAAAACATCTTGGCATCCGTCTGGAGCAATTTAGGGAAATCACAGAAAACCTAAATGAGGATGTCCAGGCGAAGGTTTGAACCGTCTTCCTCCCGAATGCGAGCTCAGTGTGCTAAACACTGCGCATCCTTGCTCGGTCTGAAAGGTTGTTGTTTGCTCTCAGTGCAAATACTGATTTGTCACAGCTTCCATGCTACTCTATCCTGAACAAGCCTCTTCATCTCCAACTAACTACTGCAACTTAAGCCTTCTGAATCTACTTACTGTATTCTTCTCTTGGTGACCAATGCCAAATTGTTGATAGAACGGGCCCTATCAATCGATCGCTTCTTTTAGTCAGTTTCTGCCACAAATTTCTCTTCTTCCCAATTCTATTCATTGCCTCCTCACTGGTTACATGATCTACCCATCTAATATTCAGCGTTCTACTGTAGCACCACATTTCAAAAGCTTCTCTTCTCTTTTTATCTGAACAATTTATCGTCCGTGTCATATTTTCATAGAAGCCTACAGGCCAGACAAATAACTTCAGAAATGACTTCCTGACACTTACATCGATTTTCGCTGTTAACAAACTTCTCGTCTTCAGTAACACTTTTCTTGCCATCGCAAATCTGTTTTTTATATTTTTTCATTCAACCATCGTCAATTATTTTATTGCTCAAACAGGAAAACACATCTACTTTTAGTGTCTCTTTTCCTAATTGCTTCACCATCGCCTGAGTTATTTCGTCTCCATATTCCATTATCCTGGTTTTTCTTTTGTTGATGTTCATCACAGGTCCTTCTTTCAAGACACAGCCGATTGACTGTACTGTTCTTCTAGGTCCTTTACTGGGCCTGATAGGATTACAGTGTCATATCGGCAAACCTAAGAGTTTTTAATTTTTTTCTCCCTGAACTTTAATTCCTTTCCCATTTATTTATTTATTTATTTATTTATTTATTGTTACCTTCACTGCTTGCTCAATTTTCAGAGTGAATAACAATCGCGTATAATCTACAACTCTGTTTCACTCCGTTCTCAGCCATTCCTTCCCTCGAGTGTTATAACTGCCGTCTGTTTTCTGTGCACTATTTGACTCACAAGAAAGCGTCTGATTATCGATTGGTCGTAGTGCTGATGCTTGTTCGTGGTGCGAGACCTGTGTTTTACATAACTTTTTTGTCACCGCTATATTGACGCTGTAGGTGTTCGTTTGGGCCGAAGTGGCCATGCGGTTAAAGGCGCTGCAGTCTGGAACCGCAAGACCGCTACGGTCGCAGGTTCGAATCCTCCCTCGGGCATGGATGTTTGTGATGTCCTTAGGTTAGTTAGGTTTAACTAGTTCTAAGTTCTAGGGGACTAATGACCTCAGCAGTTGAGTCCCATAGTGCTCAGAGCCATTTTTTGTTCGTATGGATGAAAAAGTGCTCTTTACTGCAGACGTACTGGCAGTGGGACTGAAACGCGTAACCCACTTGTCGAGAGCATCCAGCTGGCGTTAGCTTGCTGTCCCAAGCTGTGACGCAACGTGTCTCAGGTTTCCGGTACAGGATGTCACAAGCGTTATCTCCACTCGTTCGTCTATTGTCTCCGCCGCCCTCTGCCTTCACCGCTCTGCTGATAGCCTGCCGCTAAGCGCATAGGGCAGGCGCGCGCTCGTCGCCCCGTCACTCCATACGCGCAGCTGCCTCGCCTGTTCAACAGCGCAGTAGACTGAGAGCTGCTTATCACGGTTAATCCCTATTTAATAGAATATGGTAGCCGAAACTGAGGGCTTTGTAATATTATTGATACGAGGACGTATCGATATCTTAGATATCATGCCTCAGTTTCTCTGTCGACACCAAATTTTCACAATTCAGCCCCAATAAATATCAGACTAACATTACTGTAACTATTGTATAATCTGGGCAACAACAGTTATTAATAAAACAATGATAATTTATCAGCAGTACATACATGGGACCAGAAATACACTGCCTGACAATAAGCGCGGTACACAGTATACGTAACCGGATGCACATGAAGTTCGAACACATATGCTCCAACGAGGATATGTAAATTATTAGAGCTTCAAAGCGCTGTGTCAGGCATAGCGGCCACGAGAGTACATCTGTATGGTTCATGTTGTGAGGGTGTAGCTGAGCTTTCCACATACCACTGTCGATGTCAGAATGATCCGAATTCGTGGACTGGTCGACATCCAGACTGTTCCCGAAAGACTTATACGTATTTAAGAGAAAATACACACATCAAGAAAAGTTTTGCTTCATCCAGGGTTACAGAACACCTGAAGATACGCGTTGATTGTGGACATTGTATCACAAACACGGTCCTTTTGCCTGTTCAGAGTTGTCACTAAACTCGCTCAAAGACATAAACAACCATGCCTGAGCAGCGCCTATTAGTCGGAGGGGGTCATTCCACCAGGAAGGAGGTACACGGCTGGTGTTGTCTGTAGTAAAACCATGCCTGGACGGTTAATACCGCTGTCAGATCGCGTCCGCATTGTTAGCTTGTGCCAGGAAGGGCACTCAACAGGGTAAGTGTCCAGGCCTATCGCAGTGAAAAAATGGTTCAAATGGCTCTGAGCACTATGGGACTTAACTGCTGTGGTCATCAGTCCCCTAGAACTTAGAACTACTTAAACCTAACATCCATGCCCAAGGCAGGATTCGAACCTGCGACAGTAGCGGTTGTACGGTTCCAGACTGAAGCGCCTAGAACCGCTCGGCTACACCGGCCGGCGTCTCGCAGTGAACCAAAGCGATGGTGTTCCGTCAGGGAGGAGATACAGAGAGACAGGAACTGTCGATGACATGCCTCGCTCAGGCTGCCCAAGGGCTACTACTGCATTATATGACCAATACATACGGATTATGGCTCGGAGAACCCTGACAGAATCACCACGATATTGAATAATGCTTTTCGTGCAGCCACAGGACGTTGTGTTACGACTCAATCGCTGCGCAGTAGACTGCATGATGCGCAACTTTACTCCTGATGTCCATGGTGAGGTACATCTTTGCGACCACGACACCATGCAGACCGGTACAGATGGGCCCAACAGCATGCCGAAAGGACAGCTCAGATTGGCATCACGTTTTCTTCGCAGATGATCGTCGCATATGCCTTCAACCAGACAATCGTCAGAGACGTGTTTGAAGGCAACCCGGTCAGGATGAACACCCTACACACACTATCCAGCGAGTGAAGCAAGGTGTAGGTTCCATGTTGATGTGGGGTGGCATTATGTGGGGCCGACGTACGCCACTGGTGGTCATGGAAGGCGCCGAAACGGCTGTACGATACGTGAATGCCATCCTCCGACCGATAGTACAACCCTATCGGCAGCATATTGGAGAGGCATTCGTCTTCAAGGACAACAATTCGCGCGACCATCGTGCACATCATGTGAATGACTTCCTTCGGGATAACGACATCGCTCGACTGCAGTGGCCAGCATGTTCTCCAGACATGAACCCTATCGAACATGCCTGGGATAGATTGAAATGGGCTGTTTATGGACGACGTGACCCACCAACCACTCTGAGCGATCAACGCCGAATCGCAGTTGAGGAGTGGGACAATCTGAACCAACAGTGCCTTGATGAACTTGTGGATGGTATGCCACAACGAATACAGGCATTCATCAGTGCAACTGGATATTAGAGGTACCGGTGTGTACAGGAATCTGGACCACCACCTCTGAAGCTCTCGCTGTATGGTGGTACAACATGCAATGTGTGGTTTTCGTGAGCAATAAAGAGGACCGAAATGATGTTAATGTTGAACTCTATTCCAATTTTCTGTACAAGTTCCGGAACTCTCGGGACCGAGGTGATGCAAAACATTTTTGATGTGTGTATTTTGCACAATGGATAACTAAAAGTGGGCTTAGCAAATATGAGACATGCGTATTGTATCTGACAAAATGTAACAAACAGGGTGTTCATCTAACTATGAAATGAAAGAGTGGTCCACGTTGATACCTGTATTAACAGGGCTTGCCACCAACGTATATTAATAACCTATTATCACAGGATTTGTCCGTCGTAAGATAGGCAGAGAACACGAAAGTTATCAGTTATTAACATGGGTCATTACTAATCTAATACTTGAAAAACTTGGTAAATTTGGAAAGTTAGGATTACAGAACAAGACATCAGTTTACCGAAAGGCGGAACCCTCGGCGGTCGCGCAGTGATTGCCTAAATCCACCAGAAGTTTGAAGAACTACACATCCGACAAACATTCCGATTCACTCCTATTGAGTCTTTAATCACTTGCGGAAAGCACTGGATCCTGAAATGTGGCTAATCCTAACGACGAACCTACATGGTCCAGTCACATTAATATCTCAACCTGTAAAAAACCTGAATAGCTACCTTTTGCAATGCGCCCGTGCTGGAAGAGAGTGGAGTTCTCGAAGGGGGTTCTGTAAGGTAGTGACAGTGATGTGGAACCATGCTGACGCTACTGTCGTGGTCAGCTGCGTTGAGCATACATGCCACAAGTAACCCGCTCGAGGTGGTCCTATAAATTCACGATTGGGTTTAAATGCGGGGAGTTTGATGGCCAGCTGAGTACAGTAAACTCATCCTGATCCTTATCAAACCACACCTTGCGATCTGTGTTACACATTGCATTGTCCTGCTGGTGTATGCCATGGTGCCGAGGAGAAGCATATTGCATGTAGGAATGGGCAAGGCCCTCCAGGGTAAATGGACACTAGTAGTGATCCATTGTGCCTTCCATCATCCAAGGAATGCCACGAAGACATTCCCCAGACAATAACGCTCCACCCTCCGGCCTGGACCCTTCCCACGATAGCTGCAGGATTGTACACGCCAAAGATCATCTGTCCGATTGAGTATAATAAGTGATTCATCTGAAAAGGCCCCCTGTCGACAGTCAGTGGACGTTCAGTTGTATTGGCGTGAAAATTCCAGCCTTCATCGCCGATGAACAGGGGTGCATTATTGCGGTCGTTAGGAAAATAGATTATTGACAGTTTCCTTGGTTCATATGGGCGGTCAGTTGCCCAACAGTTATATTTGTCTGCCCACATCTCCACAGCTGTCGTTCACCCCTGGCAGCTACGGCCCAGGGTACACCACAGTAACCTCGGTGGCAATATTGGATAGAGTCACTTTTCCACTAAGCACGGCAAGAAACCAACAGTTTACAAACTGAACCTTTCCGGAAGTTCTTCCACCCCTGGCGCGAAGTCTAATAATCTTCTCTTTCTGAGGTCAGCTAAGTTGCTCTGTTTCTACCTTACGAAAACGACTGTACTGTTGCCGTGTCCCCACCCCACCCCGACACGCTCTATATACCCTCCGATGCTAGTGCTACCATCTGCCATCTGTGAGTGGTTGAAGCACGTGACTGGACAGTGTACAAACGCCCGTAATTTCTCCTATCCCGCTCGTCCAAGCTATGATTTGTCGCCATGTTCAGCATTCAGATGCGTAGAACAACACGGGCGCTGCTCTCTCATGGACGTCCAGCGAAGTCTCTAAGTGTTCAGTTCTCTTTGGTCCCCTGAATCGAAGTGTCCTCAAACGAATCCCGACCAGAAAAGTTCTCTGCTGAAGTTCCGACAGAAATGTCCTTTACCGATTTTCGAACAGAAGTATTCTCTTCCAGCGCTGTCTTTGGAACTTTCTGGCAGATTAGAACTGTGTGCCGGACCGAGACTCGAACTCGAAACCTTTGCCTTTCGCGGGCAAGTGCTCTACCAACCGAGCTACCCAAGCACGACTCACGACCCGTCCTCACAGCTTTTATTCCGGTGAGGAGAGCTTCTTTGAAGTTTAGAAGGTATGAATCGAGGTACTGGCGGAATTAAAAGCTGTAAGGATGGGTCGTGAGTCGTGCTTGGGTAGTTCAGTTGGTGCCGCGTGGGGTAGCCGCGCGGTCTAGGGCGTCGTGTAACGGTCACAACGCAAATTATGTTTCCTCGTATTTTTGGAAGGCGCAGGCCAGATGTTCTGCCACTTATACGGATATATCGTAGTTAGGAGGGATGGGAAAAACAAATTAAAAAAAATGCCGGCGCGGTAGCTCAGCGTGTTCGGTCAGAGGGCTGCTTGCCCTCTGTAACAAAAAAACTGAGTAAAGGAAACAACGATGAACATAAACGGATGCCTTGTGGCATCCGCCCAGACCAAACGTAACGAATTATTTAAAAAAAAAAAGTTGGCAGAGCACTTTCCCGCAAAAGGCAAAGGTCCCGAGATCGAGTCTCGGTCTGACACAAAGTTTTCGTCTTCCAGGAAGATTCATATCACCGCGCACTCCGCTGCAGAGTGAAAATTTCATTCTGGAAACGCTGTCCTTGTTCTCCACTTTGCAATTCCGCGCAGTTCTCAAGCGCCAACGAAAACACCTCTGCAACGTGCTGCCCAAAGATCATTTTGTTACCAAGATGAGAATTTCTCCTCCATGCAAAACATTTACAACATTAACCAATCGTTACACACTTCGGCTTGTATTTCTTAAACAGTTCTGCGTTGGTCTCTCACTCTTCAACCAACTCGAGGTTTTAGCCAACGCCTGTGTGTGTGAAAACCGATCTCATTCATAAGCAAATAAATAAGCAAATCAATAATTTCACGCTCAGTAGACAGTCCGAACTGTATGAAATAAAAATGCGTAACTATATATAAAAAAATGAAATATCGACTTGTATAAGAATTTAATCTGAAACACATGTACATTTCTGCACCGAGATACGACCATGGTAAATTGAAAAAGCTGACAGAAACTACATTGCACAAATTCAACGAAAGTAAGCACCTATTATGAATCTCACCTTTAAAATGAAGTACTGGCAGGAAAATTAACACAGCAAGACTCCAAAAATAAAGTTAAAAAAATACTTCCAGAATGAGATTTTCACTCTGCAGCGGAGTGTGCGCTGATATGAAACTTCCTGGCAGATTAAACCTGTGCCCGACCGAGACTCGAAATCGGGAACTTTGCCTTTCGCGGGCAAGTGCTCTACCAACTGAGCTACCGTAGCACGACTCACGCCCGGTACTCACAGCTTTACTTCCGCCAGTACCTCGTCTCCTACCTTCATATCAGCGCACACTCCGCTGCAGAGTGAAAATCTCATTCTGGAACACATCCCCCAGGCTGTGGCTAAGCCATGTCTCCGCAATATCCTTTCTTTCAGGAGTGCTAGTTCTGCAAGGTTCGCAGGAGAGCTTCTGTAAAGTTTGGAAGGTAGGGCACGAGGTACTGGCAGAAGTAAAGCTGTGAGTACCGGGCGTGAGTCGTGCTTCGGTAGCTCAGTTGGTAGAGCACTTGCCCGCGAAAGGCAAAGGTCCTAAAAAAATACTGCTAAAAACAAACTACAGTTGATCCAGGGAAATTGGGTTTATAATGTTGACATAGAGTGCTAACGAAACACATGACTCAACCTTTAGGTTCTGAAATTTCAGTGAGGAAGCAATTTAAAAAATATATATAGGTTCCAATATGAAAATTGATGTGAGCAAATAACTTCCATGATACAGCAAATTAACTCAGAAGATGAATCGATGGAATAATTATCAAAAACACAGCTGTGACAAGGGTAAAGTGAACCAACAACAGAAGTCTAAAGAAATAAAAATAGCTGTTTTCTTTCATAAAATACGTTGTTCTTCATTTCAAAACATTTTTATTCCAAGTGCTATCCACTCATTGTCCGGAGTCATCACTCCTCCTCGTAATAAATCTGCAACTCACATAGTTCCAGAAGTGCGTTAATGCATTACACTGCACACTCAAGGAATCACCGCCTGCTGCAATCTGCAGCTATCCACTATTGACTGTCAAAGACTCTACGACTACACAGTGCTGCCATCACAGACACAGATGCTGTTGCAAACAACTGTTTCTGTGACCACAATTTTTCAATTATATCATTTCCCTTTACAAATCTTAACACATCCAATCAAAGAAATAGCCTTCTTGCGTTATTCTCAAAAGTATGGTCCTTCAAATTGGCCAAAGGCCGAAAACACAATTGTACGATAGACTAAACAATCTATACGGCGAAATGGCGGAACTTCCGTTTAAACACTACAGGAAGTGTGACAAATTATGTTGTTCATCTGCGCCCACCTCTGTACTACGAGTGTTGGATATTTAGAAAAACTTGTGATGTGATTGCCAAGACTACTTCCAGAGGACGAGTTTAATTACGCATTCTGATACCGTAGGGAATGCATAGCGTATAACAGCATCTGTTAGCAGCTTTTCGAGCTATTTCGAAACTTCTGCACTGCCACACCACGCTGTCTGAGGGTGAGGAGGAGGAATATGGGAAAATAGAGAATGCACTCCGCTAAACTTGCAGTACAGAGATACTGCGTATGACTTGGTTTTATATTTCACATTTCTCGACAACATAGGTAACTAACCCAACAAGTTTTCAATATTAATTAATTATTTTTCGCGCACTGATGACATAATATAACTTTTATTTGGTACTAACTGTTGGCATAGAGACACACACAGGTAATTTCACAGAGTTTCACATCCATGTTGCCACACGATTGTGACTTAAATAGTTTTATAACCGAAAAAGGTCTTTCACTCAGATACGTCGCTCGAAATATTGTAACTGATTTGCAACCTCATTATGGAGACTTTAAAAATCTTCCTGAGACATAAGTGTAGATGTATTGGGCAATTTTAACGTAAAAACATTTATAATTGAAACTAAAATTACCTTGCAGGTAAGTCAGTTACATCTGCACAAGCACAGAGGCGTTTTCAATTGAAACGCCAAATGAAAACAGATGTAAGATTGACAGTGTCTTCAAAACCATTATAAAACTATCGTTGTAATTCTTGTAAGGCGACAATGAAATCTTCGGACCTTGCGCGTTTTTAACGCCAGTCAGCTTATGAAATGGACTGTCTTCGTCAGAATGTGACCCTTCTAGAACGTGATTTTTAAATGCATCCCCATCAAAGTAGGCTGCCTTGCAATGTCTTACTGTGGGAAGTGTGCAGTCATGACGACTTGAAACGCGAAGTCGGCAACCCATTATGGATGTTATAATTTTCATTCCTGCCCTCCTTTTTCCTTCATAAATTCAACAATAACGACTTTTAAATCGAAAAACCGATCCAGTCATGCACCTTGACTTAACAACACATTGTGCAGTAATATACGAAGTTTGCATACTCTTCGTTCATTGAAAACTGTTGCAACCGAAAATGGAGTAATGGATGCGGCTTCAGAAACTTTACTATTTGTATCAAAAATGTCTTAAAGTGCTCCATGCCCGCAAATTTACCACGAAGTGCTTCCTTTGTGCAGAACAATGAAACCTTCTGTCGATCTTTGTAACTTCTTGTTCTTTCACTATGACCTAATAGTTTCAATTCTTTCTGCATGGCACTTTAACGACATTTCGTAGCAAATAAGCAGTACCCGTCGCTTATACCAACTGAGAATTCTCATCGCTCTTTTCCGTTATTCTCATTAGTTTAAAAGGATTGTGACGACAGATCACTCGATTGCCTTTTTTTTGTGCAAACAGCCACTGGAGTTGTGGACGCCCTTCACAGCACAAATCAAAAGCGAAGGGTTAACTGCTCTGATACGGGGATTCTGCCCAACTCAGAGATTTGTCGCACACGCTGTACACTGCACGTGTGGAGTTAGGCACGCCGTGGCCGGCCTTCACTAGAAGAACGGCAGCACGCATTTTATCGACATGCAATGCCTATTAGAGATGATCGATGGCCAAGCAAGACCTTGTTGCGCCATCCTCAGTGAAGAAGGAGAAAGGTAAGTGCGAAGGCTTTCTGGTAAGGTGGGATAAAGAAGGCTCTGAGTAAAAGATAAACAGAAGACGGTAAGAAAGCATGGGAAGGTAGGAACCGATCGCGACAGGCATGTGGGAAGCAGCGACACCTGTAGGAACTTTGCAAGAATGAAGCAGGTGCAAAGTACCCGTCGAGATCTTCGCATTCACTCATGTAACATAATACAAACCTATAGAGACTTACTGACTCTCCTCCTCACCGGCTTGAGGCGGTGTTACTTGGTATAAGCGTTAAGTCAGTCGCGGATCACTTTTATGCAATCCGAGCCATTATAGGCACCGGTATATAGTATGGGATCAGTAATTGTGTCAGGTTCACAGTCAGGAGCTTTTAATTCCGTCTAGGTTGTTTCAGACGCATTCTTCACCCACTAAGTAATCAGTTCCACTGTGAATGATTCGTTGTTTTCTTTTCCTTTATTCATAATACATCATAATTATACAAATGTAACCCACCACGTTAATGATTAGTGAGTCCTAAGTATTACAATGTTGTTATTTCCAGCTAATTACATTTTTACTTCTGAACTACACACAGTACAGGTTAATGGGCAAACTTAAGTTCTATGTTAACCTATACACACTAATACCTACTTATAGCTAATCTCAACTGCCTGCAGCGTCACAGGTGTGTCAGTGTGGATATAAACCTACTGCAGATCCTTGCTTATCGAGCTAATCCCGATGAGCGTGCCCCTGACACTGGGCAGGCCAAAATTACTAGTCGCTGCAGGTTCCTATTCCGTTTTCTCTTTCTAAATCCTACTAACTACTAACTAACCTACGTCAAGTCCGCTGCATTTCGTTGTTCTGAAGTTAATGTACCCACTCTCCCTAGCCCAGGCGGATTCTAACTTACAAGTCGACCTGCCCACGCACAGGCGGTACAAGATTAGGGTACTAGGACACGTTCGGTAGTTTGTTACTGGTCACGAATATCCCTCAAGTATGCTGTCGGAACTTTTCGTGATACCTCGTGAGCCAGATTATTCAAGGTTTGGAATGTCTCCTCGTGTCGCAGCAAGTCGTATGTGTCGTTGTTTTGTAGTTGCTGTCGTAATGTAGCTGGTACATCAGCGAAAAGGGGGCACTCGTAAACCACATGGTCGGAAGTACCATCCGATGTCACACGCGGGCGTAGCCCTCTTCCCAAACCGGCATAAATATGTCGGATAGGGTCCATGACCAGTGAGAAAATGGATCAAACCCCTGTTTGGCTCAAAATACCCCATGTCTATCATTTCCTTTACATTTGGTAAGAGTTGGAAAGTTCTTCTGCCAGGTTCGTCCGTTTCGCATGATTCCTGCCACAGTTCTTCGCCTCTTTTCCTTATCTCACCCTTGTCCCTAACCCGAACTCCTAAAATGTCTTCTATTTTCATATCATCAGCTTACTTAGCCCAATACCACGCGGCTTGTTCCCTGATTTTGAAGTCCAGAGGAGAGAGCCCCATTATCACTAATGCCCCCCCCCCCCCCCAGAGATGTCCCGTAAGCCGCCACAGACCTTAACAACATGTTTCTCTTCTCACTGTAATAACGGGCACCACCCTCGTGAGCCTGTGTGCCCAGGTTCCCGAGCCGTAACCCACTACTGACGTTAGTATGCTATTGTGGTACAATTTTATCAGGTGAGGAGGAAGGTGAAATCTTTTATGACCTATAGATATGAGGTTAATAAGTACTTGTAATGCCCTTTGTGTCACCGATTCAATTGCCTTCCGAAGTTCCACCTTTCATCGATGATAATTCCCAAGTAGCGTGTCTCACGTCGCCTAAGGACTGGTGAGCCCTCAATTCAATGACTTGCTGTTTTTTTTTTTTTAATTCTTCATTCAATCGTTATAATTATACAAGTTAACCTACTACCTAACTACATTAGTAGGTCATAATTCCAACTATTAACAATTGACATTTCTGCAGCTTTAATTTCTAAAACTACAGGTTAATACTACAATTCCTTCACCACTATGGGGACTAATTTACTGTTATTTATTGTACATGTTGTTTATCATGATTGAAATATGTCTTCCTCTACAACTGTTAGACTAGAGTACTACTTTTGGTATGTTACTGTGATTACTCTACCTGCAGCGTTACAGGTGTGCCAGTAGAAACAAACCTAATTTTGCTGGCCTTTTTTACCGAGCTAACCCCAGTGAGAGTGCCCCTGGCACTGGGTTGGCCGATGCGGCAGTTCTATACTAGTCTTTATTCCTATTTCTAATCCAACAACTAGTCGATCTCTATCTCTACTGTCGTGATAGGTGCGTTGTCAAGTCCGGTGATGATGTACAACGGCCCCTCCTAATCCAAAAACATAGCGGATTCCAGCCGTGAGGTGGCTGGCCAAGTCCATGTCCCGGCGGAACAGCAAAGGTCTACGGAGTCTAAGTCTGGTGTTGTTTATTCTTCTAATTGTTTCTTAAGTATTCTCTTTGGACTTTACTTGAACTGGAAGTAGTTAATTCCATAAATTATCTGAGAGTACGCATTAGGAGTGATTTAAAATGGAATGATCATATAAAGTTGATCATCGGTAAAGCAGATGCCAGACTGAGATTCATTGGAAGAATCCTAAGGAAATGCAATCCGGAAACAAAGGAGTAGGTTACAGTACACTTGTTCGCCTACTGCTTGAATACTGCTCAGCAGTGTGGGATCCGTACCAGATAGGGTTGGTAGAAGAGAGAGAGAAGATCCAACCGAGAGCAGCGCGCTTCGTTACAGGATCATTTAGTAATCGTGAAAGCGCTACGGAGATGGTAGATAAACTCCAATGGAAGACTCTGCAGGAGAGACGCTCAGTAGCTCGGTACAGGCTTTTGTTGAAGTAACGAGAACATACCTACACCGAGGAGTCAAGCAGTATATTGCTCCCTCCTATGTATATCTCGCGAAGAGACCATGAGGATAAAATCAGAGAGATTAGAGCGCACACAGAGGCATACCGACATTCCTTATTTCCACGAACTATACGAGACTGGAATAACCATCAGGTAGCTTGCGGAGTATGGATGTAGAAAAAAAAATCTCATCTGATAGTTTGTTCAAGACATTAAATGTGTCCTCTTGCCTGAGCAGATGGTGCGTGTCGCTGTTGGGTAATTGTTCTCTAAATTGTTGTACAACATCGTCGAAGAGGGGGCACTCATACACCACATGGTCTGGAGTGACTTGTTGTTAGCTGGGTATGTTGCTGGTTAAACGACTCTGATTCTTTGATGAGATTAAAATTAGAACGTCATCTAATCGTATGTGTAGCGGATCGCGGATAATTTTTTGACTGGTTCCCTGTGTAGTGCGTGGACACTGCAGCGAGAGACACACACCAGCGTACCGGTAGTGACAGAGGCGCACTTCCGGTGTCGCGCATCGCACAGTGTTTCGCTCTGCCGCGGGCCCGGCTGTCCTTGGCGCGCTGTCGGATGAGCGCGCGGGATCGGCGGCAGCAGCAGCAGCAGCAGCATCAGCAGTGCGGCCCCGCTGCGCCGCTGTCCGACAACAAATCGCCCGCTCCGCCTCGATCACCTGGCAGCCAATCGGCCCGCAGCCCGCTATCACCAGCTCGGCTGCCGCCGGGCCGTGCAGGCTATCAACGACTCGCGGACCACCAGTGCAGCCAGCAATTGCCGCCCATCTGTGCCTTCTTTCACTGTAGTGAAACTTATGGCAGCGTTCGTGTTACGCTCAGGTGTGTTGCGCGGATAAGACCCGCAAACAGCTGCTCTCGGTTCGTCTGGCGGATACGTGTGTCGTTTTTCTCCGTAGACGTCTTATTTTGACTCCGAGGTCCACCGACTGGCAATTAAAACTGCACTGAAGTGTCATATCAGGACAACTCCCAAACGCGACTTCTGCCTCCAAGTTTGGTAAAGGATTCAACTGCAGGTATGAACGCTTTTACTATCGCAAGACTCATTTTAATACTAATGTTACTTCCATGGGTAGAAATGCTTTTGTCGTCTCGACTGAGTAGCATGTAGCTCGATTTCAAGACTGCCCCAGACAAATGTAACTGCTTCAATTTTAGGTGAGGTGTGTAAATGAAAACCACTAGGAGCGATTTATCGCTTGCGTGTTAAAAGCACAAACTCACGTAGAATGTCTGCTATCATCCAGAATGAATCTTCCACGCCAAGCACAGTGTCTACCGCTCTTTATTGCTAACATATAACAGCAAGGAGCTTGACCTGCATTCTGGCTTGAACCCTTGGAAGGTAGGGAAAGGTACTGAAAGGTTTCATTTTAAACGTAGCCCGTAGTTCCTATCTACGTAGGCAGTAATAACACTGCACACTGCCAGCAGTGATATTGGTTCGAGTCCGGAGAAAGTAAAGTTGCTGTATATGATACATGATCCTTGCATGAAATTTTTCAACGAGTCTTATTTGTTAACCTGTCTTAATCCAGCAATCAAGTGCACAAACAATCCACAGAGGGCCAGTAACTAGTGTTCCTAGTGGTTCAGGAGGCTGTGTACGGAGGTAGTGAGTGTGACAGTCATATGTTAAAGACTGGGTAAAATTTCCACTAAGCCAGAAGGAATAGGGAGGAATAACCGTATGTTAAAGTACACGAGGATTCTTGACAACAACTTACAGTGCTTGATGAAGTTTAAATATTAAACTGACATTATATTTTTACACTTCCTCTTATAAACTCATGGTATGCCTGGAGAAGGACGCGAGGTGCCCCTGGAGGGCCTTCTCTTTCTTTGAGACTGATATCTGCGATGCATGATGTCTTTCTTATAGCGTCTCCTAATGTAGTTTGCTAAATATTTATGTGAAGTTCTCGTTGAGGCTAAACAATCCCTGACTACTACAGCACCTGCATATTCCATTTATTTTACCCCGCGTTTCATTCACGGCCGAATTACATTCCCTCAAGATCCATTCAAAGAATCTAAGTGCTTTTCTCAACAGCAGAGATTCGCCTCGAAATAAACCCTCTGTAATTTGTATGGAGTCGACTGAATGTTGGTATGCCGTTTAGTAACAGACAAACGCAAAAGAAAGCCTATAAGAACATGGAGTTTTATCTTTGACCAGCAGTATCAAAACAGTGATTAATCGTTGCAGCTCGTTATCTGTTTAAAATATCTGAGAGTAAAGTTTTGACGTCATAAGGTGAATCATGCCGTCAGCATTGCATTGGGTAAGCAAATGATACAGTGGGGCAATTCTGTAAATATATGAGAAATGCCTTAAGAAAAGCGAACGCCAATCCGATTTATGTTTGAAGTTTAAGTAATTCACTGTAAGTAACATCACATTGAAGGTGGTATCCGTTTCCCTTCTTTAATCTGATTACGCAGCCTGTTGTAGGAATATTCCTAATCACGATGCAACTTAGTTTTTTTAAGTACATATGGGAGATGCCTTACATTAAGTACAAAGAAACATTCTATGGCGGAGGAAGAACACTTCGACCAACTGCTGAGTATTGATCGTCTCTCTCTCTTTCTCTCTCTCTGTCCTGGTCTTTTCAAACTGGCCGATGAAGAGAAAAAGTCAATGATGCAAGATGAGCCCGAATATTTGTTGGGTTTGCTTAGCAGATTCGAATAACCACACAGGAAATTCGCTATAAGACAACTAGCTCGGCGAGGAAAACTGTAATCTCAAAATTCACCTCACAGACTAACTGAAAAGTTCATCAAGGAATACTGTTTACACATCACAAAAGGTGATATGGATGAATGGTATGGTGAATGCGGATGTGTACAGATTATCATGTATATTGTTCGACGCTTGCTCCATAAGCAGAAAGAGGTGCCAGTGAAGACTGCAAGAGATAACCGCATGTACTGCGTGGCAGCAGGTGAAATGTGTCTGTGTACGTATATGGCTGTAGCACTTTGTCAAAGACTGTGTATCTAAAGGTAGGTGTTGTGCAGATGGAGACTATTTTGTGTATTCTGTTACATGTCCGCTTATGACTGTCTCACATATGTATCGAAAACGCCTTCTAACACAAAATTGTTTTTATTGTATCTGGAGCTCTACATACTCATTTCTAACAAAAAGCCATTGATGGTAAAGTTCTTACTTGCATTGACATATGCTTGAAATACGTCCGAGAAACTAAACAAATTGTTAATCAACAAGCATCTGACGTAGCGATATTTTCATTCTCGACTTACATGCAACATAATTCTAGCGCTGGGCACTGATTCATTTCGTGCTCAACAAGATCGTCTTTCTCAGCACACCGACTCGCTCTGAGTTTGCGGGGTTTGGCAATCAGCAACCCCAGGACAATCAATAGCAACAACAGATCGCATTAATGCAATTAGATCTAAATTTCTGGTGGGTCACGCAATGTACTCAGATAACTGATACGAGTGGTTCACAATTCATTCATTTCTCGTGGTTGTGACTGATAAGTTCTCAGCCATTCGCAACCAAACCTAGGCGGTTCATCTTGTAGAGCCAATGGTAAGGCTCTTGATAGCTATCAGAATAAAACAAGTGTCTGCGGGTGTTACTTCTTCTAAGTTCCGACCAACATCCCGGCACTGTTGTTTCTGGTTTGAAGTCGTACTGCCCGTATCCATTAAAACCTTGTATATTTTCATCTGAAGAGCATTTAGGATAATCATAAGACCGACTGTTAACGGATATTGAAAATTTCTGCAGATATACTGATTATGTGGCTATAGCTTCTGAATAAAAGATCCAAACACATTGTTTACACAATGGTGCTGATTCACGCCGCATCCTCTTCATGTAGCTCACCGACTACATCAATCATTCGTGTAGTTCACTTTTTAAGGGTGATGATGATACAAACCCATGAGTCCATCTGTTTCTGCTGCGTTTTGCTTAAAACCAACACAATGCTGATTTAGAATCTGAAGATAGATTAGCACAGTTTGTAAGCGCCCAACCTTAGTGTCTTTCCTGAATAACAAATCGGCAAAATGAACAGTATACGAGATATGAAGAAAGAGTGTGCAAACCGAATCAGGAATTATGGCAAGCAATCGAATTAGGTTTCCGTATAACTCATCCCCTTCATATTCGAAGAAACTGCAGATTTTTTTTTACCATACTTCTCAACCAAGTAGCTAACCTTTATTTCCGCAACCTGTAAGAAGAATTTCAGCTAGCACACATTTAACGTCCGCCTGCAAATGCAAGTAGCGACATACTCTTCGACAATGGTTATCTGGATAGTCGCAGGACAGAAATTCACCACTGAACACCGAAGCACACGAGAAAGACAGGCCGTGGCGCGTACGTCACAACACCCAACACTATAGATCTTAAAGAGTCCCAGCAGCTGTCTCCGGCGGAAGGCGAGTAACTATTCCATACGGTTATCAACCGCACGTTTAAATGCATGTAAGTTCTCGATAGCAAACTATAAAATTAAGACCTATAGTGGATACTTTTTCAGTTAAATACTAATTTCCTGTGGGCCCTGCAAGGAGCCGAGCTTCGCGAAGTGTGGCAGGCAAGCCTGTTAGTGTGACGTCAGAAGATCCTTGCAGAGCCCTTGTATCTCGTTGGTCCTGCTGAATACAGTTCGACGTCATTTATCTGCAGTCCATGTCTCGTGGTCACAACAGAACTCCAAAGGCAGTCGTCCTCTGTGTTGTGGTGTTAGCGGCAACCTGCACACGGGACGGTAATTCTCTGGTCCTGCTGCTGCTTGTCTCCAGATAATTTCTCTCAGATTCACAAATATCAAATCTCCTTTCCTAAAAACTCAACTGCTCGCTACAGTGCCCTCAATAAAAATACCTCAGTGCTGCACAGCTGACAGGCGAGCAAGCGAACCACAAATAAACTTAAACACAGAGTCAAGGAGTTGATTTACCACTCGAACAGCGCACTCATTCATCTTTGACCCTGTACAGTAAAGGTGAATTATTTACAATGGCAGAAGCCATAAAAAATACCTTACATTATCCCCTGACTCCCAAAAAAATATCGTACGGTTTATCTTGGCCGCCGTAAGGCAAGGAAATGAAATGTGTTAAAAAATTACAAATAAGGGACAATAAGCTTCTATCATAAATAACATTACAAGTGCTAGACTTAAGGTTATAAAATGTACAAGAGAATGCTCTGATTTCTGTTTCACATATGAAGATTGTCTCTGTACAGTGCGGAAGCACGCACACTGTTTGCCGAGTTCTGTGCGTTATCGGTAAACGTTGCATTACTTATAACCATCGAAGATTTTGTCTCATATCACTAGTCCTGAGGCTACTGCGCAGTTCAGTTGAAGGTAAAATGTGGCATCACTTAGCACTAACAAAGATAATGTTTAATGTCTCTTGTTATTAATCCTGTGGCTAAGAAATTGAATGCAACTAGCGCAACATTGACACAGTTCTTGATGAATAGATGAAATTGATCAGAAGTATACTCAGTAAGGGATATTAATTGTCCATCATTGACAACACCCTGAAGTTTGGTAGTAAATGTAGTGTGAAATATGAGCAGACTCAGCGAAGTAATTTTCATCTGACAACTCAAATGTCCTTTCGAATCTCGTAGGTAGCTTCCTACTCAGTACTACAATTCCCTTTACGTGTGTGCAAAAATTAATGAAATCCCTGAAAAATTCATTGAATTTTTGTTTTCTACAATACATTAAAAAAGTCTGAACTGTACACGCAGAATTGTCCTTTAATAAAAGACCTACAAATTTATAATAAACTAACAAAAACGTGAAGTTTTCATATATAGTAAAAATATAACCTTATTTTTACCAAATATGTGAAGTAGAACAAGACCGTTGAATAAAAATGTAAGATGAAGCTAATGCACAAAACACGAATGTTTGTAGATTACAATAATCAGTGTGATCAGACTACGTTTATAAACACAAAGAATTATGCAAATATTTTGTGCAAGATATAAAAGTATAACTTAGCAACAGAAAAGTAAACAATAGTGACAAATGGGCATGAAAATGTAGATGAAAATCTAGTGTGTACCATGTAAAGGAAAAGAAATGGAACTGACTGCACATCAAAGTCAAAGCCTCAGTCAGTCTAGGTGATATTTTATCCTTGTGTCGTATACTACTCTAATGTAATGATCAACTTGCTAACATCTGTATTCTGTGCATACTTCTTGAATTTATATTTTCGGTGAAATCTTGTACTTTTCTCATAACATATTTTATCTCAGTTTACCTGCCAACAACATCATATTCACATATTAGCACTTTTCATGTTAATTTACCTGCAAAAAACATCATATTAAAACTTCTTTGAAACGTTTCGTTATGATATTATCGTAACCACATAATGTAGTCATTATTCAACATGCCTATACTCATTGTATTTTCACATTTTTTCCAACATTTTCTTCAGTCATAGTATATGTATGCAATTTTATTCTACCTGCCTGCTCACATAGTTTGCGACTTCCATTTCCCTGTACTTATTCTCTCTCATTCTAGGTGCACTTGCACTACTCTCGATTTACTTTCTTCCTTTACTCAATTTGCATGTCTGTTATTAATGATAACATTTACCTACGTTATAACCTCTAAAAGTAAATGCTTATCCTAAACAAGCTCTCCTAAAACTATATGCGCCACAGTACATACATATTCACAAAAATATTTCATCAAAAAAGCAATGCAGAAAAATCCTTTATCATACACATATAAACATGAACAACGTTTCATCATAAAGGCAATGCGGCAGCTGGCCAGTGTGGCGGAGCGGTACTAGGCGCTTCAGTCTGGAATCGCGCTACTGCTACGGTCGCAGGTTCGAATCCTGCCTCGGGCATGGATGTGTGTGATGTCCTTAGGTTAGTTAGGTTTGAGTAGTTCTAAGTTCTAGGGGACTGATGACCTCAGATGTTCTCCCATAGTGCTCAGAGACATTTGAACCATTTTTGAGCAATGCTGCAAAGTATCTTACTTTACACATAAGCAGCAAAAAATTCTTATCGGAAACCAGTAAATAAAGAGAATTACGCATTCTTAACCTAAGACAAATCAGATACAAAAACTTTAATCATAAAAGTAATGCAGCAACTAAAGCTCAGTGTGTCACCACAAAAGTACAATATACCAGTGTCACAGCATGCCAATAAGAAGTCGGAGTTAATAGGTATGTTGCTGGGCCAATAATTGTGTAATACAAAAGTTCACATAAGGCAATAGCTATGTTAAGCAACAATCATATTGTGCAACAGAATTATATACATTTCCCAACATTACGCTAATCCATGGCATGAAAATTATTTTAATAAGTACTAACAATATAAAGAAGAGAAAGAATTATAGGTTGGTACCACATTTTATTATAATAGTCATTTTACCACGAAAAGTACACATCTGTCTCAATCAGTAGTCTTCTCATTCATGTTTCCCATCTCTGACTGGTGTCTTCATACAACAATAAAAAACTTTTTAGTCAACAATGCATTCCCATTCGCAAATACGTGTCACAAATATGGAATACATACACCACAGCTAAATTAGTTTCAGTATGTATCGTCGTATGTGTCATAAGCTGAGCAGTAGGCATAAAGGTGTGTAGTTTGTTACAAAAGAAGAATGTACATACCTCAACAGGATAACGGTCTCCTACGTCATGTACAGCGAAGTAAAAAAAACACAAAACATCATAAAGAATATAATATGTCAGAAATTAGTGTCATACAAATAATGATGCAAGATAATTTGCAAGACGATCTTACCTGAGAAAAATACAAAAATTACTGTTGTACAAATGGTTTGATATGTTATATGATGTAGTCCTTAACTTTTTTTTGTACGTATACTGCATTGTGATGTGCTAGTCGACGAATTCTCTAAGATCCATTGCAAACCGGGAAAAATTTAAGATTTAGATGCTTACTTTTGTGTAACGAAGGATAGGGTTTCACAAGTACTTTCTAACCAATGTATAGCCTTTACACATTTACCTTAGCATATCGCTACGTCTTACTTCGCTCTACAGCTTTTTTGATGTTACTGATTGCTACATCTGTTACCTCTTTGTGACACAGTTTGCGTGAGTTAGGAAATGATACAAGCTCTCTGTTTCAGTCTGGTGGTTGTTCATTGTTAAGTACAAGTAAGGGAGGTAATAAAGTAGAATCACGTGGCAATTCGTCAAAAATGCTGATGTGTATGTACCTACCACAGTTCCGATGATGTTGGTGACAGTATATTCTGAAAAATGTATTGATTTCTTGTGTCAGGCGTTCAGAAGGATTAGCGCTTGTCAATAGAGACATACGAATATGGGTCTAATGTTTTGATTTTTGGGAGTTCTTGTCCAGATGCCTGACTGAAACAGAAGAGCACTGTCTGAAATTACCACGTCAACATGTCCTACTTCACACAGAAATACTTTAAAAAAGCATGTGATACAGTTTTCCCAGTGTCTCTCCATGAGAGACTGAGTGAGACAAATTTAGATGTAGCTCCATGGCAACAAAAACACATGAAAACCCATTCTGAGTTCACACGAGACGGTCTAGAAAATCTACAGCTGCTAATCTTTTCACTTCGTAGGAGCGATGGAAAATTGAGGTGCACGATGTGTTACAGTAGATGGCTTTGATCTCTGACCAAACTTGCATACAGTACAAATTTTCTCTTTCTCTTTTCCACGTCACTGAAGTAACAGGCTGTGCGGAGTTCTCTGAAACACTTACATCATCCTAAATCAGTGTAACTGAAATGAGTATATCAAACGAGTTTATTTATAAAATCATCAGGAACCTGTAAGACCCAAAGTATATCTTTGATTGTGCATCGCTTAAAGAGAATGTTCTTGTGTGCAAGGTACACTCTCTTATCTCCATGTTTGTTTTGTTCTGCCACATATTTTTCAGGTTTCTCCAGAGGGATTCTTATCCTGTACTTATACAATATCTTTTCAAGAGGAAGAAAAAATATTGCTAAAGGCAACTTACTGTACACTCAGTATACTGAAGTTATGCTCACGATTCGTTTCTATATTACGTTTTCCTAAGCCAATATGTGCACGAAATAAAGTGTCAGCAAAAACATTTTGCGAGCCAGGAATATGAACTACGGTTAAACGGAATTCTTGAAGATACAATGTCCATCGTGTTAATCTGTCAGGAATCTATTCTCAAGACATTAGAAATTGTACTGCTCGATGGTCTACATGGACCTTAGTTGTTTTGTCAAATAAGAAAAAAGTTAATCTGGAAAATTCCCTAAATGACTGCTAGAACTTCTAGAAATCTGGGAAATGCCCAAAAGATCGCTAGACCTTCTAGTTTCTTGTTTCTTTCTGAATTCGTTAGAGCACTGCTACTGGAAGCTCAATTCTTTTGTACAGTATTACAATTTTACTTAAATTCCTCGAATAGATGACCACCTAACTCAATCGTTGACGAATTTGGTGCCAAACAAAACTTACACGACAGGTCTGGGAGTGCCAGAATTGGGGCACTCAGAAGTGCGTCCCTTAAACTTAGAAACTCTGTTGCACCTGTTCATACCCATGCCATATTATGTTTTTATCTATAAGGGAACAAAGTTCTGGGATGGCAAGAATGACCATACTGAAGAAGCAGCGATAAAAGTTTATTGAAGCAAAAAAGCTACGAATTTGTCTTTTGGGGATAGGAACTGAAACGGCTCTGACTGTCGCAAGTTTTTCGGACTCAGGCTCTATGTCTCCAGACGAGACGATATGTCTTACAAGGGAACCTCCCCATCGCACCCCCCTCAGATTTAGATATAGGTTGGCACAGTTGATAGGCCTTGTAAAACTGAACACAGATCAATCGAGAAAACAGGAAGAAGTTGTTTGGAACTATGGGAAAAATAAGCAAAATATACAAACTGAGTAGTCCATGTGTAAGATAGGCAACATCAAGAATGCTTTAAGCTCAGGAGCGCCGTGTTCCCGTGGTTAGCGTGAGCAGCTGCGGAACGAGAGGTCCTTGGATGAAGTCTTCCCTCGAGTGAAAAATTTACTTTCTTTATTTTCTCAAAGTTATGATCTGTCCGTTCGTTCATTGACGTCTCTGTTCACTGTAATACGTTTAGTGTCTGTGTTTTGCGACCGCACCGCAAAACCGTGGATTAGTAGACGGAAGGACGTGCCTCTCCAATGGGAACCGAAAACATTTGATCGCAAGGTCATAGGTCAACCGATTCCTCCACAGGAAAGCACGTCTCATATATCTTATACGACACTGGTGACGGCATGTGCGACCCATGACAGGAATATGTTGTCGACCCACCTAACTTGTACATTCTTCTACCTTGCCCGATTTAGGTTTTCTTGTGGATGTGATAATCACTCCAAAAAAGTGATGAAACCATAAGAGTTTGTGCGCTGTAGTCGACTGACGTCGTGTTTTTCGATGTTTCTTTAGGTGTAGCGTCCCCAAACTACGGCGCAGTTACCTCGCATCGGACGGACGGACGGACGGACAGATAATAACTGTCTGAAAACCAAAAATTAAACTTTTCAGTCGAGGGAAGACTTGAAGCAAGGACCTCTCGTTCCGCAGCTGCTCGCGCTAACCACGTGACCACGGCGCTTCTGAGCTGACATTATCCTTCATGTTGCCTATCTTGCGCATGGACAACTCAGTTCCACACAACTTCTTCCTGTTTTCTCGATTGATCTGTGTTCAGTTTTTCAAGGCCTATCCACTATGCCAACTTATAACCAAATCTGAGGGTGGTGCGATGGGGAGGTTCTCTTGTTAGAAAAATTACTCTGATGAGGCTAAATTTAGATTTTTACAGATTGGTAGTACTTCCATGTTCTCCAAAAGTCTTCAGCAAATTACTAAAATATGGTTATGTTTTGACCAAGCTTTTCCTGCTGTGACAGGATGTTATCAACATACGAAGTAATGTATCGCTTCAGATATTCAGGTAAGATGGAATTTAAACTGTGAATGAAGGTGGCAGAAGATATGCTGAGACCAAACCAAAATTTGGAGAACTGACAGCATAACCCAAAACACCGAAATTCAGTATATTTTATACACTCTGGGCGCAGCTCTATTAGTTAGAAATTTGCTGTCAAGTTGACTGAAGATAGATCTTCTACGCCATAAATATTGTGAAGTAGTTAATCCAGGGTGAGGTCTGTCAATTTAAGGTAAGATAATGGTGTTAATTTATCTTGGATCTAATATGAGTTTGATTGATCCATTTTTTCTCTACTACACGCAGTGGGTTATTGTATGAACTAAATGCTGTAGATCAGACTAAATTTCAGCTTTCATTTTCTCTCTGCTGTATGCGGAAATAACATATAGTTTAACACAAAGTTGGTTTTTATTTCGAAGTGTGATGTATGCTGAAAACTATTTATAGTTCCTGTGTAATGAGTAAAAATAACTGAGTGTGAATTAAAGCTCCACTTTGTATGTTTTCTCTTAAATCAAACTGTGTTTTCTGATTAACGTCATCGCAAGAGGTATGTACACAGTTCAGGTGAAAAATGTGTTGCATGGTCTGTCAAAAAGCATAGGCCAATCTCCTACTCATATTGTCTTGAGATCCAGAATAATTGACTTGCCTTCAGCTTCTAAGATTACCTCAGCATCATTAAAGTTTAAACATGCTTTGTGTTCATTTAAAAAATCTACTTCCAATATCAGTTCTGTGGTCCGAAGCGGAACACCTAAGGAACTCATTACAAATTTATGGCCTTGACATGTGAAATACAAACAAGTTTGATGTCTTACATCAACGCTTTTTCCTGAAACAGCACCTTGTAGTTTGATTTTGCGTAAAGATAATGTAGGACAGGCTGCAGTTTCATTAATCACTGATACGGGGCTACCTGAGATAAGAACAGCCGAGAAAGTGTTGTAGCCTAATGAAACATCTACCACTGGATGTGCGAGAGCACTCTTTGTGTTGTCTAACTTCAGTAACAAAGTATCTCTTATGTCTTCGAGACGTATGAAATTTAATGTTACAGCAGCGATGTTTTCAGTCCTGCCTATATTGTCATCAGCTGCTGTCATTGCGAGTCCTTGCTGTGTGTTATTTACAGGCCGTTGGAAGTTGGCCGGGTTAGACAGTCTCACTTCAGCTATCCCAAAGTGTCGCAGCGGGCTTGAACTACTAGCACTTTTCCAATGTTGACTATGTTATTGTCTGTTACTATTTTGATAACCTTTCCCATTTTGATGACTGATTCTGTAATAACTGTTTCTGCATGAGTTCTATTGGCTTTATCTGTCAGAACTGTATCCGTTATAAGACGCGTTGTAGTTGTTCTGATTACTGTGATAGTGTCTGTGCTCGGTTTCAGAGTGTTCTATCGATTACCATGATCATGATGGTTACTATGGAAATGGCTTCTGTAACGTGATCGTGTCAGCGTGTGTCATACAGATGATACCTGTTTTATCGTCTGCAATTGTCTCTGTGACAACAAGTTTAGCGGAAGCGTTGGTCATTTCTACGATCGGGCGCCGGAAATGAATGCCACGAGTCACGATTTCTATGGTGCTTTCTAGTAATATAGTTATTGGTATCTAGTGCCAGTTCTTGGAGAAAACCTTAGAAAGCATCTAGGTCGTCCTTCCCTCTTCCTGTTAATATCACGTGACGCATATATGAAGGCAGTTTTGTTAAGCAAATGCGTATCAACTCAGACGGACTGTAAGCGATTGTAAGATATTGATTCATACACAACATCTCCTCAAAATAACTGACTGGGCCAGAAAACTCGGACACACCAAAATTTTTCATCATGATTATACTACGCTTACTCGATCATGAGCAGCTTGCGACCAGTACACAGACAGGAAAGCATAGTAAAAATGAGCTTCGCCTCGACAATCTGTGGTTACAGACAACATCCCCATGGCTGGCTCGTTTTCGAGATATCAGCAGTTTCATTCCAGTTTGTGGCCTAAAGGCTAATTTATAGCAGGGGAAAGGAAATTTAGTCAACCAGGCTTGGGGGTGGATGCCGTTGCTAAAATTTTGAAAACTTTTGAATTTGCGAACAGTGGGAAAATGCTTGTAATCGGAAATGTCGTTTCGGTAAAAGCTGGAATGTCCTCTGCTGCGCTTAATTAGCAGATCATTATCAAGTCTTGGTGAAAAATATTATTCCCTAGGAAAGGCACTAAGATCCCACAAACTGGTAGTTTCATCACAAGTTTCAGAACGTGGGTGTGAGTTTGAGAGCGTGGAAAATGGTACAGGGTGTGTGACATCAGCAATATTGTCTATGTTTGTGGACAGGTTTGCCATTTTGTAATCAAATGTTCTACATTTTTGCTGAGGTACGAAGTTGTAAAGTGCAATGCACACGCGATAAAATATTCAAAACTTTACTAAGAATAATGGAGGTGGTATTACTTGAAAGAAAATCGGTCTTGAGAAACTGAAAGTCAGACTCTAATTATTGACAAAACCGACTGTGCAATATAAGGAGAATACCCTAATAATTACTAAATCCACTCAATAAAAAATTACTGACCTTTACACTAATTGCATTGTGCCATAATGTGAAAAAGATCAAATTAACACTAATTATGAATATTGTTAGTTATTTGAGGGACAAAGATTTCCTTTAGTTAATGGTTCTGTCAAACAAACATCCCATTCTGGCACATGGATTGATTACGTTGAAAAATTCCTCCAAAAACCTACTCAAACAGTAGAATCAATAACATATGTGTACAAATAATTTTTCAACTCCTGTAAAAACTAACTGCTCCTTACTATGCTACAAATAAGAATGTTCCAGAGCTGCACCATTGACAGACAAATGAGCGAATCACAGATAAAGAGTCAAGGATCTTATTCACTACTCGCCCAGCTCGCTCATTCCTCTTTGACCCAGTACAGTAAAGGTGAATTATTTTCAACAGCAGAAAACATATGAAAACCTTACAAACTTTGTACGCTGCTCACGTCCCTTCCATACTCTACAAGGCTCCGTAACAAGGCTAATACACTCTGGTGGTCTTTCCAAAAGTCACAGATGATTACAAACTCTGTCATTCTGTGTATGTGTAAGAAGCATAGACTTCCGCAAGGGGCAACAAGAGGGTGCAAGAACAGGAAGTCGCATCTGCTATACCATCCACAAACTAGATTCTAATAAACCTATTGTTTCCCCTCTAATCAAGAATCCTGGTATACTGCTACGCCTTTATAATCATGTTCCAACACACTCAATATCCTATCCCAAGGCAGCTTCAACAGAATCTCTCTCCCAGACAACGAAATCCACTGCAGTATTTAGGCATCCTACAGGCTGTAGTTTTTTCCCCGTATTTCCACTCACATCAAGCCTCCCTCCTCTCCTCCCTCTCCACTTCACTCTCCCCCTTCCTCTCCACCCACCTGTCCACCCACCAAACTCATCCTTACTATCCGTTTTACCCAATGTCCACATTCCCACGTACCCTCTTTCTACAGATAGTACGCAGCGGTTTATATATTTATACCTACAACCATCCTAACGTTTACTTTCTGCACAACTTCTTTCCCAGCACAAGTCCTACAACTCTTAAGTGGACGTACAGTGCTTCTTATTAGCGAATTTCGTCGTTTCATTTTAAAATCTTTAAATGTCTGTTTTGTATTTTTATCTTTACTTGTCAGATATTTTATTTCCTTTCTAAACTTTAAATGAATAAAATCACACACACATATTTAATCATCTCTACATTATACAGGCTGTATGAAAAAGAACTTAACAGCTTTGAAAATTCGTACAAATTTGTCCGTACAACTTATAGACTTAGTCTTGGTGCCATCTTGAACAAAAATAAATCAAGTTTTGACTCACATTGTACACTAGCTCAGAATCGCGCCGCCGCAAGCGTGAGCGGCAGTTGCAGCAAATATAGATGCCTTTACCGGTCCCCGGCGTGATCGCTTTGTGTTTTGGTTCGCAGAGTCAACGTCTGCAAAAACTAAAGAAACTAACTTCCGTACTGAGTATGGTAAAGATCCTCTCATTAGGCCTACTATTTATGTGTGACATGAGCTTTTTTTTATTGAAACTGGATGTTTGATAAGATATAATATATCATAAGGTCGTCCAAATGCGCCTAACGACGTCGTAGAGCAAATGAGAAAAAGCTGTGTGGACGCTCCTACAAAATTAACCCGGCATGCTTCTCGAGAGCCAGGCGTCCCACCCATGACTGTCTGACATGTGTTATGAAAACACTTGCATCCCAAGCCATACAAGGTGACATGGAGAAAGAGCTAAATAATACTTATATGACTTTGCATAAAAAGTTGATAATGATTTCATTGGAATGATTATGTTTGATGAGAAGTCGACTTTCCTCTACAGTAGTAAAGTTAATGAGAACAATTGTAGGATCCGAGAGAGGGAAAATCGACGAAAATCGTTGGAACATGAACGTGATAGCCCAAATTTAAATGTGTTTTGTGCACTGAGCATCAGCAAAGTTTACAGGCCTTTCTTTTTCCAAAAGAAAACTATCAATGAGATAGTGTACTTAGATATGCTAGAATTATTTTAATCCATCAGACTAACGATGATGTCGTGAACACAGCGTACAGTGTACTGAAGAAGACGTAATACCACTACCACCCTCTTTCTTCATTGTGCGGGATTTCCTAACTGCAGTTTGCAGGCCTCTGGATGGGCTGAAGAGCACCAATTGCAGGGCTCTGTCATTCACCGAAACTGACATCTCTTGACTTTTTTTGTGGGGGGGGGGGGGGGGGGAATTCACCCATAATATTGTGTTTCTTCCACTCTTCTCAACTTCTCTCTGCCAGACATCAGAGCTAGAGTCTATCTCACAAATGAACAAGTCATGACTGATATGCTGCAGCGTCTTTGACAAGAAGACGACTTCAGATGGGATGTATGCCACATATCGAATGGAAGTCACACTGACACTGTTTAGGTACAATGTAGAAAACATGAAGTATTTTGTTATAAAATGACTCTAAATCCACGTATGAAAGTCAAATGAATAAATCAACATTAGTTTCTAAAGTTGTAAATCCAGCTTTTTTAACACCCTTCATTTTAAAACTATTTTTCTTTTCATTTTGCATCCACAACTATGTTCTGTCATTTATTTCTTTTCTGTAAATGCTCTTGGCTGAAGAGTGGGATATTGTACCACATAAAGCTCACCCCTCTGTCCCTCACAAGCGCACTTTATTTGGTTCAATTATCTCCTTTACGTTTTAAAGGGTTCGGATAGCATGAACGTGATCTGCGCCTGCGTTTAACACTTACTCGCACATATTGTGGAATTGGATGAATGCTGAAAATCAGAATCAGTTGTTTTTAACTTCCATCACCCAATTCGCGTGATTTACGTTGCACATCGAATGTTGTGCATGGACGTTCGTTCGCTGAGGAGGCGGCATTTTCTTAACTGTTGCACTCTACAAGAGAACTGGCACGTTTGTCATACACAGCCTTCCACTTCCATTACAGTTATATGCGCTCATCTGGAATCTGAAACACATTCTTTTTTCTTTTCATTAGAGAGTTATTGTGTATTTCTAGAAATGATTGTCTGCGACTGTACTACACGGACACAGCGCTACTGAGCTCGTTGGTAAACGTTGTGGCTTTAGCAATCACTGTAGAACATGAGTTTCCATGTCGTTGGCGCGAATTTGGTCTCGGCAGTGCCTTGCCGTCAATGTGGGTGAAATCACTTTCAGCACGTTGCCGAATTTGAGTCTACAACCTTTCCTCCATCGCTTGCTCGTACAACGTTTTCATTAGCTACATACAGGGATCGTTCCAACACCCTGGCGCAACAATTCCGGCCAAAAGTCGCCGCATTAAACAAACATGGTTACAGTACGCCACCAGAAACTCGTCCATAATCCGCTCAAGGAGAGCCTCCCTTCTGCTGCTGCACTACTTTGTCGTAGCAGTATTTTACCTTTCCTCTAGGAGAGAGGGGAAGAAAGATGTCCTGTCCACTAGTTGAAGCCTTCATAAATTCTACAGTTTATGGTGTGGAACACAGCGCAACATGAATACATAGCGTTACGAATTCTACACTCGTATTGGCACAACTGTCCAATAACGTGTCAAACTCGTAGTGGTCGAAATTTTATAAATATTAAATTAAATTGCACTGGAGTGCTGTAATTGCAAACTGAATAAAAGAACGCCTAATGCAAGAATGAAAAGATATTAGTCATTAATATTTATCTGCAGAAACAAAATGTCTTTGGACCACTGTTATTGAGTTTTAAGGATTTCATTTATTAATAAGAAAAGGAAATAACAGTTTTACCCATTATCAATTACAAAGTTCTCATCGTCGTTATTAGTGTGTTTTAGAATATGGTTGCTATGAGAAGGGAACTAGTAGGCACACACAGATGAGTGAGAGTGCTGGAGTGCTTCTTACCTTGAAGTGGTCGTTCTCTATCCGGGAACGCTGACGGCGCTGTGGTCGGTTTGGAGCTTCTTATAACAGCGTGGAGGGATTGTGGAAAGGGGGGGGGCGTGGGGGTGGGTGGCTTGGAGTCGTGCTGCAGACAGCTTTGGCCTCATCTCCCTCGTGGGCTGGCGGCGTGTGTGTGGCGGGCGGTGCCTGGTTTCGCTGCTACAGGCGCTGGATGTCCAGTTCATCACCCACCAGCAAGTATCGCTGTTGTGGTCGTGGTCACAAGTGTCCCTCTAAGGTGCCCTCTTTGCGTTCTCCAGAGCTATGTACCTGGACATGTCCACACATTCGACTGAGTGGCTCATAAACTTCTTCTGTACAATCAAATTATCAAATGGTTCAAATGGTTCAAATCACTATGTGACTTAACATCAAAGGTCATCAATCCCCTAGACTCAGAACTAATTAAACCTAACTAACCTAAGGACATCACACACATCCATTCCCGAGGCAGGATTCGAATCTGCAACCGTAGCAGCAGCGCGGTTCCGGACTGAAGCGCCTAGAACTGCTTACCACAGCGGCCGGCTCAAATTACCGCTATGATGCTTGTACCGTCCACAAACACTTAATTCTCATGATGAGGAAGAAGGGCCACATGAAAGCCTTACTGTTGGTGGAATTCCTTCACTCGGGAAGCTCCACGTCACCACCTAACGATAGATATTCTATGTCTCATTCAGTTGTTACCGCCAGCTCCTTCTCTTCTAAACTCTCCTTCGACTTCAGCGCGATCACTCCCACACCTTCTCTCGGCGAGATAGCACATTTAGACGCCAAAAACGTTTTTTATAGCAAGCATTCTGTCACTTAGCAAACTAACCATTGCTCATTTCACATTTGGGTCTCGCGTCTTTGGGGGCATCAAACTGGAACGGGGATGGCCAGGCTGCTATCCTCAGGTCCATTACAGAGTTGAGAGGCGATGACTATATTCGTTCAATTCTAAGCTGTAAAGAGTAGCTTCCGCTGGTTAACTTGAGAGTTGTTTTGAAGGGTTTGAATAACGGACGTGTGTTACTTTCACACAAACAATACACTGAAAGTCGTTTTCAAAATACTTTTTGATCATTTTTTATCATGCCTGTTGATCAGCAGATAATATATAAATCCATTACCATGATAGGATGTGAAGGTTTGTAAACAAGCAATATTATAGATGGTATCAATGTTCAATAAACATTTTTTGTTTTTATTCTGTTTTTCATGTTTGACAAGTTTTAATCAGTGTCATTCTGTGGTAATTTTTGTAGTTTGTTTAACATTGTTTCTTCATTCAATCTCATGTTTTTCTTCTGTCCGACATTTTTAATTTTCAGAGTGACTTTAATATTTGCGTTTAGGAACAAAATTTACTTTGGCCAATATTTTCTCATATTAACAGAATTTTCCGTCGGTTCTTGGTAGAACAACATTATAATAAATGAAAAGAACCAGTTTGCTTTTGTTCTACAATATTACTTTTATTGTTAACCGATTTTCGGCTTACAAGGCCATCTTCAGACATTTACTGAGTATTATCACCAAAGAAGGTAAATGTTAGCAGACAACATTGGAAGAGAAGTAACACATCTAGACTAATGTAGAAACATACACATACACAAAATAGGAATAGCATTTCTACATAACAGTTTCTATTAATAAACAAAACTAATATGTTATGTAGGCATGCTATTCCTATTTTCTGCTAAAGGTTTTCCTGTCTACTCCATTGTTAGTCATGTATAGTTCATTTTTTTCTTTTTCGTTGCAAAGATGTTACTTACTGTATGTTTCTACATCAGTCTAGATGTGTTACTTCTCTTCCAAAGTTGTCTGCTAACATTTACCTTCTTTGGTGATAATACTCAGTAAATGTCTGAAGATGGCCCTGTAAGCCGAAAACCAGTTAACAATAAAAGTAATGAAGTAGAACAAAAGCAAACTGGTGCTTTTCATTTATTATAATATTTTCTCATTTTATTTCACTATTGGATGCGTAAGCTGGATTTGGTAACATGAATCTGTTATTGCAGACCATTAAAAAAAATGTAACATCCATTTTTGCATTAATATATGAAGAGATTTTTGCATGTACCAGTGAAATATACTTCCCTTTAAGTAGCCCATGTAATGTAGGAGTGGCAGTCAAATAAAAACAGAGGCGATGCACTTGTCCCATTCAAAAGTAGTCGCTACGCACGTTAAGACATTTATCTCATTGGAGAAGAGCTGATAAATTCCTGTTTCGCAGAACGCCGTCAGCCGCTGGCCCATGCGCAATCGCATCCACTGCTGAAAGCTCTTGTCCGACTGAAACCGCGGTTCACGCATGTATTTCTTAGGTCACCAAAGATGTGAAAATCGCACGGTAGAAGATCGGGGCTGTACGGAGAACAATGCAGTGTATAAAAAGCGAAGCTGTTCAGACAAGTGCTGCTAAGAGCATGATGACATTCTTCGGCTTTAGGGCCCTCTTCTCGTCGAGGTCGCAGAGCGCGGAAACACAATCAATGCACAACGTCACGACGACACTTTGCAGAAACTGCGACACTCAATAAAGTCTAAACCCCCAGAGATACTGTCTGACGGACTCATCTCGTTGATCGATGACGCCTGCCTCCGGGAATGCCAACCAGATGAAGTCTACGTTTCGGCGATTTGCTTTGGAAACACTGCTACATTATATATACAGCTTTTTTTATTCGGTTGTAGAGTTCCTAACTCAACGAATGCATGTTTTTTCGTCTCTACCAAACAAAAGATACTTCTGTGATTAAGTCACGCAGCAGGAGGAGGGACGATGTCTTGTGCGGATTAAGGACGAATGCTGGCAGTGTACTGTAGCATTGTCTGTTTAATGTTGCGACCTTAGACCGGAATCGGCATGCAACGTGTTTAAACGATCCCTTTGTGGCTCATGAAGCGCTATACCAGAAAGCGGTAGGGGACAGCTTTTAGAGCCGATTTCGGTAACATTCTGCAGAGTTTCTCATCCACCTTGATTGCAGGTAGTACCAATATGAAATTAGCGCTAAGCGCCGGCCAGTGTGGCCGAGCGGTTCTAGGCGCTTCAGTCTGGAACCGCGCGACCGCTACGGTCGCAGGTTCGAATCCTTCCTCGGGCATGGATGTGTGTGATGTCCTTAGGTTAGTTAGGTTTAAGTAGTTCTACGTTTTAGGGGACTAATGACCTCAGAAGTTAAGTCCCATAGTTCTCAGAGCCATTTGAACCAATAAGCAGCTGGAGTATCCAGCAGTGGAATATCCCATCAGGATTTGTAATCAGAACATTACGATTTACTTCAGGGCCATACATCATTATATCAGTGCAATGAAAGTTAAATGGAAGTTTGTGCGTGAAATACACTCCAGGAAATTGAAATAAGAACACCGTGAATTCATTGTCCCAGGAAGGGGAAACTTTATTGACACATTCCTGGGGTCAGATACATCACATGATCACACTGACAGAACCACAGGCACATAGACACAGGCAACAGAGCTTGCACGATGTCGGCACTAGTACAGTGTATATCCACCTTTCGCAGCAATGCAGGCTGCTATTCTTCCATGGAGACGATCGTAGAGATGCTGGATGTAGTCCTGTGGAACGGCTTGCCATGCCATTTCCCCCTGGCGCCTCAGTTGGACCAGCGTTCGTGCTGGACGTGCAGACCGCGTGAGACGACGCTTCATCCAGTCCCAAACATGCTCAATGGGGGACAGATCCGGAGATCTTGCTGGCCAGGGTAGTTGACTTACACCTTCTAGAGCACGTTGGGTGGCACGGGATACATGCGGACGTGCATTGTCCTGTTGGAACAGCAAGTTCCCTTGCCGGTCTAGGAATGGTTGAACGATGGGTTCGATGACGGTTTGGATGTACCGTGCACTATTCAGTGTCCCCTCGACGATCACCAGTGGTGTACGGCCAGTGTAGGAGATCGCTCCCCACACCATGGTGCCGGGTGTTGGCCCTGTGTGCCTCGGTCGTATGCAGTCCTGATTGTGGCGCTCACCTGCACGGCGCCAAACACACATACGACCATCATTGGCACCAAGGCAGAAGCGACTCTCATCGCTGAAGACGACACGTCTCCATTCGTCCCTCCATTCACGCCTGTCGCGACACCACTGGAGGCGGGCTGCACGATGTTGGGGCGTGAGCGGAAGATGGCCTAACGGTGTGCGGGACCGTAGCCCAGCTTCATGGGGACGGTTGCGAATGGTCCTCGCCGATACCCCAGGAGCAACAGTGTCCCTAATTTGCTGGGAAGTGGCGGTGCGGTCCCCTACGGCACTGCGTAGGATCCTACGGTCTTGGCGTGCATCCATGCGTCGCTGCGGTCCGGTCCCAGGTCGACGGGTACGTGCACCTTCCGCCGACCACTGGCGACAACATCGATGTACTGTGGAGACCTCACGCCCCACGTGTTGAGCAATTCGGCGGTACGTCCACCCGGCCTCCCGCATGCCCACTATACGCCCTCGCTCGAAGTCCGTCAACTGCACATACGGTTCACGTCCACGCTGTTGCGGCATGCTACCAGTGTTAAAGACTGCGATGGAGCTCCGTATGCCACGGCAAACTGGCTGACACTGACGGCGGCGGTGCACAAATGCTGCGCAGCTAGCGCCATTCGACGGCCAACACCGCGGTTCGTGGTGTGTCCGCTGTGCCGTGCGTGTGATCATTGCTTGTACAGCCCTCTCGCAGTGTCCGGAGCAAGTATGGTGTGTCTGACACACCAGTGTCAATGTGTTCTTTTTTCCATTTCCAGGAGTGTATGTCCCAGTTCCTTCATGAGTTGTGCTGAACTACGTTACATGAAGCACAATCAGCTTTTGTGTCGCGCTCTCTTTAGCGGCTAGATGTACTACTAAGCCGGCGATGCCCGCCGTTGAAAACAGATGGCAGTATTGAAGCTCCGCTTGTGGCAACAGGCGCTCCGAGTTGTTTACCGTAAACCTTCGTAAAAGTCACACTGTGCCTTCCGCCACGATTGCAGACTCAATCGGTCAGTTATTAATAAGCTCGAAATTTGATGCGAAATGTTTCCGCAACCACAGTCTCACAGTTCTCTCAACGTCTTCATCAGAAGCATAATGATGTCCCCGCAGATCGTGTTTCATTATCAGGAACAGATGGAAGTCAGACGGTGCTAAAGCTGGACTGTATAGAGGATGAAGTACCGTGGTGATATTCACTCTCTGAGGGTCTGCGGTGGTGGCACGTGAAGTGTGTGGTTTGGCATTGTCATGCTATAGGACCCCTGTTAGCCGTCGTTTCAGTTCGCAGCTTTGTGATGTAACGCTCTGAATTTACTGTTGTTCCAAGATCAAGGAAATCAACATTTGCGTCCCAGAACACTGTGGCCATGATTTTTCCAGCTGAGGGCTGCGTCTTGAATATCTTTTTCTGGATCGAGTCTTTATGTCGATATTCCATAGACTGACGTTTCGTCTCCGGGTCGTAATGGTGTACCCACGTTCGTCTCCTGTCACAATTGAATGAAGAAAGACGTCACCTTCATTCTCGTAACGCGAGAGGAGTTCCTGGCTAATTTCAAGTCTGTGCGCTTTCATTTCAGGAGTCACCATCCGGGGTACCCATCGTACACAGATCTTTCGATAGCCAAGCAAAGAAATAATGTGACCCACACGTTCTTGTGAAATACCGATTGTGCTTGCAATTTCTCTCTGAGTGATACGACGATCGTCCTGAATCAATCTGCCAACATTTTGCTTGGGAAACTCAGTGGTTGCTGTCACAGGACGCCCAACTCTGTTTCTCACGCAGGTCAAATGTTCCCGCCTCAACATCTTTAAACTTACTCGCCCAACAACGCACAGTACTCACATCAACACAACCACCATAAACTGCTTTCATTCTCTGATGAATCTCCTTTGGGGTGTTTCATACTTTACACTGTAATAACACAACCGTTCAATGCTAAGACTTCCCACCAACTGGAGATGTAGAGAAGAGGCAACGGAACAAGCCAATACCTTCCGCATACCAATGCTGCCAACTGTTGAAGAGTTACGAAGGTGAAGGCATTACTTTTCACTCAACCCTCGTAATATGGAATTCGTAACGCCTTCAGCTTTACAGTCAGAATGCTACTCTCGCAAGTTTCGCAGGAGAACATCTGTGTAGTCTGGAAACTACGAGACGAGGTACTGTAGGAAATAAAGCTGAGAGTCGTGCTTAGGTAGCGAAGTTGGTAGAGCACTTGTAAGCGAAGCGCAATCTCCTGAGTTCGAATCTTTGTCTGGCAAACAGTTTTAGTCTGGTCTGGCAGGAAGTTTCAAATCAGCACACAGTCCTCTGCAAAATGAAAATCTTATCCTGGACCTTGAAAATGGTACATCACCGAAGTCAACATATCATGTGAAATAAAAGCCTGTGATCGCAATACAGCCATGGTGGAATATGGAGATTTCTCAGTTTATTTCTTCTTGTTGCACTGGACATGAAAAAAAAACTGTTGCTGAAAAGTAACGAGAGTCCAGTTTGTTGATATAGTCATTGTAGAATGTTTGAGTTTGTTGACGGAGCCACGACCTGACCTCTGCTTGCACTGCTTCATCACTACGAAAGTGAAGTCCTCAAAAGTATTCATTAAGTTTTGGGAACAGTTGAAAATCGGATGAGGCAAGGTCACACACGTTGAGTTTAGCACCACCGTTTCTGTTGTTGTGCACACCCCAGCAACGCACATTGATGATGTCGAATACAACCGTCACCGTACACATCTATCACTCTTCTATGGATTTCTACTGATAGCACGTTTTCTGCTGTTAGAAACTCGATTACAGCACGCTGTTTCTCACGCACCGATACAGTTTCGTTACACAGCACAATGTTACACTCTACAATTCGGAGTCCTCCAGCGGCAGTTACTGATACTTACTTCATTTCGGTTCATAACCAGTTTCAGTCTCTTTTCAATCAAGTGCTACTGTGAAGCAAATCATTTGACGTTGGTTCCCAGCTTCATGATTTCCATTAGAAAATGGCAACCAGGAAGTGATGTCCGAAACCGGTTTGGTCTTAAGCTAAGGAAATATTGTCAACAGGAATGTCTGGAAGTCTGAAAGTCGCCTCCTCGCCCCAGAAATCCGAAAAGCTCTTATTTATAATCCTCGTCGACGACACGCCGACGATTGCAAACAGGCACAGTTCGCTTACGACATTTCGTTTAAGAACGCACCCAAATATAGCACCAATAACAGACGACTAAAGACAGCCGGCCGGTGTGGCCGAGCGGTTCTAGGCGCTTCATCATGGAACCGCGCGACCGCCACAGTCGCAGGTTCGAATCCTGCCTCGGGCATGGATGTGTGTGATGTCCTTAGGTTAGTTAGGTTTAAGTAGTTCTAAGTTCTAGGGGACTGATGACCTCAGATGTTAAGTCCCATAGTGCTCCGAGCCATTTGAACCATTTTTGACTACAGACACAACGGAACCTTGCCACAGAGTGGTGCGGATATAATAAGATTAAAATTAACCCAGCCAAAACAATGGCAATATACTTTAACAAAAAATGCCCACAGATAGACAAAAACTTGAGTTTCCAAGGGCAAGCGAAGTTCAGCTGCCAAGTACTGGGAGGCGCACTACTTTGGCGCATTTTTTTTTTTTCGCAAAGACCTGCAAGAGCTAAACTTTAAAACCTCTGACATGGTGAGGGAACTAATGCCACTATTCCGCAATACGGAGCTCCTTAATGGAAGCATATCGTGGGGCCTGGCTACAAAGACCCAAATACAGCACATTAAGGTGTAACAAAATAAGGTCCTTCGGTGCATACCTCGTGTTTCACCATACACGCGCATCCAGACACGGCATGAGGAGCTCAGTCTGGAACAAACCGTAAACATGGAAAAAATGAACAAATTCAGGTCCACCAAAATTGAAGAGACCAACTTAGACATGTCATACGTCACATCGACAAAAAAAGGTTCCACCAGAGTAGATCCTTGGCGTCCTTACAGAGTCCTCAGGGCATTAGTTCAATAGGAAATTGGAAATGAAACACTAAAAGTAAAGATACCAACCCTAGGAAAATCTGTAGCCGTCACAAGTCCTCCCAAAGAGCAATAAAGAAAGTGGTGAAGACTAAACCATACGTCATCACCTAGAAGCGGAGATCGCTGTGAAAGCGATGGAATTCCAAATAAGAAAAGTATCCTCACATCCCTTTATATGTGCCGGCTAGTCCAAGAAACTTCTGTAGATATTTTGATCTGGTTTTGACCAATGGATACAGTGATTCTCAAGAAAGCTTTTTGTATGTGTTTTATGAATATTTAGTACGAGTTGTTAGAATTATGATCAACTGAAGTTTAGTTGTGAAAGGGACGGCATTGCTATCCATCGATTAGTCACCATAACACGATACTTTGCGATGTGGAATAAAGATACTATTTGCTTGGTCATTTTCAAATAGGACAAGAATTTCATACAGCCAATTTTTACTTCTCACACATTTGCAGTCACAATATTAATTTCCCTTCAAATGCTTCAAACAGTGGGTAATGAGTTATTCAACTTTCAAGTATTCTAATAAATACGACCAATAATGAAAAGATGACCATCTCATCATGTAATGTGAACCTTACAGTTTTAAATAATCAAATATTTTAAACCAATAGAATCCATGCAGTCGTTTGAGAAAGTTGTTTAGTGGAGAAAAATGTACTGTTTTATTTTTTATGCTTCAAGTAAAACGTTTTCCGAAAGACTATTGCATCAGCTTTACTTCGTTTACTTGCAACAAGTACTCTCAGCAGCGCAAGAGGAGATTCGACTTTCATCTCTCGGAATTCCTCGAATCAGAGCCAAGTGTGGACAATATTCTTTGAGTTGCACGGCGAAGAGTCTGCCACAAGGGCTCCATGACAAAGAATTGTGGCAAAGAGTCTCGACAGTACATCACAGCTTTATACGAAGTGTGCTGTAACACTACGTAGACATGTGCATCATGCGTGATTTTTTGTTTCCTTTTTATTTGTGCCATCTCAGCAAGCCTGGGATGCATACTGAATCACTCATACACACCTACACCCATGATTCCCTTTCATTGTTTACACGGGTGTTAAACATATTACTTACACTATGATTTATCTCCCATCAGTGGCATGAGCCGTCGTTCCGAACGCCAATTCTACACTGAAGCGCCAAAGAACCTGGTATAGGCATGCGTATTCAAATACAGTGATATGTAAACAGGCAGAATACGGTGATTCAGTCGGCAACGCCTATATAAGACAGCAAGTGTCTGGTACAGTTTTCAGATTCGTTACTGCTGCTACAGTGGTAGGTTATCAAGACTTAAGTGAGTTTGAACTTGGTGCTGTAATCGACGCACGAGCGGTGGGACTCAGTATCTCCGACGTAACGATTAAGTGGGGATTTTCCCGTAACGACCACTTCACGAGTGTACTGTGAATATCAGGAATTCGGTAAAACATCAAATCTCCGACATCGCGGCGGCCGGAAAAGGATCCTGCAGGGACAGAACCAACGACGACTGAAGATAATCGTTGAACGTGATAGAAGTGCAACCCAACCCTTCCGCAAATTGCCGCAGATTTCAACGCTGGGCCATCAATAAGTGTCAGCGTGCGAACCATTCAACGAAACATCATCTATATGGGCTTTCGGAGTCGAAGGCCCACTTTTGTATCCTTGGTGACTGCCTGACACAAAGCTTTGTCCCTCGCCTGGGTCCGTCAGCACCGAAACTGGACTGTTGATGACTGGAAGCATTTGCGTGGTCGGACGAGTCTCGTTTCAAATTGTATCGAGCGGATTCCAACAGGATAAAGCGATACCCCAAACGTCCAGAATTGCTATAGAGAGGCTCCAGGAACACACTTCTGAGTTTAAACACTTCTACTGACCACCAAACTCCCCACATATGAACATCACTGAGCATATCTGGGATGCCTTGCAACATGCTGTTCAGAAGAGATATCCACCCCCTCGTACTCTTAGGATTTATGGACATCCCTGCAGGATTCATGGTGTCGATTCCCTCCAGCACTACTTTAGACATTAGTCGAGTCCATGCCACGTAGTGTTGCAGCAGTTGTGCTTACTCGTGGAGATGCTACACGCTATTACGCATGTGTACCCGTTTCCTTGGCTCTTCAATGTATATAGCACATAACGTTCATGCCTCCAGAAAACTTCTCTCCCGTGAGCTGCTTCCACCGCATAGGTTCTATTAAAGTTATGATATTGGCTTACTTAACGTAGTTCTCTGAATAATTTTATCCGTCGCCGGCAAATAAAATTCCTTATGCTGTCAAGCCGTCTGGCCGTAGAACAATATGCTACCCGTGCTAAGCCGGGCCCGGTCGCTAGCAGAACATACACTTGCGGGGAACAGCAATCTCCAAACATGGGAAACTGATAGGTCAGATCTTCTTAAGAATATTAGAAGTACATTTCTTCTGTATCCATTCATATGATTCTGCAAACTACTCCCTTTTCTCAAGAAATAAAAACTCGAGTTTGATCATTTGCTCACAAAATTTAGTTCATAAAAATTTACCAGCGAAATCATATAGTTATTGCAATTATTGATGAAAGTATCATGTACCACCTATGAAACGTTTTCAGTGTAGATACTCAAAATATTAGCTTTAAATCCACGTCGATACTTCACCATAAATCGTGTGTATTGTCGTCAGTCTTCGCGTTACCTCAAAGTGTGAGAAGTAAGAAAAATAATGATGATGCGTTTGTGTATGTGTTGCAACCATGTATCTTGCAGTTTTTTTCGTGTTTTAATGTTATCACACTGCTAGCAATGACAACTACCTACAAAGTGTTTTGTTAAGTGGAGTCCTGAAGTTACCTGATGATCATCTCCATAAATCTCTCTGCATATCTACGCATTCCCCTATCAAAACCACGTACACCGTTTTATATATACTACCAGTTGAGTATCTTTACGATTTACCACTGTAGCAGTTCTGTCAACCCACTTGTCCAATATTCCCCTCGTTTTTTGCTAAGGATTAGACGAGCCTTCTCGCAAGTTCTTTCCCCAACGTCTCCATTCAGGAACTTCACTGCTCTCTGCTTGATTCGTTTATCGATCTCTTATCTCTTTAAGATGGAGCCGTATCTGTTTATATATTTGGCTTGTTTCCCCACACCGGCAATGAGGTCTGCAGTGTTCCGAGAACTGAGAGGATCTATACCATTTCTAAAGAACACGCCATCAGAAAATTTCTGAGAAACGTGTGAAGCAGCCATTTGATAGAACGTTGTCAGCGTATCACGGGGAAAACGGGGAAAGACAATCATTCACTTTATCTGAAAATTTTAGTACGGTTATTCATAAAAGTTATGAAGATAGGAGCAGACAGTTTTACAGGTAATACACCACTTTGGAAGATACAGGTAGTATATTCGTCAGTTAGCGTCGTAAGAGGTACACTGTAACCAAACATTTTCATTAATGACGGACTGAGGATTTTGGCGAATAAATTCTACAGCATCACTAAGTAAATGTACCTCTGAGGGTATAGTACTGCGGTGGGATCGCTAATTATAGTAGTAATGAGAATGAAGTCCAGACGGAAGCAAGACCCCTATCTCCCAGAACGGTACAGAAAGAGCAAGTTCTGCACTGTATTTTAGATGACTGGAAAATATATTTTTGTCGTCATCCTTGTGCTTGGTTTGATGTGACTCAACCAGAATTCCTTTTCTGTGCGAACCGGTTCATCTCAGAGCAGCACTTTCACCCCACGCCCCCAATTATTTGTTGTAAATATTCCAATCTCGAACTTCCCCTACATTTTGTAACCCACGCAGTTCTCTCAAGTAACGTGGCAGCTGTTTCTCTATGTGTTAACACATATACGATTGTCCTGCTTCTATATTTGGACTGTTTTTCCTGCTTATTCCTGTTCTTAGCGATTCTGCGGAAAATCTCCACGCCAGCCGTTGTGGCCGAGCGGTTCTAGGTGCTTCAGTCTGCAACCGCGTGACCGCTACGGTCGCAGGTTGGAAACCTGCCTCGGACATGGATGTGTGTGATGTCCTTATATTATTTAGATTTAAGTAGTTCTAAGTTCTATGGGGCTGATGACCTCAGATGTTAAGTCCCATAGTGCTCAGAGCCATTTGAACCATTTTTTTTAAATCTCCACGTTTACTACTTTATCACTACAACTAATTTCTAACGTCCTCATGTAGCACCCCACCTCAAAGCTCCGATTCTGTTCTTTTCGAGTTTTCCGCAGGCCATGATTCACTTCCATATAATGTTGTACTTCAAACTAACATCCACAGACATTTGTTCTGAACTGAACTCATATGTCTGATACTACAAGACTCTTTTGGCCAGGGATCAGGGTTGCCCCCTTTGCCTTTACTAGTCTGCTTACTACGTTCTCCTTGCTTCGTCCATTATGAGCTGCTTTGCTTCTTAGGAAGCCGAATTCGTACGCTTTGTAGTCCTCAGTTACGGTAGGTTCGATATCATTTCTGCTACTCTTAATTCAATTGATCGTTAGTTTACTCTCAATTGACTGTGTGTGATCATTCCATTTCTTACAAATCTTCCTCACTTTCACTGTGGATACAAAGTCTTATCGTTGATAACCTTTCACCTTGAATTTTAATTCAACTCATAAATCTATCTTTTAGAGTTCGATAGTCGCTTTTTTGACGTAAAGGTTAAACAATAGGAGCGAAATACTGTATCCTTGTTCTATATCAAATTCCGAGCACTTCGTATTTGGTCTTTCATTTTTACTTATCACTCTTTGTTCTTATACATATTATACATTTACGAAGAAAACTCGCAATACTAAAATATACTTCAAGTAGAGTAATTAAATTTCGGGAATAGACGTACATAGATAACTTGTTTAAGTGATTAACATTACAAGATCACTGGTTAAGATAATTGCGAGATAAGCTATTGCAAATGAGAAATGCTGGTACATATATAACCAGTATGTTGAATACGAACATGAAAACGTACATGTGTTATGTTTTACAGGTTCCTGATATCAGTTTGTGGGACAGAGTTCCATGCCTGTCGTACTAGGTCAGTAGGTACAGAGACGATTAATGCTGTTCCTGGATGACACCGGAGTTGTCTTACGACGATTTCCCTTATGTTCTGGATTGGAGATAGATCTATCCAGCAGGCTAAGACAACATGTTGACATTCTGTAGACCACGTTGAATTCTCTTCATGACGCGGAACACAAGAATTCGAATCACCAGATTTACTTACAAATTTGCCGACAGGGTGCGTGGAATAACTCCGAGAGTGCCCGTGTTGTCATCCAAAATCGCACCCCAGATTAAATCGCACCCCAGATTATAAATCAAGGTTTACGTCCAGTGTGTCTAGCAAGCAATCAGGTTGGTTTCAGGCCCTGAACTGCCCTCCTAATCAATACACAAACGTTACTGGCACCGACGCAGAACCAGCTTTCATCACAAAGCACAACAGACCTTTAGTGTGTCCTCAAATAAGCTACTGCTTGACAGCACTTAAGTCTCAAATGGCGGTAGTTTGTTGTCAGTGGAACGCATGCTATAGGGCGTCTGGCTCGGAGCTCCCCTTGAAGTAACTGATACGTAGCAGTTCATTGTGTCACTGCGGTGCCAGCTGCTACATCCTCGTGACCCACCGCTGCCAGCAAACATGGACAGTGGTTACATTCCTGCCTACTCTTTCTGCAGTATAGCACAATGAAAATCCGGCTTCTTTAGACCTATTATACGACCTCATTCAAACGCCTTGTGGACTTGATAATGGCGTCTTTGTCACCTTAAAGGCAGTCTTGACTAACAGTAACTCACCATGTCCAATATCAAAGCTAACTGCGCTCATGCGCTCACGACCGTTACAGCGTGTATTTAAATCGAACCTGATTTGCTGCCTCATAGTGGCGCTAATAGCATCACTCTTATGCAACCGGCACGAAATTTGAATGGACATCATCTTTCAGATGTACGAACACACAAATCAGCTTTCGTTTATGTCTACAACTTCTTCCCGGTGTTGTGATTTCCTTTTTACTGAGAATATCGAACATCTTCCATCTTTCTCTAGGTCAACAAATCCTACGAAAATGTCTTTATTTCTCTTACATTTAACTTCCATTTTCAAACCCAGCGTCCGGACTGCCTCTTTGGATCTTTACATTTCCTAAAGCCTAACTTACGTCCTCTAACAGGGAACCAATTTCCATTTTTAGTGCTCTTATATTAATCTTGTCAGTAAGTTGGATACCTAAGCTGTTAAGCTGATTGTGCATTACCTCTCGAGCTTATCTCTCGTCGCTTTCTACGGGGTTGTGCAGATGATATTCTTTCGCATGTCTCATGGTATGTCTCCAGACTTATAATATCTATAAACCGTTCGTGTAGACGTTAGGTTGCCACTTCCCCCAAGGATTTTACAGAACCCAAGACGAATATTATCTGTACCTCGGTGGTATTTGATAGAAAGCCTTCTAAAGCTCTTTTAAGTACAGACAGCAATACCAGATTGCCTGTGTTTTCCGTATCGACTCTTATTTCTTTCAGACTCTGTTGGTCCTACATGGACACGGGACATCGGACGGTTAAGTTACCGTCAATGACAATGAAATTCAGCAACAGCCATGTATCTTAAGATGTCATTTTACTTTATTTTGAAGGCTACCAGTTTCAGCGTTTTACTATGCCATCTTCAGTCCCGTATCCACTTCTCCAAATAAACAAAAATGTCATATAGAGCCATAAATCTCTGGACGTCGTGAATTCAATCATTAGACTAGTGCTTCATTCGAAGATTTGATAGAAACTAATTTCTTATTCTATCGTGCGATGAGTCACTCTATCCCACTGTACAGGACTTCAGTGCAGTCTTTCCACCTATCTGCTTTCTCTTTTGCATTTGACAGTGGAATTCGTCTTGCACTCTGAACGTTGACGCTTTTGCTTTTACCCACACGGCATGTGGTTTTGACTTTTCTACATGCTAAATGAGACCTCCCCATCACAATTTCTTTTTCGATTTCTTCACATTTTTCCTGCAGCCAATTTGCCTTGGATTCTGTGCTCTACCTGTTTATTTCATTATAAGTGATTTGGGTTCCTACAATCCTGTTTTTTTTCTTAACAGTATGTACTTCCTTCTTTCTTCTATCAATTGAATTTTTCCTTCTGTCATTCAAAGCGTCTTGTCATTTGTCTTCAATTTACATATTTTTATCTTTCTACCTTTTTAAAATACATCCATTCAACTTTACTGCCTATTGCTGAAGTCATTATAGTTGTTTCTACTGTCTTACAGAATTTCAAAAGCACATCAACATTGCTCAGTACTTCAGTATCCCACTTCTTTCCGCATTGATTCTTCCGGACGATTCACTTACACTTCAACCTACACTTCATCTTTACAAAATTGTGAGCTGAGTCTGTACTTGCTTATGGTTACACCTTACAATCCAATATCTCGTTTCACAATCTCTATCTGACCATCATGCAATCCAAATGGAATCTTCCCGGGTGTCCAGCCCTTTCCCAAGCACATCCCTCTCTTCTGATATTTGAAAAGTGTGTTCGTTATTACTGGCTGAAATTTGTTGCAGAACTCAGTCTCTCACCTCTCTGATTCCTGATACCGAGCCCATAGTCTCTCTTAACTCTGCCACCTATTTCATTCCCTAATATTACACATTGGACTCGCATTCGGGAGGACGACGGTTCAATCCCGAGTCCGGCCATTCTGATTTAGGTTTTCCGTGACTTCCCTAAATCGCTCCGGGCAAATTCCGGGGTGGTTGCTTTGAAAGGGCACGGCCGACTTCCTTCCCCATCCTTCCCTAATCCGATAAGACCGATGACCTCGCTGCCTGGTCTCCTCCCACAAAAAACCCCAACCTACTATTACATTCACGCCACTCGTGATTACTAGCTTTTCATCTCCCTGAATTACATTTTCAGTACCTTCATATATTGTATGTCTTCATCTTCGGCCCGTGACGTCAGTACGTACACCTGAACTATTGTCTGGTTTTTGTGTCAGTTCTGATGAGAAAAATAAGATCACTGAACTATTCTCAGTAACTCACTCATGATGTAATGGTATATCGAGACACAGTACTGTCATGCAGGAGCAAAGTGAATAGACATAGTTGCAGTCAGTAATGGAGTGAAAAGTCTACACGAGATCTTCAACAACCAATAGATATCAAGTGTCTGACCACCATCGTGCTAACCTTTACCTCTTCAGTACTGCGTGAACAATGTGAAACATGACTGCGATATGTAACTTAACGTTTGAGATTGAACTTTCGTGTTACCAGACCGGGATAAAACTCAGTGAGCGTAAAGTCTTCTTGAATGGGATGGTAGAGCGTAGCAACATCTCACCAACAGGGGACGTTATTGATTTGAAGGGGAGTGGTCACAACCTTGAAGAAGTCAATTTCTGCCTCAGGAAATTTCGAGCTCCTCTTAGTTCAAAAACCCCATTCTGCTTAATATAGTGTATCAACAATGCTGACATTTGTCAAAATTTTAAGAAAAAATTGGTTAATGCGAAGTATTAAAGTTTGCATTTTGAAGCTATCAAGCTCACTATGCGTCCCTTGGTGACACATTATAACAGAAGGTGATGTTAGCTGAGCAGCGAAAGCCGTATAATGAATTTATTTATTTTGTGGGTGAAAGGATAGCTGCAATCAAACAGTTCGTCACTTCTGAATAGCTTCATTTCTGTAACAGCTTGTTTTGAGTTCAAGCCAATGGTGACAATATCCTTCACTCAGGAAAACACGGGAGTGACAATTATAGAAATTCCATACTCAATGGCAGGAAGTTCCAGACACTGAAGAATGCTAACATAGACGTATGAATAAAGCAATTCAAATGACTTTTGATTTCAGTAAGAATCTCGAACATTTGTTTCTGCAATTATCGTCTAAGATGATGTGCACACATTAAGCTTTTATGGCCGCAGAACACTAACTTCTACAAACATACGTGACATGAGGTGGTGAGTGCACAGTGAAATCAACCGTCTCGGTGGCTAAAGAAAGGATTCATACTTTCATCTGATTGCTTTAGCAACGCCACATGTTTCTTCAGTTTATCAGATTAGAATACAATCCTGCAAGGTCTCCTCCACTATGAGGTCCCATGCTATCTTGCTCTATGTGAAGGATATCAAAATTCATTCAATGATATCTTCGTACAGTCTGCTTGAAAAGCTTCTATGCAGATGCGAGTCGCAGAAAAGATTTTTTGCGTGGAGATATTCGTTTATTTTATTAGCCTGGCGTATTTGTGAACAGCTGAGAGCGAGGTCGACTGACGGAACATTCTGTTTGTATAGCCCTTCCAGCACACCGAAGATATTAAACTTGGACGTGGCAACAGTTCGCTCTGCCCGCACGTCGCGTGGATTATGAATTCCAGCGGCAATATCTTTTTGTAACTTGACCTTTTTATTCTTTTTTACGATTGAAATGTTTTCTGCCGAACAAGTGTGCAATTGTGCCCTATTTTTTGCTGCCGCTGCTGTAGACAATTTAAAAAGTGGAACAAAGCCATTCTGATAACATTTTCAGATATGATATCTATTATGTGGGTGGGGCGGGGGGGGGGGGCGGTGCATTTTACTGATCCATTCATCCGCCTTTGTACCAACACAGGCTACCAGTTCTGATATACGGTTTGAAAGACCTCGCCTGCGGTAAAGACACGTACTCCTCTTGCCCATGTTTGAATTTTGTGGATTTATTTCATAATGCGATGATATTTAGTTCATATGAATCTGATCCTGGACACAATTATTCATAAGTAAATCCTCCCTGAATATACGTTTTAAGAATAAATGTTTTTGTACGTAGTTTCAGTGCTGTTATGACTTGTTTAGTGATCTAGCCAGCTATGATCTTATCCTGTTTTAAGTACTTTTCTTATCGGGATGAGTTCTGAGATATCTCAGTCAGTGACTGTTGTATTTTTTCCAGCTGCGTATCAGTCCTCTAATATATAAAAATTTATAAAAATGTGTTTATATGGAAACAGCATTGAATGTTTACAAGTAGGATACGATTATAAATTAATCGTTACATAACTGCACATCTCTTAGCCCGCATCTCGTGGTCGTGCGGTAGCGTTCTCGCTTCCCACGCCCGGATTCCCGGGTTCGATTCCCGGCGGGGTCAGGGATTTTCTCTGCCTCGTGATGGCTGGGTGTTGTGTGCTGTCCTTAGGTTAATTAGGTTTAAGTAGTTCTAAGTTCTAGGGGACTGATGACCATAGATGTTAAGTCCCATAGTGCTCAGAGCCATTTGAACCATTTTTTGCACAGCTCTTACTTTACTGTATATGTGTAGTTTGTTATTACTAAGCTAGAGTGACAGTATATAATAGAGCGAACACTCATGTCGTTATATTCGTATTACACACTTGTTAGGGAGAAGTATGTCTCAAGAAATAGAGGTGTTGTGAAATCGACGAACTGCTTGTCAAAATAACTTACACGTGCATGTATAACGCAGTTGCTTCGCCTTGCAACAATCGAACACCTTCAGTCGTAGCAGAATTCTGCACCCAACGTAATGCTGTGGGCGAGGTGGCGTCAAGACACATACCAACATTAGAGGGGACAGTGGTTCGATTCGCTGTCCAGCCATCTCTTTACTGGATTTCTGTGTATTCCTTAAACCGTTTAAGGTGAATTCTGGGACGGCTCCTTTGCAAGGGCATAGCCGACTTGGATCCCTGATCCTAGCATGTGATCTAAGGACCTCGTCGTCGTCACAACGTATAATCTGCCTTCTTCTTCCTTTTACAGAGAGTGCGATGAAATATTCAGAAAATACACCGGCAATAATAAGGTGAATATGGTTCTATCATAACAACAAATCTCTGTGGCGCGGCCGGCCGGTGTGGCCGTGCGATTCTAAGCGCTTCAGTTTGGAACCGCGTGACCGCTACGGTCGCAGGTTCGAATCCTACCTCGGGCATGGATGTGTGTTATGTCCTTAGGTTAGTTAGGTTTAAGTAGTTCTAAGTTCTAGGGGACTGATGACCTCAGACGTTAAGTCCCATAGTGCTCAGAGCCATTTGAACCATTTCTGTGGCGCGTCGTCTCAGAAGGATCTGCGAAATGCGTGAAGTATATTTATCTGTTTATTTATTTTTAATGTTGGTATGTTTGTAAAACTTTGTGTCTTCCGATGGAAAAGGCTGAATTTATGGCTCTCACGTTAAATTGGAATTGCAAACTTAGATGTTGGGGTTTCTAAGTGAAATCAAATGTTACTTTTATGGCATTACCCACACGGTTCTGTTAGGACACCTCAGTGCCTGCAAGTTGAGATCATTAATACGGACTTTATACCACTGGCTCTTCTCTTGAATACTTATTATCACTAAAACTGTGGGACAGCCATACGTTCTGGATGCAAAATACTAGAATTCACCCTCGTGGCTACAGGGAGTTCTCACCTAACAACTGCCTCAGCCAACAGGATTCTGTTCAATAGCAGAGACAACAAACTGAACCTACACAAACCTTGGAATGTGATTTTATAATCGTTGAGGATAGAACTGGTGCAGTGCATTAATCAAGTGAGGAACACATCGCTATCAGTGTCTCAGTCGTTGTAGGCAACACTGGATTATTCTTCAATAGGTAAACAGAAAATGGAATCACTTTGACTCAGAGTAGTACAAGCGTCCACACATTCACACTGAAGTCAATCTGTCTTGGAAAGAGCTTTAGTAAGAACACCCGCAACTTTGAGAGATGATGAAGACGTCCCAAGCCTGTTCGTTAGCCACTTAAGCCTGCGAGATATACCTGAGAGTTCCACTGAAAAAATCATCCTGTATGTTTCAGGACACCAGCTTAGCACGACGACAATACTTTGAAGTAGGCCAAGGAAGGAGCAGTGTGTTGGATGGCGTCAGCTTGACAATTACCGGGGCTACAGACGGTAGACGTCTTATCACTAGCAGCGGCTTATCACCTGGAAGAAAGGCCAAGTTCGCTCGCGTTGCGCAACTCCGGCGTGTAGGAGAAATACGGAGAAACGGACGTCAGAACACGCCCCTCCGCTACACGCAACTAAAGCCGAGATCCCGATACAGTTTCTTCCTCTGAGTGCTCTGGAACTGTATAGCTTCACTGAAAATTCAGGCCAGCATCGGGGCATGCTTCAGTTTCTTGTGGTGGACCGAAAGGTCGAGTATGTTAAATAGCGCCTTGTGTGCTGCCGGCGTAACCTTCGAAAACATGAAGAGATAATGAACAGTTACAGCGCTTGAATCATCAAGATTGCTACATCGGAATCAAGTCATAAGTGTAGACTATATCCCGTCACATGATAAATGGACAAATGTGTTTATTTTCACGGATAGTGAGGAAATTGGTGATTAAAGCTGCCTGCCAGATGGACTGCTGCTATCTGCGTGTATTCTAACGCTCTGTAATGAAGCATTATGAGCAATCCATGTTAATACCTTGGTCACTGCGATTAGATAAAATCTATTTCAACACTACAGAGGCTATTACGAGGCCAATGTTATGAATTCCTGGACTGGCAAGGAGATGGAAGTTACATCAAATAAATTTTGTTTTTGTATCTTGGTATAAGTAACGCTAAGAATTAAATTTGGTGTCACTTTATACTGAAGAATGGTTTTGCTGGGACAACGTTTTTAAAATAGTCGTTTTAGTATATGGGTTAGTTCTGCTATCAGACTGTACGCGGAAGAGAATCGGCGTGACTACTTTCAGACAGCCAAATAGCTCTGAAATCTATATAGCCCCTACAACGAGATCAAAGACCGTTGTAAAATGCCGTGTAGTACTTCGGAGGCTCATGGAAACAACAGTGTAAACCTGCCATTGGTCCCTTGTCCCTCGGGAATCACTGGCAACGAAAAAGCTTAAGGGCTGACCAGTTCAAGTGGGACGACTCCAATTGATGGACCGGAGCCGTCTTAACTGTCGCTAAGACTATGGTAAGAACCAAACTACGTTGATGGATAAGAAGCACTACAGTATTGGACTAAGATTCTAAAACAGAAACTTGATAAGCGAGTGATGAAGTTATGTTTCAAGAAAAGTTTTGTAATCGTGGGCCTGAGAAGATAAAAGTCATGGTAGGACTGATGGCTGGCCTTGGGAACTTTAAGAAAAGCCTACATAAGATGGATATGGTAAAAGAAGTCCGTAACTACAGACTGTGCTGTGAGGCGGATGAAACCGTACCACATTCAATCTTCAAAGCCACCGAAGAATTTTCGGATCATTAATTCCTGTAGAAACTGTGTCTAGTAAATAACTAGAAAAGTCCCTGTACTACTCTTTGAAGGTACTCGGTGGCTTTACTAGAATTACTGGGAGAGAAACAGCAAACTCGCTTTAGGTGCTGGCAACAGTAAGCTAAGACCATTGTCCTGTCCCCAGCGTAAATCAATCAATCAAGTGGCTTGGTTAACTGGGTAACTTGGAACACAGAATGCTGTCATGAAGTTCTCTGTCGAACTGTTGAACGTCGACATTTATATAAAGTCAGATAATTCATTTTCAACAGGTGCTAATTGCTGGATAGAATTCATAATTGGTTGAATTGCTCTCGATGATGATTTAAGCGAGACAGGTCCAAAACTGTGACCACACATGAAAACATTGGGAAAATACTTGACATGGCGCTGGACGACCTCTGATTAAAAGGCTCATGATACTGTTAATGCACAGAGACTTTTTCTGCTCTATATACCTCACAAGGAGAAATGACTGACAGAAATCATTGTGCTAGAGTGGTACTGGTTCCGTATTCGTTGAATACTGGTCAAAGATTTGTTTTTAGACGAAACTATATTTTATTTCATGCGTTCAATCCAACGGGCGAAAGCTAGTGGAGAGGTGGATATGATTTTGTGGCAAGTCTGCTGTTAGTTTTTCTTGGGCTTAGAATACTTAAGTTTCAAAGATATTGACGAATACCATTGCCAACATATGAGAAAAAGTTTGCTTGGCAAAAAAAAAAAAAAAAAAAAAAAAAATTAACAGATAGTTTTACTAGTACAAAATATTTGGCCTTTGAATTTTAAGTTCAGACATCCCGAAAGATATGTAATTATGTGGCTCGAAAACATTTTGAGTTCAGTTAATAATAACGGTAGTTGGATTTTTTATAAAATTTCCACACTCAAGACTGAAATCTGTTGATTGGAAAAAGACTGGACCAAATAAATAAACCTACATTCAGTGCAATTTTTTTGTGTAAAAAGAGCACAGTCCGAGTAGGACTCCTGCTTTGAACATTGCGCACTGACTTAGTTATGTGTAGATAGTTCATCTATAGCTACAGATAAGTGAGTGTGCAAGTATCAAAATACTTGGCATAACTGGCCGTATCTTTTGAGTGCAATGATTCAGAAACTTAAGTTTTTACATGGCCAAGAAACCCTTGACCTTAGTATTTGATACAAATCTCAACTTGACACCTTCACCCATTTCTGAGGAAAAAATGGATCTTAACAAACGGGCAGACATACAGACTGGGTAACAAGTGGCAAAAAATATTTTATGGGATATAATTACAAAATAACAGTTTTCGGCATTTTTCTTTATTTGCAGTGTAAAACCACGATTCGTGCCAAGTACCATGGTTCAAGATTATAATTTACGGTAGAATTTTCTGATAAAGTACGTTTGGAGCACAGTATTGTATAGCAGTGAAACACTGATTTTGGGAAAACCGGCAGAGAAGAGAACCGAAGCATTTGAGACGTGGTGAAAGAGAAGGATGTTGAAAATTAGATTGACTGATAAGGTTAGCAATGAGGAGGTTCTCCGAAGAATCGGGCAGGAAAGGAATATGTGGAAAACACCGATAAGAAAAACGGGCAGCATGGTAGGACAAATGGTTCAAATGACTCTGAGCACTATGGGACTTAACATTTGAGGTCATCAGTTCCCTAGAACTTAGAACTACTTAAACCTAACCATCCTATGGACATCACACACATCCATGCCCGAGGCAGGATTCGAACCTGCGGCCGTAGCGGTCGCGCGGTTCCATGATGAAGCGCCTAGAACCGCTCGGCCACACCAGCTGGAAATGGTAGGACAGCTGTTAAGACATCCGGTATATCTTCCATGGTACTAGAGGAATCTGCAGAGGGTAAAAACTGTAGAGGAAGACAGAGGCTGGAAGATATTCAGGAAATGGTTGAGGACTTTTTTAAGTTGCAATTGCTTCTGATACGAAGAGGCTAGCCAGGGAGAGGAATTCGTGGCGACCCGCAAAGAACCTGTCAGAGGACTGATGATCAAAAAAAGAAGACAGGAAAAATATCAACCAGAAGTAGCCCATAGGTATTGATGAGTAAGTTTGCAAGTATCGAAATAAATGACATAAACGGCAGTACGTTTTGACTGCATTTACTTACAAGCTTAAATCTCTGACTCCGCCACGGCACTGTGGACTATAGTGTTCGACATAAATATCAACTTGATACTTCTACCCGTTCCTGCGAAAAAGGATTCTTAAGAAACGGAGAGACAGACAGACAACAAAGCGATTCCCTGTAAGGGTTACGGTTTTACCGACTGAGGAACAAACCCCTGAAATTATAACTCATTAATAATATTCCGCCTAACTTTAGTTACTAGCAAGATCTTCCCCAATGAATCTCAGAGATTTAGATGGACAACACTTATAACTTAAGACAAATCACCGGGTTGATTCTGTGTCTGCCCAATGTAAATGAGCAAGTTCCTTGTGAAATTTCATTCTGCTTCTGATACTTCCGTTAAGGTGACAAAAATCAGGGATGCCTCCTAATACAGTGTTTAACCTTGTTTTGCTCGGCGCGGTGCAGGAAATCGACACGGCATGGGCTCCACCAGTCGTTAGAAGACCCCTGCAGAAATGAACCATGCTACCTCCGTAGCCGTCCATAACTGTGAAAATGTTGCCTGTGCAGGATTTTGTGCACAAACTGAACTCTCGATTATGTCCCATATACACTCCAGGAAATGGAAAAAATAACACATTGACACCGGTGTGTCAGACCCACCACACTTGCTCCGGACACTGCGAGAGGGCTGTACATGCAATGATCACACGCACGGCACAGCGGACACACCAGGAACCGCGGTGTTGGCCGTCGAATGGCGCTAGCTGCGCAGCATTTGTGCACCGCCGCCGTCAGTGTCAGCCAGTTTGCCGTGGCATACGGAGCTCCATCGCAGTCTTTAATACTGGTAGCATGCCGCGACAGCGTGGACGTGAACCGTATGTGCAGTTGACGGACTTTGAGCGAGGGCGTATAGTGGGCATGCGGGAGGCCGGGTGGACGTACCGCCGAATTGCTCAACACGTGGGGCGTGAGGTCTCCACAGTACATCGATGTTGTCGCCAGTGGTCGGCGGAAGGTGCACGTGCCCGTCGACCTGGGACCGGACCGCAGCGACGCACGGATGCACGCCAAGACCGTAGGATCCTACGCAGTGCCGTAGGGGACCGCACCGCCACTTCCCAGCAAATTAGGGACACTGTTGCTCCTGGGGTATCGGCGAGGACCATTCGCAATCGTCTCCATGAAGCTGGGCTACGGTCCCGCACACCGTTAGGCCGTCTTCCGCTCACGCCCCAACATCGTGCAGCCCGCCTCCAGTGGTGTCGCGACAGGCGTGAATGGAGGGACGAATGGAGACGTGTCGTCTTCAGCGATGAGAGTCGCTTCTGCCTTGGTGCCAATGATGGTCGTATGCGTGTTTGGCGCCGTGCAGGTGAGCGCCACAATCAGGACTGCATACGACCGAGGCACACAGGGCCAACACCCGGCATCATGGTGTGGGGAGCGATCTCCTACACTGGCGGTACACCACTGGTGATCGTCGAGGGGACACTGAATAGTGCACGGTACATCCAAACCGTCATCGAACCCATCGTTCTACCATTCCTAGACCGGCAAGGGAACTTGCTGTTCCAACAGGACAATGCACGTCCGCATGTATCCCGTGCCACCCAACGTGCTCTAGAAGGTGTAAGTCAACTACCCTGGCCAGCAAGATCTCCGGATCTGTCCCCCATTGAGCATGTTTGGGACTGGATGGAGCGTCGTCTCACGCGGTCTGCACGTCCAGCACGAACGCTGGTCCAACTGAGGCGCCAGGTGGAAATGGCATGGCAAGCCGTTCCACAGGACTACATCCAGCATCTCTACGATCGTCTCCATGGGAGAATAGCAGCCTGCATTGCTGCGAAAGGTGGATATACACTGTACTAGTGCCGACATTGTGCATGCTCTGTTGCCTGTGTCTATGTGCCTGTGGTTCTGTCAGTGTGATCATGTGGTGTATCTGACCCCAGGAACGTGTCAATAAAGTTTCCCCTTCCTGGGACAATGAATTCACGGTGTTCTTATTTCAATTTCCAGGAGTGTATGTTTGATGGGATTCGTGTCCGGTTATCTGGGTGGCCAAATCACTCGCTCGAATAGTCCAAAATGTTCTTCAAACCAAGCGCGAACTACTTCCCCCGGGGACATGCCATTCTTGTTTGGGAACATGAAGTCTATGATTGGCTGCAAATGGTCTCCAGGTAGCCGAACACAACGATTTCTAGTCAATGATCGTCTCAGTTCGACAAGTGTAACACCCGTCGTGCGGCCATAACAACATCGGAAGCCTTTCATATGAATCACCTATTCAGCTGAATACAAATGGCAGCTCCGTCAATGCACTAGCCATTTATGCTCTGTGTACACGATATTACCGCTCTCTGTATATATGTGCATATCGCTGTCATATAACTTTCGTTGTCTCACTGTATGTTGAATTATTTTATTCATCTGCTTATTTAGATTTTAATGTCCGAAAACGAAATGACGAATAGTCCATGTAAATCATATATCTCCTATCTGGCAATGTTCACTAGTGTGTAAGGTATTGAATGTATTAACTGAGGCCGATTGTGTTTACTCCATAGAGAACACAAAATGTTACATGCAACGTGAAAACATAAATCTCTGCATTAGTGAACAATTCACAGGTGACGAAACACCTGTCAATAACACAGTGTATGCTGCTACTATGGTTACCGCCCAATATGTCTATTGGAATATTTCCTTTTGCATCGATGCATCGGTTACTATCCCGGCTGTAGACAGGAATGCAGCGAATAACAGTCCAAAGTTGTCTAAAACGTTTTGCACTTGATAGATGGTCGGTATGACGCTCCCGTCATTCAGGAAATGCTTTTCTGATACCGCTGCGCTGTCTAGTACCCTTATTTCTTAACAATAATGACAAATAGTACATGCGAGAAATCTGTATTTTTCGCATTGTCGGTCCTTGGACAGTGTGTGTGTGTGTGTGTGTGTTTTTTTTTTTTTTTGTCATTCTGATTCGAGAAACTTTTAATGGTGTGAATATTCCATCTGCAGGAAGACTTACAGTAACTCCAATGACGCCTTCCAAGTATTCCGTTAATACCTTTAAATCTGATGCCTTGTAGGTGTATGATTTCCCCTTTTTATATGTCAACATATATATTAGGTATGACAGTTCGATTTCATTGAATTTCATTTACTGGTAAAAATACAATATGCCACTCGATACTCGTATGTAGTACAGAGCGTAGTTTACCTTAGAAATAATCCTAGGAAATATGTCACAGGTGCTCCAGACTCTAATTCGAATTTTGATCCGTCTATAACGCCATAGTTCTGGAAGCAGTTTCTTTGAATGGCACCATTGACTGATCTGAATACTCTAGTAATAAAACTTTGATGAAATATAAGGAGGGTTATTAGATATATGTATAAACTTCTAATAATATGTTCTCAGCAGCTAGGGATCCAACTTGCAAATAGTACCTTGGGCTGGAACGAGAGTTCGCATATCGAAAGTGAGCACTGTGGTATAGAGGTGAAAAGGAAGAAGCTCACAAGATTTCCGAGAAAACCATGCAGCATAAACCTAAAGCGATACACTGTAACGGCCACACAGGGAGACAGCATAACACACGTACTACAGTATATGTGGCCTCAGGGTCGTAAACACTGATTTAAGGGAACAGGTTATAAGGAAACTGTTGGAACTCATACCTGCGTTCGAAAATCCTCTTTTCGAGTTGTGTAGCATGAAGTGGGTAAGCACTTAGTGATGTTCAATGATGAAAGCATATTTTAGCCGTATCAGGTCGTCAAACTGTCCTAGTGTTCAGCGTATACTCCAACAATATCACTTATCACAAGTCCATTATGTACAGGCATATACATCGTGCCTTATCGACCTCAGTCTAGTAGCTTCCATATTCAGTTATGCTCCACTGTTCGTTGAAGAGTTACTGGCAACCAACCTGTATTATTTCATTATTTCCAGACAAAGCGTGCACACGACGTGAGTAAGCCACAGTCCTTCAAGAAGTTCACACTGAACAACTGCAATGTTTTATAGATTACAGTATTAGCAGGATTGTAATTCCAATACAGGCCGCCTCCTTTGTTGTATGTATGGCTGGACATCAGTTTCTAAGAGCCAAGTTTCTATCAGTAGTCCATGTAATATCTACAACGACTCACAAATCGTAGCTACAGCCGCCGCATTATTTTCATTTAATAGCGATACTTGAGGAACATAATATGAAATCTCGTGAGAGTTAATGCCCTCTTTGGAGCCTAATTATTCCTCTCAAGCGAATCCTCAATTATCTTCATGATGTTGCATGAGGCCTGTTCCACTTCTGTCTATGAAAGTCGTTAGCTGTATGGCTAAACGAACCCTAATCCTGAGCTAGTTAGTTTCTAGTATCATGGACTGTTTTGCACGATAAATCGTAATGATATGGAACGAGTCATTTTACATCCTCCCTGCAACTTAATCTGTAAGTATGGCTACATGTTTAACACTTATATATTTTTGCGTTATTATTATTGTTATTATTAATATTATTATTATTAAATACACAAACGTGAGATAGAAATTCATACCCACCACATTTTACACTTTACAATACCAGAAATTCTTCTAATAAATAGGAATTGTCAAGTAGAAACTTTTTAGTTTGTTTCCAAATTTTACTTTGTTGCTTGTCAGATTTTTATTTCACTTGGTGCGTGATCAAAAATTGTAGATGCAGCATTGTGCAGCAATCTTTGTGCTAAACCAACCTTAATATGTAGTAAAGAATGCCTGTTTTCCTTCTGATGTTGTAATTATCCCACGTCATTGTTCCTTTTGAACTGCAATGGAGTATTTAGAGCAAACTTAAAAAGAGAATAAACATATTGTCAAGCAGTACTGGGAAAACCCAATTCCTTAAAAAGATGTCTTCAGAACAATCGTGGGTGGGAACCACATATTACTCTTAAAGCACGTTTATGAAGAATGAAGACTTTCTTTTCTAAAGTGAGTTACTACAAAGCATTATTTCATATGAGATTATTGAATGAAAATAAGCAGAATATGTTAACCTACTGAATTGTCTCTCCCCAAGATTTACTGTGATTCTAAGTGCAAATAGGGTTGAACTAAGTTGTTTTAGGAGTTTCAAAATGTGCTTTTCCCAGTTTAAATTCTTATCATTATGGACACCTAAGAATTTTGATTGTAGCATTTTACACGGTAGCCTTCCATTTAGAAAACCGACAGATAACAAAAGAACTACCCCTTGATAGCCCCCACCGTCTCCATCAGATATAAAGGTTTTTGACGTTTCATTCACTCAGTGAACTCCACCAACGCAGCCCAGTATGAGAACGAAAGGTGTTCCACCATAAAGCACCATTCCAATATTTGTCAAACTTTGTGTAAACGTTAGTCACGTAACGGGAAATGATTACTTTCAATCATTTCGGATTTGTGGTCTATTACTAACATCAGCGTGAGAAGTGATTTCCGTGCGCACGACTACCCTCTGAACCGTTACCTTCCCCATTGTTATCTTTTTTCTCTCTCTCTTAAACTGTGCCGGTGGCGTGTGCGTCAAGGCAGCTCATATGCACGCTGCTTTACCCACTTGCTTCAATGCTCGGAAGAATTCATTGAAAGGAGGCCTCACAGAAGTTAGTATTTGATTGATTCGTTGATTATCATATTATGATTTCGCAACGGATAACTCGGGGGAAGGGTCAAGCAACCAGATGGGCAAATAACTAATTACCACGCTCTAACACGATTTATATTCTCTACCCTTGTTAATTTTCATTCCCGCCAGATTATCATGACTTCAATTTAGTACTAACATTGTTCTCTACACAGGATGGGGGTGTTATGATCACTCACTGAATCCATGATATTAAAATCATTCACATTTTTATTATTTACCCAGAAACTTATACAAATATTATAACCATTTTTTCACTCTCTACTTAAGCGACCTCATAACTTATCTAGCACTGAATCAACAATCATCAGAAATCTATTCAACAATCTATCGCACTGAAGGTGCTTATACTATAAAAAATCTGGTCTCGTTTATAATATTGTGCACTGGGAAAGGGGAGGGATCTACGTTGCTGCATCGGTAGTCCGTCTGCTTGGACAATGATTGAAATTCGCACCTCCTGTTCCTACTTGGACCGAAACGTTATGAATTAATGAACCGCACTTCAGTTCCTCAATGGTCACTCTCTCTATTACTTCTCAGCACCATTACCTTAGTCAAAATTATAGCAAAGATTATTGGGGGAAAACGGGGGACCAAAGCAGCCACAAACATCTCTCGTGCACAAAAAAAAAAAAAAAAAAAAAAAATCCTTAAAGGTAAAACATCCTATAAAATTTAGCACACACAAATTAACAATTTATGGCACACGCAAGCATCCTCACCTTAACTAGAACTGGTAGCTTTCTGGTGGTGCAATTCGACACCACGTTGGTTATCGGCACCAACGGCTAATTTTTTTTGTACTCATTCCACTGTTCATTCTTGTTTTCAGTCTATACAATTATTTACACGCACAACCTATTATTTACCAATTGATTAGGAGGTGGAGCCTCGTATAGGTTCCTGCTTGCAAATGGGGCTAGTCATGGATCAAAAGTTCTGTGGTCAATATTCATGAATTCGCCAAATAATTACGTCACACTCTTAGAGCCTTAAGTAACTCACATAAGACACACTCATATCCTATCAGGTTTCACACGGAATCATCGTCTAAATTTCTCATCAGCAACTACGACCACTGTTATGCTAACTCGGTGGGGTGAGGCCTCATGTTACTTTAGCAAGACCAGTACGAAATTTAAAATTGCATAACGCTACTGGTAAAAATGGAACCATATGATTTTTTATACGTTTGCTGCTCTCGAGTCCTGAAGGCACTAACTGATTGCATTACTACAAATGGATAACGTGAGTACCCATGCTCACCTCTGGAAAAGAAACTCTAACTGGAAATTTTAATTTTACAGGCAAAATTTCTCAAAAAAGTGAATGGTCGTAACGATATTCTAACAACTTCCAGCCTGAAAAAGAGCGGATTAATAATAATATAATTGATTATAACTCATTCCACAAAGAATTTGGCGGCAAGACGGAGATCGCCCTTGATTCCGTCGGCTCAGTTCAACAGCCTCGCCGGCCGCGGTGGCCGTGCGGTTCTGGCGCTGCAGTCTGGAACCGCGGGACTGCTACGGTCGCAGGTTCAAATCCTGCCTCGGGCATGGGTGTGTGTGATGTCTTTAGTTAGTTAGGTTTAAGTAGTTCTAAGTTCTAGGGGACTTATGACCTAAGATGTTGAGTCCCATAGTGCTCAGTGCCATTTGAACCATTTTTCAACAGCTTCCCCCAGAGTGTATCTGTCATGGCGGTCCTCACCGATTGTTCTTCTCCACCCTGGAGCGGAGGTGAAACTGTAAACAACCCCGAACTACCTCTGGCAAACAGGTGCATCATCGATGTCTTTACCCAAATTTATGTAGGCACTAACGAACCTACAGAGTGACAACATATCTGCCTTGTCATTACCAGCAGACGAACTCTTAATACAAACTCAAAGTCAATTAACACAAGGACAAGTAGAGGGGTTCAGGAAAGAAAGTGTATTTATGTAATTATGAATTAAATAAACAGATCGTCCATTTCTTCACTCGAGTTATAATATTTCTTAAACTGGAAAATAGGATGAATGTATCTCAAATCTCTATAGTATTCAGTATAATACAACGGAAGAAGCTAATTATAATGAGATGGAAGAAGCTGTTCCCTCTCAACTCTTGTATTCGTTGTAGCATGAAACCAAAGAGTCTCCGAATGTCATCTTAATAAATTTCTTCCATTACTTGAAACACATGCTGTTTCAGGTAATGGGCCAGGACATTCCTTTCCCGTCAACGTAGGTGTAATAGAAAAATTTCGACACGTTGTTACATAACACAGAAGAACGCCACACAAAGAGAGCCACCACGTCCCGGATTTCCAGTGTGTGAATGAGACAGGAAGTACCAACGACTCGTGCCAATGTACCTGCAGCGCAACGCATGCCATGAACTGAATCCCTGGTTCATACGCCTCATGTTGCATGAATTACCCCTACCTGCTTTGGTTGTTTATATCTGCAAAAGAATCACTTTCCATTTATTTCAAAAATTGTCGCCGTATGACGTAGAAACACAACTTGAAAGTCAATGTGTTTTTCGTACTGTTGCTTTGATCTTATTTGGAGTCTTCTACTACTACTTTACTTTATGACTTCAATATTATAGATTGTTTCTTAAATTTACAATCAATTAATATTTCAGCGCGATTTACCTGTTTTTATGTGCTTTTATTTCGTCTGTAATACAATATTTTGTAGCCTAAAATAAAATCCACGAACCAAAGTTCGGCGGCTTGTTTTCTTCGTGTTTGTTTCTCTTTCAGCGTCTAGAATTTTTCTGTATTAAGATCTATGGGCGCTGATACAGCGTTACAAAATTTATCACTGATTGACCATTGGATATGCGACCCAAGGTTCTTTCAGCTTTGGTACATAATACAGAAAAACTTAATTTTGGATTACATATCTCTGAAACTATTTACATTATTACCAATGTCTTTAAACACCTGAATCTGTTCGGTTGTTTGTTTCCAAATAAGGTTTAAGCTATTGTCAGGTAATTCAGTCAATGTTTGTCTCTTTATTTCAATGCAAGAAGTAGGCACTATTTATCTTCCAAGTCAATGATTTTCTTACGTTTACGAAGGCCTAAAATCAACATATAACAACACTGAAATCATACGATATCGTTAAAGCTATTTTGGCAAAATTTTAGATTAATTTATTTTGTACTTTAAATAAAACAAATCACAATAAGACGGAAACAGAGGGAAGGGGAAGCACATACAGGAAATCAGATAAATTGTATAATGATTTATTATTCGCGAAATATAATAGTTATTCATTCGTCCCCTTACTGAATGTAAAATTTCTCTGTGCATACAGCCACTATCCACAGCAAGATATTCGTTGAACATGTGCGTCACTTATGATATAAATGCCTCTTGCCACACATTAAATCCATTACCCTCTTAAAAACAACAGCTCATTTGGAAAGCACTTAGCTTCATTTGATAAATATCGTTCTTGGACCATTAATTGGCACTTTTCAGGTTCAAGGTAAATAATATCAGCCTCAAGTATCTCCTAGACTAAGATAACAGGACAGGTACGAAATATGTCATTAAAATTTTTTTGAGTGCTGTCGTTTTATAATGTTTATCTGATGTTAATGAACTCACAAATACACCTCAATATCTGGGTGAACTACTCAGATAGAATATTACGTAACAGTCATTTATTAGAAATTTCAGCTACTTTTATACACCTACATAAGAGAAATAGTAGTCGACTTCATCTTTCGAAGAGGCCTGTGACGTTTACACCCAAACCATACAAGTCACAGTCGAGGTAATATCTTAATGTATTTCAATAGACCACTAGTTTCAGGTTTACTGCGATCATCAGATACATAAGAGTAAAACGGAAACATCTATTTCTTTCCTCTTACAGAGGTACTGGTATCCGTAAAACGGGAAAAAGTTATATGTTGAAATATACTGACGGAAGAAAGATCGCAACACCAACATGGAGCTGTGCGACACACACGAAACATGGTAGGCATGTTTCTTATTCACATAAGAGTGGCGCTAGTGCTCCCACTACGACGATGAAAATCAAGTTGGCTTTAAATACGTGCTGTAACCGTGGTGAGCGTTAGTTACCTTTGAGACTGGGCATGATGTTAGTCAAGAATGTCTTTAAGCCGACAAAGGCGTCATTATCACCAGATTACTGCGTTTGAGCGAGGTCGTGTAATGGGCTACAAGAAGCTGGATGTTCCTTTTGCGATACTGCAGGATTGTATCTAATGTTCATGATTGCTGGCAGCAGTAGTCACGAGAATGTACAGTCGCAAGAGGACTTGTTCAGACTATGGCTCTGGCGCGTTGTACTGCATCTGCAGCAGCAATGTGAGCAAGAGTTGGCACAACAATGTTACAACGACGTGTTGCGTATTGGTTAGTTCAAGGACATCTCCGAGCCAGATGTCCTGTAGCGTGCTTTCCACAGACTCCAAATGACCGCCATTTGCGACTTCAGTGGTGTTAAGTGAGAGGTCATTGGCCGATTGTGTGGAATCTGTAGTGTTTCCTAATGAAAGTTGGTTCTGTCTCGGTACCAGTGATGGCCGTGTGTTGACCTATTGAGGGCCTGCCACAAACCTGTCTGCGTGCTAGACACACTGGACGTACAATGCACCTCCAGTTATGGTCTCAGGGTGCGATTTCTTATGACAGTAGGAGCACTCTCGTAGTTATGCCACGCACCCTGACAGCAAATTTGTACGTCGGTCTCGTGTTTCGACCTGTTGTGCATTCTACGGGTGTTTTCTAAAGGGTTAACGGCCGCCAACATACCGCTATTGTAACCCAACATGCTCTACAGGGTGTCGACATGTTGCCTTGGTCTGAGGGAGTATCAGATCGGTCTCTGATCGAGACAAAAAAAAAATGGTTCAAATGGCTCTGAGCACTATGGGACTTAACATCTGAGGTCATCAGTCCCTTAGAACTTACAGCTACCTAAACCTAAGGACATCACACACATCCATGCCCGAGGCAGGATTCGAACCTGCGACCGTAGCGATCGCGCGGTTCCAGACTGAAGCGCCTAGAACCGCTCGGCCACTCCGGCTGGCTCTGATCGAGAACGTATGGGATATCATCGGACGACAACTGCTGCGTCATTCTCTACCACCATTAACCGTTGCCAACTCTTGCAACAAGCATGGAACTCCATCCCACAAACTGACATCCGGCACCTGCACAACATAGTGCATGCATGTTTGCGTGCCTGGGTGGAATATTTTCAATGTGTTATCTCATGCTTAAAGTAATCTGTGATCTTGCAGTGTTAATCACTTAAATATTTTACCAAGAAATTTTTTTACCGAAATTTGATTATCCAACATTAATTACTTTCTGGTGTTGCGAATTTTTTTGCGTCATTGCGTAATGTGTCCAAGACGGTGGATTTTACAATTTATTTAAGTAAAAGGACATCAGTAGGTTTGGCTTTTGAGAGTTCTGTAAATTATATCAGTTTAAAAACTCTACTATGTAGTAGGGGAGAGTGCTATACCTAGAGGATAGTATGCTTAGGGGAACACAGAGTATTCCGGGCGGTACTTCAGTCCAGTGACTGATCTTATCAACGTATAAAAGAATACGAAGCAGAGACCAGCGTAAGCAGTTCCCGCCATTTTCTACAGTATTCTTAGCTGTCAGACATTTGGTTGTGTTTTACGCAGCTACGTAAGTAATTCACATTGTGCTCATTTAAGGGCTGTATAATATACTAAAGCCATTTGGAATATATCCTTCATTCTTCAGTTACAGAATTTTATCGTGAGTAAAATACTACATGTTTCTGGACTATTTATATAACATCTTGATAGTTAAGCCGTACATCGTCGGTCGTGTGCCGTATTGTACTTTGAAAGAGAAGAATGAGTTTTAGCATGGAACATGTGATAAATGCAAATGAACTGAGTTTCTCTAATGTCTTAACAGTATTATATGTATTGAAAATGAATATGTGTGTTAATTTCTAACAGCTTCTATTTCAAAATGTATTTGAACTGTAAGTGATTTCTTATTGTAGTTCTGCTTAATGAGTTTACTTACTGATTGTTAGTGTGTAGGAGAATAATAATGTAACACATAGATTTTATCGACTGCAGTGCTTTCAAATTTGGTAAAACCTTCTTTTTCCGGAGTAATTTTTGTAGTTTAAGAAAAACCAGCTGCACATAAGGAGTCAATGCCATCATTTAAAAATGATATAAGGCAATTTATTAAACCTCTGTTAAAGGGCAGGCTGGAGACGAAAGACTTAAAATTGTAATACGGTACAGTACTCTCTTTATCGTTAATGGGAACAGTATAATCACTTTCTTAGGAGGCTTCCATAACCCAGAAAAACGAACTGGTTCTTGGACGTAGTATGCAACCAAAAGCTATAAATGAAAATAAGACTTTACAGCTTTTGGATATTAAGTGTTATTAAAGTGTGAACATTATTCATATAGTTTCATAAACAAAAATATTTTGCAGTTAGTTATTACTCTGGTATTTGGAAATAAATAGGTGTTCGTTTTAATTTACTTTAGTTGCATTAGCTAATGGCGTAGAACATTTTAAAGGGCGATGACAATTGGACCTGGACTCGAATGAATAACACACTGACCGTAAAACGTCGTGCCCTCTGCCTTTACCACCGACAAGGGTGGACTGCATATCAAGGCTACAATGACTAATTAACACTGAAATATAAGACTTCTAAATAATGTATAAGATCTACATACACTTGCAAAGGACATCCTCAGAAATGAATCTTGTCCAACTTAAAATGACGTCAGACTAATTGTATTTGCCTGCTGCTGCAGGAAGTTGCTGAGAAACAAATCACTAACGTCCCAGTTTGTATGCAAATCCCTTCAGACAGGCTATGCGTAGCCTCTGCATTTCATATTCAACTGGGTTAAGTGACCACTCAGTGACGTTCCAGCAATAACGCCTCGCTTTACAGCTATGCAAGTCTGTGGCTAACCGTCTCCTCCGCCCTCTCTTTGATCTCCCTCCACCCCCCCCCCCCCACCACGTCTCTTTCTTTTACTCTCCCACCAGCCAACACAACAGCAGACTTGCTTTCATCGCAATATGGCGTGTTCCACTTGTTGTACAGTGTACAGTAAAAGCAGTCGTTTCGAAAGAAAAAGTAAAGTTTTCTTCCTGTTACAGCGCATGCCTTAATTTGCCTGAGAGACAAGTTCTGGCGTTTAAAGGAGCACGGTTAAGAAAAGTGGTATTAGTTCTACGGTCGGAGCGACGTTGTGGGTGTAGGCAAAACATATGTCGACGCACGTCAGATTCCTTCTAAAAACACAACCTCAGTGTAAACAATTTACCAATAAATAAATGAGTATAAGTACATACTCAACGTGACATGTTCTAACACCGAACGGATTCATCCAGATTGGGTGTCTGATCCTTCCGCTCAGAAAATCATTGGGCAGTATACCAATGTGTGTAGCGCAAGGCAGTAGACTAAAGGTAGGAGAAACTTCAACTCAGTGTGGGTAAGATTGAGGAACGCAGTGGCCGAATCATGTAATGGATCTTTTTGTTTATTTTTGTTACAAGTAGATGACATTACTCCACTTTGAATATCTAACAACAATAGACTATTTAACAACGATATTACTGCGACTGGCCTCCTGTGGCCGTTATCAGAAACATGTGGCGCAATTAGTAAACAAGCAAGTAGAGTGGTGAGTAAGAAAAAGTAATCGCACTGTCAATATTTTCATGTCAGTTCTCAATATGCTATCAACTAGTTCAGCGATAAGCCGACTGAAGCATCCTTACTCCCAGGTGCAGTAATGTTTTGGTCAACTAATAAGTTGATGTTACACGAATTACATGTCACGGGACAGTCAATACGGTACGAAGACAATAAATCCTAGGGCAAACAACTAGTTAGCCTGATGGTAATGAAATTACGTCGCGTTGGTACCTGGTGCCTTATAACACAACTCATGTGTCGATGAAAGTATCTGATGTATTGAGACAGTAGGTACTGGTGCCTAATTGTAGTTGTTTTTATGGCATATAACCCAGAGAGGGGAAAATTATACGGTAAAGTACTGTAGTGAAATACACTGGTGTCCAAAATTAAAGCAACAAGTTGCTATTTCCGAGCCCTGTGTCTAATTCACGATATAATGGTACGGACTGTCAAAAGATGTATTCTGCCAGAAGATGGCATTCCGTCAGGGCACCCATCAGACTCTCGCATCCACAATCGCTGTGTACATAGTCACTGATGGTGCCCTATGGCACAGAAAAGACGTCTACCATTTTCTCTGCGATAGAGGGCCATAGCAAGAAGGGAAGCAGGATTATCGCAGACTGATGTGGCCGGATGGCTTAACGTGAATCTTTCTGTTGTTTTTCGAATGTTGTGACAAGGCTGGGCCGACCACGTGTGACATCAGAAAGAGAGGACAGTTGTTTGGCTGTAAGTGCGCGACGGTACCGCCTTAGGACTGCCAGGCAACTGGCATCTCACCTTGCAGCATCCTCTGGACGTATTGACTGGAGGCAAACGGTGTACAGAACGCTTCAACAAAGTGACCTTTAACGTCGGAGACCTGCTGCATGTGTACCTCTGAAGCGTCTTCACAGAAGGGAACGTCTAGAGTGGAGCCGTCAACACACCACCATGACGGTGGGCCAATGTTCTTCTCAAAGATGAGTCCCGATTTGGTCTGGAGAGTGATTTTCGACGGATTCGCATTTGGAGGGAACGTGGAACACAATTTCGGAACCCAGACATTGTGGAAAGAGATCGATGTCGAGGAGGGTACCTAATGGTGTGAGCAGGATTGGGTTGACTGCTCAGACACCTTTTCAGGAAATTTTACGATTGAATGGGTAAGATTTCGTGTCGAGATCTTCGGACCTCATGAGGAGATGTTGCGAGGTGCTGTGGTCCCAGACTTCATACTGATGGACGATAATGATCGACCCTATAAACTACGGATAGTTGAGGTTTTCTTGAAAAGGGGAGAATTTGCCTGCATGGTGTGGCCACCTCGCTCTTCTGATTTAAATGCCATAGTCTACGTCTGGGATTTACATGGAACACAGGTTCCATCACGTCAGCATTCACCAACGACTCTCCAAGACATGTGAGCAGGTCTGAAGGAAGAATGGGCGTTATTGCCTCAACATAATATTGATGATATCATTCGCAGCATGCCTCCATCGTTGTCAGGTCTGCACTGCGGCCAGTGGTGGTCACATCGCATACTGAGCACAATAACCAGTTGTCAGGAAGAGAGTAGAAAACTCTTAAGTTGAAAAAAAAAAGAAGAACATTTTCTTTACAGTTATGCCCGTTGCAGTTGTTGCCGTTTGGTATTTTTACGTTGTTTTTACTTTATCGTCCCCTATTTGTACTGTTTTGTGGGAAAATAAAAGCAACCCTACAAAATTTCCGTTTGGTTCTTTAATTTTGGAGACCAGCGTAAATACCATAGAAAAGGATAGAATTTCAGTTTCAGACGGAGGACAACATATTGAAATCTACTCTGATTCTTCAATTAAAATAAGTTTTAAGTAACGACGCATAGCCTAGATATGGATACGTGGCATGAGGCGCCTTAAGATGTTACACGTAAAATGTTCACGGGGTCTGTCGAAATGCTAAACATGTCAGGGTATCTTTGATAAACTTAAGCATGAAATTATTATTCAGGGGTATCAAGTGGTGAAATGTTGTTGTATGCTCGTTAGGCAACACAAATCATTTATTAGTTTTTACCTCGAAGTATTGTCTCTGAAATGGTATTCGATCGCCGTGAAGCGGCCTATTAGAATCACTGAAGTGATAGCCTACAAATAAAGACAAATACTGCAAATGTCTTGAAGTTTCTAAAATAAGGCACGTCAAAGAGAAGTTATTTATACACTCTCAGGCTCTGAAAATATAAAGAGAAATGTTATGCCCGGTAATGGCAGCCAACAATGACTTTTACTGGAGTGATCTTTCCGCGCTGCTGCAGTCACTGAAAATGTGGCGATTCTAGAAGTTGGTCAAGGGGGTGGCTACTGGAGGGGGAGAGGGGGTATGGGGGAATGGAATATCGCTTAACAAAAGGAGAGTTGGGTCCTCCACCGAAAAGTTGGTAAAATTTTGTGTTGCTTAAATTACGTTTTGGTAACCGTTTTGGAGTTCAGGGTACAAAACGTGTATTAATAAATAATAATACGCCCATTTTAAGTTGAATGATATTTATTGGTTTAGATTGGCCGCTCTTGTTCTTTTGTTAAATGTCTCTGAAATGCATTTTAACCTATATTGGGAAATTTGTGGAAAGTTCTACAGGGTGTGGTAGATCAGTAATGAGACTCAGTCTAGAAAAACAAATTTATTGATCCAATTTGTACAAAACGTTAATATTCTTTAAAGTACTCGCCTTGGGCGTCGACACAACGTTGCCAGCGCGTTTTCCAAGCTTCATAGGCCCCACTGTAGTCCGTTTGAGTTATCCCAGTTAGTGCCTTCGTGACAGCACGTTGGATGTTCGGAATATCGTCGAAACGATGACCCTTCAGGCATCTTTTGACCTTCGGAAATAGGAAGAAATCAGGAGGACTCAAGTCAGGGCTGTATGGTGGCTGTGGCAAAACTTCAACTCCAATTCGGGTCAAGTAGGATGTCACGAGGAACGCTGTGTGCGCCGGAGCGTTGTCGTGGTGGAGACGCCAGCGTTGAGCAAGGTCCTGTCGCTTCCGTTTGACAGCTCTGTGCAATCGCTGAAGGACTTCTTTGTAGAATTCGGCATTGACAGTCTTCCCCTGAGGGACAAACTCTTTGTGAATTAACCCCCGCTTGTCGAAAAACACAATCAGCATTGTCTTGATGCAGGACTTCGACATTCTTGCTTTCTTCGGCCGCGGGGATGCCGGTGTGTGCCACTCTGAGCTCTGGGCTTTCGTCTCCGGGTCGTACTGGAATGTCCACGATTCGTCGCCTGTTACTACGTTATCTAAAAAGTGTGGATTATTTTCCAAATCATTCAATATCTCACGGCAAACGTCCACTCGTTGTTGCTTTTGGACGGCGGTGAGCACTCGGGGAACCAATTTTGCGCAAACTTTCCTCATCATCAAATCTTGCGTAACAATTTGGTGAACCGTAAATTTATTCACGGAGACCTCATCGGCGATCATTTTGAGTCTTAAACGACGGTCGGAGTCCAGGAGTTCTTTCACTTTGGCCACCGTTTCATCCACACGACTCGACTCGTTGAAGGGCGTCCAGATCGTTCCATGTCTTCAACGGATTCCCTCCTGTTTTTAAATTCATTAAACCACCGGAACACTTGAGCTCTTGATAGGGAGTCTTCTTTGTAGGCCTCCGTAATCATAGCAAAAGTTTCCGAAGCAGTTTTGCCCAAGCGAAACCGATCCATCTTCAGCGTTTTCACAAGTGTCACGGGCACACAAACAACGTAATACGCGAAGCTCGACCCTCACTGCACCAGAGCCCCGACGCGACTGCGAACCGGTTCTATTGTTAGCTCAGATCCCCCACCACGTGACGTACAGGTGGAGACCGCCCTGCGAGCGACTGGGGCGCAGCGCGGCGGCCAGTCTCATTACTTATCTACCACACCCTGTATGGGACCAAACTGCCGAGGTCATCTGTCCCTAGGCTTACACACTACTTAATCTGAATTAAACTAACTTATGCTAAAGACAACACACACACACACACACACATGCCCAAGGTAGGACTCCAACCTCCGACGGGGTGGGGAGCCGTACGAACCGTGGCAAGGCGCCCGAGACCGCGCGGCTACCCCACGCGTCAAACCTATATTGCTCCATAATTATAAAAAAAAGATTGAATCTGTGGGAGCAATACATTGGCAGATTTCTGAAGTCATTTTATCCAGTGTAAAATGATAATCCATTGGGACGGGAGGGGGGGTATAGCCCACATAGACCCTCCCCCCCCCCCCACCCCCTACCCATGCCACAGCCCCTGCTGAAAATTAGATAAGTTAATATTTCCTACATGGGAAAGATGTATCTTCTTGAATGAAACGGTAATAACTATTTCTATAATAAATGTGACTAATTATTAAATTATTACAGACTCACAACATTCAGTGGCCCGTTGCGCGCATTCAAGAAACAGAGATACCTAATAGTCAATTCTTTGACCTTGTACAATGATAAAAATATAAAATGGTTTCTTTCTAATTACACAGATCAAAGTTTCATAATTATAATACATTTTCTATGTCGACCATATCGACATTATTCCTAAATTTAGTTCCTCTTTTCTTTACGCATGCCTTTATCAAAGTCTTTGCTCATACTCAAAAATATTTCAGTAAACAATAATGTTCACTTTATTTAATGTATCACCAAGTATCGTTACAATTAGTAATCGTTGTCATGTGTAAATTGTGGTGTAGAAACATCCCAAGCGGAAATTCATCCAACTTTTGTGGAAGACGTGGCATGGACTCAACATGTCGTCGGAAGTCCCCTGCTGAAACATTGAGCCACGCTGCCTCCACAGCCAACCATGATTACAAACGTATTGCTGGTGAGGGATTTTGTGCACGCAGTGATCTCTCGATTATGTCCTATAACTGTTAAATAGGATTTATGTCGGGCGGTGTGAGTAGCCAAATCATTGATCCGCATTTTCTATAATGTTCTTCAAACATGTCCTGTTGACATGTCTGGGAACATGAAGTCCACGAATGGCTGCAAATGGTCTCCAAGTAGATGAACTAAACCATTTTCAGCCAATGATAGGTACATTTCGACCAGAAGACTCAGTCCCTTCCATGTAAACACGGATCACATCATTATCGAACCACGACGATCTGGCACGGTACCTTGTTGACAACCAGGGTCCATGGCTTTGTGGGGTCTGCGCCACACTCGAACCCTACCATTAGCTCCTACGAACCAAACTCGGAACTCATCTGACCAGGACACGGTTTTCCAGTCGTCTAGGGACCAGCCGATATGGTCACGAGCCGAGAGTCGCTGCATGCGATGTCTTGTTACAAAAGGCACTCGCGTCGGCCGTCTTCTGCCATAGTCTGCCAGATATCGCTGCACTGTCCTAAGATATAGGTTCCTCGTAGATACCACATTGATTTCTGCAGTTATTTCATGCGGTGTTGCTTGTCTATTATCACGGACCGTGCAAACGCCGCTGCTCTCGGTCGTTAAGTGGATGCCATCGGCCTCTTCGTTGTTCATGGTGAGAGGTAATGACTGATGTTTGATTTTCTCAGTACACTCCTGACACTGTGAATCTCGGAATATTGAATTCCCTAATTATTTCCGAAAGGGAATGTCCCTTGCGTCTAGATCCAACTACCATTCCGCTTTCAAAGTCTGTTAACTCCCGTCGTGCGACATGATCTCTGCGGAAACCTTTTCAAATGAATCACCTGACTACAAATGACAGCTCCGCCAACGCACTACCCTTATACACCTTATATACCCCATTTGGTCCATAGAAGCTGGCAGTTATTAGTTCAGCATCAGTTCCTTGTTTTCAAAGGTGACTAATAGCTTCGCCTGAACACGGAAGACCAAAGAAATTTGACTGGATTGTCGCTCTGGCCACTGGTTCCAACTACCTTATGTACTCCATGTGTGAGAAAACTTTTTGAGCAAGGATGATAAACAATGACAACAGTTCGTCCTTGACACCATAGAGGAAACATACCACTATAATTTATAGCGGAAGGATGGAGTTTGATGAGCATTAATATGGATCTTAACGATTTTAACCCATTATGTGGGACTGAGATAAGTTAGTACCTTTTCTTTCTCATCTCAGACGACTTATCGCCGACTTATACGTCACTAATCATAATAAAGAATATTTATAATGTATGATATAAGATTTCCATTATCTGTAAAAACACTAGTAACTTTCCTCCAAATTTTATCTATTATTATATGCAGTAATGTTTTGCACTTTCGCTGTGCGGGACATAATATCTGTTTTCAAAACATAGTGATGGATACTCGTATGTACAAGATACAGTTGCTGCATTAAAGAGAGAACGATAATGACGGCTAAATGACTGTACTCGTTCAGCGTGCAAGTTTTGTATTAGCCATGTCAATGACGTAAGCGCAATGAATGCCCATACAAAATTATCAGCTCAGTCAGTCGCGGTACGTTCATCCGTGTAGATACGCGTATCCTTAGAATTCCGTAGATATTGCCGATTTGTTGCATAAGTTTTGTCTTGGACACTGTTTCCCGATTTAGGAATTAATAATCTTATTATGATTCTTGCTGTCATGATACTTGTTTTTTAGGCTGATTCTCGTCATTACTGCATGGACACACCACCAGAGAGTGTTTTTAGGGTGCCTGTATGATCAGTAAGTGGCTACCAAATATCCGCTGATTCTAGATTCTACCGCTTCGGCATGGATATATTTTTCTGGGCTCTGTCTTACACTGGTTGTTAGAGGCCGTGCCGCCTCCTTTTACTACCTTTCTATGGCTGGGGTCGATACATTTATGGGACCGTGCAAGTCGCCTCTGTCTCATACATTGGTCTAATGGTTTGAACGAAGCAAAAACAAGACTTCCTATAAACCGGACGACGTATTCTTGTCCGAATTTTACTAGATGTGTGGTCGAAATAATATACAGCAAAGGAGATGCCGATTGAGAATTTAAAGCTCGATGTTTAACTTAGACTCTTCGACTTTTAAAGAGTAGGTTCTACTATTTCTGGTAGATTATTTAAACTGTGCAGTCTCATTTGTGGACATGATTGCCAGCGTAATTCAAAGATTCGACAAATGTTTCTTAATCTATTTTATTCCTTACTTTTAGACAAATCATTTCACGGAACATTTGACCGTTCTTTTGTTTTCCAAGTGATTTTTCCTCACTAGCCTACATCACCACATTAGACGCCCCCCTGCATACGGACGGTGGATGCCATATGTATATTTCTACCGGGGCGTGCTGGAAAATGATGAATACGGATTTATTACATGAAAACGCTTAAAGTTTTAAATAAAACAATTGTTATAAACATTCTTAATCTTTCCAGAATGATATTTTCACTCTGCAGCGGAGTGTGCGCTGATATGAAACTTCCTGGCAGATTAAAAATGTGTGCCGGACCGAGAATCGAGCTAGGGACCTTTGCCTTTCGTCCCTTCCCCACAGCTTCACTTCTGCCAGTACCTCGTCTCCTACGTTCCAAACTTTACAGAAGCTTTCCTGCGAACCTAGCAGGCACACAGTTTTAATCTGCCAGGAAGTTTCATTCTTAATCTTAATTCGTCATGTTTACATGTCTATTTCTCAACATATTCAGCCAGGAGACGAACACATTTCTCCCAACTAGAGGTCAGTTTGTGGAAAACATCACTGTTGAATGGTTGTTGACAGGGGCACAACCTCAGCTCCGATTTCACAGCTTCATCATTATCATAGCTAAGTCCTCGAAGGTATCCTTTAAGTTTTAGAAATAGCTGAAGATCGGATGGGGCGAAGTCGTGACTGTATGGAGGACGATCTATGACAGTGAACCCAAGGCGTCGGATTGTTGCACAGCCCTCGAGTGTGGTCGGTCACTGGCATGCTGAAATGGAGGGTGCTGCATGTGTGGACGAACTCTTAGAATTCGAAACTATACCGTAGCACAATTACGTTACACACCGCCATCTTACACGCTACAACTCGGAGCCCTTTAGCGGTAGAGAGCCGCAAGCTTGTAGACATTGAGAATAAAGAGGTAGAATGTTAATAATCTTTGTTTTATGTGAACAGCGAGCTTCAAGGATTTTCACACAAAAAATTCGGAGGCATTACTTTTAAGCACTTCATCGTATGATACTACGTTGTTAGAAGGAAAGACTTCGGCAGTGCAAGTTACTGGTCATGTGAAAAACCTTTTTTCTCACAACTATAATTTTTTTCAGTCTGCAGTTTGGTGAGAATAAAGAAAGGAAAAAAAGAAGTGCCTTTACTCTCACGTCTGATCATCACAGGCCCAACTCTTCGTCCTGTTCTCGCTTATTATGCTTCACTACAAATCGACGTATTCATACCTCCATTCTACAAGATTACATTTCACACTGAAGTGTTTGGCTGAGAGTTTACAGGACCACATTCATTCTACATCATGACTGTTCCACTCTCGAATAGCACATGGGAGCTCTGATATCTCTTATTTTATATAAGGATGGTCATTCCTTCGAATATAAATGGGCGTCTAACTTTTTTTTGTGTGTGAGTCGGTGGAGAAATGGGACATCTTAATTTCGTGAAAATATCTCATCGCAGTGAGAAACGCCTGTATTTTGATGATTTCCATTTGCCCACCTTCATCATATTCGTAACAATCTCTTTTCGTAATAACATAATTCCTGTAAGTCCATTACTTGATGGAGAAGTAAATCCATGGTAGACGCACGCGGCCATACAGTTTAGGCAAAACTTTGATATATGGAAAGGTCTTGATCGCACAGTTCTTTATTAACCGTTCCGCGTTTCAAAATTACGTCACCCGACTTAAGCTGTGGAATAAAGCGTACGAAGAAATTAACGATAGCAAATATGTAGACACTAACATAAGTATGCATATTAGTGATCCATATACAGAAATTTCAGTGAAAGGATCACGAAAGTGAACACGTAGAGGCATATTTCATAGTGACGTTGTCTATTCTGGATGAACCAGTGCCAAACTGACAGTAGGGATTTACCTACGTAAGAAGTAAAAGAAGGTCGGGAGGGATAGGTAGCATTGACCGTAGCAGTGAAGTCAGAGAGTTAACTTTACAAGGAACTATACATTGCGATGAACTACATGGCAGAACATCGTGTATATCACTGTTACCACGTTTAGGTTGTCGCTAATTTCCTTCTGAAGGAGATGTTTTTGTAATCGGTGGAACAATGGTAAGGGGTGTAAATAAACCTTCAGTTTTGCAACTGAGTATCTGCTCATTATCTCTTCGTGAACATTTCATTCTACGGTTGCTGCTGCAGCCATGTACAGATTTTCTTAAATGTTCAGGGTGTACTGTCATTTTTCCGACAATGGGTACAACTGGCCTAAATCATTTGTATTTCCACGTTGTTTCTGTTGGACGACAATGTGCCTGAGTAATTCTGGTAGCAGTTTCCAGATACTTGGATTCCTCCAAATTTTGATACCAATGATTCTGCAACTGTTGTTTACAATTATTACCTTCGTTTCGTTTTTGTGTACTCCCTTTCGCTCCTTGTCAGTCCAGATGAGTTTTTACAACCATCATTACGTAATTCTGGGCTTACAGTTCATAGCCTCTAATTAAAAAGAGTTCTGAGATACGTATTGGTTACAACATAGCTTCCCCTTTTTTGCTAAATTCATACGTGCAGACTCTTAAAAATGGGAATATTTATGTGCCGGTAGGTAGCCACGCGGCCAATCGCGGTAACTTTACTCTGGTCCTCAGTGTTAAACGACTCTACAAGTGATAGTACCGCAGTGTGAAATTCAGCTGTCACAGCGAACGGATATAATACTGCCGAAGCAACGCCATCGGATGCTCAAAAACTAAAAAGTTCCACCAGATTGATACGTTCTTGAACCCATAAGCACACGTATATCGGAGGTTGCGAGAGCTTGTTTGATTGCGGTGTTCCAGGGTGAGGAATTTTACGTGGATGAAATGAGACACTTATGCTTCTACGCCGTCCGTCACTGATGGACTTTTGTAGGTTTTCTGTGGTTTTCCTAGATAGATTAGGACAAACGTGACGGTTCCTTCGAAAAAGAATAGGGCATACCCGCAGCGGCCATTCTTGCCTGAACTTTTGCTCCTCCTCATAATGGTTGGAGGATCGTGGAAATTTAATCTCTCTTTTTGCAGCCTTTCGGTAGATAATGTGCCCCTGTTCACGGGCCCACATCTACGAAATAGGAACATATACTTACAGTTAGACAATGCCTCCTCTGCCTTGCGTTACGTATCTCCCACCAGCAGTCGGCGCAGATAGGATTGTTTCTTTGTTTTCTTTAGACTCAATCGTCATGCCTTTAGTTTCACGCAGAAGATGAACGCCATAGGCGAGTATACTCACGAATAAAAACGTGTGAATGTGGTTGTCATGAAGAAATAAAAAGTATTACCTAGAAAATTTCTGCCGCGTTACTCCACTGACAGAATGTCGTTGTCTCTTAAGGCGTTAAAGTATGTATCTGGCTTTTAATGTCGCAATATTATACAGAGAGACGCTCCCTGTATACTGATCCATTACATCTCGTGGACTTTGGGTGGCTGGCGCGCGTTCAGAAATCTACGCGTCTTCGCAGACGTGTGTTGTGCCACGTCGAGTCTCAGTCGTTATCATGATGAAAGGGGCGCCACACGCCACCGGAAGCGTGTCTAATTTAATTGCTCATTAGCGTAATTAATCCAACAAGTTTCTGCCACGCCGCTACAGCTTCCACACTGCGCTTACATATGCGAATTCTTCCCATGGACAAAGGGAATGGGAACCACAGGCGCGTGCATACATACACTTACACATACCCAACAGACACAAAAAAGCACGCTCTCTCTCTCTCTCTCTCTCTGACACACACACACCAATATATTCAGAGCTGTAATGAGAAGTATCACATTGCTGTATGTTTCTCACAACAAGCTTACACGGTTTCGTGGACTCCTTCCCCATGATTTAATCAGTGCTTCAAAACAATTTTAGCGGAAACATGTTACGCGGTTATTAATTTTTTTCCATTGAAGTCGTATAATTTCGACGTTATGATAATTGAAAAAGCTGACACATAAACAAAACATTTATACAGGATGGACAATGTCATCTACATGTACACTCCTAAAGGCAGCTCATGATACGTGGCAGATGGTATTTAGGGTACCATGATAATCTTCCCACACTTCCATCTACTATTCACAAGTGCTATGCACGAAGAACGATTGTTGTTATACCTCTGCGTGAGCATTTCTCTGATTTTTGTGTCACGGTCTCTTCACGACATCTATGTGAGAGGAAGTAATATTCCATCTGGATCTTTTTGAAGAGTCCGTAGTCGGAATTTTAACAATATACGTAGTTCCAGAATGAGATTTTCACTCTGCAGCGGAGTGTACGCTGATATGAAACTTCCTGGCAGATTAAAACTGTGTGCCCGACCGAGACTCGAACTCGGGACCTATGCCTTTCGCGGGCAAGTGGTCTACCAACTGAGCTACCGAAGCACGACTCACCTTGGAAGGTAGGAGACGAGGTACTGGCAGAAGTAAAGCTGTGAGTACCGGGCGTGAGTCGTGCTTCGGTAGCTCAGTTGGTAGACCACTTGCCCGCGAAAGGCAAAGGTCCCGAGTTCGAGTCTCGGTCGGGCACACAGTTTTAATCTGCCAGGAAGTTTCAATATACGTAGTTAATAACGTGTATTTACAAGATAGATTTCTGGGCAGTTCTTTGTGTTCATATTCGTCTACGCAGCTCTGTTCTTAAACATTGATAAGAGTGTTTTTTACACAATTTTTCACTGTTTAGTTAATAGGAACACGAAAACAAGACGAAACTAATAATAGAAAATAAGAAATAAATTTCCTTATGGTTAGCTGAACTTAGTCTGCCGCAGGGTTTGCGATCGTTAATTTTTTAGATGGATCTGTTCAGTATGAACGGACTTTGTCATCGTGTTTTCGTAAGTTCCATAACGCTGTCACGTAACAGATGATACATTAACTATCCTTCACTATGTACTTTTCAGTTTTCGTTTGTGTCTTGATGTATGAACTATAATTTGTTGTAATGTGTAATGAAATATATACAGCTTAGGTATACTCTTGGTTAGGTTTCCTTGTGTACTTTATGTCCTTTGTATAAAGATTTTTAAGGCTGTGTATCACTACGTCCTTTTAGTTATTTTAGTGTTGTACTGAATAGGCTTTTGTAGCACTACTGGTCGTGTCGTATATGCATCCTGTCGCTGGGCTATTTTTGTATTTTTTTTTTTTTTGTATTGTGATTATTACTTTTAACTTTTCATTTCAGATTTGTATTATTTATGCCATATGTAATTTTTATTGCTATCTTGTAGAATAATAACCAACTTTCCCTGTGGCACACTGCCGCCAGTGCCACCAAATCTAGTTTGACTAGAATAACGCTCACGTAGCTTCCTTTCGTTGCACGCAGAAAATACTACAATACATACGGCTGTTGGAAATTATTGCATCAAGAAATACATGCCAGCCATTGTCCCACAGTCCATAATGGATCAACAAAGCTCATCTTTCAAGTTGTTGGGAACCAGCAGTTATATGTTTCCTGGAGCAAAGAACACTGACACCTTACGTCAATAAAACCACTGAAGCGCGTCATGTGGCAGAAACGACCTGAACTATTGTCAAACTAGATTTAAATAATTCACAGCTTCCAAAAGGAGGAAGATTAGGATTTAACACCGCGTTGAGAACGGTAACTATTCTTGCTTTCAGCATCTTGCAGGAAGACTCGTAGAAATCTTTATACCACGGATTAAAAACTTCTCTGTTATCAGTCACGGTTTCATGAGCTCAGACAGTCATGTCGAAGAGTGAAACAAATGTGTGAGCAAACTAAGTGGTATCACTTTTGAGATTATACAGGGTGGTCCAATGATAGTTACCGGGCCAAATGTCTCACGAAATAAGCATCAAACGGAAAAACTGCAAAGAACGAAACTCGTCTGGCTTGAAGGGGGGAAACCAGATGGCGCTAGGGCTGGCCCGCTAGATGACGGATATCGATTGCATTTTTTTAAATAGGAACCCCCATTTTTATTACATATTCGTGTAGTACGTAAAGAAATATGGATGTTTTAGTAGGACCACTTTTTTCGCTTTTTGACAGATGGCGCTATAATAGTCACAAACGTATAAGTGCGTGGTATCACGTAACATTCCGCCAGTGCCGACGGTATTTGCTTCGTGATACATTACCCGTGTTAAAATGGACCGTTTACCGATAGCGGAAAAGGTCGATATCGTGTTAATGTATGGCTATTGTGATCAAAATGCCCAACGGGCGTGTGCTGTGTATGCTGCTCGGTATATTGGACGACATCATCCAAGTGTCCGGACCGTTCCCCGGATAATTACGTTATTTAAGGAATCAGGAAGTGTTCAGACACACGTGAAACGTCAACCACGACCTGCAACAAATGATGATGCCTAAGTAGGTGTTTTAGCTGCTGTCGCGGCTAATCCGCACATCAGTAGCAGACAAATTGCGCGAGAATCGGAAGTCTCAAAAACGTCGGTGTTGAGAATGCTACATCAACATCGATTGCACCCGTAACATATTTGCATGCACCAGGAATTGCATGGCGACGACTTACAGTTCTGCCACTGGGCACAAGAGAGATTACGGGATGATGACAGATTTTTTGCACGCGTTCTGTTTAGCGCCGAAGCGTCATTCACCAACAACGGTAACGTAAACCGGCACAATATATAGTATTGGGCAACGGAAAATCCACAATGGTTGCGACAAGTGGAACATCTACATCTACATCTACATTTATACTCCGCAAGCCTCCCAACGGTGTGTGGCGGAGGGCACTTCACGTGACACTGTCATTACGACCATTTCCTGTTCCAGTCGCGTATGGTTCGCGGGAAGAACGACTGCCGGAAAGCCTCCGTGCGCGCTCGAATCTCTCTAATTTTACATTCGTGATCTCCTAGGGACTTATAAGTAGGGGGAAGCCATATATTCGATACCTTATCCAGAAACGCACCCTCTTGAAACCTGGACATTAACCTACACCGCGATGCAGAGCGCCTCTCTTGCACAGTCTGCCACTTTAGTTTGCTAAACATCTCCGTAACACTATCACGCTTACCAAATAACCCTGTGACGAAACGCGCCGCTCTCCTTTGGATCTTCTCTATGTCCTCTATGCTCAAGTATAGGTCGAACGAGAGTTTTGTAAGCCACCTCCTTTGTTGATGGACTACATTTTCTAAGGACTCTCCCAATGAATCTCAACCTGGCACCCTCCTTACCAACAATTAATTTTATATGATCATTCCACTTCAAATCGTTTCGTACGCATACTCCCAGATATTTTACAGAAGTAACTGCTACCAGTGTTTGTTCCGCTATCATATAATCATACAATAAATGATCCTTCTTTCTATGTATTCGCAATACATTACATTTGTCTATGTTAAGGGTCAGTTGCCACTCCCTGCACCAGGTGCCTATACGCTGCAGATCATCCTGCATTTCGCTGCAATTTTCTAACGCTGCAACTTCTCTGTATACTACAGCATCTACCCCCAAAAGTCGCATGGAACTTCCGACACTATCTACTAGGTCATTTATATATATATTGTGAGAAGCAATGGTCCCATAACACTCTCCTGTGGCCCGCCAGAGTTTACTTTAACGTCAGTAGACGTCTTCCCATTGAAAACAACATGCTGTGATGTGTTTGCTAAAAACCCTTCAATCCAGCCACACAGCTGGTCTGATATTCCGTAGGCTCTTACTTTGTTTATCAGGCGGCAGTGCGGAACTGTATCGAACGCCTTCTGGAAGTCAAGGAAAATGGCATCTACCTGGGAACCTGTATCAAATACTTTCTAGGTCTCATGAACAAATAAAGCGAGTTGGGTCTCATGAACAAATAAGGCGAGTTGGGTCTCATACGATCGCTGTTTCCGGAATCCATGTTGATTCCTACAGAGTAGATTCGGGGTTTCCAGAAATGACATGACACCCGACAAAAAACGTGTTCTAAAATTCTACAACAGATCGATGTCAGAGATATAGGCCTGTAGTTTTGCGCATCTGCTCGACCACCATTCTTGAAAACTGGGACTACCTGTGCTCTTTTCCAGTCACTTGGAACCTTCCGTTCCTCTAGAGACTTGCAGTACACGACTGTTAGAAGGGGGGCAAGTTCTTTCGCGTACTCTGTGTAGAATCGAACTGATATCCCGTCAAGTCCAGTGGGCTTCCCTCTGTTGAATGATTCCAGTTGCTTTTCTATTCCTTGGACACTTATTTCGATGTCAGCCAATTTTTCGTTCGTGCGAGGATTTAGAGAAGGAACTGCAGTGCGGTCTTCCTCTGTGAAACAGCTTTGGAAAAAAGGTGTTTAGTATTTCAGCTTTAGGCGTGTCATCCTCTGTTTCAATGCCATTATCATCCCAGATTCTCTGGATATGTTGTTTCGATCCACTTACTGATTTAACGTAAGACCAGAACTTCCTTAGGATTTTCTGTCAAGTCGCTACATAGAATTTTACTTTCGAATTCACTGAACGCTTCCCGTCCCTCACAAAATCAAATGGCTCTGAGCATTATGGGACTAAACATCTGAGGTCATCAGTCCTGTAGAACATACAACTATATAAACCTAACTAACCTAAAGACATCACCATGCCAGAGACAGGATTCGAACCTGCGACCGCAGCGGTCGCGCGGTACCAGACTGTAGCGCCTAGAACCGCTCGGCCACTCCGGCCGGCCGTCCCTCACAGTTTCACTCCGCACGTACCTGTCTAAAACGCATTTTACGATTGCCTTGAACTTTTTCCATAAACACTCAACATTTTCAGTGTCGGAACAGAAATTTTCGTTTTGATCTGTTAAGTAATCTGAAATCTGCCTCATATTACTCTTGCTAAACAGATAAACCTTCCTCCCTTTTTTATATTCCTATTTACTTACATATTCAGGGATGCTGCAACGGCCTTATGATCACTGATTCCCTGTTCTGCGCTACAGAGGCGAAAAGTGAAAAGTTCGGGTTAATGTATGGTGCGGCATTATGGGAGGAAGGATAATTGGCCCCATTTTATCGATGGCAATCTAATTTGTGCAATGTATGCTGATTTCATACGTAATGTTCTACCGATGTTACTACAAGATGTTTCACTGCATGACAGAATGGCGATGTTCTTCCAACATGATGGATGTCCGGCACATAGCTCGCGTGCGGTTGAAGCGGTATTGAATAGCATATTTCATGACAGGTGAATTGATCGTCGAAGCACCATACTATGGCCCGCACGTTCACCGGATCTGACGTCCCCGAATTTCTTTCTGTGGGGAAAGTTAAAGGATATTTCCTATCGTGATTCACCGATATCGCCTGACAACATGCGTCAACGCATTGTCAATGCATGTGCGAACATTACGGAAGGCGAACTACTCGCTGTTGAGAGGAATGTCATTACACGTATTGCCAAATGCATCGAGGTTGACGGACATCATTTTGAGCATTTATTGCATTAATATGGTATTTACAGGTAACCACGCAGTAACAGCATGCGTTCTCAGAAATGATAAGTTAATAAAGGTACATGTATCACATTGGAACAACCGAAATAAAATGTTCAAACGTACCTACGTTCTGTATTTTAATTCAAAAAACCTACCTGTTACCAACTGTTCGTCTAAAATCGTGAGCCATGTGTTTGTGACTATTACAGTGCCATCTATCAAAAAACCAAAAAAGTGGACCAACTAAAACATTCATATTCCTTACGTACCACACGAATATGTAATAAAAATTGGGGGTTCCTATTTTAAAAAAACGCAGTTGATATCCGTTTGACCTATGGCAGTGCCATCTAGCGGGACAACCATAGCACCTTCTAGTTTCCCCCTTCAAGATAGACAAGTTTCGTTCTTTGTAGTTTTTTTCGTTTGACGGTCTTTTCGTGAGATATTTGGCCCGATCACGATCAATGGACCACCCTGTATAATTTAGGAGAGCGGTTTCAAAAGACTGTAATTGTAGATACTCACATATCGTCCATTAATAAAGTTAAAATTTGCTACCATACTTCATAGTAAGTAAACAGAAATATGTGTAGGACCCTGCTATTGATTACAAATAGTAATCGGTTACTGGTCCATGTTAAAAGATGTGTAACAGTGATCTCTTATAATACTCTTATCTACGGATAGTTTATGTGACTGTATTGTGATTCAAAACTCAAAAAATTAGAATTCTTTTTTTCGTCGATATCTGGATTGTCATAAATATTATGTAATGAACTTAATGTGTCTTAGTAAAAGAGTAAACATAGATACCTTTTGACTATAGCAGCAGTTACATTCTAGTCAGTGATGTTGATCAAATCCACGTGGCAATCCTACAAAAGTTCTAATATGCTACAGTTAATTAATCCTGATAATCCTTCACGAAAATCTGTGTATAACGAGGTCCTTATAAATGATCGCAGCAAAGTGATACGTGAGTTTCATTAGAGCTAATAATGAGCATCTTTGGAAATACAGGGAATTAGATTTACCGACTCGTCGACGACGATATCATTCCACACGGAGCACAAGCTAGGAATAAGGAAGCTAGGAATAAGGACAACGGAAATTTACAGTGTCCTTTTGGTGGGAAACATCCGAGGTTTACTTTAAGCGAAAAAGGGAAAGCATCGACTGCCCGAGTTGAGATTAGGCAGAGATTTCTTGAAGACTCACAGCAAAATTTATCTTAAGAAAGTTCTAGTAACCTAAATCTGGACGCCCGAAGAGGAATTTGAACGCCACCCTTCCTAAATGTGAGTCATAACCTCTTAAATCGCAGCTACGCGATACTACCGAGACAAGTAACGTCTGCTAGCTACGGCGCCTTAGGGCTAATGGCCGTTCCGCAGGGAGGAGCAAGAAGAGGCGGCAATAGCGACGCTCTCTGCCGGAAACCACGACATTGAGCTGGCTGCACGACGCACTAAAGGCAAAACGCCCTGTCTGGCGCTAATCGTTACGCGCCATATCAGACGTGTTACATCCTTTCTGCTATTACTTTGGCTTTTCTTGTTGGTTACTATTGGAGCTCTTTTTCTGACATACGACTTGGGATACGCTTACTAGTCCTCCATACGGTGCTATGGTCACTGTGCGACGCAATTCCCCTGCCATGCCGATGTTTACGTTCACAGTATAGTCAGTTCAGCTGCTCACGCTCGTGAATACGAGCATGCAAATGCGCGTCGTAGTGCGCCACCAAATAGCCATTGCACCAGCTCACTCTTTGCAGACTCCTCTACGTAATTTCTTGCATCTCAGTCCAATTACGAAGGCAGAACCATATCTGAACGCCATATGCACTGGAGGTCTCCACGCCAAATCCAGACCTCATGCCCAACACATCAAGGCCTCACGAAGAGAGATACAAGGAATAGAGGAACAGTTTTATTCACTCTGAGCGTAACTGTGCTACCAAACTTGTTGATAATATAAAATAACCATTGTAACCACTATAACGTAGAATGCTTTCTAACCACTACCAGTTCCGCACCTAGAAAACCGTCAGGTGACATTCATACAGAGTGTCGTTTCAGATTTTGAAACGTTTCGCAGTTAAGTTTTCGTGATATGTTTTGGAGCACTCTGTACTGGCACACTGTGCACATCGATTGACGATGTTCTAAAGACAGAACCGAAGTGGAAATAAAGTACCCTACCTTATCTATGAATGTTTTTTTTACTGTAGAATAACTTTTGCTTCTGCTAGCCACGGAGATATGGGACCAGGTGAGTGTAGGGTAGTATCAACAGCAGCAGAAAATGGTATAACAGGAGTAGGATTTGTTATGAATAGCCTGTAGGCATCGTTTAGACCACTCCGATGTACCGGTACAGTTCGCCAGGCTTTCGACATCCTTACTTCACGTTGACTCTTGCTGCTTACATGGCCGATTGAAACTCAGTTCAGTTTCTCCTCATCTACTACGTTGTTCAGCTACGTGTAGGTTGGGCACATTCATCTTTGGTTGATTCACTTGTCTGATGATTTAGCTAGGACTAAAAAAATGCGATCAATCTCAATGTAAACCTCACAGCATTTTTTCGTGTAACAGAGCGGAGATGTCCATTGGATTTTGGTGATCAAGGAATTGCGGGTAAAACATTTATTCTTCTTGTCAAAAATTTAATTTCAAAGATTAAATAGACCGTGTAAACTGCAGGTTCTCCCTGAGAATCCAATACACGTCTGTCCACTTAGTTTAAGCGAATGATACTAGCACACGAACTTCGTGCTTAGCTATCAACGAAATGACGCTTCAACGTACCTTTTATTCCTTTAAATAAAATTCTTTGTTTTGTCCTAGTTGTTTACAATTTAAATCTTCCTTATTCAATCGTGAGTTCCAACCCTTCTATACGTGTTTTCACATCTAAGTCTCACAAATTGAAAATAGGAACATATGTCTGATTAACAATACAAGATTTCCTTTTTCTGCGTATCTAAAATACGCCCGGTCTCCTCTGACATCTCATACAGGAAAAAAATTATAATCTTCGGACATGCTGCGAATGGTGGCAGCACGGAATAATCACGCGCTCCACACCGGTTATTAGCGTTCCCACTCGCAGTAGAATATAACAGTCATTTTAGCACAGTTTTGTCACAAAACAACACTCTCCGTTAGTAATCTGTCTTTTCCTCTCCCACAGAAAGCAAACTCCATTTGACATAAGTCTCATGATATACCACTCTCAAATAATGAAGCGTTTGGCTCTAATGAGCTTTTTGTCTTCCCGTTGGTAGGTGCTCTTTGCAATGGCATACCCTCTGTGAAGCCACAGGACATCCTATCCGGAGGTATTTTAAGAATCGAACGCGGATACATGGATGGGAGAAAGACTAGAACTATGACGGACGCAATCCATCGGAGGTTGGTAGCCCTGAGTAGACTTGAGTTTCCAGTAAAATACGAGGCTCACGAGGCACTGTTCCTCCGCCGTCAGCGCGGGGGTTGCGATAAAGCGACGCTATGCCGTCACGCCGCGTTTTACGCCCCACAGTAGTGGCAGCTATTAAAAGCCAGCCGTATTGTTACGCCTTCTCTCGCCTCCGAGTAGCGGCGGTGCGCCCCCACACAGACACCTCAGGCGCGCCGAGTACGGAGCCGGGGCGTAATGAAACGAGTTTACAGAACGACGTCTTTTATTGCGGGACTTGCACTAGAGGCTCCTGCCGCGGCACTTTTATGTCAGTTCTGAGCGAGAAACACGAACCGTGACACAGAACAGTGGCTCAGGTAACAACTCCGGAGCACGACACATCTGTGTTTCACTCATGGCGGAGGAGCCTAACTCTCCATTTTCCTCTTATTAATTATTTCGTAGCTCTGATATTTTGCCGATGCATGGCAATCAACCTTCACTACATTACACCTAGAAAATTAGATTTTAGTTATGTGTCTTGAACAACTAGATTGCGTACCAATTACAGGTGGTATACCAAAATATGGTGACACCAAAGTACACCGCATGAACACTCAAGGAAAACAGCTTCCAGTCGCCTGAGAATGGACAAATACAGGTTATCAGGGAATTTTGTACCATTCAATCTGCAAAATAATGGCAAGTTCATGGGTAACGACAATGGCCATCTCGCACGCTTCTCTCCAAAATGGACCATAATAGTACAATAACAACGTGATATGATGACTCTGGTGGCCAGGAAAAATGGCACAACTCATCCTCGTGCCCACAAAACTAGTTGAGGACGATGCGAGCTGTATGAACAGATGACTTTTAATCTAGCAACACAGCACCACCATTGGGGAACAAACATTGTATCATGGGATTGTCCTGATCGCCCAGAATGATCACTTTATCCGTGTCAGTAACACGCCCTTGCAGAGTACCCATGAGGCTCATAGAATACCACAATGTGGCTACCCAAATCTCTACCGAACTCCCACCATGTTTCACTCTTCGGATGAAAACACGGCCATAAGATGGCAACAGTGTGAAACTACACTTATCCGACCAAATAAACACAACAAAAAAAGTTTTGCATCACCTCCGTTCCCAGAGTTGCAGAACCTGTACAGATAATTGGAATAGAGATCAACATAAACATCATTTCCGCCCTTTTTATTGCTCATGTAAACCACACAATGCATGGTCTATCACTACACAGCGAGACTTTCAGAGCTGGTGGTCCTGATTGCTGTACACACCGGTAGCTCTAATATCCAGTAACACAACCTCTTTCATTGATGCGTGCCTATATTCGTTGTGGCATACTATCCACAACTCCACCAAGGCACTGTTGGTCCACATTGTCCCACTGCTCAACGGCGATTCGGCGTAGATCCCTCAGAGTGGCTGGTGGTTCTCGTAGTCCATAATCTGCCCTTTTCAATCCATCACAGGCTGGTTCGATTGGGTTCATGTCTGGACAGCAAAAGCTGGCAATACTAGTCGAGCGACGTCGTCATTCTGATGGAAGTCATTCACAAGATGTGCATGATGGGGGCACGAAATGTCGTCCATGAAGACGAATGCCTCGCCAATATGCTGCCGATATGGTTGCACTATCGGGCGGACGATGGCATTCGCGTATCGTACAGCCGTTACCGCGCCTTCCATGACCACCAGAGGCGTACTTCGGCCCCTCATAATGCCATCCCAAAACGGCAGGAAATCTCCACCTTGTTGCACTCGCTGGACGGTGTGTCTAAGACGTTCAGCCTGACCGGGTTGCCTCCAAACATGTGTCTGATGATTGTCTGCTTGAAAGCATTTGCCACACTCATCGGTGTAGGGAACGTGATGCCAGTCCTGAGCGGTCCATTCGGCATGTTGTTGGGCCCATCTGTACTGCGCTTCATGGTATCGTGGTTACAAAGATGGACCTCGCCATGGACGCCGGGAGTGAAGTTGCGCACCATGCAGCCTATTGCGCACAGTTTGAGTCGTAGCATGACGTTCTGTGACTGCACGAAAAGCCTATTCAACATGGTGGCGTTGTTGTCAGGATTCCTCCGAGCCAAATCCGTAGGCAGCGGTCATCCACTGCAGTAGTAGCCGTTTGGCGGCCGAGCGAGGCACGTCATTGACACTTCCTGTCTCTCTGTATCTCCCCCATATCCGAACAACATCGCTTTGGTTTACTCCGAGACGCCTGGACACTTCCCTTGTTGAGAGCCCTCCCTGGCACAAAGTAACAATGCGGACACAACCGCGGTATTGACAGTCTTGGCATGGTTGAACTACCGACAACACGAGCCGTGTACCTCCATCCTGGTGGAATGAATGAAGCTGATCGGCTGTCGGACCCCCTCCGTCTAATAGACGCTGCGCATGCATGGTTGTTTACATCTTTGGGCTGGTTTAGTGATTACTCTGAACAGTTACATGGACTGTGTCTGTAATAAGATATCCACAGTCAACGTCTGTCTACAGGAGTTTTGGGAACGTGTGTAAATTCGTCCAGTTCCTCATTGTCCAGGTTTCGTGAATTCGGTATCAATTTTTCCTTAATAGGCATTCGCACCACTGTGAAGTGTGGCTCTGAGCACTATGCGACTTAACTTCTGAGGTCGCCTAGAACTTAGAACTAATTAAAGCTAACTAACCTAAGGACATCACACACATCCATGCCCGAGGCATGATTCGAACCTGCGACCGGAGCGGTCTCTCGGTTCCAGACTGTAGCGCCTAGAACCGCACGGACACTCCGGCCGGCACTGTGAAGTCTGTTTGGGGTTGTAGCTCGCCCTGATATTCGCAGCTTACGCAGCTCCCTACGTGTTATTTTGATGCTGACATGGTTTGCGAGTGCGACATTCAGTTGTGCAGTTACTTTTGTCTCTGTCGTCTTCTTTATTTATCGTAAAAATTCTGCTCAGGGACCGTCAGCCACAATCACTAAGCAAACACTCTCGTCAGCGTTTTTACGTAGCAGCTGATGTTTCTCCAGTTTCCCTGGACGAGGTATAAATCTTCAATATGATGCCTCTTGAAACAACAAACACTTCGGGTACTTAGGTTACAGAAGCCCCCATCAGGCGAGCACCAAGAATTTACCGAAATTCAAATATACTTAGCTCACACATAATGCACTCACAACTATACAGAACACGTTTCTGGCCGGCCAGTGTGGCCGAGCGGTTCTAGGAGCTTCAGTCTGGAACCACGCGACCGCTACGGTAGCAGGTTCGAATCCTGCCTCGGGCATGGATGTGTGTGATGTCCTTAGGTTAGTTAGGTTTAAGTAGTTCTAAGTTCTAGGGGACTGATGACCACAGATGTTAAGTCCCATAGCGCTCAGAGCCATTTGAACCATTTGAACACGTTTCTGCCTACAACTGACAGCTTCAGCGTATTGCACAGGTACCAATACGTGGTCACATACAACAGCACAACTTGTGGGTTTGGCAAGTATTTGCATTTATGTTCAAGCATTCTTTTCTCACAGTGTTTCCATTTTTTTGTCCAACCCCGGAATATTCCTTTCGGAGTATTGTGGTGAAACATTTCTCAATGAATCAGGAACAGGGTGAGCTGATTAGTAATAAAGATACCTTCGGTGTAGCAAAGCAACTTAAATCACTCATTAAACGCAAGCCTCCCAGTCCACAATGTATACCAATTGTCTTTTTTTCTGCGTATGCTAATAATACAGCACATAAAACACCTCTATCATCGAAAATGCAAAGTTGTTTAGGTCACACAAATACACTAGAAAAGAATCAGAAAAAAATCCAATGAATTACACAACCATATAATTGACGTCGGTTCGCACTGAGATTTTGGGTTATGTCGGCTCGACTATGTCAGAGCATTATACCTCGAAGAAAATGATCTATTGCCACGTAACCAGCACAGATTCAGAAACTTGTGAAACGTAACGGACGTTTCATTCCAAAGAATTGTTATCAATGCTCAATCTCAAGTTGAATACATATTTTTAGATTTCCGGAAGACTTCTGACAGTGGTTCTCACAAGTGGCTTCTCATTGTTTGCCTATGGAGCATCGTCTCAATTACTGGACTTGTTATCTTCTGTCAAAAGGGTCATACTCCGTGGAAATTAACGGGGAGTCATTCAGTGAAAGCGAAGTGGTATCCGTTTTTCTCTAGAGAAATCTTATAGCTCATCTCATATTGTTGACCTGCATAAATGATTTAGGAAACAATCTAAGAAGCCTTCTTAGATTTATACAGATAATGGTGTTTCTTACTATTCAATAAGGTCATCAAAAGATCAAAACGAATTAGAGAATTATTTAGACAAGATACCTGCTTTGTGTGAAAAGTGTCATTCGACGCTGAACTATAAAAATGTGGAGTTTCCACTTGAGTACAGCAATAAATCGTTACATTTCCATTACACGATTATTTATAAAAATTTTGCGCGGTACGAGATCCTTAGCAGATAGGGCTGACACAACTCACAGAAAAATTAAAAAAAATGGCATCACATTTTGTTTTAACCTTAAATAGTGAAGATATGGCACTGATATAGTAAGCATGTTGGAGTGGCATGGCGCTTCGGTGACATCTTTACACGAAATTTTAGTTACCAACTTTCTCCCCGAAATGCTAAAATATTTTATTGGCTCCCATCTATATAGGGAAAAACTATCATCCTAATGAAATAAATCACAGCTAGCATGGCAAGCTATTCGAGAGCTGAATGGTAGAGAAATAGTCCGAATGTTGTCCTACGATTCCTCTACCAAATGCTTAAGTGAACAGCAGCGTTTTCATGTATAAGGGGAACAACATAAAACTTTCAGGAAAATATTTCATGCACCTTGAGATAGACGACCCTCAACCTAACCTAAGCCAGCTAAGATCACCTGGCGCTATATTAAGGTGCAGGAAATACCTTACTGGCCAGTGCCATTTAGCCCATCCTTTCGTTCCAGATGTGATACGGTTACGGCCCATGGTATAAGTTTTTACATTGGACAAATAGATGCACTGTTGAGATGTAAGATTACTACTCTTTCACTCTTTCACGTTGGACTATTCGGGTAACCCTTATGACCATAACAGCCAATTTTTCAGGTGTGTCTGTGAGTGACATGTCTACCTTGAGGATTGTTTTCCGTGTAAATAGTGTATGCCGCTAAGCAAGCAATATCCAGAATGTAAAACATGCTGGAAGCGATCTCTGTGTCTTCTTTCTACACTGTAATGAGAACACAACTTTTTGTCCACGTCATCAATACCCCCTTTCTGCTGTTATAATAGTGTATAACATCAGGCTTTGAAAGAGTACCAGAAGTGGATGCGTCATAATGTATTGCGGTTAAGATTAGAACTGCTTTTTTCTTCCTTGGAATATATGAACATAGAAAACCGTTATCTTCAATGAATCCGACGACAGTTTTTGCGTGAAGAGGAAGGGTGCATTTTTTGCGATATACAGGGCTTGTTTCTTTTCACAGTACCAACTAGATGAAAATACCAAGTCATAAACAGCCTTGCTAATGGTAAAATTGTGAGAAAACTGTCGGTGACTATCTTTCTCCCAGTATCTTTGAAATGGTGAAAAAAATCTGTTACTTCCATCTACCCTTGATTAGTTTCTCTTCCGGAAACAGATTTACCTGTAGCAGTTTGGCCAGTTATCGGATAAGAATTTCGCGAATCACAAACGCAGAAAAACTGTATTCTACATTTCGTTGCCTTTGAGGGCATGTGTTGAGTACATCTTGTCTTTCCTTTGTAAGGAAAAATCTGCTCATGAACAGCGAGGTAATCACAAAGCACACATTTTTACGAAGATATGAATTTGGCATTTCAAATGTGTCAGATATCGCAGCAGCTTTTTCACTTTTCAGACGATCAGCGCTATTGTTCACATTTTCCAATCTTATAAATCCTCATATCTGCCAAAACATGTTGAGGGACAAGTTTGCACGATACAATGGGAATACATTTGTTTTCCACATTTCCTGTGTCTTGTGTGTTCAGTCTTAGCGAATCTTAACCCACTGTAATCAGTATACCAAGATATGCTTCATATTCTTCAGTTGTCAATGGCTTCCCCATTTCCACTGCTCCTTCTGAACTGATGTTATATTTTGTGAATACATGATTAGTCTTGCACTTGGTCTAACGTTTCTTCTGTAAATATAATCCTGAAGGTGTCATTTATAGAAAGCAGTTTTGTTGTACGTGTTGGACCAGCCCTTTCCTGTAAAACATTATGCTTCAGCAACTTTCTTATCCCAAAAGGTTCCTTATGCCATTTAGTTCTATCTTTACCACGCAGAATGCCTGCAAAGACACAGTCGCTTCACTGTTTTCGTCAACTCTGTCTTTTTCATCGTTATTATTATAACTTGTCTCTCTGTCAACTTCAATATCACTACAAGCACCAAGAGCATTTTCAATATCTGAAGCAGCAGCATTTTCCTTACTCGGAATCCATTCGTCTGTAGAATCCTCGTCGCTGAAATCTGTAGCATCATTTTCTTCTGTATCAACAGTAGACAATAGCTTTCGAATATACTCTTCTTTCGCTTCATAGCTTAACCCTGCGACAGGCGCGTGACGTCATACAGTGCCGCCAGTTCAGTTGTCTTTCTGTTATCACGTTAGCGCGCCAAGTACACAACAATGGTGCTACATATGCTGCGGTGACATTGTGTCGCATTATAAGACCCTTCGCAATAGCCGTGAGGGCTATGTGAAGTGGAAAACTGCACTGAGGCGACACTGCCTACCGCACGCCGCCGGTGACGTAAGTAAATGTGGCGTAAACTCTGCTGAATATTTTGAAGATCAGAATCGAGTGACTGATTGGTTACAGACGATTACTAATGTATTTTTCCTGTTGTCCTGAATGAATTATCAAGCGATGAGTGCCTTTTTTACATTGGTAAGGAACAGGAAATTTTATGGATAAATAACCCGTTAGTGGTCCCGGGTAAAACAAAATGTATGAATATAGTCAGGGTCTTACCTTACCCGAAACGCAATGCTACAGGAACTAAAACTGAAACTGTAAGTTTTCTCAATTTTTTTTATCCTGAAATAATTGATTGTGTTATCGCGAACACCAATAGATACGTACATACCAAGAGACAATCTGTGGATTACGCAACAGACAGAGACTGCAGAAATACTTCCGCTTATGAAGTAATGGCTCTCTTAGGAGCACTGTTCCCCATCGCTGTACAAAAAGGAGGACGCACAAATGTATCAGAGCTGTGGGCACAGGAAAGATTATTCTCAGGGCAGCATTTAGGTGCAAGCGCTTTCGGTTCTTGCTCTGGTCACTGAGATTTTGATGATACTTCAACGAAAAAAGAGCGACTGTCAGTTGACAAAACTGCTGCCATTCGCGACTTCTACTCACCACAGACGAAATGCTTGTTCGTTTTCGTGGACGTCGTGGTTTTGTGCAGTACATGTCCAATAAGCCTGCCAAGTATGGTTTGAAGTTGTACGCATTGTACGATAGCAAGACATTTTACACTTGTGTAACTTTAAAGTACACACGTAGTCCTGGATCATATCTTGCATCTAACCAGCCTGTGGATACTGTGAAGAGATTAGTTGAACCAATAAAGGGCACTCATAGGAATGTAACTGCAGACAACTATAATAGTTATTCTTTAGGACAGTATCTTCTGGAAAATGGGCTAGTCTTCACAGGGACACTGAAAAAGAAAAAGAAGGAAATTGCTCCGGAATTTTTAACAAACAGGTCGCGAGGAACTGGAAACTGTCTTTTCGGATTTCTAAATGACTTCTGTTTTGTTTCTTGCCAAACGAAAATAAACAAGGCTATGCTTTTTCTGACATCAATGAACAAAACTGATGAAATAGACGCTTCTACATGAAAATCTGTTGTAAATCTGGACTACAATGAAACCAAAGTTGGCGTACATACTGTTGATTACATGTGTACATCCTATTCCACTCAGAGGAGAATAAGATGATGGCCCTGGTCTGGATATTGCTGGAGTTAATTCCCAAGTGCTATTCTTCGCAAATAATCCAAATAAAAGGTTCAGAAGAAGAACGTCCCTCTGAAACATGGCCTTGACTCTAATGGAGAACCAGTTGAAAGAAAGGGCTCAACTCTTTACTTTACCAAGGGACATCCGAGAATTTCTGTCACCGTATCGATCAATCTCCGTAACTAACGAAGAGGTTGTTAGAAGGTGTGGAAGGTGCTATTTTTGTAGCGGTAAAAATAATAACAAAACTACTGTGACTTTTAACAGTTCCAAAAGATTGGTTTGTAAGCATCACAGTAACAATATTGTGAGCTTTAATGACTGCAGAGCTTCTCCAGAAGAACAAACTGTGTGATTGATGATACGTGTTCACGATATTTTTTTTCTTAACTGGATGTCTCGTTCTTCATTATGACTATACAGTATTTCCGTTTATTTTCACTGTACAATTTTGTAACACTTGCTTTACTAAAGACCTCTGTAGTAGCAATGAAATCTGTGGCTACAACGATATTGCTCATAGCTCAAAAGCCTTTCTATAAATTCTACCAGAAAACTAAAAAAAAATTTTCATTTAAATGGTATCTGACGTTAAGCGGCTCTGAGCGTTAGACGCGCCCCTGACGCGATCATCTTCAGCGCGCCTGTCGCAGGGTTAATCTACTGTTTTCAGATCTAGAGTGTTCCAGTTAACATATGTGAGAATCCAGAGTTGAGGTTCACAGTAATAAAGCTTGCACAATAATGAACAGTTCATAATGTTGTGCAGCAGTAGCAACAGTAGCCAGCAACAATTAGAAAGCTTCGTTGCAACGATTTAAAATATACACAGAGCTGAGTGTTGTCAACCATGACTCTACGACAATAAATTCATTAGGTTACCTCGATAATCTGATTATGGAACAAAGTATAGTTTTTTGAGTCTAGAAACAAAGGTTAAAATTTCTTATTTGTTATTGTTCAAACAATATCAACTGAGAAACTGGCAGTGTAGCTTCATCACAAGAAGCGTGTAAAGAATGACATTCATGATAAAGAATGGTAATTTAACGTTAACGTTTCAGTTGGCCGATCTTTTATTACTTAATTGCAATGCTGCGAAACGGTTCATCCAACTTACTTCACTTGTCTTTAGAAAAGGTTGTTTGAATAAAATAAAATCATGGACGACTGTAGGTGCTTTTACGAGGGCAGTTCAATAAGTAATGCAACACATTTTTTTTCTCGGCCAATTTTGGTTGAAAAAACCGGAAATTTCTTGTGGAATATTTTCAAACATTCCCGCTTCGTCTCGTATAGTTTCATTGACTTCCGACAGGTGGCAGCGCTGTACGGAGCTGTTAAAATGGCGTCTGTAACGGATGTGCGTTGCAAACAACGGGCAGTGGTCGAGTTTCTTTTGGCGGAAAACCAGGACATCTCAGATATTCATAGGCGCTTGCAGAATGTCTACGGTGATCTGGCAGTGGACAAAAGCACGGTGAGTCGTTGGGCAAAGTGTGTGTCATCATCTCCCACGTGCGGGCCGGCCGTGCACAGCTGTGACTCCAGCAATGGCGGAGCGTGCGAACACACTCGTTCGAGATGATCGACGGATCACCATCAAACAACTCAGTGCTCAACTTGACATCTCTGTTGGTAGTGCTGTCACAATTGTTCACCAGTTGGGATATTCAAAGGTTTGTTCCCGTTGGGTCCCTCGTTGTCTAACCGAACACCATAAAGAGCAAAGGAGAACCATCTGTGCGGAATTGCTTGCTCGTCATGTGGCAGAGGGTGACAATTTCTTGTCAAAGATTGTTACAGGCGATGAAACATGGGTTCATCACTTCGAACCTGAAACAAAACGGCAATCAATGGAGTGGCGCCACACCCACTCCCCTACCAAGAAAAAGTTTAAAGCCATACCCTCAGCCAGTAAAGTCACGGTTACAGTCTTCTGGGACGCTGAAGGGGTTATTCTGTTCGATGTCCTTCCCCATCGTCAAACGATCAACTCTGAAGTGTATTGTGCTACTCTTCAGAAATTGAAGAAACGACTTCAGCGTGTTCGTAGGCACAAAAATCTGAACGAACTTCTCCTTCTTCATGACAAAGCAAGACCTCACACAAGTCTTCGCACCCGAGAGGAGCTCACAAAACTTCAGTGGACTGTTCTTCCTCATGCACCCTACAGCCCCGATCTCGCACCGTCGGATTTCCATATGTTTGGCCCAATGAAGGACGCAATCCGTGGGAGGCACTACGTGGATGATGAAGAAGTTATTGATGCAGTACGACGTTGGCTCCGACATCGACCAGTGGAACGGTACCGTGCAGGCATACAGGCCCTCATTTCAAGGTGGCGTAAGGCCGTAGCATTGAATGGAGATTACGTTGAAAAATAGTGTTGTGTAGCTAAAAGATTGGGGAATAACCTGGTGTATTTCAATGCTGAATAAAACAACCCCTGTTTCAGAAAAAAAATGTGTTGCATTACTTATTGAACTGCCCTCGTATTTATTTCTCACGATAGTAAACGGCCGTCGTCCCAGAGACCTCCTGCTAAATGTATCGACATACAAAAGTTTGTTTCAATAAGTTTACACAATTTCCTCGTGGGACAGAGCGTATACAAAGCGCCAAGAGCTCGCACAGAGAGGCATGTGATACTAAAGAACTGCGAAAGAGATCAGCTTGCTTAAAACAATGTTTTCTGGACTACAAGGAGGTTGCTTATAAATCACGAATGCTATCAGATTCTTAGACGAAGCACAGACGTGAGGCTTTCCAGGTCTCAAACTGGGATAGCCATTAAAAAGACGTGTCATGTGTCTGCTTTCGCAGGAACTTGGGGACGCAGAGAAACATGGGACTATGTGCCATAAATGCTGGGAATAACCTTGGCAGTGCTAACGTGAGAAAGGTGCCAGTTGTCGACGCACCCACAAGCTCATGGAAGACACAAAATTTCCAGCCTGCAGTGTAAGACAAGGTCGTGAAAGGGCGATCAGTCGTTCGGGGGCATTGCCAATTTAGTCTTGCAATGACAATGTGCCGAGAGGAGGAAAATTCCGCGCAGTCGTTGAGCTTAGAAAAGCGATTAGAAGGGAAGAGATTAGACAGTGAGAGAGTTCGGAAGCAAGACGACATGGGGACTCTTCTATCCATCGCGTACATTCACCTCCCGATGGTATCGTAGCTTCGTCTCGCCACTCGGAACGAACAATAAACACGGAGACCGGTTCGGGCTTCGCGGTAGAGTCGAAACACGAACGGGAGCAGCCAACACGACACCAAACAGTTCCGAGGCGACGCACCAGACTTAACCAGCTTTATCCGCCATCGTTACCATATGACAAGGGACGATGAAGAGAAGTGAGATGACTCATATCTGTCCACGTCCAGTCAAATCGGTCCTGAGATTTGGGATTTAGGTTAAAATGGTTCTGAGCACTATGGGACTTAACATCTATGGTCATCAGTCCCCTAGAACTTAGAACTACTTAAACCTAACTAACGTAAGGACATTACACAACTCCCAGATTTGAGATTTTTTTCTTGTGTGTAACAGCTAATGAACAAAGTAAGAGCATATGGACTATCAGACCAATTGTGTGATTGGACTGAATTGTTCCTAGATAACAGAACGCAACATTTCATTCTCAATGGAGAGAAGTCTTCCGAAGTAAGAGTGATTTCAGGTGTGCCGCAGGGGAGTGTCGTAGGACCGTTGCTGTTCACAATATACATAAATGACCTTGTGGATGACATCGGAAGTTCAGTGAGTCTTTTTGCAGGTGATGCTGTGGTGTGTCGAGAGTTTGTAACAATGGAAAATTGTACTGTAATGCAGGATGATCTGCAGCGAATTGACGCATGGTGCAGGGTATGGCAACTGAATCTCAATGTAGACAAGTGTAATGTGCTGCGAATACATAGAAAGATAGACCCCTTATCATTTAGCTACAATATAGCAGGTCAGCAACTGGAAGCAGTTAATTCCATAAATTATCTAGGAGTAGGCATTAGGAGTGATTTAAAATGGAATGATCATATAAAGTTGATCGTCGGTAAAGCAGGTGGCAAACTGAGATTCATTGGAAGAATCCTAAGGAAATGCAATCCCAAAACAAAGAAAGTAGGTTACAGTACGCTTGTTCGCCCACTGCTTGAATCCTGCTCAGCATTGTGGGATCCGTACCAGATAGGGTTGGTAGAAGAGGTGGAGAAGGTCCAACGGAGAGCAGCGCGCCTCGTTACAGGATCATTTAGTAATCGCGAAAGCGTTACGGAGATGATAAACTCCAGTGGAAGACTCTGCAGGAGAGACGCTCAGTAGCTCGGTACGGGCTTTTGTTGAAGTTTCGAGCACATACCTTCACCGAGGTGTCAAGCAGTATATTGCTCCCTCCTACGTATATCTCGCGAAGAGACCATGAGGATAAAATCAGAGACATTAGAGCCCACACAGAGATATACCGCCATTCTTTCTTTCCACGAACAATACGAAACTGGAATAGAAGGGAGAGCCGATAGAGGTATTCAAAGTATCCTCCGCCACACACCATCAGGTGGCTTGCGGAGTATGGATGTAGATGTAAATGTAGACGTAGATAGATTAGAGGAGCTAAGCTTTTCTTGCCAAGATCGCTAATAATAACCTTTATTCTGAGAATAAAGATTATTATTAGCGACCTTGCCAAGAAGATTAGCTTCTCTAGTCTAACAAATGTTTTTGATGTACTGGAACCAGTGGAAGAAAATGTTTCCATATTTAGTTCTAAAGCATACAGTAGCGCATAAATTTTAAAAGCGAATATCTTGAGAAAGGGTAAAACGGTTTGTACGAAAATGCTTTTCCTTAACCGTCTTCTTCAGTACTTAACTGATTGTCCTCGTAACCGTATCGAACTACAGAGAGCTTTGGGCTTTACAAGGTAGAAACACAGGAGGCCGTCGCCTACAGAGCTAAACTCCGGGGAACGTTTCTATGAGAGCAGACTTTCAGCCCCGCGTGGTTACGCAAGCTGCCGATGAAGTTCATTTGCTGTCGATTACTTCCAGCTGGCTTCGATTACTTCGTGAAATTGTTCGATATGATCTGCTTGAACTTGGCAGAGGCATTCTGTTACACATTTAAGGACGGCCTACGGTGCCGGGTTGTTGGAGCTCACTCGAGTAATTAGCTTCGAGATCGATGGTTTCACTTCCACGGCAAGCGGAGATATATGAGGTATTTCATGGTTCCACCTTATTTACCGCGTCATTCGGCTGCTTCCGCTTTCTGTCATGGTATTATTCTGTACATTTTCAGACAGATTCTTCACTCTGGCCGCTGATGCAACAGTGATGTCCCAGGAAGTAGTATTGTAAGTGTTTCTCATCAATCTGTCTGACTAGCTGTTTTTTAAGTGGCGTATACATAGCGCGTAAGACGAATGAAGAGCTTTAACAATAGGGCGATGAAAGCAAAATGAGGAAGTCACTGGCCGTTGAGAAAGATTCCAAAAATGTCAGACACATTTGCATGCTCGACTGAATATACAAATGGAAGAAGTGGACAACTGTCGGGATATAGGGGGAGGCCATGAACAGGATGACCGTCTGCTATACGATCAGAGAAGTGAGATATGAAATAAGTACGCTATGTTTGAAAAAGACGGAAATTACTCGCAACACAGAACAACAGAGAGAACTTTACTAATGTATTGTTATATAACTGTATTTAACTCGTCTTACATTTCATAAAACCAAGATCGATTGCGGTCAGTCGATCTGCTCCAGATCCATTGCTTCTAATAAAAGCTGCTTTGTTTGTCATAACCTAAATTCTGTATAATAAGATTCTGACAAAAATTCTTGAAAATAGCTGTCGCTTTTCATAATGGACCTTTTCCTTATATTTTCTTTATCAGCTCTCTTCACGTGGTTAATGTAATCGTATTTTGTTCATCTTTTAGATATTATCCCCATATTTGGTAGCATATAGTGGTAGTCAACACTACCTCTTATTAGGAGTGACAGACTGGGTTTTTTGGGGAATGACTTTCTCAAATCCTACAAGGCCAGAAATAAGAACCGGTTCATCTCAGTTTTAAGAATTTTTTAGAAAAAGCATTTTAAGCAACTGACATATTTCTGTCGAAGCATCGGGTAAAAAAATATTACTTCTGACAACTAGTTTCACTTAAACGACGGTATTATAATTACTGTTAACTGATTAAAACATCGATAAAGACGTATCATAATATCTTGGCTAGACAATATCCATCTACAGTTTTGTAACCCCCTCGCCAAACGGAATAGTCTGATTTATATCATGATAACATTCTGTAAAATTTTTAGTTTTGCATTTTTCTGTCGACTTTTGTTTCAGTGCGCCTCTAGCCCGTCCCACCCTCGCCAACCTGATTCAGTCAATAAGCTAAAAACAAAACGAGCAGGCAACCAGAAACTGCAATTGGTGAGGGATCCACAATGTCACTGGAAGCACTGAACTACCTGCATTATTAGCCAGCAACATACTTTAAATTAACACAAAATTTCAGATATTACACTTGTCGAAATTATGAAGTAGTATTTGTCTGACGCTTTGGGAATAACGCCACTAAGTACTAGAACAAAACCAGTAACCGCATCACCATCATCATGATTATCATGAGCCTCCACTAATAGTGCAGACTACCGTATTCCCGTGGATATGCTCAGCATGTTTACATGTTGCTTCCGTTTCAGCTCGTATGTGTCGACTTTCTTTTTAGGTATTGCAAATCAAGTCGTAGACACGTAAAATAGCACCGGAACAGTTAGTACACTACTGCCCATTAAAATTGCTACGCCACGAAGATGACGTTCTACAGACGCGAAATTTAACCGACGGGAAGAAGATGCTGTGATATGCAAATGATTAGCTTTTCAGAGCATTCACACAAGGTTGGCGCCAGTGGCGACACCTACAACGTGCTGACATGCGGAAAGTTTCCAACCGATTTCTCATACACAAACAGCAGTTGACCGGCGTTGCCTGGTGAAACGTTGTTGTGATGCCCTGTGTAAGGAGGAGAAATGCGTACCATCACGTTCCCGACTTTGATTAAGGTCGGATTGTAGCCTATCGCGACTACGGTTTATCGTATCGTGACATTGCTGCTCACGTTGGTCGAGATCCAAAGAATAAGGGATCGGTGGGTTCAAGAGGGTAATAGGGAACGCCTGCTGGATCCCAACGGCCTCGTATCAGTAGCAGTCGAGATGACAGGCATCTTATCCGCATGGCTGTAACGGATCGTGCAGCCACGTCTCGATCCCAGACTCAACAGATGTGGACGTTTTCAAGACAACAACCATCTGCACGAACATTTCGACGACGTTTGCAGCAGCATGGACCACCAGCTCGGAGACCATGGGTGCGGTTACCCTTGACGCTCCATCACAGATAGGAGTGCCTTCGGTGGTGTACTCAACGACGAACCTTGGTGCACGAATGGCAAAACGTCATTTTTTCGGATGAATCCAGGTTCTGTTTACAGCATCGTGATGGTCGCATCCATGTTTGGCGACATCGAGTGAACGCACATTGGAAGCGTGTATTCGTCATCGCCATACTGGCGCATCACCCGGCGTGACGGTATGGGGTGCCATTGGTTACACGTCTCGGTCACCTCTTGTTCGCATTGACGGTACTTTGTACAGTGGACATTACATTTCAGATGTGTTACGACCCGTGGCTCTACCCTTCATTCGATCCCTCCGAAACCCTACATTTCAGCAAGATAATACACCCCCGCATGTTGCAGGTCCTTTATGGGCCTTTCTGGATACAGAAAATGTTCGACTGCTGCCCTGGCCAGCACATTCTCGAGATCGCCCACCAATTGAAATCGTCTGGTCAATGGTGGCCGAGCAACTGCCTCGTCACTATACGCCAGTCACTACTCTTGATGAATTGTGGTATCGTGTTGAAGCTGCATGGGCAGCTGTACCGGGACACGACATGCAAACTCTGACTCAATGCCCAGGCGTATCAAGGCCGTTATTACGGCCAGAGGTGGTTGTTCTGGGTACTGATTTCTCAGGATCTATGCACCCAAATTGCGTGAAAATGTAATCACATGGCAGGTCTAGTATAATATATTTGTCCAATGAATAAACGTTTATCATCTGCATTTCTTCTTGGTGTAGAAATTCTAATGGCCAGTAGTGTATGTTAAGATATTTCTATTCAATTGTTTCTTTGTTTAATATTCTTTTCATTGTTCCACAGGCACCCAGATTTGTTTTTTTTTTGTTATGTCTTTCTTGTAATCAAAAGAACTGTCGCATTCCAGATAGTAAAAATGACCTACCTGCTCGATTATTTTTTTTTCTATCACCTATTGTTTTCCTCCGTCTGGGTGACCTGTGTCTTTTCTATAGATATTATGAAATTATAATTTTGGCCAATTTTCTTTAATTTAAGAACATTTATTTGTAATTCTTCTCCTGAAGTGCCTATTATAGTCAGGTTGTCAGCAAACATTAATGCGTCTATGTAATCGTCCTTACCTAGTCTAATTCCTTTGTTGTTTCTTGTTTCCTCATTAGATTTTAATCATGTAATTTGTATATAAACTGACTAAAATTGGAGAAACACTGAAACCTTTGTTGACTCTTTGGTTCGTTATAAAGCCAGTCTAACTTATTTTGTTCCCTGCGTTTATTACATATTTAGTTACATTGTATAAGCATCTAACGTTCTACTGGAATTGGCGTGGATTTCCATTTTCTTGTGATATTGAACATGGTTTCATTCTTACATATGTGTTTGGATAGGGTCTGCCTTTAGCAAAACACATTTTTGTTTTTTAACCCAAACATGTTTCACTGCAGTTACAGCCTCTTCAGTGGGCTTTTATTTTAAGGCTGTTAAAGATAATTAATATTCTTTACTGTTTGTATACATGTAACTATTAGTTTTAAAATCGTAGCCGGCCGAAGTGGCCGTGCGGTTAAAGGCGCTGCAGTCTGGAACCGCAAGGCCGCTACGGTCGCAGGTTCGAATCCTGCCTCGGGCATGGATGTTTGTGATGTCGTTAGGTTAGTTACGTTTAACTAGTTCTAAGTTCTAGGGGACTAATGACCTCAGCAGTTGAGTCCCATAGTGCTCAGAGCCATTTGAACCATTTTTTTTTAAATCGTAATTACAGATATTCTGTTTAATCTGTCAATCGCCTTGACGCAGTCGATAAATACAATGTGTCTGTTGTTTACATAGTTCTGCGTAGTCAGCGCTTACACAACTTTCCCACTAGAGCGCGCCCCACTAAGCACAACAGCGCAGGTGCAGCGCTCGTCCATCTCCGCACTACGAGATGGCGCTGCCATAGAGACGGACCAAATTCTGCTTCCGCCGATCCGCGTATTAATATGTAACGCAGCCAATGGGATTGCTCCTAACATAGAAACTTTTCCCTCGCGGATCACAGTCTTGCTGTGATACATGAACGCGTGAGGTATTACAACGAGTGTACAGACCTCCGATTAGTCAGTCTGCATTTGTCTGCACCAGTTTGTACCAGTCTGCATTAGTCTGTACCAGTCTGTACGAGTTCTACATTTATCGGTACCAGTCTATAGTCAAGTTTCAGTCTGTGCCTAATAAGATTACCATATTCCTGTACATAGCCATGAAGATAAATGTATAGACACTTTTGTCAAGTATCAGAGATATATGTGAGAATAAGATTAACGTACCAACACCAAAGGAACTTCAGACTGTCAATTGTAAATAGCTTCCAGAACCAAGTTAAGTAATTTTTATGATTGTTATTATTTTAATAAATGTGTGTGAAAATTAATCAAGTTCTGTTTAAAGTTGGTCACCGTCAATGTGCTACTCTAAGTGTGCAAGTGGCTTTTCTATCGTCTGACCTAACGGCAGAAGATAAACACGCCACAGTAAGACCACGAGACATATTGCTGACACTCGCCTACTTCGTTAGAGCGACAAGTCAAATAATCTGATGGTGTGTGTACAGTACGCACACCACAGTGTCATTATTAAATTCTCTTCTTTTATTTATCATTAACTTCAAGGCAAATGGGTTTCCCATTGTTGTTTACGTAAAACTATATCCACTTTGGTCTTCAGTTAGAATTGCTATAGCTGTCGATCTTGACATTACAGCTAAAATTTTTGCATTCGCTTTATTTCCAGCTATTAAAACGCTTATTCTCTTATAATTGTTACTCTCTTAGTTCAATTTCCTTTCTTAAAAACTGATTACACAACTGCAGGATGAATTTGGGAATGTAAAGATCTCAGTTTGAGGAGAATTCCGCCGTATTTCATATAACTCGCTGTTACTGCCGTCTACACGAGTACCCTTTCTGTTTTCCAATGGTTTTAAAGCTTCTTCCAACTCTTCTAATGCCAGCATTTTAACTCTTTCCCACATTCCCTACATTTCTGCTCGTTCTACGAAGTTCACTGCTAATTAAAATAAACATTAAATATATCTCAATATGCAGTCGATGGTAACACTAGGAAGACATTGGTAAGCACTACGTGTATATGGATCCCGATTTCAGACTTTGCTTGGGACGAATTATCCATCCAGAATACCAGTTAGAGGATCCTTCTTTTTAAAAATGATTTACATCCTTTCTCTGCATGTAAAAAGTGGTCTACCACAGATTTCCGTGATTTCCTTTTTGTTTTCTGTCTTATTTACTTCCCTTTCACAGAACAAAGTGAAGCTGCGTATTTACTAAATAACTGTTAGTTAATGTAGCACTGTAGTATCTGTGGCTCGATTTAAATTCTATCTCACCAGTTAACGACATAGGAACAGGCATGTTGTATAAAGAAATTGGCGAATTGATATCTAAAGGAATATGACAATATTATAATTTTCGAAAGGTGTAGCAGACGAAACCGCATTTGCTTCGATTACTAAATGGGCGTAGAAAGACATCTATTAACGACTCAAGTTACTTTTGCCGAGCAGTGTCAAACGTTTCCAAGGAACAAAAAATTGTAACGCATATTTTCAAGAACCCTTGTGTCGTAGATAACCAAAAGAAAGGGTCGTGGGCTACGGTAATACACTCCTGGAAATGGAAAAAAGAACACATTGACACCGGTGTGTCAGACCCACCATACTTGCTCCGGACACTGCGAGAGGGCTGTACAAGCAATGATCACACGCACGGCACAGCGGACACACCAGGAACCGCGGTGTTGGCCGTCGAATGGCGCTAGCTGCGCAGCATTTGTGCACCGTCGCCGTCAGTGTCAGCCAGTTTGCCGTGGCATACGGAGCTCCATCGCAGTCTTTAACACTGGTAGCATGCCGTGACAGCGTGGACGTGAACCGTATGTGCAGTTGACGGACTTTGAGCGTGGGCATATAGTGGGCATGTGGGAGGCCGGGTGGACGTACCGCCGAATTGCTCAACACGTGGGGCGTGAGGTCTCCACAGTACATCGATATTGTCGCCAGTGGTCGGCGGAAGGTGCACGTGCCCGTCGACCTGGGACCGGACCGCAGCGACGCACGGATGCACGCCAAGACCGTAGGATCCTACGCAGTGCCGTAGGGGACCGCACCGCCACTTCCCAGCAAATTAGGGACACTGTTGCTCCTGGGGTATCGGCGAGGACCATTCGCAACCGTCTCCATGAAGCTGGGCTACGGTCCCGCACACCGTTAGGCCGTCTTCCGCTCACGCCCCAACATCGTGCAGCCCGCCTCCAGTGGTGTCGCGACAGGCGTGAATGGAGGGACGAATGGAGACGTGTCGTCTTCAGCGATGAGAGTCGCTTCTGCCTTGGTGCCAATGATGGTCGTATGCGTGTTTGGCGCCGTGCAGGTGAGCGCCACAATCAGGACTGCATACGACCGAGGCACACAGGGCCAACACCCGGCATCATGGTGTGGGGAGCGATCTCCTACACTGGCCGTACACCACTGGTGATCGTCGAGGGGACACTGAATAGTGCACGGTACATCCAAACCGTCATCGAACCCATCGTTCTACCATTCCTAGACCGGCAAGGGAACTTGCTGTTCCAACAGGACAATGCACGTCCGCATGTATCCCGTGCCACCCAACGTGCTCTAGAAGGTGTAAGTCAACTACCCTGGCCAGCAAGATCTCCGGATCTGTCCCCCATTGAACATGTTTGGGACTGGATGAAGCGTCGTCTCACGCGGTCTGCACGTCCAGCACGAACGCTGGTCCAACTGAGGCGCCAGGTGGAAATGGCATGGCAAGCCGTTCCACAGGACTACATCCAGCATCTCTACGATCGTCTCCATGGGAGAATAGCAGCCTGCATTGCTGCGAAAGGTGGATATACACTGTACTAGTGCCGACATTGTGCATGCTCTGTTGCCTGTGTCTATGTGCCTGTGGTTCTGTCAGTGTGATCATGTGATGTATCTGACCCCAGGAATGTGTCAATAAAGTTTCCCCTTCCTGGGACAATGAATTCACAGTGTTCTTATTTCAATTTCCAGGAGTGTATGTTAATGTAGACGATGGTGTACAGTAAGTTCTAAGTCCACCTATTCTGTTTGAATTCGACACACACTTGTCAAGCTCCTCGATTTATAGGTTCAAATCCATTACAGTGTTGCACATGCCGAGCTTTTCAATGTCGTCCATTCTTATTAGGACTGCCTATTGGAAACACGTTTCACAAGAGCAAGTAGGAATTATTTGAAACTTCCTAACGGATGCGATCTCAGTTTAGTATTTTACAATCGTCAAATTCGAGCACTTTCAGGTTTCCAAAGTTATACGGTGTTATTAATTTAGATTTCCACAACGTATTGTAGAAATATCCGCTGTTCGTTTTCCCCATTTCATTCCTTGCTGTCCGATACTTTCTCAGTAATTAAACGTCTTATTCGGCTGTTGTAAACGTAGGGCGCCAAAGTGTTACTGTGTTGTTTTTGTTTCCAATGAAAAATGCCAATGTTGGTAGGAGATAATGTATAATTTTGGTGGCATTTTACTTTAAGTTTTTTGAAGATTAATTGTTTTGCTCTCACAGTACTTCTCATTGGTTTTTTGTTCATTATATTACATGTTTATTGTTTCTGTCTGATTTAGTTAGCCCTTTTTAGTGGATTTTATCAATATGTAACGTGTTTCCACATTGCACTTGCACCTGTCTTCATTACTTGTGTTACGTTCACATGAAGTTGGTACAGTGCTTTGATATCACAGTACTTACAAATCTGTCATTAGCTCCCGCGTTACTCTGTATATTTTTCGTGTTAGTTTCTATCTGTTTCTGCTCTTGCTGTCCATGTACAACAATTTTTTGTTACTGTATACGGAGACGTTTCTATGAACGAACTTACACACTGCGGCTACTAAATATCTCGCGTTTCATTTTGAGACCAGGTTTAACTTAAGGTCGCGGTTTTGAGTAGGACTACGCCTGTTTTTCTTTTCTTGTGTCACCAGTCCACTGAATAGTTTGATGCGGCTTTTAATTATGTATTCCTGAATTTCCCAGTACACTTTTGTACATCGCTCAGCTGAAGTATTTCTTCTGTTATCCACGAATTCTACGCAGTTACGTTTCTTGTATCACTATATTCTTTCCAACTTCTGTGATTGCCCTTTTCAGAGATGGTCATTCCTCTTCAAATGAATAGCTTGCTGAGCTGTTCTTTATATAGCGTCAGAGAAGTTCAAGCGTATCTCTTCATTCTTTAGTACTCCCGTAACCCATTTCCTTGCACATCGATTCTTCCTTACTACTCTCTTACACTTCAGCCTACTTTTCATCATTACTAAATTGTTACGCGAGTCTATATATTTTTCCAGTATCTGGTTTTGGACTCTTTGCCTGACGACGGTTTCATCTAATTGAAATCTTCCTGTATCTCCCAGACTTTTCCAAGTATAACGCGTTCAGTATTCTCATACTATTTCTCTAACTATTCATCTTGTGCATGCGACGTTGGCCTGCGTATAGGAAATATAGTTTCCGGTGTTCGTTTGCTGACTGTTCTGATGAGAACAGCCCTGTCATTGAACTATTCAGAGTATAGGATTCCTTCTCCTGTCACACATTTTTTCTGCAAGTGTCTGTATTACCCTATACTCGTCAGACGAGAAATCCTTGTCTTCTTTCAATTTCACTTAGCTGACTCCTACTGTTTCTAGATTGAGCCTCTAGCATTAACCTTTCCAGATTTTCTATCTTCACTACTATTTTGAAACTTGTTGCATTCCACTCCCCAACTTGAAAAAACTTTAGCATTTCGTTGGTTACGCCATTTATAAATTATGTGATGAACAGTAATGAGACACAGCATTTTAACCACCAGCTTAATAGCGTGTTCGTCCATCTTTTAAACGCCATATTGAATCGAGTCTGCGTGGCATGAATTCGTCAAGTCTCTGTAATTCTGCTGAGGTATGTGGCACTAGATGTTTAGGGAAAAGTTAAGCAATTGCTGCAAATTACGAGAGGCTTCGTTGTAGGCTCGGGGCTGGTGCCCGACAGCAAGCCAGATGTGTTCCATCGGGATTAGATGTAGCGAAACTGGTAGGAAAGGTATCAAAGATGTGGAGCTCCGACTGTTGTACTGAATAACTGTGCTTGTTCAAAAGTATTCCAACATCAGTTCGCGAGCGTATAGTTGAAATGAAAAGTTCGGTCTCTGGTGAATCATTTGTTACATTTACGTTAGCTAACAAGTATCCAAGACTCGATACTGCACAAAGCCTACAGTCTGCATGGACGGACAATGTGACTTTGGAATGACGTGAAGTTTGGTTTGTGGGTGACGTGGCCTGGTTTAACTGCGTCATCCATATCAGAATCTAACGATCTGCTGAGCTATGCCCAAATATATATGGTAACACAAAATTTCCATGGCAGGAATTGGCTGAAACAAGTAACGCAGAACTCCCTTGTGTCGACAGGGATTCGAAGATCAGAGCTGGTAGTGTTAGTCTGGTAGCAGGAGCCACATGAGCATGCATAAGGTGGCTCCGCCATTTATGTGTACCCGTGGTGTAGGGGTAGCGTCTTTGATTCACAATCAAAAACGTCTTCGGTACCGGGTTCGATCGCCACCACTGCCTAAATTTTGATAAATAATCAGCATTGGCGACCGAAGACTTCCGACATAAGAAGTCAGCCTCATTCTGCCAACGGCCTTGTCAAAGAGGGCGGAGGAGCGGATAGAGGTTCAGTGCACTCTCTTGTCCTAGGGGTGGGAAATTGCCCCTAAAGGCGGAAGGATCGGCAATGATCAACGACATGAGGATGCAGAAGGCAATGGAAACCACTGCATTAAAGACAAGTAACGTGTATCCACAGGACATGTGGTCTGTAATTGAAGAAGTGTCATGATGATCTCTCCATTGGCAAAAGATTCCGGAATAGTCCCCCATTCGGATCTCCGGGAGGGGACTGCCAAGGGGGAGGTTACCATGAGAAAAAGATTGAATAATCTACGAAAGGATAACGTTCTACGAGTCGGGGCGTGGAATGTCAGAAGATTGAACATGGTAGGGAAACTGGAAAATCTGAAAAGCGAAATACAAAGGCTCAATCTAGATACAGTAGGGATCAGTGAAGTGAAGGGGAAAGAAGACAAGGATTTCTGGTCAGATGAGTATCGGGTAAGATCAACAGCAGCAGAAAATGGTATAACAGGTGTAGGATTCGTTATGAATAGGAAGGTAGGGCAGAGGTCGTGTTACTGTGATCAGTTCAGTGACCGGGTTGTTCTAATCAGAATCGACAGCAGCCCAACACCGACAACGATAGTTCAGGTATACATGCCGACGTCGCAAGCTGAAGATGAACAGATAGAGAAAGTGTATGAGGATATTGAAATGGTAATGCAGTACGTAAAGGGGGACGAAAATCTCATAGTCATGGGCGACTGGAATGCAGTTGTAGGGGAAGGAGTAGAAGAAAAGGTTACAGGAGAATATGGGCTTGGGACAGGGAATGAAAGAGGAGAAAGACTAATTGAGTTCTGTAACAAGTTTCAGCTAGTAATAGCGAATACCCTGCTCAAGAATCACAAGAGGAGGAGGTATACTTGGAAAAGGCCGGGAGATACGGGAAGATTTCAATTAGATTACATCATGGTCAGACAGAGATTCCGAAATCAGATACTGGATTGTAAGGCGTACCCAGGAGCAGATATAGACTCAGATCACAATATAGTAGTGATAAAGAGTAGGCTGAAGTTCAAGACATTAGTCAGGAAGAATCAATACGCAAAGAAGTGGGATACGGAAGTACTAAGGAATGGCGAGATACAGCAATGAGGAATAGCGCAGTAGGCAGTACAGTTGAAGAGGATTGGACATCTCTAAAAAGGGCCATCACAGAAGTTGGGAAGGAAAACATAGGTACAACGAAGGTAGCTGCGAAGAAACCATGGGTAACAGAAGAAATACTTCAGTTGACTGATGAAAGGAGGAGGTACAAACATGTTCCAGGAAAATCAGGAATACAGAAATACAAGTCGCTGAGGAATGAAATAAATAGGAAGTGCAGGGAAGCTAAGACAAAATGCGTGCAGGAAAAATGTGAAGACATCGAAAAAGATATGATTGTCGGAAGGACAGACTCAGCATACAGGAAAGTCAAAACATCCTTTGGTGACATTAAAAGCAACGGTGGTAACATTAAGAGTGCAACGGGAATTGCACTGTTAAATGCAGAGGAGAGAGCAGATAGGTTAAAGGATACATTGAAAGCCTCTATTGGGGTGAAGATTTGTCTGATGTGATAGAAGAAGAAACAGGAGTCGATTTAGAGGAGATAATGGATCCAGTATTAGAATCGGATTCTAAAAGAGCTTTGGGGGACTTACGGTCAAATAAGGCAGAAGGGATTGATAACATTCCATCAGAATTTCTAAAATCATTGGGATAAGTGGCAACAAAACGACTATTCACATTAGTGTGTAGAATATATAAGTCTGGCGACATACCATCTGACTTTCGGAAAAGCATCAGCCACACAATTCCGAAGACAGCAAGAGCTGACAATTGCGATAATTATCGCACAATCAGCTTAACAGCTCATACATCGAAGCTGCTTACAAGAATAATATACATCAGAATGGAAAAGAAAATTGAGAATGCGCTAGGTGACGATCAGTTTGGCTTTAGGAAAAGTAAAGGGACGATAGAGGCAATTCTGACGTTACGGCTAATAATGCAAGCAAGGCTAAAGAAATATCAAGACACTTTCATTGGATTTGTCGACCTGGAAAAAGCGTTCGACAATATAAAATGGTGCAAGCTGTTCGAGATTCTGAAAAAAGTAGGGGTAAGCTATAGGGAGAGACGGGTCATATACAATATGTACAACAACCAAGAGGGAATAATAAGAGTGGACGATCAAGAACGAAGTGCTCGTATTAAGAAGGGTGTAAGACAAGGCTGTAGCCTTTCGGCCCTACACTTCAATCTGTACATCGAGGAAGCAATGATGGAAATAAAAGAAGGGTTCAGGAGTGGAATTAAAATACAAGGTGAAAGGATATCAATGATACGATTCGCTGATGACATTGCTATCCTGAGTGAAAGTGAAGAAGAATTAAATGATCTGCTGAACGGAATGAACAGTCTAATGAGTGCACAGTATGGTTTGAGAATAAATCGGAGAAAGACGAAGGTAATGAGAAGTAGTAGACATGAGAACAGCGAGAAACTTAACATCAGGATTGATGGTCACGAGGTCAATGAAGTTAAGGAATTCTGCTACCTAAGCAGTAAAATAACCAATGACGGACGGAGCAAGGAGGACATCAAAAGCAGACTCGCTATGGCAAAAAAGGCATTTCAGGCCAAGAGGAGTCTACTAATATCAAATACCGGCCTTAATTTGAAACCGAGCGAGGTGGCGCAGTGGTTAGCACAGTGGACTCGCATTCGGGAGGACGACGGTTCAATCCCGTCTCCAGCCATCCTGATTTAGGTTTTCCGTGATTTCCCTAAATCGTTTCAGTCAAATGCCGGGATGGTTCCTTTGAAAGGGCACGGCCGATTTCCTTCCCAGTCCTTCCCTAAACCGAGCATGCGCTCCGTCTCTAATGACCTCGTTGTCGATGGGACGCTAAACACTAACCACCACCACCACCTTAATTTGAGGAAGAAATTTCTGAGGGTGTACGTCTGGAGTACAGCGTTGTATGGTAGTGATACATGGACCGTGGGAAAACCGGAACAGAAGAGAATCGAAGCATTTGAGATGTGGTGCTATAGACGAATGTTGAAAATTAGGTGGACTGAGAGGGTAAGGAATGAGGAGGTTCTACGCAGAATCGGGGAGGAAAGGAATATGTGGAAAACACTGATAAGGAGAAGGGACAGGATGATAGGACATCTGCTAAGACATGAGGGAATGACTTCCATGGTACTAGAGGGAGCTGTAGAAGGCAAAAACTGTAGAGGAAGACAGAGATTGGAATACGTCAAGCAAATAATTGAGGACGTGGGTTGCAAGTGATACTCTGAGATGAAGAGGTTAGCACAGGAAAGGAATTCGTGGCGGGCCGCATCAAACCAGTCAGTAGACTGATGACCAAAAGAAAAAAAAATGATATACTTTAAAACAAGGCTTTTTTCATATGGCTATTTTGCACTTGCTGCAAAGGTATGTGGTGCTTTATCTTGCAGCTTATCCCGTCTGCCTGGACAAACAGAAAAAGTATTTCATGTTTCAGCCAATGGAGGAACATCAGAAAAGAACGTTAAGTTTCAGCGAATGTTTTACGAAATCAAAACGAGAAATACTAGTCGAAGCTTGACGCGAAGTCGGAATCATCCTCCGAATCATCAATATCGTAATCCTCACTGTCAGTGTCAACAAAGTCTTGCTCCAAATCACGGAAAATTTCGTCGTCCGTAAGAAAAAATTAAGCTGTATGTTTCGTTTCTTTACACACTGATCGACAGCTGCCGCTCTGCAGCAGCTTGATTTCACAAAAAAAAATTTCCGTCAACATACGTGATTTCGTATTCAGTGCTGGAGAAATTGTACCCTGTCACACGTTAGGATCGGCAGTCTACCGAGATTTTAGCATTTTAAATATAGCACTGGAGTGGCAATCGGTGTTTATAATAGTAATTGTACTTACATTTAAATGCACTATGATATAAGTGAGAGCCGACCGCAGTGGCCGAGCGGTTCTAGGCGCTCAATCCGGAACCGGTGGCAGGTTCGAATCCTGCCTCGGGCGTGGATGTGTGTCATGTCCTTAGGTTAGTTAGGTTTAAGTAGTTATAATTTCTAGGGGACTGAAGACCTCAGATGTTAAGTCCTATAGTGCTCAGAGCCATTTGAACCATTTTTGCAATACGTGACAGTGTCATAGTTGCTGGCTAAATATTTTTAGTGTTATTGTATTACAGCAGTCTTAATTCAATTTCATATTTCTTGTTGCAAATATGTACCGTATTTGAAGATGACCGTCTCTATAACACGCATTCTCAAATAAAAGTTTTTCCGTTTTACATTTATACCATTAAAGAGGATTGGTATGAGGATCATATGCCAGTAAGTTGTCAGCACTGGAAGGTAAAGAAGAAAATATTCCCCTTCTCACATCCTCTTGCCCCTTAGGTAAGCGCCAATTTTACGTATCTTATGGCCGGATTCACTACCGCCGATTAAATGTATCACAAAATATTACTGTCTCTGTGAGTATTTTTGTCCGTACCAGCGCGGAAAAACTACATTCTCAAGAAACTCTTAACGGTTGTTGAAGATCTTGGATTCGTCTGTTCGTTGCTAAACGTATATTATTACAAAATAGAATCGTGGGCCACACAAATACATAATTGGGTTCACATGCAGTGGCACATGGAGCACAATACGACAACCACCGTTTGTAGACGATCGAATCGTTTGTTGAGAAATACCATTAAAAACATTTTTTATGATTACGGTATCACAGTCCGGTCCATAGTGGGCTCGCTTATGTGCGCTGGACGTAATTAAAGCGCCATCTGCCCATAAATGCAGAATTGTTTTGATATTTTGTGCAACATATTAAGTATGGAGTGAACTGTGATGAAAAACCTCAGGAATCATTAAATGGCATCCGTTAAATAAGTTTAACTGTATGCTCTTTCCTGAAAGCCAAGACCTCCAAATATCACTATTAAAACGATACATTGGCCGAGATCACGGCCTAGTGCTACCACCGCAGCGAAGTGATATCTCTGAAGAGGTAAAGTTGTGAATTTAATAAGATCTGCGGGATATGACAGTATTGTGAATCTCATACAACCTCGCGTGTGCGGTCACTCTATTACAAATACAGGCCGGGGCACGTCTTGCAAACCCAAGAAGTGTTATGTACACTGCTGTTAGAGGCATGTCATAAAAATCTCCTGAAAGTATTAATGTTCCGGCACTAAATCATTGGCTGTGGCTTCCCAACTTACTGAAATATTCAGCACACTGCAGCAATCAAGTTCCGCTGCTACGTACGTGCCTCGTAAAAACAGAGAATACTCTGTCACAAAGCGACAGTTTAACACGCACATGCAACACTCCTGGTGCTGCTTTTTTACGACAGCAGCGCTCGAAGTGGCCAGAAGGCAACAGTTCTGAACACAATATCGGATGAGTGCAAATAGTACCGCTTATATCGCTTTGCAAGTTACTTTTTACAATGCGGAACATATGCAGTGCCATAAAAATCGACATTAACTAAACAACGACACCTCACTTGTTTTCCTTCAGTTTCCTAAGAACTCAGCGGTTATGAAACGGTACACATCAGATTAGTTTATTTACTATTCTCTTGTGACCAACAGATACTTATTGAATTTCGTCGCCCATATCCCGTGGTCGTGCGGTAGCGTTCTCGCTTCCCACGCCCGGGTTCCCGGGTTCGATTCCCGGCGGGGTTAGGGATTTTCTCTGCCTCGTGATGGCTGGGTGTTGTGTGCTGTCCTTAGGTTAGTTAGGTTTAAGTAGTTCTAAGTTCTAGGGGACTTATGACCACAGCAGTTGAGTCCCATAGTGCTCAGAGCCATTTGAACCATTTTTTTGAATTTCGTTTTCTTTGAAGAACCAAAAAGTGGCTAGTAAACATGAGATGTCCTGACCTTTTGCTGAAGGAAGTCGTGTATTTACTCAGCAACGTGCAGTTTTCTTCACTACACTTCCAGTCAAATCAGTGAATATGGAACATAGAAAACTTATATGGAATGCAATACGTGTATAACGTAATATACTAGATATGCCACCAAAACTGTACCTCAAGGTAAGACGACACAGATTTGACAATGAATAGTTACCCAACACTGAAGAGATCAGTTCCTCTGTTGTGGTTTCATCTGAGCCACGAACGGAAATAATCTTCAACATACTCACTTTTGAAGCAAAAATTGTTACATTCACAAAAATTTTCGTGAATGGACAGTCAAGTGAAGTGGCAGAACGTGGGAATCATTAGACTATACAAAATTGTTACGTGTCAAGGAAAGTGCCTGTCATAATAAGAACAAATCACAAATAAAAAGTATGTTTCTCATGCATGAAATATATGTTTATATTCTCTTGATATCAACAGTATAGCCTGCAGTTATACACATATTCGAAAATATTTTTTCATGAATAAGCTGTAGCTTATGACACTATCACTGAAATGCTTCCGCGATAATTCATTTCTCTCGATAATTTGCTAATGTTCTGAATTCTTAAATATAATAATTATTACGTTAATCAATTAGAAAAAATAAGTAAAAACAAACGTTAATTTTAGGAAATATTAGATCAGTCTAACATCCGCATCTGAGGAACACATTAAAAGAATAAAATATCTGCTTCAGTTGCCGGTGATTTCTTTCTTGTCATAGTGTCGACGCGGGCGCCACGGTTGCTTGTTCTAGGCTCCCATGCGTCTGTTTCATGGGGATGCGACCCCCGAACCCCCCCCCCCCCCCTTCACTGACTGTTCAGAAAGCCAAGCATTTAAGTTTCCATAATCATTTGGTAGTACCTGAAGATAAGCTTCACGCTTCGAATCCGGATTTAAATAAAGAAATCACTGTTAATAAGTTAATCTTACGGCTGCCTTTCGCCTCTAGGCGCGCTAGTGTCGTTCCAGTTATCAGCCAGCAACAATTACCACAGCAGTGAGTGTCAAGACTGTATGTACAAAGATAAGAATAAATGAATAACTGAATATATCTCCTTCACTCACCAGAATTAACATTGCTTATCACGTGTTCTGATCGAAATTAAAACAAACACATTTATTTATACAGGGTGTTCGGAAATTATAGGGGGGACTGACCACATACTGTTTTCGTAGGAATAATATTCTGAATAGGAACCGACGCCCGGAAACATACCGTTTCCATTCTACGACGGTTTCAATTCTGACGTTTAACTCTTCCACTTCTGCTTGATGGACTGAATTAGGTGAGATGCAGTACAATTATTGGAAAGGATACGTAAGGTAATACTCATTTATCATTTAAACACTTACGTGTTTACATTATTGCAAAACAAAAAAGAAACCAGGATACTGCACATACAGAAAATGCCTTCATGTTTAAAATATCCTCTCTACACGCTTAAAAGTTCGTAAAGTGATTTCCGAACACCCTGTTCAGTATAATCACTTAATAACAGAATGAAATATCTCCTTAAAGCCATTCAGCTATATTCTTGATAAAATTTGCAGTCAGTGCACCTTCTATGTATTATGAAACTCCTAATTCATTTTTAGCAGATTAGATATACGAAGAAAAGGGTGGCACATTGATAATGTGGTCTGTCCGGAAAGAACATAAAACAACGACGCCGTGAGTATATTTCATTTTTCTTTGTTATTTTAGCATTATAAAATAGCGACACAGGCGATCTGTTACATTAATATGTGAGGACAAAAATTCTAAGTCAACACTGCAAAAATTCCTTCTTTGTTAAATGGTTTCAGCTCATTGTATAGCCATCTTCGTATCTAAAATACAGAAAATTGCATTTTAGAGATGATCAGTAGCAAAATACATTTAATTCTATAAATTCCATTGTATCATACACAACATTAAAAGTTATAATTAATTCAATGTATATAACCAGGCGTCGTCATAATCTGTTGAGCTGAATCGCTGTTGTTGTCACCTCCATATTTAAAAATACAGCATAGTGTAACGAAAATAATATATTTGGTAAAGAGGTATAGCGCTGTTATCTTGCCTAAAGTAGATAGTCGTCATTGTTACGCAATTTACAACTTATGCCACGTGTAACATGTATCTCTAGTACTCATATTGCTACACGTGTGTTGTAAAATAAGGCGACTGACAGCGGTAACAGTAAGATAATCCAGGTGTGGGTGTAAATGAGGAGATTCAGTACAGGGCCACGGAAATACCTCTATTAGGACTGTCAGAGAACAGGCCACTGTGTAGCATGATTGCTACACGAAAACACTAGCTGCCAGATAGCGCTACTAACCAACGCATTTTTATGAAGTCATAACGTAATAAAAATATAAAAAAGTGTGACGTAACGCACTTTTTACTAGATTTAAGTATAAAATACAAGGAACTATTTTCAGTTTCTAAAAATCTCTAGTAACCATATAGCTAACATGAGCTATTAGTCTAAGAAATATGCACACATCTAAAAAAGTTTTGCATCACCTCGGTTCCAAGAGTTCCGGAACCTGTACAGAAAATTGAAATAGAGATCAACATTAACAATCATTTCCGCCCTTTTTATTGCTCATGAAACCCACACATTGCATGTTGTACCACCATACAGCGACACCTTCAGAGGTGGTGGTTCAGATTGCTGTACACATCGGTACCTCTAAAGCCCAGTAGTACGTCCTCTTGCATTGTTGTATGCCTGTATTCGTCGTCGCATACTATCCACAACTTCATCGAGGCACTGTTGGTCCAGATTGTCCCACTCCTCAACGGTGAGTCGGCGTAGAAACTGAGACGTCCCCTTATTAAAATTATACATGACTGTGCTTAAAATGACACACAATATTTTTAGCGCAACGCAATCTGACTTTCAATAATCCCTACAAAAGAATGGCCCTGACTAACATTAACTCCTCAACGGTGAGTCGGCGTAGAAACTGAAACGTCCCCTTATTAAAATTATACATGACTGTGCTTAAAATGACACACAATATTTTTAGCGCAACGCAATCTGACTTTCAATAATCCCTACAAAAGAATGGCCCTGACTAACATTAACTTATACCTTTCACAAATCATTTACCTCACAAAAATCTTCGTTACTCGAACTACTGCAATACAGCGATCGCCACTACTGCCAGCTAAATAAAAGATTCAAACTACGGAAGGCACTAACTACTGATAGGCATAGTTAGCAAATGAAAGATTTTAATAGAGAACAAACAATGTATTTACCTTAATAGTCATAATATATATAGCAGTTCATGACATCCAGTCTTACAAATTTCAAAACTCCGCCATCTCTCTCCACACATCCACCACTGCTGGCGGCTCATCTCCAACTGTGCAACGCTATGCGCTGTTAACAGCCAACAGCCCAATACTACAATGGCAGACAACAATGCAAACTAGCCACAGACTGCACACAGCACAGCCAGTGATTTTCATACAGAGCGCTACGTAACGTTGCCAATAAGAAAACATAAACAGCCTACTTACATAGCCCCCATGCTCCCCACAATAGTGATTTGATAAAATTTTTCATAATTACAATAACAAAGATATCAAATGCACACACTTATTGATATAATGTTGGTCAAAAGCTAATATTTTCTCACAGTCCATAAAGGCAGTCCTGATTATTCATCACAGTAAAATTGCAGTGTTTTTCTCAAAGCCTGAGCAGCAAAAGAGAATGCACACGAAAGTAGTGGATTTCCATGCAGTCTTGAAGAAGCAGTGTTGTCCTTCCAACGGAAAGACAGTGCTGACTCTTGACATGCAGACAGGTAATGGGCCACAACAGAGCAAACCCACCGTAGAGTCAGTCGAAGTTTTGAACAATATTGGTAGGTAGGTCATCACAGAGCAGACCATATGTAGTCCTGGTAGAGAGTATGGTATTAGTGAGTCATCAAAGGTGTAGACCCACTGTAGTCCTTGTAGAGATGGCTAGCAGCCATCTGTTGCGACTGTGCAGGTGCACAAACACCATTGAAGAGTCTTGCGGAGAATATAGCAAGTCCATAAACCATCACTTGTGCATGCACAAAGTTTTTGGAATTGTCCTTATAACCAGCAATGCTGTTAATCAGTCCCTTGCTGAATTATTAACACATGTCCAAACACTGACAGTCGTCTTTTTTCACATCTTGTCCATATACCATGACCAACAGAAACGTGTGCAATGAAATGTAACTTACAAGTTACTTAATTTGATGAAATGGTGTCAATTACAATTTTATAACATGAGAATACAATAACAAAGGTACAAAATATATCATTAAAGAGCATAACAATACAGATAACATTTGTGGTAATACAGGCTTTACAAAAGAATTGAACTAACATATACATCGGTGTTACAGGAATTATGACATAAGTAAATACATAAAAGATCAGAATAACTTTTGGAACATCAACTTCACACATGAGCATTAAAACAAAACAGAATAAATAATGTCTAAACATCTTTACAAAGTAAATAACATAGTATTTGAAAAATTCTACAACATAAATCATATTAGCTAAACACTTAAAGACAGGAAAAAGACAAATACACAAGGGTACATAAACACATAGCGGAATAATACAAAAGGAAAGACAGGGTTCGTTTTCAGTGTGACATTTGGTACTGCAGTCCAACCCAAAACTTCGTTCTGAAGATCTTTCCCCTTATTTCAACATTTGTTTCCACCAAAAAGAATCCTATCCAAGCATGCTTTCTGTATTCTGTTGACATCATCTTTCAAAATTCTTTTTTTGGGCAAACCATTTTCTTATAGCTTCCCAATGCATTTCTTCCAATTCATCACAACTCGTTCTCACATATAGCCTACCCCATCTTAAGCTAACTTAAATCTACTGAGCTCAGATGCTAAACTAAGGGACAAAACAGTGCAGCAGCACAAAACAATTAACATAAACAGCAATGACAAAAAAATGGAAATTGGCAAAGCAAGCTACAGTAAATTTAAATTACCAAGCAAATGCAACATTACAACTAATATGAGCCATAGTGCAGCAACAAGAAAAATAAATCAGTAGTAAAACTAGCTTAACAGAGTAATACAAAGTCGAATTCAGTAACATTATGCCTGGCAAACAGCAGCAGCAAATGAAATAACTTATACCTAAACATGACAAAGCTCAAGCAGAAAAAATAGCACACTAAAGACAACAATGCAGATAAGGAAAATGGATAATCACATCTTAATGTCTATGTAATCAAAGTGGTGCACCATAAAAACTAATTCTACACAAAATTACCAAGTACTTGAAAAGAAAATTATATATGCACTTACTGTTATTAGTCCTTTCTTCTTGTTCTTTCCTTTCCAAGAGCTCCTTTTTCGAAGAATGTGGATCATAAAATAATCATTTAATAGATCTGTTGACAGAAAGTGTTCACATTAGCAAATGCATTTAAGTTTATTTTATAAAACCAATGCTGCAACACAGCTGGAAAACAGATATCAAATGAAACAAGCAATTACGCAAACCAAAGCATAAAAATATCATTCAATAGTCATGTGGCATTTCATAAGTTAGTATAAATTCTCTCAACTCTCGTAGAAAGACGCTTGTCGTAATCAGGTGTGCAGATGTAAGAATATTTCCCGTCAGTTCATAAGCATATCGGTAAGTAGCGCAAAGTACGAGTAATCATATGTTTTCAAGTAATGAGCGTGTCATATTTGCGATGCTTTCTACAAAGAAATGTCAATAGCGAGGTTAATGGCCTCCTTTTTTTCTCCACCTAATGGCTTTCTTTTGTCAGACGACTATCTCTCAGCTGGGCGCCCAAAACGCATTACGTCAAGGTGACCTATCTTCCTTACCAAAATATTTACATCATCACTTTCTGCTACAGTGACAGTCTCATATGAAACTTTCACAGGTCGAGAATTTGCGTTACAAATGTGTAGAAACAAAATCCTGTAAATATAACAGTGTCCAAATAATTTTCGTCGGCATTGTGGTACATTCACGCATTTACACACATTTCATAACTTGTAAAGTACGATTCTTGGTTTCCAACAGCCTTTTTCACAAATCAGAGTCCCTAACCACTACTCATTATTCCTTACCTTATTACACATGTAAATATTCGTCGACTCTTCTACAATATTTTATCATAATAAATATGTAGCATAATCAAATTCCTCATATAGCATTAGCTTAAGGATCATTAACATATCTCAACAGCAAAATACACATGGTTGTCGTAATAATAACATCATAACACCTCAGTCAAATCTCAAAATCGTCGTAGCTTCCTCCAATAATATCAAAACCTAAAGAAAATTCTCTGCTCATTTAATAGTGTCATCTACCTCAAACATACTTTAAAAATCATAATCCCATATCAAATATATCATTCAACGCTCTCATAGTATCACAATGGTTCCGAAAAAAAAATGAACAGTTCACTAAGTACAGACAAAATACAATTCCATAAGTATGAAGTTATCCAACTGTGTAATTGCGTAAACATTTGTTACTGACGTAGTAAAAAAGATGTTTATCTCTCAGTTAAATGATCAGGAAGCTGTGTAATTATGCGTTAGAGAAATATGGTACCGATGTGTAAAGTTGTATAAGCAAATACCATATTAGCTAGGGCTCCTTGTGCTTGCCAAACACATGATACACAAAGTAAGAGTGTACCCCCCTGAGGATTAATGTTATTATACCCTCAGGTGTTACAGATTACAGCAATGGAATGAAATGTGTCACGGAAAACTTTCTTTGTAATTCAAAAATCTTGAAAAATAAATGCTTTAAGTTCAAAATTAACCACTCAAATGCGTCTCCTGTGGCGGTGATTGTGCGTCTTGCTGTAAGATAATTCTGTGGAACTGTCGTAGTTATTGTTCTCTGTAAGCAAAGTTCTGCTGAAGTCAATGTACTTACCTCATCATAAACGAAAGTGAAATGCTTTGCGTATAGATATCGTAGTTATTACGTACCTTACCGTGATCAAGAAAGTACTATAATGTAACGTATTGTTGTGCAACGGAAAAGGCTGTCTCATTGTAGCTATACCACAGAAGTTATTACTAAAATATGTTTTACTTTCCAGAATAATTCAGAAAAACTGTGCAGATATAAAACAGAAACACCGCAAAAGGAACATTGTAAATTGTCACTCATTAGTAGTGTCGTGATAAAATCGTGTAGCTGTCACATAAACTAACCACTGTGTCATTTGGTATCTCACAGAAAGTACTTTAAATCCAGAATGTATTTTCAAGTAAACCAAAATGTTGCATTAAAATCTCATTAGCAGTACTGGTAAATGTTCTAAGTATGTGAGCCTTATAGTCGTTACGTAATCGTGCAACTAACAAGCAAGAATGTACAAATAACAACACTGTGTCGTCTGTTCACTATAGCAATGCATTCGTAATTTGTAGAAATAAGTTCTCTTGGTTCTTGACTGGATATTTAACTTCCAACATTGTTGCATGTTAACAGATTCTAAGTCTGACAAAGCATACTAGTAACGTAAAGTGAAAAGTTATATGGCAAAGACAAAGTTAAAAAGCAGATTATCTTTCAATAAACGGTTTAACATGTGAAATGTGGTGCAATCCTTTACCCTTTCTAGTACGCAAAGTGTCAACTTCAAAGTAATTATCATGTTGTATACGTCGGTAAGGAATTTTTCGCAAGGTTAGCGTCTATGTTATTTTTCGCTGAGCCAGCCGGCGCACATGGCTGCCTGCGGTGCGAGTCATTGGCTGTCTCTCTGTTGGCACGCGTCGTTATTGCGATTAGGAGACCTAACTTCTACCAATTCACCTTGACGAGAATGCCCTGCCGTAATTTGAAGCTCGCCAGTTCTGATGGAATTCAGGTCTGTCGTTTTGTCGGTAGTTTACATAGTTTCTTGTTTGTCGGTCATGTGGTGGAGAATTTCTCCCGGAATCGTAACTGCGTGGTGGACCGTTGCATCTGAAGTTATTCTGTCTCCCTTGATAATAATTATTTTGGTTCCCATATTGTCTGTTTCTCTGATTGTCTCTGTGATAGTCACTACCACGGAGAGGTGATTTTTCCCTGCAATTATTACTACTCTGCCAACGGTTGTCATATGGGTGGTGTCTGTTTTGGTCACGATTTGTGTTGTGAGAATAGCCTTGTCGTGTCCAGTTATTATTTCTTTCATCGCGGAATTGTGATGGATGTGACCTGTAATTGTTGTGTTCCTGTTTTCGCGTTCCGCGATTGTCAGTGTCAATTTCCAATTCTTGTAACAGTCCCTGAAAAGCTCCAATGTCGTCTTTACAACGTCCTGCCAAAATAGTATGTCGTAAATGTTCAAGCAATTTGATTAAGCAAATGCGGATGAGTTCTGAGGGGCTGTAAGGGTTTGACAGGTACTGATTCTTGTGCAATATGTCTTCAAAATATTTCACAAGACTGGAAAATTCATATTGTTCGAAATGTTTCATCATTATGATGCTATGTTTTACTCGGTCTTGTGTAGCTTGAGTCCAATATGCTGAGAGGAAGGCATGATAAAATTCTCCTTCTCTGTGACAATCGTGAATGACCGATCGCATTCTTTCGGCTGGTTCATTCTCTAAGTAGCCACACATAAATTCTAATCTGTGCTCTGATGACCAGTTGGGAGGAAAACAATGAGAGAATTGATGGAGCCACGCTTGTGGATGAATGTCGTTGCCAGAATTCTTAAATGTTTTGAATGTAGGTGTAGTAATAAACTGCTTATACTCAAAATCAATGTGTCTGCGAGTCACATATCGGTCAATGTTACTTCGTTTCGGCGGTTCCATCTCAAAATTCGGTGTACCCTGCCAATTTCTTTCATAATTTCCGAAGTACCCCGTGTCATTATTTTGTGGCTGCTCTGTATTTCTATGCCCCTCTTCCCGTATTGGAGCGTGAGTGTCCTGTGAAATACGTAATTCTTGTATTACCTGTGTCAACTGATCTTGTACTTCCCGGATTTCTCTTTGGTGTTGCGTATTAGTTTGATTCTGATTTTGTTTGAATTTCGTAATTTGTTCATACTCTTCTGTGTCAGTGATGGCTACAGGTCTTGTGTCATTCAGATCATCATCTACCTTTGTAGATAAGTTATTGAACCGATCCGAAAGTTCGGCTACTTTCTCCGATAGTATACTTATTTCCTCAGTGTGTTTTTCTGAACCAAGTTTCAGAGTGTCTATTTGTGTTGAAATCGTATCTACTGTGTCCTTTTAAGTTTTCCTGAGTTTTTGCAAGTTGCGTAACCGCATCGGTAGATGCAACTGAGTTAATTTTAGCTTACAGACTTTTTGACATTTCGATTCGATTTTATGTAACTCAGTAGTTAAATCTTCATGTGTTTGTTCAAGCATATGTTCCACTGAGTCTAACTTTTGAAGCTTTTGTTCCACTGCGTCTAACTGTTGCTGTGTTTGTCTCTGCTGTTGTTCCATTGTATCTAACTTTTGAAGATTTTGTTCCATTGAGTCTAACTTTTGAAGATTTTGTTCCATTGTGTCTAACTTTTTAAGATTTTGTTCCATTGTGTCTAACTTTTGTAGCCTTTGTCCCAATTGTTGCATTAACTGTAATAACAATGCACTGGTGTCTGAAACATGTTCCTCCGTGCTTTTCGGCAGTGAACTTGCACCAGCAACATTCACATTTTGACAAGCAGAAAATGTGTCTCGTCTTATTTGAGAAAACAGTGAGGACCCAAAACCTGAATCTACAGTATTTGCGAGATGGTATCCTGTCATTTCGGATTCCTGAGGCGAGCTGTTGCCAACCGATCGACCGATAATGCTTCCATGTTCACTAATTGTTTCACTGTCTACGCCAATATTTGCCACCCACTCCATTTCCCTATGGACAATTACCAAATTACTACTTTGAACATTAGTTAATTCATTACTCACCAGCGCTAACACACTGCTTTCGTCTCCACTATCATTTCTCAGTTTACTTTGGAGCGTAATATTACGTTTTTCACACGCCATTATTGTCACAATGTTTCACACGATAACATAGAAAAGCACAATTTGAAGAGCAAAATAAGAAAACACATAATTGCAAGCGCAGCTGCGAAATACTTGGTGCAAATCTACATGCATGTCACAACTGTTCTACTGTACAACAATGAAAAACTACAACTACAAAGGAAATTCTCGCTACAGTTATGTGCTAGCAATAAACAAAAGCTGCACTAATTGCACAAACTACAAGAAAAAATCAGAAGATTCCAGTGAGGTATCCTGGCAGGGTCGCCATATGAAACGTCCCCTTATAAAAATTATACATGACTGTGCTTAAACTGACACACAATATTTTTAGCACAACGCAGTCTGACTTTCAATAACCCCTACAAAAGAATGGCCCTAACTAACATTAACCTATACCTTTCACAAATCACTTACCTCACAAAAATCTTCGTTACTCGAACTACTGCAATACAGCGATCGCCACTGCTGCCAGCTAAATAAAAGATTCAAACTACGGAAGGCACTAACTACTGATAGGCATAGTTAGCAAATGAAAGATTTCATTAGAGAACAAACAATGTATTTACCTTAATAGTCATAATATATATAGCAGTTCATGACATCCAGTCTTACAAATTTCAAAACTCCGCCATCTCTCTCCCCACATCCACCACTGCTGGTGGCTCACCTCCAACTGCGCAATGCTATGCACTGTTAACAGCCAACAGCCCAACACTACAATGGCAGACAACAATTCAAACTAGCCACAGACTGCACACAGCACAGCCAGTGATTTTCATACACAGCGCTACATAACATTGCCAATAAGAAAACATAAACAGCCTACTTACAATCCCTCAGAGTGGTTGGTGGGTCATGTCGTCCACAAACAGCCCTTTTCAATCCATCCCAGGCACGTGCGATTGGGTTCATGTCTGGGCAGCAAAAGCTGGCCACTCTAGTCGAGCGATATCGTTATTCAGAAGGAAGTCATTCACAAGACGTGCACGATGGGGGCGCGAAATGTCGTCCATGAAGACGAATACTTCGCTAATATGCTGCCGTTATGGTTGCACTACCGATCGGAGAATGGCATTCACGTATCGTACAGCCGTTACGGCGCCTCCCATGAGCACCAGAGGCGTACTTCAGACCCACATAATGCCACTCCAAAACATCAGGGAATCTCCACCTTGCTATACTCACTGGACAATGACTCTAAGGCGTTCAGCCTGACCGGGTTGTCTCCAAACACGTATCCGACGATTGTCTGGTTGAAGGCATATGCGACATTCATCGGTGAAGAGAACGTGTTGCCAATCTTGAGGGGTCCTTTCGGCATGTTGTTGGGCCGGGCCCATCTGTACCGCGCTGCATGATGTCGTGGTTGCAAAGATGGACCTCGCCATGGACGTCGGGAGTGAAGCTTCGCATTATGCAGCCTATTGCGCTCAGCTTGAGTCATAACACGACGTCCTGTGCCTGAACGAAAAGCATTATTGAACATGGTGGCGTTGCTTTCAGGGTTCCTCTGAGCCATAATGCCTAGGTATCGCTCATCCACTGCAGTAATAGCCCTTGGGAGGCCTGAGCGAGGCATTTCATCGACGGTTTCTGTCTCTGTTCATCTCTTCCATGTCCGAACAACATTGCTTTGGTTTACTCCGAGACGCCTGGACACTTCCCTTGTTGGGAGCCCTTTCTTGGTACAAAATAACAATGCGGACGTTATCGAACCGAGGTACTGACCGTCTAGGCATGGGTGAACTACAGACAACAAGAGCCGTGTACCTCCTTCCTGGTGGAATAACTGGAACTGATCGGCTGTCGGACCCTCCGTCTAATACAGGGCTTCACAACATACGTGCTCGCGGAGGAAGCTGTGAGCAGCAAGGCGCGAGCACGGAGCAGCGCGAGCACGCTACCCCCCACTACCGGACCAGAGCGGAGAGTGGGGAGAGTCACGTGGGGCACACAACAGCTGCCGCCAGTCAATGTGAATCCGCAGCCACCTGCAGGGATATCACTCACGAATTATTACTGCGACAAATGAAACAAATAAAGGAGAATGTACACTTGCCACATAATTTTATTAGCTTAGGGTATGCCTCTACCATCTGTAGACACTGAAACTAAAGAATTCCACGACAATCCTATATTTTCAACACTTTCTTCAACACTACTGAAAATATCACCTCCGGTTGTAGTGTTCTTCATGGCTACTACATCGAGGAGCTCCTCCCTCACCTGAAGATCTTTGTTAACACCTCTAATAAATATGGCAAGCTGCGCTGTTCCAGTGATATCAACACTTTCGTCCAGAGCTAGAGAATACGCCATAAAATCTTAACAGATATTTGCAAGCTGGCTCTGGACGTCGTCTGCCATGTCCTGTATGCGACGCATAATGGTCATGTTAGGTAATGGCACAATCCGAAACTGTTAAACTTGAGATGGACACAAATGTTCCGCTGCAACTACCAAACATTCTTTTATTAAGTCGCCATCAGTTAAGGGGCGCAGGGATTTTGCTAAAAGCAAAGCAATTTTGTAACCCACTCTGAGAGCTGCCTCACTTGATTTTTGTTCGTCGTCCAGATCTTCTTCGGATAGCTTCCTTTTATGTTTAATAACTTCCTGTGCACGATCTGGTCAATCACATTTTCCACGTCTGTAGTCTTTCGCGTGGTACGACATATAATGTCGCTGCAAATTAAATTTCGTAAAAGAATTCAGCGTTTTGTGACATACCAATCATTTTGGTACGACATATAATGTCGCTGCAAATTAAATTTCGTAAAAGAATTCAGCATTTTGTGACATACTAAACATTTTGCAACACCATCTTTTTCAGTAAACAGATACAATTCCTCCCAATGGGGGTTGAACTGCGAAAGCATGGTTGGGGTTACACAACGGCGACTCCACATGATTCTTAACCAGCGAAGTGACTGTTAAGAGCTGATCGTAGTACTTTAAACGTTACACAGTCGGCGCGAATTCAATAGGCACGCTGCAGCCCTATTCAAACGTGCGCACGCATTTCCCCTCCCTCCCCTCCCACCGTACTCCACGACCTTGCAGCTGCTCGCGAGCACGTGCCTGAGCAGACGCGAGTACTCGCGCTCAAAACCGGCCAGTTGTTAAGCCCTGGTCTAATAGGTGCAGCATGGTTGTTTACATCTTTGGGCGGGTTTAGTGACGTCTCTGAACAGTCTAAGGGATTGTGTCTGTGATATAATATCCACAGTCAACGTCTATCCTCAGGATTCCGGGAACGGGGGCTATGCAAAAATTTTTTGTTATGTGTAAATTCAGAAGATACTAAGAGAGAAGGAAATTAATATACGGTCACAACCGAAAGCAATGCAGTATATTAATATACGGGAAAATATGTACAGTACCAGTTATCTTTCGGCTTCACGCCATTTAAAGTTTTAGACTGGAAATTAGGCCTCGTTTGGTGGCCACCAATCAACTTACGGTCTGCTCCAACTGTGGCGCGCGACCTCAACTTGTGACCATCACACTACACTCAAAACAAGCCTGGAGAGCGTCCCATAGCATGATCGGCGTCACTCCGTGACTCGTGCGGCGCTAGGCGCTGCCGCTTCCGGTGCTGGTTAAAGTTATAGTCGCCCTATCTCCCCAGCCCACTGACCAACACATCCTGGCCCAGTCCACTGTCGCACACAGTGCTGGCCACAACAGCGATTCTTGAGCCCGACGACGTGCTGCAAGCTTGTCCGTCATTACCATCACGGTGGCGACGCTGGTCTCCGGATGATGTTACAGTTAGATCTGGTATAAGATAACCTCGGACCCGCGCAAAAGCATTTAATTTAAGGGGTGCCGGGTTTCGAACCCGGAATCGCGGACGTTTTGGTAAGTAATCGAAGACACTACCCCTAGACGGTTGCTACCATGAGTAACTTAGAAGTAGATAACCCCAGAGTAGTGAAGCTACTTGAATCACTTGATAAAGCAAGTCTTCCAGCTCAGATTGTATACCACTTAGGTTCCTTTCAGAGTATGTTGGTGCACTAGCTCCTTAGTTAGTAATCATATACAAGCGCTCGCTCGGCGAAAGATTCGTACCAAAAGACTGGAAAGTTACACAGGTCACACCTACATCCAAGAAAGACAATAGTGGTAAGCCATTAAATTATAGACCCATATCATTAACGTCGATATGCACCAGGATTTGGGAAAATATTTTGGTCGAACGTTATGAATTATCTCGGGGACGACGGTCTATTGATACACAGTAATATGGACTTAAAAAACACCTTTCTTGTGAAACACAACTAGCTCTTTACTTAGACGAAGCGTTGGGCACTATTAACACGGGATTTCAAATTGATCCCGTATTTATATATTTCCAGAAAGCTTTTGACACTGTAGTTCACAAGCGTCTTGCAGTCAGATTGCTTGCTTATGGAATCTCGTCTCAGTTATGCGACCGGATACGTGATTTCCAGTCAGTCATGTCACAGTTCGTAGTAATTGACCGAAAGTCGTCGAGTAAATCAAAAGCTATTTCGGGCGTTCCCGAAAGTAGTGCTATAGGTCCTCAGCTGTTCATTTTGTGTGTAAACGATTTAGGAGACAATCTGAGTAGCCGTCCTAGGTTTTTTGCAGATGACACTGTCCTTCATCGTCTAGTATAGTAATCTTAAGGTCAAAACAAATTAGAAACTAATTTAGGAAAGATATCTGTAAGGAGTGAAAATTGGCAGTTGACCCTAAATAATGAAAAGTGTGAGGTCATCCACATGAGTGCTAAATGTAGTCCGTTAAACTTCGTTTACACGATAAATCAGTCGAACCTAAGGTGCATAAATTCAGCTAAATACCAAGTAATTACAATTATGAACAATTTAGAGAGGAAAGAACACATAGAATGTTGTGGGGAAGGCGAACCAAAGATTGATATTTACTGGCAGAACACTTAGAAGATTTAACAGATCTGTTAAAGAGACTGCCTACGTTACGCTCGTCCGTCCTCAACTGCAGTACTGCTGCGTGGTGTGGAATCCTTACCAGGTACGATTAAAGGAGTAGATCATGAAATTTCAGGGATGAGCAAGACGTTTCTTCCTGTCGAGAAACAGGGAAGAGAGTGTCACGGATATGATACAGGATTTGGTGTGGACATAATTAAAACAGAGGCGTTTTTCGTCGCAGCAGAATCTTCTGGCAACCTTTAAATCACCAACTTTCTCGTGCAATTGCGAAAATATTTTGCTATCGCTAACCTACGCATGAAGAAACAACCATCATAATAAATTAGGGGAAATCAGAAGTCGCACGGGAAGATATAGGTGTCCGTTTTTCCCGCACTCTGTTCGAGAGTGGGATATTAGAGAATTATTGTATTATTGTGTAGGTGGTTCGATGAATGCTCTGCCAGGTACTTACGTGTGATACACAGAGTATCCACGTAGATGCAGATGTACAGCTGCCTCTGATCGGAACACCGAAACCCTTCCCTTAGTTCATTTAGTCCAGTTCAGGCTCAAATACCGATCCTCTTATCCCTTGAACCTTGTGTACACGTACTATATAAGTGTAATGTCTTTGTACTTTATGTACCCTATAAATAAGTATTTATAACCCATCTCTAAATTTCGTTTTATCAACTATTAAATAAGAATAAGCTGGTACATGCTGTTGGTGACAATGATAATTTTTAGTAGGCCCCCTTACCCACGTTCCGAAGTAAAGGTTTGGGATAAAACTGAAAGCTCTTGGTTTGTTTCTAAAGGCCATTAAATTTTATAAGCAATAAAATTCTGCTTGTGACTCATTACTGTAGGAGTGCTTGTATTTATTGGTGCTTCTATTTATTGATACTTTGGCAATATAAATGAACTATTTAGTTCGTCTCAACTAGTTCATTAAGAAGAACTACCTCAATGAAACGGTTTCGTATAGAGAACGATTTTACACAACTCTGATGATAACATTTGAATCTGCTTATGATCCTGATTTACCAAGATTCGCTGCGTGCAGCCAAATCTAAACAGCATAAGGAAACATTAATCTTTTCTTCTAGCGACCTAGGGCGAAATTATTAAACAGACAGAATTAGGACTGTAAGATTTCGCCAATTCAGATAATATTAATTTCAGTTTCAAAACATGCGAGTAGGAATTTCACTGTTCGTATGTAATGGTTAAATAAAGCTCTTTTCTCACGGCATCAAACTAAACGTTTTGGCTAGTCAAAGCTACAGTATCTCTCATTACCTAATTAGCCTATTACATTCAAACAATTTTTCTTTCATATAGTTAATTCCGAAATAATTTAATAAAACGTCTGACTAGCATTACTAACAACAATGTTTATTATAGTACTGACACAGTTCGCTCATCATACAATTTTGGTTTGTTGTTAATACTTATCTATGTGAATTACCTAGTTGAAGCCAGTGGCTGCTGCTGTGAAGTGCAGCGTGATCTCTGCTCCTCGCCCGTCGTAGTCAGTTGTATTTTACCGTAAATGGGATTCCCTGGCAACCATTTTAATCAAATTTCATTGAAAATCATTACACTGAAAAACCGGCTTCAGTTTGTCGTCAGATGCAAAATAAAAGTTTTGTATCACCCAAAAGGTAATTGCTGGACAGAGTGAGGGTTGTTGCTTTAGCAAAACACTTTATTTTAGTGATAACACTGCAAATAATATAGAATGAATTTGTTTGCTTGCACCGACATTTATTAAGAATGTTCGCTTCACTGAACTTCGATCTACCCCTTACAGTTGGATAGTTCTTTTGCTCCGACACTCTAATGTCCAGGTAGTGTTTTTAACCTGGCTACCCAGCTCATTTACTCGTCATAGATCATGTGCACGTAGCTGTGTTCCTTAGCCTGTTTGTTAATGTTTCATATCAACTGTTTCCTTACGTATTTCCCAACATTTCAGTACTTGTCAGTTAGTGAATTTCCCGACTGCTCGGGAATGCCATCCACAATTAACAGTTTACAGTATATCTGTTACCCACCTTTCCATAGTTATGAATCTTCACCAATAAATACTTCTGTCCGTTCTCTAGTTAATCAGTCCTCTGATTTCATCGTGTGTACTGAATTATTGATGGTTCAGCTTAACGTTCATTAAGCAGCTCTAAAGCATCCCCTAGGCGCCGACACAATGACAATTTTCCGCCCGCTACAGATGCTCTAGACTCCAACTTCACTTTAAACAACATCAACGTGCACCTCTTTTAACGTTCCTCATTACAAGTGTCAGTTCCTTCTCTACTGACTTCCATAAAACTGCCAACACTAGTGCACTTCCATTCCAACATCTCCCCACATTTTATCCTAACTGGGCATAGCATGTGGAAAAAAATTTGCGATGATTTGTTATAAAATATAATTTTCCATAACTTAACAATTTTACGTAATAAAATACACTCATAAACAATTTACATTCGTATGAACGGAAATTGGGCAATACATACGAGAATGAATGAACACTCAGTGAACGGTTAGGTAGTCAGAGGAAATCGTCTAAAAGAACAGATAATTTCGATCTTAATGTTGTAACGTCATTTGTGATGTGAATACCGACTCTCCCGTCGCTATTTCTGGCAGCCTTCACCAGGATTACTGTTCTTCCACCCACCTCCCTACACCTTAGTACAGACACACACACACACACACACACACACACACAAGCACACGCACACAGACACAGACACTCGCGCGAGCACGCGCGAAGTCGGCTTTTTGAACGCTGGATACTATATCAATCGAAACGTCTGTAGTCTCCTCACATATCGACGCTATCATAAATGGCTCTAATCACTATGGGACTTAACATCTGAGGTCATCAGTCCCCTAGACTTAGATCTACTTAAACCTAACTAACCTAAGGACATCACACACATCCATGCCCGAGGCAGGATTCGAACCAGCGACTGTAGCACCCGCGCGGTTCCGGACTGAAGCGCCGAGATCCGCTTGGCCACAGCGGCCGAGGACGCTATCATAAACACAGAAGAACTACACTGATATGGGTAGCATACATTTGACTACAGTAGGACAATAGTAGTGTAGCACAAAAGTGTAGTCAACACATAAAAATGCATATGGCTGGATCATAGGAAGTTTAGGGAACAACAGTATTTATACCGTCGTCAGCTGCGATTTTGAGTATCACCCTCAGCATAGCTTAACCGATAGTGTGATTGTTCAGTCATCTCGACTTAACTGCCAATTTGGCACATTGCTGTTGGCTGTGGATCACGTATCTCCTATCGCACTGTGAATCGTCATCTACAAGTGATTGCTTTGTGGGCTCCGCGAGCCGCCTCAAACAAAAGTAACACGTCTTTCGGCTTGGTCAAAGGATAATGCTCAAGGATCAGTCGCTGATACGCTTCGAGAGTGATTATCGCCGTGTTTTCATCTACCGCGCCTCTGTTTACTTGATAACCAAGTTAATATTGCAGAAAAGGACAGTTTAAGCAGCGCAAGTGTTCTTGTCAGGGGCAATCACGCGGAGGGCATCTGTGCTTCTCTGTCGGCATCAGTCTGTGTTAGCAAAAACAGACATAATATCTGATGGGATAGCAGCAATCAGTGACTGTACAATGTTATTTATAATCCGTCTTGATTGCAAAATTTTTATTCATATGACCGGTTTCGGTTCATCCAGAACCATTTTCAGATCTGATATTTCGGTTGCAGGAGTAACCCTACCAAATCTACCAACTTTCACAGGCTGCGTGTGAAAGTTGCTAGATTTTGACTGGTTACTCCTGTAACCGAAATATCAGATCTGAAGACGGTTCTGGATGAACCGAAACCGGTCATACGAATAAAAATTTTGCAAACAAGACGGATTATAAATAACAAGTCTGTGTTAGGGTTGGCCACTAACCTTATCTTCGGGAATCGCAAACTTTAGGAACTTATTGAAACAGAATTGCATTCCTTAGAGACTAATGTTGAACATAAATGAGGAAACGTTGATATTGCATTGCAGAGCAGGAAATAATAATATACTTCTATCAGTCGCTTTCTCGGTTGTTCTGTTTTACAGTGGGCTCCTCGAAATTTGACTAAAAACTGATGAACATAGGTCCGAGACGTTGGTTCAAATGTTCGTCGGTGCAGATCTGTATTTGGACTTAATGAGCTTAAGTGCTGAGGTTACTGATTCACACAAAGTCGTTCCAGAAATTGGAACAACATTTTTTGAGATGGTAACTGTCTTCTGTAAACTTATTCCAAACAATAATTCAACAACCAGTTCGTTTCAGGCAGTCCTGTCCTTTCCTCTTACTGGACAAGCAGTTCAACCTATACAGCTACTGAATACTTTATGATTTGCGGTGAAACGTGACATCATCCACCACAATTCCAATAGCAAACGGACTTTCTAGGAATGAATATGAAGATTTAGATACCTTCGGATCATTAAATCTGCAATATATTTCTCATGCGAGGTAAAAAGTTTCACAAAAATGATCTTCAATTCCCACCTGAGCTTCAGGAAGGTGTTCAGTAATCTTCTTCACACATTTGACGTTTTTTGAAAAATACAAATTTTGTGCGAAAAGTAACAAAAACTATATCTCCGATCATCAGTGACGACTTGCTTAGTATCTGTAATTACTGAACGTTATATAAAATTATGGCTGCATCTAACAACGACTGCGTGTAATCAAGCTGAGTTAAAGGTTTTCCTTCTTCTCGCAGAGATTGTGTTAGTTGATACAGTAACAGTAAAAATGGGCCTCGAATATTGCCTACCAACTAGAAAATACCAAGATACGGGGTGGTTATTATTAAACTTGTGCTACTTCACCCAGTGTAGACGGAAAACCATTTACCATATGGGTACTCACCTTTATGGCAATGATGTTCAGACTGTGAGTTGCAAGATTTACGTTACTAGTAGTGTTAGTGTCATGACAAGCCGTTACGCACCGGTTCTAGTACGGCGACGTAGGGTTGCAGACAGTCAACAAAGGTCCGAACAAGGTAAGCGGGGATTTATTTGTTCCGGCCGGGGTGGCCGAGCGGTTCTAGGCGCTACAGTCTGGAACCGCGTGACCGCTACGGTCGCAGGTTCGAATCCTGCCTTGGGCATGGATGTGTGTGATGTCCTTAAGTTAGTTAGGTTTAAGTAGTTCTAAGTTCTAGGGGACTGATGACCAAAGCAGTTGAGTCCCATAGTGCTCAGAGCCATTTGAACCATTTTTTTTATTTATTCGTAAAGCTGTGTTATCAAAACAACAGCATCAGTGCTGCTCTTGTTCACATGTACTGATGCATTAAAGGAATGTGGTAAGATTATGCATCTGAGGTTGAAAAAGATGATTCGGAAGTTCGAATTAGCTGGCGAGGTAGGAATTGTTTCTGGGACAGGCCGATGAACAATTGCGCCACGTATAATAACTGTTTAAAGAAGTTATTCCGGCGTGGCTGAGAATGCTTAAACCAACGTGTGATCTTCAAGCAGTGTCACGACAGGGACATTCCATGGTCCACCGTTGTTTCGCGCACCAGTAGAGGAATCTCTAGTGCGGTTCCAAGCTATCATGGATGCAGATAGTCGTCACTTTGAGCAACGTCTCTACGTCACACTGAGTAAGGTCTGTAACCTGGAATGTAAACTTACTATGCGATTAACAAATGTTACTCTCTCATGTAGAAATTAAAAAGTGCTACTTTCAATGGTTCATTCGTCATTTTTCTTCTGCACGTACTTACAGATGTTTTTCTCGAAGTTTCATTGTCCTACGCCCACTTGTTTTTGTCATGGGTGGCCCTTTAAAATAGCGAAAGTTTAATTATAACCATGCTGTACATTACGGATCTCGTCATTGTACATTTCTTATGTGCAGGATTTGAATTGTCGGTGTGTTTTGGCATTCGAGGGACGGTAATTGCCAATTCATGTGACTATCTGCACAACACGCAAATACTAGAAATATCTGTGATGTACAGCGTTAAAGAAGTCAGGAAAGTTGCTCGTGTACAAGCCAACAAGAATCGCTCCAAATGGAGACAAGAGTCGCATGCGGCTCACTGGCTGCGTTGTGGCCATCCCTGGTCTATAAAGATATCATTCATCAGCAGTATTTTCATATTTTTCGCGTTCCTCGTGGGTCTGGGTCCAGTTTCATTAGAACTAACAGCATTACGCCATCACAGGACTAGACTGTCCTGTTTAGCTGAACTTGCGGCGTAACATTGTGCAGGAGGCCTGCGACCATTAGATGGATTCAGCCGGACCGCAGTCGATCCCAAAGATTTGCTTCCATCTCGTTGATGCATAGTACCACTGCCTGCTCGGAGGCGAGAGAATAGCGCTATCGACAGTCAAAGTACGTACGCGGGCCATATCGGAGATGATCTGTCAGCATGCTCTGCCTTGTGCCTTGGCTGGAATGTTGCCCAGTTTCAATGATTTCATCTTGTGTTGACGAAGTCTTACCAGCCTCGTTGTGGCGTAGGGGTGTGCCGTAGACCTTTGGGCCTGTATGGGGGCAGTTGTGCTGCTTGTCTGTTGCAACAGTGGAATTTAGATGGAGCCGGCCGGTGTAACAGCGGTGTGCGATAGCGTTCACGGTCCAAAGTAAGAGAAGTATAGTGGATTGAATTTGCGTAATGGGGGCGTCTGCTAATTCCTGTCTTCACACTTCTCGAACACTCATAATAGCTGGATAACTGGCTCATGAATATGCAATGAAGGGAAGAACATTAGAACAACAAAAAATAATTAATGTAGAGTAAAAAAATTTCGGAAATACATGCATTGCTCTTGGTAACATATTCAAGCAAGATCAGAGGTTGATGCAAGCGCGAGATAAGATACTGCAAATATGAAATGCTGGTACATTAACAACCGATCAACCACCAGAATATTGAATGCAAGCATGCAAATGAGTATGAATTGTGTTCCACAGGCGACGGATGTCGTTGCAAGGGATGGAGTTCCATGCGTCTTGCACTTCGTCGGTCAATTCAGAGATGATTAATGCTGTTTGTAGATAACACTGGAGTTGTCATCCGGTAATGTCCTACATGTGCTCGATTGTAGACATATTTGGTGATCATAGAGCCATGAACAACATGATGACGTCCGTGGCAACCCTTGACACTACTCACACACCCAGACAATTCCACACTTATCTAAGGACATTGTGTTGGTGCATCCTCGTTAAAGGTAACCACACCCATTTGGAGTACAGCATGACTTCAATTCCTGCTACTGTGTACAGGTTGGAAGCACTATGGACCATTCAAAGCAGCAGAGGGTGCTTACATTTTCACAGCCCTATTGTTTAGCGCCCTTCAGTGGTGTTATCACACGGGCTGCAACACTGACACAATCGTGCATAAAACGGCAAATGAATCTCTAAGATCTCCTAGTTAGGCAAAACCTCCTTAATTGAGGGACAACCTCTAAAGAAATTCTCTTCAGGCAGGCAACTGTAATCTGCACGGATTCATTCCTAAGGTGGACGGGTGCTACCGAGAAATTTGCTCAGCTTGGGGCTCTTACAGGGACTTTTTACCATTTTCCTCTTTCATGTGTTAATGTCGCACACCCCCTCCCTCCTTCCATGATCAAGCCACACAACGACTTGAGACAGGAGGGTTGAAAAAGCGCAAACCCCCTTCGCTCATTCGAACTACGTCCAAATTTCATCGAATGGATTTTAAAGGTCCGTTGTGTTTCCAAGATGTACTTGAGACAGAAAACTGCGGTCGCACTGCATTCCAAAGGGATACGATCCCACTGAATGGGGATGCACCATCACACTATCCTTAAAGAAAGGCGAAAACGTCCAGGCGTGTCAGTAGTGTCAAAGGTTGTCAAGAAAATCGTCCTGTTGGTCTTCACACTGCAAACTGTTGTATTCGATTGCACCACAACTAAAGGAGTGGTTCATTGACGCCATTTATTTGTAAAACCTCCCTCCCTCCACTAACGAGACTTTTTTGTGGCGATTCTGAGTGGTGGTGTGTCTGAAATTTTTACCTCGGCCACTGATAAGAGAACGCGTGAATTCAGTTCTAGTTATCGTGGTTTTGATCTCCGTCGTTGAGTAGTCAAAAGAGACGGAGAAATGTAGACAAAAGGGTGCGTGATGACCTCTCCATCGCGTGACATGTGCTCGGTGAAACTGAGCACAATTGTGAGGAAATTTGGTGCCAATGTGCCACCACTAACACATCTTATGCGTCACATTAACTTCTGAACTCTGGCCTGCTTCCCCATGTGTCGATATCTTGCTGTTTACAGCGTTGTCGAGCCCAGGGCTGTGGTGTGGTCTCAGGACGCCATGCTTCTGCACCGTTACAGACACAGTTCTTAGGCACCTTTGAGCCAATTTTCAAACTTCTGCGTCGCAATGGGAAATGATTATGGTGTTTCAAAAAACTTAACCTTTAATTCTATTGCTCGTTGTATATAAATCCCTTCTTCAATCATCTAACGCGTTTTGGTATTCTCATCGGTTGCTACAATACTTTATTGATAATTGCTTGTTACGCTGCGATATGGACTTCAAATGTTCGTTTAAAATTAGCAATGGCACTCCCCGCTTTATGACCTATGTTTTGAGTTCAAATAATCAGTAGTTTACACATTCATTTAACGATTCTATTTAGTAAGCTATGTGTTCGTGGACTTTATAAATTATACGGTAGTGGTGAATCTAACACGATCATTTGCCTTCTGCAAAGTTATTTATTCAATGGGTGTGGCCTGCACAGTTGTTATTTATTTATTAAACGTAGGATTACTAGTATCATTTTCTTAAGGTTTCTTTCAGGCTGCCCAAAGTAAGTTTTTGCTGAGACCTTCCGAGGAGATAATGACATTCCGGGATCCAGTTAGCGTTCTTCTGTCATACAACATCTACACTGTTTGTGAGGAACGGTATCTAAGACACAACCTGTAAGTCAAACATGCTCATTGCACATGTTTCGGGTATAAGACGAAGCACTTATACATTTCTTTACTCAAGTGATGAGTTCATCGATAGAAAATTGGATCCTTAAGGTGTATTTAAATATTCATTCAAACCCATCGGCTAAACGTTGTGCGAGGTAACTGATCACTGCGTTAAATTGTTGTGGAAATAGAATCGGATGGCGTTAAAATGAAATTTTCATTTGTCGGTATTCACCCTTTATAAGTGGATATTTTAAATAGGGCAGTTTTCTGTAGACGCTGCTACATGTACACAGAATTTAACAACAACCAGATCACTTGGAACTGCCTCCCTCAGGCTGCTGTTTTTAACTTTATAAGCACTACTGACAGCAGTACTTAATAACGTACAGTTTTAAAATAACTGACCAAATAATACTGCGTCTTTATTCAAAATAAAACAGCTATTCGCAGCAGTTACTTAATTTTCTTCAAACGGACGCATTATGAATTTAGAGTCTGGTGGATGTAGTGTGAATGCGTCGAATTGTCTGCACAAGACATCCTGTCACTCTAAAGCATATTGGGTATTTAGTTACCTTAATCAGCTCACTTTAAAGTTACTTTTCAGTTTAGTAAAATAATATTGATAATACGTAACATACATAGTTATACTGCGAAATTAATGCTTATAGACGACTAAGTTACTATTAAGAAAATCGTGAGGCATACATCACAGGGCATATAAAATTCATACTGCTTCCATCTCACATTTAACACAGAAGTCCTCTAAATGCATTGTGTATATTTCTAAGATCTGTGTGAATAACACAATGTTTTAACTTGTTTCGTAAATTCTTCTAATTGAGAGAATGGCGGCAGATAATTGGATACGGATATAGTTTATTTTTGTCAGGCGTTTCCCTCGAAACAGATATCCTGTGAAACTCGCCTTCTCTTTGCACAGTGTTTTAAGGCGATCTTGCCGCAGGTAAAAGTAAAATGGGAGGCTCGGCTCGAGGCGTACAGATCCATTTCCGGCGCGGTCCCCTCGCTGAGCTCCCCTAATACTACACGTCAGGCGGTGATGAAATATCGCTCCACCCTCTTCCTAATTCTGCAGACGAATGGCTTTCATTATCCGGGAGTCTTCAGGACGGCTCTGGGATGATCTGAATGTTTAAAACTTTGGAGATAGCCCCAGGGCGCAGATGGCCGCTAGCTGCGAGTGACAAATGCGTGCCCGAGGCCTTTGGAGGTTTACGGCGTTTTACCCAGCCACCCCCAATTTCTCTTGTAACCGTGACCCCACCCCAACTTTTCACCCGTAATTTAGTTCTAATCTCGCGAAGCCATCTGCAGAGCCCTTCTAAAAGAATCTGCATTGGTACCTCTTTCTCTACCTGCGACAAGAACTAATGTTATGTCCCATAATGTGCTTCAGCCGATATGAGGCAAGGGAAATTTGAATTCAGTGTTAGTGTGAGGCCAGTGAATTCATGAATGTATCACCAAGTTGCCTGATGGTGAATTCTCATAAGCCGGAGTATGAAAGGTGTCTCACCATGATGCGGTTAGCGGCTCATTTCTCAGTGTCGCATGTTGTAGGAAATGTGTAGCTAACGGTCCTATAAGTGTATGCTTAGTTCGGCAATAGCTTTAAATTACCTCTACAGGCCAACCTATGAAGCTTCTTAATAACTAAATAACTCTTAAATTGTAATATAATGTGTAAGTATGTTAATGCGGTTATTTTAATATGCAACATGAAATATTTGTTGCTGTAGCAAGACTTACGAGGAAACATTCCACTAGAATTTGGTACTTTGTTATGATTCATCTAATGGGTCTGGTAGTATGTGTCATGTAAGAGATTTACAGAACGACTATAGAGGCGAAAAAGATATTTATTCTGGTAAGTGGTGGACAGGTTCAGGGGCGAGGGAGACAATTTATCACTGTATTTTGCTTCCATGCTGGACGAAAGTCGTACCTACTCCATTTCTGCAGCCTCTGCAGTTAATAGTCGATGATTTTTGTGGAAGAGGGACAGTTTTGGATTGCGTTTGACATATGAAAAGTTGGACGAAAATCCTACTTGCTTTATTTCGACAACCTCTGCAGCAATTGTTCCATGTATGCTTCTGAGACTTCTCACCGCTTTCGACTCTGATCAGTTCTACTATAGTATTACTTATCCAATGTAAATTTAGCGATGTGCGCCACAACTGCGGGTGTGAGGGAGGGGGGACGGACAGAGGGGGAGGGGGGTGGGGAAGGAAAGAATTCCTGCAAGTATACTCTGCTCCACGTGCTCCGACGGAAATGTAAAATATTACGCCATGAACCAATGTTGCCAAACTGTTACTAAAGTATACCCATGGCTATGGGATGTACTGATTAAACTTACGTCTGTACCCGGCTTTTTTCCTACGCTTAAAGAATGGTGTGTGTACATACTGGCTATTACGCGCTTGCAACATTACTAGAACCTCTCAGATAGAAATAGCAACGCATTGTGCATACAGGACACGAAAGTGCAACTGACCGATATTTAGTTGACTCTGAGGAAGGTCAAACAATTGGGAGGCCACTGAACTTATTTTGTAATCGTACAAACTGGTACCTCATTCATACAATTATAGTTGGAGATGACTTCAATCAATCCTTGGTATGTTGGCAATAACAGGTGTTTGAACTCATTGAAAGGCATAAAATGTCTGCTAAATCATACTGAATGTTTCCTCCAAAACCTATTTTGAAAAGTTAGTTCAGGAGCCCAATCGAATTGTAAGTGGTTGCAAAACATACTTCATCTTTTCGCAATAAGTAATCCTGAGCAAATAGGGAGCATCGTGACGGATACAGGCATTAGTGAACACAAGGACGTTGGGGAAGACTTAAAACCGTAAAATCCAAATCCACCAAAAGTAAACGCAAAATATACCAATGTCAAAAAGCAGATAAAAATGCGCTTGACGCCTTCGTAGGAGACAGTCTCCACGCCTTCCAAACTGATTATGTAAGCGTAGACCAAATGCGGCTTGAATTCGAAACAATAATATCAACAGAAATTGAGTTATTTTATTGTGTATAGTATCATCTGATAGGTTTTGTGCGGCCCGTCATGGATTCCTCTCCTATGTCAACTTCTTCATCTAAGAGGAGCACTTGAGCAACCTAAGTCCTCAATTATTTGCTGGATGTATTCCAATCTCTGTCTTCCTCTGCAGTTTTTTCCCTCTAAAGCTCCCCCTAGTACCACGGAAGTCTTCCCCTGATGTCTTAACACATGTCCTCGTTGTCAGTCTCTTCAGCATGTTCCTTCTCTCTCCGATTCTGCACAGAATCTCCTCATTCCTCACCTTCAGAGGTATATTCCAAATAAGTCAGTAAGAGTTCGTATTGATCTGCCATGGCAAAAAACAGACCAGAGCAGTGTTGTGCAAGCTACGAAAAAAGCATGCCGAGTATGCAGAATCTCAAAGGTTGGCGAAGTTTTACTGAAAGCTCGAAATTTAGCACTTATTTCTATGCGAGTTGCTTTTAATAGTTTCTATGATGAAACTATGTCTAGAAATCTGCAGAAAACCCAAAGAGATTTGGTCTCATGTAAAGGACACCAGTCTGGTTCAGACTATAAATCAGTCAGGTTCCTTTCAGAATATGCTGGTTCATTAGTTGCATACCTAGCAATCGCTTGCTCGACGAATGATCCCTTGTCCGTCCTCTGCTGGAGTACTGTGCTATCCGCATCTGGTATGAATTGGCGGAGGACATTGAAAAAAGTTCAGAGAATAGGAGAGATTTAGGGGAGAGAATGCCACGGATATGATACGTGAATTATGGTGGCAATAATTAAGACGAAGGCGTTTTTAGTTGTGGCAGGAACCTTTCACGAAATTTCAAGCACCAACGTTATCCTCTGAATTTAAAAATATTTTGTTGGCATCCATCTACGTAGGGAGAAATGATCACTGTAATGCAATGAGTGACATCAGACCTCGCATTGTAATATTTAAGTGTACGCTTTTTCCGCGCGCTGTTCAACAATGGAACAGTAGGGAATTACCTTGAAAGTAGTTCGATGAACACTCTGCCAGGCACATTGTGAACTGGAGTCAGTAGATGTAGATGTAGGCTTACATTTGTTCCTCCCGTGAATAATGGAATATATGTATTAAATTCTCAATTTTTTTAAATAATGTACTTTAACAGTTCTACCACGCCTTTCTTTCTTTCTTTCGTTCTTGGACCCACTGGCTGCCTTTAAAGAAGACTAAAAGCAAGTTGCTAGTGAATCCTTTAGTCAATCAGAGCATATCCCGCAAAAGTAAAAAAATGTGTTACAGTGCCTGTCTAGGATACAGCCTCGGTATGGCACTAGGTTCATTTTCGTTAATTTACAGCCAGTTTCGGTCCACAGACACTCAAGGGGTGTACTGTACACCAGTGGGAAGGACACTTTTTTCTGTATTAAAGCGACCTTTGAGGGATACGATACAATTCGGTAAAAAGTAGCTGGGGATGTATATATGGCGTAAAACAAAAACAAACTTGCGTACTAAACGTGGGCGTAGCTTATGTTACACCGACGTGAATGTACTCGTATAAATGTAAGTTGTATTGATGCATTGTGTTACTGTCAAAGTCAATGTTCTTGTACCACACATACAGTGTGCTGTTACAAATGGCTCTGAGCACTATGGGACTCAACTGCTGAGGTCATTAGTCCCCTAGAACTTAGAACTAGTTAAACCTAACTAACCTAAGGACATCACAAACATCCATGCCCGAGGCAGGATTCGAACCTGCGACCGTAGCGGTCTTGCGGTTCCAGACTGCAGCGCCTTTAACCGCACGGCCACTTCGGCCGGCCGCGTGCTGTTACAGTATGATTTAGCTGTTACAGTATGATTTAGCAGACATTTTATGCCTTTCAATGAGTTCAAACACCTGTTATTGCCAACATACCAAGGATTGATTGAAGTCATCTCCAACTATAATTGTATGAATGAGGTACCAGTTTGTACGATTACAAAATAAGTTCAGTGGCCTCCCAATTGTTTGACCTTCCTCAGAGTCAAATAAATATCGGTCAGTTGCACTTGCGTGTCCTGTATGCACAATGCGTTGCTATTTCTATCTGAGAGGTTCTAGTAATGTTGCAAGCACGTAATAGCCAGTATGTACACACACCATTCTTTAAGCGTAGGAAAAAAGCCGGGTACAGACGTAAGTTTAATCAGTACATCCCATAGCCATGGGTATACTTTAGTAACAGTTTGGCAACATTGGTTCATGGCGTAATATTTTACATTTCCGTCGGAGCACGTGGAGCAGAGTATACTTGCAGGAATTCTTTCCTTCCCCACCCTCCTCCCCCTCTGTCCGTCCCCCCTCCCTCACACCCGCAGTTGTGGCGCACATCGCTAAATTTACATTGGATAAGTAATACTATAGTAGAACTGATCAGAGTCGAAAGCGGTGAGAAGTCTCAGAAGCATACATCGAACAATTGCTGCAGAGGTTGCAGTATAACTTATGACTGTCACATATGCCCTTAGTAATGTATGATACACAACAGCATACCTAGTCTTAAGACACTAGTCAGTGGCATTGTACTGTTTCTATGGATGTATGCAGACCTCTGCATCTACTTTGGATCGACTTGTAAAAAGTAATAAGCTGTGCAGTCGGCTGTATGTAGTGTGTTTCCTCTCGTAACGTTGTAAGCTGCCTATTGGTGTAGCTTCAATAACAACAAAGTCTGGCACATTTATGCTGCTAACATTAAAATTTATATTACTATTTATAAATGTACTTAACTATTCCGTGATACGAACTGAAAGAGCCCGTTGCATTATTCATGTGTCGTACTTTTATTTCCAGCAGAATCATGGATTTTACTTTATTTGACAACGTTGACTTTATATCATCTTGTAAGCTGCTGTAAATATTTTACGTGAGTATGCGACATAATTTGTAAACCGGTTAGCGGTATAGTTACACTTGGAAGGGTAATACTTTCCATGTGTCCGTTACATAGGTACACAGGATAGCTGATGATCGTCTGTGGACGAGTAGCTGTAAAGCAAAGAAATGTTAATCAACAGCTCCTGTGAATCATGAAGCTTTTCAAATTTTCCTACCAATGGGGTCACCGCTTTATTAAGACAAAACTTCCAATTGTCCTTATAGAACAGGATATAATTTTTCACTGTTGCCCATTTTTACTGCTCTTAAATTAATGTGTCTTAGTTCTTACTGACAACAAGATTTTTCTTAAATTCCCATTTATGTAAATTCTGTCTTAATTTTTGTATTTGATGTAACAGATTTTACTTAGCTTAAAGACTTCCCGGTTTGACTGCCACACCATAAGGTCAAATTCTGTTGTTCACAGTGAAACCTACTCTCAGTGAAACTTATCTGTTCCACCTGTATTATAATTTTGTGAAAAAACGACTCGATCCGCATTTGAATTTATAGTTCACTTCCGATTTAGCACAGCAGTCACTGAATGAAGTGAATACTTACTATTGAGTTTTATTGGCTCTATTGCTTGATGTCCATAAAATCAGGTTCTAGATTTTTTTTAATTGCGAATTTTGGTGGTTGAGGAGAATATGATGTAAAAGAAAGAGATTAACATGCTCGTTTTTTCTTAGGGCTGTAAAAATTATTTGTCATATTTTTAGTTCAAAAGTCACGCAATACGAAAGTCACAAACGTGTTTCTACCGTGGTTTATACATATCTGGTTCCGTGTTTACTTGTGTACCCTGTAAGAGGGAAAAGATTCGTACTCGCTTGATGGTTTTACTAGCAGCTATATTTATGCCAGTGGGCGTATTTGCATTTCAGATTTCTGCCTGAAGTTGAGCAATACCCTTAACGACTATCGCAATAAATAAGGAAAAGATAATATTTAATGACTGTACGTGGAAGCGAACAAGTTAGTAATTAGATTAAGACTGTGGACCCAATCCCGCATAAGCATGTATTGCTTGGTTATTTACTTAAAATAATTTCTGACAGCACATTATATGGACAGTGCTGTTGGTGCAAGGTGCTACCCTGGAACCAAGATGGGACAGGCTGCTCCACACATTAGGCTCACAATGTGAATCGCCTACTCTACCTATCCTATATCTAGGCATTCTCCCCCACGACTGTCCTGCTACCACAGATGCTTGCTCCTTGACAAAACTTCCCTAAAACCAGATGGCGCCACCTGTGTCAGAGGGGAACTTTCAAGTTCATCGAAGTTTATTCTAACAGAAACAGGCGGCTAGCCAAGCAAAATGGTGCACTATTCCTTACGAACATCAAATCTTATTCGTAATCACTCCAACATTTCATTTAGTAGCATTATGCTGTGTGTCTTAAATGCGAATAAACTTTGACCTTCAGTACGTCAGCCACCAACACTACAAAACTAAAATCATTTACATTTTACATAATAGTAAAGTAAGATTAACATGGTTCTTAAATGACTGAGTATTTTTTGTCTGTATAAGATGGATATGACATTAGCGTTGGTATGGTTTCCTCAGTTGATATTTACCTCCGATTACTTATTGTAGTCTTCTTTTTATAATCAATTTAGTTGCCAAGATCGCTATGCTAACACAGTTACTGGATTACTGATTTCGGTAAAATGTATCGTCATTCTCAGATCTATAAAAAGAAAATATATCAAGGTTAAAGGCCTACAGTCAAAAGATTAAAAATTTATAGGGCACTCACAAAAGCTCAGTGACGAAAATTACATACCCACAAAGCCGGGGAGTGCTACTTACATCACACAAAGCTCTGTCAAATGCGGACTATAGAATGTGCTGTAAAATAACCGAAGTAACTTTCATTACTGAGCTTTATGTATGCCCTCCTACATTTTTTTGTTGTTGCTATGAGCCTGTAACCTTGACGTATTTTCTTTTTGTAGATCTGAGGCTGGCAATGCACATTCCTGAAACTCTAATCGAGTAATTGTTTGCATACCGATCTTGACAAATAAAATGGTTTTCAAAAGAAGATTAGAATCCATATTTATAAATAGCTTCCTGCACTGAATGATCAGATTAGGTAACCATTTAATACCAATTAATCCAGTTGCTTTAACTCACAGTATTTAGAGTTCTGGTAATACTTTCACCGCCTGAGTAGACGGTTCTTGTTGTACTGTTTCTACTAACAGATTCCTAATGTACAAAGTAAATGTGCACCTATTTGGTAGAATATACTTGGCATAAACATGTTACGGAAGGTATTCTCTGTAAAAACCTTTACTATGTGGTAGATGTGTTGAATATAATCGAACACCTGAAATCCGATACTGAAACCTGCTTTGACTGTTTGCGTGTGTCTTCAAAAATATTGGTTGAGTGACTGATGGCAGGAGACTTAAAAAAGCCAAGTCTGGTGTCGATGTCAGAACTATAAGTAGTTGTGGAGATTGATAAGCCGCCACGATAGCTGAGTGGTCAGCGTGAGGGATTGCCGTCCTACGCGTCCGGGTTCGATTCCCGCCTGGGTCGGGGATTTCCTCCGCTCGGGCACTGGGTGTTGTGTTGTCCTCATCATCATTTCATTCAAATCCGGCGCGCAGGTCACCCAATTTGGCGTCGAATGTAATAAGCCCTGCACCTCGGCGGCCGGACCTGCCCCGTAAGGGGCCTCCCGGCCAATGACGCCAAACGCTCATTTCCATTTCCATACGCATTACTTCCTCCCGTAAAACCGGAGGGTCCGGGGTAGTTGTAGTTGACCTCAGTCGTTCGCTATAGATGTTTCTCAGTAACGCAAATATATATATACACTCCTGGAAATGGAAAAAAGAACACATTGACACCGGTGTGTCAGACCCACCATACTTGCTCCGGACACTGCGAGAGGGCTGTACAAGCAATGATCACACGCACGGCACAGCGGACACACCAGGAACCGCGGTGTTGGCCGTCGAATGGCGCTAGCTGCGCAGCATTTGTGCACCGCCGCCGTCAGTGTCAGCCAGTTTGCCGTGGCATACGGAGCTCCATCGCAGTCTTTAACACTGGTAGCATGCCGCGACAGCGTGGACGTGAACCGTATGTGCAGTTGACGGACTTTGAGCGAGGGCGTATAGTGGGCATGCGGGAGGCCGGGTGGACGTACCGCCGAATTGCTCAACACGTGGGGCGTGAGGTCTCCACAGTACATCGATGTTGTCGCCAGTGGTCGGCGGAAGGTGCACGTGCCCGTCGACCTGGGACCGGACCGCAGCGACTCACGGATGCACGCCAAGACCGTAGGATCCTACGCAGTGCCGTAGGGGACCGCACCGCCACTTCCCAGCAAATTTGGGACACTGTTGCTCCTGGGGTACCGGCGAGGACCATTCGCAACCGTCTCCATGAAGCTGGGCTACGGTCCCGCACACCGTTAGGCCGTCTTCCGCTCACGGCCCAACATCGTGCAGCCCGCCTCCAGTGGTGTCGCGACAGGCGTGAATGGAGGGACGAATGGAGACGTGTCGTCTTCAGCGATGAGAGTCGCTTCTGCCTTGGTGCCAATGATGGTCGTATGCGTGTTTGGCGCCGCGCAGGTGAGCGCCACAATCAGGACTGCATACGACCGAGGCACACAGGGCCAACACCTGGCATCATGGTGTGGGGAGCGATCTCCTACACTGGCCGTACACCACTGGTGATCGTCGAGGGGACACTGAATAGTGCACGGTACATCCAAACCGTCATCGAACCCATCGTTCTACCATTGCTAGACCGGCAAGGGAACTTGCTGTTCCAACAGGACAATGCACGTCCGCATGTATCCCGTGCCACCCAACGTGCTCTAGAAGGTGTAAGTCAACTACCCTGGCCAGCAAGATCTCCGGATCTGTCCCCCATTGAGCATGTTTGGGACTGGATGAAGCGTCGTCTCACGCGGTCTGCACGTCCAGCACGAACGCTGGTCCAACTGAGGCGCCAGGTGGAAATGGCATGGCAAGCCGTTCCACAGGACTACTTCCAGCATCTCTACGATCGTCTCCATGGGAGAATAGCAGCCTGCATTGCTGCGAAAGGTGGATATACACTGTACTAGTGCCGACATTGTGCATGCTCTGTTGCCTGTGTCTATGTGCCTGTGGTTCTGTAAGTGTGATCATGTGATGTATCTGACCCCAGGAATGTGTCAATAAAGTTTCCCCTTCCTGGGACAATGAATTCACGGTGTTCTTATTTCAATTTCCAGGAGTGTATATACTTTTATAGATCGACAGCATATAGTGTCCTCGTAAAAGTAAGTGATTTTAACATGATTGTTCTAAGTTAGGAGTCCAATTATATCACAGCTGAAAGAGTCTCCTTTGTTGTAAAAATACTTAGTTACAGTTAGACTGATCGTACTTCAATATCTTCCTTGTTTAGTCTACTGATATTCTATAATGTTACAGTTTTTTGTGAAGTTGGTCAGGTGTTGTGTATACTGATACTGATTAGTTATTCATCTTTACTATGACCTTCATGGATGAATCTCATTCAACCATAGAATATCAACTTGCCTAGCAAGCAGGAGACTCGGATTCGATTCCCAGCCTTGGTACAAGTTTTCTCTCTCCGCTTCAATCTATGTGCACAAAATCATATCTCCATGAGACCAGTAAAGTTTCAGAAATGGTGTCATTACATTTGTCACATATATATTTATTGCTGATAGAATCAACTGGCTAAACACTCGAAGTCGGCTTTTTGGCCCAACTTGGTGGTGTAAATAAAAACAGGTCCTAACAGAAATACAGCATAAGTGAAAAAATACCGCCTTCATTCAACACATTTATGACTTTGCTGCGCACAATGAACGTGACGAAAGAATTATTGAAATCTCATTCATAGTTGACGGAATCCGATTTTAAATGTCAGTCGCCTTACAATGTCGACATGATGTTATGACAAAGTGTACTTCTCAGTTAATAAGACGGCATATCGTGACTTTCACAGTAATGGTAACATTGGAGATGATGCTGTCTGCTTCGGTGAGCCTAATTGCACAAGAACTAGCCGTAACGTTTCGTTTCAATGTAACTTTGTGTAGTGCAGAGCCGTATGGGGTCGACCATGTGCTGTCAGGTACACAATGTCACCAGCAGAAAATTTTAAAATAGGTACGCGAAAGAGGATTATATTTCGTAAGATGAACCTGTAAACGATGGTGCCAAGGTGGCTTAGTGGTTAAAGCACCTGCCTAGTAAACAGGAAACCCGGGTTCGTTTCCCGGCCTTCGTACAAATTTTGACTCGCCACTTCAGTTGAAATGCATAAAAAATGACAAATTCACCCATGGTAACATGCCGTACGCAAGAAAATGGCAGCGAATTCACGCGATATGCTATCGTTCGTGATAGTTTACAAAACATATAGCTCGTATATGTGACTGTAGGCTTTCCCGCCGTAAACTGTTGATGAAGGTTACTCGGGTCTCCAGCCGGGTGGTAGAGTTATCTCGCGACGTTTCGGGAATTGTCTTACTAACCATCTTCTGGCGGAGTGTCGAGATTCGCGTCGAGCGGGCTATTTATATGCGCTGTCACCCCCCTCCACTAGCCCGAAACGTCGCGAGATATCATCGCTACCACCCGGCTGGAGACCCGAGAAACCTTCATCAACATATAGCTCGTGTTGATTTGACAGATAATTAGTCCACTTACGATGGTAGAAGTACACCGACTATCTGCCAAATTATACGTGATAGAAATAGCACAGAAGGTGGCCAGAAAATAGGACAACAGTGTTTCCTCACGCACAGACTAACATTTTCTTTGAGCGCCTAAGATAACATACAGTGACGTTATACCTAACCACAGTCAACGCAGAGAAGAATACTATACAAACGAGCACTGCGTTTTACCGACGTCTAAGACAGAGATACTACGAAGTCAGTCTCTTTCCTCTAACTACCCAAGCAACGCAATGATATATCATTAGCTATAAATATTGTAACATGACAAGGACGGCATGCAATACAAATCGAAACGGCACGAAGTGTACTACATGCTTCACTGTATCAATGATCAGCATTTCCACGCAACTGCACAGGTTATGTAGGAGTAACACCATCTGCATTCTCTATGTAAGGAGAGATTATATAGCGCATTTCTCATTCGGGTAGTGGTTTTGGATGTTGTTTGTTTGTAATATACCATCCAGAAACATTAATGTGACCACCTGCCAAAGGTTGAATAAACACCTCTTGCGGCACGGACAGCTGCGAGACGTACATGAAGATGGTCAATGAGGTTATGGAAGGTGGCGACCAGGATGTGTGTGGGGTGGGGGTGGGGGGCGGGGGCTTGCCGGTCCAGTGCCTTGGCCAGCGGCGCTAGGTTTCTCGGCTGAGGATCTCCAGTGCGTACAACCCGATCGAAGTGGTCCCACACTTTATCTATCAGGTTTAAGTGTGGGGAGGTCCGTGTCCATGGAAGTACGGGAAATTCCTCCTGGCTTTCTTCGAACCACACACGTACATTGCGAGCTATGTGACACGCTCCTTTGCCTGCTTGTACATCAAAGCGTGCCGAGGAAAGGCAGACTGCATGAATGGATGGACATGGTGGTCAAGGATAGATGCGCACTTTTGGTGTTCCATTGTGCCTTCCCGTAAGACTAAATCACTAAGGGAATGCCACCAAAATATTTTCCAGACCATAACTAATGCAGGGTGTTTCCTATGAGACTTTTCACGCCATACAGGCCAACAGCCGGAGCATAAAATGTTATTAATCTGCAGAGGCCGCCTGTAGTCACTCAGTAGACATTGGTGCACCCAGCGGCAATACTGGACTCAGTAGCGGTACCACGTTGTGCGTTGAAACTAGTCCCGAGTGTGCGTACAGCATCATTTTGGACTAACATTGTATGCGGAGGCTAGGACGATAGTGACCACTACCAAACTGCCTTCGTCACGTGGACCCAGCACCTCGCGTGCTGGTGTGAGGTGCCATTGGGTACAATACGCAGCCACCTCTGGTTCACATAACCGTAATTTGGGCAGCAGGTGTCACATTTCTGATGTCTTATGGTCAGGTGGCTGTACCCTATTTATACGGTCCGTTATCTTTCATCAAGGTAATGCAAGATATGGGAGCAGAACTGTGTACTAAATTTTGCACCAGTGTAGTTCCCAACCATCGATTACGAGGGCGTGCCTCCACATTTTTTTAGTGAAAACTCTTGAAGTTTTTTAAATAAAACAAACTTTATTAACATTCGACATCTCATTCTTCGTGGCTACATATTTGCGGCCGTCTGCCGCTAGGGAACTCTGAACTGTACTGTGTAAGTGGGGGTTTGTAATCTATGTTTGGTGCGTGGGAAACAGTGTCTGTAATCGGGTTTCCAACGGTAGAAGAGTTCGTCTACACTTGGAGCATCCTGTGCGTCACCATGACAATGCCATACCACACACGAGCGCTGTGACATCCCTGCGCTTCGCCGTCAGCGATCGTTCTCCATACAGTCCCGACTTCACTCCATCTCAATCTGTTTGCAGCACTCAAAGATCACCTTCCAGAACTTCACTTTGGCAATGATGAAGCGGTTCGAAGAGAGTCGAGGTTGTGACACCGTCAACAACGTCAAGTTACGGTATCAACAATTTGGTCTCTCCTTGGGAAAAAAGTGTTCGTATTCAGTGTGGCTTTTTTGAGAAATAAATATGTTGACCTTAAGCATAAATCTGTAGAATGTTAATAGCTTTCATTTTATTTAAAAATCCTAACGAGTTTTCACAAAAAAAAATTCAGAGGAAGTACATTGCAGCTTGCTGTCTTATTTTAATCAAGTACCCTTCCCACTAACCTTCATTCGAAAAGTAATTAAAACTTTTTATTCGTTCAATTTTAGTGGCCAGCAGTGTACTTAGGTCATGGAAGAGTGATAATTGCTGCATTAATTTCTACTTAAGGTTTCTAATTAAAGGACGAAATTTTATATGTGTAGTTTATATCTGCTCCACTAATCTGTCATATTAGAATCTCCGTGGAAATCAATGGTAATTTCGTATCTAACCGTATCCTCAGCGATTTCGGTATTAATTTTAAGACTTCCTCTGTGAAAATCGTATGTCTCTATCTCTGGAACAACTTATTTTACTGTTACGTTTTGAATGTTTTGATTTTCCCTTGCTCTCTTACGTACTAACTATAATTGGTCTCTCGATACGTCATCTATTGCAATTATTTCTTCTTGAGGTGACGAAAATCCGCAGGTGCCTAACTGTGAAGAAAATGAGAATAGGGATTAACTCTACAGGAGCATTTGCGTTTGGTGTCGTGTCACCAGCCTGTCATTCGTAACAGATCATGTGGCTCTCGGCAGCCTCCTTTGCATTTAGTGATTAATACAAACAAGGGTTTGGCTTGCTACTTTCTATTGATCAACACTTATGAGAAAAGTGTGCAGAGATAAGATCTCGTATCACATTCTGTAAATATGTCACTCGTGTGATAATACACACCGCGGTATGATAATGCCAGTACTGACGTCACTGTTTCTGAGAAGTGTTTAGTGGCCTCACGTGCTCTACTGATATTCAATTGATTGAAGATGGCACACGTAACTGACATGATACAACACGTAATACTAAGGAAAATAGCTCTTTTTCTCGTTAGTTCTACACGTAATCTTTGGATTTGTCTATTATCTTTTTTACCTATTTGTACTGTCAGTATCATTTATACCTTACACCCAGGTTCACATAGACTCTTAGAGCGATGTGATTTCTTGGGCTGGGACACCTGACTCTTTATAAGTTGTAACATTTGTTTCCTCTTCCCTCGGCAACACCATGTCAGTTACTGTACGTAAAGTTGTATCTCCAATACGACTAGTCTGATTAGCGTTATGTTAGTGGATTTGAAAGTGTTTTACGTGGACGTATTAATAACGGAGTAAAAAGTAAAGAAGATGGGAAATTTCTTAAATCGGAGACAGGACTGATTTTAACGGAAATAATTGATACACCACAGTGTGGGAAGTATTCACAGTGAGCTGTAAGATGGGAATGAAAAAGAAGACACAATGGACGAAGAAGAACAAGATAAGGAGACAGGTATTATGGGAATAAAGGAAGCCACACACACACTGAAAAGTGTTAAAGCAGCAGGAGTGGATGAGGAGACCTTTTTTGAGTCCAGGTCCTGTCCTTTGCCAATATTCCCACCTCGGAGCATCAGCTGCACACAACTTCGTTAGTTATTTGCTGGATGTATTCCAGTCTCCGCCTAGTCTCTAGTTTTTACGCTCTACGACTCCCTCTAGTACTATGCAAGATATTCCCTGATGTCTTAACACATATACTGTCATCCTGTCCCTTCCTCCTGTCGGAATCTTGCTTATGTTCCCTTCTTCGCCCGTCTACGGAGAATCTCGTCATTTCTTACCTTACCAGACAACGTAATTTTCAACATTCTTCTGTTACCCCTCAACTCAAAGGAGTCGAATCGCTTCCATTGCAATTTTCCCAGAGTCCGTAATTCACTGCTATACAACGCTGTGCTCCAAACATACATTCTCAATTTTTTTCTGCTGAAATTAAATTTTAAATGTGCAACCGTATATCGAGTTAATCTTTCGAGTTTTTTAACAACAATCACATCACGCAATTATATTTCAATGCCTAACGTGTCCCAGATACACACAAATAGCTGTGAAAATACAGCCCAGTTTCCCGTCAGAATGTCAGGGAATGGCGGAAGGGGCGGGGTCGACTTGGAAATTTGACTTTTGTGGGTGACGTTCTATCAGTGCAGATTTTTAAAATGTAAGTTCTTATCAAGAACGTTATTTTCAAAACTCTGACTAATGCTTACGGTAAAGCGCTGTACTCGCACTCCCAATTACAATCCTTCAATGACGACATAAGCCTAGAGGAACTTTTTAAACCTTGGAAGCAACACTCTCGAAACTATTGGCACTTCATAAAAACGTAAAACACGTTAAATATGTAAACCTCTCATGAACAGGCTGCTACTATCCCTAAAGAGGAAGGCTTCGTAACACACACAGAACGTACGTTACAATGTTCCTGCAACTGATGGCCTATACACGAATCACTAATAGTTTTCACGTTTCTTACAAGGGGTGTGTTATTCGTGACTTCATTAGGAACGAGGCGCTGATGGCTCTGTAGGATAATAAAGTGTCTGATCCGGGAATAATTGGGAGTATACAATACGCAACGTGAGTACTGAGAAGAGTGCTTACAAATATCTGATGCCAGAAAACCAACAACCTGTATCACTCCTTTACCATTTGGTCGAATCCTTACTGTGTGAAAACCAGCACACGATGCTAAACAGCCTTCGCCGTGTGGACCCTGGAGACGTATTATAAATGAGCTATGTTGAAACGACACAGACGAATACATTTCATTATAAACAAACTTCTGTTACCAGTGGCAGGGAATTCAATGTTTCATTGCCTCTTTAGAGGCCCTTGCGTTTGACTGTGAATGTAGGACCTCTATCATTGTCTGTCTCTTCCCCGCTCCTCTCCTTCTTTAAATACATTGTGACGGTTCAAAGTATTTGATGATATTTGCCCTCACTGTAATTTGATGCCTTAACTTGTTGACTCGACATCTGAGTGTATATTGTTGTTGTTTAAACGTATGTTGTAGAGTGCGTCTGCAGGATTACGAAGTGATTAAAAACCACGCATCGGAACACCGAATGGCAAATATGTTGCACGCCGCCGCTGTGCTCTAGAACATGAATGGGCAGACATCTTTCATAATACCTAATTGTTAATAGTAATGGTAGGCCTGTACATTTGTTTACTTTAACGGTTCCAGAAAGTTTTAATGTTGGTCTTAAGGGCAGCTGCAGTTGAGATGGGCTTGGAGTAGCACTCACCATTTACCTTTGGATGCTCATGGGGTCATTGTATATACTAACTACAGCTGTCTGGTAGTTCAGACGAAGTTGGGAGCAAGTCGCAGATGTATGTCAACTATGAAGAGTGTGATTACCGCGAAATTTTGTCGGGTCCTCGAGTTTGCCAGCTTTAAATTACAGTAAACTGGGTTGTGCTTATTATTGTCAGTTCGTTTTTAATGCCGGATAGCACTACTAGTGAGGGAAGATATTACGAAATAGCTGTATAAAGAGGACGGGATTATATGTGTTGTTAGATCACTGCAGCACAGGGTTTTTATCGTTGTATCTTGAACAATAAAGTATTATTGGTATTTTTTATGTGAAGATTTGCTGCAATCGGGCAGTGAACCGATACGTTCCGTTTCTAGTGGCGTAATTGAGTGGTTGCTGTATTTATGTTGGAATTTGTTATCCTCTACCGTAATAGAGTGGCTGCAGTACATGTATTGAGGATTTGGCATCCATTAAATCAACGGAGTGATTGCTCTACGTGTATGGGACATTGTTGTGGTCATTTGCATTAAGCGAGGTATTGACTTAATTGGAGTATACTTTGATTAACAAGCACTAGATGCTTTTAAAACTGAAATTCTCTTTGGTCATAAAGCGTGTGTTTCTCGAAAATTCACAAAAGATGTTTCCCGGAATTATTTAACATTTGGACCCTATCGGAATCATCAAAGCGAGCTTTGTACAGGGATTACCATTACTTGCAGAATTATTGTGCCGAGTGATCATTTATTTTCGGGAACTTTAGTAGCACATATTTGCCACCACCTGAAGAGGCAGAACTTTGCTTTGATTGTGAAATGACAGAGCCTAAATCTGTGGTGGAGAGTAAGTTCTTTTGTTTGTATTTTTTCGGATTTCGGTATTGTTCTCGTCTGGGGATTAGCTTTTCTGGCGCTCATACACAGCCGAAGATCGAAAGAAAATAAGAATCAAATAAATCTGGTTGTTAGTAAAAATTTGACACAGAGATCACAAATCTTTAGTTTGAAGCAAAAAGAAAAGAAATGGAATTCACAACGAATTAATTTGGAGCCTCAAAGAAACAAGAAATAAAAGAAAAGACATTTTAAAATCAAGCAAAGGACACAAAAAAGCAAAGGTATGATATTTCCTGTTACCTGCATTGGAGAAAAATAAAAACTTTCCTGTTGGGTTCAAATGGCTCTGAGCAGTATGGGACTTAACATCTGAGGTCATCAGTCCCCTGGACTTAGAACTACTTAAACCTAACTAACATAAGGACATCACACACATCCATGCCCGGGATTCGCACCTGCGACTGTAGCACCAGCGCGGTTCCGGACTGAAGCGCCTAGAAACGCTGGGCCACTACGCCGGCTTCCTGTTAGGGAATAACAGTTCAGAGATAATGATTACAGATGTTATGTCCAACTAGGTAGGTGTAGTCTGTTAAACTTCATTTTCTTGAAAGAGCTAGAACCTGAAAAATACTTAATCAGTGTAGACGTATATAAAAAAGGAATACTTGACAGTAATTTTATAATACGAAAAGCAATACAGAGAAGTATACACTAATGGGAAAAAATCGCAACATAAAGAAGAAGTTGTGTGACATAAATGAAATTTGGTAGGTATGTTCTACGTCTGAAACATGGTGTCTATTCAAATTTCGCACCAGTGGCATAAATTCAAGAGAGATAGGACAAACATTATATCGATGACTCGGCGGTGAATTTAATCATAAAATACGACAAAAGGAGGAAAGTCTGCAATTATTATGGCTATTTCGACCAACTGTATAAGTAAAATAAACTTCGCAGTCGTTTAGCTTCCTTAAAAATTTAACTGTTTGCTTAGGGAAATGCTTGTGTAAATAATAGTTGTATGTATTTTTAACGGAAGTCAGCGATGTAGTTACGGTCAAACTACGTAGCGCTACTGGGTGTATAATTAAATTAAAAATAACTATATGTGAGTTATTACTGCTGCATATCGCATTGACTCATAAGAAGTGAAATTATACATGCTTGCTAACTTGGAATCTGGACTAGGCTCTAGATTAAAATCTGTAACAATTTGTTCATTTTAAGCAGTACTAGTCTACGAGGCTTTCATGTATTACATGAATACATTTAGTTCGTCTCAATTTCTATGAATAATTAAGCTGTAAAAACGAAGTTAATGCATAACTTCATTTCTGTAATAATTTATGGATGATGTTGCACCATTAAGTATAAAAGAAAAAGCATTAGTACTGATATGTCGTATTGGAGTCTGCACTGAGTGAAATTCGGAATTTAATATCAGAAATTCTAAAACGTACATGCAGCATCCTAACGATGTCTGTATTTTTTTACTACGTATACGTCAGGTTGCATGTATGTACATATCTGAAATGTGTGCTAGAAAGTAGAAATATAGGATTGATACCAGCAAGTCTTTTACTTATCACTTACGCATACAATCGTTGATTATTCACCGAAATGCTTCACGCAGTATTATATACTGTAGGTGTTCAGTGTATTATGTTGGCCTTTATATTGTTAACACTGTCAGGAATATTCTCATAGACAGATCACATGCCGGCCGAAGTGGCCGCGCGGTTCTGACGCTGCAGTCTGGAACCGCGAGACCGCTACGGTCGCAGGTTCGAATCCTGCCTCGGGCATGGATGTGGGTGATGTCCTTAGGTTAGTTAGGTTTAACTAGTTCTAAGTTCTAGGGGACTAATGACCTCAGCAGTTGAGTCCCATAGCGCTCAGAGCCATTTTTTTTTTTTTTTTGAACAGATCACATGCAGACGTACTACACTATGCACGCAGTACGGGAGGTATCAACCACATTATTCCTTAATGGTACATCATCTTTCAGTTTTTCTCATTTATTCTCTATGAACTCCCTTGCTATAACTGCCCATTTCTTTCTGAGTCTTTCTCAAGGTGCTTTTCCAGTGAAACTTTCAGAATGTACTCTCTCCTTCTCCATGCTCATCATGTACCCATATCACATCAGTAATGTCGTTTTTCTATTTTTTTATGATGTTTCAAGCCACATCCACAATCAGTTCTATGCAGATGGAGGAGCGATTCTTTCGTTACTCAGGATGGCGTACCTCTTCTCACATACAGGCGTCGTGCACTCGATTGGCGAGCAAGGAGTCAGAAGAGCCTACAGCAAGATTGGAGGATTTCAGTAAAACTCTGCAACGGTCTCAACCAGTCAGAGATGTGTGCTCTCGTCCAGTTGGTGCTGCCTGTCTTCGACCCACGGCGTCTCTACAGGATGAGTCACTATTGCCACCAAGAATAACTCCGAAAGTATGATAGAAGCTGAAAAGTTTGTGGGATAAATGTTGCACGGGACGACGTGGGCCATACTATGACGTTGGGTTTTTGTTGCTAGGTGGGGTCGCTTAAGAGATGTGGTCAACTTTCTTTTTATTAATTGGATGCTATTGTTTGGTACTTGTTTTCTGATACCGGCTATCGAAGTGAATGCAATGATGTGTAACAGTAAAGTCTTTGAGGGTCAACGAAGGTCACAAAGGTAGCATGGACGTCCACTTACAGCAATCGTCACAAGGTTCCAGGCCGAAAAAGGGAGTGTTATGATTTGGGGAATGTTTTCGTGGTGTTCCATGGGTGATCTCATCATTCTGGGAGGCAGAATGAGCAGCATAAGTGTGCATCTATCGTTGGGGGCTATGTGCACCCCTAAATGCTTTTTTTTTTTTTTTTTTTTTTTGACACGATGGCATCTAACAACAGGACAATTCAAGGTTTCACATATGTTGCACGTCACACATCTCGCACGCCACTCACCTCGCACGTCACACACCTCGTGCGTGTTCCGAGTAGGACCTGAATGACTTTTACATACTCTCCTGTCCACGTAACTGCCCACATTTTAGGCCATCCATGAAACTGTAGGACCATCTTGATCAATCTGTTCGCGTCATGGATCCTCAACCGAGACACCTAGCTCGGCTGGCCATGGCACTGGAGTCGGCATGACCCCACGCGCCTATCGATACCTTCAGAAACTCACTGACTCTCTTCCTGCACCTCCGTACTTCAAAATTTGGGTATTTAGGTTATTGATAGGTGGTCTCCTTCATGTGACTGGACAGTGTATACTGCCGTTACGGTGCAAAAAATCCACACCGCCACGAGATGTCATCCTGTCTCGTGGCGGACAGTAACCATAATATTATGTAATTCTTATAAAAACGGATCCGCCAATATCTCTTCTGTGTCTTTTTATTAATTACTATTTGCGACAGATCCGTGGTGTCACCATCGGATCCACTCAAGGTGACTAATACATATAAGATTTCACAGAAACACTGTATACATAACTGAAGCATTAGAACATATCTTGCACCATATTAATAGAAGTTCATGATCTTTATAGACTTGCAAGCCACGTAGTGATGTTGCGTCACTTTATAATAAGAGGTGGCAAGGAACATTAGAACGTAAAAATTAAAATACTACAAATATAAAATGCAAATTATGTTGTGTTGACGTCCTAACTCACCAGTTGACTTAACACCACACTGGTCACTGAGCTACTACGATATTAGCACGAGTGAGACTACAAGCAGTTGTTTACATTGTGGTACTCGACAATCGATACGTACTCGCATAAATTTCAAACTAGATGTGCAACGAAAAAAAATGTTCAAATGTGTGTGAAATCTTATGGGACTTAACTGCCAAGGTCATCAGTCCCTAAGCTTACACACTACGTAACCTAAATTATCCTACGGACAAACACACACACACCCATGCCCGAGGGAGGACTTGAACCTCCGCCGGGACCAGCCGCACAGTCCATGACTGCAGCGCCTTAGACCGAGATGCCCAACGATATTAAATCTCTCTTCTCTCCAAAGTGATTCAAATTAGTTTTTTTCTATCATTTAGTGTAGATGCACATACTGTGTAGACATAAATAATCTGAACTATATTTTGATTGTAAATTTGCATTTCATGAATGACTGCATATTTTCAGAACGTAATTTTTCGTTAATTTGTGTTTTAAAAATGTTACCTAATGCTGTCAAAAATAATTTTAATGTGATCGGAGTTAAGAAACAATTTGTGTTTTGGCATCTGTGCTAATATCGTACTAGTTGAGTCGCTATTGTGGTGTTAGGTGAACGCGTAAGCTAGGACGTTAACACCACATGATTTGTGTTTTATATTTGCGTCGTTTTATGCTTGACATGCAGATCTTCCTTGCTACTTTTCATTGTAAAGTGACGCAACATCACTATGAGGTTTGGCTTGCAGGTTTCCAAAGATCATGAACTTCTGTTAATATGGTGCAAGGTACGTTCTAAAGCTTCAGTTACGTATACAGCGTTTATATGAAATCATATATGTATTAGCCACCTTGACTTTGAATGTCTGTTTCTTAAACTTGCAAATCCGATGATGACCGCACAGATTTGTCGAAACAATGGTATCAACCTTCGGTACCACACTGGTTAAGGGTTGCAGTTATCGACCGCGGTCCGTACTAGTATCGCTGGACCAGCGATGCAACAAGTCTCTACCGTGCGCTCGGCCACTCTTGCTGACGTCAAGTAAGAAAGTAGTATAGCTTTCAGCTGATAGGAAGCAACCTCTAACAAGGCTCTTAGTTAAAGTATGGCCTCTGTGATGCCTCTATAACTCTCTGTTTGTAATTACATTCCTCCTGACTATATAGACTCCTGTATCACCAGTTAAGTACAATATATTATTTTTCTCCAACGACTTCTATTTATTTTAGTCGTTGTGGACCCAGACCATGCAGCCAGCTCCTTATCGACTTCACTGGTAAACCTGCTGTATATGAAAATAAGAGATTTGTATGTTTCTATTTAGCATTGGCCACCAGTCATTCACATTGCCGACGATTCGTTCGTCGTCAACATAACAGAAACTGGCAGTAAGAAACAGATGTACAAGCAGTTTGTCGAAACAGATTCTTCAAGAATAATAAAACACTTCAAATTGCCCCCAACAGCTGACACAATGCCAAAAGTACATAAGTATACTATGTGTTCTTTATTGCATACCAAAAATACTAGCAGTGTGATATGTTGAAATTAATTTTGCAGGAGCCCCTACATTCCCACGTGTACTGAGATGGAGGGTACGATGATTTTCTGTAAACCGTGTACAACCCTGTGTTGCAGGGATCAGACGGCGGTCCTCACTGGACGTGAGTCCCTCGGCAGCGGCGCACCGACATGAGCGGCAACCCGTGGACGGCGGCGTCCGCCTGCCCCTACTGCGGCCGCCAGCTGCCTTCCTCGCACTTGCAGGTACTGTGACGTCAGTACTGCACTGCTCCAGCTGTTTGTCTCATAACATTTTGTCACGTGTTCTGTACCAACCAAACGGAAGCGACCAATAGTAGTAAGTGTTGCCTCACTTCTGGCATCATAGTACGGTCCCTCAAATGGCTCGGAGCACTATGGGACTTAACATTTAAGGTTATCAGTCTCCTAGACTTAGAACTACTTAAACCTAACTAACCTAAGGACATCACACACATCCATGCCCGAGGCAGGGTTCGAACCTCCGACCGTAGCAGCAGCGCTGTTCCGGACTGAAGCGCCTAGAACCGCTAGCCCACTACGGTCCCTCCTTTCTCCTTTCGACTACCTCGTGGACACCGATATACAAGGTGTACCGGTATGAAATGAGCGTTTTTTTGTTTTTTTTAATAGACTGAAACACTAATTTGGAATTGAAAAGTAAAAACATTTTATTCAAAGTACTGACCATTGCTTTCTATACATTTTGACCACCTTTCTGGCAATTTGTGGACACCACGCCAATAGAAATGTTCGTCTTTTGAAGCAAACCAATCAGACACCCAATTTTCGACTTCTTCGTAGGAATCGAAGTGTTCCTCAGTCACTGCGTCTCCCATTGATGAAAACAAATGCTATTCGGAAGGGGCCAAGTCTGGTGAATACGGCGGGTGGGGTAGCAGCTCCCAGCCAAGTGTTTTGATTGTATCCTGAACCAGTTATGCTTTGTGTGAATGTGCATTGTCGCGTAAAAAAATTACTTTGCCATATGTTCTGGCCCATTCTGGTCTTTTTTTCGATCAGTGAATAGTTCAAATAGATCATTTGTTGTCTGTAGCGATTATTATTCACAGTTTCACCATGTTTTAGAAGCTCATGATACACCACACCTTTCTGATACCACCAAACAAAGAGCATTGCCTTCTTGCCGAATCGATCTGGTTTTGCAGTCGATGTTGATGGTTGTCCCGGATTAACCCATTTTTCCCGTTTAGGATTCTTAAAATAAATCCATTTATCATTGCCAATAACGATTCGATGCTAAATTGATTTTCTTTCATGTCTTTGAAGCAAAATTTGACAATTGGTTTTTTGGTTTTCCATCTTTCATTCAATTCATGTGGCACCCATTTTCCACACTTTTGGATCTTTCCCATAGCTTTCAAACGGCCAGAAATTGTTTGTTGTGCAACATTTAGCATTGCTACCATTTGCTTCTGACTCAATGTATCATCTTCACCCAATATTGCTTGCGATTCGGCGTCTTCGAACGTTTTCGGTGGTCTTCCACGTTCTTCATTTCTTACATCAAAATCATTATTTCTGAAACGTTGAAACCATCTTTTGTATGTTGCTTCTGATAGAGCATGATCACCATATGCCCCTACAAACATTCGATGCGACTCCGCAGCACTTTTTTTTTCAAATGGAAACTAAATATTAAAGGTTTCCGCAAATCATCACTTTCTGGTACGAAATTCGACATTGTTAACACGATGAAGACATATGATGTTGTTTGTTGCATGACTTGATGTATACTAAATATCTTTGACGGATGTCATACCAACCAGACAAAAAAAATTAAGGCTCGTTCACAGCAAATGTTCCCTATTGACACATTTGTATGTGAACGCTCATTTAATACCGGTATATAGACGTAAGTGATCCCGGAGTTGAGAATCAAATAAATTCGCTCAATAATGGAAATTCATCGGGATCGGGTGAGATACCTGCGAGATTCTACAGAGATTATGTGTAAGCATTTGTTGCCCCTCTCGTAGGTAGTAGGATCAGTAAATGGAACCAAGCATTATGTCGTGACCGGATAACGAAAATCTCTACAAAAACCAACGAGGATTCCAGATGAACAGCGATCTTGCAAAAACCTACTCACTCTGTTCGTCCATGAAATCTAGGGCGCCGCGGACGATGGAGCCCAGGCTGATGACATTTTCCTCAACTTCTGGAAAGTATTCGATGCAGTTCTGCAGTGAACAAAATTTGAGTTTACTGAGTATCGGATTTGTAACTGCTTTCAGGACTTTCCAAGAGATAGAAGTTAATAACGTACTCTTAACGGGACATAATCTGGAGATATGAAGCGAAATTCTAGAGTACATCAATGGACTATATAGTGCCATTACTATTTATACTATGTAGGCTGACCAGGAACAATACCGACATAATTTCTCAGCGTGTTCAGGAATATTTCCCGAGACTTTTGGTGTAAGAGACCTGTGGTCTACAGTGGCTCGTTATAGATTGATTATATACAAGAGCTACTCGTTTATTAAGGTCTGGTCGGTCACGAAATGGAAATCACAGTGAAAATTAAAAATGTCCTGTTTACGACGCTTAGCATCACCTTCTAGCTACTTCTCTACATAGGGTGGTCAGAAACAGTCTGAAAAGCTTGTAAGAGTGTTACAGGGTAGGTAGTGCTGAGAAATAATTCTTACAAATAAAATTCGATTCGTTGCTTCAAAAATGGCTCTGAGCACTATGGGACTTAACATCTATGGTCATCAGTCCCCTAGAACTTAGAACTACTTGAACCTAACTAACCTAAGGACATCACACACGTCCTTGCCCGAGGCAGGATTCGAACCTGCGACGGTAGCAGCAGTGCGGTTCCGGACTGAAGCGCCTAGAACCGCTCGGCCACAGCTGCCGGCTACGTCGCTTTGTTTCCGAGTTATTTACCATCAAAGCTAGCCAACCACGTCATTGCGTGCGCAATTACAAGGGGCCCGCCAGAGACGATGTCGCCAAACGTGTTCTTCGCTTAGTTTCCTAAAACCGAACAAGAGAGCGACACACAAATTAGACAAGGGACGGTGGTAAAGATCGAACCCGAGCCAAAGGCTGAGCAATCTCGTGCACTGTCATCTGCACTATGAGATCAACCAATCGCCGTCCTGCTGCTTTTCATTATTCTTGCATATCCAGATTTCAGCTATAAATAGCCAACTACAGTGCGTTTGAGTGAGTTACCATCCAGCAGACCCGCACCAGTAAAAGTCACCATGTCTGTCTGCTGTCATCCAGTGAACTCTAATGGTGTCATGTACTGCTGCGAGTTTATGGGATGGTAACTCACTCAAATGTACTCCAGATGGCTATTTATAGCTGACATCTGGATATGCCAGAATAATAAAAAAACTACTTAGATAGCCACTGATTGCTGGTTTCAAATCCTTTCGTAATTAATCTACCGTCGCTGTGCACAACCTTTGTTTATGGAATCAAAGTTCATTAAGTGACAGAAAATGTATCTGGCAGAGAGTTGCATTTGGCTCGTAACGTCCTGATTGGCTAACGCCTGCGCTAATTAACGGCACAAAGTATCGAATTCTTCTCTTAACTATTGTTTCTCAGGACAACACCTTACAAGATTTTTAGACCGTTACTAATCATCCAGTACATCCGCCATTCAGACTTACATTTGCTGTGGCGTTGTACCAACTTTACAATAACTTACTCTTAGAAATCAGTCACTAGTGCTTTCCGCCAATTCTCTATGATAGTCTGCAGGCCATTGTTAGTGCCAAAATGCTGTCATCATTGCCAGAGGTTGATATAAGCAGATTTGAAACTCATAGGGAATCATGTCCGGACTGGTGGGCTGATGGTGAGTGACCAAATACTTCCCATCGAAAACCCTGTTGCCATTTTATGATGAAGGGCCGACCTATGTGACCGAGCGGTTCTAGGCGCTTCAGTCCGGAACCGCGCTGTTGCTACGGTCGCAGGTTCGATTCCTGTCTCGGACTTGGATATTTGTGATGTCCTTAGATTGGTTAGGTTTAAGTAATTCTAAGTCCAGGGGACTGATGACCTCAGATGTTAAGTACCATAGTGCTTCGAGCCATCTGAACAATTTTTATGAAGAGGGAAGTGATTGACACGATACGTGGGCTGTATGAAATCGGGCAAAATCTCTCAGCTGGCACTCATACTTGGCGAGAGACACAATTTTCCAGGACACTTTACCTGCTCACTGTGCTCTCATAACTGAAAAGAGCGACGTGACGCGATCTGCAGGCATACTGGAGGTACCACCCAACACATCCGAGCGAAGCTGCATCGTATTTTTAGTATGGTTTCCATTTCGCGACCTATCGGACCTTAATAAACGAATAGCCATCGTCATGATGAATTATTTGGCTTTGTTGCTTTGTTTCCGTGAAAATACTTTCACAATAGTGAAAATACTTGTAATAATTAATCACGAAAGCATAGTAACACGAAAGTAATTGTTGTTTAATGAGGAATCCATCAGGAGTTGCATGTACCAAAACTTACACACCAGCATTAATAACAAAAGGACGTTCAGCATTGATCGTTGAAGCAGAAATCTTTATTTCCGTAGCAAATGGATTTCAATCACTGCGTGACCATCGTCAGTGCTAGTGTTAAAGCCGTATGGACTCGTAAATAGAAGCAGTAAAATTGCACTATCCTCACATGTCTGACGTGTACCCCTCATTGACATGTGCAGATGCCGCAGTTTTAGTGCTTGTATTTATCATTCCACAGGCCTTTAATACTAGCAGTAATGATGGTCACGCAGTGACTGAAATCGATTTGCTATAACACTAAATATTTCTACTTCCACGACCAATCCTGACCCCCTCTTGTTATTTACAAAAGTATTTGGTTATTCGTGGGTGCCTATGTAGAGGTGCGAAATAATTGTGGTAGCCGTCTTCCGAGAACAGCTGAGCATAGCGTGGCCGTGCCGCCTTTTAATTGTACCATTCAGAAAACCCACAGACGAGAAACACATAGGCCGACTCTCGTCACTAAACCTGTATACACAGCTATGTGTCACAATGTACGACTAACACTGCTGGAAAAACAAACCCGAGACGGAACATTGTAATACTGAATGCGACCTTGAGGACCAAGACTGAAGAAGACTATATTGTTGGCAACAGAAAGTACCGTGAGTCAACAGAGAGTGTTTATTTCCTGAGACACAGAGCACCTACCGTGGACTTTTCCACTGTTATGCGAATACTCGGATTTTCAATGCAATACCAATACAAGGGGTAATGAATCAAACGAAATCCAATTACTCAGCAACGAGAAACTAGAGGCCACGGGTCTCTTGTACCAAATTCTCGGAAAATGTCCCTGAACAACCTCCGAAAATTTGTCGGTGCAGTTCTGGTTGATCCTCTGTATAAATGGCCTTGCGAATAACGGAGGGAACTCCATAAGGCTTTTTCAGACAGTACTTCTGCCTATGCCAACGGCCTTGCCGCAGTGGTAGCACTGGTTCACGTCAGATCACCGAAAATAAGCGCTGTCGGGCTGGGCTAGCACTTGGATGAGTGACCATGCGGTCTCCCGAGCGCTCTTGGCAAGCGGGGTGCACTCAGCCCTTGTGAGGCAAACTGAGGAGTTACTTGATTGAGAAGTAGCGGCTCCTGTCTCGTAAACTGACATACGGCCGGGAGAGCAGTGTGCTGACCACATGCCCCTCCATATCCGCATACAGTAACGCCTGTCGCCTGAGGATGGAACGGCGGCCGGTCGGTACCGCTGGGCCTTCCAAGGCCTGTTCGGACGGAGTTTACTTTTGGCTATATGGACGCTGTAACGTAGTGACGCAGATAATCGGCATCTGGTACAGGGAGTCGCAGTTGCCACTGAACGTAAACAGATACATCATACTACGTGTAACCCGGTGAAGGGGTTCTTTACCGTTCAATTGTGTTAAAAACTCACTGTAAACAGAGACTGCCGTGAGATACCCAGGAGTGAACGTCTGGAGCGACCTAAAGGGGAATGACAACATAAAATGAATTGTAGGAAAAGCAGATGTCGGACTGAGTTTCATTGGGAAAATCATAAGAAAATGTAATACATCCACGAAGGAAGTGCTTTACAGAACAGTTTTCGACCGAGTCTTCAGCATCGTTTGTAAGTCTGGAACCTTTAATGAGAAGGGTTTACAGAACACATACAGAAGATCGACTGAAGAGCGGCACGTTCCTTCGTGGAATCTTTTATTTGGCTCAAGACAGTTACCGAGATGTTAAAAAAATACCAATAGGAGCCGCAACAAGAGAGACCAATTACGTGGGCCGCTGAATGGGCTGCTACTGATATTCCGAGAACGTTCATTCGAAGAAACGTAGGACAAAATAATATTGCTTCCTCTCACATATGTCTCACGAAACGACCACGGCCATATAATCACAGAAATTCCCACACACCATACGGGGATAGACGAGAGAATAGGGAAAATGATAGTGCTACGGGAGATTCCCCCCACCACAGTCCGTAAAGTGACCTGTGGAGTATGTATGTGAATAAAGAACACATGAAGTTCCCTTACTTCATCATCAAATTCTGGTATCATTTAGTTAACAAAACATCCGTTTAAGAGGGTAACACTCTAGAACGCAAGAAAAATCGTGATTCTCGTGATGATTCAAGTAAAATAAAAAAGTATTGCTACATCGGATGATATAGTTTTATTCTTTACACTTCTGTCTTTTATAAATCATTTTCGTTTTCACATGGGACGCTCCCTTTAACTGCTGCGCTAGGTGGCAGGGCGCCTTTGCAGCCGGAACATTGGTCATCTGCGGCAATTCGCGTTCCTCTCCTATTGGATCTATAACAAAATAATTTTTGTAAGTCACTTTCGATATATTTTCTATCAGAATTGATACGATAAGTGAAAAATGTTAATTTCTAACAAAACTGTGACGTGTTGAAATATATGTCGTATTCTTCGCCCACACAACGGAGACAAAAGGGTGCGTCGACTTCTGAAGGTATAGCAGAACGGCCATGTACGCTAATAGTATTTGCCATTCTCAAGTTATATTTGCCACCAATTTGAAAAATAATGTTTCCAAAAGAACGCGCTTTAAGTCTTGCGCTATACGTTTTGAGGTTAAATTGAACGTTCCGCTAGTAACGATCTCCAGACAGTACAGAACTCCTTCCAGATCCGAAAGTAGGTCTTCCTCCATATTCTTCGTGGCCATCGTGGTCCTGCTGGCCTCTTAGGCAGCGTCTGTCATCCACTGCTCTGCTCGCACGTAACGCTTTTCGCCTGTTTTTCTGCAGAAGTTGTAACGGGCTGATTCGATCTCTAGTTATAGCGTGTTAGTACTCGTAGGTTCCATAGTGTTCGTTAGGATGCCACACTGGCCGCAGTGTCGACGATTTTTTTCCTGCTGGAACTGGAGACTTCCATTACAGCACTAGTGGCTGCTGCATCGCGGTCGCGAAGTGCGGCCGTGGCAGTTTCAGATGAGTTTTTAACAGTAATATATATACTATATATATGCTGTAAACCGACTCGTGCCACATCATTTCGGTAAAAAAAAAAAAAAACATTCAAATGATCTGTATAACATAACAACTAATACTATTCTGGGGAACTGCGGAAATAACCTCTGGATCAATTGTTCGTCCCATTAAAAGAATTAATTTAAAAGTCCTCAGTGCATTGACAAATCTGGTTCGATAATCGGTAAGCTCGTATAAATACCACGCGAAGTACTGTAATTTACCAATTAACAACCTCAAAGCAAGGAAAAACTTTATGTGTGCTGGAATGTGAAGGAAAACTGGCTGTTAAGTGTGCAGACGAGTACAATTTAGTAAGCGTCCACTGCACAGTATTTGCTTGCTTCTTGAAAACGTATCTAAATGATTCCGTGGGTTAGTTAAACATATTATTCTTATTGTTCGCTTTTGTGCGAATAATATTTTTCTTCTAGATGATGACTTACCACAGAAAATATTCTGTAAGCTATTGTTGACTGGAAATATGCAAAATATGTCAGGAAATTAATACGCTTGTTTCCAAAGTCAGCAATTATAATAAGAAGAAAAGTAGATGAACATAATTGTTTGAGAAGCTCAGTAATATGCTTCTTCCAGTTAAAGTTTTCATCAGTTTGTACACCCAAAAAATTGAACCATGCTCTCGCATTTCCTGAGTCCTGCTCATGTGCTGCATCAGTTGTTGATATGACACGATTTGTTGTGCAGAAATGAATGTAGTCTGTGTTTTCAATATTTAGGTAGCGTCCATGTTCAGAAAACCACTTAACAATTCCTTGGAAAATATGTTTTACCTGTTCTTCTGCTGCTTCACCTCTCTTATTGTGACATTGCTCCGTATATACTGATAGAAAAAAAAAACGCAGCACTATAAAATAATTAATGTAGAGTAGTGAAATTTCGCGAATAGAATTTTCTAGGTAACATACTTAAGTGATTAACATTGCAAGATCGCAGATTAATGTACACTCTTTGACATAAAACTTGACCGGCGGCCGGCCGCTTCAGAGGCTAAGTCCGCGCCGATCGCGACATGGGACAAAAAAACTGGCCAACTCGCTAATTCTCTAAGTCCGGTTATCTGCACAATCTGGCAACACTGTAGACTGCGGCACTTCCTGGAGGAAAACTTGTCCCATGATAGAGAATCTCTAGGCTGATTACGCCTGTGGTCTAGCGGTAGCGTGCGTTGTTTCTGTTCATAATGTCAGTGGATCGAGAGCAGCTGGCATAAAATATTTTTATAGCCTCTTCTGTCTGTATGCTGAAGACGTGAATGTAATGGTAGCGCAGATTCAATCTATTTCGCTTTGTGACACACCGATATCAAAATTTTATCCAGTAACGATTTTGCGGCAGATTTCCTGCAGACTGTCCTCCTCTGGACGCCGTATGCGGCAAAGCTCCGGGATCCATTTGCTGGCTACTGGCAGCGGCCGTGGCGACAGCAGCGGCGCTGCACTCCCCCGTTCTTTATCGAAAGCGCCTGCTACCGCTCATCGCTTTTGATGATTTAAAACGCTTTATTATTAAATGTTGCTCCACAGAAAATTTCTACAATTTCCATTCACGCTCAAAAGCAACGGAGACAGACGCCCTGATTAGTAGGCGGGTATTATATTACATTAATCGGCAAGAGCTGAGTATGGCCCGAAATTAATTTTATAGACTGGGACGAAATTAAACCACCTCACTACATTCGATGAATTTATAAATGCTTCATACCTCGTTTCTTTTCCTTTCAAACTCAATTATTTCTGCAACTTTTGGTCAATGTTTGGATGTTTTCGTCAAGCCAGAGTGAGCGTCTGTGGTGTAAAGTGTATTACAGTTCTTGTTTCATTCCTTATGGTAAGTCTATGCGATAAACTGTGTGACTACCTTGCAATGCATCGTCTGTAGCAGTGCAGGAACACTGCACATTTGGAGTTCCATGTATGGGTTCATGAAGTATTTATTGTTGATCGGAAGTGATAGTTAAGGTCATCAGATTTAAACCAGAAAAATTTGTCGTTTTGAAGGTTTCAGAGAACGGAAAGGAATTGCTAACGCCGGTGTTAGAAAACGTCTACAGTTAAATGCTATTGCAAAAATTTAGAAGAAGGGAACTATATTAATGAACATGTGCACTTCATAAACAACCTTCTGACATGTTAGACCTATATGACGAACAAAGCTCAAATTTATATCGTTGACAGTCGGTTTGAATCTTTTCAGGGTCTATTTTACAGTGAAGCACCTTGGAATTTGCAAAGCAGAAATCCATGATATTAACTTAATTTACTAAGTCGAAATCGGACGAAGATTGATGTTTAAAGGCATTCTTCAGATTTCGCATAAGAAATTTTTACTAGCAGTTTGCAATTCCATTAATTAAAATGGAAAATAAAAGGTTGTAGTCAGCGGCTTCTACCGTGATTCGAACTGCTATGTCTTATAGTACAAGCACTGCAACGCACAAGGGAACCTCTGAGCTAACGACACACTGGCGGCCAGAGGCGGAATATAGTCACTGCGATGTTTGCCTGAGCCTCAAAACGCAACCTTAAACACACGAACAGAGGAGGTGGAGATTACTGTTTTAACGTCCCGTCGACAACGATGTCATTAGAGACAGAGCACAAGCTCGGATTAGGGAAGGATGGGGAAGGAAATCGGCCGTGCTCTTCCTAAGGAACCATCCCGCCATTTGCCTGAAGCGATTTAGGGAAATCATTGAAAACCTAAATCAGGATGGCCGGGCGCGGGATTGCACCGTCGTCCTCCCGAATGCACACACAAACAGGTGTTACTTATGTGAAGAACGCCGTTCTTGGAGTCCAGAAATTAAATATACTTTCTAATTGTGTCATCTTGCAGTGGATTATATCGCACGAGTCTTCGATGTGGAAAACGAATGTCAAGTGAATTTAGCGAGGTACGCCGACCTACACCCGGAAGTAAATGCACTATCAGTGTGTTGACAAATACTTGCTACGACGCTGCCATTTCTAGGCTCTCTGACGAGGCAGCTCTTCAGCGAAATGCTTGCCGTGATTCTCCCACACGGTTCTTCAGAGTGGAGACGCGCGCGCACGTTTGGTTTTTATGCGGCGTTCTCCCCTGATGGTTTCTGACGTCGCCTTGTGGGCTATGTATACATATGAGACATTCAATTATCATTAATCCAGAATCATACAAGTTTCAGCTTCCGGCGTGGAAGAAGGCTGTTGACGCCGACATTATATCATTTCAACGTAGGGAAAGCAAAACTGATCATTCAATGTTTCTCATTCAACATAAAGCATGTGAGAGAATTTTCCGTAACGTTCATAATCATCTAAAAATACAAACGAAGTAAAAATACACCGGAAGCTTATTCGAATTGAATATAACGCTTTGCACCTCGATGTCGAATTTGTCCACTTGCAATCTTTTGCAGCATACACATAGAATGTCATGATTACCACGAGAATGAAGAAATATGTTGGTAAGGATGGAAGCAAGAAGAGACGCAGTCAACAAATATTCTATTACTCATGGCATTCATTTCATTTGACACGTAAGAAGAGTTAAAGCGGGAATTTACTTTCGTTAACACGAAAGATATGCCGCACATATTGATAACGAGGAAGTCTGCGTCTTCATACGTTTCCTCCTTGAAATCTGTATGCTCTATTATATACTAAGTAGCCCGATCATTGTTTCAGTAATGTTACCCTCTTGTTCGACCCCGTAACGATGAACAGATTCCAAATGCATGTCTCCCTTCCTGGGTTGTTTTTTGTGTTTTATTGCTTGGAATTCCTGAAGCAGACCACTGTGCCTTCCCCCCTCGTGGGTTAGGTCCCAAAACTAAACCGCTTTGTATCCAATGGCATAATTTATTCAGACTGCATCAGCATAAGACTATCAAACAAAGCCTTCCATTTACAGTTGCAGCACTCTAACCAGCACTGACCAAAGTGTAATCCACGGTCATGGTCCTAAATTACCAGCTGTCTGCTACTGTGGCAAAGTCCGTACTACACTTTCGATTCCGCAGCACCATTTTATCTGGTAACACTGTGTAGTTGCACAGTTGTGCTACCAGGTCTGTCCTCACACTGTCAACTTTATGTATCTCACTTCTCCTGTAGCGTAGATCACGAGGAGCCGAAGTAAATGAGTGTATTCTGCATGACGTAACATTCAGTATTCCCTTCTTTCATAGCCACTCTTCATGTGCATCGATACCAAATAGGAATGCGAAAACTCTTGCGAGTGAGAGAATGACAATAACAATCGTAACAAGAACAAGCAAATAATGAATGATGTTTATTCCAACGCAGAACGAGAATGGCTTTGAATATAAAACTCTGTATCTATATCTATATCCATATCTATTGATCTTTGAGTTGGCACAATGCAAATATATTCTTAGCATTTAGTTACTGAATTTAGTTATGGATGTTTGCAGAGAAAAGGAAAAGTCGGTACTTCTCGCTAGTGTAATATAATGTGAACCAGCAACTACCCTTTCCTTAGAACACGACTCAAGCAGGTCCTCAAGTAGGTAGCAAGGCACTGCTGCATTCTGTTCCCTGACATTGCTCTGATGACGGTTAATGCAGATAGTTCCGATTATGAAATACAAAACGTATTACAGGTTAGTTCCTAGGATAGTAACATTACATTTGCGTTGTAGACGGCACATGAACGTGACGACTATCCATATTACTCATCAATATAAAAAGACAATATTTTGGGAATTTAGCAGGATTACTCAAAATGAATTCTGAAATTGGGTGACTGACTGCACAGGTGCTAAACGTCGTCAAGAGTATACGATGTCCTAATCGCATTAGGAATATGAAGATCGTCTTCGACAGCTCGCAACTTTCACATTGCTATCTCCACCCTACTCCAGACAGCCCTCGGTGGAGTTGCACTACGTTGCCGATGTTATGGAAGGCCTTCAAACCGACAACAGACCACATATTGAAAAATACAAGCGAATTCCCTTGCAGCGTAAGCTTATTGTAACTAATCTAAAAATTATTGGAGAGGAACATTATCCTATTCAAAAAAAGTAAAATGTTACACACTGTTGACGTCAAACGGACATTATCTATGTCCTGTCTTGTGTCCTACTCATCTATAATATCAAGTGTACTATGAAAATGATTATATATAATGGATGACAGGGTAATGCATTGATACCAGATGGTGGGGGCCGGCCGGTGTGGCCGTGCGGTTCTAGGCGCTTCAGTCTGGAACCGCGTGACCGCTACGGTCGCAGGTTCGAATCCTGCCTCGGGCATGGATGTGAGTGATGTCCTTAGGTTAGTTAGGTTTAAGTAGTTCTAAGTTCTAGGGGACTGATGACCTTAGAAGTTAATTCCCATAGTGCTCAGAGCCATTTGAACCATTTGAACTATTTAACACAAAATGACATTAAAAATTAAAGTTATTCACGAGCAGCTAGTTGAGAATATGTATGAACATTAAATGACACGACGAACTGAAATAATATGACGAAGAGTTCAGCGCTCACTGGGAATAGAGCCCCACACATATCGTTGTTGACTACACACAAAGAGACGTCAGCTACCGAATTTTTATCCACCAGCTGCTCAGAATTGCATCTTGAACTTACAGTCATCTCGCAAATAGTTCTGTGTCTCACTGGGAGTTAAAAACGTCAGATATCGTTAGTGTTGACAACGAATGAAAATACATTAAAAATCAAAATTATTATCCACCAGCAGATAGGTGTTCTCATGATAGAGCTTGATAATACATAATTAAATCTTTAGTGCCGGGCCAGGATTCGATCCCATTCACGCGTAATATGTGAAGGTGTTGAGAAATCTGCAGTTTTGAACAAACAACAAATTGTAGCCGAGCTGTATTGCCACGAAGGGATCAAATTCCGCGTTAAGGGCGGTCTGAGTTGCATTCCCAGTTTAGAACCAATTTTATCGACATACAGAAGCTCAAATAAAAGATGGAATAAGTGTCCTGTGACCATACATAGCGTTTGTGTCGTCACTTGAAATAAATAGCTAGTATAAGAAAGGTTACTGGTGATAGAGTTTCTACATGTCGCCACTCCAGACTTTATTGTGGTTCAACCTACCGTCTACTTGGTAAAGAAGGAATATCATCTTGAATGTGAATTTTCAGACCACGCAGCCATTATATCTCCTTCACTTGGTGTAGCCAGGAGAGAATGGAATCTGTCTCTCCCTATCTAAAATCATTGACGGAAGTGGGAATCGAATCCAGACCATAGGTATAACAACCTACCATTCGTCCAACAGACGACGAAATCCTCTTCTCTGCGAGTCATTTTTCTATCGTAACGCAGTTGCGCCACACTGGATGAGAATTCTGACACACAGGCTCCCTGTAGTAATTTGCAGCATGTTCAGTAAATTCATTTACTTGGTTGACCGAATCACCATGAACTAGCTGCCTCGGCTACCCAGTGCATACATTCGACTATTTTGTAATCACAGAAATAAAATCACGTAACTGCCACCTACACACAACTGCCAACAGTGTAGGATGCAGAAGTTTAAATAGGAAGTGTTCCTTTCCACTTGAGCTATTCTATTGCGCTATCTGTTACTAGAAAACGTCGTTCAGTCCAAAAGAAAAGCTGTAACTGTTTGTCTCTCAGAAGTCAAGACCTGGCCATATGCATAATCTCACAGTGCTGTGGAATCCAAAAGTTCTGGAGGAATAGTTGCCGAGCTCTGGAGCTGCTGTAGCTACGTGTCAGCTTGTAGCATAGATAAGATGTCGCGAGTTCGAATACATTCAGTGCTACATTTTTTAAAACGCAATTCTGCTCTCTGCTGAAGGTATCAATCTAATGGAACTTTGAACATAATTCCCTTCACTTCTCAACCCAAAGTAGTCGCATGTGGAAAAAGGGCTAACTACTGTGACATTTTGTTCTATTCAGGTTTAATAGACAGCAGGCAGCAGATGCATCTCGAAGATGTGCAGGGAGAGCGCATCGTGCCATAATATGTCAGAAAAGTATTTTCTACATTAGCCGTCGTGTGGTAGTGATCTTTTATTCTTCTTCAAACTTTGTTTGACAGCTTTAACTCAGAACAAGTTTTCTACATGCATGTAATCAATAAACCGCATGTGCATTGTCAGACTATCATAGGTAACATCAGAGAATTCGCATATATCGTTGATGATTAATTTCTCTCTCAAGTTTACTATTGTTTTAACAACACTAAAGGAAACCTTACGAAAATTGTGCACTGTATTATAAGAAATGAAATAAAACTAACCATGATAACCTTACGACGAAAGTATCTGTACACAAGCATGCCTCTATCGACACGAATTAGTAAAATACTACTCACTTAGATTTTGATTGGGTCTGTGTTTAATTGGTATGCTGTGTCATACTCAAGAGGTATGCAAATGTGGCATTTCATAAATATAGTTACGTATTCCTAGAAACCCAAAATTCGCTTGTCAGCAGCGGAAAGAGGCCTTACCTGTTGTGCAGCATTGTAAGTTTTTCAACATTGCACTATGAGCTGAAAGCATTTTCTTGCGATTTCCTTATTGATGTTTGATCTGACTGCTTGTAGCTCTTTCACAGAAGGGATAAAAACGTTACAGTCAGTGAGACTGGAACTGCGAACCGTAACAGACGCTTTTTCACAGGGCAGCACGTTACCACAGAGCTGGCGAGGAGGTATGGGTCTTAGCTTCCTATTACGAGGGCAATAGTAACTAGAACTCGTAAACCGCTATTTGAAGGTCGAGATTAGTTGCGGTTTCCACCTGCAACGACTTTCCTGGGCTGAAAACCGTAAATTTTCAATCTTTTGTTACCCTTCAAGCGATAATAACTCAGATTATTCAATGGAAATGACAGGTAAAATCAAGTGAACTTTGAGGCTTAATTCCGTGCACACCAGGAAGTAACTCGTCGATCACAGAGTTGCCAAACATACGTTGCCTTGTTGCCAAATCTCAGTTACAGTACCAGCAGGAAGAAGACGAACCGATGTGATCCTACAGCGGTCTGGGAAGTGACCATAGCTGGTGTCTCCAAGTCGCGGCTGCTACGGCCTGGAATACGTAATGCGTCTGATTCGCTTTCTGTAACTAGGTTTAGGGACTGGAGCGTAGTTACTAATAATACTCAGAACTGACTGAAAACTGAGCATCATAAATCAGTAACTCTCATTGTTATTTTTATATTTCTTTCGTAAGTGTACTCAAAACTAAGAAAGTCATTCACAGGCGTTTTCGTGCCTCGCCGATAGTCGAGCACAACATACAAATAAAAATAAAAAAGAATGTGTGTGTGTGTGTGTGTGTGTGTGTGTGTGTGTGTGTTTGTGAGAGAGAGAGAGAGAGAGAGAGAGAGATAAATAAAAAGCAATGAGAGAGAGTGTAAAAAATTGTTGTAAAGAAATTGAATCATGGTATTTAAAGAAATCTTTCATTAAAATGACACGTTCCACATCATTACGAAATGTCGTATTCATGATCTATGGCACAAGAGTTAATCTAATGTAATCTAATCTAATCTAATCACATCATATTGATGATTAGCCATGAAGAGTCATGAATTACCGAAATTTTGGCCAATACCAGTAACCAAATCTAAACTTGAAAATACAAGACGACAATTTTTGTAATAAACCGTGACGCCTATCAAGACCCTTTCGTCCCTGTTATCTAACCACGAAAGATGTCTGATATACCTCCATTCTGAAGTAACAAAGTGTGCATGCATTTAAAGATGAAGTGCATGATGTGAAGTTCTGTGATGGAGATATGAACCCAACACGTAATCCGATTGTTAACTAAGAAAAATCAAATGTTACGTATCGGTTTTTCTTACGAGCCGCTAGGTGTCTGAATCTAAAATAAGGATACACACTTTTGTGCCTAAGCGACAATCGAACTGCACACCTACCGTGCATCCACGAATATAGCTTAAGTATCAGTTGCTTACTCATGAACAGTAAGATGTGTGCGTGTTTGACCAGAAATAAAGACACCTGTTGCGATTGTTGGAAACACATGAACAGACATTGAAATTGTGCGTTAATTTTCACTAGCAGGTGGGTGTGCACTTGATAAAGCTAGAAATGAGATTATGAATATTTTTGTACTGGATCAGGTTTCAGACCCACATACTTACCTTTGGAGGAGACCTAGAGAAGATTGCAGTCTTGGGAAAAGGAACGAAATGACTGAACTATACTGTTCCGAGATATTCAGATCCTCGAAAGAGGAGATACGAATTCGAATCACAGTCCAGCACCAAATTTTTAAACGTCTCTAGTTCAATCAAGTACAAGTAAAATAAGAGCCCTGTCCCTTTAAATGGCTATCGGTTCATCAAATAAAATAAAATTTCCTAATGTAAGTAAGCTTACTGGCGACTGTATTTCTGTTTACCATGACTTCCGCTGTGTCATTTCCCAACGTAAACCGGCTCTGCCCAGTTGGTAATGAAGGAACGTGATGTTTAATGCGGATTCTGGATTATAACGTCTTTCTCTTGAGGTTACCAGAGGTAAAATAAATCTGTTTGTGCCTCTTAAAAGTAAATGCCTGAACCCACGCATTGCACCTGTGATAGCTCGTTCCACCATACCATTGTGGCCACATTACCCACCCCCAAGAGTGTGCTGTAACGGATGATGTGCTTAGCTTACAAAATTAGTCACGGTGGAAAAAATGCGAGTCTATTAAATGGTCAAGTAGAAGCAAGCTTGTGACGCAGAGATTATGCTGTTCTCATGTCAGCAGGATGTAAAGACTCTTCTAGGCATCATAGGCTGGATGTGAAGCCATTTTGATTTTTCACAAATTCAGCAAATTTCTTAGTTCGAGAAAATCCACTGTGAAGTGTGAAGTTGCCGGATAATTCGATTATTACTGTTATTATTACTATCATTTTATTCATACCGCTGCTGGAACACGACCGTAGTCCTCAGGTAAAACGCGAGACCAGCTAATATGACGTCTGGCGACCGAAAGCACATATCGACAAAATTTTTATCGCCCCTTTCCTCTCGGTGCTGAAGCTATGAGTGTAATTCAAGCGAATCTACAATATCATATTAGCTGGTCTCGCGTTTTACCTCAAGACTACGGTCGTAGTCAAGAGTAATGTACTAAGACTGGAGTCAAGACTTCCTCTGGGAAGTGCCGCAGTCTACATGTTGCTAGATCGAGCATATTGCCAGACATAGAATTCTGAGAGGAGCACGACTGTATTGTCCACCTTACGTGAACGACTCGGCGGTCAATTTTTTGGTCTGAGACTGTATCTACAACACATATTGCACGCTGAAGACCCAGAAGAATTTTTAAAAAAAAGTAGTTTATGAGAGCAACGTTAACCATAGCGTTCGAAGTATTCATAGTATTGTATACGTGTGTGTAAACGCCTTCCAATGACCACTCAAGAAAGACAAGGATACACAGTCTAGCTCCAATATTATAAATACGCCTCAGTTTGTGGATGAACTCAGACTTAGGTTGATAATAATTGTGAAAATTTATAAGCACTGTACCCATTGGTGTTAAACTCGTTTTCAACCAATGATTCCCACAGCTACAGGGATACTACTTGTGATACCTCTTAGACAAAATACTTAAGCAGTGTTATCAGACGAAAAGATCAACCTGACACAAACTGTGGGAAGTTTGTTTTACAACCTTCGTACCTGGATATTCAGCTTTTTCCTATTTGAGATATCTGTGAACGTTGCTGCTTAAGACGATTTAAGCAGAAACTAAATTCCCTCAGCTTCGACAATGTTTAAAGAAATCGTCTTGTTGGCACTAAATCGTGGTTTGTGAATTGTTTACCGGCCGTACTCTGCCGTATTTTGCCGGTTGGAAGGCAAAAGCTTACTGACAAATTTCACACAGAATTACTGTTACAGTGTACTTATGGAGCCAAATGAGTGAATTGCGTATTTTCCGGTGAGAAAGAGCACTGGCAAACAGTCTTCGCTACATTAGGTTATTTAAACTGGTGTCACTCTGAGCTAAAATGTATGGTAAGCGACTAAGTGTAAGGTCAACGTTTCGGATGCGAGTTTTGCGACTGTGAAATACTTTCCTACATTATAGAAGCGAATATTAAATTTGAACTAATATTGCGAAAATTTTGTACTTCGACAGCTTAGAATGAAAATACTTCTGTTTATTTCAAAGGGAAACAATAGATTTTCGAAAACACTGTCTGTCATACACAACTTGAAACAGGTCATGTCGACCAAATCATGTGGAAGAACTAACAGCAACGTATATCGGAAGGCAGTAAGATCTCTTGCCTTTTGGTTTGTCAGTACTCGATAGCCATTTCTAGGCGAAAGTAAATGAAGAAAGGCAGTGCGTTTTTGTTACCAAGTAACGTCTTCGTCAATTACTTTAGTTTTAAAGTAATCTACGAGTAATTGCTGGTGTTTGATTTTAACATGAAATGGGATTCCGTAGACAGGGAAAGAACCTGTTCTTGGGAAACTACATCTATAGTGACCAAAAGGCATTAAATGATGTTCAAGCACTCGTGTTATAGCAGCGGTATGAATAGAATGATATTAATAATAACAGTAATAATCGAATTATCCGGCAACTTCACACTTCACAGTGGATTTTCTCGAACTAAGAAATTTGCTGAATTTGTGAAAAATCAAAATGGCTTCACATCCAGCCTATGATGCCTAGAAGAGTCTTTACATCCTGCTGACATGAGAACAGCATAATCTCTGCGTCACAAGCTTGCTTCTACTTGACCATTTAATAGACTCGCATTTTTTCCACCGTGACTAATTTTGTAAGCTAAGCACATCATCCGTTACAGCACACTCTTGGGGGTGGGTAATGTGGCCACAATGGTATGGTGGAACGAGCTATCACAGGTGCAATGCGTGGGTTCAGGCATTTACTTTTAAGAGGCACAAACAGATTTATTTTACCTCTGGTAACCTCAAGAGAAAGACGTTATAATCCAGAATCCGCATTAAACATCACGTTCCTTCATTACCAACTGGGCAGAGCCGGTTTACGTTGGGAAATGACACAGCGGAAGTCATGGTAAACAGAAATACAGTCGCCAGTAAGCTTACTTACATTAGGAAATTTTATTTTATTTGATGAACCGATAGCCATTTAAAGGGACAGGGCTCTTATTTTACTTGTACTTGATTGAACTAGAGACGTTTAAAAATTTGGTGCTGGACTGTGATTCGAATTCGTATCTCCTCTTTCGAGGATCTGAATATCTCGGAACAGTATAGTTCAGTCATTTCGTTCCTTTTCCCAAGACTGCAATCTTCTCTAGGTCTCCTCCAAAGGTAAGTATGTGGGTCTGAAACCTGATCCAGTACAAAAATATTCATAATCTCATTTCTAGCTTTATCAAGTGCACACCCACCTGCTAGTGAAAATTAACGCACAATTTCAATGTCTGTTCATGTGTTTCCAACAATCGCAACAGGTGTCTTTATTTCTGGTCAAACACGCACACATCTTACTGTTCATGAGTAAGCAACTGATACTTAAGCTATATTCGTGGATGCACGGTAGGTGTGCAGTTCGATTGTCGCTTAGGCACAAAAGTGTGTATCCTTATTTTAGATTCAGACACCTAGCGGCTCGTAAGAAAAACCGATACGTAACATTTGATTTTTCTTAGTTAACAATCGGATTACGTGTTGGGTTCATATCTCCATCACAGAACTTCACATCATGCACTTCATCTTTAAATGCATGCACACTTTGTTACTTCAGAATGGAGGTATATCAGACATCTTTCGTGGTTAGATAACAGGGACGAAAGGGTCTTGATAGGCGTCACGGTTTATTACAAAAATTGTCGTCTTGTATTTTCAAGTTTAGATTTGGTTACTGGTATTGGCCAAAATTTCGGTAATTCATGACTCTTCATGGCTAATCATCAATATGATGTGATTAGATTAGATTAGATTACATTAGATTAACTCTTGTGCCATAGATCATGAATACGACATTTCGTAATGATGTGGAACGTGTCATTTTAATGAAAGATTTCTTTAAATACCATGATTCAATTTCTTTACAACAATTTTTTACACTCTCTCTCATTGCTTTTTATTTATCTCTCTCTCTCTCTCTCTCTCTCTCTCACAAACACACACACACACACACACACACACACACACACACACACATTCTTTTTTATTTTTATTTGTATGTTGTGCTCGACTATCGGCGAGGCACGAAAACGCCTGTGAATGACTTTCTTAGTTTTGAGTACACTTACGAAAGAAATATAAAAATAACAATGAGAGTTACTGATTTATGATGCTCAGTTTTCAGTCAGTTCTGAGTATTATTAGTAACTACGCTCCAGTCCCTAAACCTAGTTACAGAAAGCGAATCAGACGCATTACGTATTCCAGGCCGTAGCAGCCGCGACTTGGAGACACCAGCTATGGTCACTTCCCAGACCGCTGTAGGATCACATCGGTTCGTCTTCTTCCTGCTGGTACTGTAACTGAGATTTGGCAACAAGGCAACGTATGTTTGGCAACTCTGTGATCGACGAGTTACTTCCTGGTGTGCACGGAATTAAGCCTCAAAGTTCACTTGATTTTACCTGTCATTTCCATTGAATAATCTGAGTTATTATCGCTTGAAGGGTAACAAAAGATTGAAAATTTACGGTTTTCAGCCCAGGAAAGTCGTTGCAGGTGGAAACCGCAACTAATCTCGACCTTCAAATAGCGGTTTACGAGTTCTAGTTACTATTGCCCTCGTAATAGGAAGCTAAGACCCATACCTCCTCGCCAGCTCTGTGGTAACGTGCTGCCCTGTGAAAAAGCGTCTGTTACGGTTCGCAGTTCCAGTCTCACTGACTGTAACGTTTTTATCCCTTCTGTGAAAGAGCTACAAGCAGTCAGATCAAACATCAATAAGGAAATCGCAAGAAAATGCTTTCAGCTCATAGTGCAATGTTGAAAAACTTACAATGCTGCACAACAGGTAAGGCCTCTTTCCGCTGCTGACAAGCGAATTTTGGGTTTCTAGGAATACGTAACTATATTTATGAAATGCCACATTTGCATACCTCTTGAGTATGACACAGCATACCAATTAAACACAGACCCAATCAAAATCTAAGTGAGTAGTATTTTACTAATTCGTGTCGATAGAGGCATGCTTGTGTACAGATACTTTCGTCGTAAGGTTATCATGGTTAGTTTTATTTCATTTCTTATAATACAGTGCACAATTTTCGTAAGGTTTCCTTTAGTGTTGTTAAAACAATAGTAAACTTGAGAGAGAAATTAATCATCAACGATATATGCGAATTCTCTGATGTTACCTATGATAGTCTGACAATGCACATGCGGTTTATTGATTACATGCATGTAGAAAACTTGTTCTGAGTTAAAGCTGTCAAACAAAGTTTGAAGAAGAATAAAAGATCACTACCACACGACGGCTAATGTAGAAAATACTTTTCTGACATATTATGGCACGATGCGCTCTCCCTGCACATCTTCGAGATGCATCTGCTGCCTGCTGTCTATTAAACCTGAATAGAACAAAATGTCACAGTAGTTAGCCCTTTTTCCACATGCGACTACTTTGGGTTGAGAAGTGAAGGGAATTATGTTCAAAGTTCCATTAGATTGATACCTTCAGCAGAGAGCAGAATTGCGTTTTAAAAAATGTAGCACTGAATGTATTCGAACTCGCGACATCTTATCTATGCTACAAGCTGACACGTAGCTACAGCAGCTCCAGAGCTCGGCAACTATTCCTCCAGAACTTTTGGATTCCACAGCACTGTGAGATTATGCATATGGCCAGGTCTTGACTTCTGAGAGACAAACAGTTACAGCTTTTCTTTTGGACTGAACGACGTTTTCTAGTAACAGATAGCGCAATAGAATAGCTCAAGTGGAAAGGAACACTTCCTATTTAAACTTCTGCATCCTACACTGTTGGCAGTTGTGTGTAGGTGGCAGTTACGTGATTTTATTTCTGTGATTACAAAATAGTCGAATGTATGCACTGGGTAGCCGAGGCAGCTAGTTCATGGTGATTCGGTCAACCAAGTAAATGAATTTACTGAACATGCTGCAAATTACTACAGGGAGCCTGTGTGTCAGAATTCTCATCCAGTGTGGCGCAACTGCGTTACGATAGAAAAATGACTCGCAGAGAAGAGGATTTCGTCGTCTGTTGGACGAATGGTAGGTTGTTATACCTATGGTCTGGATTCGATTCCCACTTCCGTCAATGATTTTAGATAGGGAGAGACAGATTCCATTCTCTCCTGGCTACACCAAGTGAAGGAGATATAATGGCTGCGTGGTCTGAAAATTCACATTCAAGATGATATTCCTTCTTTACCAAGTAGACGGTAGGTTGAACCACAATAAAGTCTGGAGTGGCGACATGTAGAAACTCTATCACCAGTAACCTTTCTTATACTAGCTATTTATTTCAAGTGACGACACAAACGCTATGTATGGTCACAGGACACTTATTCCATCTTTTATTTGAGCTTCTGTATGTCGATAAAATTGGTTCTAAACTGGGAATGCAACTCAGACCGCCCTTAACGCGGAATTTGATCCCTTCGTGGCAATACAGCTCGGCTACAATTTGTTGTTTGTTCAAAACTGCAGATTTCTCAACACCTTCACATATTACGCGTGAATGGGATCGAATCCTGGCCCGGCACTAAAGATTTAATTATGTATTATCAAGCTCTATCATGAGAACACCTATCTGCTGGTGGATAATAATTTTGATTTTTAATGTATTTTCATTCGTTGTCAACACTAACGATATCTGACGTTTTTAACTCCCAGTGAGACACAGAACTATTTGCGAGATGACTGTAAGTTCAAGATGCAATTCTGAGCAGCTGGTGGATAAAAATTCGGTAGCTGACGTCTCTTTGTGTGTAGTCAACAACGATATGTGTGGGGCTCTATTCCCAGTGAGCGCTGAACTCTTCGTCATATTATTTCAGTTCGTCGTGTCATTTAATGTTCATACATATTCTCAACTAGCTGCTCGTGAATAACTTTAATTTTTAATGTCATTTTGTGTTAAATAGTTCAAATGGTTCAAATGGCTCTGAGCACTATGGGAATTAACTTCTAAGGTCATCAGTCCCCTAGAACTTAGAACTACTTAAACCTAACTAACCTAAGGACATCACTCACATCCATGCCCGAGGCAGGATTCGAACCTGCGACCGTAGCGGTCACGCGGTTCCAGACTGAAGCGCCTAGAACCGCACGGCCACACCGGCCGGCCCCCACCATCTGGTATCAATGCATTACCCTGTCATCCATTATATATAATCATTTTCATAGTACACTTGATATTATAGATGAGTAGGACACAAGACAGGACATAGATAATGTCCGTTTGACGTCAACAGTGTGTAACATTTTACTTTTTTTGAATAGGATAATGTTCCTCTCCAATAATTTTTAGATTAGTTACAATAAGCTTACGCTGCAAGGGAATTCGCTTGTATTTTTCAATATGTGGTCTGTTGTCGGTTTGAAGGCCTTCCATAACATCGGCAACGTAGTGCAACTCCACCGAGGGCTGTCTGGAGTAGGGTGGAGATAGCAATGTGAAAGTTGCGAGCTGTCGAAGACGATCTTCATATTCCTAATGCGATTAGGACATCGTATACTCTTGACGACGTTTAGCACCTGTGCAGTCAGTCACCCAATTTCAGAATTCATTTTGAGTAATCCTGCTAAATTCCCAAAATATTGTCTTTTTATATTGATGAGTAATATGGATAGTCGTCACGTTCATGTGCCGTCTACAACGCAAATGTAATGTTACTATCCTAGGAACTAACCTGTAATACGTTTTGTATTTCATAATCGGAACTATCTGCATTAACCGTCATCAGAGCAATGTCAGGGAACAGAATGCAGCAGTGCCTTGCTACCTACTTGAGGACCTGCTTGAGTCGTGTTCTAAGGAAAGGGTAGTTGCTGGTTCACATTATATTACACTAGCGAGAAGTACCGACTTTTCCTTTTCTCTGCAAACATCCATAACTAAATTCAGTAACTAAATGCTAAGAATATATTTGCATTGTGCCAACTCAAAGATCAATAGATATGGATATAGATATAGATACAGAGTTTTATATTCAAAGCCATTCTCGTTCTGCGTTGGAATAAACATCATTCATTATTTGCTTGTTCTTGTTACGATTGTTATTGTCATTCTCTCACTCGCAAGAGTTTTCGCATTCCTATTTGGTATCGATGCACATGAAGAGTGGCTATGAAAGAAGGGAATACTGAATGTTACGTCATGCAGAATACACTCATTTACTTCGGCTCCTCGTGATCTACGCTACAGGAGAAGTGAGATACATAAAGTTGACAGTGTGAGGACAGACCTGGTAGCACAACTGTGCAACTACACAGTGTTACCAGATAAAATGGTGCTGCGGAATCGAAAGTGTAGTACGGACTTTGCCACAGTAGCAGACAGCTGGTAATTTAGGACCATGACCGTGGATTACACTTTGGTCAGTGCTGGTTAGAGTGCTGCAACTGTAAATGGAAGGCTTTGTTTGATAGTCTTATGCTGATGCAGTCTGAATAAATTATGCCATTGGATACAAAGCGGTTTAGTTTTGGGACCTAACCCACGAGGGGGGAAGGCACAGTGGTCTGCTTCAGGAATTCCAAGCAATAAAACACAAAAAACAACCCAGGAAGGGAGACATGCATTTGGAATCTGTTCATCGTTACGGGGTCGAACAAGAGGGTAACATTACTGAAACAATGATCGGGCTACTTAGTATATAATAGAGCATACAGATTTCAAGGAGGAAACGTATGAAGACGCAGACTTCCTCGTTATCAATATGTGCGGCATATCTTTCGTGTTAACGAAAGTAAATTCCCGCTTTAACTCTTCTTACGTGTCAAATGAAATGAATGCCATGAGTAATAGAATATTTGTTGACTGCGTCTCTTCTTGCTTCCATCCTTACCAACATATTTCTTCATTCTCGTGGTAATCATGACATTCTATGTGTATGCTGCAAAAGATTGCAAGTGGACAAATTCGACATCGAGGTGCAAAGCGTTATATTCAATTCGAATAAGCTTCCGGTGTATTTTTACTTCGTTTGTATTTTTAGATGATTATGAACGTTACGGAAAATTCTCTCACATGCTTTATGTTGAATGAGAAACATTGAATGATCAGTTTTGCTTTCCCTACGTTGAAATGATATAATGTCGGCGTCAACAGCCTTCTTCCACGCCGGAAGCTGAAACTTGTATGATTCTGGATTAATGATAATTGAATGTCTCATATGTATACATAGCCCACAAGGCGACGTCAGAAACCATCAGGGGAGAACGCCGCATAAAAACCAAACGTGCGCGCGCGTCTCCACTCTGAAGAACCGTGTGGGAGAATCACGGCAAGCATTTCGCTGAAGAGCTGCCTCGTCAGAGAGCCTAGAAATGGCAGCGTCGTAGCAAGTATTTGTCAACACTCTGATAGTGCATTTACTTCCGGGTGTAGGTCGGCGTACCTCGCTAAATTCACTTGACATTCGTTTTCCACATCGAAGACTCGTGCGATATAATCCACTGCAAGATGACACAATTAGAAAGTATATTTAATTTCTGGACTCCAAGAACGGCGTTCTTCACATAAGTAACACCTGTTTGTGTGTGCATTCGGGAGGACGACGGTGCAATCCCGCGCCCGGCCATCCTGATTTAGGTTTTCAATGATTTCCCTAAATCGCTTCAGGCAAATGGCGGGATGGTTCCTTAGGAAGAGCACGGCCGATTTCCTTCCCCATCCTTCCCTAATCCGAGCTTGTGCTCTGTCTCTAATGACATCGTTGTCGACGGGACGTTAAAACAGTAATCTCCACCTCCTCTGTTCGTGTGTTTAAGGTTGCGTTTTGAGGCTCAGGCAAACATCGCAGTGACTATATTCCGCCTCTGGCCGCCAGTGTGTCGTTAGCTCAGAGGTTCCCTTGTGCGTTGCAGTGCTTGTACTATAAGACATAGCAGTTCGAATCACGGTAGAAGCCGCTGACTACAACCTTTTATTTTCCATTTTAATTAATGGAATTGCAAACTGCTAGTAAAAATTTCTTATGCGAAATCTGAAGAATGCCTTTAAACATCAATCTTCGTCCGATTTCGACTTAGTAAATTAAGTTAATATCATGGATTTCTGCTTTGCAAATTCCAAGGTGCTTCACTGTAAAATAGACCCTGAAAAGATTCAAACCGACTGTCAACGATATAAATTTGAGCTTTGTTCGTCATATAGGTCTAACATGTCAGAAGGTTGTTTATGAAGTGCACATGTTCATTAATATAGTTCCCTTCTTCTAAATTTTTGCAATAGCATTTAACTGTAGACGTTTTCTAACACCGGCGTTAGCAATTCCTTTCCGTTCTCTGAAACCTTCAAAACGACAAATTTTTCTGGTTTAAATCTGATGACCTTAACTATCACTTCCGATCAACAATAAATACTTCATGAACCCATACATGGAACTCCAAATGTGCAGTGTTCCTGCACTGCTACAGACGATGCATTGCAAGGTAGTCACACAGTTTATCGCATAGACTTACCATAAGGAATGAAACAAGAACTGTAATACACTTTACACCACAGACGCTCACTCTGGCTTGACGAAAACATCCAAACATTGACCAAAAGTTGCAGAAATAATTGAGTTTGAAAGGAAAAGAAACGAGGTATGAAGCATTTATAAATTCATCGAATGTAGTGAGGTGGTTTAATTTCGTCCCAGTCTATAAAATTAATTTCGGGCCATACTCAGCTCTTGCCGATTAATGTAATATAATACCCGCCTACTAATCAGGGCGTCTGTCTCCGTTGCTTTTGAGCGTGAATGGAAATTGTAGAAATTTTCTGTGGAGCAACATTTAATAATAAAGCGTTTTAAATCATCAAAAGCGATGAGCGGTAGCAGGCGCTTTCGATAAAGAACGGGGGAGTGCAGCGCCGCTGCTGTCGCCACGGCCGCTGCCAGTAGCCAGCAAATGGATCCCGGAGCTTTGCCGCATACGGCGTCCAGAGGAGGACAGTCTGCAGGAAATCTGCCGCAAAATCGTTACTGGATAAAATTTTGATATCGGTGTGTCACAAAGCGAAATAGATTGAATCTGCGCTACCATTACATTCACGTCTTCAGCATACAGACAGAAGAGGCTATAAAAATATTTTATGCCAGCTGCTCTCGATCCACTGACATTATGAACAGAAACAACGCACGCTACCGCTAGACCACAGGCGTAATCAGCCTAGAGATTCTCTATCATGGGACAAGTTTTCCTCCAGGAAGTGCCGCAGTCTACAGTGTTGCCAGATTGTGCAGATAACCGGACTTAGAGAATTAGCGAGTTGGCCAGTTTTTTTGTCCCATGTCGCGATCGGCGCGGACTTAGCCTCTGAAGCGGCCGGCCGCCGGTCAAGTTTTATGTCAAAGAGTGTACGTGCGAGATAATCAATTGTAAATGGGAAACGCCGGTACATTAATAACGGGTGCAACCGCCAGAATGTTGAATACAAGAACGCTAACGTGTATAGTTTGTGTTTTGCAGGTGCCGGATGTTAGTTTGTGGCATGGAGTTCCATTCCTGTTGCACTTGGTCGGTCAATACAGGGACGGTTAATACCGGTTGTCGATGACACTGTAGTTGTCACCCAAAGATGTCTCACATGTGCTCGATCTGGTAATCGAGCTGCACAAGCCAACATATCGAGACTGTGTGGAGCCCTTTGGGATACAACAGCCGTATGTGGACGAGTGTTTTCCTTTTCTGAAACACCTCATGCAATGCCTTGAATGGCAGCACAACAGATCGAATCACCGCGTTGTCATACAAATTTGCAGTGAGGGTGCGTGAGATAACCATAAAATGCTTCTGCTGTCAAACGAAAACGCATCCCAGAACGCAACTTCAGGTATGGGTCCCGTGTGTCTAACATGCGGGCAGGTTGATTGCAGGGCCTCGGTTGACCTCCTCCCAATTACCACACAGCCATCACTGGCACCGAGGCACAACCAGCTTTGGTCAGGAAACACAGCAGACCTCCATCCTGCACTCCAGTGAGCTGTCATTAGACACCAACGAGGTCGCAAAGGCGGTGACGTGGGGTTAGTGGAACGCACGCTACATGGAATCTGACTCGGAGATGTTCTTCAAGTAACCGATTTGTAACAGCTCGTTGTATCGCTGTGCTGCCAACTGCAGCTTAAACTCCTGCTGCAGGTGCAGGACAATGCGCCTCAGCTTTACGTCGAACAGAATGGTCTTCTCTCTCGATAGTGGCCTATCAGGGCCCGGTCTACCGCTGCCAGCAATCATATACAGTGGCTACAGTCTTGCCAAGTCTTTCTGCGGTATCCAGAAGGAAGATCCATCTTCTCGTAGCCCTATTACACACTTTCGTTAAAACTCAATGAGATATAGAAAATGGGGTTTTTGTCGTCTTAAAGCCATTCTTTATTAACATAAACTCGCAGTGTCCAATCTTAAAGGTAACTAACGCTCACGACCGTTACAGCGAGTATTTAAAGAAAACCCGATTTGCATTCTCATACTGGCACTGCTGGCACCACTCATATGCAACTGACGTGAAATTTGAGTTGACATCTTCTTTCGTGTATAGAAACACACCTACCGCACGCTCTATGAAGCTTTTGGTAGGCGTTGCTATTGTCAATAGGAAAATAACAACATCAGAAAACTGCAGCGAGATGCAGAGTGGAAGATTGGGGCAGAGACTGACTGTTGCCCGAGAGCTTAACTAAATGTAACATATGCAGGCAAAGAGGCGAAGTAATTACTGTGCTATTACGGTTTTAGGTGAAAACTGGCTGTAACAAGCGTAAAATACGTAGAAGTAAACGTCCGAAGCTACCTAATGCGGTACGACGACGAAAAGCTAATTGTAAGAAAAGCAAATGCCCGGCTCAGATTTAATAAAAGAATCTTAGGGAAATGTAATTCATCAACAAAAGAGGTGGTTTACAAAACGCTTGTCTGATTTTTTGGTATTATTCAACAGCATGGGACCGTCACTAACAAGGGAACCTCCCCATCGCACCCCCCTCAGATTTAGTTATAAGTTGGCACAGTGGATAGGCCTTGAAAAACTGAACACAGATCAATCGAGAAAACAGGAAGAAGTTGTATCGAACTATAAAAAAATAAGGAATATATACAAACATAGTAGTCTACGCCAAGATAGGCAACATCAAGGATCGTTTGAACTGAGGAGTGCCGTGGTCCCGTGGTTAGCGTAAGCGGCTGCGGATTGAGGGTCTTTGGTTCAAGTCTCCCCACGGGCAAAAAATTTTTCTTTATTTTCGCAAAGTTATGATCTGTCCATTCGTTCATTGACGTCTCTGTTCACTGTAATAAGTTTAGTGTCTGTGTTTTGCGACCGCACCGCAAAACCGTGCGAGTAGTAGACGAAAGGACGTGCCTCTCCAATGGGAACCGAAATCATTTGATCGCAAGGTCATAGGTCAACCGATTCCTCCACAGGAAAAAACGTCTGATATATTCTATACGACACTGGTGACGGCATGTGCGTCACATGACAGGAATATGTTGTCGACCCACCTAACTTGTACACTTGGCGAGTGGGTAAAAAGATTCTTCTATGTTGCCCGATTTAGGTTTTCTTGTGGATGTGATAATTACTCCCAAAAAAGTGATGAAAACATAAGAGTTTGTGACATAAACTGCAACAAATGAATATAAAAGTCACACAGTCGCACACTTTTCCCTGTGCTCCGTCAAAACAAATGTTTTTAACGTTTTCAAATTTTTCCGTGTGTAGACCGACAAATCCTGCATATGTCCAAGCAAATCTGAACATGTCCTGGAATTTTGGAGAGCGAAGTTGATTATGTGCGAGTGCCTGAACTTTGATAATTGTCTGAAAAGAAAGAATTAAAATTTTCGCTCGAAGGAAGACTTGAACCAAGGACCTCTCGATCCGCAGCTGCTCACGCTAACCATGGGACCACGGCGCTCCTGACCTGACGCTGTCCTTTATGTTGCCTATATTGTGCATGGACGAATCAGTTTGTATATTTTTCTTATTTTTCATAGTTCCGCACAACTTCTTCCTGTTTTCTCGATTTATCTGTGTTCTGTTTTTCAAGGTCTATCCACTGTGGCAACTTATAACTAAATCTGAGGGGCGTGCGATGGGGAGGTTCCCTTGTAAGTAGGATTATGAGAGGATGGAGAGAAGATCCACCAAAGAGAGGAATGTTTTGGTCACGCGATCGTCCAGTAGCTACGAGAGCGTTACGGAAATGTTCTACAAACTCCAGTTTCACACACTACAAGAGAGGTGTTGTGTATCGCAGCGAATGTAGCTGTTGAAATTCCGAAAGCGTATATTCGAAGAAGTGTCGGATAACGTATTGCTGCCTCCCACCTGTGTCTCGCCGAATGACCACTACGAAAAAAATATGAGAAATTAGAACTCATGCGGAAGTTTACCTACAGCCGTCCTCCCTTTGCACCATTCGCGAATGGAACAGAGAAGGGGAAACAATGATTATGCAATTCTCACACGGGACGTTTTTCTCATTGCGAAGCACGCCAGATATGGTCTCCATCGCAGTTGCTGCAAACTGTGAAACGACCTACTACATCTCACGGAACGTGCTTCTTATTGTGATTGGCGACGGCATTAATCAAGTAGTTTGTTTGCGAAAAAGGACGCAAGAGAAATGGTTGCCTTTACTCTGTTAGCAACTACCGAAAAAGATAGGAGAAAACTGCGAAGAAGATTCTGGATATCGTCGATGGCTTCAACAGCGAATTGCTGACAGAGGAATACGTACATATGTTGGAGAACGATCAGAGAAGTCATTCGTTAATTCACTGAAAGCTTCCTCACACTTTCGGATTTAAACTGAATGCAGTCCGTCTAATGTCAGCTTGCACATGCTTAATATCTATATTATTTATGTTATATTGACCATCGTGAGCCTGAAGTAATGTACTTAATGACATAGGTTTCAAGACTGAGAATCACTTCGTAGTTTCATTCAAATGGAAGAGGAGAGTTTTCTGAAGTACCAACAATCACTGAAAAAAATAATTACTGCCAAGATACAAACATAAGGCACTTCATAAAACCATGAGTGTACCTCTCTCATACAATGTTTCATAATAGCAATAACTTCCAGTCAGTGAGTTGTATTTACTTTCTGACATGGACGGGGAGTCACGTTAAGATTTCTGGCCACTGGCAAAAAATTACAACCGTTGGCTTATGCGACAGGAATTGAAGCATATATTTATAATAAATGACATCGACCGTTGAAGACTATCTACTAAATTAATGAGGAAGTCGTAGACCGTTTTAGAAAAAAAAAAGATGAAACAAAGAATTTGGTAGTAACTAGACAAAATCCTGTAACCTGCCTCGTGTATTTAATGACACTAACAACTACGCTACAGCTTCGACGTGGCACTCGGTATAATGTGTTACGCTGTATCCAAACTACTGTAGTTTTGGTGTAGTACATAAATGACATATTAACTGGTAGGAATACCGGTAGTTTTGGCAGTATTGGCAGGGAAAGAAACATAAATGAATTCTTCTTGCAGAAATAACAAAACCAGCTAGGACGTCAAAACATCAAATGCGTCTACCGCGCGCCGCCAAAGATCAAGTCCCTTGTAGGGGCAGTGAAGGACGACTTCGGATATCTGTAGTTTATTTCACACCGTGCGAGTGTGGGAAAGCATATGTGGGGCAAACCATTCGCACGATCGAGGAAACGTGTACTGAACACAAACGGCACACCGATCTCCAACAGCCTACAAAATTTGCAATCGCAGAACATTGCCTCGAGACAAATCATCGTCCTGCGCAACACATCCCGCTTTTGGGACTGTGAATACAAGGAATCAATTGAAATCCGGCTGCACGAGAATCTTATTAACAAGGACAACGGATTTCAACTCAGTCAAGCGTGGAATCCAGCAATAAAAGTTCTGCAGGAGCAGCGGAAACGGGGCGCCACACCCGCCGAAGGCGGCACACGTACTGACGCCCATCAGTCATCTCGTCAGCGCAAGCTACCCCCACCACCGCGGCCTGCACATTGCACGGGGGCTTAATTAAATAAAATGCAAATAATTTTAGTAGTTGTATGTCGGGTTACGAAGTCTTGTAACCGGTAGGCCCTGAGTAGTATTAGTACGCAATCTGACTGCATAGAACCACAATAAAGAATGAAAGGAAATTTCCGTTAACACAATTGATTAATTAAGTCCCAGCAACTATAAAAGCTACGAAACAACAAAGCACAAGTGTGACTGTTCTGTGTGTGGAAGTGTGATTCAACGTACACATCTGGTACGGTTCTTCCTCAATGCGACAAGATATTTTAAACACCGTTTACAATGAAGTAATTAAAAAAAATCAGAAATACTATAATTGCATATAGAAACCAGAATTACAGTCTAATACATGAACACAAGCCAGATGCTTCGTTAACTGAACCTGTGACCAAGAGGCATTGTTATTTAGGAAATTTGAAATAAAAATTTTTTTGCTACCTTCATATATATTGACGAAAAATACACTGTGGTCATTACAACATCCCCAATCGAACAGCATCTGCTATCTCGCCCAATAGAACAACTGCACACGTCATGCTCTCAACTAGTACTGCTATCGACATCCTCTCAACAAGCACTGCCCACGGCAACCTCTAAACTACTACTGCCAACGGCAACTTGTGAACTACAACTGCCCCAGTGGAGGCGGCGGAAAGATTGTCTTTGGCTCAATCCCTGGCGCTGTGACTCAGTGTAGCCACCTTTCATATGCCCCTCCTCCACGGGCTAGAATTTGATGGTATTTTTGCCAGCATTGGTGGTGAAAATACCACCAAATTCGTCCAAAAAAATACAGACAAAAATAAAAGATAATATTAGTAATAAATATCACATAACTAAATAAATTTTGGCTTTGCACTGACCCTTCAATAACCTAACATATAAAATACAATAAGGAATGCAAATGCTTTCATACATGTGATTTTACATAATAGTTTACACATCATTCAATCAATGGCACCAGCAATGACGAATAGGTGTAGGTAAGAGTCTCATAACATTTCATAAACAGTATATATACAGAAAAATCAGTTTATACAACTATTAACATAAAATCGTTTCAGTAGTTCAATAAACAAGTAGCACTCCACGGAGTAGTTGACAGTTCCAACAGTAGCACCCAGCAATGGTCAACAGGTGCAAATAGCAGTCTCATAACATTTCATCAGCAGTATTTAAACAGCTCCAACAGTGGCACCCAGAAATGGCGAGCAGGCGCAGACACCAACAAGTGACATTATCTCAGTAGTAGCAGTTCCATCAGTGGCACCCAGCAATGTTGAACAGGTGCAGACAGCAACAAGTGACATCATTTCAGTACAAGCAGTTCCATCTGTGGCACCCGGCAATGTTGAACAAGTGCAGGTAACAGTCCATAATATTCACTATCACTAATCAGACAGTTCATCAGAGTTTGTCAACAGAAATTAAACATTTCCAAATGGCACCCATCATGTTGAACAAGTGCAGGTAACAGTCCATAATATTCACTATCACTAATCAGACAGTTCATCAGAGTTTATCAGCAGAAATTAAATATTTCCAAGTGGCACCCATCATGTTGAGCAAGTGCAGGTAACAGTCCATAATATTCACTATCACTAATCGAACAGTTCTTCAGAATTTATCAGCAGAAATTAAACATCTCCAAGTGGCACCCATCATGTTGATAGGTGTAAGCACGAACAACAGTTTGAATGCACACACAATAGCTTTTACAAAATTATTATCCATGCTCTTACCCTAAACATACAAATTATAATAAACACACAAATGATATCAGATAATTGTCATATTAACTATTACAAATACACAAATATCAGTAAACCTATAATATTTATGGGTGTTAGTGCAAGACATAACAAACAAGTAAAATGTAATTTAGGAGGTAGGTCGGTACCAGTTATCTAGGATTAGGAAAGGAAAACACACAAAACACACTCTCATCTCTCTAACTGAATAGTGTTAACTGTGTAAGTGCAATTCTGTCAAAAATTTGATGTTCAACATGTGTATCAAGTAGTAGTGGCAGCAGTGTATAACTGTCAATAATAGTTAGTCAATGTCATAGTCATCATGTCAAGACCAATGTTTGCCAAGCCAAATCAAATGTACGGTTGCTGAACACTGTCAGTGTGCCAAGATATGCAAATACTTACTCTCTCTCAAATATATATATATATATATATATATATATATATATATATATATATATATATATATATATATATTGCTTATTGATTTAACAAAGTGTGTGTGTAGACAATCTTCCTTCCACTTAAGTGTTCTAGTCTGCCATCTTCATCCTCCTTGTTCCATAAAAACCAACAAAAAAAAATGTGCTTCTCACTTACTTTACCTCTTATCCACCAAACCTCCAATAATCATCAGCATCACATAATCTTAATACTTCAATAATACTTCTTACGTTGATACATATAAACCTTATCATCAATATCATTTACCTTATCTCTTGTTCACCGAAACTCCAATAATCATCAACTTCACACAATCTCAATACCTCAATAATACCTCTTCAATATGTCGATACATATAAACCTTATCGCTAATATCATTTCAGTTCCATAACAACTCTTTCCTCTTGTCAGTCACCTTGAACAATTACAGATAAAATCCTAGTGCAAACTTCAATTCATCATCCCATACAATCCGAAGAGACAATGTCCACACACAACCTCTGTGTAATCCATCTGACCCAAATCTTCTACTCATTATGAACTATAAAATACATTTTGGTTACCTTGTCCATCATTAAATAAAAGAAATGCATACATGACCTCTAACAGCCTTTAGTTTGAATAACTTTCAGTAAGTAAGTATGAGTACGGAGTGTGAATGATCGTAATATTTCGCAGTGTGTACACCACTTCAAGAATCATGGCAAAACAGAAGCAAACATGTGGAGTATTTCTTGTGCCAAGTGTCACTTGCTATTTCAATTGCTCACGATGAATGCAGTGTAATAACTGTCAATGGTATAAATCTAGTGCTGGTATATCATGTCGTTACCTTCCTTCCTATTAGCATAAACTTATAGAGCTTCCATAAAACCTCCAGCTCATGTGACTTCAATGAAGTTTCTTGTACCAATGTCGTTCGTAGAATTATAGCAGTTCATTTTCTTATCTTAAAATATAACGCACAGAGCGTAAGCAAAACATGCAGTAGCGAGTAAATATACCAGTAGAGAACAGAATGTTAACAAGGGGATGTAGCACAATCTCAAACCGAGGCTCTGCCAAGCGAACAATCTATAATTAATGCCATAGTGTGACCTAAACTCCATGTTCGTATACAGTATATCAGCATTTCTATATACCAAATTAATGAGTAGTTATGACAACAAAACAGAAATGTGTAAATATGCAATCCATACGCAAAGCAGCAAATATATATCTTACATAATAAACAGGTCATTAGCATCAAATCAGCATAAGTAAATAAATGTTCATATGTAATCTTAATAAGTAAACATGAAGGCGCAAGCAGATAAATCACAAAGTATAACTTACATACATAACCATATCAGCACAGCTAATCAGGTGACAATTATAATTTAAATAAATAAGCACAGCAGGCACATAATAAAAAAAGTGACATCAGTGAAAAAAAGCAGTGCAGCCAAGCGATGCATAATACACATAAGTAACAACCCTGTTCATTAATCAATCATTGTCAAATTCAGTTAACACAAAGTATAAATAAAGTAATCGCCAGCAGCAAATTACGTCTAAAGTACGTACCTAAGTGGAAATATGTTACCAGAAAAATAAACTGAATTAATAGTTACCTTTTTAGTTTACTATTTTCTTCTTCAAAATTACATTCTTCCTGAAATTTTCTTGGTAGCATGTCCTCTTAACGTCGGACACACACAAAATTTACCTGAAGTTCTTAAACTTTTTTATACAACTGTATCCTGAAAAAAACTGAACGTTAATAACATAATTTATCAAGCCACTATGGCTTTATACTGAATTTAATCAGAGAAATTAGACTGTGTATTTGTTTACGGCTGTCAGTGCATTCGCACTGAGCGCTCGATCAGCTGTAGGTAGTACGCGTGACGTAGGAAGTAATTGTTTGCGTCAACGACTGCCTTGTGCGGCGCGCAGACTTGACTGTTGCTTTTGAGTATGTGCCGCCGCCAGAACACGGCGCGGTATCCTTGTATTATCTGCGTGTTTACGTATAACTGTTAGTTTCTCAAAAGTATATCATTCCACAAAAATTTTAACATTCGATATATGATGTATTCCCTTAGAGCGCCGAGATTTAAGAGTTTATACTTCGACAGTGTTATCATGAATAATTTTGTGAACTCTATATGGACCCTTATAAAGCAGAAAAAATTTGCGACACAAACCTTTTCCTTTGTGAGACAAACGGTGAGACTTAACTAACACCTTTTAACCAACTGACAAGGTTTTTAAACTACCAGGACGTTTAGCTGAAGTCTCTCTTCTAGCAGCCGCAGATGCAACATTTTTTAGAGCCAGGTTGACAACTTCAGAATGCCGCAGTTTCCGTGAAGGCGGAAAAGGAACTATTTCAGAAATGCGATTTGTCGGTGCTTTTTTTTTAATATCAATATAGGCGGTAAAGAAGTTGAATCATTAGGGAGTTCATTCAGAATGTTTTGAAAAATATGATGATACTGATCCCACGTTCTGTGATTCTGATGACAATAAAGTCGACACAATGTATTGATTTCCTTCATCCACCTCTCTGAAGCGTTAGATTGAGGGTGAAAAAGTGAAATGAAAATTGGTTTTATCTTATGAAGCCAAATTTTAGAGCGAAACTGTGATCCATTATCTGATATAACCTTATCAACATGACCCACTTCTTTAAGAAAATGTTTGATGAAAGCAATAGATACTGAACGAGCTGTTGCTTTGCGTAAAGGTGTAAAACACACTCATTTTTATGTCAGTTCCACTGCTACCAAAATGTACGCAAAACCATTAGTAGAACGAACCACTGGACCGAACAAATCGACTGCAGCCATCTCCTTTAATTTCGCTGGAATGATAGGAAACAACGGTGCTCTGTGAGAAATAGTTGGCGGCTTAGCCTTTTGACATAATTTGCATTTGGCAAGAACAGATCGAATACGTTTTTCCATATTACTGAAGTAGCAATTTTCTCGTAATTTATGAAAGCATTTTCTGGGACCAAAGGGTGCATAACTGAAATGTGTATACCAAATCAATTTATTAACCCACTCATCAGGAATGCAAACTTACCAAACAGAGTTGTCGACCGATTTTCGTTTAAAAAGAATATCATTGCGAACTAAATAATCTAATCGCTGCGCTTTCCTTTCTCCTCCACTTCTGCTTAACGTCCTTCCAGATTGGATCCTTGTTTTGCTCCTTAGCGATGTCCTTGAGCGAAGACGAAATAAAATTTTCAAACGCAACACCTTGAATATACATCAAACAACAATTGTTTTCTTTGCAGTCCTCCTCAGCACTTTGTTTCAAACCCATAGGTGCACGTGATAAAGCATCAGCAATAATATTGGAAGAACCCTGTATGTAAACAATACGAAAGTCAAATTCCTGTAGATACAGCGCCCATCGTGACAATCTTCCATGTGTTAATTTTGTTGACATAAGAAATTCCAGAGCTCGACGGTCGGTGTAAACCTTAGTATGTCTGCCATACAAAAATATGCGAAATTTTGTGAAAACCCAAACAACAGTCAAGGCTTCAAGTTCCGTAATCGAATAATTCTTTTCTGATTTAGAGAGAACACGACTTCAAAATACAATAGTTTTCTGTACTACAACGCCGTTTTCTTCTATCTCTTGAAATAAGTGTGCATCTAGGCCTTTGTATGATGAGTCCGTCGCGAAACAAAAATCTTTAGATAAATCCGGATGCGAAAGAAGTGGAGCAGCAACTAAAGCATCACGAACTTGTTCAAATTCTGATTGAGCTTCCTCTTCCCAACACCAATTAGAATTCTTTCCAGATAGTTCACATAACCGAGGTGTGGCCAAATTGTTCAATCTAACAAAGCGTCTAAGAAAATTACAGACACCAAGGAAACTACGAACATCACGTTTTGTGGTATGAACAGCATAATTATGAATAGCTTCTAGTTTCTCTGGATCAGGAAGAATACCTTCTGTAGAAATAATATGACCAAGAAATTTCACCGTAGAACGACCAAATTCAGATTTTTCGAAGTTCACTGTAATGCCAACTCTTGCAAAAATACGTGATAATGAATCCAAAATTTTGTTATGCTCACTCCAAGAACGTTTAGCAATAAGAATATCGTCAACATATGAAGTAATATTGTCACGAATATCAACAGGTAAAATTTTGTTTAAACTACGAATGACTGCTGCTGAAGATACAGTAAGTCCAAACGGTAATTTCCGAAATCACTTTTGGGTAAAATAGTCATATCCGGTTATTCTTTACCGACTCTCTAGATAGATTGATAGTTGAAGTGTTGTTTTGATAGATATAAAGAATAGTAAAAGAGTAGGCAGCGGTGCAGAAAACTAAAAGGGAAATAGCACCACTACAGCTCCGGCCCTGTGCACGCTACGGCACATATTCACTTAGTGTAGCGAATCCCCTGAGGACTTAAATAGCCGCTCATAAATTCCAGTTTGTGACTTAGTGCCAATTTAGTGGAAGTGCGTACATAAATTGATCTAACCACGAACATGGATGTATATCATTCTTAGAATTGCGAAAGATCTTAAATTTCCGAACAGTTAAAAAGTGTTTATAGTCAAAGTTTTCGCCTCGTGGCGACAAAGACCTACCGCGTCTATCCCAGTCCAAATGTCGATTATCGTCAAGTTCGTGCGTCTGGCGCTCTCTTGTTGCTTCCCGTAAGTGAAATAAATTATTTTCTTCAATGCCCTCTGCCATCTGTGATTCAAAATTTCTTCTGCTGTCTTTTCCTACGATTTCGCTTTCAATTTATTTGACTTGCTTTCGTAACGCCTCAAATTTCCTTTTAACGCGTTCATTAAATTTTCCCTGATTTTCAACATGTTTATTTATGTTCTGGTACTCTTCGGTTTCTGCAAATGGCATTGGAGCTGTATCATCTGAATCTCTGTCCCCATTTAAACTAAGACTAGTCAATTTATCTGAAATCTCCTCAACTCTTTCCGATAAGTCACCTATTTGTTCTTTCTGTTGATTTAGTCTTCCGTAAGCGTCGCAACTCGGGTTTTAGTATTAAAACATTTAGTAGTTAACTGTTCATATTGTTGTGTTAGGTTCTTTATTCTGTCATTTGGTACGGATTCCTCGAATCTTTCAAATATTTCTTCCTTATCGTGTACACGTTGTAAATTTAACTCTGAAAATTTTTGTACTATCGCGGGATCTCTTTCTTCCTGTTCTCAATCCTGTTCTTTTTTTCTAATTTCTATTGAAATTAATCTATTATTGTGAGCATTCAAAATCGGTTGTACTTCTTCTCTAATTTCTTTCTTTAATTCAGTGTTCATGTTTTTAAAACATTTCCCTATTCGTGAGTCTAACCGTGTTTACAATGTTCCCATATCAGTTTTAGTTGTTCCTATTTGTGATCCCACTGTTTTTAATTCACATCCCAAATTTAATATTGCACTCATCGGCTGCTCCATATCAACTGGTTAGAAATTCTTTTCACCCCTAACATTTCCCGCAAAACCAACTTCTTTCGTCGTAGCTGTAAAGCTATCTGTGTTCGATACTATTCCAGAATCTTCTGTCGTTAATCTCGTATTCTGAAAATTTTTTGATTGCGAAAAATTCTGAACTGGTTCCGAATTATTTTCCAGGCTTATTAAATTGTTTTCTACTTCATTATTCGTCATACTGTTCTCCTGTGTTGGTGAGTTCGCCATGTAAACAATTTCGTAATTCTGACTATCCATCATTTTTGCCTTTTTCATTGACCGCGTAATCATTTACAAAACATACAAAACTCGTCACTATACGAAAATTACACACAATATAACACTTTATCACCAACAATACCATTCACACGAAATGCTTCCCGACAAACACGATCAACGAACAATTGAAATCTTCATAATTTCACAAAATTGTCAAACCCGTATACGAGACATCAAAAATTAAATTCTGCAAAAATACCATTAGAAGAATGACAACTACAAATGTTCAGTTACCAAATCTACACATGCAATATAGACTACAATTACTAAACTACAAATTACTACAACAATACTACTGTGTGCTATTTTTACTATCAAAAGAATTCCAAGGGACGATCCTAAGCAGCGGTCGCCACGTGCATGGGGGCTTAATTAAATAAAATGCAAATAATTTTAGTAGTTGTATGTCCGGTTACGAAGTCTCGTAACCGGTAGGCCCTGAGTAGTATTAATACGCAATCTGACTGCATAGAATCACAATAAAGAATGAAAGGAAATTTCCGTTAACACAATTGATTAATTAAGTCCCAGCAACTATAAAAGTTACGAAACAACAAAGCACAAGTGTAACTGTTCTGTGTGTGGAAGTGTGATTCAAAGTACACATCTGGCACGGTTCTTCCTCAATACGACCAGATATTTTAAACACCATTTACAATGAAGTAATTAAAAAAATCAGAAATACTATAATTGCATATAGAAACCAGAATTACAGTCTAATACATGAACACAAGCCAGATGCTTTGTTGACTGAACCTGTGACCAAGAGGCATTGTTATTTAGGAAATTTGAAATAAAAAATTTTTTGTTACCTTCATATATATTCACGAAAAATACACTGTGATCATTACAACATCCCCAATCGAACAGCATCTGCTATCTCGCCCAACAAAACAATTGCACACGACATGCTCTCAACTAGTACTATCGACATCCTCTCAACTAGCACTGCCCACGGCAACTTCTGAACTACAACTGCCACAGTGGAGGCGGCAGAAAAATAGCCTTTGGCGCAATCTCTGGCGCTGTAACTCAGTGTAGCCACCTTTCAACATCCCTCGGTCCATACGCGGAATCAGTGCAGGGGAGAGACGACAGGTATATACACCACACCACCAGCCGGCCTAGGACGTCAGTCAACAGGAGTAACCTCAAGATGGTGGCACGTTACGCCGTCGAAAATTCGTTCTACAACGACCAGTCAACCCGGCTGCATGTCTGAGAGACCTTCAAGCATCTCATTCGCCGGGAAAATCTACGAACACACGTAAAACCAGCCAGTCAGTTGTAACCTGGATAGTTAATTTAAAACGCTGTATCATGATTTCAGTGTTTATAAATACATCATTTTGGTTATACGTCATGGCGGAAGTACGTTACAATGCAGCAGAAAGGCGTCAGTCACATGTAAATAATTAAAATAATTAAACATGTTCAACGTGGCCGTTGTCATTTGGCATTCCCTCACCAATGCACTAGCTGTGTTGTGGAAGTGAATTTCGGCTATATTTTAACATACCTCTCCCACAACATGTAACCCAGTTGCCAATATGTCCTTCTGAGAAAGACGTGTTTACAAACGTTGTAACCATGGTAAAGAGTTTTAAATAAATCTTCCATTTTGCGACTGATTGACTGTTTGTTATTTCTGCTAGAAGATCTGATCCTACAGTTCTTGCGTCAGCAATGTATAAAATTTTAAAATAAAAAATTCGTTTAAGAGATACTGGGAACCGATCCTTTTCTTCCTTCGTATGTTTGGTTTTTTGTTTGTTTTGCACACAGTTACAATGGCACATCACTTAGTGTTAGTCCATTGTGAATAATAAATCGTCATAGAATACAAACTGACTTTATAAATAATAAAAATTAGGTGGTCGTGCAGCTTATGCGCTTTTATGTAACCATAGCAATTACTTTTGATGGAAGTGCAGTTTACAAGCACAGAAAAAAAATTGTATACTTACTGTTATAATTTTTTACCCAATAGTTCATTCTTCATCATTATCAAATGCAAGAGTGTCCTGTCATTATTGACAAATGCGTAACTTATTTACGACTAACAGAAACATATTTTGTATAAGTTAGACGAAGTATTGAAGTGACAATTGACGTATTTTTGTTTTGCTGTTTTTTCTGCTGTCACCTTTTTCATTAAGTTGCGTGTTCTATCACTATTTCATGGCTCAGTGTTTTCTTTTTCTACCACAAAATCCCTCCGTTTCACATTAAAAATCAACATTGTTCGCATATAACTTGAATTAAACATTGACCATTTCAATTTTTCTATTTCTACGTAGAGCAAAAATGTTGCTTAGTTTACGCTGCCATTTATATATTCTCATTACGTTTCTAGACAGTTCAATGTTTCCAGTTTCTAACGGAATCTAGTAATACACAGATCGCATACGTCAACTAAGAGACCGATGTAACTGGTTTCGATTATGAGATGATCATCTCAGACCTGCAACAGCTATATTACATAGGACATACACTAGAGTGATGCATAAAAAGAAATTAAAATTAGCTATAAAATTACAAAACATAGATGTACCCATATTGATGGTCAATGGCTGTTTTATGAAGAAAGAATCGCTGAATGACGGTAGTCAAGTGCTGGGGAAAGCAGTAGAGTTATATCTTAAGTTCTGGAGGCTCCGGCTGCAGCTGACAGTATGGTGCCAGCGTTAGCCAATTAGGTATAATTCGAAAGAATTATGAACAAAAAAAGACGTACCTATTAGTAAATAGAAAATAAAAATAAAGTAGAAAAATTTTATAATAGAGAAGAAAGAGCTTATTAATGTAGATATGGATTAAGGACAGGATGAGGGTAGAACATTTCAAACAAATGAGGAAGCCATAAAGATCAATTTACTATCCCACTTCGACGATTTGTTCAGTATGATCACCAGCGCCAGATTTTAACCTAATGGCCAAAATTAGAACTAAATTTTTTCCCAAAGTGAATCAGTTTCGCATAAACACATTAGAATTTTTACTAAGTTTTACTGCTATACGATAATTACAGTCACACTGGACCTCCATGAGTAGCCGCACTTTAATTACAGCCAGCCGGTATTTCATTTCTACAGTAGGACTGGTATAAGCTATCGAAATTACCCTATAGAGTTTCCAGGCATGAGTGGCCGACTGTCATTATACTAAGTGCAGTATCACAAATTACCTCGAGCAATTAAACAGAGAACCGACTCGTGGAGATAACACCTTGGACCTACTGATAACAAACAGACCCGAACTTTTCGACCCTGTAAGCGCAGAACAGGGAATCAGTGATCATAAAGCCTTTGCAGCATCCCTGAATATGGAAGTAAATAGGAATATAAAAAAAGGGAGGAATGTTTATCCGTTTAGCAAGTGTAATAGGAGGCAGATTTCAGACTACCTAACAGATCAAAACGAAAATTTCTGTTCCGACTCTGACATTGTTGAGTGTTTATGGAAAAAGTTCAAGGCAATCGTAAAATGCGTTTTAGACAAGTACGTGCCGAGTAAAACTGTGAGGGACGGGAAAAACCCACCATGGTTCAACAACAAAGTTAGGATACTACTGCGAAAGCAAAGAGAGCTTCACTGCAAGTTTAAACGCAGCCAAAACCTCTCAACAAACAGAAGCTAAACGATGTCATAGTTAGAGTAAGGAGGGCTATTCGTGAAGCGTTCAGTGCATTCGAAAATAAAATTCTATGTACCGACTTCACGGAAAATCGTAGAAAGTTCTGGTCTTACGTTGCATCAGTAAGTGGATCGAAACAGCATATCCAGATACTCTGGGGTGGTGATGGCATTGAAACAGAGGATGACACGCGTAAAGCTGAAATACTAAACACCTTTTTACAAAGCTGTTTCACAGAGAAAGACCACACTGCAGTTCCTTCTCTAAATCCTCACGCGAACGAAAAAATGGCTGACATCGAAATAAGTGTCCAAGGAATAGAAAAGCAACTGAAATCACTCAACAGAGGAAAGTCCACTGGACCTGACGGGATACCAATTCGTTTCTACACAGAGTACGCGAAAGAACTTGCCCCCCTTCTAACAGCCGTGTACCGCAAGCCTCTAGAGGAACGGAAGGTTCCAAATGCTTGGAAAAGAGCACAGGTGGTTGCAGTTTTCTAGAAGGGTCGTCGATCAGATTCGCAAAACTATAGGTCTACATCTCTGACATCGATCTGTTGTAGAATTTTAGAACACGTTTTTTGCTCGCGTATCATGTCATTTCTGGAAACACACAATCTACTCTGTAGGAATCAACATGGATTCCGGAAACAGCGATCGTGTGAGACCCAACTCGCTTTATTTGTTCATGAGACCCAGAAAATATTAGATACAGGCTCCCAGGTAGATGCCATTTACCTTGACTTCCGGAAGGCGTTCGATACAGTTCCGCACTGTCGCCTGATAAACAATGTAAGAGCCTACGGAATATCAGACCAGCTCTGTGGCTGGATTGAAGAGTTTTTAGCAAACAGAACACAGCATGTTGTTATCAATGGAGAGACGTCTACAGACGTTAAAGTAACCTCTGGCGTGCCACAGGGGAATGTGATGGGACCATTGATTTTCACAATGTATATAAATGACCTAGTAGATAGTGTCGGAAGTTCCATGCGGCTTTTTGCGGATGATGCTGTAGTATTCAGAGAAGTTGCAGCATTAGAAAATTGCAGCGAAATGCAGGAAGGTCTGCAGCGGATAGGCACTTGGTACAGGGAGTGGCAACTGTCCCTTAACATAGACAAATGTAATGTATTGCGAATACATAGAAAGAAGGATCCTTTATTGTATGATTATATGATAGCGGAACAAACACTGGTAGCAGTCACTTCTGTAAAATATCTGGGAGTATGCGTACGGATATATTATAAGTCGAATTATGATATGAAATTAATTGTTGTTAAGGTGGGTGCCAGGTTGAGATTCATTGGGAGAGTCCTCAGAAAATGTAGTCCATCAAAAAAGGAGGTGGCTTACAAAACACTCGTTCGACCTATACTTGAGTATTGTTCATCAGTGTGGGATCCGTACCAGGTCGGGTTGACAGAGGAGATAGAGAAGATCCAAAGAAGAGCGGCGCGTTTGTCATAGGTTTATTTGGTAAGCGTGATAGCGTTACGGAGATGCCCAGGTTTGGAGAGGGTGCGTTTCTGGATGAGGTATCGAATATATTGCTTCCCCCTACTTATACCTCTCAAGGAGATCACGAATGTAAAATTAGAGAGATTCAAGCGCGCATGGAGGCTTTCCGGCAGTCGTTCTTCCCGCGAACCATACGCGAATGGAACAGGAAAGGGAGGTAATGACAGTGGCACGTAAAATGGCCCCCGCCACACACCGTTGGGTGGCTTGCAGAGTATAAATGTAGATGTAGATGTAGATGTAGTTGTTTCGCGTCTACTCCAGGAATTGGTCCCGGCGTCGCGGCCCTGAAGTTCCAACAACACTGGTGAATCACGTCGCGGCGCTATCTCGGTAATTTCTTTGTCCGAGCGACATGTTTACTACGGAAGTGTTTATAAACACAAGGCGGATGTGAATGGGGCATCCAGTGTGCAGCAGTGCCAGATGGAGTGTATTTACAGCGCCCGGCTTCGCGTTTCGCCCTTGGTGGGCCGCAGTGATTACGTCGTCGGGCGGCGGCGGCGCCGCTGGCTGTTGTCGCTTATCTGCGTCCTCACCCGCGCCGGCCTTGCCCTCCCACGTCCGCCCCCACTACCCCCCCCCCGCCACGCCCACACCCGCTGCAGCCGTTTAATTAACGCGGCGCGGCGGCCGGCGCTTCTGCGCCGTACCACAGTCACACTGCGGTCGGGCTGACCTGATAGGGGTGCAGGGTTGGGCGGTGGGAACAACGCCACCGGGCCACGCCGCACACCGCCGCGAAACCGACGGCCGGAAGATCCGCCCACACCGCTCTGTTCCGCGCCGCACGTCTGTATTTTCACCGCGACGTGCGTGTCAGCCGCTCGTTATTAAATCCAGCTCGTCTCGTGTTGCTCAGCTGAATGTGGCGGCGGTTTGCTTTCGCCTTGCACCTGAGGCTGAGCTACAAAACGTACTGTCAGGAGAATAAAACACTGATTTCATTCAATTTTAATGAAAACGAAGTTTTTCGCGACGCACTGTTGTGTGAAACATTCTCGGCTTCTTGCCGCATCAGTTCTACATCTACATCTACATCTACATCTACACGACTACTCTGCAGTTCACATTTAAGTGCTTGGCTGAGGGTTCATCGAACCACAGTCATACTATCTCTCTACCATTCCACTCCCGAACAGCGCGCGGGAAAAACGAACACTTAACCTTTCTGTTCGAGCTATGATTTCTCTTATTTTATTTTATTATCATTCCTACCTATGTAGGTTGGGCTCAACAAAATATTTTCGCATTCGGAAGAGAAAGTTGGCGACTGAAATTTCGCAAATAGATCTCGCCGCGACGAAAAATGTCTTTGCTTTAATGACTTCCATCCCAACTCGCGTATCATATCTGCCACATTTTCTCCCCTATTACGTGATCATACAAAACGGGCTGCCCTTTTTTGCACCCTTTCGATGTCCTCCGTCAATCCCACCTGGTAAGGATTCCACACCGCGCAGCAATATTCTAACAGAGGACGAACGATTGTAGTGTAAGCTGTCTCTTTAGTGAACTTTTTGCATCTTCAAAGTGTCCTGCCAATGAAACGCAACCTTTGGCTCGCCTTCCCCACAATATTATCTATGTGGTCTTTCCAACTGAAGTTGTTCTTAATTTTAACACCCAGGTACTTAGTTGAATTGACAGCCTTGAGAATTCTACTATTTATCCAGTAATCGAATTCCAACGGATTTCTTTTGGAAATCATGTGGATCACCTCACACTTATCGTTATTTAGCGTCAACTGCCACCTGCCACACCATACAGCAATCTTTTCTAAATCGCTTTGCAACTGATACTGGTCTTCGGATGACCTTACTAGACGGTAAATTACAGCATCATCTGCGAACAACCTAAGAGAACTGCTCAGATTGTCACCCAGGTCATTTATATAGATCAGGAACAGCAGAGGTCCCAGGACGCTTCCCTGGGGAACACCTGATATCACTTCAGTTTTACTCGATGATTTGCCGTCTATTACTACGAACTGCGACCTTCCTGACAGGAAATCACGAATCCAGTGGCACGACTGAGACGATACCCCATAGGTCCGCAGCTTGATTAGAAGTCGCTTGTGAGGAAGGTGTCAAAAGCGTTCCGGAAATCCAGAAATACGGAATCAACCTGAGATCCCCTGTCGATAGCGGCCATTACTTCGTGCGAATAAAGAGCTAGCAGCGTTGCAGAAGAACGATGTTTTCTGAAACCATGCTGATTACGTATCAATAGATCGTTCCCTTCGAGGTGATTCATAATGTTTGAATACAGTATATGCTCCAAAACCCTACTGCAAACCGACGTCAATGATATAGGTCTGTAGTTCGATGGATTACTCCTACTACCCTTCTTAAACACTGGTGCGTCCTGCGCAATTTTCCAATCTGTAGGTACAGATCTATCGGTGAGCGAGCGGTTGTATCTGATTGCTATGTAGGGAGCTATTGTATCAGCGTAATATGAAAGGAACCTAATCGGTATACAATCTGGACCTGAAGACTTGCCCCTACCAAGTGATTTGAGTTGCTTCGCAACCCCTAAGGTATCTACTTCTAAGAAACACATGCTAGCAGCTGTTCGTGTTTAAAATTCTGGAATATTCCATTCGTCTTCCCTGGTGAAGGAATTTCTGAAAACTACTTTAAATAACTTCGCTTTAGCGGCACAGTCGTCAGTAACAGTACCATCGGCACTGCGCAGCGAAGGTATTGACTGCGTCTTGCCGCTTGTGTACTTTACATACGACCTGAATTTCTTTGGATTTTCTACCAAATTTCGAGACAATGTTTCGTTCATGGTAGAACCTCGAGATTTCGCAAATGACCTCCATCGTCTTCAGCAACTGGTTCAAATGGTTCAAATGGCTCTGAGCACTATGGGACTCAACTGCTGAGGTCATTAGTCCCCTAGAACTTAGAACTAGTTAAACCTAACTAACCTATGGACATCACAAACATCCATGCCCGAGGCAGGATTCGAACCTGCGACCGTAGCGGTCTTGCGGTTCCAGACTGCAGCGCCTTTAACCGCACGGCCACTTCGGCCGGCTCAGCAACTGACGAAACAAAAGTTGTGCCTCAGTCTCCTATATACTGGGGTTCCGTTATTAAAGAGGCTGTAGAAATAATAATGTGTGAGGAAATCTTCAACAGTGACAGCGGATTTAGTCTCTGCAGTGCATGGAAGCGAGGTCCCGTTTTATACAATATTAATGAATAGCTTATGTGCGTACTGAAGAAACAGTGCTCATACGTAATTCAAATATTACGTTAGATATGTAGTCTTCAGTAACATACGCCATCGGCCCGATGGCGGTCTCTACGCAGTGTCGGAGTTCATGGCTCACCGACCCTGGACATCAAAGTTGAGTGGTGATTTAATTACCGAAGCCAGTCTGTTCACATTGTGCCGTTGGTTTTCATGGCTGTCTGTTGGGGGTATTCCCGTGAGTAACAGCGAGTGTTCGATTGGCGAAAGTTTGGCCACTATCCGGTGGAGTTTAACTGTATTTTGGTTATTTGAAGTCCAAGTGCACCAGCGGAATTTTCTGCCTTGTGGCCGTTAGCGTTCTGGTTACCTGCCCTGACCGCTGACGTAAAATTCAGGCAATGTCCTTTCCTCACCGTGTTGTCGCTGTCCAACACGTGTGTGTAGTTTTGACAGCTTATGCATACTTGGTTGCGGGCGGCTACGCCTTTTACGTTTTGGCATTGGATTTCCTTGTGTACTGGTCGGGTGGAAAGCAAGTCGTCTTGTCGGTGGGACCGTTGACTGTCTCTTGCTTGGGTTGCCGGTAGATCGGATATAGTCGGGCCGACTACCTGTCTCCCCTAAGCAAACGCTAATATTTCAAATGCAGACCGACCCCCGGAAACTTCTGACCGCCGCTGGCTGTCCTGCCTTTTCTTATTGGTGTTTGATTGTGTATTTTAATGGCTCATATCCGATGGTTTGAATTTGTATGCTTTCAGTTGGGTTTTAAATAATGGGCTTCAGCCGATTTAAAACTGAATGTTCCTCACTTGTCAAGTCTTACATTGTTTAGGCCTTCAGCCTCATTAAAAAAATTTTTCTGGATAAAGCTTTTGAGCTTTCTGCCTTTTGAAAATTTATTGTAGTTGTGTTTTAAATCATGGGCCTTCAACCGTTTTAAAAATTAAAGAGGTTGTGCCCTTAAGCCAAAAGATTGAGTGACATATTCAATCGATAGTTAAGCTCGGATATTTGCGCTGTAATGTTTGGTCAACTAAATAAAGTTATATGTGTTCGAGTGGAACTGACAGCAGCTAATTTTAGGCCCCTTTCCACAATTCCAACTACCTGTTCTGTCCTGAGGATTTAACCAGGCGTCTCTGCATTTTTTCAATTTCAGGAAGCGACACTCACGAGGAGAGATCAGGTGAGTAGTGGGAGGCTGTGGAACATAAGATATGCCTTCTGAAGCAGAAAATTCAGTTATGAAAGTGGCAGTATACTATGGGACGTTGTCATGATGCAGTATCCACTTATCTGCAGTGTCTGATCCCACCCGATTCGCCCTTTCCCTGAGCCTTTCAAGGACATTTCTGCCAAACACTTGGCTGACAGTTTGTCCCTCTCGTTAAACTTCAGTGTGATCTCACAAAAGCACTCATATTTTAGAACTTTTCGTCGGTTTCAGAAGTTGAAGGTCTAGCTGAGTGAGGTTGATGTTCAACGTTTTCTAATCCTTCTAAATATGATTTGCGCCAGCGAGAAATTAGTGCTCTTGATAAGGAATGTTCCCCATAGACCTGTTGCTACTTTTGAAAGGACTCACTTGCAAATTTTAACACAAAACTTGATAGCATAACTTTGCTCTAAATTCCACTGTTCCATTTTTCTTAACACACACCATAAACACAGCTTCACTTATTGCACTCTCAAAAATCACGTAATGCCTTTTCGTAGCTGAAATTCGAACTGAGCATCTGGAAGAAATGAACACAGCGATCTCCACAACTAGAACAACACAGTATTGCCACATCACTCGCGTCGTTGTCAATCTCAATTCTTTTCTCACAGACCTCGTAATGCAGTTTATTAGAGACGTCTAGCTTAATAAAAACCAGAATAATATCACTTGCGCTCAAATTAATGAATAAACATGAACCTTCTTTCATCAGACGCCAACTCGACAAAATTCATGATATATAAGTAAATATTGGCTTACAATGAGAAAGGAAAGCACATGGTAAATCTGGTGGCCTACAACTAATTCATTATGTACAAGTTGGAAGGAATAATAATGAACTAAGGTTCCTGGACTCCAAACACAATTCCCAAATAAAATACAATGATAGCTGACATAAAATTACCCAAAGCTAATACTAATTACCTCAGTCAATTGCAGCCGTAGAGGTTGCACACTCCTGGGTTGGAAACTCGTACACTTTTTCGGGATAAAGGCCAAGGAACCTTTGTGGCATCGCTAACACAATAAAACAGGATAAAATATTACTTCATTTTTCTCTGACTACACTTCGTAACCGTATCTTCGGCAGCGGCTGGTGGCTTATCAACCCTCCGAGGAATCTACTGAAACCGGTAGCTTTCTCAGGCTGCTTTATCACACTACATCAGCTCTGTGCTCAGGCCAATGGCTTCTAGTAAGCAGGGTGTCACCCATGGTGTGGAAGATGTGACCCTTCGGAAGCTGCGCTCAAAGAGTGCGGTGATCTCGAAACGTGTGTGTTGTGTCTCATACAGCCATTGTGGGAGTACTGTGACTCTCCCAAGTCACTGTACCTGCTGCTCCATCAGGCGGACCACAATGTCAGATGTCGAGAGATCGTGTTGAATGGTGATGATGGATGGCCCTCTGGTTCGTTAGGTCGTCTGATCCAGGTGATGTTGGAGCACAGAGCAGTTTGTGCCCCAGGCTTCAATGGAGTTGGTAGGTCTCTGGTGTACCCATCAGTGGCGGCTGGTACTCTGGTTTCTGTCATCTGTGGCTATAGATCAGTGGTCATCTCATAATACAGCAGGAATATGACTGGTACCGGAACGTTCTCATAGACGTGATGTTACAATATAGTATGCAGAGAATCGATTGTGGACGACATCGACCCTAGTGACCAACTGGCTCTAGACTAGCGAGATGCGTTACTTATGGCATCAAGCAGAGGCGTGCTTTTTGACGCAATTCGTCATGACCTAATCAGTTCTGATCTTTACAAGTTATCAGCAGTCCTATGTTCTGCTACGTTTGCTTAACCAATTTGTATCTACTCGCTTTGTCACACCTCTGATGGGTGCTGTTGCGACCTCCTTAGCGCTTCTTACATAATGTTATGAGGTAAATGGAGGCAGTCTGATCTGCACTTGTCCAATCCGTTTCCACTGAGCTCGTTCGCACTCGCACACAAGAGCGTGTCATAATTTGTATGCTTAATGGCTGACTTGTGTTCATACTTCCGTGTGCTCTAACAGTGCTGTTCGTTTAGTACATACAAAATTTCGCTTTCCCGTTCCGTTATTTTCTTGATGCGTAACACACCTAACGAGAAACAAACTATCGTTTGTTGGTTGGTTGATTTGCGGGAGGGGACCAGACAGCGAGGTCATCGGTCCCATCGGATCAGGGAAGGATGGGGAGGGAAGTCGGCTGTGCCCTTTCAGAGGAGCTGTCCCGGAATTTGCCTGAAGTGATTTAGCGAAATCACGGAAAACCTATATCATGATGGCCGGACGCGGGTTTGAACCGTCGTCCTCCCAAATGTGAATTCAGTGTGCTAACCTCTGCGCCAACTTGCTCGGTAAAGCAGATAATGTAAGTAACCGAGAAAAAGACTACACGACGCTGGAATATGAACAATACAGAGGGGTTCAACAATTCAAAACACTACGTCTACCTATTTATACTGCTAGAGAGAGTGGTAGCACTGGGTTGAGCTGTGAGTGCTTCGTTCCCCTTTTTAAGATTATTTATATTTTACTGAAACAAGCTCTCAGCTTTTATCTGATTTTAAATACTGTATAACTTTAAGCACATTTTAAGGCAGTTCCGTCTTCCACACGAAGAACTAGTACAGCATAAAATAACTAGTCAGCTGTGTAGCAGGTGGATAGAAAAAAATTTAAAGATCTACAATATTCCCAATAAATAGTATAAAAGCCAATTGAATTGGAAAATACCGTACGTGAAATACCAGTGCTGCTTCGCAGTTAAAATCAGTTAAAACAAAGTGCACTGTAACGAATTAATTCATTTCGGCCAATGTCTCATTAAGTTGCTCACAAGTTGTCTGTATTATGCAAAAGGGGCAAATTATATTTCAAAACGTAAAAGGAAATGCACACCAAACAAGACTGGCATGTTAACAGAAAAGTAAAAGAAGCACAAACGTGGAACTGAAAGTGGCCAACCATACAGGAATCTAACAACTTTAAATAATATAAGGAAATCGAAAATGCAGCTCTCATGTCAGACAGCGAGTACTGATAATATGTCCTGATCAGGCTGAATTGCACACGGAACATACAGCAGACCACACTAACTTATAACGCTTGCAGACATCCAACCAGCATAGAACAGCCCAGTTTTACAACAGAGTCACATAGGAAAACTAGCTGCGGAAACGACCAGCCAGATAGACCTGAAGCAAACTGCGCCCAGTCTCGCCGTATCGCACGAATCTGGCTAGCACACACTGCCTTGTTGCCTCTGTCCCACCACGGAAGCCACGGTGTGCAGTCAGATACAACGGCCTTTTCCTCTATTGGTTATCAGCCCGCTGCCTGTTGCTCGCTCTCCAATAAAAGACTCCACTTTCGCTACCTCTTCTCCAGAAGGTGCTGGCGGTGGCTCCTATTTCGCGATGAACATGGTGCGTGAGGTCACACATTCTCTCACTGCAGCTAGCCGCATACAGGACTAGCAGAAGCACCACTCTACTCTGCGGAAAGTCGCCGCATGAAGAGGTATATTCAAGCTGTGTAGGTTCCGATGTCACGTTCCATATTTAAATGTTATATGCACGAAAATCTTTCAGGTTACACACTACATGTTGTTGGATTCATTGCCAAATGTGTGGTATTTTAGAAAGCTTTAAGCCAAAGTCTACATCTACATCTACATGGTTTCTCTGCAATTCACACTGGCAGAGGGTTCATCGAACCATTTTCATACTACTTCTCTAACATTCCACTCTCGAATGGCGCTTGGGAAAAAGGAACACCTAAATCTTTCCGTGCGAGCTCTGACTTCTCTTATCTTATTATGATGATTATTTCTCCCTACGTAAGTGGGTGTCAACAAAATATTTACGCATTCGGAAGAGAAAGTTGGTCATTGAAATTTCGTAAATAGATCTCGCCTCAAAGAAAACCGCCTTAGTTTCAGTGACTGTCACCCCAACTCGCGTATCAAATCAGTGACACACTCACCCCTATTGCGCGATAACACGAAACAAACTGCCCTTCATTGCACTTTCTCGATGTCCTCCGTCAATCCTACCTGGTGGTATCCCATAACGCGCAACAATATTCCATCAGAGGACGGACAAGTTTAATGTATGCTGTCTCTTTAGTGGGTTTGTCGCATCTTTTAAGTATTATGCCAACAAAGCGCAGTTTTTGTTTCGCCTTCTCCACAATATTATCTATGTGGTCTTTCCAATTTAAGTTGCTAGTAATTGTAATTCCTAGACATTTAATCGAATTGACAGCCCTTAGATTTGTGCGATTTCTCATATACTCAAAATTTATCGGATTTCTTTTAGTACCCATGTGGATGACCTGGCACTATTCTTTGTTTAGTGCCAATTCACACTTTTCGCATCATACAGAAATTCTCTCTAAATCATTTAGTAATTGGAATTGATCGTCTAATGATTTTACTAGACGGTAAATTACAGCGTCATCTGCAAACAATCTAAGGGGACCGCTCAGATTGTCACCTATATCATTTATATAAATCAGGAACAGCAGAGGGCCTATGACACTACCTTGCGGAACGCCAGGTATCATTTCTGTTCTACTCGATGATTTACCGTCTATCACTACGTACTGTGACCTCTCTGAGAGGAAATCACGAAGCCAGTCACGCAACTGAGACGATACTCCATATGCACGCCATTTGATTAATAGTCACTTGTGAGGAACGGTATTAAAAGCCTTCTGGAAATCTACGAATATGGAATCTATCTGAGACCTCATGTAGACAGCACTCATTACTTCATGGGAATAAAGAGCTAGCTGTGTTGCACAAGAACGATATTTTCTGAATCCGTGTTGGTTATGTATCAATAAGTCATTTTCTTCAAGGTGATTCACAATGTTCGAGTGCAGTATATGTTCCAAAATCCTACTGCTAATTGCGGTCAGTAATATGGGTCTGTAATTCAATGGGTTACTCCTATTTCCTTTCTTGAATATTGGTGTGACCTGTGCTACTTTCCAGTCCTACACTAGAGAGGTATTACTTTTAAATCATGTAGTTCAAATGGCAATCAAGTGAATGATATGCACATGTACTAGACAGAGTCAACGACTCCCATATCGGATACAGATAATATGTGATTCTAAGTACAATACCTCCAGAGGAAGACAGTTTTAAAACTGTCGAAACCATGATCAAGAATTAATAAACATTTATTTTGCAACTGGTTGGCAATCCACAGAAGCAATTACAGAAGTTGGAGAGAAAAACGTAGGTCAAGAAAGTAACACAAGAAATACTTCAATTGATCGATGAAAGGAGGACGTACGAAAATAATCAGGAAAATTCAGTAATACAGAAATACGAATCATTTAGGAGTGAAACAAACAGGAAGCATGGGGAAGTATAGACGATATGGCTGCATGAAAAATGTCAAGAAACAGAAAAAGAATTGACTGTCGGAAGGAGTGACTCAGCATATAGGAAAGTCAAAATAACCTTCAGCGAAATTAAGAGTAAGGGTGGTAACATTAAGAGTGCTATGGGAATCCCACTGTTAAATGCGGAGGAGAGTGCGGATGGGTGGAAAGAGCACATAGAGGGCCAGTGTTAGGGGGAGGTCTTACGCGATGACGTGATAGAAGAAATAACAGGAGTCGATTTAGATGAGATAGGGGATCCAATATCAGAAACAGAATTTAAAAGAGTTTTGCAAGAGTTAAAATCGAATCAGGCAGAAGGGATAGATATCATTCCATCAGAATTTCTAGAGCCGTTGCGGAAAGTGGCACCAAAATGACTATCCATATTGGTGTGTAGAATGTATGTCTGGCAATATACCATCTGACTTTCGGAAAAGATCCACATAAGTTCGAAGTTTCCAAGCGCCGGCAAGTGCGAGAATTATCGCACAATCAGCTTAGCAGCTCATGGATCCATGTTAGTGACAAGAATAATATACAGAATAATGGAAAGGAAAATTAAGGATGTTCACAATCCTGAGAAAGATAGTGGTACGTTATGGGGAAAGACGTGCGGTATACATGACAAAGAACGAAGTACACGGATAAAACGGTTATAAGAAAAGAAAATGGCCTTTCGTACCTGTTGTTCAATATATAAGTCGAGGAAGCAATGAGGGAGATAGAGAGAAGTTTCAAGAGTGGGATTAAAATTCAAGGTGAAAAGATATCGATGTTAAGTCTCGCTAATGACATAGCTATCCCCAACGGAAGTGTAGAGGAATTGCAGGACCTTCTGAATGGAACGACTAGTTTAATGAGAACAGAAAAAGTATCTACATCTGTACAGACACTCCGCAAACCACGGTACGGTGCGTCGCCGAGGCTACCCTATACCACTACTAGTGAAGAGCAAAATCGAAGAAAGACGCAAGTAATGACGAGTAGCAGAAATGAGAACAGCGAGAAAGTTAACATCTTAACTTGCGACCATGAATTAACGAAGTTAAAGAATTCTGCTGCCTAGGCAACAAAATAACCCTTGACGGATGGAGCACGGAGGACATAAACAGCAGACTAGCACTGGCAAAAATGGCATTTCTGACAAAGAGAAGACTACTAGTATCAAACATAAGCCTCAATTTGAGGAAAGAATTTCTGAGTATGTACATTTGGATCTCAGCAGTGTATGGCAGTGAAACATGGATTGTGGAAAAACCGGAACAGTTGAGAGGAGAAGCAGTTGAGGTGTGGTGCTACAGAAGAATGTTGAAAATTAGGTCGATTCATAAGGCAAGGAATGAGGAGGTTCTGCAAAGAATTGAGGAGAAAATTAATATATGGAAAACATTGACAAGAAAAAGGGACAGGATGATAGAACGTCTGTTAAGACACCAGGGAATAACTTCTGTGGCACTAGAGGGAGCTGCAGGGGGTAAAAGCCGTTGAGGAAGATTGGGCTACATCTAGCAAACAATTAAGGATGCCGGTTTCAATTGCTCCTGTGAGTTGAAAAGGCTGACACAGGAGAGAAATCCGTGGCCGACTGCATCAAACTATCCAAAAGACTGATGATTCGAAAAAAAAGGGAGGAGGAGGGTGGCAGTTATATACCGTACTGCTAGGTCAATGGGGCACGTGCCAAGCGCCACGCGTTGTGCCTCTATCAACGTTGTACAACTCACATCCGCCTGAGCTGCTCTCTGCCTCCCTCGTTCGCTCTCCACTAACAAATTGGCTGCCCACTCCTCCGTGTTACCAGACTCGGTGGCGCTGTCCCTGTTCGTCCAACAGCCATCTTAATCGCTGCCGCGTCTCGTGTACCCGGGCGTCCGCTCTTAGACAGGCTCTGCTGCTGCTACTCGCTGGTCAGCTTCGGTTACCAGTCACTCCGGGAGGTAAACAACACAGGAAGGCTAGCTCTTCGCGGACTGATGCCACACTCGTAGTGTTGTCCCGGCGCTGCAGCCCTCGGTCTCTAGCACAAGTTGTGGCCATTTCGCTGTCCCAGACGCAGGGAAGGTTGGACACATTTGACGTATCTCTGTATCTCGTCGTATGCTAAGCCAGTAAGCTCCTGAAGGATGCTGCAGTTAAATGGTTGTCGATCAATTCACTCGTCATTATGGAGAATCCATCAGTTGTTGCTGAGTTAGTGCAGAGAAATGGTACATCTTATGTAATTTTTCTAAAGTGTATTTTAAGAGGTAAGAACAAGCGTGTAATTTATTACGAAATGCGTGTGTAGCGATGGTATCCCACTGACAGCTGATGAAGTAACTTTTAAAAGAATAGACATATTTACATATTTGGTAAGTATTTTTAACGATCAGAATAAATTGGATATTAATGTTAACACAAGGATCACAAAGACCGACAGAGCATATTTTTTCTTACGAGACGTGGAGAGCAGTTTCGAGAAATTCCAAAACAAGTCTGTACCAGAGGGTATTTCTCCCAGTGGCTGTGAAACAATTACATCAAGGAAAACAGATTAAAAAAGGTGCTAGTCATCGAGAGAAAGATATTAAGTTAAGTATTTGGCCTCAAGGGGGACACCCAGTCAAAGGAATGAAGGGAAATTAAAAAACCATGAATTGGCAGACCAATTTTTACAAGCTGATGCTGGCTGAAGGTGAAGATAAGAAGACTGATATGGGCAAGACACCTAATTGGGATGGAAGAGGGAAGACTACGGCGAGTAAAATTTTCAGGATCCGTTCGGAGCAGAAGTGACCGAGGAAGGCCTTAGGAAAGATGGCAGGATGATATAAACAGGAATACGGGGGAGGGGGGGAGGGATCCCTGAGAAAAAGAGATTGGACCACGAAAGCCAATAATACAAATGTTTGGTGGAGGAATGCAGAGGACGCATATGGTCTGCCAGGTCAAAGCGACATTTTAGACGAAAGAAGAACGGTATAACAGAAATAACCTTCATGTGCTTTTACAATATGAGATAGTATTTAAAGTTTCCATTTACGATATATATACGCAGACTGAAGTAACGAATAAAAATTTGTACAATGGGCGGGACTCGAAACCCGGCCATGGTACAAATTTTCATTCGTCGCTTCAGCCCGCATAGATACATAAAAGATGTTTGAGACTTGAAAATGTTCCTGGAACCATATAGTCTCAGTAGACTGTGTTTAAGCCTTTCTTTAAACGTATGTAGTAAACCAGTAATATAACCATATTAATGGTTCACTGACATGACTGGGTGCGTCATATAATCCTGCAATATCGTAAGTTTATTTGTATTATAATTTTACAGTTTTAAATACCGTAACTGATGCAGAAACATTAACACAGAAAAGAAACACTCCACAAAGTCGACGGATACAAAGGGCGTTGAAAATTAAAGAAGAGAAACTTAAGTTCAAAGAAACTGTGTTAGTGAAATGTAAGAAAACAAAAAACTAATTTTAAAAAAGACACGAAGTAGAAACCTAATCCCGCAAAGAGAAGTACGAGTTGCGAAACCTGAAGTTCCATTGTGTGAATCTGAATCGTGGCAGACTTGACCAAACTGTGCGAAAATTAACTGCGATATGGATGCTGATTTGAAACAGGAGTTAGTTTAATGTGTGATAAATCCGAAAAAGACGGAGAATTTTGGTACAGATACGTAATCTACTTGTGCTAGAACCATTCAAAGTGCAGTGGATGGGACGGTTCACATAATTATATATTTGATATACAGGGTATTTCACTAAATGTGTTTGCCTCTGTAAGTTACGAAGTAATAGGCGACGGAAATATTTTTTGCGGTAGGTCACCATAAGAAACATTACACTGTCTGCAGAGCTATGAACATAGTTTATTGTGTTATTATCCAAAGAGTTGCAGCAAAAAGATACAACTTTTCAATTGGCGTAATAGTTGTTTCTACTATGCATTGGAATCTGTAACACCAGCTGTGTATACATCAATTTAAATTACATACAGATGGATAGAGCGTCTACCATGTAAGCAGGAGATGCCGGGTTCGAGTCCCGTTCGGGGCACACATTTTCACCCGTCCCCGTTGATATACAGGGTGTTACAAAAAGGTACGGCCAGACTTTCAGGAAACAATGCTGACACACAAATAAAGAAAAGATGTTATGTGGACATGTGTCGGGAATCGCTTAATTTCCATGTTAGAGCTCATTTTAGTTTCGTCCACCTACGCTCAATGGAGCGCGTTATCATGATTTCATACGAGATACTCTACCTGTGCTGATAGAACATGTGCCTTTACAAGTACGACCAACATGTGGTTCGTGCACGATGGAGCTCCTGCACATTTCAGTCGAAGTGTTCGTACGCTTCTCAACAACAGATTCGGTGACCGATGGATTGGTAGATGCGGACCAATTCCATGGCCTCCACGCTCTCATGAACTCAGCCCTCTTGACTTTCATTTATGAGGGCATTTGAAAGCTCTTGTCTACGCAACCCCGGTACCAAATGTAGAGACTCTTCGTGCTCGTATTGTGGACGGCTGTGATACAATACGCCATTCTCCAGGGCTGCATCAGCGCATCAGGGATTCCATGCGACGGAGGGTGGATGCATGTATCCTCGCTAACGGAGGACATTTTGAACATTTCCTGTAACGAAGTGTTTGAAGTCACGCTGGTACTTTCTGTTGCTGTGTGGTTCCATTCCATGATTAATGTGATTTGAAGAGAAATAAAAAAATGAGCTCTAACATGGAAAGTAAGCGTTTCCGGTCACATTTCCACATAACATATTTTCTTTCTTTGTGTGTGAGGAATGTTTCCTGAAAGTTTGGCCGTACCTTTTTGTAACACCCTGTATATCAACGCCCGTCAGTAGCTGAAGGTATAAATATATAATTCTAATTTCTTTCTAGACGGCTGCAGGTCATTAATGATGTCTGTTCTTTCGGACATGTCCGAAAGAATAGACATAATATCCATATATTCAAATACAATCGTCTCTAAATAGGGGACTATAGCTCACTTACTTCAAAAGTCGTAATAAGAAGCAAAAGCAAGAACAAAAGTCAAACGAAAAGGCAGACGAACCACTACAGGTATCTTCGGGTTCCATCTAAACTGCGCCCCCAAACACAGACGCGCTTTCTAGTGCGATCCGTTGTATTTCATTTCTATAAAGAAATGTAAAGTCTAGAACCGTCAAAAGAATAAATAAAAGTGTGATTAGTTACCGTTGTTTAGTAGGTGAACTTGTGAAATTGTTAATGACGTGTGAACTGTTAAATAGACGGTGGATAATGATTGTAATTCCTAATTTCTCGTCTTCCGCTAGAATAAATGCGAATGGAATTGCAAAACAGTAGAGTACCAATTACTAACAGTTTATTGCAGCCTCCAGACAATGGATCTACGACTTAAGTGCTGTTTTCTGTGCATGGTACGGCTACAAAGGAGTAGTGGTTGGTGAACCTCATCAGAAACCCCATGCATGTCGCTTAGAGCAGTGAAATCAACTAGGTGCCACGCATGTACTGCATTCTCAGTGCAAATGGGAACAGCAACAAATTATCTATGGTAACACAAAGGAGGTAGATATCTCGAAAGAAACAGTCTTTCTCAAAGTGAAATTATTTTAAAGTCTTCCCCCTTGCACCTTTCTTATTTCTAAATAAGTACGTTGTGTGTTACTTTAATCCCGTTTCATCTTTCCCATTGAAAGATCCTAAACATCTGGCCCACTTCTGAGCGTTTACTATTGTCATTTTCACCTCTTCGGAAATTTGTGGCACTTGTGCTGTTGTAGGTTATACAAAATTCTCAACCCTTTATTTCGAAATTTGTCTTGTATTTCCTCGTTTGCCCTTTCCGACCACCACATCCCAGTCCTTTGGCAGTCCAAAACTGTTCCCTTTCTGTACTTTCGTTATGACTGCTTTCATCTCCTTGTCTATGGCATAGGTAGGCAAAAGGTAGGCATACACACTTGAACAACTAACCATTACGAGGCAGAGGCCTTATTATAAAATAGTCATCTTCATCAAACCGCAGTCTGCAGACAGACCGCAAAGTATGAAATGAAGGACAAAACTAATTGCGCTATTTCAGACCAACTAAGTTGCCAATGTATAAATCCTCGTACCCAGGGTCAGATGAAGTCCAACATCAAAAATTTCTCATAATAGGTATGATATGACGCCTGCCTATGAGGGTTGATATGTTGTGATTAACCTCTTCAGATTCATGTTGACCTCAAAGAAATCAATTTTTTACCTCTGTCATCTGATAAAAAATTTAAAAAATGACGCAGCCTTTGTCACTGGCTTGCGCCAATGTCAGGCAACTGATATTTTTCCTTCTTTGTTGTTATTTGACCCTCAGCACACAGCGATCTATCAGGCAACTGATTCTCTTTCTGCTCTGGCCATTCGTGTGTGTCTTTGGATACACGTGGAAAGCACTTACTGTAAAGGTGACGTCTCATGGAAGCCAGAATGGAAATATCTTATTGGAAAATTAATTATTCGCTGTCTATTAGGTGTCGTCGTTCGGGAAGGTGTAACAATATAGTTGTATTAGTTGGAAGTATAACAGTTTGCCTTCTAAACTTACATCGTTTTCTTCTGGCGTCAAAATGATTCACATAAAAGAAAAATAAGAGTAACACACATTCAGGATTCCTGTACATGAACTGGTTTTTCTCTGAGAAGCAAGACGAATATTTTGTAATTAGAACTCTGTAGAGCAATATGTTTTACACTCAAATTAGATGTGCTACTCTCCGCTTCCTTCATCAGAACATAGCTGGCGGCAAAATATTTGTTAACAATGCGACACCGAGGAGAAGATAAAGACAGTTTGTTCGTATGGCTTCAAGACAGTATTTACCATTTGAACAGCTGTGCAGAGTTACTGACAGAGTGAGAGAAGTTGAAACAATGGTTAAATGCCAGTACCTGTACTTATCGCACAACTAGCGAAAGTTTCTAAGCACATTTTGCACAACCATAATGTCTATGAAGGAAGATAAGTTCAGTGAGAGGCATAAGCGATCTGTATTTTCTACTCTGCCCTCATACGAAAAGCTGAATGAGGTAATACAGTTGTTAAGACACTTGATTCGCTTTCATGAGAAGGTGTGTTCATTTACTTGTCTGATCTTTCAGAATTAGTTTTGTCGTGGAGTTACGTTGCTGAGGCTAGCGCGGTATACTGTAGGACTTACGGAGGAATATCTTGCAGGTAATATCTAAGATAGCAGAAACAGAGAATTCTGCCTGCGAAATTCATGTTGGTTTCTTAGAGGAGGCTAACATTCCGCAAGTACCTCATAATGCATGAGGATAAAACATTTTCCATAATTCTGCAACAGATTGAGCTTAGTGACATAGGCCTACAGTTATGTGCATCTTTCCCTCTTGAAAATGTACTTTGTGTGTTAATACGTCGTACATAATAGAAAGCATTTTTGGCTACCTTAGTTACCATTTTCTACCAGCATGTCATAAATGCTCATTAGCTGACCACTGATTTTTCGGAGACTGTCACCGAATAATCTTTATGCAACGGAGCCATTTACCCTGGTTACAGACTTTTTTATTATTTTAGATCCACCTGGACGAGTGTGACCTGGCGCTGGAGAAATGCCCCAACTCGTGTGGAGTATCAGTTCAGCGACGCTACAAGTCGTTACACTTGAAGGTAAGTTGCTTCTCGCTGCTGCCGTGCGTACTGATCGCCTCCAGTATCCGGTCAGGTGTCTCGACTGGGACTACATATCTTCTTCTCTTTACTAACAAAACACTCTTCTGATTTGTGGCGGACCAATTATTAGTAGCAAGTGAAACTCAACTTCACTTTTACTGTTCACCATCATGATATACAGACTCGTTCGGGAGTTTCTGAAAGTAAATGAAGGAAGACTAATACGGAAATAGAAAGAGTGGATGGAAAATTAGCTAAATAACCACATAAGGTTTTGAGCAGATGTCAAGAATGTATAGAATATCTGTATAAGATGGAGAAAATACTAAGTGAAATCCAAACTATGTGCCGGACCTAGACTCGAAATCGGAACCTTTGCCTTTCGCGGGAAAGTGCTCTACCAACTGAGCTACCTAAGCACGACTCACAACCCGTCCTAACAGCTTCACTTCTGCCATTACCTCGTCTCATACCTTCCAAACTTCACAGAAGCTCTCCTGCGAAACTTGCAGAACTAGCAGTCCCGTGTGAGGACGGGGTTGTGAGTCGTGCTTGGGTTGCTCAGACGGTACAGCACTTCCCTGCGAAAGGCAAAAGTCCCGAATTTGAGTCTCGGTCCGACACACAGTTTTTATCTGCCAGGAAGTTTCATAACAACGCACGCTCAGCTGCAGAGTGAAAATTTCATTCTCGAAGTGAAATCAAGATTGAAGACAAGGAATATGTGCCAGAAGATGAAAAGAGAGTAGAGATACAAAAGGCGATGAAATAGATGAAGACTCGGAAGGCATGTAGGCATTTGGAATCGATAACTTTGCCATCAGAATTGTTGAAGAATTTGGGAAACACGGGAAAGAAGGAAACGGCTTACCTCTGTAATGAGATGTAGGAGAAAGGGGAATGGACTGATTACTTCCTTGCAGCAGTAATGATACCAATTGAGTTAAAGGGAAATACGATACAATGTCAGTAGCATAGGTCTATCAGCCTAATTTCTCATGCAGCTAATGTACTGCTTAGAGTGCTGAAAACAAGGCTAAATAGCAAGTTGGACAGATTGACCAAGGTGGAACAGTTCGGATTTATAGGAGGAAAAGGAACAAGGGATGCTATTGGCCTTGTTAAGAATCGTAGGGGAAAGATATATTGATAAGATAGAGAAATTTATGCATTTTATATCAGTTTGGATAGACCTTTAAGCGGAATACAATAGAAGAAGCTGTTGGATATTTTGAAGAGGAAAGGAGTAGCTTGGAAGGAGAGAAAACTGGTCCAGAACTTATATTTACGAAAGAGAATAGGAATAAGTAATGGAAATTAAATGTCACAATTAAGCAGCAATAGAAGGGGCGTCAGAAAAGATTTTTGCCTCTTATTGCGAAAGGATTAGCTGGCAAAAGAAGTGTGTACTGCTGGAAAGAGAATAAATGTATTAGATTTCTTGATGAAATGGCATTAGCGGCAGTAAATGAACGAACCGTAAATAAAATACTAGAAGATGTGATGAAGCTTGTATGGAATATGTGATGAGAACGAACACAGCAAAAACAAAGAGTATCGCGATCGTCAAGGGAGGAGACTAACAAATCTAAAGAAAAGACAATTTATTATTAGCTAAGTCAGAGCATTTAAATCTCTTGGAAGTACTATCACTAAAGATTTCAGATTCCATCAAGAGGTGGAAACTCACATTTCTGTAGCGAAGGAGACATTCTACAAAAAGAGGAAATTTTCATGTAACTCTTCAGGCTTCCCGGCGATCTAATGACATCTTGGGTTGTCGGGTGTTCTGCCGGATATCAACGTCGTCCTTGCACGATATTTCGGTTACGTAGCTCGTAACCTTCATCAGGTGCGACCTGAGACTGCTCCTCGAGTTTTAAATAGGATGGGGCCCCTCCACGCCCGCACCAACGTGGTGACCAGACCAAAAGTTCTACTGTCACCTCCGTAAACATGTTAGTTTTTGAATCAGGCGTCACAGGATGCAGGCTGTGATGTTGTCCATGCGTCTGGGTAAGACTACTCATTAACATGGTCCATCAGGAGATAGAAGTGGTCGAAAACGATCGAAGGGTAGCGGTTTTTAAGAGCAAAGGAAAAAAAGTGCCAAGGCCAGCGCCAAGGGAAAAAAACCTCTGCGACAGTAGGTCGGGTAATAAGGGCAGTAGCGGCTTGCTAGCTGCGACAGAGCATGCAAGGTGAGGGAAGGTTAGCGTGAGGTATCGTGCATCGTTACCTATGTGCTGCGTGGTCGTTAGCGGGGTCAGTCCGGTGCTGCGGCGGGGCTCTCTTGTAGTCTCCTGGGCCGGCCGCAGTGGCTTCCTCCCTGTAACATAAAAGTTCGGCGCGGCAACGCATGCGTTGCTGTTAGGCCCTCTGCTGCACCTTGTCGTCAGTGACTTGGTGCAGCTTCATCAGGCCGGTGCGGAACGACGGCGATTGGCTACCGTTCAGCGTCCTCCTCTACTGCACGGCGCAGGACTTCTGCACAGCAGCTTCGAGCAGCTCCGCTGGTTCAATGAGCTGCGCCGCTTCAGCGTCGGAGAAATGCAGGCCGTTCGCTCTCGCTGTCGCGATGAGGGTCGCTCCCGCGGTCGACGGCGTCGCCACCGGTTCCGCTGGGGCGGCGGTTGTCCTCTTTGCGCCTCTCACCTGCTGTGCTGCTGGAACAAAAGCAGGGATAGGCGCGCGAACGTCCTTCTGCGAGGTCGCAGGAGTGTTCGCAGGTACGACTGCGCTGAGGCCTTGGGCGAAAACTGCTCGCAGTTGCCTCAAGGCCTCTTCCTTCTCTGCAGCCACGGCGGCTGCGAAGGCAGCCCTCTCCGCCGCCATGACGGCTTTGAGGGCCGCTGTGGCCTCCTTCACGGCGGTGCCGAGTTCGAGGTCACATCTCTTCGCGGGAAGGCGAGCTGCGTCCTGGCTGCCCGTTTCCGAGCGGCCGTCCCTGCCCCTGGCAGGTGGATCTGCTGCTGCGCCGTCCCTCAGCTGCGCCGGGCTGTTCTGCGCCCTACGCCGTTTCCGACGTCGTCTTCTCTTCTGCTGCTGCGTCGGTGCGGCCGCGGCCGCTTCGCCGCCCCCGGCACGGCTGCGGCTTGAGAAAGCCGCACAGCCGCGCCAACTGGCGACGTGCGGGCCGCCGCACCGGACACAAGTCGGCAGAGCGTTGCTGCCGCGGTCGCAGGCGCGGCTGTCGTGCTCACCTGAGCACTTGACGCACCGCGCCGCGTAGCGGCAATACTTCGCAACATGGCCCTCGCCCTGGCACCTGAAGCACTGGGGCTGAGGATCCATGGCGGTCGGGAGAGCCTCCGTCGTAACCGGGAAGCCCAGCAACTTCCGCAAGTCGAAGATGTCACTCCCGCCGTCGACCGTTTGCACGGTCACGGCATAGAGCGGCGCCCTCTTCTTGTTGGTTCGGTTGTGCAACCTTGCGGCTGCACTACCAAACCCGGCTCGCAGCAGCCCTTCCCGGACCGCTGCCTCATCACAGCACCAAGGCAACCCCCTGAGGAGTGCCTTAGTCGTCTTCGTCCTTCCGACGAAAGGTGCCTTCTCTCGCGCCGGCGGCGCGTCGACGATGTGGTCGGCCACTGCGACCTTGATCGCCCTGTGGTCGGCCACGTTTGCGGCTCGAACGCAGATCAGCGAGTCTGTATCGACAGACTCGTAGACCACCTCGTTCCGAGCGCAGCTCGTCATGGTGTCGAACAGCGCCGTCCACCCACCTTTGCACTTGACGTACAAAGGGGGGACAGGCCGCGACTCGTCTTCTCTGGAGTTCCTTGCACGGTCGGCAGACTCAGTGAGTTGCACAACCGAAGGACCCCTCGTAGCGGCAGGTTTCCCTTGCGCACGCTTCTTTCCCATGCTGCGAGGCGCGGAACACGACAATTTGCACGCGTCGTCAAAACAACGCACGACAATTTGCTCTCCGCGGCGCCCACAGCACGGAAAACCTCTTCACGAGCTCTCAACGGCCGAGTAAGCGAAGCGCGCAACACCAGCGATGCGCTCACCTCGCCAGCTCAGGCCGCTCTTTGCTCCTCGAGTGGACCTGGTCCAGTATTTATGCCTATGGACTTCCCCCTCCACCAACGGCTGCAGGCGCTTCCTCTGTGGTCCGCGCCCATTCCCTGCGACCTGCTGGAGCGTTGCTGCTCCGTTTTCCGTCCGCTGCGGTTCTAGGTGTTCCCTCTGCGGTCCGCGCCCACCTAACCCGCTCCTGGGGGTCACTGTCACTGTCTCTTATCCATACGGGTCTGCCCTGACCCGTGGTGGGAGCAGGCTAAGCATATACTGCTGTTCCTGCATAATCTGGTATCTGTGGAGTGGCTTCCTCACGGTGCGAATTGGCCTGAGGTGTTTCCTGGGGTGGAGTTGTCCTCTCTCTGCCACGAGATATTAGTCTCGTAACAGGTCAGGCCAACGCGTGGTTGGCTTGTGGTGAATAGGATGGCCCAAGTCCCTAATGAGCCTATTGTCGGACTGTACAGTCCGCTCATAAAAGACCCGCGCCGATTGTTTAAATCGGTCGCGGAGGAAGGGGATGCCGGTTTGGCGGTGTAGCCGAGCGAGCTTGAGCGCCCTGTTCTGCACCCTCTGCAGCTTGTTGATGTGTGTGTCGGCTGCGTTGCCCCACACCACGGCCGCATATTCCAGCACTGGACGAACCAGCGCCAGGTACAGCGTGATGCCGTGGTGGGGAGGCAAGGCAGACGACGGGTTGAGCAGAGGGTACAGAACGCGTAGGCGCCCTATTGCTCTGCCCCTGACGTCCTCGATGTGGGCTTTCCACGTTAGGTTCTGATCGAGAATGACTCCCAGGTAGCGGCCAGTCCTGCTCCACGGGACGGGGCTTCCCATGACGGTGACTGGCGGAAGATCTGGTGGCAGTGGTCTTCGTGTGAACACCACTGCCTGGCTCTTCGCCGCATTCTGTTTCAGGCGCCACTTTGTTGACCACGCACCAAGGGCCACACATCCACGCTGGAGCAGGCGGCGCATCTCGACTGCCTTCATACTCCGCACGAATAGCGCTGTGTCGTCGGCGTATAATGCCAACTTCACCGGCGCCACGCGCGGAGCGTCGGCTGTGAATAAGGAGTAGAGCAGTTGGCCGAGAACGGACCCCTGCGGCACTCCAGCACGGATGGGTCGGTGCGTGGACGTCCCCTCGCCCAGGCGGACGTGGAAAGTCCTGTCGGCCAGATACGACCAGAGTAGCACCCCGTGCGACGTCGGGACCCTGTGCACAAAACGTTTGTACACGAGGCCGTCGTGCCACACGGAGTCAAATGCCCTGGAGACGTCGAGGAACACAGCCGCTCCTGGGGGTTTCATCTACGGTCTGGGGTACCAAGTGTTTCCCCCTGCGGTCCGCGCCCGCTCGCCACGACCTGTTGGAGCGTTGCCGCTCCGTTTTTCGTCCATTGCGGCTCTGGATGGTTCCCTCTGCGGTCCGCGCCCACCAGTCCCACTTCTGGATAATCCATCTTCGGTCTGGTGCGCCTAGCAGTTCGTCAGGGGCTCGTTTTCCATCTCCATGTCTCTGGTTCTTTGTGTAGTGTTGCAGCTGGCTCCGTTGCTGCTTTAACAATTCCAGAGCCGGATCCCAGGCTCTGCTTAGCTGGTACCCTGTGTCACGGTTCATAAGATCGTCAGCCATTTTAATTTCTATCGATTCTCTTATAATACTGGCCCAAAATCTGGGTGTTTGTGCTAGAATCTTGGTATCCTCATACTTCATGGAATGATCTAGTTCTAGACAGTGTTCAGCAATGGCTGACTTCGTCACCTGTCTTAATCTAGTGTGTCTTTGATGTTCTTTGCACCTGATCTCCACAGTTCTTGTCGTCTGGCCAATGTAGGACATGCCACATTGACAAGGTATATTGTAAATCCCTGGTTTTCGTAACCCCAGGTCGTCTTTGACACTCCCCAGCAGTCCCCCGATCTTGTTGGATGGACAGAAAACACACTTGATATTGTGTCTACGGAGGATCCTACTGGTTCTGGCAGAAATAGAGCCAGCATAGGGCAGATATGCCACCTTCTTTGCTTCATCTTGGTCTTCTTCAGGAACCTGTGGTATAGTGGCTGGTTGGAGTGCCCTCTCAATTTGTCTGTCCGTGTATCCATTCTTGGAGAAAACTGTTTTGAGACGTTCTATCTCTATAGGTAGATTCTCTTGGTCTGACGGGGCACGTGCTCTGTGGACCAAAGTCTTCAGAACCCCATTCTTCTGTGCAGGGTGGTGACAGCTGCTGGCCAGCAGATATAAATCAGTGTGTGTTGGTTTTCGGTACACACTGTGGCCAATTGATCCATCTGCTTTTCTATGGACTAGTACATCCAGAAATGGCAGCTGGCCATTCTTCTCCAGTTCCATGGTGAACTTGATATTAGGGTGGCATGAGTTAAGATGTTCAAGAAACTCATTGAGCCTGTCCATCTCATGTGGCCAGATCACGAAGGTGTCATCCACATACCTAAAGAAGCATGTGGATTTAAATGTGGCTGTCTCCAATGCCCTCTCCTCAAAACTCTCCATAAACATGTTGGCAACCACAGGGCACAGTGGGCTGCCCATAGCCACACCTTCAGTTTGCTCGTAATATTGGTTTCTGTACAGGAAATACGTGGATGTCAGTGCATGACTGAACAGGTCCAACAGAGCTCCGTCAAATTTCTCTGCAGTCAGTTCTAGTGAGTCCTTCAGTGGAACCCCGGTGAACAGCGATACCACATCAAAACTAACCATGATGTCCGAATCTGTGATGTGCAGTTGCTTGAGGCGTTGCAGGAAATCTTCTGAGTTGCGGATGTGGTGAATACATTTCCCCACATACGGAGACAGGAGACCTTTCAAGTACTTGGCTGTTGTGTACGTAGGTGCCCCAATATTACTGACAATTGGACGTAGGGGCACGCCCTCCTTGTGTATTTTAGGCAGACCATACAGTCTAGGTGGCATTGGCGCTTTTTCCCGTAGTTGTCTGATGATCTTATCAGGCATCCCTGTTTCCTTCAAGAGAGCACTAGTCTTCTTGGCCACCTTGTCCGTGGGGTCACACTCCAAATTCTGTATGCAGGGTCCTCCAGACGTTGGCGTACTTTCTCATCATAATCCACCCGCTTCAAGATGACAGTGGAGTTCCCTTTGTCTGCTGGCAGTACCACTATGCTGTTGTCTTCCCGGAGTTTCTTGAGTGCAAGCCTCTCCTCGGTTGTGTTGTTCGATTTCGGCGGCCTGGCCTTGGTGAGGGCCCTGCAGGTCTCTTAGCGGACTTCCTCTGCCACATTAGGTGGAAGTGTGGCTGCAACTTGCTCTACTGCACTGACGAAACCTGAAATGCGTACGTTTCTAGGGGTCGCAGCAAAGTTGAGACCCTTGCTGAGTACCTTTAAGGTTGTATCATCAAACTGTATGCCACTCAGATTCGTCACAGTGCGTGTCTCTTCCACCTGCTGTGCTTTCTTACTTGTTGCGGTCAAACTTTGCAGATTGGCAAGATGAGGCATTCCTTCTAGCACACTCAGCTAAAGACCAGGAGGCACGGTCTAGCCAATCCCAATCTTCTCTTGTTAAGGAGGCTGCCATGTACAGATGAATGTGTAACAGCTCCCTGGCTACAGCATCTAACCTGTGGCGCATATCTCAAATCCTCTCTCTCACCAGTGCCATGCTGGCTCTGCGTTTTATCAAGGAGAGCGCGCCCCTACGTCCAATTGTCAGTAATATTGGAGCACCTACGTACACAACAGCCAAGTACTTGAAAGGTCTCATGTCTCTGTATGTGGGGAAATGTATTCACCACATCCACCACTCAGAAGATTTCCTGCAACGCCTCAAGCAACTGCACATCACAGATTCGGACATCATGGTTAGTTTTGATGTGGTATTGCTGTTCACCAGGGTCCCACTGAAGGACTCACTAGAACTGATTGCAGAGAAATTTGACGGTGCTCTGTTGGACCGGTTCAGTCATACACTGACATCCACATGTTTCCTGTACAGACACCAATATTACGAGCAAACTGAAGGTGTAGCTTTGGGCAGCCCACTGTCCTCTGTGGTTGCCAACATGTTTATGGAGAGTTTTGAGGAGAGGGCATTGGAGACAGCCACATTTAAACCCACATGCTTCTTTGGGTATGTGGATGACACCTTCGTGATCTGGCCACATGGGATGGACAGGCTCAATGAGTTTCTTGAACATCTTAACTCATGCCACCCTAATATCAAGTTCACCATGGAACTGGAGAAGAATGGCCAGCTGCCATTTCTGGATGTACTAGTCCAAAGGAATGCAGATGATCAATTGGCCACAGTGTGTACCGAAAACCAACACACACTGATTTATATCTGCAGGCCAGCAGCTGTCACCACCCTGCAAAGAAGAATGGGGTTCTGAAGACTTTGGTCCGCAGAGCACGTGCCCTGTCAGACCAAGAGAATCTACCTATAGAGATAGAACGTCTCAAAACAGTTTTCTCCAAGAATGGATACACGGACAGACAAATTGAGAGGGCACTCCAACCAGCCACTATACCACAGGTTCCTGAAGAAGACCAAGATGAAGCAAAGAAGGTGGCATATCTGCCCTATGCTGGCTCTATTTCTGCCAGAATCAGTAGGATCCTCCGTAGACACAATATCAAGTGTGTTTTCTGTCCATCCAACAAGATCGGGGGACTGCTGGGGAGTGGCAAAGACGACCTGGGGTTACGAAAACCAGGGATTTACAATATACCTTGTCAATGTGGCATGTCCTACATTGGCCAGACGACAAGAACTGTGGAGATCAGGTGCAAAGAACATCAAAGACACACTAGATTAAGACAAGTGACTAAGTCAGCCATTGCTGAACACTGTCTAGAACTAGATCATTCCATGAAGTATGAAGATACCAAGATTCTAGCACAAACACCCAGATTTTGGGCCAGTATTATAAGAGAATCGATAGAAATTAAAATGGCTGACGATCTTATGAACCGTGACACAGGGTACCAGCTAAGCAGAGCCTGGGATCCGGCTCTGGAATTGTTAAAGCAGCAACGGAGCCAGCTGCAACACTACACAAACAGAAGAACCAGAGACATGGAGATGAAAAACGAGCCCCTGACGAACTGCCAGGCGCACCAGACCGAAGATGGAACATCCAGAAGTGGGACTGGTGAGCGCTGACCGCAGAGGGAACATCCAGAGCCGCAGCGGACGGAAAACGGAGCGGCAACGCTCCAACAGGTCGTGGCGAGCGGACGCGGACCGTAGATGAAACCCCTAGGAGCGGGTTTGGTGGGCGCGGACCGGAGAGGGAACACCTAGAACCGCAGCGGACGGAAAACGGAGCAGCAACGCTCCAGCAGGTCGCAGGGAATGTGCGCGGACCACAGAGGAAGCGCCTGCAGCCGTTGGTGGAGGGGGAAGGCCATAGGCATAAATACTGGACCAGGTCCACTCGAGGAGCAGTCTCAGGTCGCACCTGATGAAGGTTACGAGCTACGTGACCGAAATATCGTGCAAGTACGACGCTGATATCCGGCAGAACACCTGACAACCCAAGATGTCAGGAAATTTTTATGTTGCAAACTAGACAAAAGTCTTAGGAAATGACTGGCTAGCGTTCTGTTTGTAGTGTGGCATTCCATGTACCAGTAACATGGGCACTCAGAGAAGAGGATGAAAAAAAAAGCTAGAAGCATTTGAGATGTGGATGTGGGGAGAGAAAGGAGGAGATACTGTATGACAGACGACGTCATGGGAAGCGCAAATCACGGGGACCGACAGAGAATGGCAGAAGACAAGAAAGTGCGGAGGATTACGATGTGAAAACCAGCCCACAGCCAATTAGCAGGACACAGATGACGATGATCATGGAGTACCGCAAGAAAAATTGACTCTAAATTATCTCGTGCATTGGGTTACAACTACATCGGTTGCCGCTGTGTTATAAAACTACCGGCAGATGAAACTGGTAATCCACAGTCAGAAAGACGAATTATTTATATTTTTCTTGGTGTCATTTGTTATTTATAAATAAAAAAATTAAGTTGCCGTGTAGATCAATAACGAAACGGAAGGATTCTTCTTTCATATGATCATTCAGGTTGGTACTCAGCCTCATTGCTCGTCAGTGCATGTTGTTGTACAGTAACGGAACAATAGTTATCAGAAACCGTTTACAATTTACTAGCCATTTTCTTCACTGAGAGAGTGCAAGTTCAAGATACGCAGTAAAGAATTTTTTTGTCACAAAAAAACATTACGCTTCCTCCTAGCGCTCATGATTTATCAATCGGTGCTTATATATGTCTACATCAACTCTTTTTCAAAAATGATGTTTTACTGTCTAGGTGTTGAAGAAAAGGAGATACAATCGTTACTTTCAACTGAAGGCTACTTCTGGTATTTTGAAGTTTAGTGGAATTAATGTAGGTATCCAAATATTTCATTAGGCTTTCTGATTTGTCATTTTCTCTTTGGATACATAAATTACCACTTATTCTAAACGTTAAGATACTTAGACAACTGTAACCGCCTCTCCCTTGCGACATCTCATCATTCTGATATTCTCTAAGAAAATCAGCAGTTAAGTTAATGTTCAAATAGGTTTCAAGTGAAACCCAAGGTAATCTAAACAGTGAAAGCGCATCACTTGAACACAAAAAAATGCAACAGGTTTACACGTTCTCGTTACTTCGTTATCCACTTTCCCACAGGAATGCTTGCATGAAATACACTCCTGGAAATGGAAAAAAGAACACATTGACACCGGTGTGTCAGACCCACCATACTTGCTCCGGACACTGCGAGAGGGCTGTACAAGCAATGATCACACGCACGGCACAGCGGACACACCAGGAACCGCGGTGTTGGCCGTCGAATGGCGCTAGCTGCGCAGCATTTGTGCACCGCCGCCGTCAGTGTCAGCCAGTTTGCCGTGGCATAAGGAGCTCCATCGCAGTCTTTAACACTGGTAGCATGCCGCGACAGCGTGGACGTGAACCGTATGTGCAGTTGACGGACTTTGAGCGAGGGCGTATAGTGGGCATGCGGGAGGCCGGGTGGACGTACCGCTGAATTGCTCAACACGTGGGGCGTGAGGTCTCCACAGTACATCGATGTTGTCGCCAGTGGTCGGCGGAAGGTGCACGTGCCCGTCGACCTGGGACCGGACCGCAGCGACGCACGGATGCACGCCAAGACCGTAGGATCCTACGCAGTGCCGTAGGGGACCGCACCGCCACTTCCCAGCAAATTAGGGACACTGTTGCTCCTGGGGTATCGGCGAGGACCATTCGCAACCGTCTCCATGAAGCTGGGCTACGGTCCCGCACACCGTTAGGCCGTCGTCCGCTCACGCCCCAACATCTTGCAGCCCGCCTCCAGTGGTGTCGCGACAGGCGTGAATGGAGGGACGAATGGAGACGTGTCGTCTTCAGCGATGAGAGTCGCTTCTGCCTTGGTGCCAATGATGGTCGTATGCGTGTTTGGCGCCGTGCAGGTGAGCGCCACAATCAGGACTGCATACGACCGAGGCACACAGGGCCAACACCCGGCATCATGGTGTGGGGAGCGATCTCCTACACTGGCCGTACACCACTGGTGATCGTCGAGGGGACACTGAATAGTGCACGGTACATCCAAACCGTCATCGAACCCATCGTTCTACCATTCCTAGACCGGCAAGGGAACTTGCTGTTCCAACAGCGTCTCCATTGGGGAATAGCAGCCTGCATTGCTGCGAAAGGTGGATATACACTGTACTAGTGCCGACATTGTGCATGCTCTGTTGCCTGTGTCTATGTGCCTGTGGTTCTGTCAGTGTGATCATGTGATGTATCTGACCCCAGGAATGTGTCAATAAAGTTTCCCCTTCCTGGGACAATGAATTCACGGTGTTCTTATTTCAATTTCCAGGAGTGTAGTAAAATGAGCCATTATCACAATAACAGCGTCTGACAGAAAATACACTGCCAGACAAAAAGTATGACGTTCGCAAAAGACGTGATCGGGTGTCGATATAACTTCGTACATGAACACAGTGGCGGCAGGTATGTAAATAATTAGAGTTGCAATTATCTGTGACAGGTAGAGGCTCACCGGAGAGCTTAAGTGTTGTACGTTTTTAGTGTTGCCACCACGCCTGATAGTGGATTTAAAGGTAGTGAAGAGCGTCAGATGTTGAATGGTCAGTGTGAATGACAAGTAGATGCTGCGCATTCCTGTGAGACCAAGATCTCCACCCTCGACAGTGTAAGTTTGGCACAATGCGTTTCTGTATGAAATTTAGCCCAGATTTACCACCCACTCTATAAAATGTCCACGTATTACCAAAACTATGAACCCTCAACCTGTTATTCAACTTAAACTCGTATACTAACCTTTGACTAAATAGAACCTAGTTTGAACTGAGCTGTAACTTGTTGGAATACAGCTTGTCTTTATATTAAATGCGCAACTGAAGTCAAACAATTATCTGGCGTAATCAAAATTTCCACTTACCTTGCATCTTGACATCAGTGTTGCAGATTTCTCGAAAGCACAACAGCAAACAGCAAGCAGACAGTGGCTAACTAGATTTCTACTTCTTAAATAAAATTTCCAAACAATATTCAAACTGTAGCTTATCATATGGTGCAATGTGGTAATGCGTAATGATAAACTTTCTTTAAAGTGTGGGATGACGAGACTAACTATTCCTATGAAACGACATTCGAAGCCAACGATTTTAGAATGAAGTATATGTTCAAGAAGACAGAGTAAAACTATGCATGATCTTCACATATAACTTTGGTCTGAGCAACACTATGCTTAACGCAGTGAACAATGTACACGCAGTGTACCCAAAGTACAAATTTCCATAAAAACCTAGCAGCTTAATCCGTTAATATGCTATTGCATGACTCAGAGAAGTGTGGTGGTCTTTCTCTTAGCTCTGAGCAAATGAACAATAATCATTCCGACAAACTAGCTGAGAAGTGCTGTAGTCTTAACTCAAACTTCTTCTCTACAAAAATGTAACATTATTCAAAATTTATATTCTTTTCGCCTTTAAATATATACATCGTTTTCATTCTTCGCGTCCTTTACAATAAATCTTTCTTCATGTGACAGATACCATCACAACATAGCACTACTGAATGCGTCTATTACCTACCACATTTCAACTAAGAATATATAAGACTGCGCAGAGACAAGAACTGTGCCACAACAAGACCACAGCCGGCCGCGGTGGTCTCGCGGTTCTAGGAGCGCAGTCCGGAACCGCGCGACTGCTACGGTCGCAGGTTCGAATCCTGCCTCGGGCATAGATGTGTGTGATGTCCTTAGGTTAGTTAGGTTTAACTAGTTCTAAGTTCTAGGGGACTGATGACCTAAGATGTTAAGTCCCATAGTGTTCAGAGCCATTGGAACCATTTGAACAAGACCACAGATTGTTTAACAATAACATAACTTAATCTCTCTCTGACGTGCACACCGGCAACTTACAAAAATCAAAATCACGTGTCCACATTACAACAAAGTTTAAAAGTGGCCTCATTCTCGGTAATCATTTGGCAGCGTTGTAGAATCCTACCATATCCAGATTTGTGGGACAATCGGACTTGACAGTGACACCATGTTGGACTACATGGCGACGCGAGGGCAGGGATATTCGTTGTCAAGGATCCTGTCGACCAAGACTGACCGCTACAAGGGAGGTCTGCCGTATTGTCCAACGAGCACGTCGTGATGCTATTACATTGTATTTAATTAATTTATTTATTTAAGAAATTTTGTTTAAGAAAATTCTCTGCTTCTTATTTATTTTTGGCATTTTTAGTTATTTTCCAGAGGTTTTATTTAGGTTTTATCTTCAGTCTTTTAAAAGCTAAAAAATACAAGTCTTTGGTTTCAAATGCCACAGGAGAGCTAGATATAAGCCCTGCAACATCTGTCTCGCTGATACTCCTCGTCGGAACTGCTCCTCATGAAATCTCTAAAATGGTTATTTCGCTACGAAGATCGTTCGGCACAACTAGATGCTATGTTGTATGATGCTTACTGATTGATGTTTCTAACTTTTTTATCAACGGAAAGTTTATTGCTTCTGAGATATTCTCCCGAAGAATATCGACCGTGAAAAGATGCAGGCTCGAACTATCAATCCACACTGCACCTCCGCTCGATCTACGTCACGTGATATCTGAAGAATGTTTGTCAAATCTTTCATAAATTGATAAACACACACCTTGAATGCGTATTATTTTCTTAACTTCGTTTGTTATGCCATCGACTAATTAAAATGCACAGTGGAGTTCTTAATAGCAGAACACTAGCAAAATCTCTACAACATAAAACATGTCCGATCTCTGTAATCGCTTCACACAGAGTCCTCCAATATACATCTTTCGTTACTTATTCCAGAGATATGCTTCCATAGCACGGAATGTCCAAATCTCGCAGGCATTTTATACTACTCTCGGCATTAAAAATTTGCCGCACCACATCCAAGTTTTTTCTTCATTTGCAATCCATTATCAGGCTCGGCCTGCCACCTGAGACAAGAAATGAACTGCCTAAAACGTTTGGCGACATTCGGTACTATTGGTCTCAGATAGAGGTAGCAGCAGTAGTAGAAAATTGACGTTACTCAGTTACTGTTGCTTGCTCAGTTCTTTTTTATTATTATTTTTTAATCACATACACTTTATTTGAAACCAATTGCAGATGAGATTAACAGTAAGAGACAATTATCAAATTTAAGTATTAAGACACAATGTATAATGAAAAAATTCTTAAGCAAGTTGCACTCGTGGCTGAAGGCCTTATGGACCAGAAATTCAATTTATTTGTCGGCTGAAGGCCCCAATAGAACTCAAAACAATTTAATGGCTGAAGGCCTGGATAAGAAATTAAACTTCTCTTGGAGATTGTAAATTTTTTTCAATACAGAAAAACCCAATCATTCTTTTTTTTAAAAGAAAAGAAAAAAAAACAATCATGAGAATGTGATCAAACCAAAAGAGAAGTTGGCCTCAGACAGTGCTCCTAGGATCGGCCTGGGAAAGGTCGCTCAAATTGGTAACCAACGAGACAGGCACCCAAGAGTTGTATTCACTTAACCAGATGGCAACTCAGACTAGCGACAGTTTAATGCAGACCAACACTCTTGCAAAATCTACTTAAGGTCTGATAACCAGTACAAAGACGGAATAACCCAGGCAAGGCGGAAGCGGGGGACAGTACTGCGTCTTCAGAATCCGGTGGTTTAGAACATCCAGAAGCAGAAGGAATCACTACGACCAAACTAGTCCAAAAGAAACAACATATACGGACCACAATCAAGGAGGCTGTAGAAGTACTTGCCTTACCGGACAGCAGCGGCAAGGGGAGGATAGGTACACTGCTGTGAAAATACGCTAACCTCCAGGGCAGGTAACTGGAGCGCTAGCGGCCACCAGACAGAAAAATGCCTTTGGTTGAACTTCACCAATAAACACAACGAATTCTATGATTAATAATAAGAAGCTGAGGACGGCTAACTAATCTCGCCAACACTCCACTCATTGCTCTTCGACTCAGGGACAGTGCGAGCAACAACGCGCAAACAAATGGCGTGATCTCAAAATAGTGGAAGTTTCACTACTGGGGTTAATGTTCACTCATCTCAAACGTCCTGGGTCCCGTGGACAACGACGTTGTGGCCCTCGCCCAACTGCAGCCCCTCGATCTGGCAGTGACTGTATTCCGCCAGCCGTCCCGGCATAACCCCACGCTGCCACACTTCACTGCTGTTTTATGTCAAAGCGGTAGGTGGATCAAAACAAAATGTCCAGACACTTCGTGACCAAAATGGTACTGAAACAGGGGATGACAGACTAAAGGCCGAAATACTAAATGTCCTTTTCCAAAACTGTTTCACAAAGGAAGACTGCACTGTAGTTCCTTCTCTAGATTGTCTCACACATGACAAAATGGTAGATATCGAAATAGACGACAGAGGGATAGAGAAACAATTAAAATCGCTCAAAAGAGGAAAGGCCGCTGGACCTGATGGGACACCAGTTCGATTTTACACAGAGTACGCGAAAGAGCTTGCCCCCCTTCTTGCAGCGGTGTACCGTAGGTCTCTAGAACAGCGTAGCGTTCCAAAGGATTGGAAAAGGGCACAGGTCATCCCCGTTTTTAAGAAGGGACTTCGAACAGATGTGCAGAACTATAGACCTATATCTCTAACGTCGATCAGTTGTAGAATTTTGGAACACGTATTATGTTCGAGTATAATGACTTCTCTGGAGACTAGAAATCTACTCTGTAGGAATCAGCATGGGTTTCGAGAAAGACGATCGTGTGAAACCCAGCTCACGCCATTCGTCCACGAGACTCAGAGGGCCATAGCCACGGGTTCCCAGGTAGATGCCGTGTTTCTCGACTTCCGCAAGGCATTCGATACAGTTCCCCACAGTCGTTTAATGAACAACGTAAGAGCATATGGACTATCAGACCAATTGTGTTATTGGATTGAAGAGTTCCTAGAAAACAGAACGCAGCATGTCATTCTCAATGGAGAGAAGTCTTCCGAAGTAAGAGTGATTTCAGGTGTGCCGCAGGGGTGTGTCATAGGACCGTTGCTATTCACAATATACATAAATGACCTTGTGGATGACATCGAAAGTTCACTGAAGCTTTTTGCAGATGTTGCTGTGGTGTATCGAGAGGTTGTAACAATGGAAAATTGTACTGAAATTCAGGAGGATCTGCAGCGAATTGACGCATGGTGCAGGGAATGGCAATTGAATCTCAATGTAGACAAGTGTAACGTGCTGCGAATACATAGAAAGATAGATCCCTTATCATTTAGTTACAAAATAGCAGGTCAGGAACTGGAAGCAGTTAATTCCATAAATTATCTGGGAGTACGCATTAGGAGTGATTTAAAATGGAATGATCATATAAAGTTGATCGTCGGTAAAGCAGATACCAGACTGAGATTCATTGGAAGAATCCTAAGGAAATGCAATCCGAAAACAAAGGAAGTAGGTTACAGTACGCTTGTTTGCCCACTGCTTGAATACTGCTCAGCAGTGTGCGATCCGTACCAGATAGGGTTGATAGAAGAGATAGAGAAGATCCAACGGAGAGCGGCGGGCTTCGTTACAGGATCATTTAGTAATCGCGGAAGCGTTACGGAGATGATAGATAATTTCCAGTGGAAGACTCTGCAGGAGAGACGCTCAGTAGCTCGGTACGGGCTTTTGTTAATGTTTCGAGAACATACCTTCACCGAGGAGTCAAGCAGTATATTGCTCCTTCCTATGTATATCTCGCGAAGAGACCATGAGGATAAAATCAGAGAGATTAGAGCCCACACAGAAGCATACCGACAATCCTTCTTTCCACGAACAATACGAGACTGGAATAGAAGGGAGAACCGATAGAGGTACTCAAAGTACCCTCCGCCACACACCGTCAAATGGCTCTGAGCACTATGGGACTAAACATCTGTGGTCATCAGTCCCCTACAACTTAGAACTACTTAAACCTAACTAACCTAAGAACATCACACACATCCATGCCCGAGGCAGGACTCGATCCTGCGACCGTAGCGGTCGCGCGGTTCCAGACTGTAGCGCCTAGAACCGCTCTGGCACCCCGGCCGGCAGTCTTCTGTTAACAAACTGCCTATTGGCTTCTGTCTCGGGTTCTTCGGCCGACGTTCATCTAATGATTTTTCTGACGTTTCGCCAGCACGAGTGGCTGGCATTGTCAAAGCTTCACCCTCCATTGCCGGTGGACGTCAGAAAAATCATTAGATGAACGTCGGCCGAAGAACCCGAGACAGAAGCCAATAGGCAGTTTGTCAACAAGTGGCCACGAAAGCCTTAACAATTTTGTAGTCTTCTGTTAATCTGATTCGCTTGAAGCGTTGTATAGCCATCCAAGAAAGCAGCACCCGTTACGAGCGCTACAAGCGACAAGTGAGCAGGACCCCACACAGTTCATCACTATACATACATCGATGTCAAGTTTGACTCGATATTGTAAAAACCGAAGCAACACAGATTCCCTCTCAACCCTTGAACATTCATTTCGTTCTCCCTTCCTAGGTGCTTCAGTTCTTTGTCAGGCTGTGTGTCATATAGACCCTTCAAAGGACAAATGTCGTCGAAACAATGTGCTCCTTTCTCTATGGGTTTTAATTCACAACTAAGTGAAATTTCCAGGAATTAGTACAGCACAATTAGCTGCAATTTTAACCACAGATTTCTGTTATGCTTTCTTGTCAAATTCACTTTACAGCTTATGTTCAAATATATTAGCTCGGACACTAGTTAGTGCCTTTTCTTGATTGTGGCCTTTGTGTTGCTGAACGATGCGGGTTTGTACAGTATTGTATAACGTCGTCGTGAGTCGAAAATTCTCTCTCGTTTTCGTATGTAAAACACGTCACAGCAGCCGACATTTGTCCTGATCTTACGTTCATTGTGGGCGATATGCTATGAGTGAAGATGATACCCGTCGTTGTAAGTAAAAACAGCCTTGATCAAGAAGAAAGCGACCAGAGTCAATGGTTGGCAAATAAGTGTCCCGACGGCTGAAATGTGGAAACAGGCGACTCAGCATAACTTTCGTTCTAAAAACAAAAACTGATTATAAAGTTAAATACTTCGAAACACCCGGTATTGTAATTTTATAAGGTTCTGCAGGACTTCGTCGCTTGCTAGAGATGGCACGTCACTTCCCTCTGCATCACGAATCTTCATGCTTAGATTTTTAAAGAATTGAAATGCAATCCCATTAAATATTTTATAATACTGGTGGGCATCCTCTTCACTCATCCTATCTGTCCACAAACATAAAATTTATTTTGATCGTCAGATGGTGCGGTTCTTATGTTCAATGAATACTATGTTACCTCATGGAATAATCCTTAGTTGCGGTTTTTAATAACACCGTTCATTCTGAATGACTACTACCATCGAACGAGAAACAGCACAGCCGTCCGACTAGAGCTACCTTATGTGTACACTAATTAGAGACTACTTTCTGTATGTTACTTGTCTAATGCAGAATTGCTCCAACAGGTGGTCTTACACTCAATCGAGGAAAAACATTTCATCTCCATAATATTAACTTATACGTATTGTTTATCATCTGTTATTGTCCGTCTCTAAAAGATGCTACCCGCTATTACGTGAAAGGAAAATTGAATTTACACTTGAGAACTTTCTCTCATAAAAGAGCTCTTCACACAGAAGGAGGAGTTTCTGTCAGTGAAAGAAACGGACAGCTGTCGAGAGATCCAGCAAGGCTTTTACCAGGAAAAATATTAGTGGACGGAACAATGCAGGCTTTACGCTCCTGACGGGGGAAACGTTTCTTGGCTTCAATAGTGCGGTATAATTATCGGAGCCGTAGCTAAGACACTCTGAAGAAAAAACAAGTATTAGGCAACGTAACACTCTTCTTTTCCGTAGAGTTTTATTTCATTCTGTGCGACACTTCTCTTGCAAATGACAACACGCGGTAGCGCACCAATTGTGTTCAGCCGTGGCACCAAATAACCGTCGTGGACCCTGTAATGTTTCCTTCAGCGTTATTTGTAATCTTTTGTGAATTATTCGTTGCAATACCGGTATTGCCTTATTCGGAAATCTAGTTTTGACGACTGTGCACCTTTGCAAGGATAAGGGTCAAAAATGTCTACAGGTTACTGAAATTATTAAATTTTACAGTTTATTTTGAGTATACTATATATACATGAAGGACAACTTCCACATGTACATATCCACTCGCTGCTAGTTTGAAATGTTCTATTAAAACTAAACTCCGTGTTTCATAAAAAATTTCCGAGCCCAACAGCGCATACGCTCTGCATCACTCATCGGCTAACGTCCGATATGGTGAATAGTTTGTAACCTCCCAACAGATAAAAAATAGTTATGTATAGCATTCACATTCAGCTTAAAACAGTTAAAAATACCTCCCAATAGTAAAATATGTATATTGTATTCCCATTTAGCGTAACTTACCAACAATAAAAATGTGACTAACCTCCTAATAAAAAATGTGACTCATATATAACCTTTCAATAATTATCTGACTGTGAATCTAAATTGGTAAATTTGGACGTCAGCAGTGCTGCGTCAGAGCCCTGAAAGATCATACTGAATAAATTGAAAATTCTTACCTCAATGAAGTCGCCGGATAAAGCGTATATATCTGCTCCTATAAGAAATTTAACTGGAACAACCCAGTGCAATGCTGGCCGATAGATTGTCATGTATAAAAAGAAACAACTGATTTTTATTTACAATGATCGCGATGACTATGGACTGGAGAAATTAGTAAATTCCTTAAATTGAGATGAATTATTGTCAGAAGTTAATTTTTATAAGAAAGATTATTATTAATAGATTTTTTTAAAAACATTTACATGGGTCTTGATATAGCCATAGTACATTTGGGACGCTGCTTTTACCTTATACTACAACGCTCAGGCACCGCCATCGCTCCCCACTACCGGCCCAACCAACTCGATACACCAGACTGCTAGCTACTCCTTACTCCTACTGTCACACAGTTCCTACTGCAGCTAACACTGCTCTCTGGGCTGAGGTTCTCTAATAGCTTACATATCGTAGGCAGCGCGTGAGCAATCCATCGAAATCACATCTGCTCGAGTGCGCTAGCAAAAAATTCCTTAGTCATGGACCTCTTACAATTTGCTTAAGAGAAATACGCTGGCTCAGGTATATTCCGAACTTACCACTGTGAAATCCATGTATCATTTTGGGTCAACACCATTAGAATGTACTTTAGGATTGGATTTAATAGGTACAGCAAACTTCCTTTACTATAAATTGATTGTATAATCGTATACCCTTTCCGGATGCCTGTTTCACTCAGTGTCAGCTGCCTAGACTGTAAGATAATTCAGAATGAAAAAAGAAATGTTTATTTGGCCTGTGCACTAATTGTGTACTTGATTCGTTTCGTAGGACATAGTAATACGTTTAATTTTTGTATATCTTGCTGCTACGCTTTCTTTCCTTTACACCCTGTTTTTCTTCGACGGTCATTGAACCTCATCTTCCCTTTCCCCTTCCCGCTAATCCACCCTCCCCCCTCCACAATATGCCCCTTCAACAGTCTCATCTCTATTTTATTCTTGCACTCCACGACCCCATTTACCTCATTTACCTTCACCTCTCGCAAGCAATTTTTAGTTAAACCAGTCCATTTCAGTGGATTACAGTTTGTGTTTGTTGTTCTACACTAGACGTGTTCACCACGTAAACGTAATTTAATTATTGTTACTAAAGATATATGGGCTGTTCGTATAGTACCTTCACCTGCCGCGCATATAAAGTCGTTTTTTTCTTACTTTCTAAAACACCTATCTCGAAATGATTATAGTTACAGTTAGTAATGAATCTCAGTCGGTTTTTCAATTTTGACGCCACTCATTTCTCTGTGTACGATATGTCTGTACACCGCCTGCGTCGTATCCCCATGGAGCCTAGCATTTGTCCATGATTTCTATGTCTGATTATAAATACCTTATCGGTCAAGGAATTTTCAGTTGATATTTGTACATTTCATTTTTATTGTTACTACATAGTCTGTCACCTTTGTAAATACCAGGCATAACGCCCTTGGCGCCACCATGTAATCCTTGCCCTTTGGTGGCCAACGTTGTCTTCCTTCCCCTCCTTCTTCCTACAACAGCTAGCAATCTGTCAGCTTATGTTACATATACATCTAATAACGCTCATATCCTATGACCATCTAGGCACTTCCTAGGTTCTCAGCTGATACATTTTGGACTTTGTTCGTGCTTGTTATATTTTTTCACATTCTGTGTAAAACTTGTTCTCATCTTACTTTTTAGTCATTTGAAAATGGAAACCAATCCGAAAACCTTCAAGTGTGCAATTTGAATGACAAAGTCGTTTTTCACCGGCTATACCACTTTTATGAAGTGACCTATCCGTCTCCAATACAGTATGTTATGTGATAAAAATGGTGGCCTGGTTCCTACAAGAGTCTCAACTATATCAAATAAATTGTCGTTGTTAACATGAATTAGGGATTTCAGACTATTAACTATTAACCTTACCAAAATCCTTCTTATCAACATATCGTGAGGTACAACGGTCGTAGGTATATAAGTGTGAAAATAACTGAAGGTTGAAGCAGTTGATAGGAGGTCAACTTGACAGAGCTGCTGTGTCTCATTCTATGCTCTAGCAGACGTTTTTATATTCTTAATTTCACTCAACGTCCCCACCGAATCCAGTGGAAGTGTAAATTTCCTGAACACGAAAAGAGAGCTTTACTAGAAACTAACAGATTTCAAACCAAGTCATATCCTGCATCAGTAACTGAATTACGAGTATCTTCCATTACGTGGCAAGGAAGTAAGGAATAGCAGATTAAGTACATTGCAAACGTTGTTACACCTAGAAGGATTACGAAACGGTTGTGATGATTTGTATGGTACTGGTTGAACACAGCTTTGAATGCAAAAACGGCTGAAAGTACATCTTAGTCAAAGTCTTCACGTGTCGCTGGTGAAATTGTCTCCTAAGCTCAAAACATACGCTACTGTCTCTGTGCGATGGTTTCGTTGGTAAGATAACGGGAAAATGAGGCCAGGCTAGAAAACGATACTTTCTAAATAAATACATATTATAAAAGTTTATGTAGGTGTGCTTGTACACTTATAGGTATGTATGTTGCGCGAAGGGGGCGAGTGGCGGACTTCATTCGTCCAGTATTTGAGAGTGAGAGGTCTTAATGATTTGGAAACACTTTACACATAATTTCAAATCTTAACGAAGATTTTTCTCGCTGACAAGCCCACATGGAGTCATGAAAGAAAAAATGTTTATAGCCTACTAAATTTTTGCTGTTCGTACAGTACATCTGCCACATCAGGCTTGTTGTTTTGAAGTGTTATTTCTTACTGCTAAATGTGTTGACGACAAATTTTGCAGACAGTATTCACATATTCCACTGAATACACTTGCAAAACTACATTATTGTAAGACACATAGTTCAGGAGATATGACGTCATAAACAGTGAAATGCCTGAAAAACTTGCGCATCATGCATGACATTTAAATTTACTATTTCTCTGCTACTACCTCTATTCGCAATGCATTTCGAATACAGTATCCACATCTGCCTCATGTATCTACGAAATTATATCAGTGTACGACACATAGTTCAGAAGATATTACGTCATGTATGAATAATTCCCGCATTATACATGACGTTTTAATTTATTACGTCTTTACTACTATATTCACAGACTATTTCGCAGACACTGTAAAAAGATGTCATTGAATGTGCCTGCAACATAATATCATTGTAAGACTAATTGTTCAGGAGATATGACGTCATAGCTATTTAGCTGCTTTAAATGGAAACTACAGGACGAAATTCGCTACACATACAGTAGAAGTATGTGTAGAGATTTGCGTAAAAATATTAAATGTACTGGGTGGTCAAAAAGTCAGTATAAATTTGAGAACTTAATAAACCACTGAATAATGTAGATCAGACGTAAAAATTTACACACATTCTTGGAATAACATGGGGTTTTATTAGACCCAAAAAGAAAAACAAAGTTCACAAAATGTCGGACAAACGCGTGAAAGATCTCTTGCGCGCGTCGTTTGGTGATGATCGTGTGCTCAATCGCCACTTTCATCACACTTGACCTCCCAGGTCCCCAGACCACAGTCCGTGCGATTATTGGCTTTGGGGTTACCTGAAGTCGCAAGTGTATCGTGATCGACCGACATCTCTAGGGATGCTGAAAGACAATATCCGACGCCAATGCCTCACCATAACTCCGGACATGCTTTGCAGTGCTGTTCACAACATTATTCCTCGACTACAGCTATTGTTCAGGAATGATGGTGGACATATTGAGCATTTCCTGTAAAGAACATCGTCTTTGCTTTGTCTTACTTTGTTATGCTAATTATTGCTATTCTCATCAGATGAAGCGAGCGCCATCTGTCGGACATCTCTATCTACATTATTCCGTGATTTATTCAGTTTTCAAATTTATACTGACTTTTCGATCACCCGGTATATACTAGTGCCACCGCAGTTCGAATTCTACTAAATGTAATACACATATTACTATCAGGAAATAATATCTGTAGGAGTTACAAACAGCAGCCTCCTATTTTGGTACGGGTGGTAACGTAGAGAGAGAATGGGGTGGGAAAGAGATTGAAAGAGATAGGAAGTAAGATGTGGGGACAGATGTGAGGGAGATGGAGATGGACGCAGTAAGGGGGAGACGGAAATGGAAAAAGAGGAGAAGATGGGCTGAGAGAGGGGGAGAGGAGCAGATGGGCAGAGAAAGAAGGAGGAAGATGCAGAGTGAGAGAGGGGGGGGGGAGGAGAATATGAACTGATAGAGGCTGATAGAGAAGATGTGGTTCAGGAAATAAGTAGGGAAATGGAATAGGAAATGGGCAGAGGGAAGGAGAAGATGGACAGTGGGAGGAAGGATTAGCAGATCGACAGAGGAAATGGGGGTGATAATATGGGGTGGTGGACAAGGAGAGGAGAGAAAGAGATGGATATGGAGTAGGGTGAAGGTGAAGAGCAGAGGGAGGGGGATCCAGGATATGAGGTAGTTGAATTGGAATAAATACGTATCCGGGCGATGCTGGGTACTCAGATATAGTTAAACACAATTTTACCCCTCGGACTGGTCTTACTACACTAGTCTCTAAATTCCACCTTAGCGAGACTATGTGAACGAAGCAGACGAGTTATTTCCGCCACGAGGACAGTGTATTTGAGGTCATACGATTATCTATATTCGACCACCTGCTACTGGTCACACTTTCTTGAGCATATTAAATAATGTGCAGAACGAGTGCCTGCTGCGACCGCCGTCGCTGCAGCGCCCGGCTACGGCGACGCTGCTGATGAGCTCCGGTGTGGGCGGCGGCGTCGGTGGCGGCGCCGGGACTGCGGGGGGCCGCGGGACGGACGCGTCGGCGGCGTCTGCGGCGCCCGACGTGCTGGCGGCGGAGCTGGCCAAGCTGCGCAGCGCGCTCGACGAGGAGCGGCGCCTGCGCGGCGTCGCCGTCGCCGAGTTCCGCCAGCGCTGCGACGCGCTCGACCAGTGGAACAAGAAGCTCGTCCAGGTGCTCGCCGCCTTCAAGGTGAGCCACGCAGCGCCACGCAGCCCCTACCATACGATACTAAGTCTCGGTGGAGGGCAGCGATTATTCTGCACAGCACCTACACAGTTACGGCATACATCAATCTCGTAATCAGTGTATTTGACGTCACTTTACGTTTTTTTCAATGCCTTCGCCATCTTCAGAATACGAAGTACATTGAATTAACAAAAAATTTGCGAAAAATAAGTTAAATGAAAATCGAATATCATTGTACTTAACGTCGATATAGACAATAACTTACTTTGACTTGGAGAAATTTTCTGCATCTATGTGTATTCCAGCTATCAGTTTACTACAGTGTGCTGATTTTTTGTTTTGGTTGCTTAAATGTAAACTGGCGAACGCGACTGAATGTGTTAGACGGTTTCAAAGAAACTGACTGTAGGATAAACACTACATTATAGTTATTTAATTACAACTGTCAGAAAGGTCACAGTTCAAAGTAATAGACGGAAAGTCATCGAGTAAAACAGAAGTAATATCCGGCGTTCCCCAAGGAAGTGTTATAGGCCCTCTACTGTTCCCGATCTACACTCCTGGAAATGGAAAATAGAACACATTGACACCGGTGTGTCAGACCCACCATACTTGCTCCGGACACTGCGAGAGGGCTGTACAAGCAATGATCACACGCACGGCACAGCGGACACACCAGGAACCGCGGTGTTGGCCGTCGAATGGCGCTAGCTGCGCAGCATTTGTGCACCGCCGCCGTCAGTGTCAGCCAGTTTGCCGTGGCATACGGAGCTCCATCGCAGTCTTTAACACTGGTAGCATGCCGCGACAGCGTGGACGTGAACCGTATGTGCAGTTGCCGGACTTTGAGCGAGGGCTTATAGTGGGCATGCGGGAGGCCGGGTGGACGTACCGCCGAATTGCTCAACACGTGGGGCGTGAGGTCTCCACAGTACATCGATGTTGTCGCCAGTGGTCGGCGGAAGGTGCACGTGCCCGTCGACCTGGGACCGGACCGCAGCGACGCACGGATGCACGCCAAGACCGTAGGATCCTACGCAGTGCCGTAGGGGACCGCACCGCCACTTCCCAGCAAAGTAGGGACACTGTTGCTCCTGGGGTATCGGCGAGGACCATTCGCAACCGTCTCCATGAAGCTGGGCTACGGTCCCGCACACCGTTAGGCCGTCTTCCGCTCACGCCCCAACATCGTGCAGCCCGCCTCCAGTGGTGTCGCGACAGGCGTGAATGGAGGGACGAATGGAGACGTGTCGTCTTCAACGATGAGAGTCGCTTCTGCCTTGGTGCCAATGATGGTCGTATGCGTGTTTGGCGCCGTGCAGGTGAGCGCCACAATCAGGACTGCATACGACCGAGGCACACAGGGCCAACACCCGGCATCATGGTGTGGGGAGCGATCTCCTACACTGGCCGTACACCACTGGTGATCGTCGAGGGGACACTGAATAGTGCACGGTACATCCAAACCGTCATCGAACCCATCGTTCTACCATTCCTAGACCGGCAAGGGAACTTGCTGTTCCAACAGGACAATGCACGTCCGCATGTATCCCGTGCCACCCAATGTGCTCTAGAAGGTGTAAGTCAACTACCCTGGCCAGCAAGATCTCCGGATCTGTCCCCCATTGAGCATGTTTGGGACTGGATGAAGCGTCGTCTCACGCGGTCTGCACGTCCAGCACGAACGCTGGTCCAACTGAGGCGCCAGGTGGAAATGGCATGGCAAGCCGTTCCACAGGACTACATCCAGCATCTCTACGGTCGTCTCCATGGGAGAATAGCAGCCTGCATTGCTGCGAAAGGTGGATATACACTGTACTAGTACCGACATTGCGCATGCTCTGTTGCCTGTGTCTATGTGCCTGTGGTTCTGTCAGTGTGATCATGTGATGTAGCTGACCCCAGGAATGTGTCAATAAAGTTTCGCCTTCCTGGGACAATGAATTCACCGTGTTCTTATTTCAATTTCCAGGAGTGTATATTAACGACATAGGAGACAATCTCAGTAGCCGTCTTAGACTGTTTGCAGATGATGCTGTCATTTACCGTCTTGTAAAGTCATCAAATGATTAAAACGACTTACAGAATGATTTGGATTAGGTATCTGTACGGTGCGAAAAGTGGCAATTGCCCCTGAATAAATAAAAGTGCGAGGTTAACCACATGAGTACTAAAAGAAATCAGCTAAATTTCGATTACGCGACAAGTGACACAAATCTGAAGGCTGTAAATACAAATAAATACATAGCGATTACAATTACAAATAACCTGCATTGGAACGATCACACAGATAATATTATGGGTAGAACAAACCAAAGACTGCGATTCATTGGCAGAACACTTAGGAGGTGCAACAGGTCTACCAAAGAGACTGCTTACACTAAACTTGTCCGCCCTATTCTGGAGTACTGCTGTGCGGTGTGGGGTCCGCATCAGGTGGGACTGACGGATGACATCGAAAAAGTACAAAGAAGAGCAGCTCATTTTGTATTATCGTGAAATAGGGAAGATAGTGTCACAGACATGATACGTGAATTGGAGTGGCAATCATTAAAACAAAGATGTTTTTCGTTGCAACGGGATCTTCTCATGAAATTCCAGTCACCAGTTTTCTCCTCCGATTGCGAAAACATTCTGTTGGCAGCCACCTACATAGGGAGAAATGATCATCACGACAAAATAAGAGAAATCAGGGCTCGCACGGAAAAATTTAAGTGCTCGTTTTTCCCGCGTGCCTTTCGACAGTGGAACGGTAGAGAGACAGCATGAAGGTGGTTCATTGAACCCTCTACCAGGCACTTGATTGTGAATAGCTGAGTAATCTCGTAGTTGTAGTTGTAGATGTCATCATTTGCGAAAGAAAATGACTCACAAAATATTAATTTATAAAATATGAGGCACGTTCAGAAAGTACGTGAGTGTACTGTGACCATGATGAGCTGTGACTTTTTGGGAATTGGCAACAACAGGTTCTAGATGGGGATCCCCTGACCAGAGCGAGCATCGGAGGAACACGGTAGTACGTAAACTCACTTTGTAGTGTCCAGTGGCGCGAAAGATGTAGGTAAATAATCCCGCGAAGTGCGTGCCATTTGCTGTGATCCGCTTCCTGCTAGCCGAAATTTTTTCGTGAATCAAAACGGTTTACGGCGAAGGTGTTAGAAACAGATGTAGTGTGTTTAAGTGGTGTAAGGAGCTTTTTATAGTCAGAAGTGTTCATGAGGAATACAGGAGTGGAAGACCTCCCATTTTCACTGATTAGTTCGTGCAAAAAATTCAGGAAATTCAATGCAACTGGATGAAAATTCAGTGATGTTTCCACAGCTCTCCGAAACTCTCTTATACGAGACATATACAGAATCGTTGGGATACCGTAAACTGTGTGCGTGATTGGTCCAAAACAGCTGCCAGAGCAGCACTAGAAAAATCTAGTCAGTAACATCCGTGATTTTCAATTGGAAGGGTGGATTTTTGGAGCTCTGTTGTGACTGGAGGTGAATCCTGGGTGGCTCATTACACGCCTGACACGAAAAAGAGAGTCGTCACAGTGGTGTTACACCAACTCCCCATATATCAAAAAGTTCAAAATCACAGTTTCTGCCAAAAAAAAAAAAATCATAGCCTCAGTGCTTCGGGAACGAAAAGGAACAGTTTTGGAGCGATTACTGCCAAGGGTGAGGGTGGGGGACCATCAATGCACAACGATTCTGCGAGAACCCAAAAAACCTCAAAAGGAACATTCAAAACCGAAAGTGGGGAATGTTGGGAAGAGGAGTGCACTTGTTGCAAGACGACGTTCGTCCTCACAAGTCCATAGCCAACACGGTTCTCTAGAACTCATTTGGTTGGGATGTTTCCAATCACCCCTCGTATTCCCCTGACATGGCGCCTTCAGATTATCATCTTCTCACTTCCCTGAAAGCACACGTCAGTGGAACTGAATTTTTTTCAAATGAGCATGTGCAGAAAGTGATTCTGAAGTAGGGGAAAGAACTGGTGTCACGGCCACCACATGCAATGAATGGGATATAGAATACGTGGTAAAACAGTCAACAAATGTACCAACAATACTCTGTATCTTTTTCTAAATGGTAGAAAAGACTGGTACACTTACCTTCCGAACATGCCTCCTTTTATCGAAATTTGTAGAATTTAAAATAGTCTTTGGTCACAAACATCTATATCTTTCGATAGACAGTCAGTTTCTACCTAAATGATCATCATCAGATGTACTGTATTAATAAACTAGTAAATAAAACGTAAAAATCTTTTAGCCATGATAGGCACCATGAAAATGTGTGAAACATGACCACTATATAGATGGCGACTCTACATTATTGGCTAGTATTATGCAGTTCTATATCTTTTGACGGTGACTTTCTGGCCTAGAGGGTTACTTACGTTTCATTTACTGTAAGGGCGATCAGAAAGTTTTCGTTTGTATGCGTTGCTGCAGCCTATATGCAACCGAGCACGATTGCGATGCGATTGTATACAATGGCCGACATATAGACAATGGTTTAGTCTGGCATTCGAACGGAAATTTAAAGTTTAGCAGGATTGACATATCTGATAATTATACGGATTGATTATAAAATAAAAGAAAAATATTTTATATCCAAAGACTGATTTGAATGCTATGAAAGTTGAACTCTGGACCATTCTGGACAAACAATACGAGACTGCAATAGAAGGGAGAACCGATAGGGGTACTCAAAGTACCCTCCGCCACACACCGTCAGGTGGCTTGCGGAGTATGGATGTAGATGCAGATACCTCCTTAACGGTGATTGTCACTTCCTATTAAATACTCTCTAGCTTGTAACCGTAGCACGTACTAGAAGTGATTCATACACATGGCACTTAAAGGTCTCTATCTAGTTGATACCCTGCATGTTTCGTGCTGCGGATGACTCCGTGACAAAAACAATAACAGCAAGAAGACGCTTTTCTCTGCTTAGTGAGAATAGAGACTTTATCAATTTCTAGCCATGTGTTACCAGTACAAATTTTTATATTCGTTATCCTTTACATTGTGCGAAGCTAATAAATTTCAGTTTTCATGACGGCATGCTGCATCTTGCCTATACTCTCTCGAACTGGACAGACAGAAATACAAAATTTATTTTTAAGGTAAGGTACAACAGAAGTACTTTATAAAGATCCGTGATAAGTTTTGTGCTCACTTTCAAATTTGTACGATAATTCAGGGGTTTCATTACCGTATCTATCCTGCGCCAACTAAGGTTTCTTTTGATTCCAGTGGTATTGTCTTTAAAAGATCAGTGCCCCATACGCTGTTAGAGACTGGAAAAGTAGAAACATAGTCTGGGTGTAGTTCGATGAATACTCTGCCAGACTCTCAAGTGTGAAATGCAGAAGAGTCGTGTAGACCTAGACGTAAAATGGCGGCCACTGAGTGACGCGCGTTTCTTTGGCTCGCGAGTTTTTCCGCTCATTGAAGGTGTTACAGAGAAGTGCGGCAGTCCACAACGTGTGCATCCGACTAAACAAGTGTTACTTGCCGTGGTGTGTTGTTCTCCGTTGATTACCACAAGTGATAAGTGATAAGTGAGTGAAAAATGGGAAGAGCACGAGTAAGCGGCAGCAGGCGAGGCTACAGGGGCGCAGGCAGCGCGGGCGCCCGGTCTCCGGCGGCAGGTGAGGCCTCGCTTCCCGACATCGGGGAGCTCGTCCGGTCCCAGGTGAGTGCGGCGCTGCACAGTAAAGACACGCTAGACGTAATCGTGCAATCCATCACGGACTCTGTGACGGCCGCGGTCATGGACTAACTGCAAGAGTCTGTCGGGCGCAACAGCACCGAAATCCAGTCTCTTAAAAAGTCCCTGGCCGCACAAGAGAAAAAAGCCGCCGACCTAGAAGCTAAACTGTCTGCGGCCACCGATGAAATTGAGCAGTATCAGCGAAGGAACAGCTTGCGCTTGTTCGGGATAGCTGAAAACGACCGTGAAAACACCGACGACCTGGCCATTAGCCTCGTGCGTGAGAAACTTGGCGTGCAGATCGACGTGGCCGATATTGACAGAAGCCACCGTGTTGGGCGCAGGATACCAGGTGCCATGAAACCCAGGCCCATAATAATTAAATTTGTGTCATACCGGAAAAGAGCTGAAGTGTTTGCTCAGAAAAGAAAACTCGCCAAGAGTGGGGTTACCCTGAGGGAAGATCTGACGCGCGAAAGACTAAAAGTTTTGAACACTGCGATCACACAGTTCGGCCTTCAAAATGTTTGGACCCAGGATGGCAGGATCGTAGTCAAGACGGAAGGAGGGAGGAAAACGGTGACGAACATGTCCGAACTGAAAGACTGAGCGAAATCTCGCGAGACACAGTCTCATATTGTACTCTGTCTAATATAAGTTAATTTTTATTCTTTCTTTTCATTTTTTTTACGTAAATATTGCTTCGTTATTTCTATATGTACCATAAGTACTCTATTTAAAATCAGTCAATTGCTTCACATAAATATTGCTTCTTAAGTTGTCTATCATAAGTGCTCATGTATATTCATATTGTCAGTCAAACGGGAATTAACATTCTCCATTAACAGGAATCTCCTTAAAACCGCCTTTCTATACCTGTTATTTTCATCCTCGTCACTACCACTACTACTACTATTATCTTTTTCGAAACCACTACTGCCACTTTCCATCTTTCTTTTCGCTCCCTTCTCCGATACCTCCAGCTTGTCTTTCACCTTTAGCCCACAGATGCTTGAGTCAGTCACGACCTTGGACACACCTGTAAATATGTCTTCCCCCGCGAAATCCAGCTTTTGTCCCTCTTCCGGCCAGCAGGTAGACGGAGCGCGCTCGGTCCTACAGGCGGCCACAATGGGACGGACTGGTTCCGGCGGCGGGCTCTTTGTGGCCCACGCGAACGCTCAGTCGCTAACGGCTCATTTCGACGAGTTCTGTGACCTGTTCTGCCAATCGCTGTTCCATATTATCCTCGTCTCTGAAACTTGGTTGAAACCAAACATTTCTTCCGACGCTATCCGAATCACTGGTTACACTCTCCTAAGGGCAGATCGTGAAACACGACGCGGGGGTGGTGTGGGTGCCTATGTTCGCTCTGATCTGAGACCTACTATACTATGCACATCGGATGCAAAGGGCGAAGGAGAAGCAGAGTTCTTGTTTTTCGAAATAAATACATCAAATCAGAAACTGCTAATTGGAGTGATCTATAAACCTCCAAACGTCGGTGCTATGTCCACCTTTCAGTCTGCCCTGTCCTCGCTCGTGACACTGTATGAACACATAATCATTATGGGCGACACAAACATCGACTTACAGTTAAAATCTCCCTCTGCAGAAAAACTAAGGAGACTGTTCCACTCCAATGATATGAGTTTAACACCGCTGGACCCAACTCATCACACGCCACACAGCCATACACTCATAGATATAATAGCAACAAAGCGACCAGATAAAATAATTCGCGCCAATCAGACATCCGCTCCAGGACTCTCTGCTCATGACGTGATATTCTTAAATTACTCAGTACATACTACCAAAGAAAAATCTCACCTGGTAACCTACAGAAACCTAAAAAATGTTAACCATGACGCTCTTCAAAAGGATTGCTCAGACATCCCTTGGCATGATATAAGCAATGAAGAGACTTTAGACGGAAAAATTCGGGAATTATGTCGCAAAATTATTGCACTGCATGATAAACATGCTCCTCAACGCACTGTCAAGGTAAAGAGAGCTCCCGCTCCGTGGCTCACCACTGCATTACGCCAGTTAATGAACAAACGTGATGCTGCACATAGGGCCTTCAAGCGTAACCCAACTCCCGAGGCGTACGAAGCTTATAGGAAACTCCGAAATAGAACCAAGCAAAGCGTGAGGAATGCCAAAATCAGACATGCCCGCTCTGTCGTATGCGGCATATCAAAACCTGCTGCACTGTGGAAAAAGCTGCGCAGTTTCGGTATAGGGAAGCGAAGATCTGACGCTGTTTATCAAGCGTCTGCAGAAGAACTAAACGATTTCTTCTCAACAGCTGTAAACTGCCACGCAGCGACAAATTACCAGCCCCAAGATATCAATCTCTCGAGAGACAAGTTTTTCCTAAAACATGTCACTACCGGCACAGTACACAGGGCAATTATGAGAATCTCTTCCGAGGCAGTAGGAAATGATGGAGTCAGCATTGGCATGATTAAGAACGTCGTAAACACTATTACTCCAGTTATCACAGACATCTTCAACCTGTCTCTTGTCAGTAGTACATATCCTACTGAGTGGAAGCAAAGTTTAATTCATCCTTTACCCAAGACTGACAACCCTAAGTCGCCAGGTGACTACAGGCCGATCAGCATACTTCCTGCAATATCTAAAGCCCTAGAATACATCGTCCATGAACAGCTGACGGATTACCTCCAAACTCATAACATCCACGACAAATATCAGTCAGGCTTTCGAAAGCACCATAGTACAGCAACTGCATTAATCAAAGTAACTGATGACATTAAACATGCTATGGACAGACGTGAAGCTACCATCCTAACTCTGCTTGACTTTAGCAAGGCTTTTGATACAGTTGACTTTGATATATTACTAATTAAAATGAAGCAGCTGAATTTCTCAAACAGCGCAATACACTGGTTCGACAGCTACCTCAAAAACAGAAGTCAACAAGTCATTTGTGGGTCGGAAAAGTCATCATGGAAAAACGTGCGCTCTGGAGTTCCCCAAGGCTCCGTCCTTGGTCCATTACTCTTCTCACTGTACATTAATGATATTTCTTCAGTGATTCACTCCTGCAACTACCATCTATATGCCGACGACATCCAACTGTACATAAGTGCAAGCCCCAAGAACATTGCTGACGCAGTAGCGAGTATGAACGCAGATCTTTGCTCTGTTTCTCGATGGGCACAGAACCTAGGTCTGAAACTAAACCCCAAGAAATCCCAGGTCATACTTATATCTCATCCAAAGTTAATCAGTCGGTACTTTCGCGAAACAGTCCCTCAAATACTCCTCAATGGTACCCAACTACCATACCAAAAAACAGTAAAAGACCTTGGAATAATCATGGATGAACACCTAAACTGGGAAGAACAAACAGTCACAGCTTGCCGGAAATCGCTCTCCTCCCTACACGCAATTCAAAAATTTAGAAAAATATTTCCAACCCATGTTAAACAAAAATTAGTCCAAACACTAGTTTTGCCTAATCTCTACTACTGTGATGTAGTTCAACACGGCACAAATAGTGAAAATTCGAGATGCCTCGAGCTAGTGATGAATGCTTGCGTTAGATACGTATGCAATATACGGTTGTATGATCATATCAGTCCTTCATACTCCCAGCTAGGTTGGATACGCCCACATAAGGCACGCGATCTCCACACGATGTGCTTACTTCATCGATTTCTTAGCCACTGGTGCCCCCAATACTTATCTTCTCACATTAAACACCTCTCATCATTCCACAACCGCAATACCAGATCGGATACGTCTAGCATCTTGGCTGTACCTTTACATAACACAAAATCTTTCTCCGTGTCATTCTCCATCTCAGCCATACGACTATGGAACGCGCTCCCCTGTGATCTGCGTCTTATCCAAAACCACTCAGCTTTCAAGAGGGAACTCAAGACTCACATATTAGGGACGGTATAGCCACCATTGTTGTGCCCCTCTCATCTTTTTCTTTCTCCTCTCCATCATAGCTTCGAATTTTACCATTCTATTTCTCTTCATCTAACCTATCTACCTCTTCTATATCTCTTTCACCCCATTCCATCGTCTTATGTCTCTGCTTGATGAGAATAACTCACAAGCTGCAAGAATATAACGAGAAAATTCCCAACTAGCAATAGGACTGACATTCATAAAAGAAAAATATGTTTACTTTCATATACATAGTCATTATTATTATTATTATTATTATTATTATTATTATTATTATTCTTGATTGTTATAATTATTTTTTGATTGTTATAATTATCAGTGTACTACTTTTATAATCTCTATTTTTTTTCTTTAACATTAATACTGTATAACATGTTATATGTCCTTAATGTTCTGTAGAAACTGAAATTTGTTGAATCTGAGTATGCCTGGTTAGGTGTAAGAGAGGGCCTGAAGGCCCTAATCTTGCCAGGTAAAATAAATGCATAAATAAAATAAATAAATAAATACAAACGAATTTCGCTACGAGGAAACTTTTACTAGCCAAGATCGCATTCAATGCTATTTGTTCTTGATGAGCCGTTTCAACAGCTGAGACTGTCACCTTTTGATATTTTAAACGCTTGTTGTTATCCATCTTGTTCCATTATGACTGTAACACTCGTGCCATGTTGGCATAATTGTGGATAGTATGCAGCACATTCCACACCGGTTTGTTAAAAATGTAAACATATTCTTCACAGCGGAACAAAACGCATTACAAGATTTTTTTCTTTGTAAGATCGGAAGAGTACATTCTTATTTGCTGAAACAGTTTATCAGGAATGAGTAACACTGTAATCTTGGCCATCAAAAGTTTCTTCAGACCAAATACTGATAGCTCCTTGCCATTCCTAAAACTAAACTCCGTCCGAAAAGGCCTCGGAAGGCTCAACGGTACCTGATGGACCACCGTGTCATCCTCAGGTGCAAGCCATCACTGAATATGTAGCACACCAACTCCAAGCCATTCTCAGTTCACGTGACCAGAGCCGCTACTTTCAGTGAAGGAGCTCCTCAATTGGACTCTCAACGGCTGAGTGCAGCCCGCCTGACAGCAGAACCCTGCAGACTCGGAGCTCCCCTGTGCACAGTCGTTTTAAACGTAGTCACTGCCCCGCTGACGAACACAAATTATGTCAAATGAAAGCATCTGTCAGAAGGACAATGAGGGATTCTTTTAACGAATTTGAAAGCAATATTTTATCAGTAGATTCTAAAAATAACCCAATATTATATTTGGTCGTACGTAAAATCTATGAATGCTACATATAATTCAATATCTTCTCTTGCTGACAGTACGGGTAATGTAGGTGAGATAAACAGAAGGCCGAAATTCTAAACCTAGCTTTCAAGAACTCGTTTACGGTAGAGGACTGCAGCACCATTCCCCCTCTCAGCTATCGAACAAACGAAAGGATGGCTGACATAGCGTTTAGTGTATCTGGGATTGTAAAACAGTTAAGCTCCTTAGACGCCAGGAAGGCATCTGGCCCAGACGGTATCACCGTAAGATTGAATGTTGACTATGCTACAAATGTAGCACCATTCTTATCCATCATCTATCAGAGATCATTGGAACAGCGGAAATTTCCGCTGGACTGGAAGAAGGCCCAAGTCATAGCAATCTATAAACAGGGTAGAAAATCGGATGCACGTAATTACCGGCCAATTTCACTGACACCGATTTGTTGTAGAATCATGGAACATATTTTGTGTTCAGACATAATGATCTTTATAGACACTGAGAAGCTGATCTGCAGAAACCAGCACGGTTTTAGGAAACATCGGCCATGCTAGACACAGCTGGGCCTCTTTGTGCATGATATACAACAGGCTCTAGATACCGGCTCCCAGGTTGATGCCATATTTCTCGACTTTAGAAAGGCGTTCGACTCAGTTGCGCACTGTCGCTTGCTACAAAAAGTGCGCTCTTACTGTCTGTCCAATGACATATGCGGTTGGATAGTTTTCTAACAGACAGGGAGCAGTATGTCGCCCTGAACGGTGTGACTTCAACGGAAACAAGCGTAACTTCAGGTGTGCCCAGGGCAGCGTAATAGGTCCTCTGCTTTTTACGATTTACATAAACGATCGGTTGATGGTATTGACAGCGGCCTTAGACTGTTTGCCGATGATGCTGTAATCTACGGGAAAGTAGTATCACACGAAAGTTGTAAACAACTTAATGAGGATTTGCAGAATATAAATGCGTGGTGTAATGACTGGCAGTTACATCTCAATATTAGCAAGTGTAACCTACTCCGTATAACAAGGCGAAAATTCCCATTAATGTACGAGTACAAAATAAATGCCCAGTCTTTGGAAGCGGTAAGTTCCGTCAAGTATCTGGGCGTGACTATTCGAAATGATCTCAAATGGAATGATCAGATTACACAAGTAACGGGTAAAGTGAACTCTATATTGGGGTTTATCGGTAGAATCCTGAAGCGATGCAGTCCTTCAACAAAGGTAATAGCTTATAATGCGTTAGTTCGTCCAGGCTTCGAGTATTGTTCGCCTTAATGGGACCTTTAGCAGTTGGGTCTGATTCAAGAGATTGAGAAGGTCCAAAGAAGAGCGGCAAGATTCGTGACTGGTACATTTAGCCATCACGAGCGCGTTACAAATTTCATAGAAAGTTAGAAGTGGGACACACCTGCAGATAGACGGCGCGCTAAACAGAATGGGCTGCTTACTAAATTCCGAAATCTGATTTTCACCGAGGATGTAGAGCATATATTATTGCAACCAACTTTCAAATCGCGCAATGATCACCATTCAAAGATAAGGGAAATAAGAGCTCGTACTGAGCCGTTCAGACAGTTATCTTTCCCTAATATGACTTTGGCGCGGATTGTGTCCTCCGCCACACACCGCTTGGTGGCTACCGGAGTATATATGTAGATGTAGATGTGCTAGCCGAGCCCGACTGCTCTTAACTTAGGTGATCTGACGAGAACCTGTGTTACCACCGCTGCAAGGCCGTTGGCCCTTCCCATGTCTAATTGTCAGAAATGTCAAACCAACTTCTGGTTAAGGACAGCCTACCTTAATGCTAGTGTCTGATTCGTTTACAAACAGTTTCTAATCCATTTTGAAACGAATGTACTTCGCCTCCGCTCGTAGGACTCGCTGCGACGGGAGGCGGAGCAGTGGCGCCGTGACGCAGTGCTGGCCGCCGCGACGTCGGCCGCGGCCACCGCCAGCGCCGCCCCGCCGCTTGCCGCCCCCGCTGACGTGGAGGCGGCTAAGGCGGCGCTGGGCGCCCTGGGAGAGCAGCTGGAGGCGGAGCGCGCGCAGCGGCTGCGCTCGGAGGGCGAGTACGACGAGCAGCTGGCCAGGCTCAGCGGCGCCGTGGCCACCGCCAGGGACCTGCACAGGTGAGGTGCGGGTGTGCCCGGTTCTGACGATGTAACGCACGCGGCTGGAATTAACGCTATTCCACAGACTAGGCGGCATATACAAATGCAAGGAAACTGACATAAATAAAACAACTAGAGGACAAGTCATGCATCATTATGCTCAGATGTATCCGAAAGACCTGAATTGCGTTCCGCGTAGTTTGCATGCACTATGTCCGCCTCCGTAGAGTAGCGGGAGCGTTACCGCCTACTACGCAGGGGGCCTGGGTTCGATTCCCGGCAGGGGACTGGGTGTTGTGTGTCCATCATCATTATCACTAACTCGCAAGTCGCCGAAGTGGCGTCAACTAAAAGGGACTTGCAATACGGCGGCCGAACTCCACCCCGAATGGGGCCTCCCGGCCAACTATGCCATACGATCATTTCCAATATTTTTCCATGCATAACACCATCATACTATCATTTCAGAAGGTGGGATCCCTAGCCATCGATCGTTTCTCATTTATCCCTCTTACAAAAGTTCAAAAGTTTCACATCCATATGGTAAGAAGGTGCCCAGAATCTGTAAAAACTCACTTGTCTTCTTTCGACAGGGCCTTGTATAAGGTCCATATAACGGAAGTCCTGGGCTGTGTAGGATGATGAGTTTTTATTCTGCATTTCAGCATTGGTGGCAATTCAAGCAGTATCTGAACTCTAAGGTAGTGCTACAGGTTCGCTGAAGTTTCTAACAAAGAGAAATGTCATTCATTACGGAGTCACTATTAGATTTGTGGCAGTGTCGCGTATCTTGCAGCCATCTGTGGTGTGCAGTGATACTATTGGAAATTGGGTGTGAGAGAATTAGCACAGGTGTTAAGAGAAGAAAAGATTTTAGGTTTAATTTGTTTGGTGGGGACAGATTAGTTGTTTTGAAGTAGTGGGTTATGTGAAGCAGAATTTCGTCCAGCAAGGTAAAAGAAAGGATTACAGTACTTCCTTTGCTGGTAGTGTTTTTTAAAAGAAGATTGCATGTGCGTCACGTTCTGGCGTCTTATGCAGTGAGTTATCTTCGGTTTCTGAAAATCATAGAGGCGTGTCAGCGTGTCTCAGTCATGAGTGTGTAGGAATGAGCAGTAGATCATCTGCATTCTCTGGGTATTTCAAAGATTCATGGGCGATGAGGACGTTGATGCAGGTAGGTGGGATGAGTGGTTATTTCTGTAACAGCTCCTGTTACGACTTATTGTTGTGAGTCGTGAGGATTTTGGGAAATGATGGGGTTGCTTAGATCTGAGTAAGGCTGTACTACCGGTACACGTTAAAGCTGGCTTAACTATAATCATGGAATACTTGGGAGAAAAGTTCCACGGTTGGGTTTGTTGGAACTGAGAATTCGACTGGGTGATGACTGCCTTCAGATGGTTCAAAGAACTTGCATTTATGCGTCCAAGGAGTTCGTCAGATGCTATTTACACCCTTTACTGCTGTAGTCTTCAGTTAGAAAGCTGGTTTGATGCAAGTCTCCGTTCTAATGCATCCTGTCCAAGTCTCTTCATCTCTGTATATCTATTGCAACCTACAGCGATTTGAACCTGCTTATAGCGTCCGAGACTAGCTCTCTCTCTCTCTCTCTCTCTCTCTCTCTCTCTCTCTCTCTCTCAAATTTTTACCCCACCACACTTCCCTCCATCACCAAATAGAGCACTGCTTCATGCCTCAGGATGTGTCACACCAACCGATCCCTTCTTTCCGTCATGTTGTGTCAAACATTTCTTTTTTCTGCAATTCGACTATCGCCACATAAGTTATTTGATGTATCTACCTAAGCTTCAAGATTCGTCTATAGTATCGAATTGAAAAAGCTTCTATTGTCTTCCTGACTGTACCATTTATTGTCCATTTTTCAGCCTCGTTTAAGGATACGCTTCGAATACCTAAAAAAAAGGACTTCCTTATTGAAGTGGAGTGAAGGAAGGATTTATGTCAAACTTCATTCCCAGATTTAATTAGAGATCATTCCATTATCCTTGTTTCACTTTTTTTGTAGTTCATCTTATAACTTCTTTTCAAGATACTATCCTTTCTACTGAAATGTTCTTCCAAATCCTATGCCGTTTATGAGAGAATTACAGTGCCATCGACAAACCTGAGATCCTTCATTTCTTTACCCTGAAATGTAATTCCCTTTCCAAATATGTGCTTCCTCAATGTCAAAACTGAATGGTTTTTGGGATAGGCTAGAACTCTGTCTCACCCTCCTCTCATCTAATGCGTCCCTTCCATGTCCTTTCCTGCCCCCTCGATTCTTAACAATTTGTGAGTAACATTATGATCCCTGCGTTTTATGTCTGCTGCCTTTAGAATTTCGAAGAGTACAGTAGAGTCAACATTCCCTTAAGCTTCCTCTTAGTCTACAAATACTAAAATCGTAGGCTTTCATGTCTTCATCCTCTTCATCTTAGGAACCATACATCCTAGTGTATTGCTATATTTCTCCAGAATCAAGCACGCCTTCCCCGAGGTCAGCTTAGAAGTGGACTGGTCAATTGCGGTCTCATTTTTCGCTCACTTTGTACGTGCTCATGTTGAATCGCGAGTTGTCTGGCAATGCCTTCGATTAATTGAAATAAGCTCTTTGAGCAATCTCTTTGTATCTACACTGTTGTATTTCGTATCTTTGGAGGTCGGCTTAGGCCTTCAGCCAATTGAAATCGTTCGCAGTTCTGGAACGCCATTCTTGTACAAATTCTTGTCAAGTTAGGTGCTGTTGAATTTGAGAGGCAGCTGTCGCTGAAAGCTGGTCCAGAGACTGTAGTGGTGAAGAAAGTCAGTAAGATACTTTCAGCTACTTTCCAAGGAGCGCATTAGGCGAATGTGTAGATTATTTTAGAAGTAGATTCTAAATACCAGCACAGTTACTTGTAATAATTTCCCATTCATACTGGCGTTGATATCCTTCCATAAAGTGAAATGGTAGCACACAAGCTGCTCACTTCTATTAAACAGAAGCTGAGTGTAGAACCGAACATTATCTTTTCAAGCTGTCGCACTATAGATTCAAAATTATCACCCACTCCTTAATTATCTAGGAGTTAGCTGTATCTGACAATGTCAGGAATGGGAAAGCGTTTAATTTCTTAAATTTTTTTTTTAATTTTTAATAATTGATTATATCGAGTACAGAATAAAAAATTAAAATGTGATGACTAGTTACAGTTGACAAGTTTGACTAAGCACCCATCTTCACATCCCAGAAAACGCAAAGAACAGAAAGTTGTCGTGAGCTAAACGTCGAACTTATAAAAGTGGTGAAACGTATCTCAGCTTATTGCGTACTGATTACCCCGCATCGTCTACATAGCTGGCAGCTTCGTAATGCCTTTCACTGTGTACATAATTATTTTGTTACCCTTGTTTCTACAGGCTTTGAAATAGGTGGCTTCGCCTTGTTGACTTACTCAGCTTTTTATTGGAAGTGTTATCAAACGGACATGGCATGTTTTACACATTACATCTGTGGTGCAATTTCGTTAATTTATCTGTAGTCAGTGCTTACAGCACAGTCACTTCCGTTGTCTTAAAATAGTTCCCCGCTATGTAAGCGATGCAGGGTTATCAATACGGTATACGCTGAAATACATTTTACCATGAATGGTACGTTGTTATCTTTATTTATTTCCTCACTGTCAGGCTTCTATAAGCTCGAAGTTTAACTAGCACAATTTACCTTAAGACAGTTTTTTGTTCCTTGATTGTTTCCAGATTTGAAGACGGTTGCTTTATCAACTAAAACTAGTCATCGCATTTTAATGGTGTATGCAATATGTGATCTAGACAATTATTTTAAAAAAAATTTGAAATTTGTGAAAGATTTATGGTTCTGTTTGAAGCTGTCTGTTGAGAGCATACGTTTCCGTTCACTTCATGCGAAAATCTAATTTTTATCTGCTACTTGAGGACAAACTTACATGTAAATCAGTTTCATTCTTTTGAAAACGAAATGCACGTATATTTCCAGTATTTATCTCTGAATTATTTCTTCCACTCCAAACCATTTCATTTATTACTTTTACTTAATGCAGCTATATGCTACCACACTGCCATATTGTACAAACTTGTTGCCACAGGCTTCGTCATGTAAATGCAGGAATAGTTATTTAAATTGATTACATTATATAGCTGCAATCCATTAGCAGTAGATATTGTTTTTCGTAGAGTTGTGTTTCAGGTGGGGAATGGTAAATGGTCGGCTGGGCTACCGGTCCAGAAGACTGCTGACGACTGAATGCAGTGTTTAGTGAGCTGACATACTACCGGTACCGGGGTATTGTGGTATATGTGTCAGTGAGGCGCTCTGTAACTGAAATATTAGGAAAATATTATGGGTTGCAGCTGTGTTCTGATCTCAGTGAGTCATGAAAATATTGGTATAATTACTCATTAGAGTCTAGATTTAGTGGATACAGGTAACAGGGAAATATCCTCATTTGCGCTCTCGGGTTCTAAGCCAGTAGCAAACACACTGTAAAAGAGAAGGTCAGTTGAATTTTACAGTGCTTCTGTAGCTCGATGCAGTGTTCCTAGGACATGCATGCATGTCCCAAGGAACAGAAATTAATAACGATTGACAGCCGTATTAAATAAAATTCATTTGCAAATTGCGAATACAATTGTACAATAGCTATACGATGTGTTAGAAACAATGAAAAAATCTGCCAAACCAGAACTCTAACCCGGATTTTCAATTTTACGCTAGCAGTCGCCTTAGCTGCCTCGGCCATTTCAGCACTCCTTCAGGAACGACCGAAGTTTACGTTTTTCCTACTGCCTACGTCCCATAGTGCTCACATACAAATCGTATGATTCGCGCACAGGGAGAGACAGTGTTCTGTTCATCACATTGCCTTGTTTTGGAATAAAATACGGTAGGTTAGTCTCTTTAGTTTACGGTGTCTGTGTGAGATGTTGACAAAGATATTTGAACTGTGACTAGATACTATATTTATCCATGAGGTTTGTGATCAACGAATGCGTCACCATAAATATTGCATACGTTTTATACATAAAAGTTTGTTCCATACGTTTAGTGTAAAATGTGTGTACCACAGATTTGATATGACGATGCTACTAAAGCGAACGCGTAATCAGGAGCAATAACAACAACAACAACAACAAAAAATACAGCAACCGGGACACGAATGCATTTCGAGCCAGCCATGCTCGCAGACTCGCTGAAAGATTTTTTGTCTAAATTAATGACAAACGCGTTCATTTATTGCAATGTACAGTACTGGCCATTAAAATTGCTACACCACGAAGATTACGTGCAACAGACGTGAAATTTAACCGACAGGAAGAAGATTCTGTGATATGCAGATGATTAGCTTTTCAGAGTATTCACACAAGGTTGGCGCCGGTGGCGACACCTACAACGTGCTGACATGAGGAAAGTTTCCAACCGATTTCTCATGCACAAACAGCAGTTGAGCGGCGTTGTCTGGTGAAACGTTATTGTGATGTCTCGTGTAAGGAGGAGAAATGTGTACGATCACGTTTCCGACTTTGATAAAAGTAGCCTATCGCGATTCCGGTTTATCGTATCGCGACATTGCAGCTTGCGTTGGTCGAGATCCAATAACTGTTACAGAATATGGAATCGGAGGGTTCAGGAGGGTAATATGGAACGCCGCGTTGGATCCCAACGGCCTCGTATCACTAGCAGTCGAGATAACAGGCATCTTATGCGCATGGCTGTAACGGATCGTGCAGCCACGTCTCGATCCCTGAGTCAAAGCATGGGGCCGTTTGTAAGACGACAACCATGTGCACGAACAGTTCGACGACGTTTGCAGCAGAATGGACTGTCAGCTCGGAGACCATGGCTGCGGTTACACTTGACGCTGCATCATAGACACTAGCGTCTGCGATGGTGTACTCAACGACGAACCAGGGTGCACGAATGGCAAAACGTCATTTTTTCGGATGAATCCAGGTTCTGTTTACAGTATCTTGATGGTCGCATCCGTGATGGCGACATCGCGGTGAACGCACATTGGAAGCGTGTATTCGTCATCGCCATACTGGCGTATCACCCGGCGTGATGGTATGGGGTGCCATCGGTTACACGTCTGGGTACCTCTTGTTCGCATTGACGGCACTTTGAACAGTGGACGTTACATTTCTGATGTGTTACGACCCGTGGCTCCACCCTTCATTCGATCCCTGCGAAACCCTACATTTCAGCAGGATAATGCACGACCGCATGTTGCAGGTCCTGTACGGTCCTTTCTGGATACAGAAAATGTTCGACTGCTTCCCTGTCCAGCACATTCTCCACATCTCTCACCAATCGAAAATGTCTGGTGAATGGTGGCCGAGCAACTGGCTCGTCACAATACGCCAGTCACTAATCTTGATGAACTGTGGTATCGTGTAGAAGCTGCATGGGCAGCTGTACCTGTACACGCCATCTAAGCTCTGTTCGACTCAATGCCCAGGCGTATCACATGTCAGTTCTAGTGTAATATATTTGTCCTATGAATACCCATTTATCATCTGCATTTCTTCTTCGTGTAGCAATTTTAATGGCCAGTAGTGTATCTAGATGCTCATAGTAGAAGTTGCCTTTTTATCACACATACACAGACATCTTACAAGCTTCTGTCAGTGTTTTCAATCTTCTGTAAATAATTCGTGCCTAGTTTCTACCTGTCGAGAATTAGTTTAGTTGTAAATTCTTACAACGAGGACCAGTACGATGAGTGTGAACCTGCACATATATTCGAACAGATGCAGCCAAAGTAAATCTTTACGGCACCTTGGTAAATGGAGCGGGTGGTAATGTTGCAGCGCGCTGGAGGAGCGCTACACGGAGCTGGTGTCGTCGTGCGAGCGCCTGACGCTGGAAGTGGAGGAGCTGGCCCGCTCCCAGCTGCTGGAGGGTGACGCCTGGAGGGCCGAGGTGCGGGGAGAGCGGCGCCTCGGCGCAGAGAGGGCAGATGCCCTGCGACAGGTGCGTGCCCACTGCATGCTGGTCACTGCTCGCATGCTCAAAACTCTCTTCTCATGACTGAAAGATATCATGAATTACAATTCATAATTGTTCCGATTGTAGTCATCAGTACTCACCTCATCCGACATTTTATTTCATCACGTACATCTCTTTCCGTTCTCATTCTACATCTACATTTACATGACTACACTGCAGTTCACCTGGCAAAGGGATCATCGAACCATCTTCACCCTGTTACCAATAACAGGGTGTAATGCTGAAGAATTTCTTATGTGGCAGTTTATTGCCAAATTGTCTCGTTACCTTTTTATAATTTAAGGATCTTAGCGCGAGCTGCTTCACTCACGTAACTCTATGGCCTGCAGAGAATGTTTTTGTTCTTTGTTTTAACCAAATTTATGTTGTTTACAAATTGCAACATCCTCTGAGCTTTTCAAGCTAATTAAAATCCATAAAAGCATCGTCTTTTCGGAATGTACTTGTGACCAAACACTAGCTGGAGTTTAAAGTTTTTTTTAACCATACCTTTTGCATTCTTGTGTAGATATTTCCATAGCAGCTTTAATCCCCAAAAAATATTTATTTATATCTAAACAAGAAGTGAAACACCGAATTCATAAATGTAGCTTTACTTTTTTTTATTGTAACGAAATGTTTTCGTAAAAATTTTCATTCCCAATTGTAATCGCTTAGGGTTTGAATTTCCCGAAACACTGAAATTTGCATTCTTTTATTTCTAACCGAGAAGTCAAACAACACTTGTTATCGATGGAACCTGAAAAATCTCTTAATAATTCTTCAGTAATTATTCATTTTCAAAACAAACTTTCACGCTTGATTCCCCCTTTTAGTGTTTGAATTTCCAAATACCAGTTTTCGTGGTTCTAACTTCAAAATTCCCTTAATCTTCCACTTACTTTTTCATAATTTATATCACCCCCTTTGGAGTGGCATTTCGGACTATTCCTTCTTAAACGTCGCCTACACTATAGGATCCACACCGTCTCCAAACCTCAACTTTCTATCCTCATCGGTTTGGCTGGGTGATGATGAGTCAGTGAATCTGTCCGACCCTATTTCACCCCTTTAAGGTTGGAAAACCAGGTTTTCCAAGGACAGAGAAATACTTATTCTTTCGTCTCTAACCGAGAAGCCAAACTCCAATTTTCAAAGATTTAGCTAGCACAATGAAATATTTCCATTAAACTTTCATCCCCTGTTTCACCCCTATAGTGGTTAAATTTCAAAAAACAGTGAAAAATCTATTTTTTTTAAATTTGTAACCGAGAAGTCAAATGCGGATGTTCATAAATGTGACTTTAAAAATACTTTACTAGTTCTTTAATAATAACATATTTTCAAAAAAGGCCTTCGCCCATTATTTCATCCCCATAGGGTTAAATTTCCAAATTTTGAAACTGTATTTCTTCTTTTTGTGTCCGAGAAACCAAATACGAATTTCCGTAGGTCTACCTTCAAAATTTCTTAATAGTGACCTTTTTCAAAAAACCTTTCATCACCCATTTCACCCCCTTAGGGCTGGAATATCGAAAAATACCTTCTTAAGCAACGTGTACAGTGTAAAATTGAAACTTCCGCCAACTTTCAAATTTCGATCCTTAGCGGTTTTGGGTGGACGATGATGAGCCAGTGAGTCAGGACACTGACGTGTATATGCAGAGATACGCAGATCGCAGAAATCAGTCGAGTCACGTCGCTAACACTGCATGACAGCTGAAAACAATGTTCATCGCTGCCAATGACTGCAATTCTAATTATTTCAACATCTGCTATCCTCTCGGTAACTGGTGGTATTCCGCACCCTTGGGGTTTTTAGCTGGCTCACGAAAGGCAAGTTTTCACCCAGGGAATGGAATAGTCATAAAGTTTATATAATTGCGTAGGCCTCCACGGCCAGAGTTGACATAAAATTCTGTGAGAATCACAACGCGTCGTAATGTAAACAACTATACCGAAGAAACGAACATTTTGACCACGGTTCCAGTGGCCTTTCCCTGCATCTACTCGTGTGCTTTGTCTGAGTGGAGTTACTTGAATGTTGTTATTACTGCTCATTAGAGTGTCATTATTGTTCACTGACCATTACGTTACGCCACAATTTTAAAGTTCGTTGTTACGATTGGTCTCTTGAGGTGGAGGGAGAAGGAAACTTTGGAAATTTGTGGTAAGGTCTTATGGGACCAAACTGCGTTGGTCATCGGTCCCTAAGCCTACACACTACTTAATCTAACTTAAACTAACTTACGCTATGGACAACACATACAGCCCTGCCCGAAGGAGCACTCGAACCTCCGAGAAGGAGGGGGGGGGAGGGGGGGAGGGAGCCGTACGGACCGTGACAAGGCGCCTCAGTCCGCGCGGGAGAAGGATTTTCATTATAATGGATAGCTACGGTGGGGAGAGTGGAGATCACTGTTATCTATTACCTCTTATATTGTTTCCTACGACTGATGGTCATCGGTGAATGAAGTGTAGTCTCCAGGTTTTCTCCTGCTGAATGCAGGCCTTGCGTCGCAGTTCAAATGGTTCAAATGGCTCTGAGCACTATGGGACTCAACTGCTGAGGTCATTAGTCCCCTAGAACTTAGAACTAGTTAAACCTAACTAACCTAAGGACATCACAAACATCCATGCCCGAGGCAGGATTCGAACCTGCGACCGTAGCGGTCTTGCGGTTCCAGACTGCAGAGCCTTTAACCGCACGGCCACTTCGGCCGGCGCGTCGCAGTTACTCGCCGATAGTGCTCATTGTTGGTGCAGCCTGTTGGACTCTGAGGGCTGACAGTGAGGATGGGGCAAGCTTGAATCCATCCTCTCCATTAATCTTGTTAAGTGTTAGGCGTTTCATCAACCCTGGTTGCTTGCGCAGTCCACAAGTTTCATTAAATTTTATTTACTTGCCACATTGATGCTTTATACTGGCCAATTGGCCGGCCTTTTCGAAACGCAAGATCAGACAAGCTATAGAAGTAATAATACAACATAACAACATGAACAGCGAGGATGGATGACGGCTCGTCCATCCTGACTGCCAGCCCGCAGAGTTCAACAGACATGAAGCGTAACAACGATCTTCCGAAACTGGGACTTAACGTCATGCTCATTGAGTAGTGATGGCAAAGTATTAGTGACTTCACACAGCCGAAGCACACCAGAAGAAGGCCACTGTCGCCAAAATGTTGGTTTATCCAGAATAGTATTTTTTACTTTGTGATGTGGTACGATACTCAGAAAATATTATGTCAACAGTCATAAAATCGTTCTCTGCTGGAAGCCTGTCTCCATACACGTAGAGCATTGGAACGCAGTATGCCATCCCAGTTCAGCAGGACTGTCAATGAGGCTGCGCAACGTGCCGTAAAACAGCATTGTGCGACAAGCACATAGAATCCGTTTTAGCCAAGATAAGAATCTGAAAGGCAATAAGAAAAACTAGCTCACAAAGACTGAGTGAAGCTGTTAAGCGCATACGCAGTTTGCTGAAATGTTCTACTAATGGTTTCTGGTTGTCTTATTGTTATTTTTTCGGTAGCGGGGACGAGTTCTCATGCTTGTGTATGTGCATTCCTCTTCGTTAGCCATTACTGTAAATCTGTCATTTAGTAGGAGGGATTTTCTGCTGTCTTCCGCCTGCCTTGGAGATACAGACCGTACTGTCTAACGACGAAAAACTGCGAAAGAGTGTAAAAGTAATAAACTTGATTATTAAATTATCTCGCGACGTCTGCTGCAATTAGCCAGCGAAATTCCATGCTGGGATAAGCAGGTTTCGAAGAATGAAGTTAGCGGGCACTTGCCTCAGGGGCTCCGTCGAGGTCACTCGATTTGGGGGCTCCCCGAGCGACACTTGTTCCAGGGCTTGTAGCAGAACGAGATGTCGCAGACATTGACCACAGTACGAAGCTCGATATGCGCTTAGCATTTGCAGTAACTTCTCCAGCCATTTTCCATTTTCTCATAGCTTAAAAGTGGCAAGCAAGTCAGGGTCTTATTTCACAGATCTAATTTTCGCAGCCAGCTAGTTGTTCTCATCATGCATTTATGCAACAATGTTGGTGTTCGTTCATGCTTTTCTGGGGACTCTTCTTTAAGTAATTTACCTCTTCTACCCGTTGCCCCCCCCCCCCCCCCACACACACACACACATATATACACTCCTGGAAATTGAAATAAGAACACCGTGAATTCATTGTCCCAGGAAGGGGAAACTTTATTGACACATTCCTGGGGTCAGATACATCACATGATCACACTGACAGAACCACAGGCACATAGACACAGGCAACAGAGCATGCACAATGTCGGCACTAGTACAGTGTATATCCACCTTTCGCAGCAATGCAGGCTGCTATTCTCCCATGGAGACGATCGTAGAGATGCTGGATGTAGTCCTGTGGAACGGCTTGCCATGCCATTTCCACCTGGCGCCTCAGTTGGACCAGCGTTCGTGCTGGACGTGCAGACCGCGTGAGACGACGCTTCATCCAGTCCCAAACATGCTCAATGGGGGACAGATCCGGAGATCTTGCTGGCCAGGGTAGTTGACTTACACCTTCTAGAGCACGTTGGGTGGCACGGGATACATGCGGACGTGCATTGTCCTGTTGGAACAGCAAGTTCCCTTGCCGGTCTAGGAATGGTAGAACGATGGGTTCGATGACGGTTTGGATGTACCGTGCACTATTCAGTGTCCCCTCGGCGATCACCAGTGGTGTACGGCCAGTGTAGGAGATCGCTCCCCACACCATGATGCCGGGTGTTGGCCCTGTGTGCCTCGGTCGTATGCAGTCCTGATTGTGGCGCTCACCTGCACGGCGCCAAACACGCATACGACCATCATTGGCACCAAGGCAGAAGCGACTCTCATCGCTGAAGACGACACTCTCCATTCGTCCCTCCATTCACGCCTGTCGCGACACCACTGGAGGCGGGCTGCACGATGTTGGGGCGTGAGCGGAAGACGGCCTAACGGTGTGCGGGACCGTAGCCCAGCTTCATGGAGACGGTTGCGAATGGTCCTCGCCGATACCCCAGGAGCAACAGTGTCCCTAATTTGCTGGGAAGTGGCGGTGCGGTCCCCTACGGCACTGCGTAGGATCCTACGGTCTTGGCGTGCATCCGTGCGTCGCTGCGGTCCGGTCCCAGGTCGACGGGCACGTGCACCTTCCGCCGACCACTGGCGACAACATCGATGTACTGTGGAGACCTCACGCCCCACGTGTTGACCAATTCGGCGGTACGTCCACCCGGCCTCCCGCATGCCCACTATACGCCCTCGCTCAAAGTCCGTCAACTGCACATACGGTTCACGTCCACGCTGTCGCGGCATGCTACCAGTGTTAAAGACTGCGATGGAGCTCCGTATGCCACGGCAAACTGGCTGACACTGACGGCGGCGGTGCACGAATGCTGCGCAGCTAGCGCCATTCGACGGCCAACACCGCGGGTCCTGGTGTGTCCGCTGTGCCGTGCGTGTGATCATTGCTTGTACAGCCCTCTCGCAGTGTCCGGAGCAAGTATGGTGGGTCTGACACACCGGTGTCAATGTGTTCTTTTTTCCATTTCCTGGAGTGTTTATATATATAGTTCATAATTCCAACCCCTTGTCCATGTGTTAAACGATTGCATTCTTGATTCAGCGGGTAAATCATTTGGCAATAAACCACGATGTTGTAGTGACCGTTAGTTTCCTTCCGTAGTTTTATTGATTCTTTCATGAATCTGTCAATGTCAACGTAGCAACACTTGTATAATTACTGGACCATCCGTAGTAAAATTCTCTTATTAAGACGTTATCTGTTGTGCGACCTTGTCCAGTTTAAAACTGAATGTTTTTGTGGTGAGCTTCCCATACCTGTAGATCATCGGGGATAGGGTCTGCCACATCTTACGTATAAGCCAAACATCTCAGTTGACACCTCACAAATTTTAAGCCATTCGACAGTGCAAAAGCCATGGAGCAGCAGGCACGGATGTTATATGGGTAGAGCAAACAGAACAATCTGAACAAGTGACCATAAAATGGATTGTCGAATTCTGTAATAATTGTTTGCAACAGAAACTGTTCCCAAAAGTAGGGACGAAACCTGAAGTAGTTCCCATTTTGAGACCTGGGGTAGAAGCAACCAACGTCAAAAGTTATAGATTTGTTTAACTCCTATGTCATATTTATATCTAAAAGGCGTCTTTTGAATCGTTTGACCCCCGTAATTGAGTCCATTAATTACTGAACAGGCAGGCTTCAGATCTCAAAAGGATTACACAGCACAAGCAACTTACTTTATCCAATACAACGAGGACTGTTTGAAAGAGGCGACGTCACTGGAGGAGTTTTTATTGATCTGTCTCCACTCTGTGGTGCTGTTCAGTATCGAGTAATGCTGAAGAATATTTACAGCATGATACCCTGTTACGATTTCAGGGAAGTAATTCAAAGTTTTTTGTGCAATCAGAGGTTCTTTGTTTAGTTTCAGGAAAGACGAGATCTTTGGAGAAACCAAAAGAATGGTTTGTTTCAAAGAAGTATTTTGTCCTCTCCACCCTTTAACGAATAGACCGACAACCAATGAAGGCCTAACACAGGCAAAAGCTTCATGTATGCAGACTACCTGCTTTAGCAAACCAAGCAAACAAGTTTCAGGAAGCTTCCCAAGTTCTGAGTATTTGGTAAGAACCATCTGAAATATAATCCTCAGAAAACGCGGGTGTGTGTTTTCCAGCTCAGAAACAGACAAAGAAATAACAAAATGTACCGAGCTGGAACACTGCTTTACGCCTGAATACCACGGCGTCACTGTAGGCAGTCCTCAGCATACGGTGAACACTGGCTCAGCAGCAAGTTAAAAGTTGCATTGTGGAATAAGACCATTCTTAACCTCTCTAGTCGTCATAACTTCTGCTATGGCACTCTATTTCTTGCCGAGTAGGTTCTAGCTTTGCCCACGTAAAGTAAGTGGGCGTTGCACTTAATGAAACTGCACGATTGTCGACTGGGTGTCTGAAACAGATACCTAAAGATCAAGTTTATTGCGTGGCAAGCAAAGCATCATCTGATGTACGACGTAAAGTAGCTGCAGACACTGAAAGGAAAAAGGTTGAACTAAATCATCTACACCCACTCCACGGCCATCATCCACGAAAATATACACTGAATTCCAGAAGTAGTTTTCTCTGTTTAGGGTCGGCACTAACTACATCTCCATGTGCTACCAAAGGACAACCCAGGACAGCTGGATGTGAGCAACTTCAAACGTAGGTGAAACGGCTGGGTGTCTCCCACCTGGACGTACCTTAGATTGATCCACTTGGAGATCATTCAGCAGCCTAAGATCAGACGTTGGTAAATCCAGGGACGACCGTGTCAAAGGGGAATATTCCAAAGGACAGACGCATTGACACTTCGGAGGACAACAGATAATGGATCACGTGTGCCACTGTCTATGGTGCTCTGAGTCATGCAGTAATGAAGAGCCGCCGAGGGCTGATGGCGTTGTAGCTGTTGTTACCCAATTCAGACGAATATCATTTAGTTTTAACCTCTTATATTTAGTTATGTGAACTATTTAAATTATAAATTATGTAAACTGTTGTTTTAGCACTATCACATAATATCGTACATTTATTTAATGTAGCATTTAGTACAGCTTCTAACTCGAGTACAAATATCTGTAGTGTTTTTCTGAATCAAACAAAGGAAAATCTAGAAATGACAGCTCAATGGAATGAAGATATTTGGCACAGAATTCAAAGAAGGAAGCGAGGAGATATAAGGAGGAAACAACTTGCCAATGAAGGAACAAACAGTCTTGGTTTCAAGGATAAAATGATTATTTATTTGCCAATGTCGCGTTTCGCTTAATTTATGCATCTTCAGTTTGGCTGATATTAGATGGTATTAAGCGCATGGGATACCGAGTATACAAAACGCCCCAGAAAATAGCTGTGCTCGTGAAATATTCGGAAACATTGTGCGGTGTTCCCGTTGAGGCACGTAACGTAGTCCAGTGAATACAAAATAGGACCACACCTACATAGACCTGTCACCTTGTAAATAAGCTGAAGGTGTACTTGCTCATAGGCCGGCTACACAAGTATTATTCCCATGTGCCTAACACCGTCCAATATCAAATAATCTGAAGGTGCCTGAATCAGGCGAGATGCGTCATTGGTAAATAAATGATAACGAAAATCTTGTATCCAAGATTGTTTGTTTCTTCTTCGAATATTAACGATTGCCGTGCCATTCCCGCCATAAACATGAAAATGTTTTACAACTTGCTAATTGAAAACGGGTCAATACATAGCAGAAGAAAGGAGAAAAAACAAACTGCCAAGGATCCAAAATTACACAGTGTGGGAGAATAGAATGAAACATTCGATAAATACAGCATTTCTTAAATGACAAACTCTACTTTTGCCAAACAGCGATATAAAATTTAGGAAGATTGGCTCTGAGCACTATGGGACTCAACTGCTGAGGTCATAAGTCCCCTAGAACTTAGAACTACTTAAACCTAACTAACCTAAGGACAACACACACATCCATGCCCGAGGCAGGATTCGAACCTGCGACCGTAGCGGTCGCGCGGTTCCAGACTGTAGCGCCAGAACCGCTCGGCCACCAGCGGCCGGCTAGGAAGATTCTTCTGAACGTGTATGCTTATGAAACATTGATCGTTTGAAAAATGTCGCTGTCTGAGAATATTTACAACTAAGTGCCAAATAAATAAGGAAAACATATGCTAGTAGAAAGAATAGAAATAGATCATTATTACTGATAGAGGTTGTTTAGAGAGCCATCTTGAAAAGCTCTTTGGAAGAATTCTTTCGAAGTTGCACCGTTAGATAACGTTTAAAAAGTATTTATAACTTATCTTACACAATGGCTTGGGTACTATACCCAAAAGGAAATAATAACAGAAGACAAAAATAAATGGAAGAAATTGTGAAATCGGTGAAAGTCATCGAGCAGAAAGACATACGGAATTTAGTGTCCTACATAACCTGTGTCATGATTTCCGCGAATTTCTGTAGTATTCTTCTGTATTGCCACTGGCCATTGCAAGATTAATCAATCTTAGATGGCCTGCACCTGATCGATAACCTTCGTATAGTTAATGTCTCCGCCCACTTCCTCACTTACGTTGCAAAACTCTTTCTATAAACTCATTTACAAAATAATTCATCTACTTTTCTACGCCGATAATTGATAGCAGTGTATCGCCAATCATAATAAGCGTTACTTAGATTGTTTCTCCATTAACTGTAAGTTTCTCTGCATTACTAGTATGTACGTTCCTAGTATGTAGAACCTGAGCAAGAATCTCAGGTTATCTGCATTTTATGTTCTGCTCGTTCTTTCACTTCATACGATTTTCGATATTCAATTCAATGTAATACCTCAAAATTATATCATCTTTCACTGAAAATGCCAGTGCCCTATTTGAGTTTTCCGTCGGTTTACTTTTCCTTAGATGATTCCCTTCCGTTTCATTTTCTTCATTACAACGTCGACCTCATGGTTCAGCGACTCAGAAGATAAACGGAAACATTGTCTGCCGTACAGAATTCCTTTGCGAATGGGTGGAACAAAAATGAGTAAACTAGTGTCGCATTCATTCGTTTATAGAGTTAGAGAATGCAACAGTTAAGTCAATGGATTTGCTTTGGCATGCTGGCAACTTGAATCCTTGTCTGGCCATCCATACTTTAATTTTTTGTTGTTTCCCTAAGTTAGTTTAAGCTGATGCCCAGGATGTTCTCTTTGAAATACGCAAGGCCGATTTCTTTCGTCATTTTTTTGTAATTCACGCTTGTGTGTCTCTAATGACTTCGTTATCGATGAATTCAAATCCTTGATCTTATTAAGGGTTTGTTACGTTCACATGTACATCTACATAAATACTTTGCAATTCGCACGTAAGTTCTTGGTAGAAGATTCATAGTACTACTTTCAGAATGTTTATCGACCGTTACCCTCTCGAATAGCAACTCTTAAAAATGACTATCTAAATTTTTTTGAGAGTCTGATATCTCTTACTTTATCACGATGCTCTTTTCTCCATATGTAGGTGGGAGACAAAAAAAATAGTTTCGTATTCGAATAAGAAATCTAGTGACTGAAATGTCAAATTGCGCCACAACGAAAGATCCCTTATTTAACAGATTGTCATCTCCAATTTGCTTATCACACCCGTGATATTGTATCCCCCATTTCGCGATGATACAGAACCAGCTGTCCTTTGCACTTTTTCAGTGTCCTCCCATCAATGCTGTCTGGTTACGATCAAAACACCGTGTAGTAGTACTCTAGATGTGGACGGACAAGCGTAGAGTAGAATGTCTGTTTAGTAAACCTGTTGTATCTTCTAAGTGTTCGGCGAAGAAAATGCAGTGTTTGATTCGCCTCCCCGAACTATCACTTCCTTGGGATGGTTGCCATTTAAGTTTTTCCTAGATGTAATCTCTAGGTACTTAGTTGAATTCGCAGCCTTTAATTTGAATGAATGAGGTTGAGGAGCTGAGGTGGAAAGGCTACAGGTGCCGGAGATCGGGTCGGAGCTGGTGTGTGTGACTTTGCACGTCCTACGACGCTATTGGAACAGCGTTATCTGGAAACACAATTATTGATTGTGGTTTTAGAGTAGGTGTTGTCCTCTCCTGCACTGGGGAGGTGTGAACTGCACACTTGAGAGCGACAAGAAATGTGGACGCAGCATTTTGTCGGCTTGCACAGTGGTATAGGTCAGGACCCAACAGTGACGGCGAGCAGATAGCAGGAACAGGAGTCTTTAGACGTAAATTTACCGTGGTCTACCAGCACTTAGTGCAACGCACCCTAGTGCTCTAGAACACGAATGTGTGCTTAAGCCGTTGCCAACAGGATATCACGAATGTTATGTGCCGGGAAGGCGAAAGACCAGAGCCCAAATCAGCAACACAGCGCGCAACCAGGGAGGCGGTACTACGTACAGCCAGGGAGGAAGTATTCCGGAGTCTCACCCAACAGATTGTAAGCGATATTCTGAATTCACTTCGTATATCCTACTCAAGGGGAAGTCTCAGATTCATCCGCATCTTGTATCGGCTCCAGAAGTGACAAAGCAGCAGTGGCAACTTGCAGCAGCTACGTTCCTCTACATCTGGCTGACCGGGGTCTCATAGCCGAAGTTTTCTGTCAGCAGCAGGCAGCAAATCGCCATTTTCCATGCAAGTTATCCTGTAACTTGTGAGACTGCGGAATCAGATGGACAGGTGGGATAGCCAGGCACTGAGACTAATGTTTCTGAAACGAGGGTATTTAAGCTGGACGTGACGTCACGGCGGGCGGCGATGCGGTCATTTGCGCTCTTATTCAGGAGGAAACTGGGAAAATTGTGGTTAGTTTCTGTGGGACCAAACTGCTGAGGTCATCGGTCCCTAGGCTTACATACTACTTCTAACTTACGCTAAAGACAACACACACACCCATGCCTGAGGGAGAATTCGAACCCCCGACTGGGGGAGCCTCGCGAACCGTGGCAAGGCGTCTCAGATCGAACTGCTACCCCGCTCCGCATATTCAGGAGGTGTCGGTAGGCTTCTCTCCACTGTTGTGTCTTTCTCCTTGCCATCGAACTTCCCGTCAGTGCTAGGACAGGGTGAAGCCGCTGATCTCGGATGTTACGCGTAGTAGCTCCACCACAATGCAAGGCTCGCAGTATGACGTATTGGGTGCCGTTATACTGAGCCGTTGGCACTTCCTGATCATGGCTCGGGTCGGTGTAACAATGAATCACGAGCGGCGCCCTGCCTTCTGAATCACTGGCACTCTGTGCGTACCCCAGCTACTGATCGTGATACGCGAAATGTGCGGTGTCAGATTCTCTGCGCCAAGAAATAATTTTAAAAATTTATATGCGCACCCAGGAACTGGATTCTGCTGTGCATCAGATTTATCGAATAACCAAAATTTCAAAATTTAATGGACTTCTTTTTTGTTTATACTAACGTAGTGGACCTCACATATTATTTTTTAGTGTGTCAATTGTCAGTGCTCGCAATATGTAGATCGCTTGTATATATCATATTGTTATTCTTGTTGATCTGCTGCTGAATTTACTAGTCATTAAACAGCAGCATCACCTGCAAACAATCTAACAGACCAAAATAACTTGTGTAGATTAGGAACAGCGGAGAGCCTATATCACTTCCTTCCGCAACGACAGATATCATTCAACTTTCAATTTATTACTTTCCATCAGTTAGTACGAACTGTGACCATTCATACAACTGAGACTATACTACGTTGGCACGTTATTTGACTAGAAGACGCTTGTGAAAAACAGTGTCAAATGTCTTCTGATAATCTAGAAATTGGGAGTGAACTTGTGATAGCACTCATTACTGTGTGTCAATAAAGAGCCAGTATTGTTTCACAAGAACGGTATTTTCCCTGTGTGAATGCTGGCTATGAATCAATAAAACATTTTCATAATGTTCGGTCACAGTATATTTTCCTAAACTGTACTGCAAAGCGACGTCATTGGCGTGAGACTGTAATTTAGCAGATTACTTGCATTTTCTTTATGTGTTCTGGCGTGACGTATGCAAATTTGCAGTCTTTAGGCACGGATCATTCGCGGAGCGAGCGGTAGTACATGACTGCAAGAAATGGAGCTATTTTATCATAATACACCTAAAGAAACATAACTGCTGTACAACTTGTACCAGAAGTCTGCCATTGTCATCGAGGATATCTTTATCACTAAGCGGCTAACCCGATACGTGTTTCACAGTGCACAATCCCAAATGTAGGATGCATTTGAAAAGAACTCCACGGTAACAAAAATTTTATATTCAGTACTTGATATAAAAATTCAAAATCTTGTCATAAAATACGCACTAAGTTGTATAATCTAGTTTTAAAGGATTAAACATTGAGAAACCGTTAGGAACTACGTACATACACTGGTGTAGAGAAAACGCAATCCAAAAAATAATTAATATAGAGTAATGAAATTTTGCATTAAATTTGTCTGGGTAACATATTTAACTGATTAGCATTGCAAGGTCACAGGTTCATGTATGAGCGAGATTAGCCATTGTAAATTTGAAATGCTGATACGTTAATAACCAGTGTAGCTGCCAGAATGTTGCGTGGCAGCATGCAAACATGAACGAATTGTGTCGTATAGGTGCTGGATGTTAGTTTGTGGGACGGAGTCCCATGACTGTTGCACTAGGTCGTTCAATACAAGGACCTATAATGCTGGCTGAGGATGACGCTGGAATTGTCGCCCTATGATGTCCCGTATATGCTCGATTGGAGACAGATTTGGTGAACGAATAGGCCAAGGTAACATGTCGACACCCTGTAGGATGTTGTATTCCGTCAGTAGTACGTGGGAGAGCATTATCCTGCTGGAAAATAGTCCCTGGAAAGCTGTTCACGAATGGCAGCACAGCAACTAGGATCACCAGACTGACGTACAAATTTGCAGTCATGGTGCTTGTGATAACCACAAGAGTGCTCTTGCTTTTCATATGAAATTGGACGCCAGACCATAGCTCCAGATGTAGGTCCAGAGTGTCCTGCACCCAGCCAGGTGAGTTGCAGGTCCTCAACTGGCCCTCTTCTCTCCAACACATGGTCATCACTGGCACCGAGGCAGAGCCAGCCTTCAATAGAAGACACAGCTGACTTCCACCCTGCCCTCCAGGGCGCTTGACACCACTGAAGTCACAAATGGCACTGGCTTGGGGTCAAAGGAATGTACGCTACAGAGCGTCTGGCTCTGAGCTGTCCTTGACGTAACCGATTTGCAACAGTTCTTTGTGTCACTCTGGTGCCAACTACTGCTAAAACTGCTGCGGAAAATGCAGTACGATGCGGCAGAGCTATACGCCGATCACAATGTTCTTCACTCTAGGTATCGCCACGTTGCCCTCCGAAGATCGGTTTTCTTGCAACGCTACATTCTCTTGACCACATTTGCCAGCATTCATGTAGAGTGACTTCATACCTGCCAAGGCTTTATCGCAGAAGTAACATCAGCTCCACGTAGCCCAGTAACATGGCCTCGTACAGGCTCAGTTAGGTGTTAATAATGGCGTCTTCGCTCCGTAAAAGCTTTCGTTACTAGCATGAACTCACCACGTCCAATCTGAAAGGTAATTAATGCTCACGCCCGCTACAGCGTGTATTTACAGCAAAACTGATTTATGTCCTCATAGCAGCGCTACTAGCGCCACTCTTATGCGACTGGTGTGAAATTTGTGTAATCATCATCTTTCAGGTGTAGAAATATCCCTGCCAACTTTCGTTTATGTCGCATAACTCCTTCTCGGTGCTGCGATTTTTTTCCGTCAGTCTACGCGTAACTCACAGCACCCAAGTGAGCCATATTACATTTATATAATAACTGATAATGAGAGCACTAAGTGACTTCCAACAAACTTTGAACCTAATGTAAAACTTCTAAGAAACATTTTCTCGCAGCCACCCGGCACAAAACGAAGAAATCAAGAATGTTTATGGCTTACAATAATTTCGCTGTTCATGTAGTAAAACTTGAGCTTCAGGCAGGACGTTTATAAACTCTGATTGCAACACATTTCGTAGACAGTACCCACATATGACACTGAATACACCTGCGAAATTATATCATTTTACGACACATATTGCAAGGTGTATAACATTATAAACATTGAGATTCGTGAGAAACCGCCTTTTACTTAAAACGGAGCCCAAATGACCCAGACTCCACTCATGCAGTGATTAATAATGAATGCACTTAGACACTTCTAACAAACTTCAACCACAGATACAAACCATTTCTAAACATGTTCTCGTTTATATGCTAATCTTAAGGTATTTAAAATATTAACCAATTTGTAAAGTAATCAGAAGTTGGGTTGGATTCTTTTTACTGGTGTACTCTTAAATCACTCATGCTGGCGACTGTTCTCTCCTCGAATTCTGAAATATTTGCTGGTTTTGCCGGTTAGGCATCCTCTGAGTCAACAGGTGAGGATTAGGAATCATTTGAAGCAGAGAATTACTCGGAAAATGGTCGTCCAGCGCCCCTAGTGGTCACTTGATATCAGCTGGTTCAATAGACTTCCCATTTCGGATAATGCAACAACCCAACAATTTTCTGTTGGATAGTTGGGCAAAAAATAGTTAGACGTGCCATGAACGGACGTTCATTTTAGCTTTAGGAAAGGTGCAGGCATCAGACGGGTATTTCGGATAATGATATCGAAGCAAGACTTAAGAAGAATCAAAACACCATTATAGGATTTGTAGATCCAAAATAAGAGTTCGATAATGAATGATGAATAATGGTGCAACAGATTCAATTTTTTTCAGGACAATAGATGTAATCTATAGGGAAGACAGGTAATATACAATAAGTAAAAGAACCAAGACTTAACAGTAAGAATTGGAGGCCGAGGATGAATCGGACACATTACAAAGGCTATAAGGTAGGAGTGAAGAGTAATAAAAGAACGGTGCAAGAGCGGGACTAAAATTAACGATGAAAGGATATCAATGATAAGATTCTCTGATGACTCCACAATACTCAGTGAATGTGAAAAAGAATTACAGGAGGTGTCGAACGGAATAAACAGTCTAATGAGTACTCGCCATGGCGTGACAGTAAACCAAAGACAAAAGAAAATAATGAGCAAAGCAGAAGTAAGATTAGCGATAAACGGAATATAAAAATTGGAAACCACGTAGTATACGAATATAAGGAATTCTGCTATGATAAACCTTTTATAACGTACTGTTTTTTATCCACATGACTACTTGGCGTGAAGTCCAACTTAAAATGACACATTTCATAACAAAAAGGATTTTATAAGACCTGAAGATGACGGCAAAATTTGCTGAAACCGTTTGTTTTAAATAAAGAAATATTTATGCGGTCTTTTCTTCAGAAAGGTTTCAGAATGCAGTCACCTTGGAAACAAAACAGGACATAATGGATGAAGCAAGGAAGAGGTAAAAAGCAGTGTAGATCACATCTGGTGTCAGGATTTTTAGATGGGGTGGAGGTTCAACAGGTGAGATGGTGACGTTACTGGTGTAGGAGACCAACCTTTTGAGATGGTGCAGATGGCTGTCGTACGCCCTACAGGGTCAGTGAAAGAGCAATATCTGACATAACATATGTTTAATGTGTAAAATGTGTTGATTCATATCTTCAGAGTTGCAGTCAGCGGCCTGGCTCAGAAGCGCACACACGGCGTGTGTCTTATCAGCAAGTGTGACTTGCTGATAAGACATACATCACTGCCCAGGGTTAGTGCCACGACCGAGTGCTGTGTCCATGGCGGCTGCGTCGAGGAAGGCACTGCCCACCGAGATGTTCCGTGATGACCTAGAATGGTTTTCATTAAGCGCTCTCGAAGAGGAACTTGTGCTTACGCAGATGCCGACAGAATGTTACAGACGTGGGTGCCATAAAGGCGGAAACCACGGATCCAGATCGAAGACACAACCCACAGCCAGGGAAGCGGTACTATGCTCAGCCAGGGAAGCGCTGCTCCGGTGTCACGCCCAATAGGTTGCAGGCGGTAGTCTACAATCAGTCACTACGGCTCTTTTACGCCCACGTCCTGTTGAGTCAAGGCTACAACTTGCAGCAGTGGCAGTTTGCTGTGACTAAGTCCCACTACAGTCGGCTATCTGTGGTCTCGGAGGCGAAGTCTTCTTTCGGCAGCAGACAGCACATCACAATTCGCCAGTCTGGCTATAACTACCGAGACTGTCATTCTGTCGCAATAACAGATGGAGGCACTGAGAGTGAAACTTCAGGAAAGGCCATATTTAAGCCGAACATCACTTCATCATACCCGCTGATGCGGTCATTTGCTTTCATTATGTGGAGGCGTCAGTGGACTTGTCTCCATTGTGGTGTATCAGCTATTGTACGTTCCCTTTGACTTCGCGCTTTCCGTCCACAACATGGCGCCGCTGAGCGACTGAGCACGGAAGTTACAGGTAACGGCTCCATAGTGTTCTCATACTTTGTGCTTCTCGATTACGGCTCGGTTTGATGTAGCGATGTGTTACTAGCAGCAGGATGCCTTGTGCAACAAAGCACTCCTTGCACACCCCAGGTACCGACTGTGATACACGCTATGAGCCGGAAATGGTTCCTCCGCGTCCGCGCCAAGATATAACTGTGCAACAGCGTACTAACACGGGCAAAGAGGGCATCCCTGGAAAAAAGTCTTTTTTTTATTGGCCTCAGAAATTTCTGACAGTATACGTTTGAAGCCCAAACAGTGGCCTTACTATGGGGCGGAAATTTGAAGCACACCGATGTGTAGAAGGGAATCATGGGCTGTGGGAAAACTGGAAAAGATGTACTAAATAAAGATATTGGGTGGATTGATAAGAAATGAGGAAGCTATCTGCAGACTCTGTGCGGTGCAATGTGAAATACATCGACAATAAGAGGGAACAGTATGATAGAACATGAAGGAATAGCTTTGATGGTACTTGAGGGAGCGATAGAGGGTGAAACTACAGAGGAAGACAGTGTTTGGAGAAAATTCAACAAATAATTGACGACGTTGACGTATGTGGTAGCCGCGCTAAGTGACCGCGAGGTTTGAGGCGCCTTGTCTTGGATTGCGCGGCTGCTCCCGCCGGAGGTTCGAGTCCTCCCTCAGGTATGGGTGTGTGTGTTGTTCTCAGCATAAGTTCGTTTAAGCAGTGTGTAAGTCTAGGGGCCAACGACCTCAACAATTTAGTCCCTTAGGCATTCACACACATTTGAACATTTCTTGTATGTGGTACGCAAATATGAAGAGATTGTCACAAGAGAGGAAAGCGAAATGCATCACATGAAAATGGTCAGAAAACTGAAGACTCCCAGAGAAAAAGAAAAAGCTCTTACTTGCAAGAAACGAATAGGATTTTTTTAAGACAGGACACAAACACGTGTTAAAATAAAATCAGTAGACGAACAACATCTAGCTCACAAGATCTTTAACTAATGACCACTAGTTTCAGTTACTTTATTATTGGCAAACTGCACTTTGTGTCGCCAGACCTGAAGATGATTTGCAGTGCAATTGAAACCGATAGTCACTAATAAAAGAAGTTGTGTTCCCGACGATGTTTGTTTATTTACTACTACCTGAGTACCCGGCGTTGCGCAGGTATGTATTTATTCCAATCAGCTGTTAGCATATCTCCTCCTTCCCCCTTTCTCTGTCCACCATCCCCCCTACCTCTGTCCTCCTCCTCCTCCTCCTCCCCCTCCTCCTATCTCTGCCTACCACCTCCTTCCCCTAGCTATCTGTCTATCTCCCCGTCCTCCATTCTCTCTCCACGGTATCACATCCACCGCAGTAGGAGGCTGGCGGTTCCTACCCATACAGTATATCTTCCCATATTGCAACTAATAGAAGTACCAAATTTGGTCGAAATCGTTCCAGGGGTTTATGATGAGCCTTTCATCCATGACTTTGCCCGCGTATGCACGTGTCAAATATATCTCACACATATTTAACATATTGCACTCGTATTTGTACGCATATTTCAGATCTGCATCTTGCGAAGTCCGCCTGTAGTTTCATTTTCATGAAACTCAATGTTTATGACGTCGCATCTCCTAAACTATGTGCTGTGCAATGATATATTTTTCTAGATGCATTCAACGCCATATTTGGATACTGTCTACGAAATGCGTTTGCGAATAGCGTTAGTAGCGAAGAAGTACTATATAGAATCGTCTTGCATGATGCGGCAGTGTTTCAAGCATCTCAGTATTTAACGTCACATTTTCTGAACTATGTGTCTCACTATGATACACAGGTACATACAGCGGTATAAGTGCACACTACCTGCGAAATGTGTTGCGAATAGAGTAATCAGTAAAGAAGAAATAAATTAAAATGTCATTCATGATGTGGCAGTTTCTTTCGCAATTCACTATTTGACGTCGTACAGTGGTATAATTTTGAAGGTTCATTCAGCGGCAGATGTGAATACTATCTGCGAAAAGCTTTGGGAACAACGGAGCAATAATTTTAAACGTCTTTCAGGATGCGGTAATTTTTCAAGCATCTCCTAAACTAAGTGTCGTACAATGATGTAATTTTTTGGTAAATTCAGTGGTATATGTGAATACTGTCTGCAATATGTGTGACGAATAGAGTAAGTAGTAAAGAAGAAATAATTTAAAACGTCACGCCTCACGCGGCAGTTTCACTGTGTCAACAGCGATAATGCAGTACGCGATAAACTTTCTTCCTTTCTTGTGGGGTTTGTCAGCGAGAAAAAGTTACGTAAAGGTATGAAATTATGTACAGAGTTTGTGGAAATTCACTAAGTACGCTCTTTCTCAAATACTCGATGGCTAAACTAAGGGTTTTTCGTGTCGTGGGCTGTACTGATTTTCCATCCCTAACCCCACCACTTTGACAGGTGGCCGGTTCTTATCCCCCCCCCCCCCAACATTCTTACCAGATAGTAAATGGATTGGTTAATAACCGTCCAGTGGTTGAGGAGGAGATGTGCAACATATATATATATATATATATATATATATATATATATATATATATATATATATATATCCTCAACCACTGGACGGTTACTAACCAATCCATTTACTATCTGGTAAGAATGTTGGGGGGGGGGGGGGAATAAGAACCGGCCACCTGTCAAAGTGGTGGGGTTAGGGATGGAAAATAAATAAATATATATATATATATATATATATATATATATATATATATATATATATATATATATATAGATTTTCATAATTTGTATAGTTCAAAAAACAAGTTGCTTGAATTATGGTTCGAAAATGGTTCAAATGGCTTAAAGCACTATGCGACTTAATATCAGAGGTCATCAATCCCCTGGACCTGGAACTACGTAAACCTAACAAACTTTTTTTTTTTTTTTTTCATCAGTCTACTGACTGGTTTGATGCGGCCCGCCACGAATTCCTTTCTTGTGCTAACCTCTTAATCTCAGAGTAGCACTTGCAACCTACGTCCTCAATTATTTGCTTGACGTATTCCAATCTCTTGTACCATGGAAGTCATTCCCTCATGTCTTAGCAGATGCCCTATCATCCTGTCCCTTCTCCTTATCAGTGTTTTCCACATATTCCTTTCCTCTCCGATTCTGCGTAGGACCTCCTCATTCCTTACCTTATCAGTCCACCTAATTTTCAACATTCGTCTATAGCACCACATCTCAAATGCTTCGATTCTCTTCTGTTCCGGTTTTCCCACAGTCTATGTTTCACTACCATACAATGCTGTACTCCAGACGTACATCCTCAGAAATTTCTTCCTCAAATTAAGGCCGGTATTTGATATTAGTAGACTTCTCTTGGCCAGAAATGCCTTTTTTACCATAGCGAGTCTGCTTTTGATGTCCTCCTTGCTCCGTCCGTCATTGGTTATTTTACTGCCTAGGTAGCAGAATTCCTTAACTTCATTGACTTCGTGACCATCAACCCTGATGTTAAGTTTATCGCTGTTCTCATTTCTACTACTTCTCATTACCTTCGTCTTTCTCCGATTTACTCTCAAACCATACTGTGTACTCATTAGACTGTTCATTCCGTTCAGCAGATCATTTAATTCTTCTTCACTTTCACTCAGGATAGCAATGTCATCAGCGAATCTTATCATTGATATCCTTTCACCTTGTATTTTAATTCCACTCCTGAACCTTTCTTTTATTTCCATCATTGCTTCCTCGATGTACAGATTGAAGAGTAGGGGCGAAAGGCTACAGCCTTGTCTTACACCCTTCTTAATACGAGCACTTCGTTCTTGATCGTCCACTCTTATTATTCCCTCTTGGTTGTTGTACATATTGTATATGACCCGTCTCTCCCTATAGCTTACCCCTACTTTTTTCAGAATCTCGAACAGCTTGCACCATTTTATATTGTCGAACGCTTTTTCCAGGTCGACAAATCCTATGAAAGTGTCTTGATTTTTCTTTAGCCTTGCTTCCATTATTAGCCGTAACGTCAGAATTGCCTCTCTCGTCCCTTTACTTTTCCGAAAGCCAAACTGATCGTCACCTAGCGCATTCTCAATTTTCTTTTCCATTCTTCTGTATATTATTCTTGTAAGCAGCTTCGATGCATGAGCTGTTAAGCTGATTGTGCGATAATTCTCGCACTTGTCAGCTCTTGCCGGCTTCGGAATTGTGTGGATGATGCTTTTCCGAAAGTCAGATGGTATGTCGCCAGACGCATATATTCTACACACCAACGTGAATAGTCGTTTTGTTGCCACTTCCCCCAATGATTTTAGATATTCTTATAGAATGTTATCTATCCCTTCTACCTTATTTGACCTAAGTCCTCCAAAGCTCTTTTAAATTCCGATTCTAATACTGGATCCCCTATCTCTTCTAAATCGACTCCTGTTTCTTCTTCTATCACATCAGACAAATCTTCACCCTCATAGAGGCTTTCAATGTATTCTTTTCACCTATCTGCTCTCTCCTCTGCATTTAACAGTGGAATTCCCGTTGCACTCTTAATGTTACCACCGTTGTTTTTAATGTCACCGAATGTTGTTTTGACTTTCCTGTATACTGTGTCTATCCTTCCGACAATTATATCTTTTTCGATGTCTTCACATTTTTCCTGCAGCCATTTCGTCTTAGCTTCCCTGCACTTCCTATTTATTTCATTCCTCAGCGACTTGTATTTCTGTATTCCTGATCTTCCCGGAACATGTTTGTGCTTCCTCCTTTCATCAATCAACTGAAGTATTTCTTCTGTTACCCATGGTTTCTTCGCAGCTACCTTATTTGTACCTATGTTTTCCTTCCCAACTTCTGTGATGGCCCTTTTTAGAGATGTCCATTCTTCTTCAACTGTACTGCCTACTGCGCTATTCCTTATTGCTGTATCTATAGCGTTAGAGAACTTCAAACGTATCTCGTCATTCCTTAGTACTTCCGTATCCCACTTCTTTGCGTATTGATTCTTCGTGACTAATGTCTTGAACTTCAGCCTACTCTTCATCACAACTATATTGTGATCTGAGTCTATATATGTTCCTGAGTACGCCTTACAATCCAGCATCTGATTTCGGAATCTCTGTCTGACCATGATGTAATCTAATTGAAGTCTTCCCGTATCTCCCGGCCTTTTCCAAGTATACCTCCTCCTCTTGTGGTTCTTGAACAGGGTATTCGCTATTATTAGCTGAAACTTGTTACAGAACTCAATTAGTCTTTTTCCTCTTTCATTCCTCGTCCCAAGCCCATATTCTCCTGTAACCATTTCTTCTACTCCTTCCCCTACAACTGCATTCCAGTCGCCCATGACTATTAGATTTTCGTCCCCCTTTACATACTGCATTACCCTTTCAATATCCTCATACACTTTCTCTATCTGTTCATCTTCAGCTTGCGACTTCGGCATGTATATCTGAACTATCGTTGTCGGTGTTGGTCTGCTGTCGATTCTGATTAGAACAACCCGGTCACTGAACTGTTCACAGTAACACACCCTCTGCCCTACTTTCCTATTCATAACGAATCCTACACCTGTTATACCATTTTCTGCTGCTGTTGATATTACCCGATACTCATCTGACCAGAAATCCTTGTCTTCCTTCCACTTCACTTCACTGACCCCAACTATATCTAGATTGAGCCTTTGCATTTCGCTTTTCAGATTTTCTAGTTTCCCTACCACGTTCAAGCTTCTGACATTCCACGCCCCGACTCGTAGAACGTTATCCTTTCGTTGATTATTCAATCTTTTTCTCATGGTAACCTCCCCCTTGGCAGTCCCCTCCCAGAGATCCGAATGGGGGACTATCCCGGAATATTTTGCCAATGGAGAGATCATCATGACACTTCTTCAATTACAGGCCACATGTCCTGTGGATACACCTTACGTGTCTTTAATGCAGTGGTTTCCATTGCCTTCTGCATCCTCATGTCGTTGATCATTGCTGATTCTTCCGCCTTCAGAGGCAATTTCCCACCCCTAGGACAAGAGAGTGCCCTGAACCTCTATCCGCTCCACCGCCCTCTTTGATAAGGCCGTTGGCAGAATGAGGCTGACTTCTTATGCCGGAAGTCTTCGGTCGCCAATGCTGATTATTTATCAAAATTTAGGCAGTGGAGGGGATCGAACCCGGGACCGAAGACGTTTTGATTATGAATCAAGGACGCTACCCCTAGACCACGGGTATCTCCTAACATAAGGAAGTCAAACATCCACGCCCGAGGCAGGATTCGAACCTGCGACCGGAGCAGTCGCGTTGTTCCAGATTGAAGCGCCTAGAACCACTCGGCCACAGCGGCCGGCAATTATGTTATAATAAAATATTCATAAGATGCAGTCCATCATTAAAGTTCTGAATCCGCAATGTATTCTAATATCAGAACTACAAGTAATAACAACGCTTTTGTTAGTAACGCCAATTCTACCGAAATATGCGTAACATCAATTTATACCGAAATTTCTTATCAAATATTGAAAATGGAGCAAAATGAACCTAATCATTCATAATAAACATGTAATATAACCTGAACAGTTTCAGTACGTCTTCAAATATAGCCACAATTTATCTCTTTTCAACTACTACAAGTTAACGTAGCCAGGTTATTATTAAACCAGTAATTGTTTCATTAATATCCATCAGGTCGTTGCATTTGGATTTTCAGGATCTGCAGGCGCTGAAGAAACGGATGGAAGAGGAGAACGTGGCGTTGAGCGGCGTTTGGGGCGACCAAGAGGCGCGGCTGGAGCGGCTGGAGAACAGGGTGGCTTCACTGGCCTCCAGACTGACCGACATGGACCAGCAGCTGGTCCAGCAGCAGGACCTTAGGCACGCCGTCCAGGTGCCAGGTACTCAACGCCCATCTATTCCTAATGTCAATTTTTTTTTGTTCTTTTCAGTTATCACTTATTTTCAGTTATAAGTCTTTCGATTGGAATGAAACTGTTACCTTCCTTGTGTCAACCACTCCCATATCTACGCAGCTGATGCATCATATATGTTTTTTATATCCAAGTCTTTGTCGGCAGCTTCTCCTATTCCGATCTACTGCTCCTTCTATAGCTACATCTATGTCTATATCAATACTCTGTAAAAACACTGGGTAGTGCATAGCAGAGGGTACTTTGAATTATAGCTGTTATTAGCGCTTTTTCCCGTTCCCAGGAGAGTGAAAAGAATGGTTGCCTAATCGCGCTGTATGTATCTGATCCTTGTTGTCACATCTCCACGGCAACGAAACTTAAGGGCTACAGTATATTCATTGTTGCATTACTTAATATTGCTTCCCGAAACACGCTAATTAGGATTTCTCGGGGTAGATTGAAGCTGTCGCCAGTGAAGGAACGAAACGAAACTTGAAATCCTTAAAGCTATCCCATAGTGGTACAAATACGTGGAAGCCGCCACAGATGGGGATGGGGAAAAAAGAGCAACCCATCGCCAATGTTCGGACGAAACAATAATTGTTTATCTTCAGCATCGCATGATTGAACGAGTCATTGGAAGCCATCGACAAGGACTGGAAAGAAATAAAATGGTTCAAATGGCTCTGAGCACTATGGGACTAAACATCTGTGGTCATCAGTCCCCTAGAACTTAGAACTACTTAAACCTAACTAACCCAAGGACATCACACACATCCATGCCCGAGGCAGGATTCGAACCTGCGACCGTAGCAGTCGCGCGGTTCCGGATTGAGCGCCTAGAACCGCTAGACCACCGCGGCCGGCGACTGGAAAGAAAGGGAACATATGTTGATCCTCGTTGCGAAATATAATGATTATACACTTAAAGTGGTCACCAGTGACTGCTATTTACTCCGACAATTTTTTATTGTCATCGCAGTTAATGGACATATTATTGAGTGGAGACGTTGGAGCCGGTGGTGGAGATGGACCCGACGAAAAATGTGTATTCATTGAGCCAATTTATGGGACGGAACTGTGAGTGGTGATGCAGGAGCCATTGGTGGTGCTTGAGCTGGTGAATTATGTTTATCCTTGTCATAACTGTCAGCCTACTCCAGACGTGGGAAAACTTACGCTCATGCTGACTGTGAATAACAGGTCTACTGAAAGGAGAATAAACCTTCTATTCTCTTTCTAGGAAGCTTAGCTGTCACAAGTCTCTGTCTTGAAGTGACTGAGATACATTAAGTCTGGTGAACTGTCAGTCATGCAACACTGAATCATAACTACTGTAGCTCTATACTAAATTTATATGGGCACTATGAACCACATGACCATGGCATTTTGCTGTATACATCTTTCTGTTGACACCAGCAAATAATGCGATAGGTACGACCTTCTGAAGAGCATTTACCTCCCAAAATACGAAAAGCAAAGACGTTGTAAGAAAAGTTTATTTGACAATATTGCAGTTATTAGCTTTAATAGTATACATTTGCATCCTATTTTTAATAGAATTTTTTGCTTCTAATGATCGTTCCTTTTATATCCCTGGAACTGACCATACATCCTGTGGTACCCTGTATGTCTCATACCGACAGAGCACTCTCGCAAGTGCCAGCTGTTCCGTGTAACCTTACTTGCTAAGTAGGAGAAGTGATTTCCTTCGTCCACTAATGCTTAAGCTATCTTATCCCATTGGCTTTCACAGCTCTTGCAATCCCAGGCGGTGGAAATAAATAGACCTGGCCCCAATTCGCAGGAGCGTTAAACGTTAAGAGTCCAAAGGCTTTTTAAATTGATTTTCTAGTGTCCGACCGTGTAAGGTGTGAGCAACGTCCATTTGGACACTAGAAAGGTGGGGAGGATATCGCAAATAGCGTGTAATATACTCATATATTCTGAAATTAGTGTTTAGCCGAGGGCAGCCTCCGCTGACGTTGTGATTGATAGATGACGCTGAGCACATGTATTGAAAGCGTAGCTAAATACATAGAACTGCGATAAAGCCGCAGAGAGGCTCGCGGAGTAGCCGCGTGGCGTAAGGCGCTTGTCACGGTCCGTGCGGCTGCCCCAGTCGGAGGTTCGAGTCCTTCCTCGGGCATGAGTGTGTGTATTGTACATAACGTAAGTTAGTTTAAGTTAGATTAAGTAGTATAGTAATGGAATGTAGTCGAATTAAGTCGGGTGATGCTGAGGGAATTAGATTAGGAAATGAGACATGTTGTGGATTGGCAAGACAGCCAATCCACTATGAGGAAGCCGAAAGGCACGCGTTTAAGCTCACGCAGGCTGGTGTGAGGTCTGGAACAGGACAAGGAATTGAGACTAGCAAAAAAGGTACGTAGCTTCTGGAATACTTAACTTTAATCCATAATTGGTGAACATCGCTCTTGACGGTACATGTTTTACAGCATCAATAGTGACTGGTAATGGCGCCTTGCTAGGTCGTAGCAAATGACGTAACTGAAGGCTATGCTAACTATCGTCTCGGCAATTGAGAGCGTAATTTGTCAGTGAACCATCGCCAACAAAGTCGGCTGTACAACTGGGTCGAGTGCTAGGAAGTCTCTCTAGACCTGCCGTGTGGCGGCGCTCGGTCTGCGATCACTGGTAGTGGCGACACGCGGGTCCGACGTATACTAACGGACCGCGGCCGATTTAAAGGCTACCACCTAGCAAGTGTGGTGTCTGGCGGTGACACCACAAGACACTTAAAGTAGTAAAGGAGTTTTGCTATTTGGGGAGCAAAATAACTGATGATGGTCGAAGTAGAGAGGATATAAAATGTAGACTGGCAATGGCAAGGAAAGCGTTTCTGAAGAAGAGGAATTTGTTAACATGGAGTATAGATTTAAGTGTCAGGAAGTCGTTTCTGAAAGTATTTGTATGGAGTGTAGCCATGTATGGAAGTGAAACATGGACAATAAATAGTTTGGACAAGGAGAGAATAGAAGCTTTCGAAATGTGGTGCTACAGAAAAATGCTGAAGATCAGATGGGTACATCACGTAACTAATGAGGTGGTATTGAATAGAATAGGGGAGGAGTTTGTGGCACAAATTGACAAGAAGGAGGGACCGGTTGGTAGGGCATGTTCTGAGGCATCAAGGGATCACAAATTTAGCATTGGTGGGCAGCGTGGAGGGTAAAAATCGTAGAGGGAGACCACGAGATGAATACACTAAGCAGATTCAGAAGGATGTAGGTTGCAGTAAGTACTGAGAGATGAAGAGCCTTGCACAGGATAGAGCAGCATGGAGAGCTGCATCAAACCAGTCTCTGGACTGAAGACCACAACAACAAGTAGTGTGTAGGCCTACGGACAGATGACCTCTGAAGTTTGGTCCCATAAGACATTAACACAAATTTTCAAATTTCCAAGCCGCAGAGAGTTTACTGAACCGGAAGAGCAGATCAAACTGACTGGAAGACTCCGGGGTATCGTACTACACCACTGGCGACCTGGTTTTGCAGTCGAAGCACGAGACATTTGCACTCTCCGACTGGACGAACTGACGTGCATACGTGAGCGAATGAAGGAAGGAAGATTAGGGTTTAATATCCCGTCAACGTTGCAGTCATTAGAGATGGAGAACAGGCTCGAAGTGTTTCAAGAGTGAGGAAGGATATCGGCAGTGCTCTTTCAAAGGAATCATCCAGGCGTTTCCCTGGAGCGATTTAGAGAAACAACGGAAAATGAAATTTGGAGATCCGAATATGGATGTGAACCGTAGTCCTCCCGAATGGTAGTCCAGTGTGCTAACCACTGCGCTACTTCGCTCGGTCGTGCGTGACTGACATTGCTGCGTTGTTGATAATGCACACGTGAGCTGATACTAAAGCAAGAATGTAAATGGCTGTTCCAAGACGCGCCCGCAACAGTGACGAAGTTTATCCAATTCGGAGCGCAAACCGAATGGGCAGGGTGTGTTGATGGCCAGAGATTTTATTATTTAGCTGCCAACAGGCACCTATAAGTTCCGACTTCAAAAAACCCGAGCCTGAGCCAAAGCCTATCTGCTGGGACACAGATGACCAAGTCTTTGTGCCGAGAGATTTTCCCTTCTGTGTCTGAGTTCGAAGCTTCGGGGAGGCGGTTCTCACTCTACCCCTATGTTTCCATGAGGTAGAAGAACGACCGCTTGAAAGTTGATTAGCAAAGCCTATTTCACTCAGTGATGGACTGACTGGTGCAGCAACGGGTTTCCACAGTTATAAGAAAACAGAGAATCTCGGCAGCATGATTACTTTCATTCGCCTTGTTAATGGTATCTCAGATTTCCAAAAGGAAAGAAAGGATGTAATTACACAAAATTAAAAAATAGGGGTACGTCGTTGTAAGCTGCATTAAATTGTTAAAATTATTTTCAAATATTTCAGAAGCAAATTAACACTAATAGAAGGCTACCAAAGCATTATTTATCATCGGTTGGTATGGCGAATAGTTAGAACGATAGTGACAAACCATCTAAAGGAAGAACCGTCGAACAAGAAACACTGTAACAAAACCAAGTGTATAATCTTAAATGGAAAAAAAAACGGGAAAAATCTGTGAAGGCATACATAAAGCTGAGGTCGGAGCACAGGGATACAAAGGAACGGAAAACACCTCAAAATAGTCTGCGCCGCAAGGTGAAGCGCAGTGTAGAGCCGCACGTACTACATGGAGTGACCTTGACGTCAGGTGTCTAATAGACGGCCATATTCAAACTGGAGTGCAGAGGAAAGCCATGTTTCCCGCGCTAGTCTCGGAGAAAAACTAAGACAGGTTCAAATGTATGTGAAATCTTATGGGACTTAACTGCTGAGGTCATCAGTCCCTAAGCTTACACACTACTTAACCTAAATTATCTTAAGGACAAACACACACAACCATGCCCGAGGGAGGACTCGAACCTCCGCCGGGACCAGCCGCACGGTCCACGACTGCAGCGCCCTAGACCGCTCGGCTAATCCCATGCGGCTCATGACTTACAGGTCAGGTGCAGTCTAATCTCTTTTGCTTATTGCTATAGCATGTTTTTCCTCTGTATTCCAGTTTTTATGTGGCCGTCTATTGCACCGCCTAGTCATCTGATATGCAGGTCATTCAATGTGCATTTGGCTATAAACTGCACTTCACCTGGCGGTTCTGGCTATTCTAAAGTATTTCCCGTTAGTTTATTTGTCTGTGCACCCTCCTCCGCTTTATGTTAGTCTTCTTTTAGATTTTGGTTCCTCAGAATGTTACGAATCGTTATAATTAAGTTTCTTTCCTCTTGGAAATTAACTAACTACTGAATTTCCAGGTAACATGAAATAAAATTGATGGGCAAATTATGGACAGACTTGTGAATTCTAAACTCCAAAGAGTCCTGAAACTGTAATCCTATTGTTTGCTTATTATTAATCCTCCGCAACTGTTTCTTTGTTTGCCTTCTTTCACAGCTTCTCACGCATTGCCTTGACACAACGTGGCCTTGCGAAATTTCGTTATCCTACATTGTGTTGTTCTCAGATTTGATGTTGTGCAACTTGTTGTTGTTGTTGTTGTTGTTGTTGTTGTTGTTGTCGTCGTATTCAGTCCTGAGACTAGTTTGATGCAGCTTTCCATGCTACTCTATCCTGTGCAAGCTTCTTCATCTCCCAGTACCTACTGCAACCTACATCCTTCTGAATCTGCTCAGTTTATTCATCTCTTGGTCTCCCTCTACGATTTTTACCCTCCACGCTGCCCTCCAATACTAAAGTGGTGATCCCTTGATACCTCAGAACATTTCCTACCAACCGATCCCTTCTTCTAGTCAAGTTGTGCCACAAACTCCTCCCCAATTCTATTCAATACCTCTTCGCCGGCCGAAGTGGCCATGCGGTTCTAGGCGCTGCAGTCTGGAACCGCGAGACCACTACGGTCGCAGGCTCGAATCCTGCCTGGGGCATGGATGTGTGTGATGTCCTTGGGTCAGTTAGGTTTAACTATTTCTTAGTTCTAAGGGACTAATGACCTCAGAAGTTGAGTCCCATAGTGCTCAGAGCCATTTGAACCATTTGAACCAATACCTCCTCATTAGTTATGTGATCTACCCATCTAATCTTCAGCATTCTTCTGTAGCACCACATTTCAAAAGCTTCTATTCTCTTCTTGTCCGAACTATTTATCGTCCGTGTTTCACTTCCATACATGGCTACACTCCATACAAATACTTTCAGAAACGACTTCCTGACACTTAAATCTATACTCAGTGTTAACAAATTTCTCTTCTTCAGAAACGCTATCCTTGCCATTGCCAGTCTACATTTTATATCCTCTCTACTTCGACCATCGTCAGTCATTTTGCTCCCCAAATAGCAAAACTCCTTTACTACTTTAAGTGTCTCATTTCCTAATCTAATTCCCTCAGCATCACCCGACTTAATTCGACTGCATTCCATTATCCTCGTTTTGCTTTTTTTGATGTTCATCTTATACCCTCCTTTCAAGAAGCTATCAATTTCGTTCAAATGCTCTTCCAAGTTCTTTGCTGTCTCTGACAGAATTACAATGTCGTCGGCGAACCTCAAAATTTTTATTTCTTTTCCATGGATTTTAATACCTACTCCGAATTTTTCTTTTTGTTTCCTTCAGTGCTTGCTCAATATACAGATTGAATAACAATGGGGAGAGGCTACAACCCTGTCTCACTCCCTTCCCAACCACTGCTTCTGCAACTTAGCACCCTTATTCTCCTGTTTATGACCTTCGTTTATTCGTTGTTGTCCGCAGCTCGTGGCCGTGCGGTAGCGCTATCGCTTCCCACGCCCAGGTTCCCGGGTTCGATTCCCGGCGGGGTCAGGGATTTTCTCTGCCTCGTGATGACTGGATGTTGTGTGATGTCCTTAGGTTACTTAGGTTTAAGTAGTTCTAAGTTCTAGGGGACTGATGATCATCGATGTTAAGTCCCGTAGTGCTCAGAACCATTTTATTCGTTGTTTTTCCGTAAACAATATTTTGTGATAAGTATGCTGTATCATTCCTTTCAGAAGGTCTAACTCTTCCTTACATCCGTCTGTGATCTAACCGTTTAAATTGTTAGAGAGTGTACCATACTAGGCGAAAACGTGGAAGTATTAGAACTATCCTTTCCCTTGAATAAGTATGCATATAGAGACTGCATGCTGTTCCACGCACTTGTGCTGCGTACAGCGTCCACTGAGGAGTGTACATAATTGCAATTTATTTACTTTCAAGAGAGAAGTAGCTTCAGTTCACAGTCCTGAAAAGCCCTAAGTTGCGTAAATCTTATATAACAGACCAGATGAGAAAAACTTTCGAAATATTGTTTCTGGTAGTACCAGAAGACACCTCGCAATAGTACATGATTTGATAATTCGTGACATTTAGGTCCATTAAGGGAAATTAGTTTTGTGGAAGAAACAGAATTATCTGATTTTTGATTTCCTTACGCAGCTGGAGCCAATTTTTTTTCTGCGAGCGTAATTACTGGGGAGTATGAAAACGAAAAATCAACTAGAGTTAGTCTCAATACTTTCGCATTATGTATCACTCGAACCAATGCTTGTGCCTGAATGGAAATACAATATGTACAGTATGTGACTATAGGGGATAGTGGCATCTACTGTCATTCAAAACGAACTATCGTAACATCAGAAGTCGATCCAAGGCCGACTACCTGAACATCGACGGTTAAATTATTCAGTCGAGCGTAACATGATGATACATTTTAGTGATGATGGAAGCTACTGTACTAGCTTCTAATGCTCGTCACATTTAAAATTTCTGGACTACGGATGTTTTTTTAAAGCAGCAAGATCATCTAAATTTCTCCACAGCCATAAACACTATTTAAAATTACCAAGTTCCACGTTACTAACTTAAATAAATCAGTTTAATGTATATGCCTGTGGGGGGGCCGAGCGGTTCTAGGCGCTTCAGTCTGGAACCACGCGACCGCTACGGCCGCAGATTTGAATCTTGCCTCGGGCATGGGTGCGTGTGATGTCCTTAGGTTAGTTAGGTTTAAGCAGTTCCAAGTTCTAGGGGACTGATGACCTCAGAAGTTATGTCCCATAGTGCTCAGAGCCATTTTTTAATGTACATTCCTAGGTTAAAACAGTTCATAATTTCTGGTGAACGTCGGAAGTTTCAAGGTCGGCAAAAGTCTGTATCACATCTTCCGCAGAAAGTACATGTATATCTACTCCCCGTATGCAGCCTTCCAGTGTGTGGCACAGAGTACTTTGTGCCCTAGTTTCTCTTTTCCCTTTCTCTGTTCCAGTTGCGTACAGTTCGTGGAAAGAACGATTCCCGGTAAGCCTCCATATGGGCTCTAGGCCCTCCAGTTTTATTCTCATGGTCTTTTAGCGTGATACATGTAGGAGGAAGCAATACATTTTTTAGAAATTATGCGCACACTGAAGATATCTGTAGATGACATTCTTGTTAGGTTCGATGTGGCATCGTTATTTACTAACGTCCTAGTATCAATGGAGATCATAAGGGAGAAAGTTGCTCCAGATGCTTGTGGCTTAATTGAATATGTCTTCGTGTGAGCTATTTTAAATGCAGTGCTGAATTCCAGGAACAGACTGACGGCCTTGCTATGGCCTCACCCACTTCGCCAGTTCAGCTTACTTTTTTATGGAACATTTATAGCAACAGGCATTAAGTAGTGCTCCTTTAAAGCCTTCTTGTTGGCTCCACTGTGTGGACGAAACATTTGTTATATGGCCACAAAGCAAACAAGATATTCATGCATTCCACAATTTCTTAAATGGAATTCACTCCAAAATCAAATTTACCTCGGAGGTTGAGAGTGAGGTCGGTCCCCCGTTCGTAGAAGTGTTGGTTAACAAAGGATCTGATAACACTCAAGGTCACAGAGTGTATAGAAAGCCGACTAAGACAAACAGGTATTTAGATGCCACTTCACACCACCACCCAGACCAGAAGCAAGCAGTGCTCAACACAGTCTTCACGTGTGCCTTCCTTATCAGCGGTGACGATAACTTGGAATCTGAGATGAATTTTTTTATAGAAGACATTGAAAGCAAATGGCTATGATAGTTGTTCATGACAGGGCTTTTAGGAGGAATATTAATCACGTTAATAAGAATCACAAGGAACCCGCCTTCTCACTCAGTTATGTTACCGTTCGTTTACTGAACACATAAGCAGAATTCTAAGGAAAATGGTATTCAGACATCTTTCTTTAGTCAAAACAAAATAAAAGTTTTTTTCGGACAAATATAGATGTATTTGATTGCCTCCACAATGAAGGCGTCTATCAAGTGATATGTGGCTGCGGCAAAGTTTATATAGGTGAAACGGGAAGAACTGTTTAAAAAATATTAAGGAACACGAACGACACACGCGGCTAAAACAAAGTGTAAAATCGGCAGTAGCGGAACGTCATGAGATCTGTACCTCTGACATCGATTTTATTAACATACGTATAGTGGCCAAGGAAACAAACATTTATAGAAGAAAGGTCCGAGTAGCGTTTGCAATTTCCAAGAATGCATGTAATTTCAATATAGAGACGGCTATAGGCTTCCGGCATCGTGGCTCCTCGCCATCAAGGAAGCGAATATTTGGCCACAGTGTGTGAGCAACATAAACAACGCTTTGCAAGTCACCTCGGCGGAAAATAAAATTTTGGATAAACATTCCCCTTCTCTTGCTCTGTCCGTTTCGCATCTAGCCAATGACGGCCAACCAATAGAAGTAGGAGGAAATTCAACCAATATCCCTTCACCAGTGTAAGTGTGGAAAAGTGCCTTTCTATCCAATGACGATGGGCCACCAATAGTATCCACAAGAATTTAGCCAACAACGTCCCTTCTTCTACACCAGTGCGAGAATATTAGCATATGACGATAGCCCACCGGTGGTAGCCATAATAATTTTAACCAATACTACCACTTCTCCAGCACGAACGCGGGATAACTCCCCTTTATAAGAGAAGGCGACACTGGTCTCTGACAGTGTTCTAGAAGTAGTGGACACCGGAGGATCCAGAGGAAGATCCCAGCAGAGGGGTCAAAACGTCGATTATTTTAAAGGAAATGTGAAGCGGCCTAATAACCCAGAAGATTTCATCTTGAGAAGCAATACATTGTTTGACTCTTCTCGGAATGTACGCTCTCAGAACAGAAGACCATTTCGTGATGCAGAACGCCTTTCTTGGAGCGTCTGCCACTGGAGCTGAGAATCTCCGTGACACTTTAACGCTTACTAAATGAACCAGTAACGAATGCTTGCTGCTGTTCTTTGGATCTTCTCCATTTCCTCTAACAATCGTGTCTGGTATGTATCCCAGACTGATGAGCAGTATTCAAGTGTTGGTCGAAAGCCGGCCGGAGTGGCCGAGCGGTTCTAGTCGCTTGCAGCCTGGAACTGCGCGACCGCTACGGTCGCACGTTCAAATCCTGCATAGGGCATGGATGTGTGTGACGTCCTTAGGTTAGTTAGGTTTAAGTAGTTTTAAGTTCTAGGGGACTGATGACCTCCGAAGTTAAGTCCCATAGTGCTCAGAGCCATTTGAAGCATTTTGTTGGTCGAACAAGTGTTTTACGAACTACTTCATTTGCTCATGGACAAACATTTCCGAGGAGACTTCCAACGAATATCATTCTGGCCTGTGCCTTACCAGCGATTAATCTTATGTGATCTTCCCACTAAACATGGCTCCCTAAGCATGCTCCTAGATATTTTATGGAAGTAACTGCTTCCAGTGAGTGTTCTACAATAGTTTAATCATATAGGAAGAAGTCTTCCAGTCTATGTAATCGCAATACGCTACAATTGTTTATGTTGCAGGTCATATGTCACTCCCTGCCCCAAGCGTTAATCCCCTGCAGACGCTCCATTCTGCTACAATTTTCCAGCATCCTGATTTCTCTGTATACAACAGTATCATTTGAAAAAAGCCTCAAGGATCTTCTGAAATTATCTGCTAAGCCATTTATATACATTGTAAAAGGTTGTGAGGCAGTAAGAGTTTGCACCACAAGAATAATTTTGACGATATATATTTCACCTTTACTTTGTGTGGGATCGGATGTTTAGGTGGAGTTATCGAATTATTAATCGTTTATTGGTCTACACTGGGTAGCCTCATAATATCGTTTCTGCAGAGTTGCATGCTTTGAGGATAACTTCACGCTGGCTCTGACAACAGAAAGGATGAAGGCCTCTGTGGTCTTTGAAAGTGACATGTGTGGAGGGCTGGAGGCAGGGCAGTTTTTGTGACTGAAAAAGATAGGACGATGGAGACGTTTACTGCCTTCCAGAAGCCAGTGGAATGGGCTTCTCGTGGGAGCCGTGCGTTTGCTAAGGCAGATTCCTGGGACGAAGCAACACTGAAAGCTTAAGATTGTAGAGAGAGCAGCTTACAAGCGACACCATCAGTCTTTTTAGCATGGGGGTACGTGCGAGGAATGCCTGTCACAGATGCGAGCTAATGATCGCAGAAGTTCTCACGCCAGATGTATTCCTGCCACAAGGCAGAGAAGCAAATATGATTGACTGAACTTGTGTCGAAGGAGGAGTTACCAACTGTTCTAGAAATTTTTGCTGAACTGAGTATGACCTGAATGCAGGTGGCTGACTGCTTCATGATCCGAAGAGTGGGAGGTATTATGTTTGTAACAGGCGCAGTGATTGGCTGTATGGAGAGCGAACGCTTCGAGGTGAGGTTTGCTCTAAACTGAGAAATCGGTGGCGGGAGTACCCTCTGGTGAGTGTTGTGAGGACACACATCGCTGGACAGCGCTCTAAGACATTGTTGGTGTGGCGCCAGTGAACAGTCTCACTATTAGATTTGATAAAGTGCTGATTTTGCTGCTAGGAACAGAATTATTCGTTTCTCTGTCAGCAGAGAAACGAATCTGTGCTTGTTTGCGGATATTAAGGCATTGAAAAGTGCTTCTCGGCGACCACGCTCTTGAGTCATGTCTCTGCTCCTTGCTTATGAGCAAGAAGAACTCTTGATTCGTGTTTGGCATTGTAGTGAAGTAGTTTCGACTCTACGAGTCAGATTTTGCAACTACAGAACGCAGATCGGTAGCACTGCATATATTGGCACTGCAGGATTGCGCATCCCAGAACTGAATTTCATGATATGTGCTCCGTGTCTCAGCAGATAGGGTTCCTTTAACTGTATATTAAAGTTCAGCAGATGGGGCGCCTTTAATTGCAAACTGAAGTTCCATTGGTTTGATCAAATAGCTCTTTACTATCAGTGTGAGTCAAAGTGGAGGTTTTCTTAACTTCGATGATAATCAGTATCAACCATTTAATGTTAATGTCGAATAAACGGGAGAGCAATTTCGATTCAAATCATAGATGTATTTCCGAGATCAGATTTTCATTAATGAACAGGACTTAGTGTTTTAGGTTAATACGTGTTCAGTTTGCATATTTTTCTTTGAGTGTTGTTTTTACAATAAATATCTTGTCAATACATAGTTGTTCTACTTTTCGTAGGATTAGATTCCAAATACCAATCCTGTTTAGAAGTATTGTCACAACTTGGAGAAGTAATTCACATCTTATTCCCGGTTACAGGAGTTGTATGGTACGACTTACATTGCACACATGTGTAGCATTGGGAAGTAAAGGGCCTACATTGACGCATGCCTGAAATTACTTCTACTTCAGAAGACTTCTCCCCGTTCAGCATGACATGCTGTGCTCTGTTTGCTAGAAACTCTTCATTCAAACCACAAAGTTGGCCTGATATTCCATATGCCTGTATTTTGTTCATTAGGGACGCAGTGCGGAACTGTACCGAACACCTTCCAGAAGCGAAGCGACACGGCATCTACCTGGGTGAACGTATATGCTGCTTTCTGGATCTCGTAGACGAGGTGGATTTCAAACGATCGTTATTTTGGGACCCTGTATTGCTTCCTACAGAGGAGATTTCCACTCTCAAGTAATGTCATAATGAGCAAGCATAAAGCGTGTTCCAAAATTCTACAACTGATTGATGTCAGGGTATATAGGTCTGTAGTTTTATGTGTGTTCGACGATCCGTCTTGAAATCCACAATGACCTGTGTTTTCTTTTCCAGTCATTACAAACTCTTCGCTCCTCTAGAGACCTACAGCACACTGCTGTTAGAAGTGTGTGTGTGTGTGTTTTTGGAGCTTATGGGTGCTCAACGACGAGGTTAACAGCGCCCACTGCTAGAAGAGGGGCAAGTTCTTTCACATATTGTAGAATCGGATTGGTATCCCTTCAGGTCCTGTAGCCTTTCTTTCCTCTGTTCTGCAATTTAAGCTGCTTTTCTATCCCTTGATCACTTATTTCGATATCTGTCTTTTTTATATTCGTGTGATATTTTAAGCAGGAAGTACAGAGCGATCTTCCTCTGTAGCAGTTTCGGAAAAGAACATTGAGTATTTCTGTGTTTACTTTATCATCCTCTCTTTCAGAGCCGTTATGGTGACAGAGTGTCCGGACAGAGAGCTTCGATCCTTTTACTGATTTAACGTGAGACATTTTAGGGTTTTCTGCCAAGTCGGTACACAGAATATTACTTTCGAATTCATTTCATGCATAGCTCTCTCCCTATGCTAATTGTGGCTCCATTTGGTTATGTTTGCTGTGAGGCTCGGCTACGTTTAAAGTTGCAGTGCAGCTGTCTTTGCTTTCGTAGCAGTTTTCTAACATGGCTGTCGAATCACGGAGGGTCCTTTCCGTCCCTCACAATTTTTTTCTGGGCATACTTCTTTAAGGTGTATTGTATGTTACTCTTGAACTTTGTACATTCATGCTAAACTTTGTCAGTGCTAGACATGAAATTTTTGAGATGACCTATAAGGGAATCTGAAATCTGGCGCTTGTCGCTGTTGCTAAACAGAAGGGTCTTCCTGCCCTAGTTTGTATTCATAACTACAACCGTATGTACTGATGCAGTATCAGCCTTATGATCACCGATTCCCTTATCTACGGTGAGTAGAAAAGTTCGGGTCTGTTTGTGACCAGAAGGTCCAAGATGTCGTTTCCCTGATTGACTGCTCAAGGTAATTTTTGGAAAAGACACGTAGAACTATTTCATGCGATTTCCTGTTCTTACTGTCTGTCCTAATCTATAGCTGGTAAGTTAAAATCTCCACCTAAAACTATAACATAATCAAGATATTTGCGCGAAATATTCTTCAATTTTCCCGTCAGACGTTCCACCACTACTGCTGCAGAGGCAGCTGATCTGTAAAACCATCCGATTACCATCTTTAACACTTATCTTCACCCAAATCACTTCCAATTCGGAATCTGTACTAATCTCACTACGTACTGTAGTACTTCTTTTGCTATAAACACACCTCTACCACCACATCTTTGTGCAATACATTCCAGTATTGATTATAATTTCATTCCTATTGACATCTGATGTCATCGAGCTTTCTCTCCCTAGTACTATGTGAGCACCGTTAACGTTAATAAGAGATATTAGTTCCGGGACCTTTCCGCAGATGCTCCTGCGTTTAACTAATACTATAGTAATTTTTTCTTCTTCAATCTAGTACGGTGACTGCTACTCAGTCTGCAGTCAGAGCGAGCCTTATTGGGCCTGTGACGGGTGTTCTCTATCCTAAAAACGCCATATGTGGACGCCACACTTAATCCGCTACCCACTTCCTGCGTGTAATGCACGCCTGCCTGGTAAGTTACGTCCTACGTTTTCATCCGAGAAATTTGTATGCGATACTGTCGCTGAATCGTCTGAGCCTCTGCTTTAGTCCTTCTGCTCTGCTCCAAACCAGAGCACGGTCGATTCTGAGAAAAATGCTACAAAACGATATCTCTGCTTTAAGCCTGTGGGGTGAGATTAGCTGTCTTCACCAAATCTACTGTCTTCCTTTAGAAACCAAGGATGGATTCTGAATGTACGCTACAGGCGTCATTATTGCCAACGTGAGTCACGATTTGCAACCGGGTACATCCAGATCACTGCCGGCGGAACCTCTTCCACATCTCGGACGATCCCCCCCCTCTACCACCCCCATTCTCTACCACCCCCCTTCTCTACCACCCCCCTTCACTACCACACCTCCACCCCCACCCCCATCCCCCCTCCCCGCAAGCAGAGTGAATGCTGGCCTTCTTTCTCAACCTACCCTATACCGCCACGGTTTGCTGATTATTGTTGAGCAAGTGTCGATCAGCAGAGACGTGCGAATCGGAATGCGCTGCGTAATCAGAGATCGCAGGCGGCGTAGTAGGCTCCAGAGGTGCCGAAAGTTTCGTCTTAGGCTTCGCAACACCACTGCAGCCAAGGACAGAAAGCTGAAGCCTGTCGATAGTGGGTAACGCAGCTACCAACTGTTTACAGAAAGTGGCCAGTTCCAACTACCAACCGTTTACAGAAAGTGGCCAGTTCCAACTACCAACCGTTTACAGAAAGTGGCCAGTTCCAACTACCAACTGTTTACAGAAAGTGACCAGTTCCAACTACCAACCGTTTACAGAAAGTGACCAGTTCCAACTACCAACCGTTTACAGAAAGTGGCCAATTTCCCTCTATCCGTACCCAACAAAGGCAGTCCCTGTCTGTTTTAATCAATATTTTACCGTTTCTATCGCAAGAAACGAGACACTAACTGGAAAAGTCACTGGGTGATATGTGAGTTTTGCTGTTGTGCTACCACTGGTCTATATTACACGAGAAAGTCACCTCGCACAAGGATAATGCCCTAAAATGTACGCATAAACTGAGAGTAAGTTACGAAACACTACACCATACTGTGCATGTGCAGTTGCAAATATAACGAACGATGTCAATATTTAACTGTGAACTTTTATAATTTTTTCAGGTCGCCTCCTATGGAAAATAACGGACTTTGACCAGAAACTGGCAGACGCCAAGGAACATGACACCGTTCTTCATAGCCCTATATTTTTCAGCCAACAGTTCGGACACAAGTTAAGGGTAAGAAGTACTTTCTATGTAGCCATTAAGCAAACTGTACTAGACAACAGAATAGCAAAAGTTATTATTCGGTCATTTTTATTCAGGTGCCTTCTTCAGTTAACGGGAAATTTGCCGACGCTCCTTTAGCAAACCCGGGAACAATGTCTCAACTCAATCTTTGTTCAGCCAGAGCAGTGCTCCAAGTCTGAACTCTTTACGAATGGCGTTTTAAATCCTAATAATAATTTCACAATAAAATGTTTCTGGGAGTTGATGTACGCCATGATGTTACTCTGGTCAATGTTTTGGATTTTGTTATAAATTGCTGTCATGAGGGTGGTGTACCTTAATTTTACGACCCTGACGACGACGTTTCTAGCATTTGTAGACTTAGAGAAAGCTTTTGACAAAGTTAACTGGAATACTCTCTTTCAAATTCTGAAGGTGGCAGGGGTAAAATACAGGGAGCGAAAGGCTATTTACAATTTGTACAGAAACCAGATGGCAGTTATAAGAGTCGAGGGGCATGAAAGGGAAGCAGTGGTTGGGAAAGGAGTGAGACAGGGTTGTAGCCTCTCCCCGATGTTATTCAATCTGTATATTGAGCAAGCAGTGAAGGAAACAAAAGAAAAATTCGGAGTAGGTATTAAAATTCATGGAGAAGAAGTAAAAACTTTGAGGTTCGCCGATGACATTGTAATTCTGTCAGAGACAGCAAAGGACTTGGAAGAGCAGTTGAACGGAATGGACAGTGTCTTGAAAGGAGGATGAACATTAACAAAAGCAAAACGAAGATAATGGAATGTAGTCAAATTAAATCGGGTGATGCTGAGGGGATTAGATTAGGAAATGAGACACTTAAAGTAGTAAAGGAGTTTTGCTATTTAGGGAGTAAAATAACTGATGATGGTCGAAGTAGAGAGGATATAAAATGTAGACTGGCAATGGCAAGGAAAGCGTTTCTGAAGAAGAGAAATTTGTTAACATCGAGTATAGATTTAAGTGTCAGGAAGTCGTTTCTGAAAGTATTTGTATGGAGTGTAGCCATGTATGGAAGTGAAACATGGACGATAACCAGTTTGGACAAGAAGAGAATAGAAGCTTTCGAAATGTGGTGCTACAGAAGAATGCTGTAGATAAGGTGGGTAGATCACGTAACTAATGAGGAGGTATTGAATAGGATTGGGGATAAGAGAAGTTTGTGGCACAACTTGACTAGAAGAAGGGATCGGTTGGTAGGACGTGTTTTGAGGCATCAAGGGATCACAAATTTAGCATTGGAGGGCAGCGTGGAGGGTAAAAATCGTAGAGGGAGACCAAGAGATGAATACACTAAGCAGATTCAGAAGGATGTAGGTTGCAGTAGGTACTGGGAGATGAAGAAGCTTGCACAGGATAGAGTAGCATGGAGAGCTGCATCAAACCAGTCTCAGGACTGAAGACCACAACAACAACAACAACGACGACGAAGCCTACTAGAAGCAATGGTCGGAATGGTTGTGAACATGAAGATACAGTCACATATCAGAGGATGATAACAGATATCACGGAAGGCATGTAATGCGTATAGGGTAGCCGTTACGTGTCTGAAAATTACGATATTATTCGCGTTGGAAAATGTCAGATTTAGTGTTTTCTAGGACATGAGTTCTGCTAAAAGGGTCACTCAACAGCAAGTGACTAAACAGTTTTCCTGTTCTAGTAACTGCGTTAGAAATGTTCTCAGATATCATTCAGAATTTCTTAATCAGTCTGCTCTGATGTCTAACTGTTTGTTAAATAAAAACAATTTTTTTTATGTTCAGGGATGTTCCAGTTGCATGACGATGACGCAACTATAGCTCTTGAAGTCATACATCATCCCAAAGTATCTGTGTTGACACACTGTCGTATAGTAACCATTACTGGGCTAAGATCAGTTACTTAACAGAAGAAAATTTCTTCGGCTTCGGTTTATCAGCTGCGTCGTAGCGTCGCGTTGTCGCAAGGTTTCGACGAGTTTCCTACTCGTCTTCTTCGGGTGAAGTGTCGCGATCATGTACAGTTCGTTCCTTTATAGCCGCTGGAGCGCTGACTCCTCTGCCGAGGACCCAACGGGTGATGTCGCGACTGCTGCTGTGGAGGATGGACCGAGGTCCGGCCGTCGAGTCCTGGTGCTGACTGTTTATTACGACCACTTGCTCCACCACTGTCACAGCAGCGTCTTCCTGACGTCGCTAACGCCACATCCCATGCGGAAGTCAGGTGGAAACCATTGTCCCGGTTGACAAAATTGTCATGTAGTCGTATTTCCTCTACTTCTTTGATGACCGGATCCCACAATCCGTTGGCGTCGCTCAGCGCCTCCGTCTGTTCAAAAGCCAAAATGTGAGCTTCGTTGATGCTCTGCCACTGCAAACTTTTCTGATTTGGCCGAGATGAGGCCGTAATTGGTCTTTGACTGATCCAAGCATTTTCTTGATTTTAACCGTGTTTCTCCGCTACCGTGCCAGTCTTGCCTGTGACCGGCCGTGCATACGGCAGGAAACCAAGCTCTTGTTTTTCATTTCTCGATTGTTTCCTTTCTTTTTCTTGCTTGACTGGAAAGCGCATATTATTTGTGTCTCTGAGTAGCCGTTCTGCAGTAGCTTGCATGGGGGCTTAATTATATAAATGAATGCAAATAATTTTAATTTTCTGTCGGTGTCTGTCCGATTACGCAGTCTCGTAAACGGTTGGCCCTGACTAGTTTTAGTACGCAATCTGACTGCATAGAATAACAACAAAGAATGAAAGAAAATTTTCGTTAACACAATTAATTAATTAAGTCCCCAGCAACTATAAAATGTACGAAACCAAAGCACAAGTGTAACTGTTCTGTGTGTGGAAGTGTGATTCAACGTACACATCTGGCACGGTTCTTCTTCAATAAGACAAGAAATTTTAAATACTATTTATACTGAAGAAACAAAAAAAATATACTATAATTGCGCAAGAAAACCAGAATTACACTCTAATACAAGAACACGAGGCAGATGCTTTGTTGACTGAACCTGTGACGAAGCATTGTTTAAGACACTGAAATAATAAAAAAAAGGTAATTTTTTTTACCTTCATATATATTGACGAAAAGCACTCTGATCATTTCAATATCTCCATTGGAACAACATCTGCTGTCTAGCCCATCAAACAACTGCATAAAACATGGAACAAGCACTCCCTACTACAACATCTCAACACCGACTCTCTACCACCACATCTCGATAAGCACTCTCCACCACGATTTCTCGACAAGAACTTTTCACTACGACATCTCAGCAAGCACTGACTACTACGACTTCCCGACAAGAACTGCCTGTGGAGGTGGCGGAATAAAACTCTTTGGCGCTATCTCTGGCGCTGTGGCTCAGTGTAGCCACCTTTCATATGCCCCTCCTCCACGGGCTAGAATTTGATGGTATTTTTGCCATCATTGGTGGTGAAAATACCACCAAATTCGTCCACAAAAATACAGACAAAAATAAAACATAATATTAATACGTAAATATCACATAATTAGATAAAATTTTGGCTTTGCACTGACCTTTCAATAACCTAATATATAAAATACAATAAGCAATACAAATTCTTTCATACAGGTGACTTTACATAATAGTTTACATAATACACAAAAATTAGTTTATACAAATGTTCACATAACATGCTTTCCATAGTTCAAGAAACAAGTAGTTGACAGTTCCAGCAGTTCAAATGGTTCAAATGGCTCTGAGCACTATGGGACTCAACTGCTGTGGTCATAAGTCCCCTAGAACTTAGAACTACTTAAACCTAACTAACCTAAGGACAGCACACAACACCCAGCCATCACGAGGCAGAGAAAATCCCTGACCCCGCCGGGAATCGAACCCGGGAACCCGGGCGTGGGAAGCGAGAACGCTACCGCACGACCACGAGATGCGGGCAGTTCCAGCAGTAGCACCCAGCAATGGTCAACAGGTGCAGCCACCAACGAGCGACATTATTTAGCAGAAGCAGTTCCATCAATTGGACCCAGCAATGTTGAACACGTGCAGATACCAACAAGTCACATTATCTCAGTAGAAGCAGTCCATCAGTGCACCCAGTAATGTTGAGCAGGTGCAGACACCAACAAGTGACATCATTTCAGTAGAAGCAGTCCATCAGTGGCACCCAGTAATGTTGCGCAGGTGCAGACAGCAACAAGTGACATTATGTCAGTAGAAGCAGTCCATCAGTGGCACCCAGCAATATTGAACAGGTGCAGACACCAACAAGTGACATTATATCAGTAGAAGCAGTTCCATCAGTTGCACCCAGCAATGTTGAACAGGTGCAGACACCAACATGTGACATTATGTCAGTAGAAGCAGTTCCATCAGTTGCACCCAGCAATGTTGAACACGTGCAGATACCAACAAGTCACATTATCTCAGTAGAAGCAGTCCATCAGTGGCACCCAGTAATGTTGAGCAGGTGCAGACACCAACAAGTGACATCATTTCAGTAGAAGCAGTCCATCAGTGGCACCCAGCAATGTTGAGCAGGTGCAGACAGCAACAAGTGACATTATTTCAGTAGATGCAGTCCATCAGTGGCACCCAGTAATGTTGAACAGGTACAGACACCAACAAGTGACATTATGTCAGTAGAAGCAGTACCATTAGTGGCACCCAGCAATGTTGAACAGGTGCAGACACCAACAAGTGACATTATTTCAGTAGAAGCAGTCCATCAGTGGCACCCAGTAATGTTGAACAGGTGCAGACACCAACAAGTGACATTATTTCAGTAGAAGCAGTTCCATCTGTGGCACCCGGCAATGTTGAACAGGTGCAGACACCAACAAGTGACATTATCTCAGTATAAGCAGTTCCATCTGTGGCACCCAGCAATGTTGAACAGGTTCACACAGCAACAAGTCACATTATTTCAGTAGAAACAGTCCATCAGTGACACCCGTTAATGTTGAACAGGTGCAGACACCAACAAGTGACATCATTTTAGTAGAAGCAGTCCATCAGTGGCACCTAGCAATGTTGAACAAGTGCAGACACCAACAAGTGACATTATTTCAGTAGAAGCAGTCCATCAGTGGCACCCAGTAATGTTGAACAGGTACAGACACCAACAAGTGACATATGTCAGTAGAAGCAGTACCATTAGTGGCACCCAGCATTGTTGAACAGGTGCAGACACCAACAAGTGACATTATCTCAGTAGAAGCAGTCCATCAGTGGCACCCAGTAATGTTGACAGGTGCAGACAGCAACAAGTGACAGTATTTCAGTAGAATCAGTCCATCAGTGGCACCCAGTAATGTTGAGCAGGTGTAGACACCAACAAGTGACATTATCTCAGTAGAAGCAGTCCATCAGTGGCACCTAGCAATGATGAGCAGGTCCTGACAGCAGTCCATAATATTCACTATCACTAATCACACTGTTCATCAGAGTTTATAAGCAGAAATTAAACATGTCCTAGTGGCACCAATCATGAAGAAAAAGTGCAAGTAACAGTCCATAATATTCACTATCACTAATCACACAGTTCATCAGCAGAAATTAAACATTTCTAAGTGGCACCCATTATGTTGAAAAAGTGCAGGTAACAGTCCATAATATTCACCATCACTAATCAGACAGTTCAAGCATGAACAATAGTTTGAATGCACACACAATTGCTTTTACAAAATTATTATCAATGCTCTTACACTAAACATACAAATTATAATAAACACACAAATGATATCAGATAATTGTCATATTAACTATTACTAATACACAAATATCAGTACACCTATAATATTTATGGGTGTCAGTGCAAGCCACAACAAACAAGTAAAATAATATTTAGGAGATAGGTCGGTACCAATTATCTGGGATTTGGAAAGGAAAACACACAAAACACACTCACTCATCTTTCATCCACATTAACTACTACTGTGTAATTGAATAACTGTGAAAATGAAATTCTGTCCAAAATTTTATGTTCAACTTGTGTATCAAGTAGTAGTGGCAGCAGTGTATAACAGTCAATAATAGTTAGTAAACGTCATAGTCATCATGTCAAGACCAATGTTTGCCAAGCCAAATCAAAATGTACAGTTTCTGAACAACTGTCAGTGTGCCAAGATATGCAAATGCTTCCTCTCTCCAAAAAAAAGTATATACTGCTTAGTGATTTAACAAAGTGTGTGTATAGACAATCTTCCTTCCACTTGAGTGTTCTAGTCTGCTATCTTCATCCTCCTTGTTCCATATAGACCAAAAAAAAAATGCTCCTCACTTACTTCACCTCTTATCCACCAAAACTCCAATAATCATTATCATCACATAATCTTAATACTTCAATAATACTTCTTACATTGATACATATAAACCTTATCATCAATATCATTTACCTTACCTCTTGTCCACCAAAACTGCAATAATCATCAATTTCACACAATCTCAATACCTCAATAATACCTCTTCAATACGTCGACACATATAAACCTTATTACCAATATCATTTCACTTCCATAACAACTCTTTCCTCTAGTCAGTCTCCTCGAACAAGTACAGATAACATCTTAGTGCAAACTTCAATTCATCATCCCATGCAATCCGAAGACACAATGTCCAGACACAACCTCTGTGTAGTCCACCTGAGCCAAATCTTCTACTCATTATGAATTATAAGATACATTTTGGTTACCTTGTCCATCATAAAATAAAAGAAATGCATACATGACCTCTAACAGCCTTCAGTTTGAATAACTTTCAGTAAGTAAGTACGAGTTCGGAGTGTGAATGATAGTAATATTTCACAGTGTGTACACCACTTAAAGAATCATGGCAGAAGCAAACATGTGGAGTATTTTTGTGTCAAGTGTCACTTGCTATTTCAATTGCTCACGAAGAATGTAGTGTAATAACTGTCAATGGTCTAACCCTAGTGTTGGTATGTCATGTCGTTAGCTTCCTTCCTATTAGCATAAATTTATACAGCTTCCATAAAACCTCCAGCTCATGTGACTTCTATGAAGTTTCTTGTACTAATGTCGTTCGTCGAATTATAGCAGTTCATTTTCTTATCTTAAAATATAAAGAACTGAGCGTAAGCAAAACAAGCAAGAGCGAGTAAATATACCAGTAGAGAACAGAATGTCAACAAGTGGATGCAGCACAATTCCTACAACGAGGCTCTGCCAAGCAAACAATCTATAATTAATACCATAGTGTGACCTTAACTCTATGTTCGTACACTGTACATCAGCATTGCTATATTCTAAATTGAAGAGTAGTTATGACAACAAACAGAAATGTATAAATATGCAATCCATACACACAGCAGCAAACATATATCTTACGTAATAAACAGGTCATTAGCATCATATCAACATAAGCAAATAAATGATCATATGTAATCTTAATAAGTAAACATGAAGACGCAAGCAGATAAATCACAAAGTGTAACCTACATACATAACTATATCAGCACAATTAATCAGGTGACAATTATAATTTAAATAAATAGGCACAGCAGGCACATAATAAAAAAAAAGTTACATCAGTGAAAAAGCATAGCAGCCAAGCGATGCATAATATACACAAGTAACAACCCTGTTCATTAATCAATCATTGTCAAAATCAGTTAACGTACGCAAGCACGTCGCTTCACAAGTAAACTCATAGAACATGAAATTAGGACAAAGTATGAATCACGTAATCGCGAGCAGCAAATTACGTCTAAAGTATGTACCTAAGTGGAAATATGTTACCTGAAAAATAAACTCCATTAATAGTTACCTTTTTAGTTTATTAGTTTCTTCTTCGAAATTACATTCTTCCTGAAAATTTCTCGATAGCAAGTCCTCTTAACGTCGGACACACACTGAATTTACCTGAAGTTCTTAAATATTTTATACAACCGTATCCTGAAAAATACTGTACGTTAATACTACAGCTTTATACTGAATTTAATCGGAGAAATTAGACTGTGCATTTGTTTACGGCTGTCAGTGCATTCGCACTGAGCGCTCGATCAGCTGTAGGTACGCATGACGTAGGAAGTAATTGTTTGCGGTCAACGATTGCCTTGTGCGCCGCGCAGACTGGACTGTTGCTTTGAGTATGTGCCGCCGCCAAAACACAGCGCGGTATCCTTGTACTCTCCGCATATTTACGTATAACTGTTGGTTTCTCGGAAGTATGTCATTCCACAAAAATTTTAACGTTAGATATATGATGTACTCCCTTAGAGCGTCGAGATTTACGAGTTTCTACTTTGACAGTGTTATCATGAATAATTTTGCGAACTCTATATGGACCGTTATAAAGCAGAAAAAATTTGCGACACAAGCCTTTTCCTCTGTGAGACAAACGATGAGACTTAATTAATACCTTTTGACCAACTGACAAGGTTTTTAAACGACCAGGACGCTTAGCTGATTTCTCTCTTCTAGCAGCCGCAGACGCAATATTTTGTAGAGCCAGGTTGACAACTTCAGAATACCGCAGTTTCCATGAAGGCGGAAAAGGAACGATTTCAGAAATGCGATTTGTCGGTACTTTATTTTTTAATATCAATATAGGCGGTAAAGAAGTTGAATCATTAGGGAGTTCATTCAGAATGTTTTGAAAAATATGAAGATACTGATCCCACGTTCTGTGATTCTGATGACAATAAAGTCGACACAATTTATTGATTTCCTTCATCCATCTCTCTGAAGCGTTAGACTGAGGGTGAAAAAGTGAAATGAAAATTGGTTTAATCTTACGACGCCGTAGAGTACGAAGCCAAATTTTAGAGCGAAACTGTGATCCATTATCTGATATAACCTTATCAACATTACCCACTTCTTTAAGAAAATGTTTGATGAAAGCAATAGATACTGAACAAGCTGTTGCTTTACGTAAAGGTGTAAAACACACATATTTTGATGTCAATTCCACTGCTACCAAAATGTACGCAAAACCATTAGTAGAACGAACCACTGGACCGAACAAATCGACTGCAGCCATCTCCTTTAATTTCGCTGGAATGATAGGAAACACCGGTGCTCTGTGAGAAATTGTTGGCGGCTTAACCTTTTGACATAATTTGCATTTGGCAAGAACAGATCGAATACGTTTTTCCATATTACTGAAGTAGCAATTTTCTCGTAATTTATGAAAGCATTTTCTGGGACCAAAGTGTGCATAACTGAAATGTGTGTACCAAATCAATTTATTAACCCACTCATCAGGAATACAAACTAACCAAACAGAGTTGTCGACCGATTTTCGTTTAAAAAGAATATCATTGCGAACTAAATAATGCTGTCTAATCGCTACGCTTTCCTTTCTCCTCCACTTCTCCTTAATGTCATTCCAGATTGGATCCTTACTTTGCTCCTTAGCGATGTCCTGGAGCGAAGACGAAATAAAATTCTCAAACGCAACACCTTGAATATACATAAAACAATAATGGTTTTCCTTGCAGTCCTCTTCAGCACTTTGTTTCAAACCCATAGGTGCACGTGATAAAGCATCAGCAACAATATTTGAAGATCCCTGTATGTAAACAATACTAAAATCAAATTCCTGTAGGTACAGCGCCCATCGTGACAATCTTCCATGAGTTAATTTTGTTGACATAAGAAATTCCAGAGCTCGATGATCGGTGTAAACATTAGTATGTCTGCCAAACAAAAAGATGCGAAATTTTGTGAAAGCCCAAACAACAGCCAAGGCTTCAAGTTCCGTAATCGAATAACTCTTTTCTGATTGAGAGAGAACACGGCTTCCAAATGCAATAGTTTTCTGTACTACAACGTAGTTTTCTTCTATCTCTTGAAATAAATGTGCACCTAGGCCTTTGTATGATGAGTCCGTCGCCAAACAAAAATCTTTAGATAAATCCGGATGTGAAAGAAGTGGAGCAGCAACTAAAGCATCACGAAGTTGTTCAAATTCTGACTGAGCTTCCTCATCCCAACATAGATTTCTTTGCAGATAGTTCACATAAACGAGGTGTGGCCAAATTGTCCAATCTAACAAAGCGTCTAAGAAAATTACAGACACCAAGGAAACTACGAACATCACGTTTTGTGGTAGGAACAGCATAATTACGAATTGCGTCTAGCTTCTCTGGATCAGGGAGAATACCTTCTGTAGAAATAATATGACCAAGAAATTTCACCTGAGAACGACCAAATTCAGATTTTTCCAAGTTCACTGTAATGCCAACTCTTGCAAAAATACGTAATAATGAATCCAAAATTTTGTTGTGTTCACTCCAAGAATGTTTAGCAATAAGAATATCGTCAACATATGAAGTAATATTGTCACGAAGATAAACAGGTAAAATTTCGATTAAACTACGAATGAATGCTGCAGAAAATATAGTAAGTCCAAACGATAATTTTCGAAATCACTTTTGGGTAAAATAGTCATATTCGGTTAATCTTTACCTACTGTCTAGATAGATTGATAGTCGAAGAGTTGTTTTGACAGATGCAAAGAATAGTAAAAGAGTAGGCAGCGGTGCAGAAAACTAAAAGGGAAATAGCACCACTACAGCTCGGGGCCCTATGCACGCTACGGCACATATTCACTTAGTGTAGTGAATCCCCTGAGGACCTTAATAGCCGCACATAATTTCCAGTTTGTGACTTAGTGGCCAATTTGGTGGAAGTGCGTACGTAAATTGATCTAACCATGAACATGGATGTATGTCATTCTTAGAATTGCGAAACATCTTAAATTTCCGAACAGTCAAAAAGTGTTTATAGTCAAAGTTTTCGCCTCGTGGCGACAGAGACCTACCGCGACTGTTCCAGTCCGAATGTCGATTATTGTCAAGTTCACGCGCCTGGCGCTCTCTTGTTGCATCCCGTAAATGAAATAAATTACTTTCTTCAAACCCCTCTGCTATCTGTGATTCTAAATTTCTTCTGCTGTCTTTTCCTACGATTTCGCCTTCAGTTTGTTTGACTTGCTTTCGTAATGCCTCAAATTCCCTTTTGACGCGTTCATTAAATTTTCCCTGATTTTCAACATGCTTATTTATGTTCTGGTACTCTTCGGTTTCTGCAAATGGCAATGGTGCTGTATCATCTGAATCTCTGTCCCCATTTAAACCAAGACTTGTCAATTTATCTGCAATCTCCTCAACTCTTTCCGATAAGTCACCTATTTGTTCTTTCTGTTTATTTACGTCTTCCGTAAGTGTCGCGACTCGGGTTTCAGTATTGACACATTTAGTAATTAATTGTTCATACTGTTGTGTTAAGTTATTTATTCTGTCATTTGGTACGGATTCCTCGATTCTTTCAAGTATTTCTTCCTTATCATGTGCACGTTGTAAATTTAACTCTGAAAATTTTTGTACTATCATGCGATCTCTTTCTTCCTGTTCTCTATCCTGTTCCTTTTGTCTGATTTCTATTGCAATTAATCTATTATTGTGAGAATTCTAAATCGGTTGTACTTCTTCTCTAATTTCTTTCTTTAATTCATCTTTCATGTTTTTGAAACATGTCCCTATTCGTGAATCTAACCGTGTTTCCATTGTTTCCATCTCTGTTTTAATTGTTCCTATTTGTGATCCCACTGTTTTTAATTCAGATCCCAACTGTGATCCCAGTGAGTCTAACCGTGTTTCCATTGTTCCCATATCAGTTTTAATTGTTCCTATCTCTGTTTTAATTGTTCCCATATCAGTTTTAATTGTTCCTATTTGTGATCCCACTGTTTTTAATTCAGATCCCAAATTTAATATTACACCCATCAACTGCTCCATATTAACTGTTTCAAAATTCTTTTCGCCCCTAACATTTCCCACAAAACCAGTTTCCTTCATCATAGCTGTAAAGCTATCTGTGTTCGATACTACTCCAGAATCTTCTGTCATTAATCTCGTATTCTGAAAATTTTTTGATTGTGAAAAATTTTGAAATGGTTCCGGACTACTTTCCCGACTTATTAAATTGTTTTCAACTTCATTATTTATCATAGTGTTGTCCCGTGTTGGCGAGTTCGCCATTTCAACAATTTCGTCATTCACACTATCCATCATTTTTGCCTTTTTCATCGATCGCGTAATCATTTACAAAATGTACAAAACTCGTCACTGTACAAAAATTACACACAATGACTCTTTATCTCCAACAATACCATTCACACGAAATGTTTCCCTCAAACACGATTAACGAACAATTGAAATAATTGCACTAAATTGTCAAACGCGTATACAAGACAACAAAATTAAATTCTGAAAAAAATACCATTAGAAGAATGACAATTACCAAATCTACACATGCAAAATAGACTACAATTACTAAACTACAAATTACTACAACAATACTACTGTCTACTATTTTTACAATCAGAAGAATTCCAAGGGACGATCCGAAGCAGTGGTCGCCACGTGCATGGGGGCTTAATTATATAAATGAATGCAAATAATTTTAATTTTCAGTCGGTGTCTGTCCGATTACGCAGTCTCGTAAACGGTTGGCCCTGACTAGTTTTAGTATGCAATCTGACTGCATAGAATAACAACAAAGAATGAAAGAAAATTTTCGTTAACACAATTAATTAATTAAGTCCCCAGCAACTATAAAACGTACGAAACCAAAGCACAAGTGTAACTGTTCTGTGTGTGGAAGTGTGATTCAACGTACACATCTGGCACGGTTCTTCTTCAATAAGACAAGAAATTTTAAATACCATTTATACTGAAGAAACAAAAAAAATATACTATAATTGCGCAAGAAAACAAGAATTACACTCTAATACAAGAACACGAGGCAGATGCTTTGTTGACTGAACCTGTGACGAAGCATTGTTTAAGACACTGAAATAATAAAAAAAAGGGAATTTTTTTTACCTTCATATATATTGACGAAAAGCACTCTGATCATTACAATATCTCCATTGGAACAACATCTGCTGTCTAGCCCATCAAACAACTGCATAAAACATGGAACAAGCACTCCCTACTACAACATCTCAACACCGACTCTCTACCACCACATCTCGATAAGCACTCTCCACCACGACTTCTCGACAAGAACTTTTCACTACGACATCTCAGCAAGCACTGACTACTACGACTTCTCGACAAGAACTGCCTGTGGAGGCGGCGGAATAAAACTCTTTGGCGCTAACTCTGGCGCTGTGGCTCAGTGTAGCCACCTTTCAAGCTCTCACCCAAATGCTGTAACTCGGTAGTCAGACTTTCCTTGCAGCGTATGCGTCGCGCTATGCGAAAGACTTTCGTGAGCACAGATGTGTGTTGTGCTGGAAGGTGGTACCTGTTGGTGTTTAGCTAGAGGTCCGAGTGTGTTCCAGGAGTGCCGCAGAGTGGCGTGGGAGCTCTCCTTTATCTCTTCCAGAGGGACAACACTGGACCACCTGCTGGGCCCTCGGCAAAGGAGTCCGCGGTCCAGCCGCTACGAAGGAACGAACTGAGCAGGAACCCAACACATTGCCTGAAGATGACGAATGAAAACCTCATCGAAATACTGCCACAACAAGATGCCATGACTTGGTTTATAACTCGAGGAAACATCATCCATGAAATTCACTGAGGAGGGATGCATTCTCGTATTAATTCCTCATGCTTCCCAAGACGCAGATGTTTACTTACTTTACTGCTTCAGTACTGGCAGCTATGTCATTAGTTGTTAAAACTCACCATTCATTGTGAACGACTCACCACTGATTTGCTTCTTTAATGTGCCGTAAAGACAGAAATCGTTGCCTTTCTATTCGGAGCTACTGCAGGGATTCTTCAGTCCTCCCACCCAATGAAATGCTTCAATGTGCTGCGCACAGAGGTAATAGTTTTCATTCCTTTTGACTGTTGAAAAATCATAGGGATGAGAAGTGACACGTAAGCGATTCGGAGCATGACCGCGTCATCCTCATATCGGTGGAGAGCATTGGTGGAGATTTCTTATACTTAACTTTTGGCTGTGCAGGGTAGCTCGAACAATTTATGAAAAATTAAACGAGTTCTTATCAGTGTTTGACGACCGCTAATAACTTGGGTCAACTTATTAAAACTTTTTATATTTTCGCTTTTCGGTCTTAGCCCATCATTAGAATATGAGAGAGAGAAACCTGATCCAGACTATTGCGTCAAGTGACATGTATCGTACCACATTACACAATACCCAATGTCAATTTCATCTCTAATATTCTGATGATGGGCAACGCCTGAAATGCGAAAATGTAAAACATTTTAAAATGTGGACCCTTGTTATTACCAGCCATGAAACGTTGATAAAAACGTGCTTAGTTATTTCTTATATTCATGCCCTGGTGACCTGGTATGCTGACTACGCACTTTTTCGAAAGTCGTTCACTATGTAGAGAAGAAAGTAACGACGGTATTTCTTTCTGTGGAACGTAGTTGCCAGATGAGAACTAATAATACCATAGTCTCTTATATAATACCCGGGCGTTACTATTTTTGTTCATAATTCACACGTTTCCAAAAATTTCATACGCTGACAAAGTGAGGAATGCGGGCAGTTTAGGATCTCGGAACACTGCAGAGGTCGGATTTTTTGAGGAATATCTAATCCACAGCGAGTAGGACATGACGTGCGAGCGATTGGGGCTTGTGGGTGGAAATTAACGGTTCCTGCATTACCGATACACTATAAGCCATGCGATATCGTGAGTCTGAGAAAAAAATATATATGGTGGAAAATTTAACTGTGGCTCTCTGTATACAGGGTGCTCCAGGAGTGGTCATTACTGAGGAATATGACAGGAGCGATCATCTGAAGATAAAAGTCCAGTAAACAAGGGCTCTAAAATACGTACCTCAAGAGCGATGAATGCTTATTCATCTTCGATACTGTGAAACAGATCTCATCTGAAGCAAGCTCTTTGGTTTCTGTATTTTGAGAGATGGTATTACGGACCAAGATAAGAACAAAAGTCACGTACACATGAACTCTAAATTGCACACTTTAAGACCTATGAGCACTTGTTCATTTTCGAATCTGTAAAGTACAACTCTTCTGCTGAGCAAGTCCTCATAGCTCTTAAGATGTGCGTTTGTCTATTCTGTCACATCTCAAAACGTGGAAAGCAAAGAGCTTGCAGTAGAAGAGATTTGTTTCACATTATCCAACATAAGCGAGTGTTCATAGCTTTTAAGGTACAATATGCATTTTGAGCCCTTGTTACCTGGACAATTTTCTCATGTTTCTGACCGTACTGTGCCTTCCAAAATAAGGAAAGATAAAAGCTTGAAGTAGAAGAGTTTTGTTTCACAGTACTGAAGATGAAGAAGTGCTCATACGTCTTAAGATAACAATTTTTGGACTCATGTTTACTGGACCTTTTTTCTTCGAATGATCATTCCCTTCACCACCCTGAATATTGACCATTCCTCCTTGGACACTCTGTTTATTACGTAGTGCTCTACTGTATGTACTAAGAAATATTTACAAGTAAGTCTCTTACTTACTTCGTAACTTTTCTGAATATAATGTTTATTTGTCCTGAGCTAAAACCTGGACTGGACTGGTTTTCCATTTTAAACTTCACCTATATTTGGTGTTGTCCTGAACAATACAAGTGTTGTAATTGCGACGCTTTATCTGGTAAAGTGAGGGGCCCAACTATCTCAAACTGAATAACTATATTTGAATTAACAGTCACCAAAACAATCGTAAAACGTAAAACTGTCTATTGAATATGCTGTCCTGTGAAATTGTGCATTGCGAAATGCAGTGAACAATGCTCCAATGCGCTCACAATATGTGACTTACAGTTCCAACACATAAAACTAACAATGAAAATGCAACACAAAATTACAAATGAATTTTCAACGAATAAATAACCAAAATGTTCGTTTAAAAATACCCCTGTGAATAAACGTACACAAATTGACTAACTAAATTTCCAACATTAAAACATACACACTCATATTTAACACTGCACTAACAATATAACTGTCTGCGTATGAAATGGAATCTGAACACCCTCTAAATCTGAGCCTGCCCAAAATTTTGGAATACATATCTTAACAGTGAGTGATCTTATTGTCCTGACAGTAATGTAAAATTGGCGCTAACAAACTTTTGTAACTTATTAGTTGAAACCGAAACTTAGTATTGCACGAAGAGATGAATATAAAAATACAGCTCAGCAGCAAACTACATGAAAGAAAAGAAAGCCTCGCGCAGTGCAGGCAATGACGTGCAGCTATTCAAACCAGATTAAGCTTTGACTTTAGCCACTGTGTTCTGCATAGTGCAAAGCTACAATACGTTTAACCAGAAAGACGCTTTCGTGAGGAGATGATGGTTCAATTTAAACATGTTAAATGACTGAAAAGAAATCAACCTTATTTTTGAAGAACTATGTTGCAAATAATGAAACTTATTCTTTGACAACTACAATGATTCTTACAATAATTGCTGCTTGTGAAAGAATAAGAGCCTGCGTTGAAATTAATTATTGAACTGGTAAAGGTGTGGTAAATCTGTAACTTCTGCGTACAGGCTATGTGAAATGATAACTTTACTTGTTCACGGCTGAGCAGTGAAACTAATCCGAACCGACAAAGGAAAATCCCACTAACTTTCTTGTAATTTCGCGAAGACAAAAAAATGTAACAAAAACGTTCCCTGAAAATGCTCGTTTCTCAAGTTAATCTTTACCAAATGACATTTCCAAAATTCAACTCCCTCTGTATCTTTATCCCTGTGCTGTGCAAGCTATTTCCAGACTGATCAGTAGGACGACCGACAGCCGACTCACTCAACAGCTTCCCTCACAATGCTACAACAACAACAATGCTACTAGCAACCAAATACCACACTGCATACCACACTGCTTGTACTAACACTTTCTGTGAAGTAACATATCGACTGTTGAAAACCACTGTTGCAAAAATGTTCAGTATACAGATATAAATTATGACACATCGAACGAAAATACAGAGCCCTCATTAGTTTCCTTCAATACGAAAAATAAGCCGGATACGTTTCAAAAATATCCAGTATACAGATATGAAGTATGGCACATCGTAAGGAAATCGACCTTACATCACTTTTCTTGAAAACCAAAAAATAAGCTAGAAACCTTACAATGTGTAAATTACGGGGTAATAATGTCTTTCAAATACCAATATCTGGCGCAATTGAAAATTGGCATTAGAAGCTACTCCAAAATACATTACACAACGAGCAATGAACAGGTAGTACGAAATCAGTCATCATGTGAATCAGGTACACATTGTGACGTTTTCCACGCAGCAAATACTGACTATAATTAATGTCTGTTTCATTCTAGCTGGAAGTTCACCTAAATGGAGTGGGCCACTGGAAGGGCCGCAACATGATCGTGGGCTTGCAAGTACTGCCGGGGGACTGGGACGCCCTGCTGCCGCAGCCATTCAATCGCAAAGTGTCCGTCACCCTGAGGGACCAAACCCCCAACTCGGAGCAGGTGAGATCTAGTTTAGACTATTGAAGAACTGTTTGCTTTTCCTTTTATTTACTCTACGATACTGTCAGTTCGCACCTGCATTTTGAATCTGTACGTCCTTCCTAAGTGTCTCGCCATTTCTGAATACAGTCAGGTACAATACCAAACATGCAGCTATGAAACCTTTTATTAAAGCAAGGCTGAGTCGTGCTTTGTATTTCTCCTGTAGCTGCACAATGCAGAACATCTTTATGTGTGGTATTATTCCTACAGATAAGAACGAGAGTGAAACCGGGGGAATGACGAACCACAGCCAGTTTCAAAGATCACAAAGCCAACAGAAGACATTACAGTCACTCTAACGATGTTTTAGGTATCATTAACTATAGCACTAATAAAGAATTTTTACTAATAAAATGAAAGCTCCATACATGCAAATGGTCCAACGTAGCCACACGACGGCTGGTTATAAAATGAAATTAGGTACTATTTAAATTAATGAAAACTACAGTGTCAGCCTTTGCACAAAATGTAAATAGTCGATCGTTCAGTGTCATACTGTCGCTTTCTTGAAGTTTTCATACGTGGTTATAGCACTGTGAAAGCGTGCAAACACGATTATTTTTAAGAACGATTGAGGACAAAGATTATCTAGTTCTTGTGCTCTGTATTACAGTCTGGCGACCAGATACGGGAGAGCTTTGGTGAAATTCCAGTGTAGTAGACTGCAGGAGCAAAAAGTGCTGCATAGCATCAGCTCCTTTCAGTTTGGCTTTAGATTAATGTAGTCAACGGAGGAGTCTATAAACGATGCAAGAATTTTAGCGAGAAGCTCTCCACGCGGATTCAGTGCTTCTACAGTGATAGAGTCTGGGATGCTGTTTACCTTTGATGGACAGCGCTTTCTGACCAGTTGAGAGAGCTGGATTACCCTACAGCTGTTTGAAAAACTGTTATCTGCACATTTAAACAAAAATATCTCCAAAGGCAGCCAACGAGAGTCGATTTGTTGTCGTGATCCTTTCGAGACGTGCATGATTGTTACCAAGGAATAATGTTACCAGTAGCTCCGCAAAAATACATATTGTCAGAAGGCCATAATTTCCAGCAGTTCGTACCTCCAGAGCTAAAAAATGTGAGCGTTATAAAACGTTAGAAGGCCTTCTGCTAACATATCCCCTATTCCGATTAATAATATGTCTATAAAAACAAAAACTGCATTCAGATATTTGAGTGTCTTCCTGCATGAGCGATTGTATTACGGAACTCATATAGAATAAAGGGATAAGACAGACAGAAAAGTAATGCGGAATACCTGTTATAATTGCTGTCGTGGATTACTGTGCAAAGACTCTGCGCCCACAGATTGCTACAGGTGACGCTAGCACAAACAGTAGCACTATTCAATAAATTTAAACTACTTTGTGCATCTGGTTTGCAAATGGGTGGATCTGCCAAAATTAGGGGTTCTCATTTCAGTGGTGAAATCAGTTTTTCTCTATTATATTCCTAGCCATAAGGCAGAATCAAAATCACTACTGGGGAACACGGATTAAAACAAACAAGAAAGACATATTCAGAACTTTAGAATTCAATACTGTTTAATATAAGTAATCAAATAATGCTAGTAGACAGACTAAATTATTTCGCGAAACATTTTCAAGTTTTTATCTTCATTGGAATTCTAAAAATGCGACAACGATGCTCTTCGTTTGTTTGCCGTTTCATCACTGTCTGTAACAATACACGATCATTGAAGCATTCCTGTGACCTAATAACGGCGTTCCATCGTATAGGTGTCCGGGTGAAAGAGTACACCATGCTCTTTGTTTACGGCTTCCTAATTTTCAGGAATGAAATCAAAGTAGTGATGTAGAAAGCGCTTTTTAGATGACATTCTACACACCATATTCCTGTAGCTGTCTAACAGATCATTTATCTTGCAAACATAGCTGTCATCTTTCCTGCCCGCATCTCGTGGTCGTGCGGTAGCGTTCTCGCTTCCCACGCCCGGGTTCCCGGGTTCGATTCCCGGCGGGGTTAGGCATTTTCTCTGCCTCGTGATGGCTGGGTGTTGTGTGCTGTCCTTAGGTTAGTTAGGTTTAAGTAGTTCTAAGTTCTAGGGGACTTATGACCACAGCACTTGAGTCCCATAGTGCTCAGAGCCATTTGAACCATCTTTCCTGTTGCCTAAACAGCCATTCACAATCATCTTAAAAGAGGACCAGCAGCTAGTTCGATATTTTTGAGTTTGCTACTAAAGATTGCAATTTTCATCAATTTTATTTTTACTTCAGCTTTGCGTCACGAAATTTAGGAAACTTCTGTTTCAAATGGTTGGAGGGCTGACGGTAAGAAATGCTTCGAACTTCTAAAATGTTACGTGGTAGAAGATTTTGAAAGGTATATTCGGATTCTACACACCAAAGGACATGGTAATTGATATATCACACGACAAATGCAAAATGACTGTTGAGTAGTATAATCAGCTTGCAACGAGGGGCACTCTTGAGGTTGTCAGGAACCTTCAGTACTGTATGTGTGCAGGAGCATCAATTAATGTTTAGAATACAGAAATGTACTGCTTGAAGAACAGTGATTACCTCGAAGTTCAGCTTCTCGCAAGACTGGAGGCAACAGACCGAACACAAGCTGCCATCTCTAGCAGCAGAAACGGTTCTCGCTCCGCTTGGCACCGTGTCCGAACAGTTTGGATGACAGAGAGAGACAAGTGAGTCATTTCACGCTGCTTTGGCTTTATTCCAGTGTTCATTCATCATAATGGCTGACGAGTGTGGCTAGACAGTCTTTCGGCAACCCATGGCCAGGCGTTTTTCAGTGGATCGCATACTGTCGTTTCGAGGTAGGTCATAACAGTACGGACAACATGCGGTCTTGCACTGTCGTCCTGAAACATGTCACGGAAGTCTCGACGACGTGGCACGGCCGCCAGCCTCCAGCAATGTAACGCATGTTGTCCAGTTTACGGCTTTGTGTGGTGAGGTGACCGTTTTCTCAACCAATGAGACGTCAGATGCTGGACAACTACGATGAAGGCAATCAGCTAATGTTCGTTCTCTTCAGAGCCTCTGCATCGAGATACGCCCATTGTGATGTTATACGCAGACTTAGAACTCGTATTAAAGTACAGCGTGACCACTCGTAAATCCTGTGCTGTTACTGAATGTACCACTGTCGGTGTACTTCTCTCTGTTGCCTCATCGATGGCAGCTACAGCAATTGTCGCCGTGTTGACAGTTCGTGGCGCTCCAGTCGTCATCGCAATGCCCTTGTTAATACTTGTCTTACCGCAAACAAGCCTTTTTGCTGCCACAAGGTACATTACGCGGATTACAATCCTGCACGGCCAAGTCAATAATGTGGCTGTCTTGTCCTTTCCTCCATTAGTTGCGCACGGACATTGAGATTCAGGCGTCAGCGAGTATGGTCCTCAGTAGAACCGTTTTTGACCAAAAAGAGCTGTAATATCACTGAAAGATAACGGCAGTCTCGACAGACGACGATCCTGCCGCTGTCGAATCTCGACACTAGATGGTAAACGATTCCTTCTCTTGCAGAAAGAATACGTCAGTCTTATACACGGACAAACAACATTGAAGTGCAATCTCTGAATGACAAATCCTTTGTGTAATCTTTCCCCATACTGTAGACAGATCACAGATGGCGTTACTCCTGCATTCATGGCGTTTCACTTTTAATGGCCAACAACATGAAGCTACATCCTTAATTTCAAATGCTTGGATTACGCCACACCTAAACCCCTAACGTACCGTGAGCTATTTTTTGACTGACCATAAGAATTAAAATTTCGATATGGATATTTGGCTGGGAGTCGCCATCGAGGGAGTTCGGCTGGCTGGTGGAGGTTTTTTATATGACGCCACATCACTGATTCGTGCTCCGATGATGATGAAATAATAATGAGGACAAGACACACCTACACCCTCTCCCGAGCGGAGAAAATTCCTACCCGGCATGGAATAGAACTCGGAGCCACACGATCGAGAGTCAGCAACGCTAAACATAAGAGCATGAGCTGACAGGACACAGTCGGTATCACATGTACCATCAACGAATCAAAAGGCAATGTACCTGCGTAGAAGGAGGCACCCTACGAGTACCGTAGCTGGTTATGCCCTTTTGTATGTGGATCCTAATAGTGCTCGGGGACTACAACTGACACAGCATAGAATATAAATGTTAAGGACATTGTGGATTCAGCCTGGCTAATACCCGAAGCTGCTACTACTGTCAACGTCATTTGGACCGAAACGTTCCCTCTGCCTTTCTGGCACAACAGAATAGCGGAAGTACAGGTTTGAATAACTTATGAGTCTGAGAGACATGAGTCACCATGAGACGACTGTCGACATCAAATGCCTCAACGCACCCTAGGACAGAGATCTGTCACCTGCAACCACGCGCAGGGAACTGCTTTCTGTGCTTAAATAAGTGAACAATATAGATTCCATCACAATGTACTCCGAAGTGGCCACTAGCCAGAAGTGCAACTAATGACCAGAGTACCACAGAGCCACTGAAGATTCTCTGAAAACAAATAATTTTAGAAAGACACTTTTCTACGGGTATAAATCATAACGACAGTAGAAATAAGTTGAGGTACACAGGTGCGGACATGATCAGGTAATGTAATTGATGATATCAGTATTAATAGGACCAATATTGACGCACCACGAGCCTTCAAAGATAAGTTAGCCATTATTATGTTACGACACGTAGCTTTGATTTAAGTCTGTACTACACTACAGGGTTACGCAGGTACCAGATACAATTTTTCAACACAACACCAATTCTATGTAGACAACTTAGAGATCTTTCTACCGGTCGTTCAGTTCCAAGATGATAGAAAACAACTCCTTGATCACTCATCATAGTAAAATCTCTTTTCCTCAGATGTTTCTCCTGAATTGCCTGGTCACTGTCCTTTGTGGTCGATGTAAAAGCCCTTCCTTCCTAATCCACACCACCCACGTCAATGTGGCATTGTTCAAATTGGTGAAAAAAATAGGAACCGGCAATCGGGGGTAGGGGCAATAAGGGCAACGTTCACCCATCTGTGGAATCTAGAATACACAGTTCTTATTCACACATTGGGTTGAGATACAACTTTTTAGTGTTGCCTATAGTGCTTGTGGTATGCTAATCTCTAAGTGACCAACAAATGTTTATAAAAATGACAATTTTAGAATCATTACCACCCTCCTGGAGAAATTATTTTAGGGTGCTGCCCCAACACCGTGGAAAAATTTCAGCGTTCGCCCATGCTGGTTGGGCGGGGCATTGCATTTGATCCACATACCACCAGGATTTCATGGTGAATCAGGGTGCAATTTAGATGTTTTTCCCTAAAAAATTGTACTATCGCACGTACTTCAACTTTGAGATACTCTTCCAATAACCGCGCCATTTCACTCCCACACTGTGTTGCGTCCGTAATTGGTACCGCAGCAGAAGTGTGTCCGCACGAAACCCGTACCATATACTCTCTTCTGAGAGTGCGTCACTTTTTCAGCAATGGCCTTATCATGGGAGGCAACGGCCTTGTGCAGTGGATACACCGGTTCCCGTCAGCTCACCGAAGCTAAGCGCTGTCGGGCGTGGCCGGCATTTGGGTGGGTGACCATCCGGGCCGTCATGCGCTGTTGCCATTTTTCGGGGTACACTCAGCCTCGTGATGCGAATTGAGGAGCTACTTGACCGATTAGTAACGGCTTCGGTCAAAGAAATCTGTCATAACGACCGGGAGAGCGGTGTGCTGACCACACCTTCTATCCGCATCTTCAGCTGAGGATGACACGGCGGTGGGATGGTCCCGATGGGCCACTTGTGGCCTGAAGACGGAGTGCTTTATCATGGGACGACATGTGTAACTTATTTTATTAAGTTCCTAAGGAAAATAAGTTTAATTCTTTATCGTATGTCGTTTATATGTATCTGAAACAGAAAGTAAAAAGTATAATTGCAGACGGATAACATGCCCAGTTGTAGACTACTGACAGGCTATGATGTTTGTAACCTAACTACACTCCAAAGACTAGCCACGTATAGCGATACTTAGTTTTGCATCCTCGGATGATTTGCAAGAAAGTAAGAGACATTTATTAATGAATGAACCATCCAAATACAGATTCGCGAACCTTTAGAAATCGTCAACCCATGCTTGAATTAGTTTTGCAACTATTTATTCTGTTTCAGGGAAACCAGTAATCTACGTGTAGCGTATTTGGCTAGTAAAACATGTTGCATCCAGATTCTATTTCGCCAGCTGCTTTAATTTTCAGTGCAATTTACCAGCGTAAGGAGTCCCCTCGTTCCGCCAACGGCCTTGTCAAAGAGGGCAGAGGAACAGACAGCGTTTCAGGGCTACCTAATGCATTTCGCATTCGAAACTGCCTCTAAAAGGCGTAAGAAACACCCACGATCAGTGGTACGAGGATGCCGAAGGCAATGGAAACGACTGCATTGAAGATGTAGCTGTGTCTACTAGATACGTATCCTATAACTGCAAAATTAACTTCCCACTGGGGAAAATTTCGTATTGGTAACCCGTTCGGATCTTCTGTAGAGGAGTGCCAAGAGGCAGATAACGATGAGAAAGGGTTGATCAGCCAACGAAAGAGTAATATTTTTGCGAGTCGTGACATGGAATATCAGAAGTCTGATCGTGATAGGGAAGCTAGATAATCTGAAAAGGGAAATGCATGAGTCAAGCTAGATATTTTTTAGGTCACTGAAGGGAAGTAAGAAGCAAATAAGGATATCTGTTCAGATACATTCTTTACCGTAGTCTAATATTGCCACCAGACCGGCGCTTAACGAGGTCTCCATCAAGCTCTTAAACATTGCTTCTTGGGATTCACCCCACTCGCAAATGTAAAACTCAACCATAACTCATTCGGAGGCTGGGCAGTTACGTAAAATTCGGTACAAACTTCCTAAAAAAATAACCATTCCCACAACTCCTGCTGTTGGCTTAACATTACTCTGTAAGGGGGGGGGGGGGGGGGCATTCTCTATAGCTTTGACGTTTTCGTGATCCATTTTGATGTTCCAATCGAAACGATATCTTCTGTACACTACATGACCTAGAGCTCAACGCTCACCTTTTCACGTCTCGTCACCAGGACCACCTTACTAAGATGTATAAATACCTCCCTCTTATTGCATGTGTACTGCACATGCCCATGCCAATTTTGATTAAAAACCGCCGGTACTTTCATTGGAATTTGATGTCTGCAAACACGCCTAAAAGCTGGCATAAAGTCACTGCACCAGTGGCGAGCCCAAAAGACACCACATTACAATGAAATATATTTCAATTAACGGCTAACACCGTGCCTGGTTCAAATGCGAGGTAATATAAAAAGCTGCCTACAAACAGGTCAAAAGAGGTATACTGATCTGGCTGGGGGACCATCTTCTTATTAAGTTCTCCGTAATTTACTGTTGACCTTTATTTGCCATATGTTTTAGACAAAAGAAATGTCTGTGCAGAACACTGTGATTTGGAAAGGCAAATAAATCCTTGCTGCAATATAATATTTGATATAACTGCAACATATCTACCACTAGACCTTTCAATTCCGTCATACATGATGGTGACGGGTAACATGGTGGCCTCCTCACCAGAAATGTAGACATTCATTCGATACAGTACGTAATAAATTTATCCACCCCTAATCTGTCGATCATCACGTAGCCACCAATTGTCCACATTATTGTCCTCTCCCTCTGCTGTACTACCGCTACCACTGATTCAAACCGTCCGCAAAACGAGATCGTCCTATTTCGACAAAACAGCAGGAAGAAGCAATCTATTGTGCAACATGCGATAAATCCTTTTCTCCTGATTAAATCCTGCCCCAGAATCAGTTGCGTACGCAGCGCAGTTCACTGTGTAATTTCTAAACTTCATTTTTCATGTGAACTCCCAGATTTTCATCTTACCAAAAATACTCCACAACATCTGTAACGCACTAAAACTGGCGGGGTGTTAACCAGATTCAAAGTCGATGATCCCCAATAGTGTCTGGCGTGTGCTAAGCCACTTGTCACTTGCTGCTGTGACTGATCTGATAGTGTCGAGTAGGCCTCATGTAAGTTCATTATTAACTTCACAGCAAGGAAATGGTGTCTTTAGTCGCTGATGCGCAAACTTTGCCTTAATTCATACAGGGGCAGTTACAGAACTGACACCTTTCGCTGCACTTAAACTGATCTACAGCTTTGGGCTATCTCACATAAATTTTTCTTTGCCAGGCAGAGGAAACTGCTTTTACGCTTTGAATATTCTTCTTCTGACACCATTCCAAAAATCATACTTACCTAATCCTTTGATCTGATATGCTAGCTTTCGTAAGCTCCTGAAGGTACAAAGGCAATGAGTGAACTACCGCAACCTTGGTGGGCACAAGACAAACTGCACATGTAGTGGTTTGAGTCCTGTTAACAAAGTCTCCTAATAGCTCATTTATTCCCTGTTCGTGTCCATAATGTAAGTCAATCAATTTCCACATTGCGTGCACAGAAACTGCTCTCTTACATAACTAGTATAGTATACCGTTCAGCTACGCTGCTCGCTATCCTGCTTGCCAACTACGCCTAATATGAGGACACATTAACTGTAGAAGTAACATGTCCCTTAGTGCATATATTACAAATGGTTCAAATGGCTCTGAGCACTATGGGACTTAACTCCTGAGGTCATCAGTCCCCTAGAACTTAGAACTACTTAAACCTAACTAACCTAAGGACATCACACACATCCATGCCCGAGGCAGGATTCGAACCTGCGACCGTAGCGGTCGATCAGCTCCAGACTGTAGGGCACATATTACCTTGTGTTCTTTAAATAACACTAGATTGTACAAACACATGGCAGTATATGGTATAGAAGCTATTAAAAATTCATTGTTGTTAGACATGGCTGCTAATGGGGGAAGAATCCTAGTGGACTGCATCTTTCACTATTTACCCTCCCTTTCTGACAGCTCAATCTGATCCTGTTGCTTCGCTTTGTCAAAAGAAGGAAAACTACCTGAATGTGAGTTCTGCACCAGCACAATGCACAACAATGCTCTGCTACTAATTATAGCGTAGAATTTGGGTGGAGCGTAGATTGTGTTCGGACTGTTAAGGCGTCGGCTTAATTTTACAAATGATTCATCAAACATAAAATATTATTCTTGACGTGGTCTTGGCATGGAAAAAAGTTCTCCTGCATAACCAGCATCACTGGCACTTCTGAAAGCAAGGTGAAAATTCATCGTAGAAACAATGCCCTAGCCTTAGGCTAAGATATTTCTCTCTAGTACCCTTCTTTCTAGGAGTGCTTTTCTCGAGCCGTATGCAGGATAATTGTGATGTTTGGAAGTTATAAGAAGTACTGGTGTGAATAAAGCTGTGATGGTGGGTTGTGAGATATGCGTGGACAGCTTTGTTGCGTGGACTGCAAAGGTGCCAGGTTGGTGCACCGGTCTGTCACACAATTTCAGTCTGCCAGAGTGAAATTCATTCTGTGTTCAGGTATAAGGTTGAACATTAGACAACTTTAGATTAAGCTTCCTTGACTATTCAAGCAATCTACACAATTAGAAATTGTTTTGTCGGGAGAGAAATTACGTAATATGTTTCTTCAGATTGTTCCAGCGTACTTCATGACTACCATGGCAATGTGGTCACTTTTCGAAATATAGTACCTCCTTGACACTGACGTCCAACCATTCACCCATTAATTATTTCATCAGAGTTTATGTAGTTGTCGATGGGTACGTGGTTCACAACCTGAAAGTCAATTAAATGAATATTTAAAAAAGGAAATTTTTAAATGTCTCCACCGCACCGTTCGACTGTGTTAGTACAGTCTTCTGTAGACAGTTACACTTATTTGTATGCTCTTTCTCTCCTGAGGCAGAAAAAGAGAACGAATATAAGAAGCTAGAGATTTTCTTACCGAAGACTTTTGGTGGAACCTAATTCCCAATTTTCTGTCTGCTTAACAGCATATCACCTTTATTCATAATGATTGCATAAGCTTCATATACGCTTAGTGTTACTTACGCTTCATGATACCTCTCTGTGATAGCCAATAGTTTTTTAAGGCACAGTACGCACCTTAAAAGAAGGAGCCCCTTAACTGTAATAGATGAAATATGATATGTGCAGTAAAGTAAGTAAAGTTGTTTTCTTTTCAGGCAAACAACCTGATGAAAATTTTGAAGGCTGGAACAACCAAAGAAGATCCTGCTGGCTACCACCAGTTCTTCCCTCACAAGACGATGCAGCAGTTCAATTACATCAAAGAGAACGCTATATACCTTGAAGTCACTGTAGAGTAACATATCCAAGTGCATTTCCATGTGAACCGAGTGCATTGGTGGAATCGCTTGTTTTTAAATGGATAATTTAACTTTATAGATTTCTCAGTTTGACCGCGTAATGCGAATGTTTTGTTATTGTAACGTATATAAGACAATCGTTCTGATTGTTTTCAATTGATGCGTCAACAACAGCGGAGAAGTCTAAGGCCATGTGAGACACATTTTATATAGCAAGTACGGGTAGTTCTTTATGATTCTAATGTTTATAATGAAAAAGAATCATGAATGATCTGAATTTTATTTAATTGTATTGAAAGATCAATTACTACAAAGTGAAACCCCCGGACAGCTTCATTCATAGGTGATGTCCTGCAGTAGACTAGATTAATTACGGAATGATGATGCCGAAAGATGACTGAAGATTCGTATGGTTCAGAATATCCATGTGTTAAAAAAGTCATCTAACGGAAGCCGTTCTTATTTTATTTCCTCTTAACAATAGCCCAGTTGTAGTGATTCCTCACCCAGGATTAATTTTGCGGAACAACGTTAATCACGCCATCTTTTTAATATAAGCACAGCAAACAGCTACGAACACTGACTTACTTGCATCCCATTCCTCCATTCTGTCTAAGTTTTTAATGTTGTCGAAGTTGGAGTACGTGACACAATCAAGATGGTTGATTACACTACAGGAATTCTCTACTCAAGACTTTTGCTTTTGCACCTGAGGCTAACCCTTCCTCGTTCTGTGTGCGATGCTGTATTTTCAGTGACAACACTGCTCGGCTGCTCGCTTTTCGAGTCACGTCCATCGCGAACATGAAGAAAGGGATACAATATTTATTAGTATCCAAGAGAAAAATTCTCCATACGGGGAATCAAGTAGCTTCACTCTATGAAATCGACAGATTGTACTAATCTCTTTATTAGTAGTAGCCTGTCACGAACTACATATGATTTCCATCTTTTTAGTCTGTCTTCAGCACGCGTTCAGGTATGTGTTTTATTCTGCCGAAAATTTTCTTTAGAGGTGCATGTAGCCATATGTTTGCTCCAACAAGGAACTTTGTCATATCCTAAGATCAAACTTTAGCTGCTCTCTAGGAAACCAATGCCCTTCGGTTTCTTCCTAAACAAGTGGTCTCTCATATGGATTTATCTCCGTAAATTCACTGCGGGCCTTTGAGTACCCACCCACAACCTTCACGTTGTTTAGTGGCTTCTGCATTAAGGCACCCATATGACTTCCGAGTAAGGCAACCAAGAGGACAAGTGTTAGACCGCATCAACATAAAGATATTGAACAGTTCAATATTGTTCCCCAAATGATGATGTAATTTCCTTCTATGCAACGAAAAGGATTATTATGATAGAAGAATATTAATCACGGAACGCATCTTATAAACTTGAGTAATCTACTTTAGATTTCGTTCTCCGTGTGTTTTAACCTATATTTAATTTTATATTGAAGTTCAGTGTCAACTGAGATTCGATCCATAATGTGGGGGACGATTGTAGAGGATTTACTGGAAATTGTTTTGTCAGAAGAGTCCAAGAGAACAAAAGGAACTGTTCTCAATAATAAAATGTCATAATGTTTATTTAAGAAGAATTAAATGAACCGTGAAAGAAATAAAGCGAAATACATATATTTGAGCATAGAAACGTTAGTATTGTGTATATTATTATCTAGAGCAATATTTTGTCGTTAACGCGTATTGCTTTCGTCTGCGGTTACAAATTTTAAATAACATAAGTGTTTCATATCCATGACTATGCACTGAAAGTGTACTCTGAAAGATATTCTGAAATAGCTTTACAGCACTAGCAATTGTAACGAAGTATTGACATTGTTTTAATTGACACCTAAGAACTGATGTATCTTATAATAAAAATCTTTCTTGTGCAGTGTCATTTGTGAATGTCTGTCCTTCATGTTTGACGACGTTTGATGATAGACGAATTTACATGGAATCGAAATTGAAAGATACAATAACCATTATTTGAGAAAGTTATCCATCAGTGAGACAGTTACTATTATTTCGTGTCAAACTGGTTGTCTTGAAATAATCCACTGATTTGTTGTCAAACATATGCAAGTATCCGTAAACAGATTGCCTGGTAGAAATTGTGGAGCACGCTGTAGACATGGTCAGCTGTTAAATAAATTCGTATGCGAAGACACCATGGCCGGGTATGGAAATAATCAGAATCAAAATTCTCTGCGATACGTAGAACGACCACCTCAGTGTGTTAGTGTCTGATTCGTGTTTAGTACTGTTACCGGTCATGGTAGGGTACGTAAGGGGCGTAAGCAGTGTCAGATACTAAATGATCACTGTGAAGGGAACAGAGAAGTCATTCATTCGTGTAAGAAAGAGTTATCAGCACGTGACAGTTTCGATGAGGCCTCATTGTGGGTCTCCGTTTGGCCGTCATTCAGTATCCCTATTTTGAGTATTCGGATCTGACAGCGGCCCTATGCAGGACTTTATGAGAACGTGAGGGCAGAAATACTCGTCGTCAAAATTCCGGTCGACCACGTCTGAACACTACAAGGGATGAGCGATTTACAATGCACCAGGCACGACGTGATACCTTCATATCTGCATTCGTTTTCTGAAAACAGTCAGTGAACTACATGCTACATCACGTACCATTCTGCACCGCTGGTCAGACACTTTGCAGAAGGGCTAGAGAATTACCGTCCCATGCGTTGGCTTTAGTTAACACCACAAGATAAACGGCTCAGTCTGAAAAGGTGCCGTGGCCGGGAAGCATGGACTTCTGCTGAACGGCATCGCATTGTGTTCATCAATGTATCACGTTTGTTCACTACCCCTGATGAGCATCGTGCATTGTGTTCAGCAATGGATCACGTTTCTTCACTATCCCGGATGACAATCGTGCATTGTGTTCAGCAATGGATCACGTTTCTTCACTATCCCGGATGACTATCGTGCATTATGTTCAGCAATGGATCGCGTTTCTTCACTATCCCGGATGACCATCGTGCACTGTGTTCAGCAATGGACCCCGTTTCTTCACTATCCCGGATGACCATCGTCAGCGAGAATGGCGGCGGTCTGGGAAGAGATCCCATTCTTCCAGTGTTTTGGTGAGACGCGGCGGTGTTACTCCTGGTCTCACGGTATGGCGAGCCATCAGGTCACAGTTGGTAGTGCCTGAGGGAATCCTCGCGACACAACGATACGTCACGGACGTGTGTTACCCTAATGAGCTACCTCCGATACGACGGTATCGTTGTATCATTTTTCAACAAGAAAATGTTCGCCCATATGTGGCACGGGCCTCTGCACTGCCTGTGCATTCCCGTGGCTATAAGGTCCCACATATGTCCCCAATGGAACATGTGTGAGACCAGCTCGGAGGTCACGTCTGTTTCATGCCAGTATCGGTTGTGTGCAAGTTTGCCTCGGCAGAGGACGGCTTCATGACTCCCTTTCCAAGCGATTCACTGTATGCATCCAGGGCAAGGAGCGTGCAACATTACAGTGATAAGCGGGATCATACTCCCTATTTCTTCGTTAATTTTACAGCATTTCATTTGATCTTTGAAATAACATCACGTACCCTCTCGATATATGAAGTTTAATTTCGTTTCCTCCTACTCTTCTAGGTGCTTCACTTTTAAGGTAGTGTTTCTGAAGTGATACGAGTGAGGAGGAAATGGTGATGTGCTAGGCCGAATTGACAATACACATTTTGCGTAAAATAATTTATTACACAGAAATTAAAACCCCAATAATGAAATCCAAATAACTTGTCCTAACCTTCATAGAATGAATAACACATATCGTGTCCTTCATATTACAATTATTGAGGACATCATGCTACAACAAATAACATTTTAACAGTGTAATGGTGATCCACATGAAACCAAGCTGTAACTACAAATTTTACACATTGACTTTAGCTCAGGGACATAGAAGGTGTCAAACTCATATTAGTTTCTAAGACTTTAGATAACAAATACAAAATGGAACTTCCACTTCATATACAGTTTAAACCCAGTTTTGAGCAATGTAACTATGCGTACGAAATTTTGATGTTATCCAATTAAAATGTTTCCGCCTTATCAAGATAATTTGAACTTGCAACTATGATATCAATTATTAAACCATGTAAATGACGATTAAAAAGAATAGCAGTAATTAAATAACTTCTGTTAGTGAACGACTCTTAGAATTTAAAGCCTGAGTACACAAATATGAAATAACATTAATCAAAATTGTGCCTAGATATAACAGCCGATTTACTGTAATACAAGGCATACAACTCAGTCAGATAGTTCGAAAAACAATAATGTAAACTTGAAACTAAGTAGAAAATTTCTTTAACTAACAGTTGACGACAATAAACCGGAATATATCATCAATGATTTCTTTGTGACAGAAACAACTGCACAACATTGTCCTCTACTGTTAACAAACAACGAATAGTGCACCAAGTTCTGTAGGATTCTATGGGTCATTACTTTTATTTAGTCTAAAAGAATCTCAATGACATGCTACTTAAAGTTGCATGTGAAGGTGCTGAAAATTGTAAGGATAAGTTTTCTCAGCATTTGTAGTTGTGTAACTAAGATCTACAACTAGGCATTAACAATAAATCGAAAATTTTTGTTTTTGGGGATGAAGAAGTAGTCATTTTGAAAGACATGATATGTAAATGATTTAACCAGTGAAGTAATATACTTTAGGGGCTCGTGACTTAAAACACGTACCTACATCAAATTACAGTACATTTCCACGAACAAAACTCTCGTCAAAGCAATTATTTTATCATCAGGTGATCGAATAAATGCTGACGCTAACTATTAAAAATTCTCCTGACTGAATACAGATGAAAATATTTGTTGAAAGGATCGCACTCAAGATCTTCTACGGAAGATCTTTAAGAAAGCTGGTGCAGTCTTTACTACAAAAGGAATGAGTTATGTCTTGGACAGTGAAACTCAAAACTTTCTTCACTTTGATTATATACTGACGAGTCGAAGCATTATGATCACAGCCAACGCAAGACTGAAAACCACCTGGAGCATAGTCGAATGAGGAATCATTTTTAACAACTTTAGGGTCCTAAAGACGTAAAAAGCAAACTAGCACTGTCAAAGAGAGTATTTCTGGCCAAGAAAAGTCGTTTAGTATCAAAATTAGGTCTTAATTTCAGGAAGAAATTACTGAGACTGTACGTTTTGAGCACAACATTGTATGGTAGTAAAACATGGACATAGGGAAACTCGGAAAAAAGAATCGAAGCATTTGAGATGTGGTGCTAGGAAAGAATGTTGAAAATTAGATGGACTGATAACGTAAGAAATGAGGAGGTTCTTCAAAGAACTTTGACAAAGTGAAGATTGTTAACATCTTGCAATGGGTGTTACTGTCGCGAACGTCTGTGGAAAGTGGTTGAGGGATGGTGGAATTCTGAGTAGGCGACAGGGGTTAAGGCTTCTACGTTTCACCACAGAATGAGGCTATCGAGCCTTATCCGCTCTGTAAGTAAGAAGTAAGGGCAAGCGACGATGTGTTTCTGACCTGACCACACAGTACAATGCAGATGCCGCTACAATTGTTTCGGAGCACACCGTTCAGGTACATCGCTCAAAATGGGCCTCTGCATCAGATGACCACCACGATTACCTATTTTGAACCAACGACAGGCTGCCCGAATCATCAAAGCACCACAGATGCAGGCCATTGGGGACAGTATTATACTGTAGGAGAGGTTCACCTGGCCCTCCAGGGGACCTACCCTGGTAATGAATGACATTCGTGGAGTGCGTGACAATTATTGCGGACCATCTGCATCCATTCACGCTTGATGCCCACCGGAGGCTATTACATTCTCCAATACAAGTTGTCCATGTCATATCTTGGCCATCCGAGTGGCCTGATCTGTCGCCGATGCAACACATATGGGACCCTACCAGGTGCCTGCTCCGTACCCATAAATCACCTGCTGTAATTTACACTGCATGACGTGTGCATCAACATGTGGTGCCACATGTTGTGGATTGGCAAGAGGGCCAACCCGTATGAATAGAGGAAGCCGAAAGGCACGCGATTAGCTCACGCAGGCTGGCGTGAGGTCTAGAACAGGTCAAGGAAATTAGACTAGCAAAAAACGTACGTAGCTGCTGGAATACTTAACTTTAATCCATAAATGGTGAACATCGCTCTTGACGGTACATGTTTTACAGCATCAATAGTAACTGGTAATGGCGCCTTGCTAGGTCGTAGCAAATGACGTAGCTGAAGGCTATGCTAACTATCGTCTCAGCAAATGAGAGCGTATTTTGTCATTGAACCATCACTAGCAAAGTCGGCTGTACAACTGGGGCGAGTGGTAGGAAGTCCCTATAGACCTGCCGTGTGGCGGCGCTCGGTCTGCAATCACTGATAGTGGCGACACGCGGGTCCGACGTATACTAACGGAATGCGGCCGATTTAAAGGCTACCACCTAGCAAGTGTGGTGTCTGGCGGTGACACCACATTCCTCCCCCGCAAATCGGCGTACGGTTGTGTTATAAGGAATCCGCCCGCCGTGGGGAGGACCCCATGTTGACGTATGCGACGAGGTGGGGAGCCTAACAATAGGCCAGGCTGTGCCACCCGCACCCTGCCATTCGGTCCGAGGGGAGCTAGGAAACGCCTGAAAACCTGCTGCAGGGTGCACGCGAACATGCGGTGTATGGGCCCACAGAGAGACAGGAGGGGCCGAAGGGTCCACCTCCATCGGGCCGGGGCACCCGACGGGCGAAGACGACATATGGTTCGGGGCGGGCAAGAGTTCCATGTCGGAGCACAACTGGTCACGGAAAGCGATCGGCGGCGCGTGACCCAGGGAGGCGCCCGGCGGTTGCAGCGACGGGTCCACTGCGGGCGTCGCCGGTGGGAGAACAGGCGGCGGCGGCGGCGGCGGCGGCGGCGCGCGTCGCCACGGGGCAAAATGGAAGGCTGGGGCTGAGGCGAGCCAGTAGATGGGTCCCCAGGGCGCTGACCGGACGGCACCGTCGCTGAAAGCAGATGGCGAGGGGCAGGTCCCGTGCGACGACAGAAGCGCAGCTGATTGAGATGCCGAGGCACCTCACCAGATGCCCCCAAAACCAGATACATAGCGCGGCCGAGGCAGCAAAGAATGTGCCCTTCAAGCCAACGCCGTGAACCTCGATAGTGACGATAGTAGACAACGTCGGCTGGAGCAAAAGCAGGTATCTGCCGCTGCACAGGAACCTGATGCGGCGGATGTAGCAAAGACATGAAGGTTCGATGAGGACGACCGTGGAGCAACTCAGTCGGCGAGCGACCATCTCGGGGCTGAGAGCAATACGAGGACAAAAAGAGCAACAACGCGTCCTCCCGAGAATGCGACTCTTTCAACTTCAGCGTCTGTGACTTGAAAGTCCTGACCAATCGTTCAGCGGCACCGTTTGACTGTGGCGAAAAAGGCGCGGACGTCAGATGTTGAATACCATTGGCCTTGCAGAATGACTGAAATTCTGCGGACATGAATTGTGGGCCATTGTCGGAAACAATAGTCTGTGGCAGACCTTCAATGCAAAAGATAGCAGATAACGCTTGGATGGGGGCAGATGACGTCGTGGAAGACATCCGGACAACAAAAGGAAAATTACTGAATGAATCGACCAGAACCAACCATCGAGCATTCCAGAATGGACCAGCAAAATCTATGTGTAAGCGTTGCCAGGGGAAAGTGGCTTTTGGCCATGCAAAGAATTTACGCCGTGGTGCGGATTGTTGTTCGGCACACGCCATGCAAGAAGAGCACATATTCGTAATCGCAGCATCGATTCTGAACCAAGTACAGTGCTGACGAGCAAGTTGTTTCGTTCTCACTATACCCCAATGTCCTTGGTGGAGAAGCCGTAATACAGAGGACTGTAACGAACGTGGGACCACGACCCTGGACTGATCATTATCAGAACGCAACAGTAAAACACCCCGTCGTACAAAAAGTCTCTCCTTGTGGGCAAAAAATCGGCGAACCAACGGATCCCCGATCCGTGACTTTGACAAGGGCCATTGCGTAGCAACAAAACGGAGAACGGTAGCAAGGACAGGGTCAGCAGCTGTGGCTGTAGCTACACGACGAAAATCAATCGGAAACGATTCGACCACGTCATCGGTTTCCGCATCAATGAACATGCAAGCAAGTTCGGAGGAATCGAATGCTCTATCCTCAGCAACAGGCAAACGGGACAACGCATCGGCGTTTCCGTGCATAGCAGTGGACCGATACAAGATATCGTAGCGGTACTGCGAGAGGAAAATAGACCAGCGAATGAATTTCTGCGCTGTATGTGGAGGTACAGGCTTGTTCGGATGAAAAAGCCATGGCAGAGGTTTGTGGTCGGTGATGATGGTAAAGTGATGACCATACAAGAAATCATGAAACTTAGTAACACCAAATACGAGAGCCACTGCATCTTTCTCGATCTGTGAATAATTTCGTTGCGCAGACGAGAGCAATTTGGACGCAAAGGCAATAAGGGCGATCGCGCGAACCATCTTTGTGCGCAAGCACAGCACCGATCCCGAAATCCGAGGCATCCACCATCAACAAAATGTGCTTCCGGGGATCGAATGGCTAAGGCAAGTATTGGAAAGCAACGCCGATTTCAACTGGCGAAAGGCGCGTTCGCATTCCGTCGTCCAGACGAACGGAACACCTTTACGGCGTAAGCGATGAAGCGCAGCTGAAATGGAAGAGGCGTGTGGGATATATTTATTATAGTAATTTATTATTCCCAGCACACTCTGTAGCTGCTTCAAATTCTGCGGCGAAGGCAAGTCTTGTATGGCACGGAGGTGCTCTGGACTGGGATGTATGCCTTGGGCATTGAGTACATGTCCCAGATAGGGTAAGTCACGAGCAAAGAACACACATTTGTCCTTCCGCAAGCGAAGACCATTTTGTCGCAAGATCTGAAATAATGTTCTGAGATTGGCTAAATGTTCTTCTTCCGTCTCTCCGGAAATTACAATATCGTCCAGACAGTTTGCTGCAGTAGGGACCAACGCACAAACAGTTTGTAGATATTTCTGAAATAATGCAGGGGCGGATGCACACCCGAATGGCAGTCGTTTGAATCGATACAAAACAAGATGCGTGTTAACTACTAAAACGCGCTGGGATTCTTCGTCCACCGGTATTTGCAAGTACACATCTGCTAGGTCCAACTTCGAAAAATATTTACCCGTGCACAGTTTGTCAAAAAGATTTTCCGGGCGGGGTAAAGGAAAAGTTGCAATTACTAATTGTGGATTCACTGTTGCCTTGAAGTCCACACAAAGTCTCAATTTTCCAGAAGGTTTTGGCAAAATTACTAAGGGTGATGCCCAGAGAGAAGACTGCACACGTTCAATCGCACCTTGTGGTTCCAAATCGTGTAATGTTGTTGCGACCTCATCACGCAATGTGTGGGGAACATTGTGCGCTCTGAAAAATTTCATTAGCACGTTGACTTTCAGTTCCAAATGTGCTTTATAGTTCTTAGCGCAACCAAGGCCCGGTGCAAAAATGACTGCAAATTCCTCACAGAGACGAGAAACACTGTCTGAAGGCACAGTCTGGTTCACTGATAGGACCTGATTTACTATAGACAAGTTAAACAATTGAAATAAATCTAAACCAAACAAGTTCACTGCAGAAGAAGAACGAAGGATGTAAAATGACATAAGTTTTGTTTGTCCTTTGTATGTTGCAAGAAGGCTGCACTGTCCTAACACAGGGATCGTTTGTCCTGAATAACTACTTAACTTAACATTTGTGGCATGCAACGGAGGTGTACCCAGCTGTGTGTACGTGTCGTGATTGATCAGAGAAACTGCAGCTCCGGTAACGAGTTGGAATGGTATCAATTTGCCGTTAATGTCCAAATCTACAAAAAGTTTATTGTCCTGCTGATGACAAGAGCGACTGTCTCGCGCAACGTGAACTGACACTGGTACATCATCACGTGCGACTTGACAGGATCTCCGGCAATGTCGATGTACACTATTTCTGGGACGAACACAGTCACTGTTAGAGAGAGAGTGGCACTGGGTGGGGTGGAATGAACTACATGAATTTCCATGGGCGAAGTTTCACGAGCCTGAGTATCCGTGGTTCGATTCCGATTCTGGCGTGAGGCAAAGGGCCTGGAATGGTTGTGAGTGTCCGATCTGAGCTTTTTCTGGCAAACACTCTGAACATGGCCTTTTTTGATACAGAAAAAGCAAATAGCCTGGCGTGACGGGCAATTCTCGCGCGAATGTCTAGTAGCACACTGCGGGCATGACTTTAGCACTGCATTTGCTTGCCGGCGCGGTACACGTGGCTGAGAGCCAGGCGGCTTTGGCGCGGCCGGGTGCAAGGACTGTTTACTGTTCCGTGCAGCTGCCCGGCGGGCCGGTTAACCTGACACACAGGTGGCGAAGTTTCAAATGATTCCTGAGCAAAGTCAAGTGTGTCCCGCCGATCCAAAATGTCCATCACTTGTTGAAGGGAGGGATTGACTAGTTTCAAAATCTGTTACCTTATACGAACATCAGAAACGTTCAGTGCAATTGCGTCACGTACCATATTATCTGAATAAGGGAGTCCACATTGACACTCAAAAGCAGAATCCCTAGTAAAGGCTTGCAAGGTCGCAACCCACTCCCTATTAGTCTGACCGGCCGTACGTTTTGTACGAAAGAAGGTATACCTTTTTGGAACTACATTGACTGAGTCTTTGAAATATACATCTAATGCAGACAAAATTTCGTCGTAGGACAGAGTTGCTACGTCGCGTCGGGGAAATAATTTGACTATCACACGGTACGTGGTCACCCCGACGGAAGATAATAAAAAAGGCTGCCACTCGTTACCTTGAATTTTGTAGGCGGCGAGATGGGATCCAAATTGGCGTGACCAATCCGTCCAGCTTTCCAGTGCAGCATCGAAAGGACGAAACGTTGGTGCAGCTGCGTGTTGTGGCTGCGTGAGCGGTGGAGCAGTGGCTGCCGCATCGTTTTGCATTGCTCGTTGACCCTGGACGAGCTGTCCAAGGGCATCCAGTAAGGCCTGCGTCTGCTGATTCTGTAAGCGATAAAATTCGGACAGTACATCTGGAGATTGTGGCGAAGTCATGACACAAGTAAATCAGGGCAATATCGATAAGAACTCGGAAAACCTCGTCGCCGAAATGTTGTGGATTGGCAAGAGGGCCAACCCGTATGAATAGAGGAAGCCGAAAGGCACGCGTTTAGCTCACGCAGGCTGTCGTGAAGTCTGGAACAGGTCAAGGAAATTAGACTAGCAAAAAACGTACGTAGCTGCTGGAATACTTAACTTTAATCCATAAATGGTGAACATCGCTCTTGACGGTACATGTTTTACGGCATCAATAGTAACTGGTAATGGCGCCTTGCTAGGTCGTAGCAAATGACGTAGCTGAAGGCTATGCCAACTATCATCTCGGCAAATGAGAGCGTATTTTGTCAGTGAACCATCGCTAGCAAAGTCGGCTGTACAACTGGGGCGAGTGCTAGGAAGTCTCTCTAGACCTGCCGTGTGGCGGCGCTCGGTCTGCAATCACTGATAGTGGCGATACGCGGGTTCGACGTATACTAACGGACCGCGGCCGATTTAAAGGCTACCACCTAGCAAGTGTGGTGTCTGGCGGTGACACCACACCACATATCTCTGGAAATCTACCGAGCACTGGTCGAATTCACGGCACTATAACTTTGCTGCTATATTGCGTTACAAAGGTGGAAAAACACTCTGTTATGTAGTTGGTCGTGATGTTTTGGTTCATCAGAGTACGTCCTATGATATGTAACAATGCTGGCACTGGGAGCCATGATATTCAGTCCCACAATTCGCTATTTGTCTATGATTGAATGCACTGCGAAAACATGAAACTGGAGTGAGGTGCAGACAACAGATGGGACAACGAGTACCAATTCCGTGACAAATTGCGCCCACATAATAGTTGTAAGATCTGATCGTCTGCCACGATAGAAGATGAAATTTTACCCTCAGCCCCGTGTGCCAAATCTCACTTTTTCATTTATTACTCTTTGTTGAAGAATAATTCATACGTAGTAGATAATTATAATAGAAAAGCTCTCAATAAAAATGGATCATCCACTTAGTTAAGATTTCATTTTTAAAGCTACATATAATAATATTAGAATAAGCATGAGCTGCCAATCAATTCTTATGTCGTTGACTTCTCGACAAGGCATACGACCAGTTTACTAATTCGGGTGGTGATAGATTCCTCTGAATTGTATGAGATACTACCAAATTCTTTCGGTTTAAAGACCATAATGAACCGTAGTCCACATCGTTTTCAGGCGAAGGTTAGTATAGTTCAGTTAGAGAGGGGCCGCACGGTAAAAGTCTACTTGCAGGACGAGTGTGACGTTTATCAAGAAATAGCGACTCCGTGAGGAGTGGAAAGAAATACAGGGATCAGGATGTATATTGTAATATGAGCAGAATTTCTACAACATATACATCAACTCTGATTCATAAGTATGACGTATTTGAATGACTTTACACATGATTTTGTAGATGTAGACCTAAGTACGTTAAACTTCGGTGATCAAATTATGGCTTTATCTGATAAACGTGTTATTGAAAGCTTTTGTTATCACAGAAAACTTCAAATTTTGACTAAACATTATCATAAGCATTAGCTAGCTCGCTAGAAACTTCCTTACAGCCTAACCTCAAGGAAACAGATCTGCGACCTGAATGTTGCTTCTTTAGCAAGGACGAGGACGCAATTAGAGGACGGGTTTTCGGAATTTCAAAGCTCTGCTTTGTTGTAGCAAAACGTAAATAGACCCTCACACGTCCTCCCATTCCGCTATTCCAGTACGGGTGAAGATAATTACGTGTATTCTATGGTCACAAAGAGAAGGGAATCGGAAAGCGTATTTTGCTCTGGAGAGTGACTGGCATCACATTCAGTCGCTTTTTGCGTGGGGATAGGATTGACTCAGGTGCCGTTATTTTTTGTAGCTAAGTGTATGAACAAGGAGTATTCTTAATCCAGAATAGAGTGGGCACGACGGCGTCCGTTCTCAATTCACGAACATCATGACAATGTGAGAGAGGACCAGTTACTCTCTCACCTGTTTTTTTGCATATGAAAAATTATTAAAGATTTCATTACAACCTGACGCATCTTGAGCGAGACTCTAGAAAGCTAATGGTCTGAGCAGACATAGATGGGGCCTGGTAGGGCCCTAAATGCATGAGGTATTTCTATGGTTCTTAGCTCATAGAAAGGGCATGTTCGGAGTTGAAAGCAATTGATGACAAGCCCATCCCTTAGTAAATCTTGCTGGTCAGGTCAACAGCCGTTTAGGGGCAGACAGAGCAGCCCCTCGTTGAGATACGTCTCCAGCAGAACAGTGCTGTGCTACCTGCTGGAGAGCCAGCAGAAGCCTGGGCTGGGTGCGACAGTCTGAAGGAATGAGTCCACACAGTGGAGTTGTAAACTGGGCATTGTGTGCAGAGATATGCGTAATAAAAATTCACACGTTTTCGTGTTCCCCGAAAGTGTAAATTGGCCTGTGAACCGGGCCCCCAGCTGCCTCGATTGTATAAGATAAATCTGGAGTCGGAGAGACGTTTAGAGATAGAATCTTTATCACACCTCACAGCTGGGACCAACAAGCTCCAAGGCACAGGCGATTTAGATAAGGATCTTTAAGATTGTATCTGTTCGCTTGTTTCTGTGGGAAGTGAACGACTTAGGAGAAAATCGTCTCATCCCCCTCTGCGAAAACTTGCATGACTTCAAACGTCTCGGACTGCTCGTTTGACGAGGGCACACTTATTCGATTTTTGTTTGCCAGTCTTGAAGTTTGGCACCCTTGTGCGCTCTGTCGTGTAAGTGAGCCAAATTGGTCCTTGGTGTGACCAGTGAACGGGTGTATCACGTACTGAAATCTACTGTGATTTCTGGGCCCTGGTAGAGAGTAAATTGCGATCCGTCTGCCTGATCGCTAGACCGTGCGATTTATGAATTTCTTTCGTGGGCGCGATCGATTTACAGGAGCTGCCTCCACGTCTCACCTCCACCGCACACATCTCACTAGCTGTAAACATACATCACCGCACGAAGCAAACAGGATAACATACTGCCGCTCCGGCATTGTCAGGGATTACACATCTCAATCGCCACTTGCGTTATCCACATTTTTAGGGCCAGTGTTAAACCGTCTTAGCCAACCCGGGATCCTTGTCCAGTGTAGTCTTATACACATGTTGGTTGTTTATAGTATTCAATCAATACCTTGATTAGCATAATTTATGTCTGTTTTAAAGAAAAAATAATGTTGTTAGAACACTAAAATTATGCCAAAACATTGTCGGTCATGTAGACAATCCCCATTAGGGTTGCCTTTCAAATGTTAACGGCTAACCATATGTAGTGGAGCATTAACTCAATGGTCACCAGTCACAGAAAACTTATCTACGCTACAGGAAGGATTTCACTGACCTCCACTTTATAATAGCTTCCAATAGAACTGAAAAACAGAGTAACAAATCCAAGACAACAAATCCCAGACTTTTATACACAAGGTGCATGGTTTGCTAGTGGTCTTGTATAGGAGCTCTATGCACTGTTTTACACACTTTAGCAATAATTTGTTAATTCTCTGTCTATAATACCAAAATTATTTGCACATTTAGTTAAACTGCTTTTAATCAGGATTCGGCGAAATACGTACTCTTTGTTGCGTACGTATTTTTTCATAGAAAGTCGTTAACATTAGGTGGGGTAGTCACGAAACATCTGTGGGCCGTTGAGGAACAGTAAACAACTAGTCAGACGAACCGTCAACAAACTGGACTTCTGAAAGCATGTAGACAATCATCATAGCCGGTATCTTCAACCTCTCCGTTTCCCTTTACCAGTGTACATTGTGTCTCTGGGACGCATACTCCTCCTCTTGTTGAAAGAAACCCGAACACCTGCGCCGGAATTTCCCTGAAGACTGGAGCTGTTGTTTCATAGCTAGCACTTTCATCTAATCCGGTTTGACTTAATTTCGTCCTGTGAGATCAAGTGAACGTTTAGTGCGCGAGACTTGAACCGAGATTGAAGAAAATCGTCTTCCTCTCGAAAGGAAAGGAAGATTAGGATTTAACGTTCCACCGATGTCGCGGTTATTAACTAAGGATTTTTCAATAAATTTAAAAAGCGGTTCAAAAACTGCAATGGTTCAAATAGCTCTGAGCACTATGGGACTTAACATCTTAGGTCATCAGTCCCTAGAACTTAGAACTACTTAAACCTAACTAACCTAAGGACATCACACACATTCATGTCCGAGGCAGGATTCGAACTTGCTACCGTAGCGGTCGCGCGGTTCCACATTGAAGCACCTAGAGCCACTCGGACAAACTGCAATGTTTGTTGAAGATTCAAGCACATTGATCAATGGTCCAAACTCACCCGTAATAGATACAGCTCAAATAATAGCTCAACAAGACTACAAATTGTTCACAGATAACAGTTGAAGCCTTAATCTCACAAGGATACTAACAGAGTTTAGATTGAGAAATAGTAACATAATCGCTTCAGAAACAAATATTAATGGTCATACAGTGAACGAAAAACACTGCTTAAAATTCATTGGGGTCCAGTTGGATAACTAGGTAAAACATGGTCGGGGTATAAATGAACTAATCTAGAAGCTCATATCTACGTGATACGCATTAAAAACATCTCTCGTTGCGATGATCTTAAGGCAGGAGTGTTAAATAATTTTTTATATTTTCATTCCTAGGTTTCTTTTGGAATTTTCTTTCCGGGCATCGCCCATAACATATATATAATGTGCTATTTCAAAAGAAACGTGTAGTGTGACTATTGTGTAAAAACAGATAACCGTACACTTAGTAGATTATAAGGATCCTCGAAATCTGATACTGATTGCCAAATATATTTCTTTCTTGATGGTTTCTGTTGCTGATAATAAAAATAAGTTTCAGGTGAACTCTGATTTACACAGTCACAATACCAGACACAAAAGCAATTTTCGCACATATTTCTAATCGTTGATATAGGGTTCAGAATGGAGCCTGGAAAAAAATTCCACAAATTCATGTCCAACAAAAGGCAAGCACTTGGGAATACTGGCCATTTTAAAAATTTAAAACATACAATTTAGTAATTAATGAAAACTACCTCAGCTGTATTGTTACACATTTATTGTGTAAGGACCGGTTAATATACAGTTTAGTAATTAATGAAAACTACCTCAGATGTATTATTACACATTTATTGTGTAAGGACCGGTTTCGTTCTTATAAAATCTCCAGTTTGCATGCAGGTAGACAAATCATCAAATTTGGTGTTATTTATTTCAGTTTGATTTTGTGACTGAGGAGTATTTGTAAATGAATCTGAATTCTGTAGGTAGCTTAAGACTAACTGTTGGTGACAAAATTCAGCTGCGAGAACTCTTAGACTCTTAGACTCAAACTGCGAGACTTAAGAGAAGCATGCTCTGTCTGTAACTTACTGTGATCACAAAAGATGACTATGAACTTCGATAAAAGAAAACAGATTACTTTGGAAGTTGGTGCCTGTGAAATTTAATTAGAGGAACAATCTGTTTTCTGCACAGTTTGTTTTACCTGGTTCCAAACTGCTATCCTAGCTACAGCACGTCTCGATTACATAGGTGCAGACTACAGAGATACGCAGAGGTGCCATGAGTACTCTAAAAACATTACTTCATTCTTGGTTTATCATACTTCGATAATAGTTTTTACATAATTGAAAATTAATTACTCTTTTGATATGGACAATGATTGTGATATAAATAAACTTAAGTCCAATTTCGTTTCCTTAGGCTTAATAACATTTAATGAAATTTCAAAAATGTTTAAACTTTCTCTGAAATAACTTAATCGTAACAACAAAACTTGAACTTCAGGTGTACAATTCTTCCTTAAAGAAAATACCAAAATCTAATTCTTAAATCCATTTCTCTCCGAGTGATCAATAAAACCTAACAAAAAACCAAAAGCAAAAAGATTACTGATCTGGATGTCTGACCAAAGAAGAATGCTGCATTACAGAAACGCTGCCGCAAATAAAACAAACTTGGTCATTACCTGTAATCCATTCTTCACAATCGTACCAACTTAAAAATAAATTCTTTTTCTCTTCGAAATATGTCTTCTACTGATTCATAACAGAATTTCAAAAATATTCATTGTTTGTTGCTTGCAACTACTAAACCAATCTCGACTGTTCACATCTAATACCGAAGCTCAACTAACTGTCTCTTCTCCTCTCTTCGCGATCAACAGATAAATCTGGTGCACATATTCACAGAGCAGAGATCATCTCTGATTCATCTCCGTACTTCGCAGCGTCTTTGTCAAGGCTGCGCGCGCATTTCTAAGCAGTTAGACATTACGAACGCGGTTTCAAACACCCAAAACAAGAAAAATTCCAACAAAAGTTACCAGACATAGCTTTCCATCTGCAATACCTTACGAACAAAATAAACAACTCACACTGACAACAGTGTTATATTAAATACTACTGAGCTGTGACAATGGTCACAAACATTCTGACGGCGGAAGTAAAACATTCTGCCGGCGAAAGTATCGAGCAGGTGCGGCATGTTGCGTACAGTAAACCATTCACACAGAGACGCTCCATGATAGAGGTAAACATGTAAACAGGCGAGAGCGATAATCGGCAGTGAGATCGTAATCATTATAAGGAATGACAAAACCATAGGTACGGAACTGATATTACAAAGAAAAAAAAGTTTAAAAAAGGAGATACGACTGAAGGTTAACAAAATAGCTATGCACAATAACAATGGAACAGGTGACAGTGCTCGCACAAAATTGCATCGTCATTTGACAGGTATTACTTAAGTGCACAATTATGAAACAAAGTTACAATGATACTATATAAAAATATCAGGAAAGAAAATTACGATTAGGGTCCGGGATTCAGTAGTTCTGTTAACTACATGGCAAATAATAGAGTTGGTTCCAAAGCTGAATAAGAAATAGTAATGTAGGTTTTTACAGACCTCTCTCCTTTGTGGGGCGATTCGGCTCTGTAAGTCTTTTTAGTCGACGCCATTGCAGCGACTTGCGTGTCGGTGGTGATGAAATAATACGAGAACAACACAGCACCCAGTACCCGAGCGGAGGAACTCCCCGACCCGCCCGGGAATCGAACCAGGGACCTATCGGTAGGCATCCAGCCACGCTGACCCCGCAGCCAACGATGCGGACAATTTTTACAGAAGAAGGTAAATATTTTCTTTTAAAACTACTAGGATAATCAAGTAAATATTAAGCTACAAAGAGCCGATCAACACATGCTTTGTATTATAACTAAAGATGCAGGACTCTTCAAAGTAGCAGTTTTCTTCCCAGTTTACATGGTTAAATTAATACAACATTAGCGGGAATAGCATTAAACAGTACGTATATTAATACGTTATTGTTAATACACTATACGATGTGTCTTCAAAAAGTAACGGGAATTTTGTAATTTCACGTGTTGTGTTAGTTCGACTCATGCGTTTCTTTCGTTATTGTTTTGGTAAACATCTATGAAATATATCTTTTCAGTTTAAGTCACATAGCATATTTATTCCGTTGTTAGCTGTGTCTTGGTAGTATCGGCATCTATTAATCAAATTGTTCAAATGGCTCTGAGCACTATGGGACTCAACTGCTGTGGTCATTAGTCCCCTAGAACTTAGAACTACTTAAACCTAACTAACCTAAGGACATCACACACATCCATGCCCGAGGCAGGATTCGAACCTGCGACCGTAGCAGTCGCACGGTTCCGGACTGCGCGCCTGGAACCGCGAGACCACCGCGGCCGGCTATCTATTAATCCATACAAATATAGAAATATAGTAATATGGTCAACATCCGCTATGTGACAAGGAACGACCATTCGAAGCAAAGAAGTTTGATAATTACGGGCTCTAAGATGCGTATCTTAAGAGTTGTACACACATGTTCAGTAGAATTGATATGTTTAACACTAGCGAAGGCAAACAACTGCTCATATCTCTTAAGGTATGTGCTTAAGAGCGCATAAGTATCGGGCATTTTTTTCTTGTTTTGGTCCGTACCAACACCTCTCAAAATACGAAAAGCCAAGAGCATGCAGAGGAAGAAATTTGTTCCACACGTTTTTCAAGGCACAGCAAAGAATTTTATTTCTCATTGTCGTTTATAACAGAAAAACCTACACACTTTTACTCAGAAAAATATATGCACTACGTCCATCTGAATGTACGTCAGAGAAAGACTAATAGTGTAACAAATTTAAGTAAACCGGTCAAAAAATTTTCATGTTGCTCGTCTTCAAAAATCTGTGCGATTTACTGTGACTTCCATACCTTCAAAGTGGGCGAAGTTGTAGAGACGAACCTTTATTTGTGTCCTGACACATTTCCCAGGCATACCACAGTCAGACCGTATATCAAATTTCTATATGTATTTAGCAGTTGCGAATGATTGCCGAGTTAAATGGTTTTGTATAAAAATGAATCAGAGAATTTGAATAATACTTTGCTAGAGGGCTGAATAAAGTTCAGTACAGTTGTTATTGTGTTAAATACTGCTTTTGGTGACTCTGTTATCTGTGTAAGAACGGCGCACCAAGCATTTCTAAGAAATCCAAAAAGTATGAAAATGATAAACACCCTGGGCGCCCCAGCGTAGCATCAACCGGTGAAATCATGTAAAATCAGATGATTATGAGTGGTGCCGAATCACAATAAAAAATCAATCGCTGACGATTTTGCCACATGAGTTGAATCATATTTTGTGGGTATATTTTGTGGGTATGAAATGTGTAGCGCGAAAGTTTATTGTGAAAATGTTGACTTACAAGCAAAACTCGTGGCGAATGTAAGTTGCTCAGGAGTTGCTAACTGAGATCAGCAAACGTTACGGAACTGCTGAAACTTATGCTAATAGGCGATGAAACATGGATTTACGGATGTGATGGACAAGCGAAATCTAAATAGATAAGACTGAAAAAGATTGAAAAGTACAGTGAATTTTGAATATTATAATCACTGTGTCCATCAGTTTTGTTCGCTTGGTACACCTTGAGTTCTTTCCAAAAGAATGGACGATCAGTAACAACTCCTACTGACAAGTTCTTTACGCGCTGCGTGCAACAATTCGAAAAAAGAAGCCCTGTTTACTGACAAAACAGTTCAGGGCATTTGCGTCACACTAATACGACTGCTCACACTTCTTTTACCAGCTTCCACATTCGGCAGACATAGTGACAAGTGATTTTTCTTCTTCTCCCAGCTCTTCATCTCAGAGCAGCACATCCTACCTAAGTCCTCTATTATTTCCTGGATGAATTCCAATCCCTAACTTCCTCTACAGTTTTTATCCTCTTCAGCTTCCTCTAGTACCATGGAAGTCATTCCCTGATGTCTGAACATATCTCCTATCATCCTGTCCCTTCTTCTTGCCAGTATTTTCCACATACTCCGTTCCTCTCCGATTCTGTGGAGAACCTCTTCACTCCTTACCTTATCAGTCCACACAATTTTCAACATTCTTCCGTAGCACCACATCTCAAATGCTTCGTCCTCTTCTGTTCTGCTTTTTCTCACAGTCCATGTTTCATTACCATACATTGCTGTGCTGCGACGTTGTACTCTCAGAAAATTCTTCCTCAAATTAAGGCCTATGCTTTGTACTAGTACACTTCTCTTGGCCAGTTATATTCTACTTTTTATGTCCTCCTTGCTCCGTCCGTCATGGCATATTTTGCTGCCTAGCTACCAGAATGCCTTGACTACATCTACTTCGTGATTATCAAACCTGAAGTTAAGTTTCTTGTTGTTCTCATTTCTGCCACTTCTTACTATTTTCTTCTGTCTTCCATTTACTAACAATTCGTATTCTGTGCCCATTAAACACATTCAACACATCCAGTAATTCTTCTTCACTTTTACTGAGATTAGTAATGTCATCAGTGAATCTTATCATTGATATCCTTTCACCTTGAATTCTAATTCCTCTCTTGAACCTTTCTTTTATTTCCGACATTGCTTCTTCGATGCGTAGATTGAACACCGCTGCCTGACACGCTTTTTTCTCCGGGCCCTTCGGTCTTGCTCTTCCAGTCTCATTGTTCCCTCTTGGTTCTTGTACATACTGCATATTTGCCAAAAGCTTATCCCTATTTTTCTCATAATTTCGAACATCTTGCGCCATCTGACATTGTGGAACACTTTCTCGAGGTCAACAAGTCCTATTGACGTGTCTTGATTTTTCTTTAGTCTTGCTTCCAATACGAAACGCAACGTCAGAACAGACTCTCTGGAGCCTTTACCTTTCCTAAAGCCTAACTGATCACCATCTAACAGATCCAAAATTTTTGTTCCATTCTGCTGAATACTATTCTTGTCAGCGACCTGAATAGATGAACTGTTAATCCGATAGTGCGATAATTCTCACACGTGTCTGCTCTTGCAATTTTCGGATTTGTTTGGATGATTTTTTTTTTCCGAAAACCCGATGGTATATCTCCGGTCTCATGTATTCTACACAACAACGTGAACAGTCATTTTGTGTTCACTTCTCCAAATGATTTCAGAAATTCTGATAGAATATTATCCATCCCTTCTGACTTATCTGATCATATGTCCTTCAAAGCCCTTTTAAATTTTGATTCTGTTACTGGATCCCCTATTTCCTCTATATCGACTCCTGTTTCTTCTTCGGTCACATCAGACAAATTCTCCCGCTCGCAGATGCCTTCAGTGTACTCTTTTCACCTCTTCCTTTAACAGTGGAATTCCCTTGCACTCTTAATGTTACCACTTAACGTTACCACCCTTTCTTTTAATTTCACCAAAGGTTGTTTACACATTTCTGTGTGCTGAGTCAGTCCTTCTGACAATCACGTCTTCTTAAATATTTTTGCGTTTTCATGCAGCCATTTCGCCTCAGCTTCCGTGAATTTTCTGTTTATTTTATCCTAAGTGACTTTTATTTCTGTGTTTCTAAATTTTCCTCAACTTTTTTGTGCTTCCTTCGTTCGTCGGTCATCTGAAATATTTCTTCAGTTACCCTTGGTTCCTTTGTACTTACCTTTCTTGTACCTAGGTTTTTCTTTCCAACTTCCGTGAATACTCCTTTTCAACATGTCCACTCCTCTTCAACTCTACTACCTGTCGCAGTATCTATAGCCTCAGAGAACTTCAAACGTACCTGTTCATTTCTTAGTACTTTTGTATATCACTTCTTTGGATTTTAGTTCACTCCAAGTAGCCTTTTAAACTTCAGCCTACTCTTTATCATTAATAAATTGTGAACAGAATCTATATCTGCTCCTGGGTACGCCTTACAATCCAGTATCTCATTTCGGAATCTCTGCCTGACTATGGTGCAATCTAATTGAAATCTTCCCGTATCCTCCGGCCTTCTCCAAGTAGACGCCCTCGTCTTGTAATTCTTGGACTGAGTATTCACTATTACTAGCTGAAGGCTGTTGCAGAACTCTATTAATCTTTCTCCTCTCTCATTCCTTGTACCTAGCCCATATTCTCCCGTAACCCTTTCTTCTACTCTTTCTCCTAAAACCGGATTCCAATCCCCAACGCCTATTAGATTTCATCTCCCTTTACATATTGCATTACCCGTGCAATATCCGCATGTACTTTCTCTATCTCTCCATCTTCTGCTTGCGGCGTCGTCATGTGTACCTGTTTTGTTATTATTGGTGATGGTTTGCTGCCGATTCTGATGAGAACACTGAACTGTTCACAGTAATTCAGTCCCTGTCCTACTTCCAGATTCATAACGAATCTTATTCCCGTTACACCATTTTCTGCTGTTGCTGAAATTATTTTATACTCATCTGACCAGAAATCTCTGTCAACTTTCAGATTATTTCAGTAACACGCACTATGTCTAGATTGAGGCTTAGCATTTTTCTTTCCAGGTTTTACGTGTAAGGATATGATTTTAAAACGTATACATGAGAGAGCTAAAAGCTATCCCAAAGAACGAGTTCCCAAAAGTTTATGGGGACTGGAATTATCTCTCACAATATGTTTCCAATATGTAACGGGAACTACTTTGAAGGAGGTAGCATCGTTGAAGACGAATAAATAAAATCATTTCAGCAAACAAACACTTCTTTTCGTAAAAAAACCATGTAGTTACTAAGCTTTTATGATTTCGTTGTCTTTCATAGATGTATACTTTAACTCGTTCCCTAACACTGAAGGTTCTCCTTCTTCATGGGATATACGATGAACGAATGAATGGATGAGATTCGGAGTAGCTATGTCCTTGACGAAGGACTCTGATACGCCTGAGCTAGCAGGACAGAGCGGGTTACGTTGTGGAAGGGGGCCAAAATAAGTTGCTGTCAGTTTCACTCAACATACAAACTTTATTCACCAACACTTAGTATTACCACATGGATGCAAAACACTCAAAACTTTAATCGACCTCCTTTGATTAACTTTATATCGGCTGAAGGCCACACTCAAAATTCAAGAGACAAGGCCTAAGCAAGAAATTGAAATACAAGGTTCTTCTGGAGGTTTCATCCAAGAATATTTTCTAAATCTTCAATCTAAACAGGCTGAAGGTCTTAGCAACGTAATTTTAATGGAACTTGGCTGGAGGTCGTATATTAAGCAATAAGAAGAGTTTAAGTCAAAACGCAGAAGGTCTTATCTTAAAACTAAAGCATAACAATCTTAAGCCTTAATTTAAGAGACATTAAAACTCTGCTGAAGGCCGCACATCAACAAATAATTTAACGGCTTAAGCCCAAAAAAGAAGAGTTGCAATTTTAAAAGACAGAAGGCCGTATCTAAAAACATTTCATATGAAATTCGGTTGAAGGCCCCCATAAAGAATAACAGTCTCTTGCCTTAAGGGCAAGAGAAGAACATTAATTTAAGACATATTGATACTCGGCTTTAGGCCACAAATCAACCAAATAACTAAAACTCAGACAGGGAAATTACTATGTAACACACAATGAACGGCGCTCAGAAGTTTCCAAGGGTCGGCCTGGGATTGTGAGACTAACGCCCGTTTAGGTGAGACAGGCAGCATGTTCAATGACTTCTTAATCTGAAGGCAACCCAACCGACAGACAGTCAACTGACCAATGAACAAGATCAGTTCCACTCCATGCAACCAGCAAAACGACCACAAGATTTCAATACAACGACACACAGAAGATTGGCGCCCACAACGGCCAACAGAACCCTAGCTGTCTACGCGCCGCGCTGGATAGCAACAACACGACGAAGAAAACACACTGCCCAAAATTACGTGAACGACCAGGGCAGGTAACCGGAACGTCAACGGCCACAAGGCAGAAGATACCGCTGGTCAACTTCAATAACTCCATAGGAGGATGGCTGGAATCTTAGCCGACTTGAAAACACCCACGCTGTTGCTAGCAGGAATGTCCCAAAAGCGACCACCACGATCAAACGAAGAAATGTAAATAGCTGAGGCTCGATAGTAGGTTAAGTGAGGACTCAACTCTGATTTCCAAGATCGATGCGCGACTTCGTGGCACTGCTAAGCAGCACCTCACACTCCAAGCGTGCGTGCACGCCACCAGCGGCTCCAGCCCGACTCTGCGCGACTGGGACTTCCCCGCTGCTCCACGCAAACCGACGAACTGCCCCGGCCCGGAAACGGTGAAAGGACCAAATATACGTCGGCCGATGAGACTACCAACCGAACGACCAATCAACGGTCGTCCCGCTCCTATCTCCCTCCGACGGAGAGTTCATGTGTGTCGCCAGCGGTAGGCGAGCAGTGGCTGTCCGCGCCTCACCGGCGCTCCGTCCCCGACTTCACTGCTGCTGCGTGCCGACTGCACAGCTGGTCCGTCACCAACTGGCTGCCAGACTCACGACGACCCGGAAATACTATCAGTCGCTTCAGAGACGGTACGACAGTGCACTTATCGATAGTGCTGCTGCTGCCGCTCACGTTAACAGAAGCAGTTTCGTCTTCACAGTATTCTGTAACGAACACAGATGATTATTTTATAACAGCTATTGTTAACCCATTGTTGATGCCTGGCTAATCGTACCACACTCTCAGTTTAGTTCGTTTCTTGATACGAATCCCTCAGATGTGAAAACTGTCTTCACACTGGACGTTGGTAACGTAAGCCATGAAAGGTGTTGCTTAAGTGACGGTCGAAAGGATGGAACTAGTACAGTAAGGTGGTTCGACGTGATTAGATAGCGAATTGGCAGAAACGAGCTATTGTCTTGTTTGGACGCACCAATGAGCACAACGTGAATGTAGTTGCCCCATTTGTTGGTGTATCATCGCGACCTGTCAGACGTGTCTACAAGAAATCGTGTACCACCAGTAGTCTCGTAACACAAAGTAAAAGAGCGACTGTAAGAATAGCCTAAGCAACAGCGACCGTGGGTGAGTGTGTCACACTTGCCAATCACAATCGGTTTCAAACCAGACCGGATTTGCTGCTTTCGGCGAAAGCACATCCTTCTCTGCCACTAAATTCGCTTCTTTCAGTGAAAGCAGATCCATCTCAACTGTTCCGGCGTAAAAGTTAAGCGCCGGCACGACAGTGAGGAACGGTAGAGCAGAAAGGGCTGTGAAGAAGACATTAGCCAATAGCACGCTGACCGAACCCTCTCCAGGACAATACCGAGACAGCAGCGGCCTCTAGGTGAAGAGAAAATAAGCGCCGCCCGCGCCTCGCCGCGCCGCGCCGCTTGGCCGCGACCCAGCTGAAAACTAGCCGTTCTACGAGCTCTACAGCAGCGACTTTAGAGCTATATTGTTTCACTTGTATTAGGGATTGTGTGGACTGAAGAGATTTTCTTATTTTGTCTGTCGCCCATTGCTTGCGACACTCCTTTGTAAATTCTCGAAGTCATTTACCTTACAGTAATTAAAATTCATTAATACGTTTTGGTTGCATTGTTGGCTAGCGATCCGAGAAAGCAGGTTTCCTTGGCACCCCATATTCTACGAGTAGGCAGGACACAACATCAAACACTATCAGAGTGACCATTGGGAAATGACCAGCATGTAATGGACATGCGGAGCCGTTTACTTCGAGAAAGGCCGTTACTCGCAGCGACAAATAAAACTGTACATTTTTAATGAGCCAAACAATACGGAAACTCAACAGAAGCTGACTGGAGGCGTGTAGTGTTGGTGGGCACTTAGAATCTATATAGCGACAAACAAAATAAGCTCACGTCAATCTATGGTGGTGTCGACCTGGAGCAGCCGCTGTCACACTCGCATGCAAAACAACCAGAACGAATAACAGAAAAATGGGCATTGATCAAATAATTGCATTAACTCTGCTAGAAACTGCGGAACTGAGGCGCAAGCATCTATCGATTCAGAACTACTTAATTTTGTTATGTGGCAGTTTATTCCCGAACAGGAGAATATAATAATTGTAAAGATATTTCCTGCTGAAAGCCATTCTCAGAGCTGGTGTAGAGCACACCAGCAGGAGCATGGAATGAGAACAGGCAATGCCCCATAACACTGCATTGTGTGAGAAGCGAAAAGAATCCTTTCCAGCTACGATGAGACTCTGTACGACAGGACAGAGCGTGCGGCACAAAGCTTGGGAGCAGTTGTTTATACCATTGGAGGAAGTTGGAATTTTTATTCTAGTTTTATTAAGGGAATCTCTGTGTGTTGCATAACAATTACAATCTAAGGTAAAAAAAAGACGATGCACCAGGAAGGAATTATCCACATGGAACAGATATCGGTACTATAACGTACAAGTACAGACAAACAAATGGTCACATATTCAGAAAAAAAATGTATGATTTACTCAAGAGGAAGGGTTTCACAAATTGAGTTAGTGTATAACATGTTGGTCCACCTCTGGCCGTTAATCAGGTGTTAATCAGCTTGGCATTGATTGACAGAGTTCTTGGATGTCCTTCTGAGGGATTTCATGTGAAATTCAGCCCAATTGCTGCATTAGATTGTCAGAATCCAATTTTTTTGGGAGCGCTGTCTACAATGCTCCAAAAGTCCTCAAATGGGGAAAGACACAGGACTTGGCGCCCAAGGTAGGGATTGGCAAGCAGGAAGACAAGCAGTAGAAACTCACGAGGGGCGAGTGTGGGCATTACCTTGTGAAATAGAAGCCCAGGGTGGCCATATATGCCATAAAACTGGGTATAGAACATCGTCAGTGTACCGCTGTGCTGAAAGGTTGCCTCGGATGACAACTAAAGAGGTCCTCATACGCTTCCAGGAAGTATGGCAAGCGACAGTCAGGTTGGTATCCCACTGCTGTCTGGGATGTCTCCAGAACGTCTCCGCTGGTCATTGGGGCTCAATTCGACGCGGCATTCATCAGTGAAGACAATTCTGCACCAGTCAGTGAGCTACCAGGCCAAAGACGTGCTGAAACACCCGGACAGTGATGGGATACCAATGTGACTGTGGCCCACCTTATGACCTGACAACCACAAGTGATGATCAACAAGGCCATTTCTTTTCATAGAAGGACCCCTTTGGTACTCAGCTGCGTCACCCTTACATTACAGTGGTATGTTGACGATATTGTACGCCCCGTTTCGTTGCCCTTCACCAAAGCCACATTTGGCTTACATTTCAGCACGATAACGTCCGTCCGCACATCGCGAGATCTTCTACTTCTTGTCTTCGTGCTTGCCAAACCATAACTCGGCCAGCAAGGTCACCGGATACCTCCCCAATTTAGAACGTTTGGACTATTATGTTCTTGGCCCTTCAACCAGCTCGGCATTTTAACGATCTCACGCTCCAGGAGAGAATTTTTCACAACACTCCTCAGAAGGGCATCCAACAACTTTCTCAATACATAAGGGCCTGAGGTGAACCAACGAGTTATTGACTTGCTAAATTTGTGAATCTTCTTATGTTGGAAAAATCACCCATTTTTCTGAAACTGTTATTCTTT